>NW_023416295.1:10797238-12129238 GCF_014176215.1 Rousettus aegyptiacus | reverse complement strand
TGAAAATAAAAAGTAAGTACCCATGAAGCCATCAGAAATGGGATGTGTGCCCACTCCCAGCTCCTGCCTGTCCGCTAATTAATAACACAGAAAACTACTTGCTGTCCTTGATCTATAACAGTGGTTTTTAGACTCTGTTCTATAAAGTCCGTAGAGGTCAAGTTGAGGAGCGTTGTCTTTTTGCTTTATATTTTGGGGTTCCATGTAACATTTTATTTTATAGAAAATTTCACTGCTATAAAAGTTTTGAAAATTCATAGTCTGTGGTAGAATCAATCAATAAATTGTTAACTATAATAGAACCTTGATATTCTCTAGGATTATATCCTGAGAACTTCACAATTCTCAAAGTATTATTTGCAAATAGCAACTACGCAATTAGTGATCTTAGTTTTCTCACCTGCAAGGGGGTGATAATAATTATATCGAAAGGGTCATAATAATAATTATATCATGAAAAATGAGCATGCATTGAGAGGAAAGCGGACTGATGAGCAAGTCTCTCTCTAGCTAAGTGACATTCTCTTATATACTAGCCTCAGAATACATGTAATTCTTGTTCTTGCTAAGGGGGAATAAGATTATTATAAACTGTAAAATTTGGTTTATCGGTAATCAGAACTACAAATGTTTACTTGAAAATGGCAAGAGCCCATGAAATGAGAAGCCCCAAAGCCATCAAAATGATCTTGGCCTGAGAACGCTTTACCTTTCTAGAATATGTCTATAACACTACATGAGCAAATTGACCTAGGTAAAATACACCTGAAAAAGACACTTCCATTTTTAGTAAATAAAATATCCATTGAGTCTAAATAACTCAAAGAACAATAAGGATCAAAGTAGAATTCAGTACGTAGGTACTTATGGGTCACAGTGCTGGGTTAGTGTCCTCTCAAAGAAATTTAGAACATATATCTGAAGTGCTATTCAATAATACAAGACGAGAATCCTCGGTGGAGATCTGGAGGGACAGATGAATGCTACAGGAGATCTCTGGGAAGAGAGTTCATCATGGGGGCTCACGATTAGCCGAGGATGCCTCATAGAAGCCAGGAGACTTAAGTACCTCCCTCGGTGGTGAGGGATGCTGATGGCCCTGGCACAAAGGTAGCATAGCTTAGTTGTTAACACCTGGGCTCTGGATCCAGGCTTCCTGAGTATAAATCCCTAATCTGACTTTTTCTATTTTTGTGATCTTCGGAAAAATTACTTAACTTCTCTGCGTGTCTGTTTTCTCATCTGTAAAACAAATTTTAATAATAGTACTTACCCTAATAGCATTGTTGTGAGGAATAAATATTTTAATTTTTCAAGTGCTCAGAACACTGTCTGGCATCTAAGTAAGTATCATCCCAGGGTTTATTAAATAAAATAAGTAAGGATCTGAGCACGCTTGACTTGACCTGAATGAACCCACTTTTTCAGAGTTCTGTTCAAAGCGCTCAGTGACGGGAAAGGGGAGCTTTCCTGAGTCTCCGAAACAGACGGGCTTGATTTCTTCTCCTGCTAAGATTGTTGGACTATTTCTAGGTACATATGGAAACAGTGAACAAGAGCATGGTCTTGAAATGCATGTTGCTTGCTCCGTGGTTTATGCAAGTTAAATTTATGTAGATGGAACACAAAGCAAATTTAGATTAAATGCAGTATTCCATAAAGCCCGATTCCTTTCTATGAGTCTGGTCCTATGTGGAGAGAGCTAAGCACGCTGGTCTTCGGTAATAATTGCTTCTTCTGGTGAGATGAATTAGCTCTTCCAGAGTCCCTGGGTGTTGCTGAATAAATATATTATGTTTTTCAATTAAGAGCTCTAAAAGAAGTTGTATTTTTTAGATTCCATGATTTAAAATGTTCTGTTCTCTTGTACCAAATGTAATTTGGCATAAGTAGAATTAGACCAGCTACTACCTTGTCTGCCTAAGTTGCTATCACTGAAGTGCTGATTTGAAATAGCACCTAAAGAGAAAAAGAATATAAATCTGTCATGGATACGTGCATGAGGAGGCTGGAAGGTAAGGCAACTTAAAGTCATGTAATTGTCAGCTAAGACAACAGAGCTCTTCAGAGGGCTTCTTTCTAGCACCAAATTGCAGCACATCTAAACAGAGAAGATTAAATTAGACTGCTTATAAATTAAACCTCTTCCACTAGTAATATTGCACTGCTCTACAGGAAGTGTTACTCTCGGGCAATAAGCAGCTTCAATGACATGACAACTGATCTGCCACAGATTTTATAAAGTCATTCAAAAAGGTATTCCTCCTCTCTCTCCCCAGCTCCTACCTCACTCAGAGAGAATGAAATCGGTACTGGTCGCCTGTTTGGAATTAGAGTTGGTGCAGCCCAATCTGGGCGTCAGATGTTTGCTCTGTTCATCCTTTCAGAGCTGGGTTGACAAGGTTGATGTTCCATATTTGTGGGAACCCAGATTCATGGTGCATCTCAGGAGCATTGCCCAAAGATTGCCAAGCTCCAAAACGCCCTCCCCACTGTTCATCCGTCAAGCTCATTCTTGTGAGAGTTGTTCTTGTGTGTTAGGTTAAAAAAGGGGTCTGCAGATTTTTCCTATAGAGTGCCAGGTGGTAAATATTTTAGGTTTTGCAGGGCCATATGGTCCCTGTTCAGCTATTCAGCTGTGACATTGTAGCACGTGAAAGTGGTCATAGACAATGTATAAATGAATGGCTGTAGCTGCCTCCCATTGAAACTTGATTTACAGAAAGAAGTAGCTGCACAGCTTTGGCCCTCTTCGTAGACAAAAAAAAAAAAAATGGTTTCTTAAATTAAAAAATATATATCATAGACATATCATATTTCTCTTTTGTAAATCAAGAAGCTAAGAAGACAGTGGAACGAAGCAGGCATACTTGTAAATTCCAAGATTTCTATAACCAGTGATGATATCCTTCACCTGTCAGAGAAAGGAGAACATTTTCAGATATGTGGAACCTCACAAAGCATACCACCAAAGAACTCTCGCAAAGACCTGGGAATGACTTCAGCCAAATGAAAATTTATTCAGATCAAGAATTCAAGATGTGGGGAGTTAATATAAGAAACAATGATGAATAATGACTTGTAAAATGTCGAGTAAAACCTAAGTGAATAATGATAATAAGTCCTATGTGTTAAAATGAACTTTTTACTAAAAGACTAGCTATACTTTAAAAATAAAAACTTAATAACACCCTAAGTTAAAGCAACTATAATCAAAAGAGATTGATACTGGCAGATAATTAGTAAAATATATCATTGAAATCTAGATGTCATTAGATCTCATTGAAATACAAAGTACAGAAAGAAAGGCAATTTCATATGGAGACATGCATGATAAAGGTAGTGCTACAGGCCAATGGAAAAATGATGGATTATTCAATATAGCATTGGAACAACTGGCTACCTCTCTGAGAGAAACTAACAAAGGACTTTTATCTCATATACAAAAATAACTTGCAGGAAGATTGAATATTTATGTAAATTAGAAGTATCGGGAAAATGTAGGCAAATGTTTGTTAAACTTAGAGGTGGAGGGGACCATCATAAGGAAGAAAAGAATGCCAGTGTTTCTTCATTAAAGGAATAATAGGTTTGTATCTATGTACTATAAAGTTGCATCTAAATAGTGTATATAAAAATAGAGTGAGAAAAAATGTTCAGAAGAATGCCCAGATGACCTCAAATACGACACAAAATACGAGAAAAAAAAATGTTAATAGATCCTGACAGGTCTGTCTCTGACTGTAGGGATATTTAATCCCTACACATAACTTGAACTCTGATTCAAGGAGAAGATTACACACATAAACAAACGAAAGATGCAATTAAAAAAAAACATGCACTACGAATGTAAATGTTCCTTTTCCCCAAACTGAGTATAAACTAGGTTCTTACAGAGTCTTACAGAATCTATGAAAAAAGCCATCTAAGCTCTTAGAATTGGATATATAAAGACAATCTCTCCCACACACTTATACATACACATTCACACATACTCTACTATTCATAAATGAAGACTATATAGAAAAAAATCCCAAGACATCTGAAAAGACTCTGAAGGTCTGTCTCTTTTGATTCTTAGGACCAATCTGAGGCATGAGATTAAATGCCTCTATATAAAATTTAATTATCAAATGTATATTATCAATATAATTCTTTAGAATATTAAGTAATAAAAGTGCAAAGAAGTAAAATTACAGAAGACTGGATTTTCATACATGATGAGGAGGCAGTGAATAACAGATCAGCTGGTACAGAAAACCAATTCAGGTATTAGGACAGATCAAGAAATTCTCTCATTCTAAGACAAATAAGCACCCTGAAAATATTTCCCTAATTAAATTATGTGAAGAAATGCTACAGCGGACCAATAAGTTAATCATATTATTGCACTAAAGAATAAGAAAAACATATAAAATGATGATGATAACTGTAATCGGTAAATCATAATTTGTATATAAATAATGGTTGGAAAAAATAGTTATAAAAGTTAACAAAGACATTAACCTTCTTGGAATCTTATATTTTCTTAAAATTCTTGAGCAAGGAGAAATAAAATGTGTCTGTGCATAATGATCTCTTTATTCCTATAAAATTTTTGTATACCTATAAAATCTGATTGATAAGTTCAGGTGATAGAGGAATTAGTTTTTTTTCTAAATGTCTGTCTATGAAAAGCATCAGAAGATGCTATTTTCTCATTTGTTAAAGATACATGATTTTGTTTTTTATTTTATTCCAAAAATAACTAGCAGAAAAAAAGAATGTATTCTTCCAAATCAGAGAATGTATCTTTTCCAAATAAAATTTAAATGATGTAACAAATAAGATTAAAAGGTAAAAACCAATCAAGGAAGCATAGAAAACAACAAAACAGGTATGTAGAAAATAAGAGGGGCGCAAGTGTTGTTTTTGATTTTTTGTTTTTAGATTTAAATGAATTGATTTATTAAAAAGAAAAAAATAAAATAAATAATATATTTAGTTATTAAAACTAATGTTAAATGGTTACATTTTTCTATATAAAAACAAAAATTTTAGATTAGTTTAAGATGCACACATGAAATAAAGTGATTTATAAAATAAATAGATGAGCAAAGCCATGTTAGAATAAATAGAGAGAAACCAAAAAGAATAGTTTACAAACATTTTCTTTTATCATTAAAAAATATGTATGCCCAATTTGGAAGTGACCTGGTATCCAGGTACAAAGGACTGGCTAAATAATTTCTGGCACATTCATATGGTGGAATCCTAAATTAGCATTGACGATTCAGTTTTAACTTAATAAAGTGGATTACAAAGCAATGTTATACTGATATCAATGTGAATGATATCTTAAAAATACACATCCTCCTTAAATTGTGTGCTGCAGCAAAATGTGGTATCAATTAGTTATTTACTTCATAAATTGCCCGGTAAGAGTGAAACTGGTCATATGACTCTCTCCATAGTTGATTGCAGGCCTCGGTACAAGAACACGTGGCTGGGTATGAAAGAGAACCTTTAGAGGTAGCTTGAGATGAATTCTATCCAAAGATGATGTAGAAATGTTCTATATGGAGAGTAGAAAACAAACCTAATTGAATCTCTCTTTCCAGAAGTTTTTCCAAATGTTAAAAGCATTTAATGAGCTGAGATTAGATGTACAAAGAGAACCCTGGCCAAATCCTTGTCTCAGAAGCACTTGAATGTAGAATGGTTATACTCCTGATGAAACAGCTTTCCTGGTTACTGTGTGTCCCTATGTACTTAGAAGTAAATTCTCATTATTCATAGTACTCTATGATGTTTCTTCTTTGGGACCTTATAGAGCTTGATCTATGTGTATGCACAAGATAATCCCATTGTTTATATGCATAAAGAAATATCTGGAAGTGTATGGAATAAAATGTGTGGTTAAGTCTGAGTACTGGAATTGCTCATGATTTACATTTCCTTCTTTTACATATCTCTATTGTCTACTTTTTCTATAATGAAAATGTACTCTTTATGTAATAGAAAAACAATAAAAGTATTTCAAAATAAAATTTAATTTAAAAGTAAATTAATTTTATAAATGAATAACAATGTTTTCTAAGCGTTTTGGTAATATGCATATATATGCTTTACAATTGTTCATATTTTTGACCCAGTCATTCTACTTCTGGGAATCTACCCTGAGGAAATTATCTTTGATACAGAAAAAGCTTTATGTATAAAGTTGTTTATCAAAATATTATTTATTATAGTTCAAAATTGAAAGCAACCTAAATATTCACTAAACAAAGTTTGGAAATGGAACTTAATGAAATATTATGGAGTAAAAGATAATACCAAAGTTTATAATAAGAAGAAAACAGCTTATGAAGGAGTGAAAATCAAAATGAGGAGTGTTATTTTTATAATGAAAAATTATATAAACTGCATATTTAAAAATAATAATGCAAGAAAGTAGAATACACATCAAAGCTTTCTTTCCCCCTAGATGAAAAATTTGACTATGTTCTCTTTCCCAGTGGTGAGATCAGATAAACTCTGAGCTACTTAATAGCATACCCAATCCATGTTTCAGTGTCTATACAGAGACTCCTGACCAAATGACAACTCCTATAATGACCATGTCATCCACTTTCGACTGGGGGATACCACTTGTAGATGTCCAGTGCTCTTTGGGAATGGGAAAGAGAAAAGAATGGGAAGAAAGAAAGTTAAACTTCCTAGTGATAGGAAGCACCCTGTTATCCGTTAGTCTTACCCAAGAGTGAAAGCACGGTGTAGCAAGTCTGAGAGGCAACGTTTTGACACTTTTCCTTGGCTCTGAGTCTGTCCTAGTGTGCCATCTTGCCTCAAGGCCCAACAATGCCACCTAAAGAGGAGGTTTGGCCCATGTGAAATAAAGAAAGGGGCAGCAGCCTATTTAACTGGCCTTCTTTGGGACTTACTCCCCAGGTATCCTTTTAGTTCATAATTATTTATTAAGCAACCATTCATTTATTCATTTAGTCGGTCACTTATCCAGTCACATGGCATGCATTGCGCTGGTCTATTCGACTCTCTGTTCTCAGTACAATGCGAAGTCAGACTTAAATCAAAATCTTATACCATATTTAAATACTGACAGGATATTTAATAATTTTAAGAAACTCATTAGTTTTTGAAATTTCGAATATAAAAATATTTTTTGGACTTTTTTTTATTAAGAAAGAGTCTTATTCTCTAGAGATACACACTATGATGTTTAAGGATAAGATGTGGTATTTGGGGAGGAAGTAGGGCAATATAAAGGATATAAAAGATAAAAGATTCACATGTTAATTGTTAATGCAGGGAGAAGGAAATGGGGGTTCATTATATTCTACTTTGTGCAAGCTCAAAATTTCCATAATAAAATGTGTGTGTGTGTTTTTATGGAAACAAAGAAAACTAGATGCCATTAAACAAAAGTAATTGCCCGGAAACATAAAAGATTATAAACTGAGATGAAAGTTTTGAAGAAAAGAAAGCCGGAACTAGAAAAATTAATGGACAACTTGACCTAGATTAAGACATCAAGGAGGCTTGAAATAGTGATTCCTGGACTGACATGAGGAAGAAGAGGTGTTCGTCTTGTGAAATAATGGAGAGGGTAAAACATCTGAAGCCCATGTCCAGAGCATTAGGTGAGGGACTGCATGGAACATTCTAGAATTAAAAGATGGCAGGAATATGAAGAACAATGGCTCAAGTTTAATGAGATAAACTGTAGAGGGTAGATGGGGCCAAACCATGCAGAAGAGTTTTAGGCCAACCCAAGGATGTGAATTCCTGTCCTAAGAACAATAAGAAGCCATTAAAGTTTGGGGACATAATTCTATTTGCATTTTGCAAAGATTACCATGGCTGCAATGAGAAGAATGAAGGTAGCAGGCTGAGGGGTGTGGAAGTGGACATAGAAGGCTCATTGAGAAAGTATTGTAATAATGCAGGCAAGAGATGATACCCTTGTGGTTTGAGTGAAGACAGAGAGGTGAGTGGCATCGAAACGTGTTTAGGGGGTAATAGTCACATAATTTAGTGAAAGATTAGATATGGGGAACTAGAGAGAGAAAGAGTTTCAAGGATGACTGACTTATTCCTTTATGCTATAAAGATGAGTAACAAAAGAATTCATCCTAAGAAAGTTTAGAGTCAAGGGATAAGGGAAATAAACAGTTTCTAACTAATATAGTAAATGCTAAAATAGAAGTAAGATCAGAGCTCTTATGAGAGCACAGAGGATATGAGTAAACTTATACCAGACTGGGAGGCAGGGATGTTTCCTAAGAAATATAGTTAAGCCAAATCTAACACACGAACAAGAATCTGTGGAAAAAGTAAGGTGAAAATGGTGTCCCAACATAGGCAACAGTATGAGACAAGGAGTGGAAGATGTGAAACAACATGAAGTGCAAGGTGGAGACCAGAGTGAGGCAAGAGAAGGGCTTAAGCAACACAATTTAAGGAGGCACTTATTCTCAGGCGTACTTGTACGACTGTACTGAGGATCAGAACTTCCTATATTGTAAGTTTCTACCCTAGATACTTTCTTGCATAACCTCAATTCCTGACCTATTGATGTGTCTACTTATTGGTATGTGGGTCTGAGGCAGAAAGTGGTAGAGGTAGCAAGGATGAGGTAATGCCAGCTCCTGGTTGTATACTAAGAAGCTTGGACTTCATTCTACAGGAATAAGAAAACATTGAAGGACATCATGCATGGGAGTTAAAGGCAAGTTTTATATTTCTGTTAAATTCTTCTGATGTAGAATTGACAGGGAGAGAAAACTGAGAAAAGACAAATTTGTTAAGATGGTCTTGCTTCAAAATCCAGGGGACAGATGGTGATGGCTTGGTTAGGATGTTAGAGATGGAAAGAAGTTTACATATTCAAGGAATGTTAGGAAAACTTGGAGAAGATGAGTCAAAGGTAACTTGAAGATTTTTCAATTGGGTAACTGAGTAGATGATAGGTCATTCTTTAAGATTTCCAATATGCACACATAGACACACATGTTCATATGCTCATAAAACCACTGTACTATTTACTGCATTCGGCCACCATATTTCCAAAATATATTACTTTGCTTTGACAAAACAAAGCTAAACTAAAACAGCACATTGTCTAGTTTCTGCGCCACAGATTTGTTTCTGAAATGTTATGGCCAGGAATATTTTTTAAGACTTGAGGTTAATTAGTAGATGGTGGAGGATAATGATTTGCTATACAAAAAGAATTATTTTTTCTTTTTAACACAAAGAGCATAAGATTTATTGTTGTAAGCTCTTTGAGATAGGGTAGCATGTCCATTTTATTCATGATCATATCCCCAGAAGGTAACACAGTTCCTGAAATTGAGTCAGTACTCATGTATTGATGGAATAAAATATAGTATTTTAAGTTAGAATGATCGGTTAGGTTTTCTGTGAAACAAGCTGGACCAAAATTCATGGTTAACAACAACCTTTTATTCTTGTTCATGTTCTCAAAGGTCAGTGGGATCAATTGATTGAGGCTAGGCTCAGTGGGGGTTGGTAACGAGGCGTCAGCAGCATTCAAATCATCTGCATAAAAACATTTCAGTCTTCTGTTTGTGTTACATTTGCTAATATTCCACTGCTAATGAAAGTCATATGGAGAAAGCTGAAGACAAGGAGCTAAGAGAATTCTTGACTCTAGTTGAAGGAGCTACAAAGTCACGTGGCAAATAATATAGATGTGGAGAGAAGTGAAAAGATGGAGCTAAGAATTTAATCTACCACTGATCACACTCTTGGTCACAATTATTTGTGTTCCTCACACTTGGAAAAATACACTCACTCCCATCCTAAGCCTGCCAGAGTTTTAGCCAATCATGACATCACGCTCAAAGTCCTGGATCTCATTGTCTTTATCATGTATAGATTTACTCTCTCTTAATCTAAAGTTGTATTTTTTTCACTTTTTAAAATTAAATCATTTATTTTGAGATATTTTTATTTATTTTATCTTTTACTTTTATTTTTAGAAATTTAAGACTGTGATGGCTAATTTTATGTTTTTACTTGACTGGGTGATAGGATGCCCGGATACTTGGTCAAACATTTTTCTGAGTGTTTCCTTGAGGGTGTTTTTTTGGATAAGATTAACATTTAAATTGGTAGACTGAGTAAAGCAGATTGCCCTCCTTAATATAGATAAGCCTCATCTAATCAGTTGAAGGCCAGGATACAACAAAAAGGCCGAGTGAGAAAAAACTCCACTTGTCTGATAGCTCCTGGGACTTGAGCCTACCAGCCTTCAGATTAGAACTACACTATTGGCTCTCTTGGCACTTGACAGCATCCATGATTGTGTGAATGACTTTTTTTTCATAATAAATAAGTTATTGACATTAGTACAATCCATTGATCTTCAGATTTCTATCCTTTTTCTCACACTCATTTGTGTGTGTGTCTGCATGTGTTTAGTTCTATGTAATTTTATCACATGTGTGTACGTATCCATTACCACAGTCAAGACACAGGGCAGTTCCATTACCACAGAGATCAGAGATTTTTTGAATGGATTAATAATGCTTAACATAGAAGGAAATTTTGTGATTAGTTACTTAAGTTTCTCCCCAAATCCTGCCTTGTAGATTGTGGAAACTTATTATCAAGCACTTTCTTGCCTTTCAAACCAAGAAGCATATGTTGTAAAGTTGACAGCAGTGTGACGTGACAAGGGTCCATGAAATTTCAAGAAGAAAGTGCTACATCTACTGGGAGCACTCATTCTAGTCAATGGTAGGTAATTTTTGAATTTATTTTTACATTAAAACAGCATGGATAAATTATGGAGTAGAATACATATTAACCTAAAACAAGACTTCAAAGGTATGGCATGCCCACTGTAGTCATCTGGGGTCACATGTACCGATACTCTGAATCACAAAATAATCTTTACTGCATTAAGAGGGACACTGGTAAAAACTTCAAGAAATTCCACAAGTCACCTCCGTACCCACTATTTTCTATCTCCTTGTCCATAAAGCCAGGGACTCTGCAGTTGCCATTTTATTATTCCTGGAAATAGCTAGCACAGGGAATGCCACAGAATACTCACCTAACTGATGTTGGTTAAATTGTTTTGTGTCTTGCTAAGATGATTCTATATCTGTACTCCTGATAAAGAGTCAGACAAACCTCAGATTGAATCCCGACTCTGTTCCTCATTGTTATGTGACTTCGAGCAAACTGCTTAACTTCTCTGAGGCTCAGTTTCCATGTCTGTAAAATCTACAGACATTTTACAGAGTTATTGTACGTTTCCAAGGACATATGGTGTGAAGTACTGAGCACGACTCGCGATGCAAGGAATGAAAACTTTTACCATGGTAATGATGACACTGGGGACGCTGATGATGTTAGCTTAATCTTCATATCCAGAAGAAATCATGCAAGTTATAAAACAAATGAATAATTATGAATGGGGTAGGACATTTTCAAAAAGAAATCTTTTTTTTTTTTGCTTTAACATCAAATATCGATTTTATTTCATCTAGTAAAAAGAGTAAAACTGATGTCTGCTCCAAGTTCACTAAGAGATACTAACTTAAGCAAACAAAATCATCAATATTCTCTCATAAATGTACGTATTAATTGGAAATCCCAAGTCTTACTCATATTTTCTAAGTTAATTATGAATCAGATACAATCAATGATGTTATAGGGAAAACACTAAAAATAAAACAAATGTGTCTGAGGGGGAGTAACTATAAGCAGAGCCGTGAGAAATGAAACCACTAGAGTCATTTTTCTCTGTCCATTTTGTTGAGAGCATTTTAAAAAATGCTTTTTCCCAAGGGTTATCATTATGGAAGAGTGATAATATGAAAAAATCTTCTCTGAGACCTAGAGCATCTAATGAAAATGTACGACTTTCTGTTCTCTGTACAGTGAGGACATCTGTGGGTCATGTCCCAGAAAGGAATGGTTTTATGCCATCTTCCATACTGTTCAGAATGAGAGAATATCACACCCACCCATGCCTGTCAGTGAGGACGCACCCCGCACGTTATAGAACCTAGTTCAGTTTTTAATCAGAAACCTTCGTTTTCCAAGTGGCTTGTGTCTGTGAGTCCACCGTCACGGCAGCGCTGGCTGGACAATGACTTCAAACATATCTTTAAGCCCCCTGCTTCCTAATCATTTAGGGCCCTTTCTTGATAATAAGACCATGTCACTGCATATCTGTCTAGACATAGTCTTCTCCAAGAATCACTGTCCACTGAGAAGAAATGCACATCCCCACCTCAGAGTGAAATAGTGCAGGATGTTCCTAATAACACTAATTCATGAGTCTTAATAAAGATCAAACATGGCTTATTTGGGGGAACTTAGGTGCCCATAAATAGCATTTTTCCCTACTTGAATTCTGAACCAAGTAAGAGTTTAATACATGCGGTAGAGAAACAACGGGCTCCCTGATACTGAACCGCCAAATTAGACAGACACACCTGCTCAGGTTTAGGCTGGCGGTGGGCAGGGTGCCCTTAGGCCTCCCTGGGGCCTGAGCTGAAAAGCTTGTGGTATGGAAGAGCAGAGCAGAAAAGTCTGTGGGCTGCCCATTCCTGAAAAGAAAGAAATGAGGAAAGGGCCAATTTTTGCATACCCAAGTCTTCGGCCAGATCTCAGCGCTCTGAGAAGCTGCCCTGTCTTCTCTGTCAGGCAGCAGTGTGAGGCCGTGGGTGTGAAGCTGATGGAGCTACCTCCAGTGGAAAGGAAACCTAAGGCGCGAGGGACATCCTTTCCCCTCTAACAGCCTCTGCCAGGGTCTCTCGGCCTCAGCACTACTGACAGTTTGGACCAGATGCTTCTTTGTTGTGGGGCTGTCCCGCACAGCCTAGGATGTTTAGCAGCATCCTTGACCTAGTCACTAATAGCACCCTGTTCTTTCATGTTGTAACAACTAAAAATGTCTCCAGACATTTACCCACTTTGGGGATGGTGGCAAAATTGCCTTCTGTTGACAACCAAAAGCCTAGACTCCAGCTCTATTTTCTAAAAATTGGTTCATTCTGATCACTTCTGTTGAGCACTCACTATGCGCTAGGTTGTGAAGAAAAGGTGAAGAATATCTGGTCCCGGCCTTAGAAAGCTCTTCTCCAGTGGACTCACAGAGATGTGTCGAAGGAGGCACTTGGTGGTGCACATGAATGTGTGATCGTCCCTAGCAATGGCCTTGAATCAGGAAAACACGAGTTGACCACATGGACGTTGATCTGTCATTCCCTCCATGACAAACTGTCTCTTAGGGCAACGAACATTTCTCTCCAGGTCCTTTGGTTTCTGTTTCGAGAATGACTCCTGTATCCGGGCTTGACATTCAGAATGGATGCCTGCGGCCCATGCAACTTGTTTTCTCGCCGAGTAATGGGGCTCTTCATGGCGTCTGTGAGATCACAGCCATTTCCTTCACGACAGACATTAAGGCCTGAACAACTTAATCTTGTCAGAAGGCAGAATCTCTAGGGAAAATGCAGAGTTTAAACAAAAATAACTCACTATTACCCTCATCCTGGTACTTCTGAATTTTATGTACCTAGTATATTGAATATTCACTGATATGATCGTTATATTTAGGATATGGTATCATCATTTTTAAGGAAGTAACTTTCTATTTCCACTCTCTAATTTTCATGGCAGATGGTGTTGGCCTGACTGTAAAGACCTCATAGGCAAACATTTTCTATGGCACCTTTTTCGCAAAGGTGTCAGGCATCTGGGGACCAAAGAATAAGGACATTTGGGCCTGATGTTTCTTAAAAAATGATTTTAAAGGAACAGGAAGGGAAATAATGTCTTTTTATAATAGTAGCTCTCACTTTTTCTAGGGCACAGGCCATTTTCGTGAAAGATTTCCTTTGAGTCTCCTACTTTTTAATACATAGAAACGTCACCAGGAAAAATGGAAATATAGCTCTTGTTTTTAACAGGATGCTGATTCGGGGAGAGGGAAGGATAAGAAACTCGACAGAAGTTAAGTAATTTCCCCATTATAATGCCAAGGCTTCGAAACAAGTTTCTCTCTCTAAGTCTGAGATTCTTTTTAAAATAAAGGGTTTGGGCAAGATAAACTCTCATTTCTCTTGAAGCTCTGAAATTCTGTGAGTCCAAGGAGATAACATTTAAAAACGCTACTACTACTGTTGAATAACTTTATTCATAATTCAGTGACATTTACTGATGGTCTCTCCTGCGCTATGCTCGACTTCAGACGCTAGGCCTACCATTAAAGGAGATTGCTAATTCAGGTCAGAAAACGGGTATAGATACTCTCTCATGACAAATACCAAGGCTTAAAAAGACTGCTTTGAAGAACCGCATATGGTGTCTACATTATTATTATTATTATTTTAAAATCTCTGTATTTTAAGAAAATTTTAGGAACTTACTCATAATCTTAGGCATCTTGAAATGTAGAAAGAGGCCCCTTCCCCACTCTTGATAGCAGAGACACTAAAATGAGGTAGAATAAATCCCGGTAAGGCAAAGGGATGGAGTAGGGCAGGGTCAAGCCTATGGCAACCTGGGATGACCCCGGGCTCACTCCCCTTGTCTTCACCTCCGTCCTGCCAACATTTACTCTGCATATCTGTCTAAGGGACACTGAGAATTACCCCATGAAATACCTGTGCGCACACACACACATTTACACACACATACACATATCTACAAATATACATACACATGCACACTCACCATACATGTACAGATGGGCCTGAGCTCCCAAAAGTAGCTAGCTAAATCCATGAAAACAAGACACTACGGAAAGGGCATAACTTTTCTGAACTTGAAACGCTGAATTTCACTATGTAATATCGAGTGAATATTTGAAATTTCAAACTCCAAGGGCCTTGATAGACAAAGAAAGCATGCGGCACTCGGTATAAAAGGGTGGTAACATTATTCCCAGCCAAGGACGGTGACTACTTCTTGGGGATCTTAGATGATCTTTTGTCTGGTTAGACAATCCTGAAATTGAAACCGGTAGTTAAGATTAAAGAAAAAAACTTATTGACATTAAAATTTCACTCATGATATAAATTAATCTATAAATATTGAGATTCTTGAACATACTCCTGAGTAGTATTTATTAGTGTTCTTTATCACGCTCAGGAAATAGTGATACTAAGTGTAAAAAGAGCAAAAAGAGAGTTTACGGCTCTCCCATGAACGTGCAAGAAGGGATTCCTAGCGATATCGGAATACAGGATTAACTCATTTACTTTCCAGTAAAGACTGGCTATAATTTATTGTTTGAGTTTTTGCTTAATTTGAACCCCTAATTCTATTTTTAATTCCTGTCAGTTTCCCTTGTAATTACAGTCTGCTAAAATTCCAAACAGATAGAAGGTTGTAAACTTTTTTTAAATTCTGTTGGTGGGATAACTGTTGTTCAGGCAATCTGAATTCCACCCAGAGGAAGAAAAGTGAAGGAGAGGAATCAGATTGACCAGACATGGGGTGTGAAAATGCCTCTGGAATAAACCCACAGGCCAGGATGGTGTTCCTGAGACACACTTGCTCCTCCATCCAGTGCCCAAGCATAGTTTGAGAATCCTTTGCAACCCAGACAGCCTTGGCCATTTGATTATCCTGGGAAGTAGATATGAAACCTCTTCATCATTTTTTATGAATAGGGTTTGTGGGATAAAAGACAAGAAATTATGGACAACTAAATCAAATATATTTTTGAATACTCACTTAGCAGATGGCCTAGCAGGTCTTATCTGAAAAAAAATGCCTTAGGCATAAATTTTCCAAATGAGGAAGCGAAGTTTCAGAAGGCTGTTCTTTGAGAAATACCAATATAATTGATGACAACCATAAATAGTATGTTTCAATGGCATCACTATGTACACCATGCCATCCATCAATCAGAAGCATGCATCTGCATTTTAAAATATGTGTATAATTGCTTATTATTCAAATGCTATTGAAAAAAAAGTACTCCTGGTTCTATACATTGTAATTGAGTATCCACTATACATGGTTAAGTAATTTGCATAACTTGGACGCTGGGGTCCTAGCATGATATTTCCTCTTTTTCCCATTACTGGTTATTCACAGCATCCAAAGAAATGACAGAGGTCCCAACCGTGATGCTCTGGATCACCGCCAGGCCCCAGGCATTGAGCCACACTTGCTGCAATTCTGTTTGGCTAAGTTAGACACATGCGAAAATGGATACAAGGATCCCAAAGCAATTGCCTTGTAGGGTACTTAAACGGAAGCAAATGAACACAAGGTGGACAAGGGAAAGCTTTCAAGAACCTTGAAATTGAATTTGGAGTCACTAATACAGCTGGGAAATGATAGCTCTGAATGTCTCAAGGTCACTTGCAACAGAGAAGGGGGCTTTATTTCAAAGAAATTGCCCTGTCTGCCAAGATAGAAAGGAGACATATACACAGTGAAGAAAAGGAACAGCTGCTACAGAGCACTACCAAGGGAGAGGCTGCAAAACAAATCATCAGTGAGAAAGGGGATGAGGAACGCCACACATCTCTCCCTTTTTTGGGCAGAAAGAGCTCTCTCCTCTCACTCACAGGATGAAAAGTAGGCTGGTTCCAAATGGTCATTTAGGCCAGTAGGGCCATTTGCAAGAATGGAAAAAGCTAGAGGAGGATACGATTTTCTCCACTCTGCCAAATCAATAGCTAGATTACACCTTTCGCAACTGGATCGTAAAAGCGGAAGTAAGTTTGGAACCATTTTGGACACTCCCCAGAGTCAGAGGGTACTACTCACAGAAACACCATTTTCTATTACTTATGGATCAGACATCTAGCAAATTTCAGGGGGCTGTGTCAATAGACTGATATCGCCCTTGTTTCTAGAGAGGAACTAGAAATAGAAATACTGCAGAGCCAAGATTTTCTTCTATGCTCTCTTCTAGAAATTGTATAATTTTAGGTTTCACATTAAGCCTTTAATCGTGCTTTTACTTTTTGTGTATAGTATAAGATGTAGATCAAGATTTGAATTTGCATATGGATATCTAATTTTTCCAGTACCATTTGCTGAAAAAAATGATTCACTACTGATTTGCCTTTGCCACTTTGAAAAGAATCGATTCATCCATACGTGTGTGTGTCTATTTCTGGACTTTATTTCATTCCATTCTTCTTTTGCCATTACCACATTGGCTTGATTACTATAGCTTTATAGCTTTATAGTAAGTCTCAAAATCAAATAATGTAAGTCCTTCGATGCTGTTCTTTTTCAAAATTGTTTTGGCTCTTTTAGTTCCTTTGCCTTACCACATGCAATTTAGAATCAGCTTGTTTATTTCCACGTGGCACACACAAAATCCTGCTGGGATCTTTTATTGGATTTATATTGAATTTATGCATCATCATCATCATCATTATTATTTAAAGATAAATACCTTCATAAATATATACTAATACTTCCAGTTAAAATTGAGGACTACACAGTTTTTCACTAGTCCTCTCGTCTGTTAGGTAGGTGCTTCCTTTCTTCCATACCAAATGTCCTGGTTCTCTAGGACACTTGATGATATAATTAGATGATATAATTAGAATATTCCATATTACTTATTAACTTTTTTCTCTATTACGTACTAAATGATATAATAATAATATGCCTGCTACCCAGATTATAATATTCATAATATAATTACAGGTAACAAAACTTTGTTACTTGTTTCTTTGTTCTCACATTTTGTAACTCTACTTTATTTACATTTTCTGAACATATAGTCATTCTATGATAAATACTATCTCTTAATTAAGATTTACTCCTGAAAGTAATACTTTAAATACATTTATTTAATTTAGTTATACTCTGCTTCCTTCGAAACAGATTTTAAGCTGTTTTAGAAAGAGGAAAATTTAGTTGAGAAAAAATGCAGATGCAATATGCTAACTATAGTTTAAATATGTCTTGTAATTAAGCACAATATTTAGGTCTGTGCATCTTAACAGTCAGGTTAAAGGTAGAAATATTATAGCTTATATAAACTGGTAGGTTTTAAAAAGTGTTTTATTTTGTTCTGTTTGTTTTTTTTCTCAAAACTAAATGCCAAAAACATTTTTTTATGTTGCATTAATAGGAGATGAAATTTGAGATGTATCATAATATTCTCAATAAGAGTTCCATAGAAATGCTGACGTGAAATTTATATGGAAAAGAATTCAAAGCATGATATTGAAGTGCAAATCAGTAACACGGCTTCATGACCTTGCTTTATGAAATAGTGTCTCATTTGCTTAATGGAGATAGTTTGCCCATTTTCAGCTAACTAAATTCCTATTACCACTTGAGAGCAGGTGGGCTCTTTCAGAAAATCTTAGGCTTATACAGACTGGATGGTTCCATATTTTCATGCCAATTTCCCTATTTTATCTCTCGCTACTCAATATTTCATCTTTGTACTGTGAGGGCTTTCTGACCTCTTAATTCCTTGAGAGCTACAATTGACAAGAAACACTCTTGACTCCATTGAGGACTGAGTGGACACTCACTCTTGATAAATCAATTTGGTCAATTGCTTAAGAAAATCTGTTTCATTTAAGTCATTCCTGGACATTTTTGTGTATTATTTAATCATGTTATTCACCTTTTTCTTCCCTAATGATGCAAAACACACGGTTTAACGTGAAAGAAGCATATTTAGTTGCTAAAAAAATTCAAGCTTTTTTAGTGATAAGTATGTCTATTCCTTTTCCTTATGACATTTAAGTATTACATTATTTACAGTCATCAATTATTGAAATTTTATGTGATTAGTAATAAAGGGTCCTTATTAGAAAAAAAAACTTACTTTGGGAAACAAGGATTTCACTGGAAAAGCATGGAAAATATATTTCTTTAGTAAAGTAAGATAGAAAGGCTGGTATATTGCACAGAATACTGAACTTAGGGCCAGAGACGTGGGCTCAAAACTTAGGTCTGTAACTTACAAGTTGCATAATATTGGATGAGTCATTGAATACCTCTGGGTCGTGATGTCTCCAGCTTTAAAACAGAGATAATAGTAATAATTACCTCATGAGATTACAGTCATGATCAAATAAAATAATATGTAAAAATGTTTTTGGTAAATGTTGGAGTGTTCTGTAAGTATAATCTGCAGTGTGTGGCTGTTTGTAAAACTCCAGGTTGCTCTGTTTGTCCCCAAAATCCTATTTAGACTCTCCTGGTGAGAAAACTGCTTTCATGCTGCCACGTCTCCTAAAATAACTGTTATTGGTCATTAGGAGTTGTCATTCCCCCGGCCTGGTGAGAATGACTGGCTCGTATATGACTCCTCTAAGTCCTCGGGAGCAGGAGCCAGGGAGTTGTGTGGACAGTGAGTGACATTGGCCCCATTGTCAGCACATCATGTCCCCCATCCCAGGCCACGATAGCGTCCAACTACAAAGAACCTCAAGCCAACTATTTCTTTCATATCCAGGGCAAGATTATGGATGCTATTTTCATGGTTGAGAGCAGAAATGACCATACACAGTAATATATTTTCATCAGCTTTTGAAAGAGACCCTTCTGGCCACATCCTCCCTGCCCTCCCCCCAACACACACACACACACACACACACACACACACACACACACACACACACGCATACACACACACATACACACACCCACTGGTTATATACCAAAACATGCCATTAAAGAATAAGTTTTTCTTTTTGCTGACAAACAAAATCAGATGCTAATCAATAAGAATTCAGTTGGCAGAGATGTCTTCCTCATCAGTGAAATTACATCTGGATCTTGTTGGCTTGATGGCAGAAAATCCTTCTAATGGGAAACTAAAATGAAAAAATATGTCCTCTGTCACTTATCATAAAAAAATGTAAACAACCGCAACACTCAATCAATCAAGCAAGCAAGCAATGAAAAAAATCCCTCAGTTGTTAGACTGTTGCAAACCAATTGTATCGCTCTGTGTTCCCCTTCCGATAAAATATGAACAAACAAGATGTAATTATTAGATTTGCTTGTATAAAATTTAAATGCTCTTTCTAGGTGATTACTTTCAAAAACAGTTGGTGCTCAAACTGGCCTCTCCTATGGTTTTTGTGACCACCTTAACTAGCCTGTGTCAGTCAGGAGTGACTCATTCAGTCATATTCAATGAGGTTACCACCCTAGCTCTGTTGCTATTGTCCACCCTTTAAAAGAAACACATAAAACATTAGCATTTCCTAACAATGTCTCCCCAGATAGTCTTAGTAAGTAAGGTAAAGCCCTTTCATCCATCAGTGAAGATCCATCAGCCAAGTTGTAGATTTAGGTCAGCTTGATACTTTTGTTATTAACCAAGCTCTTAGAACATGAAAGTTAAGTTACTGACTGCCCCTACCCCCCTGCCGCCCCCGCCCCCGCCCCCGCCTCCTACCTCCCCACCAAATGGAAAGACCATAGAATGAGAAAGTATTTAACACTATTTAATTTAGGATGACCATTAGCCAGGATATAGTACCTCTGTCAGAAATATTTCTCATTTCGCTTTAAATAGTGTTTTGATCACTTTCGCTATATCTTCAGAAGTGGAACTGCTGGATCATTTTTAATTTCTTGAGAAATCTCCACACTGGTTTTCATAGTGGCCACACCAGTTTACATCCCCATCAATAGTTCACAAGTGTTCCCTTTAATACACACCCTCATCAATACTTGTCACCTCTTGTCTTTTGGATGAGGTATTCTAACAGGTGTCAGGTGATATCTCACTGTGCTTTTGATTTACATTTTCTTGATTATTAGTAATGTTGAGTACCTTTTCAAGTACCTGTTGGCCATTTATATATCTTCTTTGGGGGGAAAAAATGTCATTTAGGAAGTCCTTTGCCATTTATCATTTTTTTTCTATTAAGTTATACGAGTTCCTCCTATGTGTTGGATATTGACCCTATTTCTTATGGGGTTTGCAATTATTTTCCCCCATTCTACAGGTCACCTTTTTATTTTATTGATAGTTTTCTTTACCGAGCAGAAGTTCTTAGTTTGCTGTAGCCATTATCTCAAAGAGATACCTGTATGCTCATGCTCACTGCAGCATTATTCGCAACAGCTAAAGTGTGAAAACAACCTAAATGTTTGCTGATGAATGAACGGATCAAGAAAATGTTACGTACATGTATACGCACACATCATTATTCAGCCTTAAAAAAGAAAGAAATCCTGTCATTTGTGACAACATGAATGACCATGATTAACATTATGCTAAGTGAAATAAACCAGAAAAAGATAAAGAATGCCTGGTATCACTTATATGGGGAATCTAAAAAAAAATAAAATTTAACCCACAAACAGAGAGTGGAGAGGGGTTGCTAGGGACTAGGGCATAGAGGAAATAGGTTAGATCAGGAGAGGGTGGTAAAAGGGTCCAAAATTTCAGTTATAAGATGAATGACTTCCTAGGAGTTAATGTAT
This sequence comes from Rousettus aegyptiacus, assembly GCF_014176215.1. Lineage (NCBI taxonomy): Eukaryota > Metazoa > Chordata > Mammalia > Chiroptera > Pteropodidae > Rousettus > Rousettus aegyptiacus. Next base: position 12,107,806 of record NW_023416295.1, on the reverse strand, counting down.
CACATTGTGACTATAGTTGATAACACTGTATTGTGCAACTGAAATTCGATAAGAGAATAAAACCTAACTGTTCTCACCAAAAGAAAATAAAAGATAAATATGTAAGGTGACAATGTGTTAATTAACTAATTAACTAGATGGGGGCAATCTTTTCACAATGTATGTGTATATCAAATCATCATATTGTACACTTTAAATGTACATATTAAATTTTATTTGTCAATAATACTTCAATAAAACTGAAAAAGGAGTGTTTTAACTTGGCCAAGACTTTAAAATAGAGTATTGAATGCCATAGGCTATTTTCTTCTTTTTTTCTTTTTTTTTTCTCTTTCTACCTAGCTATAGAGTCACCAAATGCTTTTATACATAGTGACCTACCTTATCTTTAGAGAGATTTTAAGAAATAGGACCAATAGAATAATATTAGGGTGTCACGAATAAGACTAATTACTTTTTAAAGGTCGACTAACTGATAGCTGATACATCTGGGATCCAAACTCAGGTTTCTTACCACCTGATGCAGGGTTGTTGTGTTGTGTTTTGTTTTGTTTTGTTTTTCAATATCTCTAACCACTCATTTGTTATTTGATTTAGGGGTTAACTGTCTGTCAAACCAAACCTTCTGGGTTCAGTCAATAGAATCGGTTATAAGTATGAAATTCCAAGCAAGCTAAAAAGCATATTGAAAACAGTTTTAAAATTCTGGAAGAATGACTAAAATTGTCAAACAAGAATAAGCACTTTCTAGTTTAATCCTTCACATAAATAGATGCTACTGCTGACAATGTTTCTTCCAGAGCTGGACTTCCCACTGTCAGCAAGATGCATGCTGAGATATTTACAGTGATTGGGTTTTACATCACGCCATCGCCATCCTCCTTTGCGTCCTCAGCATTCTCTGAGCAGGGTGGATAAAAGGCTGGTATTATGTAGCAATGACCTCAAAAGCCCCTGGCTGGGCACTGTAAATATGGCATGTTCTCCGGCTTCCAGTTCTTTGGATCCTTGCCCCAACAACCAGATGGATTGCTATGCACTTGCTTGTGTAACTGGTCCTGATGTTAAACTGACTACCTCTCTAATTTCTTGTAGACAAGGGTGGCGGTCTCACACCAAAACTGAGTTTCCGAATTGTCCTTACTCCGCACATTCAGTGTTGATCAGCTATCTACTTGTCTGGAATAAAACAGAGCCACTATATGACTCACCAGAATTCCCCAGTAATTTGGATTCACTCTGATACCACCACGTTGTGTAGAGCGGTATGATACTTTCAAGAACCCAGACTGCAAGCATTATAAAAGCCATTACTTAGGAAAGAGATATAGTGAAAAGGAAAGAAAAGCAAAAGAAACTGCCAGAATGGGCAGAGACAATTTGTTTAGCACAAGTTAAAAAAAAAGAAAAAAAAAAAAAGACAGTCCTATAAAGTCTGACATTTCCCTTGGGTCCTTCCTTTCATTCTGATTCTTTCTCTCTGCCCGTCCTTATTTTAAAGTGTAATTTCTGTGCAAAACTCTCAAATATTCAGTCTCCCAAAAACCTTCCCTTAGCAACAACTGTATTGAAATTCACCTTCAATAGTGAGTCAGCCAAGAGCCAAAGGCAGTCTTTCTGATCTCCAGAATGATGCTGAAGCAAATTTCTCTTTGTGCTGTTCACTGAATGCAACCTCCGCTCTCCAAATCTAGATGGCTCCTTCTGTGCCTCCGAGGCCTTGAATTTATGCTTCTTTCATAGCATTCACATTTTTGACAAATATTACAGGGAGGTGCTTACATACCTATCTGACCCCCTCATTCATCATATCCCTGAGATAGGGACTGTGTCTTTTTTAGAAAATTGTGTTCAATATATTAGGACAGTGATGTGGATATATATATATATATATATATATCTGAAATCTCTAACAGTGGTCCTTAACAGGGCGATTCTGTCCCCCGCCCTAGAGACAAGAAGTGGGATGAGGTATTTGGCCATGTGTGGAAACATTATTTGTTGTCACAGTTTGGGGGGATATTGCTGTAAGCATCTAGTGTGTAGAGGTCAGGGCTCCTACTATATGTCCTGCAATGCCCAGAATGCCCCGCCCACCCCCCTCCCCCCACCCCCCTCGCAACAGAGAAAGATCCAGCCAAAATATCAATAGTGCTGAGGCTAAAAACATTAACACAACAAGCTACCGTCTCTGTATAAATCCACTGTATCTCTAAAGAAGGGTGTTTTGTTTTGTTTTTCCTTAGGAAGGACTGATCACATCTGTCAAGAGTAGTATCTTAACCTAACCCATAACATTTCTGGCACATAATGTCTTCTTTCCCCAGCATTAGCTCAGTTAATCTTCCAAACCTTTAGTGAAATCTACTAGGTCAATTTTATTTTTCTTGTGTTAGGAAATTAAGACTGAGAAGAGCTAAATCATCTGTGCAAGTTTCATACTTATGAAGGTGGCAGCAGAACTTGAATCTCGAACTTCTGGTTCCACAGTCAACAGGAAAAAAAAAGAAAGTAAAGACAAGAAGGCATGAAAATCAGGGCATGGCCAAGAGACCAGCCAGCAGTAGCAATGTGCTGCTAACTCTTAGGGCAGACTAAGGTGAAACTGCCCCATCAAGCTAAATAAAGCTGTTAGTTTAGGGGTCAGACGGTCACTGCCCCTAAATATCTTTTTAGACAATCTGAACTTAATAGAAGTGGAGGGCTGGGTAGATTGCAGAGTAGCCGGTTAGACATTTTTTTAGAGGAAGTGCTCAGGCAGTAGGTGGGTGGCTCGAAGAAGGGAAGATCATTGAAAAGATGGCTGTTCTTCAGGTCCTACTTCTAACCACTAGAAGAATACATCAGACCTTGGAAGTTGCTGGAAGCTGTCATAGTCCACTCCAGATGATATCAAAGTATGTGGAAGGGTAATAACTACCCTATAGAGGTTTTTGCATACATTTTCCGTCTGTGCTACCATACACTGTATTAAATCCACAAATCCTTAGACCTCACATTGCAGACCAATTACTAGACATGCATAAGCTATAGAAGTGAATATTCTTCATACCCGGTAAATTAACAATTAACTTCTTTTCAGAATCTGGAGACAGCATCGCAAGACTTCCTTCCACTTAAACCACTTGGGCCTTTATTAACAAAGTGACCCACCATTGTCTTCTAGGGTATGATGATTTAGAAGACAAATTAAAATGAAGTCTATGAGAGGGGTTCTCAATAAATCTGAGCCTGATTTTGAGTTTTGAAGTAAAAAATATTCTAGGCAGCTAAAATTTCAGGGAGTATATACTGTTCTCAAAAGAATAATATACAAACAGAGCCCGGAAACCTCCCACCAGTTATACCTGGAGTGAAATGCATTCTTCTGCAAATGCATTTCTTCTTAACCTCCCACAGATGAAACAGAAGCCACTGTCACCTGTGATCTATTTCTCACGTAACTAATGGTGGCAGCTTCTTTTGCATGGTTTGTTTTTTTTTTTGCCTTCTTTTTAAACATCAGACTAATCCATCATGAACAGAGACGGCTTTCATTGTATAGGCCTTTGAATTTCAGAATGCCTAATTTGTTTATTTAAATGAAAAAGAGTTTCCAAAAGAAAGCAGAAAAGCTAAGAAGAGGTTTAGCTTCTCATTTGCAACCAAATATTCATTTCGCCTCTGGGAATCACCATTTTGAGAGCTGTCAAAGCACAAATATTCTGTAAAAGCCTCATTAGAGAAAGGATGGAAGCTGAAGTGTCCAGAAGACTTGTCTGCAGGTTACAACCACTCTGACCTTCCAGTGCCTTTCATAGCATGCCATATTTAGTGATGGCGAGGATTTTTCTTCCTGAATCTTTTAATAATTGAGCAAGTATTTACCCCATGCATCACGACTCTGGTTCAGTGGTATCTAGGATAGAACTGGAAACACTCTTAGACTGATATTCATGAATAAGCGTGCCTCTCTCTTTTGTGTTACAGAGAATCTCAACTCTCTTATACTTGTTCTTCGGTGTTGGCGTAGAGGAGAGAAAGTTTCCCTAGGCAAGACATACCTTTGTAGATGTGTCAGAGAATGTTTCAGAACACTGGACAGCCGTGTGATTTCTTCTCTCCAGAAAAGCATTCTTTCTGCTCCAATAAAAAATCTTCAGAAAACTCTCTATCGCAATATACCTGGCATACTGAACAGAATCAATTGCATTAGTCCAAATCATGGATCTGTAGATTATGTGTCAAGTATTAAGAATTTACTGAGTTCCTATTAAGTGCCCTTTCCTGTGAAGGTTATATTGAAGCATGATATGAATTTATACTGTCGTTGAGCAGTTTAACACATGGTTGGATGACAATGGTAATTTACTCAAAGCAACTGCAGAGAGATAAACAATAGTGTCTGATCAGGGAGAAGAATCATTTGGCGTGGATGTTAAGTGTGCACTTATTTTTCAGAGAAGGAGATGAATGAAGGTTGGCATGCTCAGAGAATGCTTTGTTGAGGAGTCAACACTTGAACTGGATTTTAAGTCTTAGCATTTGAATATATCACAATGAAGAAATGGAATGTCAAGTCTGAAGAGCAGCATAAATAAATAAAAAGTTGGCATGACACAGTAGGATTGGAGGATAAGAAAATAGAAGTGTAGACAGGAGGTCTTTCTGGCAAAACTTAGATTTTATGTGTAGGAGATCTTTTAAATTTTACTGAGTAAAATGTAAGACCTAATTGGCTTTATTTAATGATTCATGAATTGGGCAGCACCTCACTTAGCAAATAAAAAGGAGCTCCAGACTGAGGGGATAGCTTTTAAAGGCAGAGAAGGGGTAAGACAAGGAATCATAAAAAAAAACAAACAAACAAAAAAAAAAACCAAACAAAGGATAATTTCAGGCAAGGTCACCATCCTTCGAGGGGGCAATGAGGTTATTAGGAGAATTATCTTGTTGGTGCTGACTGGAAAATTCTAGACTGACCAGTTAGGATTACCTTTCTGGGTAAGACTGAAACTGTAATTGAGTCAGGTATTAAGTTTTGGTTTGGTGTTGTTGGTTGAACCCACATGACTCCATTTTGGGCTTGTTGCTTCTTTTTAACAGGGAGTAGAAAATAATATTGGAGAAGTGTAATGGGAACAAATGAAAGGACCTTGGAAACTTAACAGAGGACCTGACGCCACATGCAATAGAGTCGCTGTAGATTCTTGGAATAGACACCCATAGTGAAAGCAGCACTGATGTAAAAAATTGATGAAGCAAGATATAGTTTGGGGGATCACTTAAAGAAATGTGAGTATGCAGCAATGAGGATGTCTGCTCTCATTCATTAAAGGGAAAGGAGGAGGGCGGGGATAAATCTGAGGCCAGGTGACAGATCGAGGGTTCCGGGAGGGGACAGCACTGAAGAGGATCCAAGACAAGACGTGGGATTGCTAGAACCCACAAGAGGAAGTCTCCCACAGACTTAGGGAGGAGCGCCTGTCTCTTTCCCCAGAAGAGATTCCCTTTAAGCTTTCCCTAAAGGGAATCTGGAATGGAAACAAAACAAAACAAAAGAAAACCTAGCTATTGTTCTCTCGAAGCTGGTGTAGGACTAAATGGTATTTCTGAAGAATAAGTCCTTTCAAATATGAAACATTATTGATTTGAAGGAGTTCTCAATTTAGTCCATTTTTTATTCTATTAGAGCAATGTCAGTAGATACATTTTTTGAGAAATAAAATCAATAGAGAGGAAAAACATAGCGTTCCATCCTCGTGGTTTTGTGTTCTCATAATACAGGCTCTTGACTGCACAGGGGATCTAAACATCTTTCTTGATCTATGTTGACATAGCCTTCTCCTACCTGTTACATTTGTATAATTCCCAATTATTAATACAAGATCCTCATCCACATAGTGTACTGAGAATCAAACAGACTTCTACTTCCTTTATAATGATCACTCTCGCTCTCCACATGACTACCAAGAACACTTCCCCTCTCTTCTCAATCCCACCAGGATAATCTAGTTAACAAAAAAGTATGTGAATATACAGTCAGAGTCTTGCTGTGCTTTATCTCAATTCTTTTCACCCTAAGCCAAGGCAACCATCTATCTAAAGGAATAGAAGAAATAAAATGCTTGGATCCCATGTTGCTCTGGCCTCTCAGGCAGTATAAGGCAGTAGAAAACAACCTTGGAAATAAATATAGCTTTACACATGTAACAGGTCATATTTACATATTTACGTGTTTCTACTAAGTACAAATTTTAATATTATGCTGAAACCACATGTCCATCACCCTGTTCAAACAATCTCATACAGGACCTTTTAAAGGAATACTTTGACTGCAGTGAGTTTAATTTATGGGCTTTCAAATCAAATTAATTTTTTAATAAGAGGAGAAGATGAGTAGAAGTGAATAGCATAGAGTAAGAGCATTGGGTTTGGTGCAGAGATTGATCTCAAGAGAAGCTGGAATACTTAGGATAGTTCTGATTTGCAAGGATGATGTTCTCACCATCATCTCTTGCCTTAGTAATTGTCTCTTTTCTGATTTAGTCCAAGAAAAAACTGTCTTTAAGTGTATGAACAAAATCCAGTTTGTAGATGCTGTAGCTAAGGTTCTTCCCAATGAAAACATCATTATCTCTTTAGTCAAATAGATCTTATTTTCAACTGCTGAATATTAAGATATAAGCTATAGCAGAGAAGGTCAGACTATGATCCCGGGAAAACTGGGAAGACCCCATGGTATGAATTCTGTCTTTGCCATTGACCAGGTTTTTGTTGTTGTTGTAGTTGTTGTTGTTTGTTTGTCTATTTTATGGCAACATAAAATGGTTAATGAAATCTAGTAAGTTTCAGCTGTACATTTAATGGTAAGGCATATATATTTGCATTGTGTGTTCACCTCCCATAGTTAGATTTCTTTCTGTCACCATATATTTGACCCCTTTTACCTTATCTACCTCCCCGCTTCCCCCTACTCTCTGGTAACCACTAGTCTATTGTCCATGTCCGTGAGCCTCCGCTTGTTTGTCCTGTTCATTTGTTGCTTTTAGGTTTATATCCCACATATAAGTGATACCATGTGATTTTCAACTTTTTCAGTCTGGCTTATTCATTTAGCACGATTATCTCAAGGTCCATCTAGGTTGTCACAAATGGCAGTATTTCATCTCTTCTTATGGCTGAGTAATATTCCATTGTATATATTTGACCAGGTTTTTGACATTAGCAAAATCACTTAATATTCTAAACTCATTCTTAATTTTTCTGTAAAATTAGAATAATAATAACTACTTGGTTGTTGTGAAAATTAAATAAGGATTATGTAACAGGCTTAGCAAGTGCCTGATGAAATATTTAGCACCTAATAAATATTGAGCACTGAATAAAATATTATTATTTGTCATCGTGTCCTATGAGCCCAGGACATTTTTATAATTATGTAGTGCAAATATCTTAAGTTTGTTCTGTATAAAGAGAACTTGTTTTATTTTCCTACAAAGATCCTCTTCTCACTGTTCTTATATTGACGAATAATATCATCAATCTCCTACTGATTTCAGGTTGAGAACTATTGGACTTTTTATTATTTTTCTCTTTCCCATACTTTAACATTCCCTTCCTCCAAACCAGTTAATCAATTCTCCACCACAGCCAATTTTTCCTTTAGAACAAATTTTTTCAATTTTTTTTGTGGTTTATAAATGACTTTGAGAATTTGTAAAACCATAAAACTTCTCCATAGAATATGCACTTAAATGTATAAAACTTTATAGGCCTTTTTTAAGATAAACAGACCCCTCCCCCTGCAAAACCACAGAGTTACGCTCCAGGTGTCCAGATCCTGCAGGTTGAGAACCCCAGCCCTAAAATACTTTTCCAGTCTAGATGATCCTTTTCATTTCTCTGGCCTCCACCCTAGTTTCAACCCTCATCATCTCTTGCGCAATTCCAACTTCATCTCCTATTCCAGTAAGTCCTTTCTTCTACCTAGGCTCCATGCTTCTCTCAGAATCTTTTTTTTTTTCTCTCTAAAATAACATTTTCTTACTCAAATTCTCTTGAAACTTCCTATTCTTGATACACTATGATCCTCTTTCCTGTGTATGGTGATCTGGAAAGATTCTAAATGTAGACCTCAGGTAGGTTCCTGAGACTTGTGTAGACTTTTTAAAAAAGTTTCCTAGGTTATTCAGACACTATCAGGCCCAGGTTACACTCTGAGAAACACTCCCCTGAGATAATTGCTCAAGGCTAATTTTCTCACTCGTCCTTTTAACGTAGCCTTTGTACTTTCACAAACAATGCTTTTAGAACTCTTCCTTTGCTTTTATTTGCCCTTCAATGTAGGAAATTCCCTTTATCTCACAACTTTGTTGAAAAACTACTTATTTTTTGATTGCTCAATACAACTGCTAACACTTCAATGCATTTTTTTCTTCATCAGTTTCTCTAACAAGAATGTATTCACACCCTGTTCCAAATCACTGCCATTATAGCACATGGCGGACTTTCCTTTGAATCATTGTTAATTGCGTGCATGCCTTTTACCTGCACCAGATTAAGCAGTTCTTAAAGGCAGACCAGATCCTACTTAGTCCTTATACTATTACAACATGAAAAACAGAGCCTCATATGTTGCAGATATTCTTCAAATGTTTGCCGAATGATCACATTTGCTGTTTTTTAAATGTGCCACGTTCCTTGGAACAGTGCATCTGTGTCCTCAGGACACCAGATCTCACAGTAATGGTCCAGAAGATCCCCATTTGGAATAGAGGAGTCTGGACAAGTCTGTCTATTGTGCTGGAGCTGCTTATCCTGTCTTGGAAGAACCATTTGTGTGCCTTTCTTCCCAGTTCTGAGTTCAGCAGTATCTTTTGGTAAGCTTAAAATCAGGCATGGTGATAGAATTTACAGCACAGAATTAGCAAATACTGGTTTTGGGTTTTGTCTCTTTTTGAGAATGATTTACCAGTACATTGCTGTCAATAACCAAAAGTGTTATAGAATTCCTGTGTGCCTTCATAGAATCAATCTAATAGGAAAAACACATTTAGCTACCATTTGAAACTAAAAAGAGCTACACATAGACCAAAATCCTGGAAAGTTTTTTTTTGTTTTGTTTTGTTTTGTTTTTTGTCTAGAATGGCATGGAATAGAATATACTAAAGCACCAAGATCTAGGATTTTCCCAGATCTTTCATTTAGAAATTATGAGACATTAGGCAAATTGCTTGAATCTCTTCTGGTTCTTAGTATCGTCACCTACACAGTAGAAAAATTAATGTTTTCTCCTACCTATTTCAAGGGCCACATTGGAGAAAATAGGAGAAAAGCTGTACATGTAGAAGCATTTTTCAGGTTGTAAACTGCTGTCAAAATGTGTTCTTCTTTCCACCTTCGAGTTCCTTGATTCAGCTTTATAAAGGAAATCCCAGCCAATAGCAGTGATAGTTCTTCATTCGTCTCCACCGTTCAATTTAAATTCATGAAGTCAGCGCATGTTTTAAATGCCGCGTGTTCTACTTGTTTCTTACCTGCTACAACCTCAACCAGGTTATGGATGTTACCTTGTCTGCCAGAGATTTTCCCTTTATTTGCATAGAATTCTCCCTTTCCTTAGACGATAAAAACTAGAATAGTCTAATCTTTATCACGAAACTTAATGAAATATAGACATTCTGTATAACTATTCTCCCTACTCTCCATAACACAAAAATAAATGGAATTGATTAGTGATTGACTTCAAAAGTGAGTAATTGAGCTTTAATAGGTTTATAAAAGGGATTGAAATCAGGGCAATAAATTAAAAGCAAACTAAAAGAGTAAACAAGAAGGGATGTTTTACAACTTGGTTCCATTACAGTCTATGCTAACCAGATTAAAAAGTAATTGCCATGTCAAGAAAAATTATAGCGGCCTCTGTGCAAAATAAAAGAGCAGTGAGCTCTCGGTGTGCAGGGTGCGAAAGAGACAGAAAAGAAAGGAAAGGTATTCAGGGAGCGGGAGAGGGCAGACTGCTTTCCTGGTGGTCAGTATACTTTCAATATCTGCAATCTCTTCATAGAAACAGACGTTATCATCAGCACATATCATCAGCATCCTGACTTCAACCAAACTCTTTAATGTCCTCTATTATCATTGTATGACATATGAGTATATTTATAACTGTGTAGTTTATCCATTTTAACTGTTCCTAAATCACTGACATTGGGAAGATAGAATATTTTCAATAATTTAGATGAATTTTTTAATAGATTTTTCTTTTTTAAATAAAGAGAGTCACATATGATCCATAGTAAGAGGCACTTGTGATTGGAGAATCAAAAGCCACCATAAACTAGGGAGTTTCTGTAAGTAAATTGTATGTAGCCATCATCTCTATGAGCCTTGATGATACGTCATGGGGCACTTAAGGGATTGAATGCACAGAACCATGGCTCATTATCTCTGAGAATTCATAGATGGCTGATGAAAAGCCTAAAGAGTGGTAAAGGGCAGATGTAGTAGCAGTTTTTAAAATAACTGTCTCTAGAATTTCCACAGCCTTGGAACCTGCTCTCCAAAACAAAAGATAGAAACATCAAGATTCAAGATGGATCAGCTGTTGATTCATCTGATAAGCAAAGCCACAGTGACTTAAAATTTATACAGGGGATTGTGCTGAGAGCAATGTCTGTGGCAGAGAATAGAACTTAACCAAACTTTTCTACAGACATATCTGTCTATTAACAGTGTCTTCCAAGTTAGGCTGAAAGCACTTATATTAGATTCCTAGGAGAGTTATGATGGCCAAATGAAGAATCTATTATGAGATAATAAAAATATTTTTTGCAGAGATGCTGAGTCCTGCCAACGAGAATCTTAACCACTAACTAAGTCTTATGTATCACAGAAAAAGAGTGGGCATGCAGTAAAAAAAAAAAAAAAAAGAACAAATCTGTACTTTTTATCGTTTACTGAATGAGAACTAACATTGCCTTTTATTGCGCATTTACTTTAAGAATCCATAATCCTAGCTAGTCTAAGGTCAAGAAAATACATAGGCAGATGTTCAGATAATTACTCAAATCAATCATCCCCTTAAAAATTAGTTACTCAATACTATTTACACTTAATAACCCTCTCACAAATCTTTCTTTGAAAAGCTTTGGGATAGAGGTGACATGTTTATTAAACTTATCAATTGTTGCTTCAAGTCACATAATAAGGATTGAGTAAAACAGAGCCTCTCTTTTTTCTAGTTTTCTTTTATATATAAAAAAATTAAATACATTTTTCTGTCTTCAGGCTGTGCTTTAAAAACCCTATGACCACAAACAAAGAGGGACATTTCAAATAGATTTAAAACTTGGAAAGAATTTCATGTCAAATTGAAGAATTGTTTATCTTCATTTCCATAATGCTCTTGTTTTTAGTTTGAGTTATTTTAAGCCACTTTGCTCAGGCAAGTTAGCTCAGTTACTTAGAGCTATTGCAGGATTAAAAAATATATATGTATAGATTTTTAATTTTGCAAATGTTACAAAACAAAACATTGATTAGGAAGGACCAGTGATTTAATTCAAAATGGAATGGTTTATGACCAGGCAGGAAAAAATCATAAATAGTCCTTAGACATCCTAAGAGATAGATGCTCAAATTCATTAAAGATAAAATAAAAACAAAGTAAAAATACACCATTTTTTATTTTCACATATCACAATGATGAAAATCCAAAAATTTCAGAGCACGCTATGTTTCCCACTTCCCTAAAGAATCACAGAGATATTTGGTAATATCTAAAAAAAGTAGAAAGTGCCTACGCCTTGCCAATTTTATACTATAGGTATACTCAGACATGAGTAATACATATTTTCAAGGTAATTCATTGCGTCACAGTTGCATCGCAGTTGTAGTCAAATAATAGAAACAATATTAATGTCCATCAAAAGAATACTGGTAAAATAAATTATGGTATTTTCATATAATGGACTATTATATAGCTATGAAAAAACAATGAAAAGAAGTAAAGAATGAAATCAAACTTCAAAATAGATAAGAGCTAAAAAAGCAAGGTGAAGCATAATTTGTATAGGAAGATGTCTTTTGTGTACAAACAGGCAAAAACAAAACCGTGTATTTGTACTTGGTTATATATACCCAGAAACTCAGAAAGAATATACAAACATGATAACAGTAATTACCTAGACAGGCAGAAGAAGCATCTCTTAAATGACAGCTATAAAAAAAAAAAATGCTATTTTTCCTATGATATTGGAAAGCAGGAAACTTGGAGAGTCTTGAGTGAATATTAACTTCTTAATTATAAAACTATTTGGGTTTGGTGTCTTGCTAAACTTAGAGTTTTCATTTGTTTCAAAGTGTATTTAATTTGACTCATTTGCTGCAGGTCCTAAAGTCTTAAGTTCCAGCTCCTTATTGGTCTTTCATGAAGTCAATTGACTGTTCTTTATAGGCGAACTCATACATAATTAATACCTTTCTTTTGTGTGTGAAGATGTGTTCACAAGGCCATATTAAATCTGTGCTTTTGCAAGTGTAGAAGTATCTGTAAGGGTTTGGGGCTTTCTCCTGAGGCACATTTGCATTAAAATATATTTTGACTTTTCATGAAGGAAAATTTCAAATATATGTAAAAGTAGAAACCTCATGTGCTCAAATCCACATTTAACAATTAGGAATCCATGTCTAATTTTCTTTTATCTATACTCTAGCCGTTCTGTCACATTTCCAACTCCATGTTATTTTGAAACAAATTTATTTATCATATTACTTCATTTGTAGTTGTATTCACTCATACCTCTAAATGAGAAGAATTTTTGAAAAATAACTTTTAAAGTCAGTTGAATATTATTGGATAAAGGGAAAATTACAGTTGGAGCTTTTGTTTCAAAACTAGCAAGTGATTTCAGAAGCATAAACAAAAATATGAATATAGTCCAGATAAAAGAAAAATTTCAGGGTGAATTACTTGCTCACGAAATTTGGGAATAATGGGATCATTCTAAGCAGTGATTAATAATACCTGAAATCTGGTTTTGTAACAAGGTAGAGAAAATATAACTAATTTAATAACTAGTATCAAAATAGCCACGTCAAACCACAGTGAGACACCACTGCATACCCATCAGAATGACCAAAATTAACAAGATTGCAATGCCAAGTGCTAGTGAGGATATGGAACAATTAGACCTCTCTTAGATTGCTGGTATGAGTGTAAAATGATAAAACAATCTTGAAACCTGTTTAGCAGTTTCTTATGAAATTGAGCATACACCTACCCTGTAGCCCAGCAATTGCATTTTTTTAGCTATTTACCAAAGAGAAATAAAACCATATGTCTATAAGAACAATTGTTCAAGAGTGTTCAGATCAGCTTTTTCATAATAGCAAAAACCTGGAAACAACCCAAATGTCCATCAACTGCAGAATGGATAACATATCCATATTATGGAATTTTACTTAAAAAAGAAAGAAAGAAAGAAAGGAACTACTGATACATGCTGAGTAACCATGTGATGGTCACATAGGTAGCCATCAGATAAGTTTATCAGAATTCATTAAACTGTGTACTTAAGATCTAGGTAGTTTATAGACTATAAAATACACCTCTATAAAAATTATATTCAAGAGAAAACGGGCTTATCTAGGGAAAAGTATTGATTAGAGCTCAACGTGGAAACGGAATCTTTCTTTCCCTCTCACTGCACCTTTCACCTCCTGCCCTGTGTGAGGCGTCTCTCTGTGTGCCCAGGCTTAGGAAAGGGATTAAAATTGCTCCATGTAATAGAGTGAGCATCCAGGAAAGAGGAAGAGAAGAGGAGATACAGAGCAAGGAGAAATGTTTCAGGGCTGAAAATATAATGTCTTTCCGGTATCCCTTGATGTTTTAGTAAAATTTACTGGACCAAAAAAAATCTTTGCAAGGGATTTTGTTATTGTTATTGTAGAAATCAAAGGTGGGTCTAGACTGCACTTTGAGGAAGCTGTAATGAGGAGAGAAAACAGCTGAAGGGGAAAGTGGAGTCCCAGAGGCAGAGGAGGTGGGGGGCACATAGATGTAGCACAAGTACGGGGTTCGGACTTCTAGGGGCTGTGCAATCGACAGGTCAAAGCAATTTCAGCTCATTCTCAGGAGGCGTGGAGGCCTCCACGAGGGAACATGGATGGATGTGTGCTGCCTAATTGCACCTAGCTTTTCTTATTTTTTTAGAATCATACTTTTTCTGTGGTTTCAAATTATACTCTTCAAGGGTTTTGCTCAATTGCTTTAAAAGAGTTTTTCTTCTTCTTTTCTGTGGTCTTCTTCCTCATCTTCCTCTTCCTCCTGAACCCTTCTACCACCAACTTCTTCTTCTCCTCTTTCTCATTCTCTTCCTCCTCCTTCTTCTTCTTGGAAAAATCATATATTAAACTTTCTAAATTAATCCCCTGTTATACCAGCAAATTTTATGGCCAAATCTGAGCTTTCCATTAGCAAGAAGCTTGTACTGACTAAAAACCTAAGTACCTGAAAACGAAATAGGTATCTCTATCAGTGTCACTAGAGTCAAATCAACACGTTGATAATATGTAAACTACACAACTCCCATTTTTAGACTGTATAGACTCTATGACCCTTGAATGGAGAGATGCTCAACAAAGTAAATGCTTAAGCAATAGTGATGTAAGGGACCCCAACATTTCGTATTGGCCAAACCAGTATGGATTTCACATGACTCTTGTCTTTGGATGCAGAAGGTAAAATTCTTTGTGTTTTTTTTAACTTTATTGATAAAAAGTTACATGTATTTAATGTATACATTTGAATGACTTTGGATATATGCATAAACCTGTGAGATCATCAATACAAAAAAGGTAATAGACATATCCATCGCCTCCAAGAGATATCTTGTTTCTACTTGCTTTGTGTGTGCATTTGGCATGTGTGTATTTGTGCATGCGTGTGTGTGTGTGTGTGTGCATGCAGTAAGAACACTTTGTATGAAATCTACTCTCTTAACAAGTTTTTAAGTACTGAACACTTTTTGTTAGTTATAGGCTCTATCTTGGCAACCAGATTTCTAGAACTTATTCATCCTGTATAACTGTAACTATAACTATGGAACAACTCCCCGTTTCTCCCTCCTCCTATACCCTAGAAATCATCACTGTATTCTCTGCTTCTACGAGTGTAACTATTTTAGATACTTTATATAAATGGAGTCATATTTGTGTTTTCTTTAAAATTCCCTTCCTTTTGTTTCTCTTGGTCTCCTTTCATTTTTTTAGCTTCTTATATTTGGATATCATGAGTGAGCCAGGCTTGGGCCTGAATCTCGCACTTAAAGGCTTGTTTAATTAGTTGACTCTCTGAGTGCTAGTTGGAAAACAGGATGACTCTCACTTTCCTCTTAGATAATTGCACAGTGCCACAATGACACTGAGGAGTTCATCATTCTTAAGACTACATATTAAGGGGTGGAAACTCACAATGAACGATGATCTATATACACTTAGAACCCACTTATCTTTATATCACTTGAAAACACAAAGTGCAAAAAAAATTCTTTTCATGTGTAGTTGCCATTTGCTGGCCTATTAGTTAGTGCCTCCTGTAAAGGAGCCATTTATGAAGGTGAGCACAGAGAACAAGGGGACTTTTATGCCAGAGGGAGCCTCAGGAGCCTTTTGTACTTGAATTTAGCTTTACTGAAGGGCATGTTAACAACAGTAAGTCTTTGCTCCAGTGACTTTGTGGCATCTCAATAAAAAAAGAGTGTAAAAGATTTTTTCGGAACGCAAGTAAAAACTGATCAGAAATCATTAAAGGCAAATTCCACCACCACCAGTTTTTTATTGTGTCTGAAGCTCTTTTCTTGGCATGTTAGCCATTAACTAAATGAATGTATTGCAAATATTAGACAACTGTATTCACACCAAAGGGTCCATTTTTACATAAATTTAAATGGAAACCATCTTATTTTTAACAGAAACAGACGTGTATTTAAAATGAGACTTAGTGGGAGCAGAAAACCTATAAAAATGGATTTTATTTTTATGGGAAGTAGAAGCAGCAGAAAGCCATTTTTAAAGGAATTACCTAATTAATGTGATTCTGGGTGATTTTATTCACTTCTTTGCATCTATCTGAATCATCCAATTTCCCTCCAATAAATATTTTACTTTCACAATAAGAAAGACTGTCTAAGAATGGATAGATCATGATAAGTTTATCTAATGAACATGGAGTTGAAGGAATGGGGTTTACTATATGAGTCAGATCTCTGTTCTCATCTGGGTGAGAGGAAGTCTAACAAAAACATCCCTAAAACACTCACAAACTGATCAGCTATGGAAACTTTCTGAGCCTCAGTTTCCTCATATGTAAATGGAGATAAATGAGATTACCAATCTGATAGGTATGTGATACTTGAATGATGATATGTGAAAAACATTTTGCACAAGGCCTAGCATATAGTGAACATCCACTACAGCTCAGTTACTATTAGTAATTTCACCAGTAAGAGTAAGCTAAAACCTGTTTATTCTTTCTACTCTGGCTTAGAAAACTTTCTGTCTTAAGGGGAAGTTTATAGATAACTAAGTTTTTTTTTTTTTTAAGATATAAAATTATTTGCTAAGAGTTGTATAGACCTACCTTATAAGAAAACACACACACACACACACACACACACACACACCAGTACATATGCTTCTGTGTAATAAATTCTGTAATTGCATGTGGAAGCAGGCAGTTGAGGGAATCAAAGACAGGAGGTAACCAACCAGCAACCACCAAGGTGGCTGGTCAGAGTAAATGAATGACGGATGCTGGGTGAGTCCTCAGGTACCTACAGATCATCAGGGCAAGCAATGAGAAAGAAAAGAGATTGTGAAGCAGAGGAGAATAGGGACGAACTGGGACCTATATCTTTAAACCGAACGATGTGAATGAATACAAAAGGTGCTCAAAATCTTTACCAGGAAAAACAAAAAACCTTCGCCAGGGAGCCACACACACATCTGGTCCAGCACGGGAGAACTGAAGGGAGGCAGAGCAGCTGTGAGCACAGGCACAGACTTTGTGGATAAGACACGCCAACAACATGCCACAACGTGCAAGGGCTTCAAGTACAGCTGACGCCTTACATTGACCTTCAGAGAGTGAAGGCTCCTGCTTCCCATCAGCCCCTCTAACGTTATACGCATTTCTCTTGCGACCTGCTCTCACCCAGAACCACACTGGAAATGGGGTTCTTAGATCCATGGTTCCAGATGAGCTAAACTGACAGTGCACGAAACCACCCCAGGAGGCCTTCTATTTAGATGCTGGTCCTTATAGGTTTAATGCTTATTCTGATCCAAGCTCAGCTGATTTCTAAAATTGTTGTCTCTAAGTTTAATTGGTAAGATAGAAAAAACTGCTTTTCTTCTTTTCAGGGTAATAGTTTCAGAGTCACTGAAATCTCCATGAAATGTATCCCATTTTTCTGAAATCTGAGCAGAGAAATTCAGTGGAGGACGATGGAAGAGCAATCAGTTCCTCTCATTCTCCCAAATTAGAGGTTCTCAAACAATCACCTTGAGGTGATTGCTGGACCCACAACAGAGTTTCTAATCTATAGGCATGAAGAATCGTCCAAGAATTTGCATAGAGCACCACCTTGAAAACCTCTGCTCCCGGTGATGGTCAGAACCACATTGGGATCACATAGAGAACTTTCTAAGACTCAGGAAGTCACATCCACTCCACATCATTGAATCAGCATATTGGTTTGGAGTGGAAGGTGGGTATTTTCTTGAAAAAGTTTTACAAATGGTTATGATGGTTATGCATATCCATTTAAAAACTGCCTTTTGGGAATTTTCACACAGCTTATTTCCAGCATGTTAATAACAGTTGTCAGGAAGAAAGGAGACTTTAGTGATCAAGTATGATATGAAACACAAAATTTGATAATGTTAAGTTGGCTACTAGGCAGGACAAATCTACAGTTGATACCTATACAGCAGTCATTGGCATCAGTCATTTCGCATGATGAATTAACCAGAACAGCAACCTATGAAAAAAGTACTGTTACTTTTATTTCCATTTTGCAGATGAAGACACTGAGGCCTGGAGAGGTTAATAACACACCCCAGGGCACAAAGCTAGTACGTGGAAAAGCCAGGATAAAATCCAGGCCCTTGGAGTCCAGAGTCTGGACTCTTGACTCCATGATATACTGATTTACCCAAGCCCTTAGCAGAGCAGCATGCTCTGGGAATCTCCATGAATAACACACAGTCTTTTACAAACTTGTTTGATTGTGGACCATTTCCCGCAACCCGTTTTTTTTTTTTTTGTTTTTTTTTTTTTTTTGGTTCTGGAGGAGCTTTGAAAACTGTGTTCCTGGAACACATCCTGGCAAACACTGCTTTACAAACTCTGTTACCTAACTGCTGGTCATTCAGGCAAAAACGCATCAGCCTTGTATAAAATGTATTTACCTAATAATTAGGCTCTGGTGAGAAGCCATTAGGTTATATTATGAGCTACAATAAAAACATAACCCCATAAAAATCACGATTGCTGTTGCTGTTAAAGGATGCTTTTTACCTCTCACAGTGTCCTGGTGACACGAGTCCAGGCTTGGTCCCAGGAATAAATGTAACTTTTCAGACCTGAGCAATGAACTTGTTTTTATCTCAGGGACATGTGAATCATATAACTGACTGTGTTTTGTTCCTGGCTTTTGCTAATGGAAAATGGGGCTCCATTCTCACAAGTAAGGCAATTAGGATTAGCAATATTTAATGCTGAAAAAAAGGACCTTTTAAATCAGAGATCAAATTTTCTAGTAAATGATTATGGTGATTGAGTACAAGATGGGACATGGGAGAGTGATTGGTAGGATTAGAGAGGTTGCTAGAAATTTCATCTCAAAAAAAATCCAAAATTAAAATGATAAAAAATGGATTTTATTTACTATTTAACATGCTTAGAAATTATACATTAAACTTATCAAACAAAAAACAAATCTTTTGTTGATTATATATTTGATGTTTTCTCTGATAAAATTATTTGATAGCTTAGTAAGATATCTTTTACATTTGACTTTCCTAGTAAGATACAGAAGGTCATTTCTGCAGAAATATTCAAGAGCTTCATCAATTTTCCCAAGGGCATTACTTAATCCTTTGATATTCAAATCTTTTGCTTTTGAAGCACACACCAGTGATGTCTTCCTCATGCATTTTCCCTTATTTAGTTAACTAATCTAACTCTGCCTGATCCTCATTTGCCGCTGACTTGTGATTCAAACAGCTATCCAATCTGACTTTTACCTACTATAAGAAGCCCTGTATAGTTTTCAAAAATTTCAAGTTCACTAGACTGTGCAGTATGTTTGCATGGTATAATGGTGACAATTAGGGAGAGATTGATAGAGGACACAACTGGTGAGGATTGATTCTAGGGTTAAGCAAGGAGGCCTTTTTTAGAGTGGGCACTAATTAGCGAACAACACCATGATGACTTGGTTTTTCTTATGCAAGCCTCAGAAAGTCTGGGACTTGGCAAATCAATTCACATAATACTAAGGCCCCTCCATGTAAAATTTCATGGTATGCATGTTTGTATACTGACTTCATCCACATTTTTATTTATGACCTAACTCTTGTATTTCTTTTTTCATCTTTCTCAAATGATTATAATTTATGTCATTTTGCTCTATTTTATGCATCTTTGTAAGGAAAAGCATAGGACTTTTTGGTAGGCACAAAAGTGGAATAAGAGAACTAAGTAAGTAAATATGACATATTTTATAGTGTCTTCCATCACACCGTTGCGTAGTGACACAGTGTCCGAGGATCTTGACTGACACCCTTCATGTTGCACTGCTTTTGATCCATGGCATGTTGATTGGCACCATTTAAGTCTTATATCTTTAGTTAAACCTCGTGACACTGAGTTTAAGATCCTGTCTGAACTCTCATCTTCTGCTTCTGTTTTCCAAACATTTCCATGGATCTTCAAAGGTCCAGCTGTCAGCAATTGGGAGGGACATCCATATCTAAAAAAAACCTGTAGTATAAAATGGTACTCTGGCTCTTTGTCCAAAGACAAGTGAGAAACATTTTTATAAACATATGTAATCCTCACAGCTAATTATGATTTTTCTCATTGCAATTTTAATTATTTTTTTTAAATCCACACTTTCCTCCCTCATGGCAATTTCATTGTCATTAGAAGTACTGTTCTATTGTGTACATCCTCTATTCATATTCATGAGGTCAAGACTATTCAACCACAATAACTGAGCAGTCTGATTGGCTGAATGTCCCAGAGTGGTTTAGAGTGATACTGATTAACAAAAGACACCAAAGCCTCTGCCATGATAGAAAGTATAATTATGTAGGACCCTAAACGAGGACTCCAATCATCAGACAATGCCCGTTGGACTCATGTAATATTATCTATCATCTCTCATGCCACTACGATTAAGTAGTATTTAATTATTCTTCTTATGAAGATTATCCCAGATAAATATGTCTTGTACCTATCAACTCAACACAAATTATTTCTTAGTTTTCTAGAAAGGATGCTTTTTTATCTAGTATGGAAGTCAGACATCAGAACATCTAAAATGACCCTCACCCAAACTCGTAAGGTATTTTCAGGAACCTCCTGGTACATAAAAAGAGCGTCGAATTGGGTATAGATTGTTTCCCTGCTGGCTGGGTAAAGTAGGACTGTCTGTGGCCTAGTGATTCCTTTCTTTAAGCTCCAGAGGAGATTTCTTTGTCTACTTCTTCTAGTACTCTGGAGCCATGTAACCTCTGGCACAGCATTTCATATTTCTGGATTGCTGATATTTCATCCATAAAATAGAGGTTGGGGAAAATCATTCAGAAGCTGTCATCAAGCTTTAGAATTCTGTGATTTTATGTAAATGAATGTCTATTCTACTTCATGAATAGGATTTTTGCCAGGATTCCATAACCTGCACGGTAGCTTATACAGTGGTCTAGAAAGTGGAGTCTGTGAACCATAGGAAGCAAATAAAACCACTTCCAGGAATATGGAAAGAATTCATTAGAATGTTATTTATATTTATTTTAAAGTTACTTTTAAAATTTTTTTTTATTACATGTTTATGTTTTGTATCCCCTAAGATTCATGATCATTTAATATGTGTCAGGCACTATTCTAAATGCTTTAACATTCTTCTTATTATCTAAGCCTTAAAGCAACTCTATGAGGGAGATACTCTTACCATACTGATTTTATCAATGAGGAAATTGAGACACAGACATTATGAAAATTGCCTGAGGTCATACATAGTTGAAAATGTTCGAATTGGGGCTTGAACCCAGGCACGAGTTTAACATCTTCACTATTCATTATTCAACATTAGTATAACTATAGAATCTAAAATAAGTAAACACACTAATAAATTAATCCTTATAATATAGGAAGTGTGGCAGACAGATGCTAAGATGACTGTCCCCATCCTCCATGATCCTTGGTTCCTGATGTTCCTTGATCCTCCCCCCTTGAGTATGGGCAGAACCTATGACTTGTTTTTAATAAATATGCTAAAAATGAGGGGTCGTACCCTCACGCTTACATTTATTAACAGATTTGCTCTAACAGATTCTCCTTTTGGAAGGAGCAAGCTGTCATGTTGTAAACAGCCTATGGAGAGGGCCACGTGGCCGGGAGCTATGGGTGGCCTCTAGAAACTGAGGGCGATCCCCAGCCAATAGCCAGCAAATAGTCTCTTTCTAACCAATCAGATGAGAGCAGAAAATTTGGTTTCAGTCTATTCTATTTTCACTGTGGGAAAGCCAAACTTTCCCACTGGAAAAATATTTTAAAAACAACATTAATTCATGAGTAATTATGAAAAGAAATCTGAGATTCCCCATTCCTCACTTAACACATTTTAAAGAATTTTGTCCTGCAAGAGAACATGGCATAACTAGTCTTCGGTTGTTATATAATTTTAAAAATTTACAAAGCTCTTTATTATTTGTATTTCAGAAAGAATCATTAGAATGCCCCTCCTTCTCTTTCCCCTTCTTCCACTTCTGCTTCCTCACTCCAAAACCCAATTACTTTGGTAAATGATCTCCAAAACAGAGGTTCAGTTGACTTTCAAGCATATTTCATTTGCTTTACTCTTTTTTCATAATGCTAATAATATTTTAATTATGGTCACCTTTATACAAGACAACTGCCCCCAGCCCAATATTCTTAAGTAAATATTAATTAGTTAAATTAATGGTTCCATAGAAGAAAAATTATTTAATTCAAGAGGAGGCAGGGAATTCTGGGAAAATGGAGATTTTTCACATTTCTTCTTTTTAATTTCATTCCAGCTCATCTGCCTCTTCTCAGCAAGCAATTCCTGAGGTCAGAAGTCAGATGAGCTTGGAGAGCTTTAGTAAACAGCCATTGAGGTTTTTTCCTGCTCTGGTCCTGAGGACAAGCTGAGGAGAACACCAGGTACCTGAGAAGCACCTGGCCTGTGGGGAATCCCAGAACTCCCAGTGAAGTTTCCCTTCTGTCCATGGGAGTATGTGGAGCCATTCCTGCCTACAAAGGCTTAGGAAAATGAAGTAAGAGGGCAGAGTCTTCTCCACCTATGAGACTAGGAGAACCCAACATGCAAGGAAAACAGCTATATCACATCAAGAATTCTAAACCTATCTGCTGCTGCACCATTAGCCTATAGAGACCACTGCTTCTTA
Organism: Rousettus aegyptiacus; assembly: GCF_014176215.1. Classification (NCBI taxonomy): domain Eukaryota; kingdom Metazoa; phylum Chordata; class Mammalia; order Chiroptera; family Pteropodidae; genus Rousettus; species Rousettus aegyptiacus. Next base: position 12,085,102 of record NW_023416295.1, on the reverse strand, counting down.
AAATCCCCTTGATCTGACACTTTAAGAACACAATAAAGAAAGAAGAAGAAAGAATGAAAGAAAAAGTGTGTGTGTGTGTGTGTGTGTGTGTGTGTGTGTGTGTACACGTACTCAAGTGCTGGGGGAAGGAATATAAATAGTCTCCTGATGAAACTGGGCTGTCTAAGGAGACAGATGACAACTTGCACAATTAAAACAATTGAGTGGATTTAAGCCAACACATAAAAATCTTTCTGGGATGAAAAAAATTATTTTAAACTAATATGTGTGTGTGTGTGTGTGTATACACACACACACACACATATACACACATACACACACACACACATATATATATATATATATATATATATATATATTAAATGAATTAAAAAGAGGACAGGCATACTTGACCTAAGAAGAAACCTTTCAAACTCTAGAACTAAACTACGAAGTGATCAACATTGAAAAAGAAAACATAAGAGACTTCGGGGATGGACAGGTGAGGCCTCATGTACATATAATAATAACCATTGTAGTATAGAAATAAGAAATAAATGAAGGAGAGGGCAAATATAAACTAGTAACAGAAGAAAATTCCCCTAAGCTAAAGAATGGAGCCTGTAATTTTAAAGGGTTTCCCGAGCAAGATTTATAACATACTTTCATAGACATACTCTTATACAATTACTGAATTTGGAGAAAGAACAAGTTACTTAAAAAGATACAGGCTTAAATTGGCATTAGACTCTGTAAAGGCCACACTGGAGTCTAGCTACACTCAGGTATACTATTCCCAGCCAATATATGAGTATTGGTATCAGCAATTACTCTACATCAAATAAAGAGCTAGTAGAATATCAGAGAAGGCCTTTTATTGAAAGCTTTCTCTGCAGTGGGCTGGGCTGGCCATGAGAAAAAAGTTTCTGGAATTTGTTTATTAAAGAATGTATTTGGAGAAAAAATTATTTAATAAATGATACCAGAGCCACTTTTTATCTGCATATATAGAAAATAAAACTGGACCCCAATCAGCCACCATAAAACAATAAATTCTAGATATTTGTATGCCAGAGAAAACAGCATAGAGGTACACACCATGGTGTTATTTTTAGCTTCAAAGAGGAAAAATAGAGGAGGTAAAGTAGAGGAGTTTTTGCCTCTGTATGTATCTCGTTAAATGGCATGAAATAACATTTTCAAATAAGTATATTTCAAAATTTAGCTTGAAGTACATTTAATAAAATTTTTAAATGAAAAATAGAGCAAGGTTTGTTTTGCCTTCTTGCTTATAAAAACACATACCTGGTTCTCTTTTTATTTTATGTGTATTGATTTTATTCACTGCATTAGTATTTGTAAATTACAGAGGTAGTGCTTGGTCATGATAACAAGCCTATGTAACCATGTCCTCCTCTTCCTTTTCTCAGTCTGTGCACTGCCCACCTCTGACTGCATTAGCACTGTAAACTCTTTTGTTGATATTTTTCAACTTTCTCTTACCCATACAGATATAGAACATAGTGGGAGAAAGGCATTTGGCAAGTACGATTCAGGCACTTAATATGTTTATTACTATCGATGTCACCACTTCTTGGGTCTTTTCGACGGACAGATCTAAGAACTAAGTCTTATAAATCATGAACTATACTAATACCTTCAAATGAAGCATTATAGAACTTTTTCTCGTCTTTCTCCATATTTATATCTCCTCTCATGGTTAGAACGTTAATTTCGAACATCAATGTATTTACTCATTCGTTTTGTCCTATAATGCATGCAAAATTGTTTTATATTTATACCAATGCTATTTTCAAAAACAAACTTTCTAACTAAAGTTCAAGGTTTCTTTGCAGTTTCTTTTAACTTTAGACTATAACCTATTAACAGTATTCGGTTAGATTAGTGTGTGTAAAAATTATTGAATTAATTATTTTATCTGTGTGATTACATTATCAATTTGACACAGTTAATTTCATTTGTTTCTGTATCTATTACATTTTAGAGTTAGTCCTTTTGAGTTAGCCCTTTTATCTTTTTTATTTATTATGATTTTTGATGTAAAAAACATTTACATATTTTGAAGGTCAAAACTATATAAAAACATATGCTGGAGATATCTTACTATAATCTCTAATCTTTCCTCCACATAATTGCCTAACCCTCTTAGTTAACAATCACTTTTAATTAGAATCTGAATTATCCTTCCTATGTTTCTTCTTGCAAACATAAGTGCCTAAATCACATGTACAGATTTATTGGTGCATTTTTATTCTATTTTCTTTCTTACTAAAACATAACATATATTTTCTTGTTTGTATATGTACCCTGTTCTTTTATTTAACAATATATACTAGAAATCATTTCATATTGGTTCACAATGATTTTCTTCATTTTCACAATACCATGTAGATACACCATAGATAACAAACATTGTACATATATGAATTAAAGTAAAGAGAAATCTTAAAGTACTAGAAAGGAAGAGAAAATTGAATACCAGCTGCTTGGCAGGTGGAGTTACATTGCAGCTGTATTGGGAATGAGCAGGGGGAAAGTATAGGATTTGTGGCCTAGGGTCATGATTTTTTATTACTATAATTCTTGGATATGTCTGAGGCAGAGAGTTGGAACTTAAATTCCCCACATAAAGCCAAGATCCTTAAAGAACTTCATGAAAAAATAGACTAGAAAAAATTGCCCATTGGCTAAGGTAGACAACAAAAAACTTTATGTTTGCCTAGATATTATACACCCTTGTGGTCTGGTAAGCTTTAAATTAAAAATTTAACATTAAAATTGATCCTTGAGCTGTGATAGCCAAGGTGAGTCCTGGAAAAAAAACAATATAAAACTCTTTTTAAAAAGGTCACTAAGGATATTTTCAAAGGAAAGGCTATGTGTGCTGTGATAAAAATAATTACAATGCTGACTCAAGAAATAGCAAGACTAGAATCTCACGAACTTGAGATAATAGAAGAGTCATATATGAAATAATGTTCAAAGTGGTTAAAACAGGAAAGAACAATCAAAAGCCTCAAAATGGATGGGGCACTATAAATAAAAGACCTGTAGAAAAAGAACTTCTAAAAAAAAAAAGCCTTTAGAATAAAAAAAATTTAGTAAAGAGGTTAAACATAATATTAGACACAACCAATAAAAAGACTGATACAATAATTAGACAGAATACAGTTCAGAGACATAAAATAGTGGAAATAATTTAAAAAATAAGATCTATGTAGGACCGAATAAGAAAATCTAGTATCCATGAGTAGAGTTTCTGAAAAAGAGAGTAGAGAGATGGAAGATTGCAATTTTTAAAGATAAGAATAAAATATTTTCAAAATTGGCCACAGATATTAATTCTCAGATTAAGAAAGCAAAATAATTTCCTTGAATCACACATAAATAGTAACCCATATCTAGACTTGTGGTAACACTCCAAAATATCAGAGGTAAAGGTAAATGTTAGAAATAACCATAAACAAGATAGATGACCTGCAAATGAACATTTTCAAATAAAAAAGGGCTTTAAAGAAAAAACATTATCATTTTTAAAAAGTATTATAAGAGATACAGAAGAACAACATACAATGTTAAAAGGAAATTTTTAAAAGAAAATTTCCAACTCATGTACATCTAACAACACAGGCTCTAAAAAGTGAAGCAAAAACTAAGAATTGCAGGGAAAAATTGAGAGTAACAGGTAAAGCTAAATTAAATATTGGTATTATTTAATATAACTTATAAGTCTGACAATGCATTTATAAGTATTGCACTCAATGATTAGAGAATACAGATTTTTAAAAAAGCACGCTTAGAACACATCTAAATAGGAACATACATTGTACTGGAGAGAAGGGAGAAATAGACCAACCTTTGAATAGAAGTTAACCAGAAGTAAGGTGGGCTTGGAAGACAGGGGACACTACACTGGCCCTATGGTAGGCCTTCAGCAGATCTTCTTAAAATCGGGAGAGGGGCCGGAATGTTTGAACTAAAGGAGAACAGTGTGACTGGAATTCCCTAGGGGAGGAAGAGAGGAAAGGTAGCATGCAGCCGAAAAGATAATCAGAAGCTAGACCTAGAAGCTGTTGATGGATTATGTTTTTTTTAAGGACCAAGATTTTTGTTTTGAGCTGGAAACAATAGAAAGGCACTAAAAGGTTTAAATAAAGTGGTAGACATGATTAGATTTGAGTGAGGAAAACATGCACCCATTTGCCGCATGGGGATTGGACGGAATCAGACAAGAGGACAAGTCAAGATCAAACAGGAAGCAAAGCTGAAGTTCAGGCAGGAGACGGCAGGGGTTTGGACCAGGATGGGAGCAGGAGGGATGATGGAGATGGAAAGTAAGTGGATTAATGTGAGAGAGTTTAGGAGCTATTTATAGAAGGCAGTGTGGTCATAGATATGGGGTAAAAAGGAGAGCGGGAAGAGTCTAATTTGTTGAAAGGAATGAAAGAAGAAAGAGCCAAGTGTCCCGTTCCACAAACAGGTTGAATTCTTTCTTGCCTCTGGGCCTTGTTTTGGAATGCTAAACTTCTTGCTTTTATTTTAAATATACCACAGAGGCCCAGAGGACATCTGATTATTTTCCACTTATGATAATTTAGATTCATACAGCACTATTTGCCCTTTATAATTTCACTTAATTATTGTGGAAATAAACCCAAGCAGACATGAAGATCTGCTCATGGGAAACTGGGTTTTGGTGCACCTTAAACACTCAGAAATAGACCAAACATATCAGGGTTGTTTTTAGTTACTTGAGTCTAGCAAGAAGGCATACATATACCCAGAGTCTTAAGAAACACTGAGAAGGGACTAGAAGCTATAAAACCCCCGTTAACATGGCAAATAACTTCTCGAAGGACCTGTGGGTTCCTAAGTGGTAGAAAATTGGAAGCTTTGATTGAAAGCTGCCCTATCACCTGCTCCATGCAGTAGCCATCTGTGCATATTCAATTAATTTGTTTACCCATATTAAAGGAGCTCATTCTTTTTGTGTTTTTTTGATATTTTAGGGCTTCAGCTGGTATCAAAAAAAAAAAAAAAAGAGCTGAGGGATTTATTTATGTGCAATCAAAACCCTGGAACTGCCTGTATCTTAAAACCATGTGGGTCTCTTTCTATTTATCCAACTGATTAGCGTCTCTTCTTTTCCCTCTTGTACTTATTTCATTCAATAGTCTATTATTTTTTTGTTTATTCTACCTGCCTCTATGTTGCTGTCTTTTTGTGATAATAAGAGTGATTCGTTAATGAGATAATATCACCCTCAGGCTCAAATCTTTCCTAGCGAGTTCTCATCATACTTAGAATAATAATGATGGGCTACAAGACTCTACATCTGGGGTCACCAAGCCCCAGGCCACAGACTGGTACCAGTCCGTGAGCTGTTGGGAATTGGGTTGTACAGCAGGAGGTGAGCAGGGGGCTAAGAGCTAGAGAAGCTTCATCTGTATTTGCAGTCACTCCCCAGCACTAGCATCACCATCTCAGCTCCACCTCAGATCATCAGGCATTAGATTCTCTTAGGAGCCTCAGTCCCTGGTGCCAAAAAGATTGGGGACCGCTGCACATGATCTGATCCTTGATTATCTCTTCAAACTCACTTTTTCTTCTAACTTACTGTACTCTAGCCACACTGCCTACCTCCTTGGAACACAGCGGGCATAAACACACCTCAGGGCCTTTGCAATTTACGTCCACTTTACTTGGACTCTTCCTCGAGATATTGATATGTCTTACTCTTTACAGCAAACATCACAAACGCTCACTAATCTGTGGTTCTCTTTTACTTAAGGGTATACAGAAGCTCGCTTTAATGATAGGCCAATGTCATGTGAACAGAAAGGGCATGTCACTTCTCAATGAAGTATTTAGTTGTGCCAAATTTAGTTGTGCTGTTCGACTCTCTGGCCCTCTGTCCTCTTGTCATGATCAGGAAGGTGTTTCAGATGGCATTACTGCATTAGGACTTCAAAGTCCTCACCAACCCAAATTAAACATCATTGTGGGTGAGAAACAAATTGTTATTTTAAGCCGCTGATAGTTTGTGCTTATTGGTTACTCCAACATACCCAAAACTTTAATGATTGATGTACCTGTATAAATTTTTGCTCAATGTCATCTTATCAAAGAGGTCTCTGACCATTGTATCTCTATTTCTCTCTCTGTCTTAACTTGGTTTTATTTTTCTTTGTCAGATCTATTTTCTTCAATATAATGGAATCTCTGTGAAGGTAGGGACTTTGATTTTTTCATTCATATACTAATTAACATCAAGACTAGTCCCTGGGACATAGTAAATGATCAAGAGCTAATGAATATTCATTATAAAAACTGAAATATTATAAATAAGTATAATTTTAAAAAATTAAAGTCCCATGTAGTTACTTCTCCCAGAAATAATTACTATTATTTATTTTTATTTTTTTATTTTTTATTTTTTTAGACGAGGTAACCCTTGGCTGACCTCATGGATTACAAGGACCTTGTCAGCTTACAATCCCTTATTTTTTAAAATTTTTTTATGCCTACAGTACCTGCTCTTCCTATGTGGTCTCCCATCCAATTAGGCCTGGCCCTGCTTAGCTTCTGAGATCAGACAGGATCGGGCTTGTTTAGGGTAGACAAATTACTATTATTTACAAAATTTTTCTAAATTGTGTTTTATCTATATGCTAACTCATGTGTAAATAATTCCTTTTTTTTTTTAACTAAACTGGAATATGCTCTTCTAAATGAATTATTCTGTTACTTATTTTCCCATGTAACGATTATTCATGGATGATTTCAATGTCATCATTTAAAGAATTCTCACTTTTTTTAAAACAACTCAGTAGTATTCACCTTCTTAATGAGTTTCTCAAACTTTCTGAAATCTTTTATTCATTCATTCCAACTAATGTTTGCTGCCCGCCTGCCATCCCAGGGTTTGGAGATTTGACAATAAGCAAGAAGACAGTGTTCCTACATCCAAGGATTTTACCCAAAAGTTGTAAGCAAAAGAAAATTAACACAAATAAACCAAAATATTTCAGATCATCATAAGTGTAGCCAAGGAAATAAAAATAAACATGGTAATGGGATAGAGAATGACCAGGGTCAGATGAGGTCACGGAAGACTTCTCCTGAAGAGTCTTTTGAGCTTGGCCCAAAGGTAAACCAGAACTAGCTCTGCATATATTGGGGTGAAGACAGTTCTAAGCAGAAGGTACTTATGGACAGGCTTGCCATGTCTGAGGAACAGGAAGGCTGTGAGAAGTAGCATGATACAGAATGACGTCAACAAAGAAGGTTCTGAACATGTGTAATGCATAGTAGCTGTTCAAAAATGTAACTGAGGGATTCTTTGTTAACAGTGGTAAATAAAACTTCAAAGGCAAAACTCTACCTATGCAGAATGATGAAAATGCTCCATTTCAGTCTCTACTTATAGCATTCCAACTGAAGCTAAAGGCCGAGTAAAACTGTAGAATGTTTCAGCTCTTTTATAAGGCACCAATAGAATGGCCATAAAATGTTTAGCCCTTAAAAATACTTTCTAAAGTTCGACAGTATGTCTGAGATAACTTTAAATGTTAATGAAATGTTTTATAAGTCCATTGTACTTAAGGCTGTTAGGAGTTTAAGGAGCTTCTTAAATACTGTCTCATAAAATAAAAGAATCCAACTTAAGATTAACTTAATAGAAACAAAGTTCCACGGAAGACCTGATATATGACTTGAATTCGATAATTATTTTCTTCCGAGAAGAAAATAGGATTGGTTCTGTACAGGCCTCAAGTAGGTTCTTGAAAACACCTATTTCTTTCTAAAGGAAAATATATCAATAGGAATAAAATTCTTTATAGCCTGTACTTCAGAGGTGAACTTTTATGAAACCCTTTAGCATTGTGGATATATATCCAGTAGAATCACATATAACTGAAAGATCTAGATTGTTTTTTTCCTGGTGACCCATTAGAACAAATTTGGGGCAGTAGAAATGATATTTCTCAACGCATTCTTCCATTCGATGTTAAGCAGGTGAAGGGAAAGAAGAACATGATATTCTTACAAGCACATTTGTCGTCGTTTTTGCTAATTATTTTTTGAATGTATGTGCTTTTTCAATCTCCAGTGGTGACACGTTCTGAAGTGACACTAAAGGAACAGCTATGGGAGAAGTTACAGAAGTTGAATCTAGGACATTAAAGGAGAGTAGCAGCTATAGGACAGTATAAACACTTACCTTAAATTTATGAACAGCTCTCATTTCTTTGTGAAGTTTCATGTGGATTTGCCCTGTTTAATTAACTTGCTTTAGCACACTTCACATTGTCCACACTGAGAAATATATGAGTTAAATCAGAGCAATGTGACAGTATTTTTTTTTATTAATGCTAGAAGAGAAAATAGTTCCTTTCTATTGTTACCCAATTCCTCTCTCGCTGGACCAATACACACAATCAAGTTAAAACTTACAGGACACATAAATGTCATCACTCCTCCTCCAAAGGATATTCTGACCAAGAATCCCCATTTCCATTTTGGTTTGGTTTGGTTTTTCTGCCATCACTGAAGTAATGAAGGCCACATTCGTTGGAGGTCATAATTGCCAACCAGCATGGGCACTGATGTTAAAACCAAGAAAAAGCCTTTTCAATCATGTCTATGCATTTCAATCCAAGCCCTTATTGTAGAACATTGGAGAACAAGGTGTAAATCAGTTTAAGAACATAGTTCTGCATTCAAGGCATTGTGGTTTACGGCTCCTAAATGACCTCCATCTATCTTCCTTAGCCGGAGAGGTGTATAATTGAACTAAAGAGAGTCTTGAGTAATGAGATCGAGAGTGGCAGCTCCATTGCTGTGGCTTAATAGTGTAACTGCCACATGCTTTTTTTTTTATCCCCTAAAATGTAACAAAATAGTCTAGTAGTCTAATTCTTCAGGGTGACACTTGCTGAGAGTCTATATTTTAAAATAGAATTAGGTTTTTATAAGCAAAAAACTATAAATCTCTCTCTACAAGAAGAGTTTCCAAATACAATTATATGAGCCGTTCTCTGTTGTGGCAGAAACTAATATGAATATATGCAATAACCTGTGCTTCTTTTTATGAGGAAGTAATTTTTAAGCCTTTATTTGTCTATTGCAACAAGCAGCTGCTTTTTAATCTCCAAAGGGACTAGGACTAGGGCATGATAGCATTCTCACATTGTACTGCTGGGAGCTATAGCCAGAAGACACATGTCATTTCAAGTTTTCTTTTCTTTTTCTTTATTTTCTTTTATTTGGTTTGATCAGCAAAACTCAGAAAATATTGCTTTTAGAGAATTCCTTTTTACAAGAAGCAGTTCACTTGCAAATGATTTTTTTCTTTTGAGGATATGTTGTTTACATGCATTTATTGGGCCTCAACCATGTGCAGATTGCTGTGTGAGGATGTTAGTAAAGCAGAAAGACTGAACAAAGCCATAACTACCTCCTCATGGAATTCTCTGGGAGTGTAGTATTGGTTGAACGTTAAGAATGAGCTTATTAACACAGCCATTTAATATGACTAATTAGGACTGCATGAACAGTTTCAGAGACTCTGAAATCTTTATATTTCCCAACAACTAGACCCTAAAATTTAAAAATAAATAACTTGCTTCCTGACTGTGCCTGAAATTCCATCATTGGACATTCAATCCTATTACACAAAACATCACTGGCTAACATGCAAATCTCACCAGAAGGTGTTAATTATTAAATATTAGTAATAACAACAAGTGACTCTTACTGATAGCTTCAACATTCAGGAGCGTCCTAAGCACTTTATATTATTTAAATCGTTTAGTCCTCAAAACAACCTACTAATTGTTTCCATTTTACAAGTGCAAAAAAAATGAAAGCGAAGACAGAGAAGTTAATTTGCCCAAGGTTACAGTTACTATAAGGCACAGCCCAGATTGTCTGACATCGAAGCCCTTGGTCTAACCACTCTATTAGTGTGAATTAGTTTATCAGATCCATTAGTGGGAAGATACACAAGGTGAACTAAAGGGTGGGGAGAAATAAGTTCGCACTGCGCGGAGCCTCCCTCCAGGACTCACAGCTCAGCCTGAGAGTAACAGTGGGAGTGGTCTGTTGTTGGAGACCCTGATGTCCCCAAGTTCTTCTTAAAACCAATGCCATATCATTTATGCCATTAGTGTGTCACAGAAGGGTGTCAAGGTCAAAATTATTTTCATAATAATATATATTACTTGCCATTTTTCACTTTTTTGACATTCGCAATGATGGTAGAAAAGCAAATGGTGGGTTAAATGGCTGGCAACTTAGCATGAATTAAGACAAAGGCACCAAACACCATGTTCTTCTCTGACACACACTTTTGTTAATATTATACCAGTTTCACTTAAGAATGACCTTAGTGAAGCAGTAAAAAGTATTAATTTTATTAAATGTTGGCCCTAAATACATGTGATTTTTAAATATTTTCTGTAATAAAATAGGGAATATGCATAAAGCACTCCTGCTAAATACCACAGCACAATAGTTGCTTCAGGAAAAAATCTTCATGCAATTATTTGTTACAAGTTAAACTGGCCACAATTTTATGTAATATTGTTTTTGACTTGACAGATGATTGACAGACAAACTTAGGTATTTGGTAGATACATATGTTATCTAATATAAGTCCAGCCCTCCCAGGAAAGCAAGTGACAAGATTTAACACTGATGATAGCATTAAAGATTTTAAGAGAAAATTAGAATGTTGGGAAACTTGTATGTGCCATCGTGAGCTTCTCAGCATCCTAAAACTTGAAGACTTTGCTGATGAGCTCAGTAGTGATATTAACGAACATGACTTTTTAGTATTATATAGGAAAACATGTCAATAATTAAAAGATCCACGTAACTCAGTGAACCAATTTTTTCCTGGTGATCAGTGTGTAATGTTATATGAATGATGTTACAGAATCATGCACGGTAACAAGGAATTAAAATTATTGATATGATTTTAAATTCTATGCTACAACTCACCTTTAAAAAATCATCACTTCTTGGATTTGACTAATGTATCAGAAAAAGAAATTCACAAATACTTGAAAAAAAAAACTTTTAAAATGCTCTTACCTTTTCCAACTACATTTTAGCATGAGGCTGTTTTCTTCATAAACTTCAACCAAAACAAGAACCCAGCTATAATCTATTAACTAGATATTTAAGAATTTTTTCAAAATATAAAACAATACTTTTTTTCCCAGTTTGGTGGAAAAATAAAGTTATAGATTTTATATCTATGTAGTTATAAATTATGTTAACATGTAATTGGTTTATTATTATTATTTTAAGTGAATTAATAAATAAATATTTTAACTTTTTGTTTTTATTTTGAACACAGTACCTATCAACAGATGTAATTTATATAAAAGTTATTTGAAGTCTTCAATATTTTTTAGAGCGTAAGGGGTCCAGAGACCAAAACGTCTGAGAACCACTGGAGTACCCTTTAGGATGAATTTGGCTTCTGCTATTCTCTGTGAAGAGGTTTAAACAACTGTGAGAGTTAGAGGGAAAAGCCTTTCACACAAGACTGTCCCCCAACTTCTGATATCAACTGTAAATGTGAGGGATTCCCAAAACGACCCTCAGTTTCAATAATTCACTAGAAGAACTCACTATTTATAGGGAAAGCATACAGATTACAATCAGCCAAAGGCCGTGTCCAGGAGGGGCCCTGATATGGAGCTTCCAGTCATCCTCTTTTCATGAAGTCAAGGACAGTGTTAAGTCCTCCTACTGTGTGTGAAAACCCAGAGACTATTTCCCACCAGGTAAAGCTCACCCAAACCTCAACGTTCAGAATGTTTATTAAGACCTGATCACATACTGCCTGCATGGTTGATCTGTAGTCTCTAACCCTTCCAGAGGTCAGGTTGATCTATTTGGTCTCCGATCCACTCAGGAGCAGAACTGGTACCACCACCTCTACCAAATCCCCCCATTGTAAATCATATTGTTAAACTGCCTGGGGAGCCAAAGCCCCCAGGCAAACAAAGACACTCTTATCAGACATAATGATCGAAGGACTTGGAGATCACTGCCCAGCAGTCAAGGGCAAAGGCCCAGTTACTGTTTGGGTAAGGTTAATTCTTCACTACATATTATGTTAATAATATGAGGTATATGGTAGCAGGGCTGATTCAGCATGGCAGTGATATTCTCAAGGACCCAGGCTCTAATGACATACTTCACCATCTTCATTGTGTTGACTTTTTTTCTCATTCTTGTCACCTGGATGCTAAAAGGCAGCCCAGAACCAGGGATTTTATCCTCTCACGGCATTTAAAGAGAGGAACCAAGCTGTGTGGGAAGGTAGGGGGAGAGACAAAACATTCCTAGAAGCCTCCCAACGATTCCCAGAACGGTGTCACTCCAACTTCAGAGTATAGCTGAGAAAATGAAATAAACTTCTGATGCTTCTGATGCTGTTTCTCAGGGAAGCAGGAGATTTATGACTGGCCTAGTCTGACCATGGTCCCTCTCCCAGAGCTGAACTCAGTGCACTCATTGCAATATCAGTAGTTCAGAGGGGGAATGAGAATGACTGTTGGGTAGAAGAGCCCTACCCACATGTTAACGTGCACACAAACCTCCCCTGGGACTTTATTAAAATGCAGATTCTAATTCAATATGTTTGGGATGGAGCCTGAGCTTCTATATTTTTTAAAAGCTCCTGTGTGAGTTTGATGCAGGTCTATGGACTGTAATTTGAGGAGCAGGAAGTCAGGAAACAGTGTTGGCCACAGTCAGCTTGGAACAGAGATACAGGGAGTGTGTCTTCTATAGGAATAGATCTGTCCCCTGTTCAACTACTATATGGATTAAGCTATACCATACTTATAAATGACAGATTTTCAGATCAGATAATAATACTTGTTATAGATAGACTTCATCAAGAAGTCATGCATCAGGACTTTACACTAATTCACTTACTCTTCATAACAACTTTATGAAGTAGGTATTCTTTCCATCCTATGTGAGGAAGTAAAGACTGGAAAAGGTAAAGAAAGTAGAACTTGATGACAAGGTTTGAAACCAAGTCTGTTGGTTTCCAGAAACTAAACTCTAAAATACGAGAACATTGGCACTTACTCCCACCACAGAATTTTTTTTTTTTAATTGACTTATTTGAGATTTCTGTTAGTGGCAGAACAGACATAAAAGAGCAGTTTCTTTGTGACTGATCCCTACCCTACTCCCACAGTCATCCCTATACACGCAACAATTTGTGAGCCTAATTCCCATGAGTGCACACAATGGGATTCTAACAGACTTTATTCTCTTCAAAACAAAACATCTCTTTTCTAAATTGAATATCCTGTTATCATCTAAAGTCAATTTGAGTTCTTTCTAAACCTTCCCATTACGTTTCTGATCCTGGCAGAAGTATGAGCTCTTTAAGAAAATTGTGTCTGAAGATACCGAACACAAATAAATGCATGTGGAACGGGTTTGGGGTTTTTTAGTTGATGTTTTGCATTTCTCTTTTGTTTGTTCATTCAACAAATATATTTGACGAGCTTCTAGGTGCCAAGCACTGTTCTAGATGTACACAATATGGATACAATTTTAAAATAATTTTTTAAGTAAGATAAAAAAATATAGATTTTGTTGAAAAAATTGCCACTGTTCCAGGAATGGTTCCCCAGCTGTTTAATCACATGATCCTTGCATAGCCTTCAACCATGTAATAACCTATATGTTTACATCAACTATACTTCAACAATCTCTTCTCAGATGCTGATCTCCACAAACACTAAGCAAAAAGGACAGTAAAGGAGAGGAAGTGATCTTTCTCAGGAACACAGCTATGTCTGCAGTTGTTTATTACAGTATTTTCTCTAAGAGTGAGCTACATCAAACATGACTAGTAGCTTATAAATCTAACGATACAGAAATGTTCAAATAAATTATGGTGCATCACCATGGTCAACTTTTATACCATAGAAAAACTATAAATAAAAATTATAAATTCTAAGAACGATGAAAAATATTTAAGATGATGCAAATATGGCAAGTAGTTGAGATGTATTAATACTAGGTGGTAAACATTAAATTATTTTTTATACTACTAAATGTTTAATGTAGTTCAGAATAAAAAAAAAGAGAGAAAAGAATAGCTAATGAACTAAGAAGCAGATGCAAGCTTCTAAAGTTCTATTGTCTAGAGTATTCACCCTGTAATTCCCACCCCCGCCATGACTTTCTTAAATCAGTCCTTCTTATTTCTTGCCTAGATTACTGTAACAGTCTCTTTATTCATAATTGTGTTCAACAAGAAAATGGTTAGGCCCTGGAGATATAGAAATGAAAAATTTGTACATGCCCCAAATTGCTTAGTCTATGTTCTAGACATTGCTTCTTAATTAAGTCTCCCAGCCTCTGTCCTCTACACTGCTTCTAGGTGTGACCTTTCTAAATTGTTATTTTGATCATGTTTAAATTCATTCAGAGGTTAGCTATTGCCTCTGGATAAAGTGCAGAGTCCTTAGTATGATATCTAACACTCTTCTCATGCAACTCATATTTGCTTCTCTAGTTATCTCTCTGGCCACTGTCCTCCATCTCAAGCAAGTACCACCTCTGCTGAACCTCCTGCCAACCTCTGAGTGCATACTACCACCTCCTTCTCACCTGTCTTGGACTGCTGTTCTGTCAAACCCAGAAGCCCTTCCAGCCCTTACTCACCTGGTCGACTACAGCTCAGCCCCAAGATTTACCTCAGGCTGAGCCTTCTGGGAAGCCGCTCTCCCTCCCAGGCTGGATCAGGTGCCTCTCCACTCCAGGTTTTCTTCTCATCCATAAGCCAATGCTTACCAATGTCACAGGGCTTATTACTTTATACAGCATTTGTCTACTACTCAATGATCATTTTTGAGACATGGACAGTATCCCTCATTTCAGACAACATCGTGGCTGCACACAAGGATTTTGGAGTCAAAGAGCTTAGGTTTCTATCCCAAATACACCATTTAGTTACTTTTAAAAATTTGAGTTACCGTGTGTGATTAAATGAGATAGTACAGGTACAGCAGTTGGTACTTGATAATCACTCAACACATTTAAGCTGTTATTATTTCTATCATTTTTTAAATATCTTTAATCCCACAGTTCCTGACAAGAGGTGAATGAGTAATCGATGGATAAAAGCATGAGTGAAAAAATAGTAACATCGTAATTTAGGGCTGATTTCTTTTGATCTGAACAGTTCAGCTGGTGCCATTGTGCTTTGAAAAATACCTGGGAAAGAGCATCCCAGAGAGGAGTCACCGAACAAAGAAAGGCTGAAAGAAGAGGAAGAGATGATGATCAAAGAAAAGAGACATGGGATGGAGATTCACAAGTTGGGGCAGGGAGGACAAGAAGAAAGAGGATAACTGGATGGTAAATTAGACTCTTGAAAGTTGCTAATTATAGTGTTGTCTTTTCCTATTTGCGGTAGGAATCCGGGGAGCTATTTATACAGCATAGTCCCCCACCTCCTTTCTTCTTCCAGAAAATAAATGTTTTTCTCTGTTCCTGATGAAGTTGAGTGGTTTGAGTTGGTGCTTGACCCCAGCTCAGTCAATGAGCCCAAAGCTGTAGCATATAAAACTCATGACTCTGAGACTGTATTCATGATCGTATTCATGAAGACAAGAGAAGTGTAAGGACACCATTTGGGGAGGAAACAGAGGAGATAAGGTGACCATGCTCTTCAAAGAACAGTTTCTTCTGGTTAATGAGGCTCAGATGTTTCCATAAACTCTCTCTTACACGGGCAGTTCATGAGATAAGTAACTAGTATCCTTCCATGACCTCTTTTTGCTTGTGCTAGTTTAATTCTGATTTCCATCTCTTATACCTAAAAGAATCATAACTAAAATTCATCTATTTGGCTCCATGTATGCTTCTATGCACCTTCTGTTTTACTCATTCTAAACATATTCTAGAAAAATGATTTATGCATTTTCACAGGCCTTTTCCTTCTTCTAAGCTGCTCTTTTATTGCAAAATTATTTTCCTTTCTATCAAAACCCTTTTATTTCTCCAGCCTCTAGTTACATACACCTACTCTACTGAACCTGTCCTGTTTTATCCACCCAATCACACGTCTCTAACATATCCTCATGCTGTGCATTTCTTTATTGCTTTTTTTCATTCAGCTCTATATTATGGTTCTTTGCCACCTGTTTCTATCACTAGATTTTATTTTTATGTAGAAAGATCAACATCTTTTCTAATGTTTAACCTTAGTACCTCAGTCATAGCACTTAGTTGGGTTTAATAAAGGTTTGTGGAATGAGTAATTCACGTAAGTGGGTCTCTTTGAAGGATTTGTCATTGGTGTCTCTTTAAAGCTGCAGGGTGACCGTCTTCTCTCTTGTGATATTTGTTTCTGTAACTGGCAATGTCTCCATTCTCTGTACTAATGCCCTATTTTGCTGATGTGTCTTAACTCTTTACTTGTATTGGTCCAATTTTTTTCATTATGAAAATGTTTTATCTTAGAGCCTATGCTCCATTTACTAAAGCAACACTTTATCTGAATAATGTAATTTCCCCCCCAATTCTTGCTTCTATTGTTATTATCAGACCTTCCATTTACACTATTCAAAGTGTTTTTTTTTTAAATATGATCAACTTTGACATTTATTTCAGCATAGATATATGTAAAGTCAGTATATGGATTCTTTTGTATTTGTATTAAGTTCTATTCCTTTGTACTTTGTATTTTATGACATGCAAGCTGAGAGTGAGAGGTTAAGTGAAAAGGATAAATTTATACAATATCCAAATATTAGCACAATAGAGCAGTTTGCAATCAATAAAGATACAATAATCTCATTATAATAAAGTTACTCTGAAGATCAATCATAAATCCTGGGTCAAGGGAACCAAAAATATAATTCAGAAAGACTTGTTGGTACTTTGAGAGTGAAAGATACTTAGGTACCAGACAGAACTGAGTTCAGATTCATTATTTCGCTTACTAGTTGCATGACCTCATACAACTGATCATGCATCTTCATAAATGAATTTAGTCCTGAAATGCGGTCTTAAGTACTTAGTATAGGTTCTGTAGCTTAGATAAACATGAATACATAAAAACTTAAGTGTGAGTATTAAAAAGCCCCAATAATGAACAAATAAGGGAGATTCGAAGTTTGCATATAGTATCATATTTAGTTATATATTTTGTTTTTAATTGCATTAATATTTTTAAAAAACTAATTACAAGTTAATAAGAAAAAAGATGAAGTCCTAGATAGAAAATTAGACAAAAAACATGAATAAACAACTCACAAAAATAAATATACAAATTATTATCAAACCTTTGAAAAAATCTTAAATATACTAAAAATAGTTATGTAGGTTAAGAATTTTAAAAATATGAAATATTTCACAATAACTCATTATAAAAGATAGCTTATATTAGATTGCCAGAAGTTAAAAAAACAATAATAATATTTTAAAAGAAGAGAATAGGAATTCTTACATATTGGTAGGGGATAGTTACAACTTTTCTGGGCACCAAAAGCCTTAAAAATGTGCATACTTTATATTTTTTCAGGTAGGAATTTAATTCTATTAGTTAATGCTAAAGCAGTAGTTGAACAAGCATACAATGATGCAGTGCTTTTTTAATGGCAGAAAATTAACAACCAACCATAAGAAAAGATGAAGATTAGAGATATTATTTAGTGCCTCTATATAGTGCAATGCTGGTCAACCATTCTAAAATGCAACAAGAATATTTCTCAACATAAAAATATATTGGAGATAGACAAACATTTAGTAAAAAGAAAAAGCCATGAAATGTAGACTAGAAAAAAGACATGCATTGATAGACTGATGTTAGGACTTTGGCCAATGGGTTTTTTCTGGGTGGTGTGATAATGGGTGATTGATTGGTGATGAAAACAAAATCTTTGTCTTTTTGTGTTTTACAAATTTTCTACATTAAGCATTAATCCAGATACCTTTTTGTACCCACTTTGAATTCTCCTTTACTCAAACCACTGCCTTGGAACTCAACTTCCTGCAAGTGAAACTCTACCACAGCTTGTCTCCTCACCGATTCTCCATTCTTCCCTGACAGCAGGTGATACGGAGCATTAACACCCCACGAGAGAATCCATAACAAGTGGGGGTGAAGTCATTAGATAAATCCTCTAATGCTCCCCCCTTCAGATGGACAAATACTGTGATGCATTTTTTGGGCCCCTCGACAGGTGCCAGCAACTGACTCCTGCTCTCTGCAGGGGTGACCAGATCATGCTCATGCTCAGAACACCAGCACAGTAACCAACTTTTATATCGGCTTCTTCTCAATGCTTCCCTCATCCTCCCAAATAAACTTCACGCAAATAAACCTCATTGCAGACTTTGCTTTTGGAGGCACTGAAGCTAAGGCATGCGTGTGTTAATTTTATCACAATAAAATATGATCCTACTAAAAGCATTTGATATCATACAAATAATTAAAGGCTCAAAGTTCTAAAACACATGCATGACAATGCCACCAGCATCAGAGCTTTTTTCCTTGTGTGCGTGGGATTGTTTTTCTTCTGTGCCACCGGGAACTCTTGGCTGCCTATTAGGCAAGCTCAGTACTACACAATGTTTTTCCCTTAACTATTTTCAAACAAATCCTTAGATCGTGTAAGAAATAGATCTGCACTGCTGGTAGAAATGGTGTAGAGATTATCGTGCATATGCCACACCTCTTCCCACCTCCAAGAGAGGAGTCCCACTGCCTGAAGCTATAGGCCCAAGATGTCACCCCACAGCATGGTTTGCAGGTGCTGAAGTCACCTATAAAGGCACGACTCACACGAGAACTGGAAGGAACAACACTCTACTCACATTGCAAAGAGACAGAGCAAGATGGACTTCAACAGAGTGTTGGTCCCCATGGCCTCACAACCAATGCAGAGAAATGGTCTCCACACACCCCACCTTGCGCCACAGGAGAAGAACCCCATTTCTCCCACTCTGAGAATTGATATAAGCGGTGTTAGCTAGGTACCATAAAATGTACACACTTAAGCAGAACAAAGAAGTACACATCAAGCCCAGAACAGGAAAAATATTTCCAAACAAAGACATATATCTAGCACAGGCTGTGAGGGTTCTTTATCTTTATAAGCAAATGTCCTGGGCACGTTCTTATGCAAGCCCACAGGGGTTAGAAAGATGGAGTGCATGTTCCTGCCTGTCCCAAAAGGGATTCTGTGGTTTAACACATGACATTAACAGGAAGCAATTCCACAGCAGTCACGGAATAAACCGGCCTCTGGCTTTACGTTCTGTCTAGGTGAATCTTTTCGTGTAGGTCAGTAGAGTTATTATTATTCTTTTTTCATGAGACTACCTATCTTTATGGGTGTAGATAGTTCTATTCTTTTACTAATTACCTCCCCCTTTCTGGCAAGCCTCGATAACCTAATTCAGGAGTGCTCGGAAATGCCACAAAAATTACTATCAAAATTGATCGATGGCAGTCCATTTCCCATGTCCTACAGAAAATTAAATTTATAGATACCATCTTTTCCATTTTAAGTACTTCTTCCACAATTTTAGCTTGAACCTTTGGTACCTGGTCTCATAGGTTCCTACTAGAACATAGTCTACCATGGTATCTGACTCAGTATAGTCATATATTTATTTTGTAATATAAACTCGATTACCTTATGGTGTTCTTCAAAAATACCCTTGTTGTGGCTATGCCACCTGCAATTGTTTAAAACACTATCCTCGTAGAGTATATTTTAGCTGTTGTTCATCTGTTTAGCTTCCTAAATATCTATGTGAGTGTTTCACAAGAATTATCCCAACACTAAATGGGAATCAAAATGATGGGACAATTAGAATCTGGCCAAGATTTTGAATCCTATCCTGTTTCCTCATGTTGCCTCTAGCAGGAGCTCTAGAAAAAGAATTAGAGAGGAACAGGCATTCTCCTGATGTAGACTTCCACACTCAACCCTCCGATCCTAGTTTTGAAGGCCTTATTCATAACCAGGAAATCATTAGAAGTGATAATGTCAGAATACAGTGCAAATTGAAGGGTGAATTTTGCGAAAAACTTACTTTAAGAGTTGAACTGATGCCTTTTGGGTGAAGGGTTGCTTGTCTTAAGAAGCCTGCAGTCATGCGGTATTGAAGCATTGACTACCCTGAGAAATCCAGAGAAATGTGCAAGGCAGGAATTGTCTAACCAAGCGAGCTACATGGGATAGGTGCTCTATAAGAGAGCAAGACCACCGCTAATGTGTCTCAGGGATTGTAAAAACAAGCAAGGTGGCAAGTGGACTCTTGTCAATAAACACTGCAAATGCTTCAGTGATTTGAGCTCTAAAAGCATCCTGAAAACTTTTCATTATAGGTAGAGCCCTTTCTTCAGGTCAAATCCCAGAGAAAGGTGCAACCAGAGCTTCTCTATTTGAATTGAGAATGAGGAGACCTGAATCCCCTGTGATACTTAATTTTATGTTTCAATTTGACCTTTATGTCAACTTGACCATAGAGTGCTCAGATATTTGGTTAAACATTATTTCTGGGTACGTCTATGAAGGTGTTTCTGGATGAGAGTAACATTTGAATCGCTGGACTAAAAAAAGCACATTGCTTTTCCAAATGTGGATAGGTCACATCTAATCCATTGAAGGCATAAATAGAACCAAAAAGGTGAAGTGAAAAAGAATTTCCTCTCTTTCTGCCTGACTGTCTTCAAACTGTCTTCTGTTCCCTTCAGTCTCAAACTCAGACTGGAACTTAAACCGTCGGCATTCTTGTTAAGCTCTCCATAGTTTCAGACCCAGGTTGAAACTCTACCATTGGCTTTCCTGGGTCTCCAGGAGCTGGCTGCAGCTCTTGAGACTTCTCAGTCCCCATAAACATGTGAGCTAATTCCTTATAATAAATCATTATCATATTGGTTTCCCCCCCCCCCTGGAGAACCCAGACGAATAAATCCCCCTAATCTTCCTCCCAATTTCCTCCCCCATTTATCCTCTCCAGTGTAAGTGCATTTAGGCAGATTTCTGGATGGAGGCTCTAGCCAAAGAAATGCGATAAATTCCTAGACTATATACCAGTTCTTCATGTTAGAGCAGCCTCTGGCATGAGGATTACACTACAATTTACTGAACTTGGCTCATCTATCTTCCTGGATTGTCTTTGACTGCCTGTCAACCCTGAAAATTATTTACCTCCCCAAAGTTTAGACTAATCCCTAGTCTAGGATTCTTCCTTTCATTGCCACACTGCTTATTCACCTGTCAGATGGTAACTATATTTCTTTTAGCTCAAGGAGTCTGTTTGCTTTGAACCTACTGGGTAGATTATATGGTCTGAGTATCTTAATTTCTGGAAATTCCAGAGACCTCTTTTAACTATTGAAGGAATCTGATCATAGTTTTTCAATTTTGTCTGCTTTTCATGTTTCTTTAAATTTGAACCTATCACTGAATAAACATAAGGAGAGAGGATATGAGTCCATAGCATAACTTTCCCAATATCTCTACGGATGAATCCAGATTGGTGCTATAAAGTCCAGCACCTAGAGATGTAAAGGGATAATTTCCCACCTTTTTGGTAATATGGGGGATTAAAAGTTGAGGATTGAATCCTATGGTCAAATCAGAACTCTGGGCATCAATCTTGATTCTTCTCTACTTTTTACACCCCACATTCAAGTCATCACAAGGTGTTGTCAGTTTCACCTACCAAATGCCTCTCCAATTCCCCTTCCTTTCTCTATTCCCATTATTACTGCAAGGAAATCATACCTCACTTAAGGATTAGGTTCTAAACACTTGAGGCACATATAGTAAGTCATATATAGTTATCATTACTCTTGAGAATTCCTCAAGAATTGTCTTTGTAAAGACAGCATTTGTAAAGACAGCATACTGCTTCCTAGTAAATACATTAGTTAATTTTCTCTCCAATGTTGGAACAACTTTCTGTTTCTTCAGTTGAACACTAGATGAAGAAATCGATTTGTGTTTAGGGGCCATATTGAATGAAAATATATATGTATTTGAACCCTACTATAACATTCAGTGTGATGAAATGCCTGTATCATGGGATGCACAGAAATTGACAGAATGAGTGTCAAAAGTCCCATTTTGTGCTTTCTCTGGGACACATGGTCCTTTTATCGAATGGTGGAGTGGAGCTGCTAACATTATTTAAAATGCTATTTCTCTGTGTCTTTTTCTTCTTTCAAGTCCCTCCTCTTACTTTGTCACCTAGAGCATGTAATTGAAATCCAATAAACATATGACAGGACTCCACTGTGTTTATTTTAAGGTACCAACATCTCTCGTCTGAATTACAATGCTAGTCTTCTGAACAGACTCTCATCTTCCAGGATCAATCTTCTCCAATCCATTCATTACATCATAGCAGCATGATAACGCAAAAGCACAGATTCCATCATGACTCTCGTCCTTACTTCCTTGTGTAAAATCATTCAACTACTTCCCATCATTTTGGGGATTAATTTAAAGCCCTTGGCTTGACAGAGGAGCCCATCACAATGTTTTTCCCGTTCCTTGCAGACCTCATCTCTCACCACCCTTAAATCTATCCTATGATCACTTCCAGTGAGATTGAACTCCTTGTGCTCTCTAAAAGGACTTTGTCTTGGTCCCTGGGCCTTGGTATACGCCCTTTATTTTCACCTTACCTGACTAACTTCTCTTTGTCCTTCAGATCTCAATTTAGACATCATCTCCTCTGAAACCTTCTCTGCTTATCTGTAGCACTGCCACCTCTCCCGCTGGCTAAGCTTTTACATTTTTAATCCAATTATTTTAAGCTGGCGGCTCAAAGTCCCCAGTTAAAGCAACTACTTTATATTTTTAGCACTTTTTGGAAAGTGAGAGACTTAGAAACATATTTGTTCCATGGGGCCATGCTATTGATTTTTTTTTTCCTGTAATACCAGCTAATTTTACAAGTCAACAATAACAATAATTACTATTATTATTATTATAACAACAGTAATAAGAACACTACTATTCAACATATATATGCCAGGCATTCTTATATTTGTATTTATATATAATAAATATTTATATACATATACATTTTAATATGTACAGAATTGCTATTACCTTCTTTTTTAACAGATGTGAAACCTGGGTCACAGAGAGACAAATTAACTTGCTTGGCAAAGACAGAGAAACATATGTAGTGCTTTTCAGTAAATCCAGCACAACCAGTCTTTCTTCTAGTGTTGGAACAAACTCAAAAAACCAGGATCCAAGCCTAGAAAATATGATTCAAGAACTTGCCTAACCAGTATGCACTCAGCTTCTCACATGTGGTTTGACTAACTTCTAGTACAAACTCCATTTTGTCATTCTTTCCAGCTGACAGTTTTCCACTTCACTTGCTAGCTACTCAGTGAAAATTCATGCTACCTTGAATAGAAAAAGTATTTTTAAAAATATATAATTATTAAACGAGTGTGAATAATTGTTCCACGTGCTCTCTGCCACCATTACCATTTACCATAACCAGGACCCTTTTTACCCCAACAGTCTCTCTTTTAAAATATTGTTGAATTCCACCCATGAACCATGCTGAACATAATTCTGGACACCCCTGATCCAGTCATTATGCTATTTGTATTCATTAAGACTGATTAAGGTTTTCTTCCTATTTATCACCAGTCTGACTTTCATAGCTAAACTTACTCTGCTATCAGCAGGATTCCTGGTCTCCTTTGGAAGATTTCACAGTGAAAATCCAAAAGCACAAATGAGTTCTGGCAGCCAGAAGTCTTTAATTTAGTGTGTGGCTTCCAGTGAGATGAGAGGAGCTGTATTTTAGGATAAAACAATTAGATAATCCTGAATTAAAACTATGGTGTACTCATCACATTTTTTCTCAGATTCATGTGCAATGTAAATGTACTTGACATGATTTAATTATATCTTAAATTCCTGATTGCCAGAGCTAATCAAATAATAAAAGTGTAATACATGTGTCTTATTTACAAAAGCTGTGTAGAGCCAGTGACCTTGGAAAGAGCATCTTACCTCTAATTGCGTATTATGGGAAATGTGGACCCTACAAATCATACAGAATAATCATTAAAATGCTAAAACAAGATTAGGAGTTCAACAAAAGGTAGGGACTCTTCATTACATTTTATTAATTTTGAAGGAGAATGAAGAACATAAATGGGAACAAACCAAAGCATCTTCTTCCAGTCTGCCGTGTGGCTCCAACCTTATGACCCTTGCTGTGATGACCAAATGCCTATAATCCCTTTCACATCTGAACAATCTCATTAGGGAAAGAGGTGTCATGCATTCCTCTCTGAATTTTTCTGTTGAAGTCAGTAGAAGATTTCAGTTTATGCATATCCATGACCTTTTCAATTTCACACCTCTGCAATCTGCCCACATTGGTTTGGGAACAATGTGTGGTCTGAAATTTGAGATGTGCCTTCCATTTACAAGGACACATGGCTGCTTCTTATGAGGATATCTTGCGAGCTATTTCTTTCCAGCACTCTGCCACCAAACATGCCTTGAAGAGAAGAGAAATATGGCAATGAATTGTCACATTCTGGAGTCTGTCTAATGCTATGCTTGGGTTTGTGTATGAAGAAAGACACTTTGTTGCTTTTCTCAGAAGTGTGGTCTGCCTTTGGCTTGTTCTTCTTCATTAGAAGAAACTTTCTTTTTCTCTCTTGTAGTCTTCCTATGACCTTAGATTCAAAAAGGATCAAGTTCTATAATTTGGAACAATAAATCTTTCCCATCTTTCAGACTTGACTGCAATCCCACCTCTCTATCCCCTAAGCACCTGACTATTATAAACTCCTATTGATCTGCTGTTGTTTGTACTCTGTTTGATCCTTATTCACTTTCCATGTGTTTGCACTTTATCTTTCCAACTAGACCATGAGCAACTTGAAGGCAAAGACTGTCTTACGCGGTCAGGCATCCGTGCTGTCCCTAAGCTCAGCACCAAACATATCATAGGCACCTGGCTATTACTTTTGAAGTCTTAATTTATCAGGAAGAGCCACTGGCTGACAACAAACCTCAGCTCCAAATTAGAGCCACTCCGTCTTAGACCAGTGCTTCTCACACTTGAACGTGCACCCCATTTCCCTGGGGATCTTGTTAAAATGTAGCTTCTGATAACTGGGACTGTGGCAGTGCCTGGGATTCTGCATTTATAACTGCCAGGGAATGCCAATGCCATCGGTTCAGAGATCTCACTTTGAGTAGCGAGATCTTAGACATGAATAAATCACTGAGAAATTATTTCTTTGCCTTTTATGCTTTAATAGATCACACGTCTGGTTGATGTAAATCTACCCAGTTTAGACTTTTAGAAATATTCAATAACCAATTAACGATCTTCTATACAATAATAATAGCTAATGTGGCAGGGTAATTCACTGAAGTACTAATTTGCATTTGTTCCCCTTTATTTCTCATTCACTTGTTCAGAGCAGGTAGTCAAGCCCATTCAAATTCTTTGCTTCAAAGTCTCGAGAGGCAGAGGCGGTGGGAGAACAGGAACCGCTGAAGACAACTCTTTTTCCTGTCTCTTTTGAAATCTGAATGATTGAAAAGATCATACTAGACATTTTGAAAAGAGAAGAGGAGGAAGAGAAAGAGAAATGAAGAAAAACTTGTCTCCAGACCTGGGAAGGAGAGGGAAATCAGTGAATACCATAATTTAAGAACTACTTGAGAAGCATGTGGGAGACCTTCAAGGCGTACTAGGCAGGTTAGGCAGCTGGTACTGGACTTACACTCTGCCTTGTGCATGTGCTGTGAATGTCACGGAAGTCACAGATTTCCGGGGCTATCTGGGCTCCAGAAATAGGCACCTCAATAGCAGCCTGGGTGAACCGATGCTTGGAAATGCCCACAGGTGCTTTGGCCCCTCCTCCACCACCACACAAACACCAAATTCAGGAATCACTTAAAGATATAAAAGAGAAATAAAGGGAAGAGGAGTCACAATAATGCCTCAAAATGAATTTCTTTTCAACCTAGCTGGTGGAGTTTGGAATAGAGTTTAGTTTGACTTTAAAGAAATAAATCAAGTTGCTATTTCTTGTTTATCCAAGTGTGTGAAGTAAGATTCATACTCGATGAAATATCTATTAAGTGATGATTTAAAGATGAAATTAAATCATGTCACCTCACCCACCCACACACATATCTTCCCCAGCTCTTAACCCTACAGCGGCTTCCTAGTCCACTTAGAATAAAATCTAAATTTCTTTCCACAAATTCCAGCACTGTGCACTACACTTGCACCACCAAGGATGGCCACCATTGGCTACGTGTGGCACTGAGCGCTTGAAAAGAAGCTGATCTGAACTGAGATGTGCTGTAAGTAGACAGTGCCTGCCAGGCTTTAAAGATTTAGCACCAAAAAGAAAGAAAGTAAAGAAGGAAGAGAGGGAGGAGAGAGAAAGGAAGAAAAAAGAACACACATTTCTGGTTAATTTTTTCATCTTGAATATGTGTTGAAATGATGTGTTGGATATGTTCCATTAATTTCACCTGTTTCTTTTTATTTTTTGAAAAATTAGCTGCTTAGAAAAGTTAAAATTACATCTATTTCTCGCGTTTACTTCTGTCGGACCACACTGCACTCCAGGAGCCACCCTTGCTAGACCTTGCCTCCCACCTGTCCCCCCGCAGTGTCCCAGCCTCGCCAAGTTTTAGGGTCTTTGGGGCTACCAAGCGGCGACCCACAATGGCACAGCACATGCATATTTGGCTTGTCCACAAGCTCTCTCCTCGACCCCAGATAACAGCTTGACTTCCTCCCTCAATTTCATTCAGCTCAAACTCTGCTCCAGTATCACTTCTTCAGAGAGGCATTTCCTTACCACCATACCTAAGCCACTCCTGTCCTTCCCTGTGCCGAGGACCTGCTTTGTTTTCCCCACGTGTCGTCATATTGCTTGTCTCGCCGCACTAGGATGTTGGTGCCTGGTCTGTTTCCTTCACCGACACGCTCTCAGACACCAAGAAAGTGCCTGGCATGTAGTGGCCACATGCTAAATATTTACCGAGTGATTGAATTAAGTAGTTATTCAAACCGAGCACCTACTATAGACTAATATCATTTTGCAGAGAACTTTGTGCACTTTTTTCATATCTGTCACGGTGTGTCTAAAATACTATTATAATCCTAATTTTACACAGGAGAAAAATCAAGTTGGTAAAGTTCATTTTAGAAGCTTGGTGTGTCTCAAACATTTGTTTACTTAATTCTAAGAGGTGGGCACCGCTATTGTCTATTTTTACCGGAGAGGAAATTGAGGAAAAGGTGGGTAAGTAACTTGCCCGAGGTCTTGCGGTCAGCCAGAGTCAGGACTGAGAGATAAAGACAGAAGAGTCTGACCCCAGATCTTCCTCCGTGCCAGGGTCACGCATAACTGAACGCCAAGCCCTTCTGGCTAGCATCCCTGCTCTCAATTCCCACGATGCCCTTACTCTCTGAGAGCGACATCTACTCTCAGTCAGATGATCACTTCCTGGTGCTTTTACCAACACTTACCTCTTCCTGAACTCTATTTACAATATAAAAAATTCTAAAAGCTAAAACACTGTTAGGATCCCCAAAATATGTTTGCTTTCCTGTACTTCCTTTTCTTTGTAAGAATACCACTAATTTGCTCAGTTTCCCAGAACTAAAACCTCACGGGCATTTCTGTCTGACTCCTTTTCCTTGTTGTTCTTACCTACACATTATCTCTTCCCAATGTTTTGCTTATCTGCTTTTTTTTCAATTCCTATGGCCACCCACCTGGTTCAGAATTTTGTCAGTGTAGACCTGGATTTTGTGTATAATGTGTTAATTTTTCTGCTTATTGTCACTCTCTCTTTAAACTCATCCTGATGAATAATAAGAAATTTAAGAAACAAAACACTTTAATTCATTACTGTCTTTTAAAAAAGTTTCGAATGTGTTCCTATTGCCTAAAGAATAAAATCCTCTCAAGATTATCCATTCAATGGCTTTCCTAGTTAGGGCTAACTTGTTTTTCAAGCCTTATCTTCCACCACATCTGACTTTTTCTGCAATCTGGCTGCTTTACTCACCATCAAAAACAAAACAAAACAAAACAAAACAAAACATCCTTACATCCTTTGCATGGTTCCACCTTTGCACTGTTACTCTTGGCAACAACTACCAGGCATACTGTTTACAGTCCTTCATACATATTAACTCATATCAAACTCTTCTGCAAAGCCTTTGCTGAGCATCCGGGTCTGGAATGTTATCCTTCCCTCACACTAACAAGTAGAGTTTGTGTAGTTTACTCATGAAAAATCTCCTTAGATTAGACTGAGATTCCTTGCACTGAAGTGTTCATTCTTGTCCCATTGCAAAGGACCTTCCCTAGTGCCACATACCCAGTAAGGGCTCCGATAAAAATAATTTTGGAATTATCAATGTTAATAAATACAACTCAACATCAGAAGAATGTCAGAACCAAAGACCATAAATAAGTTAGAGGAACTAGCATCTTTTTACCTCATATTTACTTTTATTTTGTTGTGGTGGTTTCTCACAGAATGGTCCTCTTTCTGTAACAAGGTTGGAATCAAAGTGATCTTACTCATGAATTGCATTTCTTCTCCATTCTCATAGACCTTTAAAAAATGGTGGATTTCCTATAGAATATTCTTTCTTTTTGCCCTGCTACCCTCTATAGATATGAAAGGATCGACAGCTAAATTTTACATTTTGTTTACTTATAGACACAAAAGAGAATTTAGAAATCAACCCAACATCCTAATTTCACAGAAAAAAAAGGAAGCCCAGACTAGACAGAAAGCCAATGTCAAATCCAGAATTTGAACCCAGATTTTTTGAATCTCAGAGCATATCATGTTTCACCTTATAGTTTCTCATTGGGAGGAAAGAAATACTATTCTACCTAACCAATGTTTGATGACTCATCTAAATTTGACTTATACATGTTTTCTGTTTTGTACTATCGATTGTAACCATGAAACATTAGTCATGTGCCATCAGTTTGTAGCTTATGGTTTACAACGAATTTCCACATACGTTATCTGATGTGAATCTCACAACTACCCTGGGATATTGGTATCAGCAAATCTGAAAGCAGAAGTGAAGTGGGCTAGAGGAGTGTGGATGCATCAGATGTGGCTGTCTAGAAATTCCCTGTCTTTATAAATGTACCTTTTCAGGACCTCTCGATCAACACACACATCAGGTACCTATTTTGTGGGGACACATGGTACCAGCCTGCAAGGATTTGAGAGAAAATAGGCATGTCACATGATGACTTGTATATGTGAAATGTAAATCATGGCTCTGCAGGTCAGTAGAAGTGAGAGAGAGGTGCTGGAACTCACTGTAAGCTTCTGCATGGAGGGGAAACAAAGCAGGACTTACATAACAGTGAAGCAAAAGTGAACATTGCGCTCGTTCTTCTTTTCATATGAAATCTACACTTCATAAAGCCTTCTTATAGTTTTTACTCCACTTAATCCTTTTGAGATCCTGACCCTTTAAATGACTAGTTCTCTTGGGGTTAAGAAAGCCAATGTAATCTCTAAGCATTACCCATTCTAGAGAAAATTCTTTTGAATGCTGGCTCCCTCTATTAAGGTGAAAATTAAATTCTCAAGAAGTAGGGCACAAGTGGGGGAAGGAGAAGGGATTGGCATTGCTCAGTGCAGCCCAGGGTCCCTTGGCTCAACTTTGTCATTCTAATGAGGCAGCCATCTCCTACATGCAGTAGGTTTAATCAATGGAACCGAGCTTAATTGTGCTAATTGCATATTAAACTGGTGTTAGATTACCAAAGTGCTGAGTCAACAATTAGAAATGGGTTCCTCTATCTTTTATCAACATGAAACTTCTCCTGTCACTGGCTGGAAATGCTAGGATAAGGTATACTTTGCAAATTGTCAATTTCATGAGTTAAGTGTTGGGAAACGACTTCAAAAAGCTTTTTGCAGAATGAATATTCTTTCAGACTAGTCTAGAATGGTTACATCCCATTTTGCACATTGGTTAAAATGCTAGTGACTGGTTTTAAAACTTCACAGCTGCCACACAACATTAAAGGAAATAAGTATTGAACCCTTAGTATTATATTTTAATATTCCACACAGAGCCGTGCATAGAAATTCCATACTGTCTTTGACCTTTATACTTCGATTTGACCCACAGGCTCTATGTACTCTCCTCCCAGAAGTGGCTGCTCCTGTTGACATAACTATTAAATGGCTAGCATTAGGACTGGTTTCTATGGTTACAGAGTGAAAGATGGCTGTTCTATTATATTTTCTAACACAATGTGAGGAAGAAAAACAGTAAAGCCAGTTGGAGAAAGTCCAAATGCCAAATCCGAATATAGAGCCAGGAATTGAGGATGAATTAGGAAGCAGAACCAAAAATGATGAGTTGGGAAACAGAACCAAAAACCTGGACCTGGATGGATATAGGATTAAAATGAGAATGGATGTGCAGGTGTCCTGAGCTGGCTTGGATGCCTTGGAGCAAAACAGCCAGCACAGGGTCCAGCATGAAGAGGAAGCTCAGCTAGTTGCGTTGGTGAGGGTCGCCTTAGCCAGGCTCAGAAGTAATGCCTTGGATGGTAAATGAGCACTTCTCTATAGGTTGATCCTTGGAAAATTGTCATGAAAAAAAGTTGGTTCTTGGTCATGGGAGGGGTAAGTGAGAGAATTAACAGATAAACAAGTGAGACTCCATCACCCACTGAAGATGGGTCATGATGGTCAATTTGTACATTGAGTAAAACACGCTTACTACTTTCTCACTGTGACTAAGATGTGGTGGCACTTCTTGTTCAGAGAAACACCTGTGATCTGGCCAATCTTCCATCACTTTTTGTCAGGATCCCAACTGGTTGGTGATATTCCTAGACCTGAGCTAAGAGTTTGGTCTCAACGAGAACTTTAAGGAAAACATTACTTAGTACACAGTGATCTCCTAGATAGAACATCGGTGCCTTGTAAGAGATAATGAAGCTTCCCAAGAGCTTTGCTAGTTCCACTGAAGTAATAAGGCTGCCTGTCCTCTCTTACATGTGTGATGTTAAGACTGTGATGTAACAAGGGCATAAAAATCTTACTGTATAATCACGCTCTGATAATAGTTATACTTCTGCATTAGCACCACTTTAAGATAAATGGAGGGCAATAAAATTCTTGATAAACATTATTGGACATTTTTGAGATCACTCTCAAGTAACCAACTCATTTATATCATCTCAACAGTGTTAGAATTTTCACTATAAGAAAAAATAAGAGAACAAATAATTCAGAAACAATACTGTTAATGATATCTAAAGAGAATTTATAAGTTATTTCACTTCACATGCTAAAAATGTATGAAAAATACCCTGTAAGGGGAAACTATTGGCTTAATTTATCACTTAATTGTCTAGGACTCCAGGGTAAGAAAAATGACAATTTTTAAAAAGATTTCCTCCCTTAGTACATTCGCTAAATGGACTGAGCACTCACGCTCTGTGCAAAGACTTGTGCTCAGGCAACCCCTCCCCATGCCTGGAAAGCAAAGACATGATCATACACAGAAAAGGTGTAAAAATGGTGGTAAGTAGTACACAGGGCGCCCTAGGCACAGGGAAGGCAGGGATAGGAAGTCCATGGCATATTACTGCCATCTATGCGGCACCTAAAACTGTTACACGCACACTCTACTTTGGACCATAGACATGTCAGGGACTGAAAAACAAAACAAAACAACCAACCAAATAATATAAGCTGTCCTTGACCGTGAACAGCTGACCTTAAACATAATCTGTTCTGCAGAAGGGTTCTGCCCTCCACCAAAGCCGCTTTGTGTTTGTACTTGACATATACTTCTGAGGGAGCCTTCCATTCAGTCTTTCCTCAGAGTTCCTGCTGATTCTGGTCCTGTCCTTCACCCCTGCAATAGTGTGGATGGCCATGTTCATACTCTGACTTTATAAGAAGGCAAAATTATTTACTGAGGGCCATCAAGGAAAACAGTAGTAAAGAGAAAACATACATTGGTTAAAAATCAAAAGGTTTAGAGTCAAACTGACTTAGTGAAAATCCCTGCTCCTCCATTTCCAGACCTTGGGCAAGTTTCTTAACCTCTCTGTGTCTCTGTCTTCTCATATGAATAAGATAAGAACAATAGGTCATTGTGAGGACTGAATGAGAGACTACATCTATCATGCTTAGCTTGCCATTTATTGATCATTAAAGGATAGCTGTTAGTTGTTCACTGGCTCTTTAGAAAAAATGTGTTTGAAAGGCTCATTTATTGACTTTAAAAATGAACTTATGGGAAACAGCCTATTTTGGGTTGAGGAGCAGGAAAACCTGTCAAAAATACATAGAGAGAATGAATATACAATAGACAGTGGCCGGATTATATATAAAAATAGAACTCTGACCTACAACCAGCCCAGGAAGCCAACCTGTGTACAGTAAGCGATTCAGAAAGTCAAACTACTACCTGAAGCAGCTAGTCCGCAAAGCCAAACTTCCCAGCTGTGATGATCAGCCCCAAACAGCAAGGATTTGATTAGTACCTAACAGCTTCTCTAACATTTGCCCAGCTTTCAACTTAGGACCAAATGGAGCAAACCAAATACACATCCCTAATCAATCACATAGGACACCCCAGTTCTAGTTAGCCTGCCTACAGCTTCCCCAGGCCAGCATCCTCGAATCATCTAGAGCACACCTGAAGCCTTTCCTTTTCCCCTCTATAAAGTTTCCCGTATCTCTACCTGCTTTTGAGTGTCCGACAAAACACAACTGATGATAGCTGACTCTCTTCTCAAAGTAAGCTCTAAATAGATAGTCTTTGCATGTTCTCATTTGGGTGGTCTTTATTTATTTCCACATACCTCTCAAACCACAAAGCCATAATCATGGAGTAGGCTGAATCTGTGTTTGGCTTACTACTGTTACCCCGATATAGAGCACAGTAATGGTTCAGAGACATGAATGAATAAACAAAAATTTCTCTTTTCAAAACCAATCAGATTGCCTCCAGCACATTAGTGAAGGAAATGAAAACTGACAAAGGAGAGACTTTTCTTGTGAGAAGAGGTCAGTTAGGAAAGAGACCCTGGGTAGGGCACAACTCTTTATAAATCGACTGCCGCGATCTTGCTCCAGTCACTAAAGTCTGCGAGCCATGAGGGCCCCTTATCCATGATATTAAGACAGTGATAATGCCCCTCGCAAGGTGTTTTTGAGGATTTAATGAGATCCCGAGAATGCATGAAAAAACATGAATGAGGGCTTAGGGAATGGAGAAGGCTTGCTTTTCTTTGTTTAGCCTAATGCTCTGTTGACGTTCTTTACACCTATGCATTAATTTTTAAATATAAACATGAAAAAAAAACAAGAAAAACTATTTTTAATTTTACAATGCTATGCCTATATCGAATATCACGTTTTTAAAGAAATAAAAAGTAATCTTTGATCTTTTTCCCCACTTTATTTAAATATCCTACATTGGGCTTATATTATTAATTCAACAGTAAACAACACTAACATAACCGAAACAGACTTTTGATACATAAGAGACAAAATTATCTAATTTCAATTCGATGGTGATTTATTTATTTGGCAAATATGTATTTTAAACCTTATTTGCAAGGCATTACAGTTGGTTTAGAGGTATGTAAAGGTATGCAGGAGACTGGTCCCTGCTCTCAGGGATTAAGCCATGTCGAGATAATTTTAAAAGCAACTCAAGTTCATTGTTGGATGAAGAAAGTGGTAACTGATGTGCCCCTGGATGCATAGAGAAGGAAGGGTGCTGTTGAGTTGAGTAGAGAAGACTGCATCTAGGAGGGTGATTTTAGTTTGTGTAGGAGGCTGCTTGGGAATTTTAATATACAGAAATAAGAGAAGGGCATGATAGGAGGAAGGCAGGAGAAAGAAGTCAGAAGCAGGTACGTGCAACACACTCCTATGTCATACATCTCGTAGCACTGTGACCTCCTTCGCAGCATTTATTACAACTGCACTTAATTTATTATTTGAGCAATTTTTTAAAAAAATACCCTTCGTAGATCATAAGCTTTCCAACTGCAGGGAACATGTCTGTTCTGTTTACTACTGTATCCTTAGATTCTCACACAGTTTCTGAAGGATAATTGATGCTCAATACATATTTATCAAAAGAAAATGGTTAAGTACTTGTGAATGGCTGAAAGGCAGCATTAATATGCACAAACATGGGTGACTCTCACTTACGATCCAATTTTGGTACTGGGCAAAAGGTGGAAACTTTATTCATAAAAAATGAAAGTTGAACTAGACACATGTAGGGGGTTTTAAATGTAATAGTCACAACGTGGGGTGTGCTAAATATAACTTCCATTTTATCAAAAAAACCAGCTTAGTTTTAGAGCCTATATTTCTGCTTGAGAGTAGAAAAAAGTAGCTTTCCTTATTCAGAGCTATAGGTTCGTTTCTGATTTGATATCCAGTCTCTTCTGGGTAAATGCTGTTTTGTCAATTGCTTATTCTCTTTCATTCTTCTTCCTAAATGGCACCTTGGCCATAGGAGAAGGTCCAGAGCAAGAATTCTCTCATCCTAGTGCTGTCATCCAGTTCTCTCCGGCTCCCCCTGACCTCCAAGTGAGGTGTCCTTCACCTCTTCTGGCCTTCGCACAACAATCCCGTTGTCAGTGACCTAGTGTTCATCTCTGGTGTAGCACATGTCTTGCTCTGATGTCTTCTTGACTCAAAGGTGCTTGATGATGCTGTTGGTCTTCTTAGCCTTAGCCATGTTCTCCATTCAGCATGTAGCTTTGGACTGCCCACTACCCACCTCTGCAACAACATTCCACCATGACTCCCCAGGAAAACTGAAGGCAATACAACCCAACTCCGTGTACACGGGCAGGGCCAAGTCTCTCTTCTCTACCATCATGAGCACAAAGAATTTGAGTTAACATAACAGAGTATCAAGAGGGATGGAGTATGGATCCTTTAGCTATACTTAGGGGCAAGGTGGTGTAAGGAACTAAACTGACCCCCAGCAAACTTTTGTGAGTGGAAAATAAAGAGCTTTTGCATTTTTGTCTCTGTAGCCTAACTTAGCCTGTCCTGATTTATACAGTGTATGAGCCAAGTCTTTTGTTTTCTGTATTTCGATGTTCTGACGTCTGCAGCCTTGCTGACCCTGTCTAGTCTCTTCCAGGACTAGACAATTCTTAGAGATGTAAACATCTTACAAATAGAACCAATTCAGGATCCACATTCCGACTACCTCCTTATCTACCCTAATACTCTGGGACACTATTCACCTGCCCTAATCACCCAGGGCTGAGACAGTCCCTATGCCCCAGACCCTGGTGCATATTCGACCTAGCCGATCCTAAACATGCAGACTTTGCTTCGGCAGTTCCTTCTCTCAGAAACCACACTAAAGGCTTTTGCCCACAGCTCCCCCCTCCCTCTGCTTCCCAAACAAACCCAGTGCTTCCTGGTGTGTCTCCCCCATGGAGTGCTATGCCCCCTCTTCTCAGGAACTGTGAAGAACAAACCATCTTTTCAATGGCAATCATTTTCTCATCCATTGGCTTTACTATACCTCAAATTTTCTATTACTACGTTATATGTTAAAACATAGAGTGACTATTTTCACCAACGGCATGGTGAGGAACTTGATTGTAGGCACATGTCACAGCCATCTTTAGAAGGCAGCCTATAATTCAGTGTTGTGGCACATAGTAGGTTCTTAATAACTATATGTTAAATGAATTAATAGGAATAACATAAATCAATATAGTCAATATATTTTCTTCGAAACAGGAGTATAGCAACAATAAAACCTTTGGGAATACCCACATTGGAAGGTGGTTGGGAGAAAGAAAAAAATGAAGAGAAAGTTATGAAGAAACCATCCTAGTGTAAAGCCACAGATGCCAGATAAAAAAAAAAAATTCCAATAAGAAATGGCGACGAATACACAGAGATTTTAAGGGGGATTAAAGAAAAATAGCAACAATAATGAACATGAGTATTACTTCGAGGGGACTTAGAAGTGACACCGATGGGCTTATGGCTATCACCCTGCCCCGTGCTCAACTTGGAAGTGGTAAAACATTGCTTTCTGGCAGTTAAATTTTAAGATCAATACATAATAGATCATATCGCAGATATGCGAATTAAGAGTTTTAAGTGGGAGGCAAACAATAGGTAAATAAAAACACAGATAAAAATATTATTACAAATTGTGACAATTGTTTTCAAGGAAAATGTGCAGATTAATATGACACAGTGCAATAAAAGCCTGAGTTTAGGCTAATGTCGGGGAAGTTTCCTGGGGAAGTGACATTAAAGCTGAGATTTGCAGAACTAACTACAACCTGATTGAAAATATCAGCACAGCTAACAAATGAAGATGGGTGTGCTCGGCCATGGAAGCAAAGAGGTGACAAGTGACAGAGAGAGAAGTTTCAGCGTCCAGGCTTTGAGTGTCGGCAAAGCCATCACGAGAGCGGCGGTGGATGCATAGTTTCCCGGACAAGATTCTCGTTATCATGACTAGCCAACCCCCTTACCCGCTTCCATTAAGTCTTAACTTCAGCTATTAGACTTTCAATTCACCTACCATCCCCTATTCTGAATCCCTGCCAAATTTCTGATTATAATTTGGCTTCCCGTGTGGGTCTGACTACAGAGAAAGTATGCATTGATCATGTGCACTTTGAGTTATTTCTGATTTCTAATAACGGTTTCTTTTGGTTAATTAATAAAGTAACTTCTGATTGTGATTTGGCTTCACATGCAGATGACAATGGGGAGAGTGATGCCAATAGATATTTTGTTTCCTGTGCCTTTTAAGGGTGTCCCTGCTGATTAAGTTGACATTCTAGTTTCTGCTCGAGGCTCTAAAGCATTAAAATTAGCTTCATTCAAACAGCATCTTGGACCTCATTCTCATGAGATCCCCACAGCCTCTTAACAGTCAAACAGGTTTTAAGGCAGGAGGATGGACTCTGGGACGCAGGGACCTACTTTAGGAATCCTATCTCTCATCAGGTGACAGCTATAATTTCTACCTTTCTCTCAACCACATACTTCCTCAATTACCAGTAAAATAACAGGAGTGGAAAACACATTGAGTATTAGTTGCTTTACATTGCAGATACTCAGCAGAAATTAGATGATCACTTATCACCTATCAAGATACTTTCAATGCTACTAGATGAGGTATGATCTAAGGTAGCTCCAGCATCTGAATGAATGAATGAATGAATGAATGAGTAAGTGAGTGAATAATGATGTGCTTTGACTCAAGATTACTTCTCCCTTCCGACGACTGGGACTGACTAGGTACTATCTCATTCCTTAGCATGAGCTCTTCATATAAATGAACTCCAGCAAGAAAAAGTTTCCCCATGGTCTCAGAAATATTCACACACATCAAGATCCCAGCAGGGATCTTGGACCCTAACTAGTCTGCATAGCAGGTCCCAGGGACAAGGTTAAATAGAGAAGGTGAAGAACAAAGCTGGGTGAGCATAATTCTATGTACATAGAAAGAGGCAAGGCTGATCGCAGAGACAAAGGAAGTAGGACATTGAGAGATTGGCTGAAGGCGCATGTAAGTGTTCAGAAGCAGAAACTTGCTGAATGGTCAGAGTGTAGCATCTGGAAAAGAATCAAGAGTTGAGAAGAAAAAACTCCAGTTTCTTACTAGAACGTTGGAGTGGTGGGTGATTCACGTGGTGACTGTGGGCAGATGGTGCAGACCTCTGAATTTTACTGTCCTAGAGCAAAATTCCTAGGGCTTGGCTGTGTTACACCACCTCCACCCCCAACTCGGTAAGTGGTAGCTTCTATTACTGAAAGTGCTCTGTCTTATAGTGTATAAATGGTAAAACAGTATACATAATGCAAATAGATGAGTATAATTATTCTCATATGGCACACGAAGAGGAAAGAGATGCCAACACAAATCACCATCCTGGAGCCTTGATATTTTGTTGCCCTTGGAATCAGTGACACGGATTTCGTTATAGGTGAAACTGCAATATAATGAGATCCTTCTGGTGGATTAGGTAACTAAGTCCTCTTGGATGAGGTCCATTCAGACCATATGACACTGAATTCCACATGCTAAGTAGTCATCTGTGAATATGGTATATTTTAATGGTGTCCGTCAATGTCGTTAAATTCCATTGAAGTGTGTAAATATATAGCTCTACCTTTGATTCTATTTCTTTTTCCAGTATATGCCAAAACCTGACATATTAAAACTTTAAGCAGCAGTGATCTTCCAAATTTTAGAGTCAAAGTTTATGTAGTTGAGATAAGTAATTGACTACAGGTTAATGCTGAAGTTATTTAAGTTGTAGAAATAACAATCATAATAAAAATAATAGCTTACATTTGTGGAATGCTTACAATCTTCCAGGTGGCTTTCTAAATGCTCCAGGTACATTACCTTTAATTCATCCTTACAAGAAACATCAAATAAGTGCTTTTTTTCATTTTAAGATAAGAAACTAAATCTTTACTCTCCCAAGGTATACAATTATCACGTATTCAAATAGGAATTCCAGTCCAAGCCTATGAGACTCTAGAGCCATGTTCTTGACTATTTGATATTGCTCCTTTTTTCTTAACAACAAAACCAGAAAAAAAAAAAAAACTATCTCCAATATGATTTGTCCCATAACTGAGAAAAGAAAACAACTTAAAATCTGGTAAGGTTAATCGACAAGTATTTCTTGAACATCTAGCAAGTTTTTAGCAAAGATTAAAAGCATATGAGATGATCTCTGCCTTAAGAAGTTTACGACCTTGGAAGAAAAAAAGAACTTACATAATAAACAACAAACAGAACAAGAATGAACTAATGGGAGAAAGAAAAGTATATGGTACAGACTCCAAATCCCTGAGATGATGATGGGAACACAGACAGGCGAAGTGACCAGCTTATTCAGAGCAGACAAGACTTGACCTCAGTCTGGGGAAAAGAGGGCATCTCTGTTATATGCTTTCTCTTAATAGAGGTGCACTTTAGATTTGCATATACAAATGAATCGCATATTTTAAAAATGTGAAATAAACTTATATCCCTAAAAGTATCCAAAACATATATGTTTGGGCTGATTAATGAATATAAAGTGAACACAATATATTTTACTCTCAGGTAATGAAATCGAACATAACTAGTTCCCAGAATCTCCCTATGTGTTCTTCCCAATCCAAACCCCAATGAAGCATATTTGATGAACTTTTATTATATGAAGAGAAAACTATAAATAAAGGCCCAACAATAATATTTCTGGCAGTTTGGTGATATTCTGAATCAGAAGGGGGCTTAAAGCACAGACAATGTAAAACTGTCATTGTGTCTTAAAAAACAGAAAGCCTTGCCAGTAACCAATCCTGCATGTATTACACAATGAGTAACTGATCGACAAAGAGTTTAAGTAACTTTCCAGATGTTGCTGATTGAAACATCCTTCAACCACCATGACGAATAGGCAGAATGAAGTGAATGGCAGGCATGTGACACAAAGGTAGCCAAGCTCATCTTGGCAGGACCTTCCCCTAAAACTTAATAATCTGAATGAACACAACTGAACTAAAAGTTAAGCCCACTTCTGCTTGATGCAGCTCTAATCCTCCCTCAGCTGGGCTCATTAGGTTTAAGGACTGGAGCAGTCATATTTGCTGAAACACATAGTAACAAGAAAAGCCTAATTAGGGAGCAAAGGGTAGAAGTTTAGCAGCTCTAATAAATATGATGTGCTGAATGCATTATCTATTTGGCAGAAAACAAATTACGGAGTAATCTGCAGTATTCAGACAGTCTAATTTATGGCAGCTCATTTAAGGAAATGCTTTAACCCGGCATTTTGAGATCATAAAGCACATTTTAACAAGTACAAGCATGATTTTCTGGAATGTAGAGAGACCTTTAAGAGATGAGAATTTTCTGGAATACATTGAGACCATTTGGAAGTGTTTTAAAGATTAATTAATTCACGAACACTATTCTCACAACTCGAGATTATCAAACGATGGGGAAAACATCTACTATTTCTTTCTGAAAGAAATGGAAAACTTTTCAATGGACAATTGTGTTATGGGATTCATTTGATCTTTGATTACTGTTATTTAAAAGCCTTCGGTTGTCATCTGTTGTGCTCAGAAATCCAATTTCCAGCCTTCTCATTCCACACCTACCTCGACTCTCCCTACCAATTAGACTTCAGCCATAGTGATTTAACTTTCTGATACTCTACCAGGCTACTTCTGGTCTTGGGGTCCTGGCACTGGCTTCTTGCATCTGTCTGAAAAGCTCTTCCACAAATCCTATGTGACTGATTTCTTTTCATTGTATAGGTCCAGAGACTCTTCTGCAGAGATATTC
Organism: Rousettus aegyptiacus; assembly: GCF_014176215.1. Classification (NCBI taxonomy): domain Eukaryota; kingdom Metazoa; phylum Chordata; class Mammalia; order Chiroptera; family Pteropodidae; genus Rousettus; species Rousettus aegyptiacus. The sequence goes on along the minus strand of NW_023416295.1, from coordinate 12,044,656 downwards.
TTTCCGACCACTCTCTATTCGAGTTTGTCTAGACACCACCCTGATCCCACTATGATTTTCTTCACAGCACGTATCAACTATCTGAAACTAACTCAATTGTTTGTTTATTCCCTGTCTCTACTATTAAAATGCACTTCCATTGAACAGTGACCTTGTCTTTTTATGCATCTTTGGTCTCCAGTGTCAAGAATAGGAGTTGGTGTCAGCCATATTAATGTAAATATGAATAAATGAATGAATAAATAGTAATAAACAGGTAAATCTCAGTTCCAGAACCATGAAACCTAATTTAATTAAATGTTCTTAATTTATATAGAAAAAGTATTTAATAGTGCCAATACTGCAAGTAATGTCTTCTTTGTGTGTGCAATTGTAACAACTTTTCTATGACTGACTGAAAAATATATTGTAAGTACATACTGTCATTTTCTTGCCAGTGGGGAAACTAAGGTCCAGATTGGCCACTATATTTGCTCAAGCCAGGGAGCATTGATGATAAAATCAAAGTTAGAATTCCATGAGTTCTAAACCCTGGATTTATCTTCTCGTGATTTTCTTCTAGTTGAAAATATATAAAATAGATGATAAATGAAATAGTCATACAATGTGAAAATAATTTGTAAACATGCCTTGAATTCTTAGTTTTTTTAATTATTTGGGGTTTTTTTTCCTTAAAATCAAAGAGAACATTTTCTTGCCCTTTATTACAATATATGCAAATAAAAAATTGAATCTCACTTTAGGAAGGCTCTGGACTATTTATCTCACATTATCTGTACATGGCCTAGCTAATAGACCAAAATAAGAGTTGGCATTTTTATTGCTTTCACAAGAGTCAGTAAAAATCATTACATATTTAATAGATTCTATCCCTTTGGAAATCCAATAATACATATCCAATTCATTTTGTAAGACTTGCCTTCTGCATTGGATCTGATTCTAGCAAATGCTTCGCCACTATGGGTACCCCTACATGTATCCAGTTCTATCCAAGGTCCATATCCCATCTTGCTTTAAGGTGAACACATTTTTGCAGAAGGTTCAGGTTTTGCTCATTTAAGTACACCTCATAGTCTGAGGTCATGGCTACATGCAATTATCTGACCATTTTTACTCCATGGAGCCTCTAACATGTTAGCATAACAGGAGTTGAGCAATTTGTTATCTTACCAACAATAATAATTTAAACACTTAAATCAGTAATGCACATGTGGATGTAGCTAATGGCTTTGTTTACATCAGTGAGTCTTGGATTCCATCACATATTTCCTCAAACAGCACACCAAATACTGTAGATTTCATGAAGATAGTCTTGTTTAAAAAAATTATTGTAAATAATGTAAAAAGAATCATCTTAACACTTAAGAAAAATTACTGTTAACATTTGGATGTATATTCATGAATTTAAACAATTATGTATGATTTTACAAAATGAGGTAACATTATATATAATCAAATATATTTCTACAAATTTATTATCAATGAATGCATGGCATTCTTGTATGTATATACCATAACTTATTTAAGCATTCATTTTGGGGGGTCATTTAGATTGTTTCCAGGTTTTGTGTTGCTTGTATTTTGCTTTTATAAACAATGCTGCAAAAATATTCTGATAGCTATGTGTTTTAGGATGCTCACAATTACTTACCTTGCATTATTTTTAAGTGACTCATGGCACACATAATCAAATCATTTATCCGACCTAAAAGTAAAATTAGAGATATTATCATATTATGATTATGATCTCTTTAGAGGTCAGGAATTTTAGCTAATAACGATAATAGTATCAGTAGCAATTATTATCACTATTATTTTCACTTATTGAGCATTTATGTGCCAAATACTATGCTAAGCTAAAACATGGCTATCATGTGGTAAATGAAGTACACAACTCACTAACTAGCTTGGGAGGTGTGCGGCAAGGTGATGTGAGAATGGAGTATTGGAAGTAGTGACATTTAAGTTACTATATGGAGGGTGAGTAGCACTGGCCAATTGAAGAAGTGATTGTTTCCCAAAATAATTAAGAACCACAGACTACATATAGTATTTTCTCTAAACATAGGAAGAAACCAAAACCTAAAGATCCAGCAAATTTTTCCAATGACTGGAATAGTGCAGATGGTTAAAAAAAAAAAAATGTGATATACAAATACAAATGAGTAAACTAATAATGAAAACAAAGGACACTGTCATGCTCATTTTCCTCTCACCTAGGCCAGTCCATCCATGTTGGTGGTTGGAAATGAAATGACCCAATGTCATAAAGGGAATCAGTTAATCAGCCCAATAAGGCTAGTTTTTCCATAGGTGTGGCTTTAGTTGACCAGGCCGTATTCTTTGCTTGTTGAAATTGTTCCTGTCCTTACCTGCAGGACTTTTCTTAATTTATCATAAATTTTGACAAGGGGAGTGGAACTTAGTGGCCCTCATCTCCAGGGACTGAAATACTCTGTTTTTTCCCTATATAGTTAGACACTGGTAACACATTTTTTTGGATAACCCCCAATTCTAAAAGACTTCTGGGGTGAGATATAACTTCATGATATATCTCCAGATCAGGTCTTTTCAGCCCTGCTTTTCAAAAAGGTAGTTATTGAAAAACTATTCCTTTTTTTTCTTCTTCATGACATATACTAAGTGATTACCCTCAAATCACTGGGCTAATCACGCTCCAGGAAATGAATATGAATAATAACTGTAAATGTATATTAAATAAAACTTTTGTTGTTATCTCTTAGACTATTGAGTGCCAACAGTTCAAAGATTCTCAAGAAAAATCCCAGTCATCTACCTGTGAGATTTGTTCAAAGTTGGCCAAAACCTTAATTGGGATGTTCATGGAACTTATCTCAACTGAAACAATTTTGAGAAAAGGGGCGCTATTAATAGTAATACTGGTCAAAAGGTACATACCAGAATATATGGTGGCTTTGTCCTTAACCCAACATCTACCTCTAACCAAAAAGGAGAGAGGAAACGAAGGGTGTTATTAACTAAACAAGCTAAATGAGGAGAAATCCATGAGTGATCAGCACTTTTTTCCTTACCATCTGGTGACTATTGAGATAAAAGATCTCACAGGCTATAGAGTTGAATGGGAGCCCCTAAAATCATATGTCTTTCCCCTGCTCCCAGAATGTCGCCTTATTTGGAAAAAGAGTCTTTGCAGATGTAATTAAGGTTCTTGAGATGAAATCACCCTAGATTACTCAGTGGGCCCTAAGTCTAATGACAAGTGTTCTTACAAGAAACAGAAGAGAAAAAGACATTGATAGGAAAGTCCATATGAAGATGGAGGCAAATATGGAAGGTATGCAACCACAGATCAAGGAATGCCTAGAGCTATCAGAAGCTGGAAGAGGAAAGGAAAGATTCTCCCCTAGAGTCTTTGGAGGGAACATGGCTCTGCTGATTTTAGAATTCTGCCTCTAGAACTGTATGAAAATAAGTTTCTGTTTTTTAAGCCATCAAGTGTGTTGAAATTTATTGCAACAGCCCTTGAAAACTAACATGTAGGCCCATTGCAAAGGGGAGCACAAGAGAATTCTTGGAAGATTTATTGTTCCTTGACATTTGGAGCACAGAGCCTGGTGAAGGAGAAGGCTGTAATCAGAGCCAACTGCCCTTCACAGAGGGCAGGCAAGGATGCATGCTTTCTTTGGACTAAGTGAAAAGCATAGCTAGGCAGGTACTGCTAGAGCCAGAGCTAAGAAAGTGTGTTAGTTATCTACAGCTGTTTAACAAGTTATCCCCAAATTTGGCAGCATAATACAGCCAATATTTAATATCTCATGCAATTTCTAAGGGTTTCGAACCTGAGAGCACCTTGGCTGGTTGATTCTGGCTCAGGGTCTTTTATGAGGTTATAGTCAAGCTGTCAGCTGGGGGCTGCAGTCATCTGAAAGTTTGGGCGTTAGGTTCTGTATTCAACCTCATTCACCTGTCTGCAATAAGGCAGTTTCAGTTCCTCAGTATGTTGGCTTCTTCACAGGGTTGCTTACAACATGGTGGCTGACTCCCTGGAGCAAGCAGTGAGAGAAAGGAAGAGACAAAGATAAAAGCTGCAGTGTATTTTACAACCTACTGTCAGAAGTTATGCACTATCATTTCTCTTCTGTTCAATACCAATTGTGGTACAATGGGAGAGGGGACTACAAAGAGGGAATACCAGGATGTAGGGAACATCGATGCACATCTGGCTGGTTATCACAGGGTGAGTTGTAAGAGACTAGCTAGAGAGTGGTCTGTAGCTATCAGGGATTAATATAACCAATAGCAAAGAGAGAATTACAGATAGCATCCGCTAAGTGAAAGAGCTTTTTTCCCCTTCTCCCTTATTTTTTCATCCTGCTATTCCCCTCCCTGAAGGAGTCAGAAGCAGCAGAGGCAATTGGAGAGAAGATGGATCAAAGAAAAGCAGAAAAAAGACTAATAATGACCTTTACTTCACTGCTGATCGGCAAAAATACTTTGCATTATGCAAAAGTAGAGAGAAAGATAACTAGCTTCAGCAATTTCAGCATTTTCCTTCCCCTCACGGACCTGTTCTCCTTCCCTTGCCATCTTCATCTTTTCTCATTCCCTACGATTTCTAAGCCTTCCCTGATCAACATAGCTGAGTCCTTCCTCTCCTCCAAAGTCCTGATAGGTTTCCACAGAGCCTGGAGCCAAACCCTAAGGCCTCTTGGTGGAATGCTACCCTCTGCTCTTTTCTGGAGTATCCTGATTGATGCCATTATTGACTGTTCAGGCTCTAAGAAAGGCCAAGGAAGAGGGGAAAGGAAAGGGCAGGTCAGAAGGTGGATATCCATGGGCAGATGTAGAGGCAGCCTCTCCGGACTAAATAGGATGGTTATGAGCAACTTATACTGAGGGCTGTCCAATGCACACAAGTCACTCGAAAGCCTGGGAGAGATTTCATATTCAAGGTGCCAAGAAAGATCAAAATAATCTGTACAGTGGAGAGAATCTATAAGTAAAAGTCAGGAGTGGGCGTTCATCCCAGAGCTGCTCCTGATTTGCAACATGACCTAGGTCAAATCGTCTTTCTGATCTCTAGGGCCTTCCTTTGCAAAAATCAGCAGGAAGAATTGACAAGCTAATTCCAAAGTTCATCTAGCACAGTGTCTTTCAAATTCTTTTATAATCATTGTTATTATTAATATTATTATCACCTTAAGGAGATTTTTAATAGCTTTTTCTAATCATACCCCCTATGAAATATGAATACCACAGATATGGGTCATATCTGTTTCAGTACTGTATATACATTTCTCAGCACTTAAACATAAAAAGAGAAATATTTTTCACCTCTCAAGAACAAATTTCTGCCTTCTTGTGGGGTGATACCCCCATTGAGAATGCATGATCTAGAATTTGAAAGGTAGAAAATAATGTAGAAAATAATACAGAACAAAAAGAATTATGAAAGATCATTTTCCCATCCTAATATCAAAGCACACTAAAAGTTAAATTAATTAAAAGAGCACATTGAGATAGCAAGAGACAAGAGAACAGCATATCAAAATAGATTCACATGTGTATAAAATATTTGGAAATTTATTATGATCGCCTTGGCATTTCAAAATCAGTGAAAGAGAGAGGAACCATTTAAAGAGTAATTTTGGGGAAATAGACATCCATTTGGAAAAATTAATTAGATTTCTGCATAATCTGAATAAATAAATAGTAGGTGGATTAAAGAGTTAAATTTATAAAGCAATCCCAGGGGTTCTGGACTCCTAGCCATATTCATCAATTCTTGGTTCAGGATCCCATACCACATGAAGAGTATAAGTTTATACCCCATAAACCTGCATGGCAGAGGGGCTTCAATCTCACAGAGGACATTTTCCTGTCCACTGAAAGCCCATGGAAGACAGTATACTTCCTCCCCTTTCACATCAGAAGGCCTTTAGGGATGGATCCTAGTGCTCAGTGAGAGCCACCTGCTTCTCACAGAGGTCCTGAGAACCCAGAAGAACTCCCATGTGTCCCCGAAGTAAGGCAGCATTTGAACACCTGCCACAGGAGAGGCTTCCATCACCATCTCATGCGGCTGCACTCCCGGGTAAGTGAGGTGACATTTACACCTTTAGCCCCACAGCCCCCACACCACAGTCCTCCTCAGTAGGGGACAGGGGCCTCTACAGGACAGGCCTGCAATGGGATTGAGTCGATGGGACTATGGTAAATTTGCTGTTGTTTAAATTACCAAAAGACCAGGTCTAGAAATCATTAAGAGGCTCGAAAAAGGGGTTAGATAGCATATGGTTTGAGAAAATTAAAAGCTTTCATGTTTATATTCTAGTCATAATGCTCATCGTGCTAATAACACAGCTATTGAAAAGGTTGTGGAACACTCGAATAAAGTGAGGTTCTATTTTCACATTTAAATTAAAAAAAAGAGCACGTCATACAGAAATATGGAGGATACAATCCCAAATACATAAAAATACATTTAAAAATTATTTATTTATATTCTTTTCTACCTATGTCTGTTCATCTGTGTATTTATCTAAGTAAAGCATATCACATTACACACCAGCTCTGTGGCATTGGGCAAGTGGCTTAGCCTCTCTGTGCCTCTGATTCTCTCTCTACCCATATCTGTAAAAAAAAAAAAAAAAAAAAAAAACATAAATATTTATGAGAGTTTGTCAAGATTATATAAGTCGTTCTAGGTCAATGTTTTAGAGTCACATCTGGCATTTGGTAAGTGTTCTAAGATTTGATATTACTATCTTCTCTATATTTAAGAATAAAAAAAGGGCTAGAAACATATTTACCAGACTGTTTATGGCAATTCTCTCAGAATGATTGGGTAGAGAGCTAAATATTCAATTTCACTTTTTGCCCCACCCCAAAACTTAGGACTGTTATACTATTTAAACAGAACGTGTAATTGTGCAATAGCTATGTAATTTTAAAACATAAAAATAAAATGCTTGCCGTAAAGGGTAACCACATGTCCTTTTGATAATATTCTATGAATCTTTTAACACTTATTGGGCTTTTTTGCCTCTATTCTTCTGATACCAGCCCTTGTCTGTAATCCTGTACCATGGGCTCTCTTTTCTGTGTGAAAGTTTTGTCCTTCCATGTAGACTTCCGATGCCAGTGTCGCTTCACACCTGTCTGTGTGACCCCACACCCCACCATGATAAATGCAATGTGGCAGACATGTCCAATGTCTGGCTAACTTATTAACCATCTCTCCAATCCAAACGTACAGAACAGACCAGCTCTTTTAAACTCAGCTTAGGCAGTCAATCTTCAGGCTTCGTTAACCACCCCTACTCGTCTCAGTCATCGACAGAATCCCCATCACAAACAATCTAGCTTTCAAGTCTCGTATTAACAATAAAAAAGAACAGTTAACATTTAGATAGTTCCTGTACATATTGGACAATGTTCTAATTTAGTTGTTCTCAAACTTTTTGGTTTTCATCCCTCTATGTAGAGACTTCCTTGAAAACGCCGAAGAGCTTTTGTTTATGTGAGTTAGTTATCGATCAATATTTGCAATATTGAAATTAAAACAGAGAAAGTTTCAAAATATTCCTTAATCTATTTAAAAATAATGATTCAGTTAAAATGATACATGTGTTAACAGACTTTTTAATGAAATAATGTATTTTTAATAACAAAAAATTACATTTCTGTAAACTTCTTTAATGGCTTAGTAGAAGACTTCCGAATGCTCCCACTTTTTCTGTATTCAACATATCAGGTGGCCTCTTGAAAATTACATGAGAGAATAACAAAAATATATATATAACATCTTATTATAAAAAATAAAAAGAGAGTAAAAAAAAGTAAATATTTTTTTACATTATTATGAAAATAGTTTTGATCTTGCAGAACCCCTGAAAGAATCTCAATGACCCTAAGAGTCCCCCGACCACACTTTGAGAAATCCCATTTTGAGACTAGCTGCTCCAACTTAATCCTCAAAAGACTTTGTAAGGTGAATAATATTACTCTTTCTCTTTCACCAGTGAGGAAATTAGCACCCAGAGTGGTCAGGGAAGTTGCCTCAAGTTACTACAGTTCATAAGTGGAAGAGTCAGGATTTGAGCTTAAATCCAAACCCTCGACCACTATGCTGCATTATGTTTATGATAGCCTGTGCTTCCTTCCACGTCGTGTTACACTGACCCCAGAGAAGTCAATGATTGCTCTTGTCTGTCTCATCCACTTAACTCTTTATTATCTATCTGCCTACCTACCTACCCTGGCGTGAGCATCGATGATTCATATTTCTGTCTCTTTTCTCAATAGTGTCTGGTAACGCAATTTGAATAAAAGAGAGTAAAAGCAGATGATTTTTTACATTCACATAAGTAACATGTAGACTGAAAAAGAACTTCTTCAATGGTTACTTCAATCCCCTACTACTGCCCCAGCTATGTGATTCTTGTCTTAAAGCTGGAAATAGATGTAGGTAGGGTCGCCTTTGCGGTCGATTCTAGAGTAAGTGGTGCTGGAGATGCAGTCAAAGAAAGCAGAGATCTAAGGCTGTTTCAATACTCTGCCTGTATTTAGAAGTATACCAGCATATCTGAATTCCACATTCTTAGCAAAAACTTCACTTGCTTTTCCAATATTAAGTTCATGTCAGATGGCTCAAAATTATATATTGTCATATCCTTGGACAGCCTGTTCCTAGCTTTTCAGTTCAACTGCATAAATATCCATAGGTCCTTTGTGCATTCAGTTGTGAACATCAATTATTTAATGGACCTGGAACATGAGAAGTAGGAAAAAAAAATCCTTGAGCTCATGTATCTGACAATATTTCATGATGATCAACCTCATTCAAATGCTAATGTTAAGGAACAAACACTTGGTTTACAACTTTACTGTGAGTTGATTATTGAAAGTGATACTTTGTACATGCTCACAGCTGTGGGGGTCTGATGTCACCTACAGGGTGAAACATGGGACTTGATGGGCTGGAATTTCATTCAGATGAACCACAGTATAGCTAGACCATTATTTTATTTTGGCACCCTAATATTCTAAAAAAAAAAAAAAATGAGTGCGTAAAACAGAAAGACAGAAAGAGGAATATTCCTATGCTAACATTAAATCAAGTAAACCTTACTAAATAATTTACTTTTCTAGATTATTTCAAAGAATTCCTAATTCCTATGCAGTCAAGTTCTTGTCCTCACTGCCACCACCCCGAGTCACTTTTTTCTTGCATAGATTTTGACCTGTAGGTATTCTAGAGCCAGAGTAAACTTAAACTTGCCTTTCTAACAAGAAAGGAGCAAAAATGACCAGGGTCTAAGGTGAATGAGCCTTGAGTAGAAAAGGCAGATCAGTCGACCTCAGAGGATCTAATATGTACAAAAGTTACCAAACCTTACTCATGACAGTCTTTCCAACGCATATTCTCTCATACGATCCCAGGACAGACTCAAAGCCATTAAGGTAAACTCTCCTCCCTTTTCTAAAGAAAGTGCCTCTGTCAGAGCACACTGACCTCATGGCACCTAAGGCCAGACAACTCAGTTCCATTTGTATCACCTTCATCACCTCCTGCTCTGAAAAATTTAAACAGATAGCCATAGTTCATTAGGGGCAAGCGGAAAAATCCTCTAACCACAGGCAAAATAGTAGTGCTTCCCAATGATCACCTAGGAAAAATAGCATTCATTAAAAGAAAAAAAAAATGGAGAAGAATCTGATGCAAGAATATGGAAAACTGAAAAAAAAAAAAGTCATTAGAAATAAAAAGCCAGAAAAAACGTTATCTGATGAGAAAGTGCTACTGAATACTAAATATGAATAAGGAAAAAATAGGTACATGATTTTTAACTATTTCATGAGGGTAATTCGCTCAAATTTAAATAATCCAAGGAAGATGAAAATGAGAGGATGTTTTCCAAGGAAATGTTCATTTCACAGGAATGCAAATTATTTATATTTTTACCTTATTCTAAGATCAAAGATACACAGTAATATCTTCCAGAACAATTTTTCTCTGAGCAGTATGTTTTGAAATGGAGATGGTATACGATGAGTAATATGACCTTTAATACCCGATTATCCACCTCATTTGAAATTCAATAGATATATTACCACAATTAAATATTTCCATTTAAAATACCAATTCTGGGAAAAATTATGAACCTTCTTCCCGCTTTCTAATTTCTATTGTCTGAGAAGCTTTGAGCATGCTGTGTTTCTTGCATGGCTCAGAGTTTTGAGCCATTGGATTCATTCTCTAAGTCAGGCAAGTTTTCAAGTGGCTGTTCGTGGCCTGATGCATGAGTTGCATACCGAGAAACAGTTCACACACATATCCCAGCCTGATTTCTGATGAGTTCCCTACTCCTCCACTTCAAACTTCACCCCTTACATTGAACTTAAGGCTTATTGTTGCCTTCCTAACCATGACCTTGGTGTTATGTTACCCCACTGAGTCAATCAAGATGTTTAAGTATATGAAACAGAAATGACTCTGGCTCATTTCAGGAGAAAAAATAAATATTACAGGTCTGTTGGCTAGCTCACAGAATCTCTGGGAAGTCTGAAGGCCTCAAGTTTGTGTGACAAAGGTGAATACCATAAAAGCAAGGTGCAAAACTAATCTGGTGATGAGAAGTCTGCTGTTCCCATGAGGCTGTGGGTGTCACTGCTTGCACTGGCAACACCACTGCCTCTGGACACAGGACATTTCGGTTAGAGGTCTCTTTGATTGAGCTTATGCATAATTCCCATCACTGCCACCAAAACCATGTCACATCACTTATTCAGGAAGTGTCAGGGTTGCTGGGTAAAAAGTTTTCTGAAAAACATAGGGCACCTTGACCACTTAACTTTGGGATTTCCTCAAGGCTAATATGGCTACACCTTCTACTAAGCACCCAACCTATCAATAGAAAAAGCCAACGCTGAGCCCCAGAATGATGCTATTCCTGGAAGAGGGACATTTGGACATGACTAAGGCACAAGGAGTTAAGCTAGTTTCTGATGTTTCATTTTCCATTTTTATTTTCTATTTTCTCTCAGTTTCTCTCTTCCTTTATTCTGTTCCCCTTCCTTTCTTATACCAGTTAATCACAGTTCTGCTGATAAGCGAAGCAGCAGGCTTCAGCTCCTATAATTTAATAAAGACAGAAAACCAACCAGTCCTTTCATTAGGATTTCATTTCAAGAGATATTCCCACCGTTATACAGCTCTTCTGCTGAAGCAACACTAATGAATTATAGTGTTGGATTCTTGTTTCTTCTTGGCAGAGTTTGAGTTTGAAGGTGATAAACCTCTGCATTTTATTACCCAAATCCCCATGGTGACAGCAGAACCTTGGAAGTACCCGTTAAGAGAGATTTATGCATTTCCTGAATGACTGCATCTGGTTTTCCAGAATGACTTTTTTTCTCTAGAGAAATTTTAAAGTATCAGCATAACAATTTATACATACATGCAATTTATGAAACAGGGAAACAGAGAGGCAATGAAAGAGAAGTGAGTAATTCCAAATCAACTATATTAGTCAGAGCTTTTCAGTTGCAAGTGACGCAAACCCATCTCTAAATGGGTTAAGCAAAAACTGGAGTTTATTGACTTACATAACTGGAAAGAACACGGATAAACAGGCATGTCTGTACCCTGGGACTCAGATGATACTCCCAGGTTGTCCTCTGTCTCAGGCCTTTGCTGCTTGCTGTGACTGGCTTCAGGCCCTCATAGTGGGGACTGGCTTCTTATGTGTGATGTGGATATTGGGGGAAGCGTGGCTATGGGCAGCCTTAGGTTTACATTATCCCAGCTTAGCTACCCCAGAGAAAAAAAAGAGAAACCTTAATCTCCCCAGCATTTGATTAGAAAATCCTCAGGAAAGGACTGATTGGTTGGCCGAGGTCACATGTTCTACCTGATCAAAGGGAGGGTAACTGATTGGCCAAACCTGGGTCATGTTTTTATATCTGTGATCAAGAAATGGGGGGGGGGGCGGTAATTGGAAGCCTCATTAAAATGACCTAAAGGACAGAAAGCGTTTTTATCTAAAAGAAACAGAATGCAGTCTCAGAGGATAGGGAGTCGGGAGTAAGAATGAAAAACAAGATGCCTACTAAGTGGTGTGCTGGTAGAAGTTTAAACACCATCCTTCTCCCTACCCGCCCCCCCCCCCCAAAATAAACGAAAACAAAAAACTGCCTTGACTTGTAGCATTCGCCAATTTCTATACAGTGCATATGGCTATCATGTGACATCAGTGAATAAAGAATTGGGAAGATAAGCTCAGCAGCATACCATTTATATATATATATATATATATATATATATATATATATATATAGTAAAATGCAGTAAAGTAATTGGAGGTAATAAGTTTGAATATTTATTACTTTTGTTTTTAATATAATTTGTTTAATTGCAAGTTTATATAACTTCATTTGTAATAATTGTTGGGTTCAAGAACTGGCTCATAGACTTCCTAAAAATTTAACGAGTGTCTATACAAGCTGAACCAGGCAGGATTAAAACAAAACTAGTTAAAACATGATATAAAATTAATCAAAATGATCACACACACACACACACACACACACACACACACACACACACACACTGAGGCAGGCACAATCCAAGGAAGGAACTGACGCCTCTTTTCCAAAGGAGTTTAGGAGTTTAGGTAACTGCAGTCTTGGGATGTGTGACGGCTCAGGTCCCTGCCTGTGCCCGCCCTGGAAGAGTCTGGATCTGCAACCTCATCTCCGCCCACTTTTCGCCCCATGGTACTCGGTACTCGGTATTTGCAATGAAAGGAAATACCAGTCACATCATAAAGGGAGGAGAGGATCTGGTTATGAAATAAAATCTACCTCTACTTCCTTTCTACAGTCAGCCCCAAATTCACTCAGTTGCATGGTATATTATTTAATTTCAATTAATACACATAATAGTTACTTCACAACAAGAAAACCCTAAAGCTCGCTTCCTCATTCCTTCTTCCCTCCCTCCCTCTTCCTCTTTCTTCCTCTCTCCCCCTCCCCTCCCTTCCTCCTTCCAGATTTATTGATAGCCCACTATGTGGCTAGTGCTATATCAGAGATATAATCTAATTGTGGTGCATAAATATAAAATGCCACCCTAACAGGATTGACGAACACATGTACATATATTCATCATATAATACATTGAAAATGATGCTATTATTAACAATATTATATGTCCTATAATTCTCACCATCTGTAGAATGTGTGTTTCTTATTGCACAGATGGCTTATCTCAAATTATCCATAAATTTCCTTTAGAGCAAGAAAAGCTGGTTTCCTATTTTGGGTGATACGGCCTGATTTTTTAAATCCTTTCTCCAGTAATTATTACACATTGGCAAAGACATCTGGTCACTTACCAGGTAAATTTAGGACTCGTCACAAAGTCCACCCTGACGCATGACCACATATGCCAGATTTGCCGAAATAGGTCCTGTGAAACCACAAGACGGCCACTGAGCTGCTCCAATCCACCCACTTCCTTTATGTTCTAGCTTCTTTAACTTCTTCCTATTTATATAAAAGTCTTTCTCTGGCCTCACAGTATCCTAAATCCATGCTTGCTTACTTCATTTATTTATAAATAAGCATGGTGATTTTTTTTTGCTTCTTTTACACAATATTCTCAAATGCTTTTCCAAACTCAAGTTTATTTCGATTTCAGTTTCTTGCCATGAGTTCCTGTTTCTGACTGCTGAATAGACCAATGGAGAAGCAGTAAAGCAATGGCGGAGAAGCAATGGCATCAGCACTTGAGCCCAACATGTACCAATAAAGATTTGAGTCTAAGAGAATATGTACTAAAAGCAAGTATTGATTTCCTGTGTGTGCGTGTGTTTCTAAAAGTCAACAAGTAAAACAAAGAAGTGATAAATCTATCTCAAAAATTTGTCCCCAAGAGGATCATTTCTAGACCTACTATGGCTACGCCATTTGTTATCTCAAGAGCTAGGTGAGCATTCTTATCTTTTTCAAAGAAATCAAAATGGTAGGCAGGCCCACACCTCTCAAAATTTAGACCCCAAATTCTAAACGCCCTCAGGGCTCCACCAAGAGAGAGGTTTGGGGCCTGATCACTTCCCCAGAAAAAAAGTCACACTTTTATAAGCCAATATTAATTTTTTGTACACATTTTTATTTTATGCTCATCTTCACATACACCAAAAAAAAAAAAAAAGAAAAAATTGGAAAGAGAGGGAAACAAATTTGATTGGGTAAAACCAAAAAGCACATTTGTTGTTGAGGGATAATGGATACCAGACCGAACCTCAAAGGCCCATCACGCAGTCAATACATCTATCTCTATTTTTTCTTCCTTTTACATTTTTCGTGTATAGTAGCAATAAATACATTGGTGCATGAAATTTACTAGAGTATAATGACCAGCTGGCGTTTCTGACCAGAAGCGGAACCGTGCAACCTCATCCTGTCCCCACTGCCATCAACTCAGGTAATGTCGTGAGCCTCGGTTATTAGGCCCCAAATGACATTTAATTATAGTTCTAATTGGAAGTCTCAGGGCTCTCTCCTAAATTGAGGCATGCTCGGTGAAGCCTTTGTAAAATGATTCAAAATTCACTAAGCAGTTAAAGAATGTCATATTTATGCTTTTGGTTTATCTCTGTGGGTAACAGAAACTGCTTATATTTCTTTTCCTCAACTCTTTTTCTTCAGAATCAGGAAATAACCGAACTACGTTCTTCATGGTAGAGCTCAAATTGTATCAGGAAGACATCATCTGGTAAAAGATATTTTCTACAGAAGTAGTCAAGTGTACACCCAGCATATGCCAAGCAAAATGTTTGTTCTGAATTCTGTTTTAGATTCTCACAAGGAGCAAGAGCTAAGCCTGACATATGGTTATGAAGCATGCCAAAAGAATTGTTGGATGTTACATGTTTACTATTGCTCATCGTTTTATAGCTTTATTTTTTGATTTTCCATTAATTTTCTAATAACTATTTATTAAGGGTCATAGCGACCATTCCTTTTTTTAATCTCATAAAATTGTTCTTATATGATTCTTTTGTATAATTCACATTTGTACTCTTAACTGAAAATTTATCATACAAAACTAGGCTATTGGGGTTTTATTTTTCAGGTTATATTTCAGCTTTAGAAACACCAAATTATTTATAGACATGATACATTTTCTAATGTATTTTTTCCATAAGCTCCATTAAAAGAAAACAGACATTATCTTTTTACCAATGAATTCCTACCACCTAACATGGGTCTAGCACTTAATAGCCACTCAAATACTTGCTAAATGACATTTGATGGAATGCATACAGATTTGCTATTTTATAACAATTTTGGCCTGTTATATTTTGCTTATGGCATCATACCAGTTAAGATAAACAGTGCCAATTTTTTTAAAGCATTTATACATTGCATTTTGTCTATTGAATATGGCTTTTAAGATTAATGAAGACTAATATAGGAAATAAAATGATTCTACCTAAAATATTATGAAAGCAAAAGAGTGGGTTTCCTTGGTGGGGAATTTATACTTTAAACAATGAGCCTTCGTGTTGAATAAGAAAATGTGCCTGTCCAGAGTACCTTTTACCTGACTCTTCATAAAACATTCAAAATACTTTTTTACTACTTTGATAATGGGCAAGTCTCAGTTTCCTTAATCTGTGAAATGAAGATAATAATCTGGTCTATTCCACAGGATTGTTGTAAAGATAGAGTCAAGTCGAGCATCTGGTTCTTTCTGCCCGGGCCTGGCACATCATGAGCCTCCCCACAAAGCAGCTATTATTTTGCTTCTCTCTCTCCTACTACCTGCGGGGCGCTCACTCACTTTCCTGATGCGGCATGATCAATTGTGGAAGACAGTGCTGTCCCAGGAGCTGATAAAGGGCTTCCTTTACATCTCTGGTTGAAGATAAGAACCGCAGATGATCTGCTATAAAACAGAACGCTAATGATCTCACATTGAGAGAAGGTTTCATTTTACCCACAGCAATACCTGGACCATTTCATGTGCCTTGAAAGTGTGCACATACTAATGAACTCTCCAAGTAGCTATTTGCTTTTTGCCATTATAAAAGAATGTGAAGGCCTAATTAGCCTGGGGAATTCAGGAAGTTTGCAACGACATGGTTCGCTCTTGTTTGCTCTGGCCTCTGTGTCTGCCATTGCACAGAATGATTCGGGCAGCATCCTTCCATAAAGATTGCAATGTTTAGCTTCCCACTTTGACTGCTTCGCTGACGGTTTTTAAAGCCAAGCAGCCCAGAGGAGTGAAAAGGAAAAGATTATTTGAAGTGTGCTTCTGTGATCAGTAGAGACTTCACAATAGGAAGGGCATCTCGTCCTTTTCCCATCCCACATAAACATTCCGACTGGTACACAGGAGAGGGACACATAATTGCCTCATGGCCTTGTCACATCCCTGTTGTCTCTGCTTCTGACTGCTTTGGTCTTTTAGTTTAAGAAAAATGAGACTTAACACTCTCCCTGTAAATCAGGAAAGAGGCCCAGTACCCCTCAGGGGCCAAGCAAAGGTGTGATTAAATTGTAACCCAGAGGTTTTATAGAATAAACCAGAAAAGCAATTTACAATAGCCATGGTGTTCAATTCTAGGATTATGCTTATCTGTCCTGCAGGAATGGCCATCGTGCTGCCCAAATTATAATCTATTTCTTGTCCAATCAACAATTAGACTACCAAGTGATTAAACTCCTCTTATTAATTTGAATTATATAATCAACCTTTTTCCATGTAGTTATTTTTCTTCTCTAAATAAACATTGTCTTAGAGATCTGGTCGTAGTTAGATGTCAGATGTCAGAAGGTAGAATTTGGCTCTGTATTCTGTTTTTATTTTTCTTAAATAGAGGAGGCAGTGCAGCGTAGTGTAAAGCTTGGGATCTGAGCTCATACGTGTGGGTTTGAGATCCATGTTTACTTACAAGTGTGTGATTGTGGGTATATTACTTAAACCCACTGAGTCTCTTTGTTTATAAAATGAGATGATGACTGTGCTTACTACCAATATTCAAGACTGTTGTTAAGATGAAAGTAATGTAGAAAAACTAGATTTGAAGAGAGAGTTATTGGTCGTCATTGTTATTAGAAGTGAAAATCAGATTGTTTAAGTAAAATGTAACCATTCAAATAAGGATTGATTGAGCGATTTTTAATAATAGTCTATGAGCTCAGAGAAATAAGAGTATGAATCTTAATTTCATTACTTACTACCTAAATGAAAGTAGGTAAGTAAGTGATCTAGTATCCGTGGGTCTTGGCCTCCTCAACTGCAAAGTGGGGCAATAATGGTGACTCCTCCAAGGGCTGTGAGGGTTCAAGAGCAATACATGTATCAAGCATCTGGCCTAAAACCAGTTCCCTTTGCTTTTTACCTACCTGACACTGGAGTGAGCACATAGGACCATGACAGTAATGCAAAGAAAGAACAATCATCTTGTAAACCAAAAGGAGCAGCCAGAATTCTCCCCCTCTGGCCTCTGAAATGTCATTTGCCTTCTTCCGCTTGTCCCTCCCCCAAAACCAAATGCTAACTTCTTACCCTGGGCAATCACAGCTGAACCAAAAGGTAAACCACAGGGGTGAACCAGCAGAGGAAAGTTAGGGTATAAAAAAAAAAAAAAGAAGTTCAATACGCTTTCCAAATACTAATCAGATTTATTAACTGGACTAAGAAGCCCAACTTTATCAGTAATTGTAGGACATAAGTAGATACTTAAGCACTATAAAATGGGTTTGTTGATTTCAGAAGATATTATCGACTCTTCATTGTAAAATGCTGTGGGAACTTAGTCTCTTTTATTTGTTTACCATTCTCTGTTTCGTTTTATGTAACTTCAGGCTTTGGATAGAAAAAGAATTTTTATCTAGCTTTGCTCCCTGACATGTTGATGTAGAGAATGCATCAGTATTAGTCCCTAAATTCAATTTCTGGGTTCATTCACATTTACTCCTCATAAATTTAGCTAATTAGATTACGTGTGCTATTTTTTTAATGGCAGGCTAATACAATTTGCTTAATTCTAAATCTAATTATTTTTATTTTTATTTAGAAGCAAATTTGTGGAAAACTTATCACCTCAGTGCTTTGGGGGGGCATTAACCGTTAATGAAATTAAATCAATTGGCTTTTAGATACTTTTCTGGTTGGTATGAAACAAATTAGGCCTTTTTGGCACAGGGAGATTTGGCCTCGCATACATGGATTGTCATTTGTGACCATGTTCCTGAAATTTTCTGCTGATCTTGAGTGTTCTCAGTAAATCCTGTTAGTATTTATGAAACATTTGGAATGATCTCTCTCTCTCTCTCTCTTTTTTTAGATCCCTAACTATCCTCCGCTGGCCCACTCCATGCTTATAAAGTTTAGATTTTGGTTCAGTTGTGATTGTCAAAGAGGAGAAGTTAGCAACTGGTTTTAGAGAATGGGACAGGTGGAAAAGTGAAATTTCTATTAGAATTCCAATGATTCGAAACGGTTGAAAGGACGGTGCATAGAAACCCCTGGCTTTCTAGGTTACCTCGAGTGAGATGAAAAGACTGAAGCTGTGTTGGCTTCAACGCTGACAGCACTTTTTACCTTCTTTGATGCCTCGAGAGGTTCGAAGACTTTTTAATGCAGCATTTTCCAAGTTATAAGAAGCTACTAGGATAAGAAAGAAAGGAAAGCCCCTCACTGCAAGATTTCTGATTGTTCCTCAGTCTTAAAACATCTTAAAAGTAATGGCATACAAGTTAAAATTGCTCAAATAGGTCTTTTGATGGTCTGCATGTGTGTGGTTCAGTTTAACAGCCAAAAGACTGTGACCCATATGGCCAATTTTCAGTGCTGCTTCTGTACTTCATTAGAACCCTGTGCTATGATGACAGCCAAGATAAGGATGACCACCAGTACGAACTCGGATGTATGTTTCCTTTTACCTAGATTTTCACCTATAAAAGAAGCTATTTGTTTACTGTTTCCAGATCTTATGTTTTTCCTATGCTTTTGTGTTGATAGAGAAATGTCACTCGGGATGTAAATTCTCTTTGAAGAAAAGATCATGGCTAGGCATTGGCATCTGGGGCAGAAAGATGATAATGATGCCGACCAGTAGTACTGGAAATAGTTGTGATGGTGGTCAACACGGAGCGCTCACTACATGCCAAGCACCCTTCTGAGCAAGAAGTTCTGCTGGTTATGAAGCTGCCTTTGACACATAGTCAGTATGGGCTTGGCTGGACTGAAGCTGTCACTCAAGTTTGGGAGGGAAGATGGAACAAAAGAAAATCACCAGGATCAAATGGTGTCAACGAATGCATAGGCTGAATCCTGACATCAAGTTTGAATCAAGGCAGGAGTGGAAAAACAGATACCAAGAGCCCGTTTCCACTGCTTTATAGACCTGGTCGCATTTTACCATGAGAGCGCCTCTAAGAGATAAGTACTGCAGGTCACAACCCCATCCAAAGTTCCAAAGTACAAAAAGTTCTGAAACACAAAATGGTTTTATTGGGTCTGTGGCCAGCCCCTTTGATAGCAAAAGCTGACCTAAATTGATGTGATAAAGGCCTACTTATGACCCTTATTCTAATTGGGGTGAATAAAGTGCTCACTGTGGACATGGTGTAATCATTGAGTGCACGAATCTCAGTGCTGCATTTACATAAAATATAGTATATGAACCACTTGAGCTACTAAACATCTTAAAATTCTGAAATCTGAAATACATCTCACTCAAAGATTTCAATGAAGGGTTTGTGGACCCAATTTATAGATGACAAAATTGAGGCTTTGTAAGGTTTATAAAATTTTCCAAGTTTGAACAGGTTTTATGTATAAAGTTATTTCCCCAAACATACTTTATATGGATCAAGTGATTATTAGTGGGATTTAGGGGCAATTTGGTGAGAGCTACAATTATGTTTGGACAAAGTTAAGGAATTACTTTTGTTTCCCAAACCTTAACCACTACTTTGATTATAACCAAAGGTTATAAATGGAAGAAAACAAGGGTAAGCAACAATAATGATATGATTTGTTATAGCAAGGGAGGGATTCTAGAGCCTGCCCGAACACTCTCAATGACATACTGGGTATGGACAGTTTCAATCATTCAGCAAGGTCCATTTCCCTGTAACTTATACCATGTGTCCTGGTTTTAGCATCTGGAGGATAGTGAGAAGGAAAAAGGAGACATCGAATTAGGGTTTTTTCAGAATTTTTGATTTCAAGGAATAGAGAACCACTCAAAATAGCTTACAAAAAGTGTATGGGCGAGCAGGAGTTTTTAAGAGGATACCAGATCACCTCAGCTAACCGAATTCTGCACTTTCAGAATCTGGAACGTCATTGGTTATTTTTTTCTTCATCACTTTCTCTGGGCTTTTAAAGTATCTTATCTATTCTTCTCCCTGAGCATCTGTTTCTTTCTAATTTTTATAGACTGGATTTATCTGGCCAGCTCTGGTAACACCGGCTTGCCATTAAGCAACACTGATCTTACAGCCAGTTCTATGTCTCCAGCCATCTGACTACGGTTTCTTCTTTAGGATTTATGAGAAAGGGGATCAAAAGCATGTGGCCCCTGGCCCAGTTAGCTGGAGCCAAGAGAGCTGGGTCATCGTATATAAAGGTGGCCTCCAAGTTAACATCACGCAGCAGGTGTCCATCTCTGGTTTATGTGCTTAAGAGGCACTTATGAAGTAGGAGCTAGGTAGCGCCTTAAAAATACATTTTCAGTATTTGTGCCAGGATTTCTTCTGCGGACTTGATCTTCTTTAGCACATTTTTTTTTCTGGAATGACATCAATCTTCTTTTACCTAAAACGTCGTCAACTATCATAGGTGTTATTAGAACTGGGAAACTGAATTATCTTTCATATTACATGTTCACTACTAGTTACTCTCTAACTTGCCAGTGATGCAGAAAGAATTAATAAAAACTTTAAAAATCTATTTTTAACCCTGAATGGAGCATCTGCAGTTATGACAAAATATTCCGACCGTATTTTCTAATCATGAAAAGATTCAGATTTGGCAAGTTTTCTGGATAGATATTGACTCCATTTGTAGCCACTTATAGATGATCTTTACAAAATTTTTCATATATATTTATTTTTTAAATAATGTTTCTGATTCATCATGACAAAAATATAAACTCTTTTACGATAAGAAAAAATTTCAAAGTTTATTTTAGTCTGTCTTGCTTAGGCCACATCTATATTGTCACAAAAAGATCACAAGAGAAAGATTCAGGATTTACATACAGTTTGCTTTAACTTGTTCAGGTACCACAGGTGCCTGTTATTTCTGAGGCTTTGCTACTTCTGGGCCATAAAGAGCTTATGTGAAATAGAAAAAAAAAAAAGTTGATCATTTTGGTGTCATCTTACTCTGGTTCAGTCTAGAGGTGAATGAAGCCTTCAGAATAGAAAAAAATAAATAAATCACTTAAATGGCCTTGAAAACCTACCTCAAAGAGCTTGCAATTTGTTACCAGCCATTCTTTTGGCCCTGTTGGTAAAAAAAAGCTTTTCTCTCATTCACTTGTTTATTCCCCCAAAGCTTAGTTTGTCATTTAAATCAAAATGATTTAGTTGAAGAATTTGATCGATGAGAATAAATTTACAGGTTTTCTCCTGCACAGAATCTTATTTTTTTTTAGGTGATAAACTTAAAAATATGTTCGGTTCAATACTTGTGCTTCTCATTTCTCTTTTTAAATGATGGTGCAATGTTATGTCACCTGCTGGTAAATCACTGCAGCATTTCATTCCAGAGGTGACAGGATTTTTAATGGTCCAGAAAACGACACCACATATATCAATCTAAACATATCTCACCTGAACTCAGGTATAAGGCAATGTGGACTCACTGATTTCTCTCCCTTTTTTCCCCTAACGAGTTTGGAAGGAACCCTATTTTTTTTTTTTTTTTTGTGCTTCTTTGCTTGACACTCCTGTTGACTTGTCTCAAGGAGCAAAGAGAGATGAAAGGTCAAAATTACAATAAGTATATTTACTTATGCATGGATGAGACTTGCTTGGCAAATTAGCAACATATGGGTTAGCAGCTATTACCTGACGATAATGGTTGTAGTGTTGAACTAATGTTGATTAAAGTAAACCAGTAGCATGTAAGACCGGTACGAAGTAGTTCTTATAAATTCAATTTGATTTCCAAACAGTCTTAGAGTTAATGTGAGTGTGTACATGTCAGTGTTCCTGGGATGGGGGGAATTGGGCACATTGTTTGATTTAGCAAGACTGCTCTTGTGTTGAACAACCAAAGTATGCATCAAATTGAAAGTATATTCAATGTGATGTTCTGTTTGCCAGGTAAATATCAGATGCCGATCAAGTATAAGTGCCCCCTGTGTGGTGAATATTCTCTAAGGAAAGAGATTAAATAGGAGATGTCCATGTTCTATGTGGACACATGATCAAGAAAATATGAAAAAGTTAAAGAAAATTCCATAGAAGATTCTACTTTAAAGCAAAGCTCTAATAATACTGATGCCTCTTACCTCAGCAATTCCACATCCACAAATTTCATGAATGTGGAAAAATGCTTTTCTGCATGAATGTTCACTTCAGGGACAAAAAGAGGAAATAGTAAATATGTTCAGCACTAGAGGATGAAAATTGTTTTGGTATATCCATGTAATGGGATAAAATGTAGTCACAAAAATCATGAAAATAATATAAAAATATTTAATGTTATGACTTATCAAATGGTAAAAATAAGTTTGTAGGGTAATGTATAACATATTTTAGTATTTTGGTACAACATAATATCTACTCTAAAATATTTAACATGAGTATCTGCACAGGTACAATTGTAAAGGGATATTTCCTAAAATATTAACAATGGAAATCTCTGGATAATAAGATTATAAGTGATTTACCACCTCCTTTTTTATTCTGTGTATTTATATTTTCTAAAATGAGGATAATTTATTACTTGTGTAAATAATTTTAAAAATTTACATCAGGAACAAAGCAATAAATACATTATGATTGAACAAAGTAAGGACATAAACTAAAATGCTTGCAAATTCTTTGGGGATGGATCATAAATAATTCTGTTTTTCCTTTCACTTGTTTATGTTGTCAAAGTTTTCCATAATAAATATGTATCGGTTTAAGAGAAAAAATGTTGTGGATAGTCTGCATGCTTCCACTTTAAATTATCTAAGTTTAGCAATCCATGGTAATTATAAAAATAATAAGGATTAACTGTAAGATCTTACAAGGACTGCACTTAGAGGGTATCAGTGACGATATGAAGAAAACTTTGACCACTTGCATTGGAGCTAGGCCTTCCCTGAAATCTCAAATTACAAAAGATTTTTTTTGGTATATTTTCACATCCCAATGATTCATTTGCTATTATGTTGGGAGAAGAACAGATATGGGGTATGTGAGATGATAACAAACAAAAAAAAAAACTCTTGACCTTGAGGAGGTTACACTATGCTGAGGCAAGCTTTGACTATAATAATGATTAGGGTTCTATGCGTGGTTTATGGAAATTGATTATATTAGAAGGACATAATTAGATGGCATTTCACAGTAAAAAATAAACAGGGGTATATAAATACAGCACCAATGAGAGTCAGAAAGGGAGGGGCATCATAAAAGTCATATGTTACCCACTGAGGAAGTTCACTATACTATTAAATCTGTCCTATGAGGGTTGATCAACTTTAGCTGGCTTACCCCATCACCCAGGAGAACAGGAGCTGGCACATGGTTAGGTTCACAATCATAGACAATATGCCCAGATCCACATTAATGTGAATATAATTTTTTCCTCTACAAAGTCAACATTCATTGAGCATCAGCTTTCATTGCTTTCAATCTAGAGATTTTAGATAATATGCCAGCCAATACCAATATCACAGACTCATTTCCCTAACACTTCTGTTTTGGTATAAGGAACTAAAAAGAACAATTAACCCTAAAACAATAATGAATAAATTTTAGAACCAAATTCTGGAATTAATTCACTCATACAACAATATTTTTTTGAGCGACTGCTATGTACTCACACAGTTCTAGGCACCTATCCACATGGAGCTTACATTCTGGAATGTTTGTGTGGCGAGGCACATACAAAAATGAAGATGTGTTTATTATATGTGCTTGTTGTGATAAATGCAATGAGAAAAATGAAGTAGGATTGAGAGGATGTGGTCATGGTGGGAATCAGGTATATGATTGTATGGAAAAGTAATTTTAAGTAGAGACCTGAAGGAAATGAGTGAGGAAGTGACCAGATATCTTAGAGAAGAGTATTTGAAGCAGGAGAAATAGCAAGAGAGAGGTCTCGAGCTGGGGGTGTGTTTCGTGGGTTCCAGGAACAATAAGGAAGCCAATGTGGCAAGAGTTGGGTTACGGGGGGGCGGGGGGAACAGTAGGAGATGATGTGGGAGGCGAGGAGTACAGAATTCAGCTTTTACATGGAATGAGTTGGGAACTCCTTGGCAGATAGGCAGAAGAAAAATAATTTGATCTGACTAGGATTTTAAGAGGCTCCCTCTGGCTGTTATGCCGTGGATACACAGTAAGGGGTACAAGGACAGAGTTAAGGGTGGCAGTAGGGAAACCCATTAAGAGGCTCTTGTAAAATTCTGGACAAGACATGATGGTAGCTTAGACTACAGCAGTAGCAGTGAGAGGAGTAAGAAGAGGTTAGTGTTGATATATTAGGATTTACTGATGGAAGTGGGCATTAGAGAAAGACTGACTATAGGGGTCTTGGCCTAAGCAATTAAAAAATTGGATCTACCATGTATTAAGATGGGTTGGAGAGAAACAAATTTTGTGTGACTTTTTAAAATGTAGGTAAAGACTTCAAAGGCATTTCTGGCCTTTGGTGAGAAACACTGGATTGCTCTCTGAAATATACATTTGATAGTATTGTTCTTAGACTCTGACGAGAGAGGTCCCTGCCCAAGGTGCTGGCCCTCCTTCAGTTCTACCTCTTGCCTTGGAGAAGGAGTCTCTGAGGCCAAGGGAATTCAGAGCTCATCCTTCTAGAACATGATCTAGGTAACCAGAACCCCACAATTCCCTACCCAATGACTCTAAGCCTACTTTCAGGGCTGCTGTGTGTCCACCCTCCTGAGGCAGACCACACCCCAGTATGTGCTCTTCTGCAACGATTGTTGATGATTGCAAGATGTTCGCATGGAGCTTGTTCATGCAGGCCGGGGTCGTCCTACAAATAGCCATGAGCCCCTCAAGGTGCAGCCAGAGCTTGGGATGAGAAGAAACAGGAAGGAAAGCAAACTAAGTGCCACAGGCTGTGACAGGGGTCACTCTCCCAATGCTGCCAGCTCAGAATCCTGAGGAGCTGGCCTTCCAGTCATTTTACATAAGTGTATTTGGCAAAGTAAGAGACAGAACTAATTTTCCTAACAGTTCATCAGCTTGATTTAGAATACACATTTTGATATTTTACTGCATATGCATGTCTCTAGGTAGGTGTAGGAAACTTAAAGTATAATTAACTTACGGTCCTTGTCTTTAAAAGTGTTCCCGGGTCAGTCCTTTGTCCCATCGGACATAGTTAAGCCTCCCGCCTTGGGAAACACCCTGAGCACACTCATCGTATCATGTGATAACTGCCTGCTTTATTCTCTGGCTCTTACCAGCTTGTGAGTTTCAGGAGGGTAGAAGCATGGTTGCCCTCCTTCACTCTGTAGACTCCAACAGAATACCAAGCTAGTGGATAATGTTCATCAGGGAAAGAAAGGGAAGGTGGGATAGGGAAGAAGAATAAAATGATTGATCTAGAAGAAAACATTAAATGTCACAGCATTATCCATTGACTGAGAGGACAAAGTGATACGTGTTCTACGTAAATCACATCGACCGCTGAGGCAGTTCAGCAGTGAAGGTGGACCTTTAATGCTTCCTATTGAGTGATACAGTGGCCAGAGCATATGGCTGACCTTGGATGTCAGGTAAACTACCTGCTTCTGGTCCTCCATCTGTAAAATGGGGCTAATAATACCTCACAGGGGTGTTGAGAGGATACGTGAGATAATATATGCAAAAACTCTTTCACTTTTTTAGAAGAAAGGCACTATATAAACCTAAGGTATTATTATCATTCATTTTAACTTTGGAATAGCATCATCCTGTCATTTTTGATCCCATAATTACAATACATCAGGTAAGCACAGATTTTAAAATCAAGGGAGCACTGTACAATGAACGAAGACATGAAAACTTTGTCACATGAGAACAGCCCTGACAACTTCAAAAGTGCCTTAGGGCTGCATCTATTTCCATATTAATGCAAGCCACAGACATCATTAAAGAGAAATGCAAACATGTAGTATTTGCTAGACTGTACCTCTTATTTGACAGATACACAAAAATCGGCTGGGCTTTGTATGAGTAACCACTGGCAACGAGCACTCCTTCTAAGAAAAGGAAGGAAAAGTGCTTTTTGTTTGAAGCCGTGGACCACCACCATGCAGCTGGGACAATCGGAGGTCCCTGATTCCAAAGCAAAATTTGAAACCCAGCAATATTCAGTCTCTAGTCCCTTTTAAATTAGATATCTATGCAACCCAGTCTCAGACGTTTTTTAATGTGGTAATTCTAAGCTGTAAGTGCTAAATATCGGAATTTCAATACTTTTTGCTAAAGATTTCAGAAAGTTTGGGTCAAAATGTTTTCTGTCCTTGTTTGCCTTTGTCCTTACAATGGCCCACATAGTCCCATTAAATGGGGTAGAAGAGCATAAGGGTAATAATTTGGAAACCTTAGTTTTACCTGGATCCGCTGTGATCTCAGTTTTCTGATGCAAGGGTGGGGCTGAGGTCCTGTGGTCCTCTGGCTCAGTCGACAAAGAAAGATGAGGCCCCATTTAGATCTGTGGGTTGACAGAGTAAGGATTACAGTAAATATGTCTTTCCAGCTACATTTTAATCCTTCTGCTCACCATTCTTACCTAACGGTGTTAATTTTGAGTGTCGAAGCTTATTTCTGGAATCACCATCAATTTAAGAGATGATACCAGAGATGATTTGAATTGCTTCTCTCCCTGGTGGAAATCTTAAAGTGTTCTGCAGTTTTAATTAACAGTGCGATGTCATTGTTTTGGATAGAGACCAAGATAGAGCCCTTGGTGTACCATTTTGGCATTTATTGCAGAGGTAGCCATCTCTGACATTCCTTAGGCAAGAAAGCGATGCTGAGCTGAAGGGCACCCGGCAGTGAGATGAGGTCTCTCCTCAGAAATCAGCATTTTCACAAGGACTCTTAGCTGTGAGAGCCAAGGTATGTGCCCTGCTCTGCAGACCAAGCCCAAGACGCTGTAACAGGCACCTTTCATCTTCATATCTCTCCCTCCTCCCCCCGCCTCCTGTGGGTCAGAGGTCACTTTCTCTTGAATAGAACCACTGGGTATATAATGTGCGCCGAGCATCTTGCCATCAAAGCTCCAGTATCCCAAGGAACAAATGCTTCCTTTGGCCCAATTGATGAAAAAAATATTATTCCACAGTGGGTCTACTTGAGATATACACAGAGCAGAAAGAACAGAGATTTTATCTCCCAATTTTTATCCTGACTTTCCTCTTGGTGCAACATTCAGCAACATTTAACTCGCTCTTGTATTTTTTAAAGTGGGGATAATAGGTCTGTCGATACTAATTTTGACCTTTTTTACTGAGGACTTCAGAGATAGCTCTCAATGAGAAAATCATATTAGTAATAGAAATGACTATTTCTACCTCATATGGGTAGATTGGGGTAAAAATAGTCTGAGGGTATAGTTTAGGTATTCTGCACTGATCTAGATGTGAGATTCGTTTAACTCATTATGTGCCAGACACAAAGGAAGGAATGTGTACAGACATTATTCACTTAATCCTCACAACCTTGTACTATAGTCTCATTTATAGGTAAGAAAACTCAGGTGAGGACTTAGTAAATGGCACGGCTGGGATTGGAAGTAAAGACTTCTGATTCCAAGTTCAA
The DNA here is from genome assembly GCF_014176215.1 of Rousettus aegyptiacus. Taxonomy (NCBI): domain Eukaryota; kingdom Metazoa; phylum Chordata; class Mammalia; order Chiroptera; family Pteropodidae; genus Rousettus; species Rousettus aegyptiacus. The sequence continues at coordinate 12,016,648 of NW_023416295.1, read as the reverse complement.
TTTACCCTTTACACACATGCTGCCTAGGACAAATAGCCATTCATTTGAGGGATGCCCCACTTTAAGGAGAACAGATGGGAAGGGATAGTCATGAGGGAAAGGGGTTTACATGGTCAATGAGACTCAACTAGACCTCAAGGCCAATTCTTTGGCCATCGATGCTTCACCCAGAACAACACACATCTGACCTCAGAAGTCTTGATGAATAATCTAAATCCTTATATATATATATTTTTAAAAAGTTGTATATGGGTTTAAATAATGAATTACACAAAAACATCCTAAAATGCCTGATGACGCATCTTTCTGCCAAAAGACTCCACCCTAGCTGCTCTCCCTCACACACTCTTTTTGTGCGTGCTTCTCTGTCTCATTTTCTCTGTGTGGATTTCTCTCTGTGTATCTGTCTGACTTTCTATTTTTTCCCCTAATGCTACAGTGCCAACTGCCCGCCCCCCTCTTTCCCATCTAGTCATTCCTCTCATGTATTTCACTCCCCACTCATGACCCCCTGCTTCACAAAGAGCCCCCAGGGAAGTCTTGTGACTGCTATTAATCTCGTAGAGAACAGGTCCTGGAATTTTAGTGAATAAAACTCTCCACCTCATTATATAGGTTAATAAGCTCTTAGAGCATGTTCAGATCCTATGAAATATTAACGACATGACACAGAGGTTGTAGGCTGAGAATATCTTATACTTGGAGCATTAGAGCCTTCGCCAATTAAACATCGTTCGGAAATTAAAACAAAGCATTAAATTCAACAAAGCAATAAATATCTGTGGGAAATATTTGACTTCTAAATGTCTCTGATACAGGATAAAAAGTTGGGGGAGAACATTCATTGCCACTTAAAGGAAGATAGATTTAAAACTGAACATACATATGTAAGCTCCCTACTAGAAAATACATGGCATATGTTGGTCATACAGAACAAAACGAAATCAGATTGGAAGTCAAGAAATAAGTTGTAAAGTTAATATTTAGTGTTGGTATTTCCTTATAGTATCTGATAGGCAGTAGATAGTATAAACAGCACTCACCTTCCAGCTGAGAACTTGGTGGAATCAAGTATTTTTCAATGAGCACAGCTCTTTCTGTGAGTACCACCCCCCCCCCACCGCCCGCGCCAAAGCTTGCAAAACAATGGAGGTTTGAACACAAAACCAAAGCTCCTCTGACAGAGGTTCTGATTTTAAGCATTCCTCAAAAATAAACATAGATTCAACTTATATACCCTAGTGTCTTGCATTGACTTGTTATGTTAAAAATAGCAACTCTGAGCATTGAAGAAACCATAGAAGAGTTTCTTTTCTTGTGGAGCTTTTCTTTAATTCCTTTTGACTGTAATGAGACATTAAATTGCTGCAAAATTGCCATTTTAGGAAGACACCTCTCTGGTCCAAGCAGCACAAGACAGAGCCTGAAGGTTTCTGGCAAATCCAAAATTGTGCAGTCAGTGTTCCAGCCTTGGGCATCACCTTGCCCAGACAAGCATTCCACATCCAGGTGTCCGACCTGCTTACAAATTTCCTGAAGTAATCCTCCAAACGACTTTCCTGGCAAAGATTTTTCAAAATCCTAATCAAAAGCCACAGGTTCTCTGCCATTTACATAGATTCTCTGCCAGGCCAACGTTCTTCCCACTTTTACATCTAGAGCCCATAAGGGAAAGGACAAGGCAATGCAGAGACCTGTTTTGCCATCATCGAGCCATGAAACCAGCACCGGCAGCTGCGTCCTTTCAGATAGGTACTTAATTAAGGTGCTAATGAAAAGACTCCGTTTTATTAAAAGGAAAAAAAATATTTGTAACCGCGTGTGATGATAGATGTTAACTAAACCCGTGGTAATTATTTCGGACTATATATATATCAAATCATTACGATGTGCATCTAAGCTAATACAATGTTATTTATAAATAAATGAACAAACAAATAATAAAAATATAAATATAGATATTTAAAATCTGTCTTTATTTGAACCACTCTATGACGTGTTTTCTGTTACTTGAGCCAAAAACACTCCTGACCAGGCTCAGTGCCCTACCTCGTTGCTTAGCAAAATGCCTCATCACCATCACAGAGTTCTCAATTACAGAGGGGAGCGGGCTTCAATCGCCTCAACAGCAGTCACTCCAAAATCTGCTCTGCCAGTCCCAGTTTGCTTCCTGAATTTTAGAACCATGTACCCCATCACCTAAAGCTCACCCCCAACAAGCTATCACACAGCACCTCAAACTCTTCTCGGACCAAACCGAGCCCCTCTTTTCATCCCTAACTCTGCTCCTCTGGGTTTCTAATTTCAGTCCGTAGTCCTCAAACTGTGGAAGTCAGGGTGCAGGCACCTGCTCGGCCGTACTCTGTTAGGCTTGAGCAGAGTTTCATAGTCTTCATTGGAGATCCATAACGGATTCCAGAGTATTATCTTTATTAAATCTGGAGATTAGCCACGCCATGAACCGAGAAAAAAATTCATGGTGGCGTGAGGTTCTCTCACATCACTGCTCTTCCTCTTGCTCCCATTTCTTTAGACCCAAGGACAAAAAAAGAAGGAAAAGGGGAGACGGAGCCACATCCTGGTGTCACCCCACCCTCCCTGGCTTCAGTGAGAGAAGGAGTCTCTTGAGAGAGGAAGGCAGGGCGAAGCATCCAGACTTGTACGAAGACGAGAGACAATAGAAAGACTCCTCTCAGGAAGAAGCTATGTGAGGACCAAAATATTAAATACCTGTTATTATAGATTTTTGTTTGTTTTCAAATTACACAGCTTAATTCTACCATCACGTCCTCAGCAATAGTTAGGACTTTTGAGTTGGAAGTGGCTGAGACCCAACTCTAACCAACTAAAACAAATGAGGGCAATGCTTTGCTTCCCCAAACTGCCCATGATAAAGGTGGTAGTGGAGCTGGCCGTGGGGCTGATGAACCTGGGATCAAAGGATCTTCAGAACACACTCCGCCTGTCAGCTTTATTCTCTGAGGGCAATAAGGCTGTTTCTTCAGACCACGGCCACCAGCTTCTCAGCTCAAACCCAGGAGAAGAAAATAAGCCTTGCTCCTGTTTCAGCTTAAACGAATCCCAGAAGAAGTCAGGAGTTTTCTGGGGCGCTTGAGGCCAGCCTTTGTGCACATAAAAGACTGCAGCTACTTGGTTTCTAAGATAAATATTCAATATACTGAAGTAATGAAGTCCCCCCTCCCTTTAAGCTTTTAAGTTCAACCTACAAATCTTATTTTTCTATCTATAAATCTAATAAAATTTTAAGGGTTACTTTACAATTTTTGCAATTACGTTCCCTTAAATAGACTAAACCACATTTATAAATGTATATATACGGTTTTCTTTTTAAGTACTTCAAATGCTTGACTAACAAGCAAAGCTTTCCCAAGTACCTAAGCAGTTCTTATAAATCTAATAAATTAAACTTTTAAATACCATGACCCTAAAGTTCTCTTAAATCTTTCAATACTGTTTACAAACTTAGCCAACCTCTCTTGGAACTTTCAACTTTAAAGCTTTAGTCTGAAGTCAAGCACTTAATTAGTCATTTAAACTAGAATCACATGGCTAATTATAAGGTCAACTATGCCAGAATCTCTTAAACATTAAAAACACATTACAAACATTACAAACAATTTCATTTAGCAGACATATAGGATTGTCTTAAATTCAACACAAAAACATTAAAAGTGTGGGTTTTGTTTACTTCATCTTCTCTGTAGTTAATTTTAAAACCTTTCAAGGTTGGAAAACATGTACTTGATAAAGGAACAGTTTTGTAATTTGCAGCAAATTGGAGCTACCTTGTCACTGGATGGCATTTTTCATTAACCAGAGATTTAGGCCCAGATGTGAGTTCAGGAGGTAGAGAACTTGAACTTGAGAGTTCTCCCTTTCCTGAAAGGCATGATAAAGTTTTCCTATAGCAGTCAGTCATCAGGGCCTGCTGAGCCCATGTCCCACAAATGGGACCTGTTTGGCTAAAGTGAGACTCCTGAGAAGAACTAAATATTTACCTAATTCAGTTGTAACTTCCTTCACCAGTTTGCACCAGATTTGAGTCCAGGGATTCCACAATTTCCCACCTGGAATTCTTCATCACTTGACTGGATTCAGTTAATCTATGTAGGGTTTAATTCTAAGCATGCTCGCTCATGAGCTACAGAAGAAGAAGTAGGAGAGCTCTGGCTAGTTTGGTCACATGTACACCCACTGGGCCAAGTGAGCTAAGTATCTAATTCTGTGCCTTTTGTTCATTGGTCCACAGAAAGGGTAGGGAGAGAAGAAAGAAGCAATAGAGTCATTGCTTAGAAAACCAAAAGCAGCTACCAGCAATGGTTTCCCGTCCACCCGCCCCACTCACCCTCTCCCAACCCGCCTTCTGCTCTGCAGCCAAGGTGACTTTCCTCAGGTGTAAATCTGGCCATGCATGTGCCTCTTGAAACTCTTCTATGGACCTTCGTTATCAACACTTGTAGACCATGACCAAGACCCATTCCTGCACAAGGCCTCTGTGGATACACCTGCTGGGCTTCTCTTCAGCCTCATTTCCTGACACTTTTCCTGCCATTTCTTATCTTTTGATCATTCTGACAGATACAATTTATCCTATCAGCCATAATTTACTGATTTACAATGCTGTAAATATGCCATGACTTTTTATACTTTTTTTTTTTTGGTATAAGCCAGTTCAAAAAAATGCCTTTTCCTGCGTCTTTTGCTTACCAAACTCCTGTTCATTGATTCCAGGACTCCTCTCAGCACCTCTCTCCCTTCGAATTGTGCCCTCTTCTGAGGCCCCAGAGCAACTCTGTGCTCTGTTGTTACAATGTGGGGCAATTATTTGTCAGCATATTCACTTGCTAATTAGACCATCAGTTCCTTAATGGAAGGTTTCTGTCTTATTGTTCTTTATAGTCCTAACACCTTCCCCAACACCTGGCACACAGGCAATCTCAGGAGAGACCACCTTTTTGAGGCCTCTGGAACTAACATAACTGTGAAATGTGGGAATGATTAATATATTTTATAGTACACAATGGAAGCTCATGACTCTGTTGAGGTGGGAGGAGAGAAAAAGAAAGTGAAAGAAACAGAGAGAGAGAGAGAGAGAGAGAGAGAGAGAGAGAGAGAGAGAGAGAGAGAGAGAGAGAGAGAGAGAATTTAGGAACCATAGTTAAATCAATGAATGACCTCAGAACCAGCACAGGCAAATGTGAGGCATTATTCAAGGCCTTTTAAATCTCCCCTTAACAATAATAATAATAGCAAATTCTTAAATAATGCTTACTATGTGCCAGGCATTAGTTAATCACCATGTATCAGTTAATTTACTCCTTGCCAAGACCCAATGAGATAAGTCCTACTATTTTCCTCCTTTTAAAGAGGAGGAATCTGAGGAACAGAGAGGTATATAACTTTTTCGTCCCTCTAAACATACACAGCTTACCTGTTTGAACACTCAGTGGTCCATCATGAGACGGAACCAAATATAACAAGTCAAGAAATGAAGATGACAGAATAGAAAGAGTAGAAGAGAAATTCAGGAAAAGAAGATGCTTCTAAGTGATGACTTTTGCATGACAGTGTTTACGAATATTATTTGCTGTCTGTGGTCTTACTAGAACGAACATATTCTGTTTGGTTAGAGTACTCACCCAGTTGACAAAGTCCCAGTCTTAATATTCGATCAGGTCCATTCACAACAGCCCGTGTTGAATAGCTGTCTTCTAAAGGTTTTGCCGAAAGCATGATTAAAAATCCAACCACTCTCACCCAAACAAGAAGATCTATATTATGTTGAACCAAGTGAATTAGTTTAAACTGGAACACTATTACATCGGCAAAGATCAGCCTCCAGCCTGTGGTGCCCTTGGCTGACATCGGGATCTCCCCAAACACTTATCTTGTCATGCCATTGCTGCACTGTTACATCTTCCCCCCAGGGTCAAGCTAAGATGGAATGTCAGGGAGTGAATGAATCCATGTTTCCTGACTCTAGGCACTCCTGTCTGTTTCTTTGTTTGAGTCAGTTTTGTAGTTTCTGCAGAATTGAAAGCCTGTCACTCCAACTGATCACTCTTTCAGTGGTCAGTCCAAGCTGGTGACACAATTGTTAGCAAGTAAAACGGGAAGAGTAAAGTCACTCTTGGCTAGATTTCTTGCAGCAGGGACTCTCTGGAGTAAGTCCCTGCACTTGTGACATCAGTTGGCACCATGAACTGACATGTGAGGCTGGGAATTAAGATTATAGAAAATGAAGAAAGAGCTTGGGGAACAATGCCTTCCTGTTTTAAGCATAGGTTGGCATGTGTTCCTACCTTCTCTTTAGTTTGAGAAGCAAGGCCATTTCCCTGATTACAAATACGGAGTAGGTATGCCTCTGTGAGTCGTTAGGGTGATGAATGTCGTGTGTGTGTGTATGTGTGTGTGTGCGTGCACACACATACACGTGCCCTCATGCTATTGAAGGAGGTTGTGCAGTTTTTTGTAATTAATAAATGTTTTAAACTGGTATTTTCAAGTATATTTACAATAATTCTCCCTTCTTGATCTTAGAGATTTCTTTATGCTTACTAGTTGGGGGTTGATTTTAAGAGTATGTTGCTTGTAAAACTTCCAGAGTGATCTTGGGCAAATATTTTATCCTTTTTAGTTCGTCAGCTACTTCATCCATTAAATAAAGGGTTTGAGGCAAATCATCTACATGCTCTCTTCTAGCTTTACAGTTCTAGAATTTGAAATGATCAATAAATTCCTGTTGCTGTGTTATAAATGCCTTTTATTTGCAATACATTTGACATCCAAAAATTAATTTGTTTAGAAATAACACTCTCCAGGGGAAGAAAGAAAGGATGTATCATACTATTAGCAGATGGATGGTTGCTGATCTGTTTCTTTGGCGAAGACCTAACACTAAATCAACTGGAGGTAAAGGATGCTGGTCATGCATGAGGTCATAAGGCATCTCTTCTGTTAAAGGGAAACCGAAGTCATGGACTAAGGGTCTGATGCACTTCCTCCACCCCGGGCATGTTCATCCACTGGACCACGTGACACATTCATTGGACAGTGCATGGTTGGATCTTTGTCCAAGGCTTCCCCTGCCAATGGGCTGATGTTATTCTAAAATTCAACCCTCTCCATTAATTCAAAGTTGACCCTCTGATCACTAGAGACCTGTAGCAAAAACTATAATGGCTTACAACATCATTCCATAATGGGCTCGCCTCTTTCGTGGTCATCGTGTTGTGATTACTCTGTCTTATCAGAGAGAGTTTCTGATTCTCACTGAGACTGATTACAGGCACAGAATCTAAGTGCACAAGCGCTGTTCTGGAGCACGAGCCGCTGCCTGCGTTAGCTTGGCTGCCCTCTCTGCTCTGAAGTTCCGCTTCATACACTTCTCATAGCTCTGACACCTCTGTTCAATCCATCTTGTCATTCTTGGCTAATAAAATTGGTCTTATGCCAAGTCAACCATCCTTTCAAATCCGGGGTGCCCCACCTCATCATGTCTTCCTTTCGTCACTGAATAAAGTACAGTACTGTTTGACTCTCTTTGTGTATTTTTTTTTTGTTATTGTTCTGTCCAACAAAGACAAACCTCTTCCAACACAAGACCGAACCATTTTATCAACTATGAGTTTGTTTCTTCTCACTTTCCTACAGCTAAGGAAGGTTCTAAGAAAGATTTCGTGAGATGTGTAGTTCTTTATTCCATTTGAACATATTCAATCACTAAGAGAAGAATTCTTATTTTCTATAAGCCCATCAATTTGTTTGAGAACCTCATCTTCCTCTGGGACGGTCTGCTTCATACTGGGAATATTTCGGCCTGTGTTACATTCAACATCTCATTGTGCTGTCCCACAACCCCGTGAGCCAGAAAATCTGTTATTTATTCCCTTTTGCCATATTTCCCATTGGACTTTTAAATTTTATATATATATATATATATATATATATATACACACACATATATATACACATATATATACACACATATATATACACATATATATATATATATATATACACATATATATATATATATATATATATATATATATATATATATATATATAATCTTAAATGTGATATCATGCATTTTTTTTTGCATTTTTTTTTGTTTTGGGGTAATTTAGTAGATTTTTGTGTTCTTTCTGTTTTTGTCAGCTTTCTTCTCTTCCCACCATTGACCCCACTACATCATTCTTCTCCATCCAACTTCTGTATCTCATTTTAACCACCTAACATAGATCTTTCTATATTTCTCTGTGCTCGTGTAATTGTATACAAACACGAATATGCATATATAAACATGCAGAAATAAGAGTTGTATTAGTCAGAGTCTCAGCTAGAAACATATGGCAACTTCCAATTAAGACCATTCAAGGAGAATCTAATAATGGGATTATCAATAAAAGTACAAATAGGGTATCAAAAAATAGGATTGAAGCTGTACCTCAGAGCTGTTAACATCCCTAAAACTAAAGGAAGGAGGGGAGGAGGCGGTTGCCAGAAATGAAAGGAAGGCCCTACATAAAGGGCTGTCTTAAGAGAAGCTGTGATATTCAGAGACTCAGGCAGCTCTGACCTTCCTCTCCTGCAGTACCTCTGACTGGCTGAGCCTGACAGGAAGTCATCGGCCTCAGAGATCCCACTTGTCTGGTGCATGAAGTTCGGCCTCCCATGGGGCAGATCAGCATGGAGAAGGTTGAAGTGGGTATGTACAAGAGGAATGAAGACCTTGCCTTAGGACTGTGTTTGTGGTTGTTATTTGTTTTCTAAAAATGAGATTATAGTACTTATACTTTGCTATATTCGCTTTTCTCCACAAGGCTTGGTAGATATCCTTCCAAATGAACAGGCATAGCTTTCATCTATTATTTTTAATGACTGCATAAGAGTCCATGGGGTGAGAAGTTCCAAAATGCATTCTTTTTTTTTTTCTATTTCAAATGCATTCTTTTTTTTGTTTTTTGTTTTTGTTTTTTGTTTTTTGCTATTTCAAACATCATTGGAGTTACGTGTGTAAGTATGCATGTTTGCACATAGATAAGTATTCATGTATGTATAATATATACATATACTTATGTATGTATTCTGGTACTTCTAAAAATATACATTTTATTTTCATTGCTTTCCACAAGGCTATAACTGTTCACATAAATAAAATGCATGAGTACACTTTTTCCTTCATTCGATCCCAGAAATAGGTGTTATAGTCTTTCTAAGTCTTGCTAGTTGGAAGGTAAAGTGAAACCTCAATGTTACTCGAATTGGTACATTCCTAATAACTATTGAACTTGAATATATTTCCTATGTTGGTTGGCCATGTGGGAAACCACCTGGACTTTCTAGCCCACTGGCTTTTTGCTAGTAGACCTTGTTAGGATTGTGGTTCTCTTTCTGATATTCGTGTCCAGCTGACCATTGCTGTCTACAGCTCGGTTCACTTCCATAGTGGACATATTTTCCCAGTGGAAATGCTCTTTATTTGTTTACACACTTGTGCTTTCTGCCTATTGGCATTGGCCTTCTCTCTGGTGCCCATGAGCAAAGCTGAGGGGTTTATTCCCTTTGGCATAAGGACTGGCTTTCTGGTCGATGTCCCATCTAAATACATTTTCCTTTCTGACTAGCATCGGTATGAATGCCCCTGGAAGCAGTAGCTCTAAGGTGTTACTTAGTTACAGCCCCTTCTCTTACTAGTGCCTTGTAGGCTGTGGTATGACTTTACCACCCCTTAAGGTATCACTCATTTAAAATGCATCTTTAGAAAAGAAGGAAACTTTTTTTGTGCCTACCTATTGTGCCTACTTCTGTGTCTCCATCATCTCTTTTATCTTACCCAAAACCCAAAACCCAGACAGAGATCAAGGCATAACAAACACTAAGGTGCACACAGATAGGCTGAGGGTCTTGTTAAAGTGCAGATTCCAATTCAATGGGTTAGAGTAGGGGGTCTGAGATTCTGCATTTTCTAACAAGCTTCCAGGGGTGCTGGTTAAGTGATCCCACTGAGAGTAGCCAGAAGGTTGATAACTGGGGCATCTGTAGGTTAAGCAGCATATAAACAGAGTAGGGTGTCACAAAACTAGTAAGTAGAGAGCAAAACTTAGTCGTGGTCTGCCTGAGTCCAAAGCTTCTAGAATCAAGCTGATCTGTTTGCTTATTTTCTGTTCCCAGAACTGGCAATCTTGTGTTAATGGCATCAGAATCTAAGCTTCTCTAAAGCAGAGACTATGTTTTGCTCACCTCTATGTCCCCAGCCTTACATGGCGTCTGGAACACAAACATTTGCCAAATGACAAGTGCCAGAGTTAGTTGCACAGGCAAGCAAAACAAATACGTAAGACCTGATAGACAAGCAATCTTCAAACTTAACTATGTATATCACAGGAGCAGCAGAAAAGAAGTTTCTGGCACCTGGGCCCAGAGCAAAGAACCCCTGAGCTGTAGCTCTCCCAACATCCAGCGCCATTTTGTGATGGGTACCTAACCAACTACTCCCCAGATCAGTGAGTCACAGAGGAACTAAGCTCATGATGTAATTTATGACAATCACCCTGAAGCAGAGGCAAAGTCTGTTCTCCTTGGAGTAAAAGAAAACCAGACAATGGGAAATGTTGTACAGAAAAGCATTGATTGGGCACCTCTGCACCTCTGAACTCCTCTGGGTACAGAAATGAATGAAGTAAACAGAGCCTTGGCTTTGTGCACTCACAGAGAAGCCTCTATAGCAAAGCCAAGAACAGGGTAACAACAACAGCAACGAAAACGATCATTTATTGAGTGGGCCGAGTCTTGTGTAAGGACCTGGCACCTCCCATTATCTCATAGTATTTCGTCTTCACCACAGCCCTGTGGCTGTGGGCACCATCCTCACTTTTCAGATGAGAAGAGTGAGTCTCAGAGATGCTAACTAACCTGGGCAAGTTGCACAAGTGAAGGTTAGAATCCTGATTTACATTAAGGTCCATCTGATTTGTTTTTGTTTCCATTCAATATGAATTAATTCAGTGCCTGCTCTGGGCTTGGTAATGAGCTAAGTGCCCAAGTCATGTTTCTTCTATTATCTTAGCTACCTCTTTTCTTTTCTCCTTATTTTTTGAATAAAAGTTAAATATCTTAGGGTGGTTCTATCTATATATTAAAATGAAAAAGAGAGGGAAAGAGAGATTGAGAGCGTGAGAGACTAACTAGACATCTCATATTCCCAAATGCTTTTTTTTTTTTTTTGAGAAAAAAAACATTATTGTCAGGTTAATTTATATACACAGTTACTTCATTTGAACAGCTTATGAGGATAAAACTAGAGTTGCCAACTCCTTCACAAAGTGTTAGACACCATACTTTCTGTGTATGTTGTGTATGTCTGTGTATGTTTGAGAACTTTCTGGAAGCTTTTGAGAAATATTATTTGATAATTTAACACTTACTGAATAAATGAAGAAAACTTCTTTGGTTTTACTTTAGTGAAACAGCTCAAGACTACGCATTTTCTCAGTGCTCTGTGGAAGCACAGACTCATTCTTCCTTTGATTGTGCCATGTTATCAATTAGCTGCCTTCCCTCATCTCTGTCTATGTAGGTTGCAGGAGTAGTAAACTATTAACTTCCAGTGACAGGAAGCTTAAATTACAACGCCAACCCTGAGCGGTACAAAATTTGCAAGTTGAATTCCATAAGAACAATCCCTTTGTCTGGCTGAGTCCTCCTGGAGGCTGGGAGGAATGGAGCCTGAAGGCTCACCCAGCCCTGGGATCCTTCTGCTCTGTGAACCTTACATCCAGCCACCGAAGAAGTGGGCTCCAGTGGAGCTGCCTCCATGTTCTTCTCTTATCTTTGCCCAATGTGGCTGGATAACCACGGTGACAGGGAGGATCTGTGGGAGAAGCAATGCCAAGAGGGTGTTTTGTTCTGCCGCTGAGCTCCGCTCTGTTGCAAAAAAGTGTTACAGTTAAACAGTAGCGTTGGAGACATCAAGTCAGTGCAAGCTAAAGGCAGCTCAGGTGAGAAACAGACAATGCTTGTGACACCGTGAATGTGTCCGGGAATCACCCAACTGAGAAAACGATCTGATTTTAAAGTCCCTAATAAATTCTCTCCACTTAATCTTTATTTAAGGAACACTGTTAATTAGCTGCGACTATCTCATGTAAGTAACTTAATATAAGATGGGTATTAAGTGCTGATAAAGGCAATCTCAAAGGCAATAGCGGGTTTTGTTAGTTTCAAGTATATCATCTAAACTAAACAGAGGTGAAGACTTGGTCATTCGTGTTCCATGTTAAAATTGGGTGTTAAAATGATGTTTATTGGAACTTCCCATGTGCACTAGGTGGCAGTTACTCTTCCTTTGTTCCAAAATGTAACTTCTAAAATGTGGAACATGTTTTATTAACTCTATCCTCCAATTTATTAATCAATAAAATATTTATTGAAGAACTATAATCTTCCAGCTGTGGACCATACACAAAAAAGACAAGAGATTATCATAGTTCTCTCTTAAGAAGATTACAATCTGTATATGTTGCATGTGTGTGTGTGTGTGTGCATGTGTGCAAATTTTAATGAGTTACTGAGAAAACTATGGAATTGACTCTAATTTTGACTTTGTCTGTGCAATAATTTTTACCCTTGATTCCCACCGAGACTTGAGAATATGCTCATCAATCACCAATAACTACAGAGACTAAAACTCCCCATACTTCTGAACATTCTGTTTTTAAGCATGACTTGATTTTTCATTTGAAAGTAATGGCAAAATTAAGTTGCAAAAAAGATTCTAATAGGTTGTCATAATGGGCTAAACCTAACATGATTCACTTTAAACAACTTAAATAGGAAGGTCTGCATTCCAGAGGATTGATGAGACTCTGAGCTTTGTGAAACAAGAGACAGAGTGTGCCCACTTCCTGGGGTCAGTATTTTTAGTGCCCAGCACAGTGTTTCTGAAATGGTTGTTGCGTGAATGAACCTGCCCAAGTTATACAGCTGGTGAATGAGAAGTGCTGAGAAGAGTTCACAGTGGTTGATTCTACAGGTACCGTGAAGGGAACACTTCACATGATGGAAGTGCCCAGGAAAAGTCACTCAAAAGTGGGAGATTTGGTTAAAGGAAGGGCTTTCAGTTCACTCCATTGTGTTTTTCCATTAAGAGATTAACCCATTCTGGATTGAAATTCATTATTGGAAAAGGGAATGCCATTAGAACAGAAAGGAAGGGAAGAGAAGAGCAGGGTGTATGAGTGCATCTAAGGTAGAAGGCATGTCTTCTTTCTCTAAACTTTTATTTCTATCACATGATATATAGAAATATATATACAATGTATTGCATTGTTGGTGATGACCAACAGATTTTGCACAATATTTCTCTAGAATAAAACTCGAAGTTTGGTCAAGAAACAGGAGACAGTTCAGACAAAGGCAAGGAGAAAAGAATGGCCCAAGAATATGAAGAAATGCAAGTAATTTTGTCTAGCTGCAGGATAGGGTGCCCCAGGGTGAGCAGTGGGAACCGAGACTGGAGGGGTACGCAGGTGACAACTACTAAGGGTGTTCTGCTCAGCTCAGGAATTTGTACTTTATGTTGAAGGAATATTAAACGGCTGAGGGAAAGCTAATATGGAGTGACCAGAAGAGTGGGAATACAGGGAAGAAACATCACAGAAGTTAAGGGAAGATTGACCTTTAAACAGAGGGTTGAGGTTGTTGTAGCCAGTAGTGTTAAACGCCTCAATATGGTCAAATGCAATAATAATAAAAAACATGAAAATTATAGTTGGCAGTAAAAACTCAGTTATTTCTTATTTTTTGTGGGGAGGGTACCAAGATCTTATATTTCACATGGCAAGCAGGCATGCATATAGAACGTAAACACAATTTCCATGAAACAATTTTTACTGTTATCATGTGCAAGGCACTCTGTCTGTCATTTTCTTTTCTTTTCTTTTCTTTTCTATTTATTTTTAAAATTCTAGTTGAGATCCACAGAAATAATGGCTGGTGACCAGAAATTTGAAAATGACTACATTAGAACACAGTGCAACTATATTAGAATGAATGATATGGCACCCAGAGCAGTTCTCCTGTAATCAAGGATAGTAATTTCCTCTGTTGTGTGTACCTATTTTTAAATAGCCTGTGAGCTAGATTTGACCTTGCAAAGCCAAGACGATAACACTTGTATATGTATGTATATAAGTTAAAGTAAGAATTCTATTTAGTCTAGTCACCACTTCAGACTCGCAGATCTTTTCTAGGAGTGTGTTTTGAAAACCACTCATACTGGTAGTTGTAAGATTGTTTCATGAAACCTCCTGTCTTTGAAAGCATAGAAGCAATACCCAGTCACAAATACTTTGCAGGATTCTGGAGGCAGAAGGGAGGGGAAGGAGAGTAGGGTGTCTAAACTGGAAGACTTCACTTTAGATAATGAAAAAATATTAATCCCCACATTCTTAAGACCTTGAGTGATTTTCCTCTGTCTTGGAAAGAAATAGAGGTTAAGGAATACTCCCAAACTGACTCACCTACAGTAAGAATCAGAACACATTTAATAAAAATTTTGTGATGCATATGCATGTTTTCTACCTTAAGGTTGAAATGTTTAAAATGAAAGCTACACTTAAAAAATAACTACTTACCTCCCTACTAAGCATTTTACAAAGATAATTAGATCTTTTTTATGCTGTTGCATATCCAGGTCATATTTAAAACCTTCTAGATGCTCCATGTAGGAAAAATATCTTAAGCAAATATCTATTTTTCATTAAGTTTATTTGAGATAAAGTTTTATCAAAGAGTACTGGGTCGACATATTTTCTTATTTTTTATTCCTGACAAAATAAATTATTGTCATCTGACTATAAAACTTGATGGGTGTAAATTTTTATTAATACCTTCAAACTACTTTATTAAACCTTTATTAATTATAAAATATATTTGCTTTGTCATAAAGCACACTGAAAGTTCTAGAGTTTTTAGAAAAGTTAGTTTTCAGTTTCGCCTTCTGGAAAGTTGTTTCCTAATGTTCTTCAGAATTGAGTAAGAGCCTAAAATCGAATCTTGCAATAAATGAGATGATACATAAAAGATTAAACACTTTAAGTTCTGCATAAATTCTTCCTGGACAGGACGAGGCAGGCATGGGCTCGATAAATAATAAAACTCTCTTAACTGACTCCTACAAAACGGAAGGATTAACTGACACTTATCAGTGCTTCTGAAAAACATGCCAGACAATCATATCTAGCCAGGAGGCTTTGTCCAGTGCAGCCAAGCACTTCTGTTCTCAGAAATTAGTCATGTACTTTCCCAACGACAGGTAGGTTTGCTCTTCGGGGCCAGTTTCACCTGGAGTTACTGTTAGAGGGGGAATTCCTCCTTCTGGTCCCCACTCCTTGATTGTATAATGAGGGATTTTCCCCAAGCACTCTCCAAACCTCTCTCCTCTTCATTTATTCTACCCCTGGGGAGGTGAAGTAATTTATAAATGGTAAAGTTGAAAAGAAGAACTTGGCTGGTTGGCTCAGCTTTGCTTTTCTCTCCTGATAAATGTGCAAAGTTCTACATGGACTTTGGGTCCTGAAAGGGAAGTTCATCCCAAGTCCAGAGCCTCTTGGGACTGGTGATTAAGTCTTGGTCTAATTCTCACTTGCACTGTTTCCTTGGCGAATAAATCTAAAGTACGGACTTTTGCCCTTGGCTTCTGTCATTATAAAAGTGGCATTTTGACCTCAATATTTACTCTTTGTCTTATTTTCAACTTGTTCAGATCCTGGGTAGAAAAAAGAGGGGTACTAATTATTGAGTCATTAATTTTAATTAATTATAATTTTGTTATCTAATTTAATATTACTTAAATTGCAGACGTATGATTAGAATCGTTTCAACTAAGTTGGATACTTTGGAAAGACCTGACAAAGACAAGTCATTTAATAAATACTGATGATTTAAGTGTGAGCATGACAACTGTAGATGTTTGTCAAAAATTATAAAAATCTAAATTCTTTATTCATATTACTTCTCCAGTGTCCTAAAATTCTCCCTTTATTTGAACAAACTGAAACTGAAACTCATGAGTGATGCTTTTAATGGCGTGCTTTTTATAGGACAAACGCAGAATTCCAATCAACTTATCCAAACAGAAAAAGTCTTTGACTCTTTATAAAAAAAGATGAAATTTGCATATGTATATGTTTGAAGTCAAATGAAATATTAAAAGTATTTCTTCCACAATTTCCCTCTTAACATCAACTTCTAAAAAAAATCTCTTTTGCATTAAAACACATCTATAGTTCCTGTTCGAACCTTCTAGAGTTTGGGGGAGGGGGGCCAGGAAATCCTTTGAGAATCCAGTGGAAGCTCCCTTCCTCCCCTAGAGTACACACACACACACACAACACCACAGCTCACAGATCTCGCGAAGCTCATTTTTGATTGAGTTGCATGAAAAACCTCCCATCTCGGCTAGGCTAATATTTGCCAACACTGCAGGATAGCCACCAGGTGAAATAAATGTGATCAGAGGCTGCAGAAGTAGGAATTTGTCACTCACTTTATTCTAATATCTAGAGGACCAGAAAGGTCAGGTGCCATATTTTAAGAGACATATTAAAAAACTAGAACTTATATAGAAGAAATGGCTAGAATCATGCAGGACTTAGAAACTATGCCACATGGCCAATGGCTGGGGAGATTTAATCTGAGGTAGGGAGGCTTAGAGATGAAGGAGAACTATGCTTGATTATGGGGGGCTGACATAAGGTGTGGGCTGTTTTGTTTTATTCCACTAGGTAGAGTGCGAAACAGGAACAAGCTACTTTCAGGCAGGTGTGGGCTTTGTATAAGAATCCTTTCAGCCAGAGAGAGGAGTGATTAATTAACTAAGCAACAAGCATTTATAAAGAGCCTACTATCTCAAGATTTTAAATTGCCTATCTTTTCAATGAGATCTGAGTTTATTTTTAAATCAATCTCTGAAGCTCTAGAAAAAAAAATTACCTATGTTAAGATAAAGATTGCTTTTTCACTGACATGGATAAGTTATATATTATTCTCCATTTTTAAAAAAGTTACAGAAGTATTTTGGTCAGGGACTTCCCTGGCATTACACTGGTGTGTTCTTGATTTGTCTATTCAGAATAATTTCTTTATTTGCCTCTTATTCTGGGAAATTCTTTAGTACAATGATGAAACAGGCTAAATTTTCCTTTAGAAGCCCATCTATCTTTTGATCTATGTACTGACCTCACTTTCCCTGCCATGCTATTTCAATCCTCATAGAAATATTTTTGTAACAAAAAGGGGGATTTATTCATCTTTTTAATATTTTAATTTTCTAGGGAAATTGGTTAATACCAGCAATGCTTCCTTCGTTTTCCTCCTGTTTCTTTTCTCTCATCTCTCTTTCATTGTACTTTTCTCTTTCCCTCCAACTTATGCCCAAATTCTTCCAGGACCAGCTACATAATTTGCAGCGCTTGGTGTAAAATGAAAATGCAGGGCCCCTTGTTAAAAAATGATTAAGAATTTCAAGATGGTGGCAACAGAGCATTAAATCAAACATGGACCCTTCTGTTGCACAGATTACACACCCATGAAGCCAGACCCACACATAGTTAAATTTGTTGAGTGCCTTCTTTTTTCTAGGCATTGGGAAAACTATTTAACATACATTATCTCATTTGATTCTCCCTACAATATTATCATCCTAATTTTGTGAATAAGAACATCGAGACTTATTGGAGAGAGAGAATTTTCTGAAGTCACATGCATAGTAAATAGAGTTGTGGGATTACAATTCATACCTATGCCACAACCCTTCTCTATAGGAAACTAGGAAAAGAGGAAAAGACATAGAGAAAAATGTGAGCATCTGAGAACATCACTCTCCTCAAAGTTTTAGCAAGTAGCTACTTTATATGCATTAAATCAGAGCATGTGAAGTCCTAGGGAGTCAAAGAAAAATAAGATGAGCACCTGCCTTTTAGGCATATGCAATAACATAGAGGAAGATCTGGCAGGAGGATGGTATCTCAATCACTCAGTAATGAATTTAGTCTGGTAACAATTCTGCTATTGAAGGAAGATCAAAAGTCTCTCCCATCAATGCGTCATGTAACCCAAACCTGCTCTCCAGCTTGGCAAAGGTACACTGTCTTTATGCCAGTCCTCTTGCCTGTTTCCCTCCTTCTAGAAAGATTTGGGTGATTGTAAGTGTCACTTCTTCTGGATTCCTAAATCCCCCTTTTCCCTTTCCTAACCACGGGAGAAAAAGAAAAGAAAAAAAAAAAAGCAACTCATTGGCATGGCAGGTTGTGAGGATCTGGCAAACATTGGTCCATATTCAGGGCCTGCATGGAATTAATTTATCCAAAGGCAGTGGGTGGAGATTCACTCTCTTTGTTCCATGCCTGCACTGAACTGTTAGTAAGTGGTGACTTTGGATATTTATTTCTGCTCTTCAGGCTAAAGTCACCTTTGAGTGAACCTTTTTTGAGTTGAAAAATAGAAGCGTTAGTAAGCCGTGTGGTTATCCATATGTAAGAGTATTTTCCAATTAGTGGTACCGATAATAAATAAAATGCTTTTAATGCCCATTTCTTGATATATATAATGTACTCATGAACTATTTCGGACTTGATAAAGTAAAGGTTATTACTTTTGCCTTCCCAAACCCCGTCGATTCCCCATCCCCATATACAGGATACATACTCTACACACATTCCCCTTTCTCAAACCCTTAAAACATAGCTTTCCTCGGAGCTGTCGCTCAGTACTGGTGCATAAAAATTTCTTTCACTGAAATTTGTATGTTTTGTTAAGTAGATCCCTAAAATAAAGAGACAACTTCTAGGCTGAGTGCTTTTATTAACTGGTTGTCTTGCTTTATACAAGGCAGTTCCCCTCTGTGGGCCTCAGTTTTATCATCTGTAACAAGAAGAGTGGGAGCTGGTGATCACAAAAGTACTTTCCAACTCTAACATTCTCTGAATCATCCTTAAAGGTCAGGGTCTCAGGGTCTTTCAAGATGGCAGCCCACGGGACCCCTTGCAAATTAAACTGAATCGATAAGATTATGTAACAGGAACAGAGGAGATGGCTTCAGGTGGCATGTACACTTACTTGTTAAAGATCATTGGGACGAAATGTTCCGGCCTATGTTATCTAACCAGAAGTGACTCGAAAGGCATAGATTTGAAGCAGGAGACAAGGATGTTGTTGGGATGGTTTAGGAGGGAGATATTTTTTAAAAGACTGGATTTCATTGAGCTTCCAACATCACACAATGTAGTTCTCCGCTTAGGTTTTCAGGTCCAGGTATACTGTCTTCTTAGAACAGATTAATTAATCATATTTGGGGAATATTTACAGGTGATAGGTATGCTTCTAGGCATTGGATTAAAACAATGAACAAGACAGAATAGAGTCTTTTCCCAGGAAGCGCTTGCATTCTAGGGAGTGGAAGATAGATTTCCACATAGGAGAAGGCAAAAGACAGAAGCTCGAAGACAGGCTTGGCTGAGGTTTCATGAATAAGAAGAGTGTGATGGTTAACTTTATGTGCCAAGTTCACTGGGCCATGGGGTGCCCACATATTTGGTCAAACATTATTCTGGATGTTTCTGTGAGGGTAGCTTGGGAAGAGATTAAGGTTTGAATTGATGGACTTTAAGGAAAGCACACTGCCTCTGTAGTGTGGATGGTCTTCATCCAGTCAATTAAAGAACTGAATAGACCAACAGACTGGCCTTTCCTGAGCAAGGAGAATTCTCCAGCTGACTACCTTCAAACTTTATTTGCACCTTTGGCTCTTTTTTGTCTTATAGCAAATGGCCTTTGTACTCAAAATGGAATATTAGTTTTCCTCAGTCTCCTGCTTGCCAGCCCGCCCTGCAAATTTTATACTTGTTAGCCTCCATAATGGGTGAGAGCCCGTTCCTAAAATAAATCTCTTTCTGTATACATACACATCCTATTGGTTCTGTTTCTCTGGAGCACCCTGACTAAAACGGAGACAATGAAATGAGGTGGAGAGGGCAGGCAAAGGCTATCTCAATTGGAGCTTTTCGAACACGGTTGGGAATTCATATTTTAAATGTAATGGGTAGGCATCAGTGGGATTTTCGGCAGGGAGATGTTAACACTTGGTTCACTTGGCTCACTCAGGCTGCTGTGTGGAAGATGGACTAAGGGAGGCAAGCATGAAAACAAGGAGATCAGAGAAGTGGCCACTGAAAATGTCCAGGCAAGAGATAACGACGTATGTAGTGGTTTAAGCAAATTTGCTGAAATTCATCAGAAGTGGTTGAAATCTGGAAACATTTAGGAATGACTGCTGGCAGAAGTTATTATTGTATTTTTATATTTTTTTCAAATTTGAAAAGAAAAGATCATATTTTTTTTACATAAATAGAGCAAATAAGCAGATTGTTACTATGGTTCCGAAAGAACTCTAATCATTGTATGTAGACTCAAGAAAGCTGAAGGAAGTTGGTGATTTTAAGGAGACATAAAATCCTTTGAGTAGTTACTTGAAGTCTTTGGCCATGTAGCTAGAAACATGCCTGAAGAACAAGGTGAGCATGCTCCTTCATGAGTGGGTCCACTGGGTACTCCCACTAATGACACCGGTTCAGTCTTTACTTCCCCAGTCATGATATTGGGAAAACATACATTCTCTCACATTGCCCACGTTATCATTCAGCTAGCAAATGAAATAGATACAAATTGCTTTAGAGCCACCTCATCCCTGTTCCTTATCTCCCATAGGTCCTGCTACTCAAGGTGTCATTTGCAGACTAGAAGCATGGGCACCTCCTACGCAAGATCCACACCAAATCTACTGAATCAGAATCTTCATTTTGATGAAAACCCTAGATAATTCATATAGACCTACATCAAGTTTTGAGAAACATTGCTTTTGATCATAAAGGACTAAACCGGGATCTTATTGGGTAGGCATAACTCCCAGCAATAGGGTGGGGAAAGATGCAAAAATACTTCATCAACCATAGTTTATAAGGGACAGAAAGAAACATCAAAGTCTATCCCTCCTCAACCCAAGAATGTGGTGGACTAAAATTATTGATCTATAAGTCATGAGTAATTTGGCCCACTAACTATCAATGAAACAGTGAGCAGGTTAACAGAATGACAATCCTGCGTGCATCGATCCTCAAAAGGTGATCTGAACCATTGGTATCATGAATGCAAGTTGGCCAACAGAACTGAAACTCATCACTTTCCCCCTTCCTCCAGGAAGCCAGGAGAATGATTTTATATGGTAGCATCAATGCATCTGACCATCCATTCTTACACAGTCTCGAAACATTTTTCTGAAACACCTGTTATGTAATACTCTTATTACATAACAAAATGAGTCCCATAAAATAGAAAATGGCAGGTGTCTATAATTTTCCCAGACTGGTGTATGTTTTATGAGGTGGGTAGAGTAAGGAGGGAAAAGGGTTTTACAGAATAGATGATAGTGGGAAGGTCAAAAGTGGGGCCATGTCTCTCTCCACAGACTAGGCAGGATGATATTAATGCATGCCAGCACTGCATGGTTAGGGAAACACTCACATGTACTTAATCTAATCTTATTCATACAGAAACCTCATGGTAGATATTTTTATTGATTGCACCATTTAACAGATGAAAAAAATAAACACTGGAAGAGGTAAATCAATTTCCCTAAGTTGACAAAATTAGCACGCAATAAAATCAGTCCTTATAAGAAAGTAGATAAGCAAAGTAAGAGTACTTTTATTGTACAGTAAAAAAACAATAAAGAGGAAGGGAGGAAAGGAGGAAAAAAAGGAAGAATAGAAGGGAAATTATTTTTTTAATTACAATTTTCCCACATTTTGACTACAAGTTTTATCCTCCTTGCCCTCTGAATTGATCTTTTGCAACATGGTCTACTTGTCCTTGTTTACTTGACATAAGAATGTCCCCAGTAACTCTAATCACCAATTACATAACTGAGGGAAATGAAATTTCAAATACTGTAAGTGTGTACATTTTAACCAAACTTATGACACACAGAGAATTAGAGTGTGTTTCCAAAATCTCATTTCTGCTACAGCTTGTGATTTTAGTCAGTGTAAGGCTGTTTATCCAAAACTTTTGATTGCATTTTATCTTAACTGATTTCGAGGTTAATGTGATCACAGTGGTAATTTCAGAGTTTGGTCTGAAGAGAGGGATACACAAGTAAGTATGGGAGGATTTAGACACTATGTTCGATGTTGGGTTGTTATGTTGTTATTGTTCTCACGGTTTCCATTGAAAAGAAGAATCAAGATCCTAAACCTATAGCATTGACACTAGAGAAGACCTAAGAAGTAAACTGTTTCAATCACGGCGGTTCATGAGGAGGAAGTGGTGGCTCATGGAGGGGGTCGGGGATTTGTCTAAGATTCCAAAACTCCTTAATTAGTACTTGAGCCCAGATGTTCAGATTATATAATAAGAAAAATAATATGTTAACAAACTAAAGATTTCCTTTTATAGTTGGAACATTAGCATAATCACTCTAGCCCCTTATTGTCAAACCAATCAGATGTTTTTTGTTGTTTTTTTACCTACATGGTCAAAATAAATCATTTCCACATCACCATACTTTATTTCTTCCCTCAAGGGATAATAACAACAGAGCCTCATTAACTTCTGGATCTTTTGCTTCTTCTCAGTTATTTTAATCCCATAAAGCATAGTGAAAGAGTTATGTCTGAGACACTTCCACATTCTGCTCTTCCCACTTCTGAATAGAGTGTGATGATAAAGTTTCATCCTTGGCGCCTGGCACAAAATCCTGACATTGTATTAGTTTCTGGAAGTAAATCCTTTATTTAATCTTTACGGGCTCATTAGGGGTGGAGACCCCATTTCACAGAGGAGAAAACTGAGATTCCTCAAGGTTACATCACTTGCCCAACGCGACACAGAATAGAGTCCTGACTGAAACCCAATCTTAGCTTATTTGAGATGCAGTGGCTTTCTTCTACTGTGGGTAAATACAAAAATTGCATCTCGATAAAATGAATGGATAAAGAATTAAACATGCATCTTTACAGTAAGGTCTGGACATTGCACCAATCATTCTAGCAAAGCCGCCAAGAACAAACCTCTGTCCCTATTTGATAGCTCAATTGTTTGCTAGAATCACCTGGAAGGAGACAAAGCTGCCAGAAGGATCACCATGACAGACACTGAAGGAGACGACAAGAGGAATATCGCTTTATAACTCCTGCTGCATCAAAGTGCCTCGAAAGAATGCAGAGCCTCTGTCTCTTGCTCAGTGCCACCAGGGCAAGTGGCCAGCTGCCAAGCTGCTATTAATCTTTTTTTAAATTTAACCTTCTCTCTGGCCTCACCGTTGGGATGGCTGCACAAACAAGGAACCAAGAGGAGCCCTGCTGTGATTATTATGACCGGAAGAAATTCAGAGGATGAAATAGAAAAGACAATAGCACCAGTGGGGGTGAGAGAAAGGCCTTTTTCTGGATGCTGTGAGGGTCCTCATAAATAATTGAGAATAAGAAACAGGTTAAACCAAAAATAAATGTAGCATACGAAATTATCAGTGTTACTCTACCAGGGAAATGTTTGAATACAGCTGATATCCTTGGAACATAACCAGAGGACTCCTGTTGTCCCTGAAGCTATTCACAGTAAGTGGCTCCTGTGACTCCAATATGCCAATTAAACAGTTTGTCTCTGCCTCAACCTTAATCTGGCAGACAGCGCTGTTGTAAGTCTGCGTCCTGGGATGGAGGGAAGCTATTTCTTAGCTGCACCCCTCAGAGTTTACTCTTTGCTTAACACAGAATGTAAATATGTCATTGCGTTGCCTGGAAGTCAAATGAAAGATGCCAATTGAAGCAAAATATCCAAGGCCCAGATTAATTACTGCTTGAAATAGTCCGATTCACTGCCCACACTGTGTTAAGTCGGGAGAGGAGCAGGGACCCGCGGACCTTCCAGATGCAGCATTACCTCAGGGCTGAGGAGGAAGGGTCTAGAAACTTAACGGAGCTGACTTTATTCCAAGATTAGATTTCCAGGAACTGCCACGTCTGAAGACTAGATGATGTCTGTCAAGAGGAGCGATGCCGTCCCTGGACCAGATTCAGTAGTCTATTGATATTATTCAGTCTTACAAAGATCATATTTAAGCTTTTTTTTTTTTTTGAAAAATGTTCATTGTTTCTATTTAAAGATGTGGGGGTTAACTATAAGAAATATAAGTGGCTATTGGCTAGCTGGAATAATGTTGGCAGATTTTGTGGCACAATTCTATCATAACAAACTCAAGGAACTTTCTAGAACTCGGAGTTCTTTGCTCTGTACTGCAGGTAATGATGATTCTCATACTAAAAGGAAAACTTAACAGCTTTCACCAGACCATCTAAGTGTGGCAGACGCAGTGAATTCTAATGGGCAATAGGCCGAGTGGGTTTAAGCCCGGCCCACCATTTACAATATTGGACTGAATCTCTCAAGTTCTCAGGAAATCTCATTCCGGTCCTTAAAGTAAAAGCCTGGTTTGGGACAGGCGTGAAACAAGGGTAGACCAAACTAGGCCTGCCCTATCATTTAACTCAGGGTTCTAAAATCATTCTCTAGGTAGGTTCCCATCCAATTGGGAAATGGATGAAATATCACAGTGGTGTGTGAGCTGCACCAAATAATCCCACTCGAATAATCTTTTATCTAATTGAGCTTTTTTTATTTTTGAAAAATTGCCTACTTACAGAAAAGTTTCAAAGATAGTACAGTGCTCCTGTAAACCCCTCACCTAGTTTATCTTACATTGCCATGGTGCATTTGTCAAGAGAAACAATGCTGGTTTTTATTATTATTAACTACATTCTAGATTTATTTGAATTTTCCACTAATGTCCATTTTCCGTTCCATGCTCCCATCGAAGATCTTCCATTGCATTTATTAGTCATGTTTCCTTAATCTCCTCTGGTCCATAACCATTCTCTTCTTTCCATACCTATTCACTGGAAGCTAGTCTGTAAACCCAGCTCAGAGTGAGGGAGGCAGGGGAAGGTGACTAAGCTACACCTCCGGGAGTGGGGACCATCCATGCATATTATTTTGAATTCTTCTCTAAGAAGGGTTTGTCTTTTCTCCTTCATTTCTTTATTCATATTACTATGAACTTATGTATATTTATTTTACTCGATGCTTTATATTTTGAGTCATGTATATTTATTTTACACTTTGGGTTATAATGCAATACTATGTTATTTATATTGTTGCTCAAATTCCAGCTTTGACCCTTGGGAGCCCTATCGATCAGTTCCTGCGTCCCTTTGATAGGACCCCATCATTTAATTGTTTTAGTACTTCCTTATTTTCTGGTCCCACATGATGCTCCAGGCTTCTCTTGCATTTTTCCTGCCCAAGCCCCAGAATCAGCCACGTCTCCAAGGAAACTTAGTTCCATTGAGTGGAAAATAAAAATTTGAAATTAAGAGCTGGGTGCTATATGTGCCCATTATTCCTGGGGTGTTATTGCTCAGCTAACAGAACTAGGTAACACACACATGTACACCAAGACTAGTATATATCCATACCTAACATTTTTCCTATATCTGTTCACTTGTGTATATACTGTTAAATGTGAGTTCATGCTGACGTCCCGGACACTCACCAGAAGAAATAAATTTATCATCTAGAGACCATTGCTATCCTTATGGTTTCCAGTCAAAATACTGTTTCTAGAGTTATTTAAGTCCTTCACCCTTTATCTTCTTCTGTAAAGTTATTTTACATTTGCAATATAAAAAAGACTCATATGTCATAGTCTGTACATCATTCTGGTGGTTAGTGATGGTGGTTTTATTTTTTTTTTTACTTGCATACATTAAAGTTCACTCTTTGTGATTTGCATTTCTATTGCTCTGAGACAGTTTTTCTTTAACAGATCCAAGCTTCTAAAATGAGCCAGTGCAAGGGATGAGAGGAAGAGCCTGAACCTATTGCCTAATTCTGTACCACCACACTCCTGCCTTCTCGCTCATCCTCCATACACCGGGACACAGGAATTCTCTGCCCGAATGGGCTAAACCCACTTCAAAGTCCAGCATGGCCTTTTTCCTGAGTTTCTCTTCCTAAAACTGAGAGAACACCATGAGGAGGCTGTTTTCTGGGTAGTGATGGAGGCTGGGAGAGACAGAGGGAAAAGGGTAATGAGCAGTGGGCTGAAGATAGGGAGCCCCCCTCGTACTTTTGCTCCACAAATATATTAAGAGCAGGTCATGTGCTAAGTGCTTGAGTTATTTCCCTTAATCCTTAAAGCAATCCTGTGAGTTATTCACACCATACTGAAGATAAATAGAACACAGAGAGGTTAGATAAATTGTCTAAGGGAACATAGTACATAAACAGCAGAAAATGAGCTACTGTCCTTTGAGGGCTGCCATGTTGCATAATTCCATTCATGCAGCTGTCAGAGGTGCATCCTGGAGTCGGAGGCTGCACAGCCAGCATGGCTGCACCAGCTAGCTCTGGCTGTGAAAATAAACAATTGCTCCTTCACAACAACCCACCCGTTCACTGTGCTCAGCCTCATTTCTCGCCTGCTCCTCTGACCCTTTTCTCCTTTTGGATTTGTCCTCAGCCAGCAGCGTGGGCTCCTGAATTTATAGCATCTGTGGTCCTCAGCTCTCTAGTGCACATGCGTGCACTTGAGAATCCATGTGTCTTTCAATCATGAGGTTTAAAACGGGTAAGCTCATTCTTAGCAAATGGCAGGTATGCCTCTCCAGGTGGGAGGGCATGACATTTCTGCCGCGTGCCGCCTCCTCCCCTCTAGCCTCCCCCATAAAGGAGTATTTTAATAGAAGGTTAATGGAGGGCACGCAGAACAAAAAGAAAACCCTGTCATCGTTATTCCATGTTTTACTGTAATAGAGGTCAGCTCTCTCGGATCCTTCCGAGTATCCATCTTTAAAATGAATTATTTAGCCTATGAAAACAAAACTACTTTATTTATGATGACAGAGAAGCTGTAAATGTGCTCCTGATCTGTGCATTGACTAATTAGATTAATTAAGCCGGCATGCATTTCAGAACAGGCAGGCAGGTGGCAAATAACATTCGAGATGATTTATATGATGTATTCCATCAAGCTTACAGTTGATAAATAATATCGCATTCATTCCATTAAGATATCGAAGTGGAAAAAGAAAACAGTGCATTCTTGGCTCTGGGCTGTTACCAAAAGAGCGACTAGTGAGGTGACTACACAGCATTATTTACCCTGCTCAAGACAGTGAAGGAAAAAAAACGCAAGCCAAATCTAACTTAAGTTAGTCTCATTAGTTTCATTAGGCAGAGGCCATTTTTTGCCATGGCAGTGGAATCGAATTTTAGGAATAGAGATGAGATTTGAATTTTAATTAAGCTATTTCAGCTTCCACAAATTTTCCTAGAAGCTTCTATACCAGGGTCCTTTACTAATCAGCCTGCCTTCAGTGGGTTCTCTTGGTAAATGAGTGTGAATTTGGCTAAATACAAGATCTCTCCTTCTACGGTCTTCAAACTTTTACTTGCCTAAGCATCACTGGGAATGTTTATATGAATGCAGGTTCCTGAGGTGTGGAGGGAGTACAGTAATCTGTATCTTTTAATCAACACCTTGGATATCAATATTACCCCATACTAGTAAGCTCACATCCCAAGAACCAAATCCTTGTGATTCGATCTTTGGTCTCTCAAGATTCTCAAGCTCATCAACTATATTAGACTCACTTCTCAGAGTAGTTTCTCAATGTTCAATAAAAGGATTACTTGCATTAGAATTTCCTAGGGAACAAGTAGAAATTCAGATTCCTGGGCTCCACTCAAAACCTACTGAATTAGACTTTATAAAGACGATCTGCTTTTTAGCTAACTAGCCAGATGATCCTAATGCATAATGAAATTTCAAAACAGCCTTAGAGCATGAAATATTTGATGTATGTGTAATGAAAAAAATGGCATAGTCTCCTCTCTGCAGTTATAGTTTTGCTTCAAAGACAAAGATGTAACCTCTTTAAGAATGATCTTAGGCCGGGACAGAAGGTGATGCTGGAATGGTTTGCTTTCCAGGGCTACCTTTTGGTGTTTCAACTCTTATAGGTTTCAACCTTTTTAGGTCTGACTAATGACAGACATTGACATGCGAGACAGATCCCAATCAAAAGCTGACATCCTCGGCAGCCCAAGAAGAGATGATAACCTTCCTATTACAGCAGAATGGTAGGCAACACAGCGGAAGTCTTCAGAATAGAGTGACAGAGCAGTGAAGCAGCCAGCTAACCAGGAAAAGGACAGCCACATTTTACAGAGCGTATAAGCTAAAGTGAAGCCTCCACCAAAGGCATATGAAAATGTTTTTATCAAACTTTGCACAATCATGTGAAGAGAGATGGAGAATAATCTGAAATTTAATAGAATTTAATTGTGTTATCATTTCATCCCAGACTGCATCAGCTGGGTGTTAAAGAAGACCTTCGGAAACTGGGAGAGGACTTTATTCAAGACCAGAACATGCTGACTAAAATGTTCACCCATTCCACAGCGAGAGGACCTAGAAATTGATTTCGGAGCCTCTTATTGTAAGCATTATCCTTCATAATGCCTACTATAATTTCTTTTTTCTTATTACTGTGCATTGTTTTCTCCTTCTGGACTGTAGATTCAGGTCATTCTCAATAAATCCTTTAGTTATCTTCAAGGATCCAAAGAAAGAACCTTCCAGGTACCAATCCATATTGGGGGCCTTCAATAGGTAAATCCTCCTTGATGGATACAAAGAAGATTCTAGTTCCCAGAGTGGACAAATTCTTGTAAATGACTTTTCTTGGAAGCATCTTTCTGAATGAGTGAGGTACGTCTTTGTAGAGTGAAAGGAGCAATATCACTCAACCATGTAAAATACATTTTAAATAACTTAATTCATGAAAACTTTGATAAGATGAACTTTATTATGATGATCTTTGTCAAGGTTATACAGTTAAGCAATTGTCCTTTATAAAAAAGTTTCTGATGGAAATCAGTTCTTGGGTAGAGTCTGCCCTTCTGTAGCCTCATCATAACAATGGATCTACCTGGGACCTGCCCAGTAGCAGAAAGACCAATTGAATCCATAACAAGCCCAGTTGGGTTTGTTTTTGTTTTTGTTTTTGTGTTTTTGTTTAGTCAAGGACATATGATTTTGTTCTGTCTTCTATATTTTTAATCTCAATTAGGTTACTATCTCTTTACGACTATATGTATGTTTTAGGTTTTATTTTAGGCTCTGCTTGTTTCTAAAAAGGCTCTTAAGTGTTCGATAATTTAAAAAAATACAAAAGAGAGGGTTATTAAAAATAAATGGAAAATGTCAACTATACCTAAAGAAAGTGCATGCTAATCTAAAGGGCATCCACTGTTACTATGATTGAGCATTAAATTTAGCTGTAAACTTCTTCCAAGCCAATATAAACATGGACATAAGATGTGTTGCATATTTCTTATTATTTCAAGAAAGATATCAATTTATGAAGGCATAAACTATTTTAAAATCAATTTTATTGAGATATTCTTTATATGCAACAAATTTACCTATTTAAAATATACGCTTTGACAAATATATGTAATTTATCATGTATGTAATCATTACCATGGTCCATAGAAGTTTCCATCCATCCAAAAAGTCTCCTCTGCCTCTTTGCCATCAATTTCCTCCCCTAATCTTTGGCCCTGGAAACTGCTCTGCTTTTCGTTACTATGTTTTTGCCTTTTCTATAATTTTGTATAAATGAAATCATACAATATATAGTCCTTATGTCTGGTTTCTTTCACTTAATATAATGCTTCTGAGCATTATGTTGGGGTGAGTCACAATTTGTGTATCCGTTTAATAGTCGATGTATATATTTTTTTAATTTTTGGCTATTATCAATTAAGCCAATATGAATTTTCACTTACAAGTAATTATGTGAACATATGCTTTCATTTCTCTTGGGTAAATATCTAAGAGTTGTTCTACATCCTTGAAAAGCTTGGTATTGCCAGGCTTTTTATCTTAGCTATTCTAGTGGATGTAAAGTGGTATCTCTGTGGTTTTAACTTGCATTTCCTCAATAACTAATGATATTGAGCAACTTTTCATAGGCTAATTTGCCATTCATATAATTTTGGTAAAATGTTTGCTCAAATTTTTACACAGTTTTTATCAAGTTGTATCCCTTTTATCTTATAGTAAGAATTCTATATATTCTATAATCTACATATATTTTGGATTCTAGATGTAGTCTAGGTTCTGTCAGATATGTATTTGGCACACAAATTTTCTCCTTGTATGTGCTTTGCATTTACATTTCCTTAACAGTGTCTTTTGAAAAATAAAGGATTTTAATTTTGATAAAGTTCAATTTAACAACTTTTTTTTATAGTTCATGTTTTTGTATCCTATATAAGAAACTTTGCCTAATCCAAGACACAAAGAAATGCCCCTATGCATTTTCTAAAAACTTTATAGCTTTAGTTTTTATATTTACTTCTATAACCCATTTCATGTAATCTTTTGTATATCGTGTAAGTTAGGGGTTCCACTTTACTTTTATTAACTTTATCATACTACCTACCATCCTCTATACAGCCTTTGTCTTCAGGCAGGATGTTTGCCATAGCACACATTACTATGACTTTGGCTGCTTTTCTCCCCTGACTTTGACCTTTCTTTCCCTCCCTCCAAGGCCTTACCCAGTTTTCAAGGCCAAACTCAAAACCAGCCTCTTCTAATAAGCTTTTCCCAACCAACTCCACTCCATAGTGGCATTTTCTTTCCTTTTTTTCAGTAAAATCTCTTGTGTCAACAGAACCCAGTCTATTTGACAGCTTATTTTAGACTTAGACATAATTCAGATCATATAGGAATGAGCTGTCAGACAAAAAGAGTAACATGTTACTAAATTCTAACTAAATCAAGAACAAATGATCCAGAAAACCATAAAGTGTCTCAGCAAACAAACGAATATGCAAAATAAGTGGAATAGAGATCATATCTGGGTTCAGGGATCAAAATTGGCAACAAGTGTCCCAATTTAGGATCCATGGCCTCAGTTAAGAAAAGTGATTCAGAGGGCAAATATTCCACCAGGGATCTAAGGACATGTGGCTACTTACAGCACACTCAGAGGCGGAGTCAGAATGGGTATTTCCATGCCAATTTGCTCAAGTGCCAATTCTAGTATCCTCTGGTGGCCGCCTTCCATCTTTGCATGGTTCTACCACAACAAGTGAAGGAAGCAATCTCTAGTTAATTGAGAACTTCAAGCAAGGCCCATAGAACTTTGCCAGCCAAGGCTTAGTTGATACCTGGTGTGTAGGGTATCTTCCATGAAGGTTATTTTCACTTTCTTGGTACACTTCTTATATTCTTGGGGTTAGAAGAGAGCTTTAGGACTCTGGAATGTCCAAACCAAATATCTGAGGCTCATTTCTATGAGTCACCACATAGTGGGAAGAGATATCAAAGAGAGGTCCAGAATAATGAAGGTAAATATAATCTGTATTTGTTTTAATTTGATGGCTAGATATGGGGTAGGTCAGTTAAATCATTTAAAAATAATGTTTCTCTTTCTCTTGAGGGATAGACTTGAATTCAATTTTGATGATAAATTGCTCCTCTATTTTAGGAAAACCTAAACCATCTTAATAAGCCCTTTCGATCATTTCAAGCTAAGGGTTGAAAAGTAGTCAACTGGCCATCTCAAAATAGAGGTGGGGGCAGGAGCCAAGGACAAAACAATCCCATAATAGTTCCCTTGAAAGGTCTTGGTCTTTGGGTTCCAGTTCAACCTATTTTTTTCCCATATTATTGCCTTCTATTTTCTCTCAATTTCATATTATCCTTATTTGGATAAAAAAGAACAGTACCAGAACTGAAAAAAAAAAAATTAGAGTAAAGTATAGACTTTAGCTAACGATTATAATCTATATTGGTTCATTAATTATATAAACATACCATAGAATCTTAACAATTTTTCTGTAAATTTAAAACTGTTCTAAAAATAAAGTTTAATTTATTTTTTTTAAAAAAAGAAACAATGCTTTCTGAAGAACTGGACATGTCTGGGACACCTGGGTTACATAAACTTCACCGATTTCTCAATTTTTCTTAGCTCCAGTTATGTTTTCTTTCACATGTTTAAAGACAAATAGAAACAGTGAGATGAAGAATTACTGCTGTGTATTGCCCTGCAGGGATGCAGCTTGGAGAGAAGAATGGGATGGAGCAGCATGGTACATGCCAGACAGCAGCACATAATTTATAACAATTTTCTTGTTTATTTTTAAAGCAACTGACTTGCCTACGGAAAAGCCAAAAATTATGTAGTTTCTCTCCCCTATTAGTTTATTAATCCCTTGAAGGTATAAGCCATGCCTTTCATTCTTTTTTGCAACATGTCATCCCTTGTACTCAATAAATATCTGTGGTTTGAATAAATACTATAGAGACATTGATGAAAATAGGGTAGTCTACACATCCAGTATAAGAAAGTATATAATAGTCAATTTAGATTCTCGTCAATTAAATATAACAAATGCTTGTTACACCTTCTAAAAATTAACTGCTATTAATATTACTAAGGCAATTAAATCTACATCATGAATTCATCATATTGAAAGAGCTGCTCTATCCAGAAAAAAAAATAAAGTTTTCAATTCAGCAAGCAAAATCCATATTTTGAAAGATTAATTTCCATCTTTTTGACATCCTTGTCACTCAAAGCCAGAAAACTTGATTTAGGGGTTTAAAACTCTGTCACTTAGAACAAATTTCAAGCTGTGGATGTCTATGCAGAATTTCAGAGGTAATGTTTTCCTGGCCAAGTTATTGTGGCCTTCAAAATAGAATTTTCAGCAGAGACTCTGGCAGGTTCTAAATATGGAAGATTGAATATTGATGTAATGTCAAAAGAGTTCCATAATTACAGGTGTTTCTTTATAGCATATTCCTTTACCCATTTATTAATTCAACAAATATTTATTGAGCACTGCCTACGAGCCAGATTCCACATTAGCGAGGCTTCTCTGTTTCCTGAATGAGAGAATATTACCTGAATGAATGAACGATGAGATGCCTCCCAAAGCCACATTACGGCACTGCTCCACGACCCACGGGGGGAGATGTATGTGAAGGGGAAATTGAAAAGTACAAAAAAGTCACTCAGGAAAACTTATTTGCCTTTCGCATCCTCTGCCCTACCCATATCTCAACCCAGAAAGCAGGCCGGGCTGTCTTCAACTACGCCCTCGCCTTCTCCCCTGTTCTCTTTCAGTCTTCTCATTCGAGCCCCGAAAGAGCGTTTCTTTTTCATCTACTAGGAACTGTTCTTATGTCATATTCATCTTTTTTTAGGGACATGAAACTCACTTTTATGGGCTGGTCTGTGTTTTTGATTATTGTTCTTGCTGTCTGGTTGTTTGTTAGTTTAAATCTATATCATGAAAAGTTTGGAATATAAAATAAAAACTAAACTAAACAGTATAATAAATCTTCATGTACCCATCACATATCCCCCCAAAAAACATGAACTTAGGGCCAATACCACCCCCATCTACACCCTCATCCACTACCCCATCCTCATATTATTTGGAAGCAAATCCCAGAATCCTATATTCTCAGTTACCCCCTAGACTTAATGACAGACTCTATTAAAAAAACATCAAATTCCTGAGGGAGGGAGGGGAGTGTAAAGTAGTTTAAAAAAATTATTGACTTACAGTTGGATAACCTGAAGATGTGAGAGGAAAATGGTAAATATAGTTCTAGGAATGGCAGGATCTGGGGACCATAAAGAAGTCTGAACTTTTTGTTTTGCCCTTTACTCTTTCTACTTCCTATGCTTGCATTTCTCTCTGTATTGGCTTAGACTATCCTCAAAATATTGACACTCCCCCCCATACAAAGCAGACAATGACTGCAGGAGTTGTTCCCCTAATAAGTCTATGATTATCAAGGAAAGAGATAGCTATCCCTGCCAATTTCATTTAGAAACCCTGTGGAATATTCTGAATAGTCCAGTTTAAATCATGTGCTTTTACCTGAACAAATCACTGAGGTCAGGGAAATGGAATACTTTGATTGATGCAGCTTTGGCCACACCTACCTATCCTCCACTGGAATTAAGAAGAAAGGAAGGGGGCACACACACCACAGCCATTATAAGAACGACCTGACATTTATTGAAGTTCTAGTATTAGATAGAAAGATCATAATTTAGATAAAAGAAAAATGTCTCAAAATTTTGATTCTTTGTATTTTTGAATGAAAGAAGGAAAGCTTGGAAAAGTGAGGCAGGTTTCCCACCCTTTGACTCTTTTAGTATACCCCTATTTTCATCCTCACTCATGCTATTTCTAAGTTATGTGTTTTAAAGTGCACGGTCAGCATACATTGAGTAAAGAGAACACTTTAAGAATGAGACTACAGGTGATTTTAATTGCCATGGATCTTAGACAATATAAAGCTAGATGACCACGAACAATTTTCTTAACTTCTCTGTGGCTCAGTTTTCTGTTGTGTGAAGTCATAATAATAATATCCAGTGTGGCTGCAAGGACTGAGAAAAGAAATATATGTAAATTGCCTCACGCAGTGCCTGGCTTATAGTGTAAACTAAATAAATGGCTGCGATCATCAGTATTACTACTATAGGATAGTGCTCCAAATGAATATAAAGAGATGATTATCAAAAGCAAAAAAAAAAAAAAAAAAGCCAGGGTCACCCACCAGTCGTGATGAATTGCTTTGACTGTGAAATAGAAACACTTGCCTTTCTTATTTCTTGAAAGGTAAGATCCAAAAAATACAAAGGCATTTATTATTTCCCACATTAATTGAGTACTCAACTCCAGATCCAGAAACTTACTGAAAGTTAAGCTGAGGATAATGAGGTTACTAAAAAGGAAACAAAAAAACGAAAAGCTTAAAAACTCACTGATCTAGAAAGTAAAATGTTTGACTGGTTTTGTCAAATTAGAGTAGATATCATTTCTATTTCTGGTTCTTGCTTGAAAGGGAAGCCAATAAAATTGCCTTAAAGAGGAAGGTTGTCCCAATGAATGGTTCCAGCCTTCTAAATCTAACATCTAATGACGTGACAACAGTGGTTCTATTTGCTGAAGATCAAGCAACCACTACAGCTGCTGCAGTTGGAAGCAGATTGGCAGTGATAAAGGAAAGACAATTCTGGGTCACCATCACTTTTGGAGTATATTCACTGCTCTAGATAAAATTGCTCTGTTTCAATTTGTGGCTTGCCAAACATGTTGCTCGTTTTGAAGGATACGTTTCACTCTAGAAGGGGATTGTGTAAGACTGGCTCAGAGCAGTCTAAAGCAATAGAATGCATGCATTTCCTACATCCCCATTGTGAGGTTTCCGGAACCAGAAGACATCTGGTTATGGAAAGATCCAGACAGTCTGGAGAGGTGCGTGAGGCACTTTTCCTCATTGCAAATCCTCGTGCTATCCCGTGGAGATAAATATATATCTTCTCTCGTCTCAGCCAGATTAGTTCTGAAAATTTACTCGGCCAACTGAAGCATGTGTGTGTGCACACGTGTGTGCGAGCGCGCGCGCACACACACACACACACACACACACTCACAATCTGATAGGGGCAGTAGGATATCCCTGACATGCAAACCACAGAGGCGCCCTTTTAACAAAAAAACTTCCTCTGTTTTCACAACATTGAAACTGCCCAAAGGACATCGTTAGAAAAAATCTATAAGTACTTGGGAGCCAGAATTACATGTCATTCAGAATTTTTTCCCCAGGCCTATTACTCTGCCCAGAAACAAGAAACGCTCAGTGTATATAGACTGAATGGATACTTGAATGAAGACATATCTGTGATAAAAGAGTAATATTCTAAGCAGCCTCCGGAATTGACCAGAAGCAGGTGTTTTCAGCACTTGTCAGTAAGACCTGCCAAAATCTGAAATAAATCTCTATTTCCTACACCAGAGAGTCAGGCTAAAGTTGGAAATTAGATGCATCTAACATCTTGGATTTACGCTGAGCTTTTAGAACCAGGATTTCTTCACTTATATATTCAAAATATGTGTTTTGATTACTAACTCTTTCATCTCTGTGAAATCCTTAGGTAATGTTCAGACTGGGTCAACACCACCCTTGGAGTATATTCAAATCCGTGATTCTAAAGGGAAGACGTTCTTTTAAGACTAGGTCGAGTCGAACCCCTTGGTCTTGTTTGCACGCAGTTTTTAGTGCTTCTCACACAATGAGACACTTTAGTACAAGGTACTAAGTTCCAGTGCCGGAGACAGGGCCTGGCATCGCCTTGCCGTCTCTGCTTATTTTGACTTAATCTCTCATCTCCCTGGTTACTTTCAGTTCTTTCCCTCCCGTTTCTTCCTTGATATCAATCAATCTCCCAATCTCCAAGGCAAGTACTAGCAGAGACATGGCTATGCCCACACTGGGTGGCCAGGTAACTTTTCTTGCCCCTCAAGTTTTTCTTGATCTTGGCAGTAACCCACTCTGTGCTGCCTGGGCCACCTACTTTTGCTGAACTTATGATAGCTCTGGAAACTGTGATGTCTACATTTCAAGTCTGTGTTTGTCTGTTGCCCCATTGAACAGTCAAGTGCTAACTATGACTAAATGATATCAGATTTAACTACAAATCGGTAAGGGCCAAACACGTACTTCTATAGTCCCTTTATTCAATGATGGCATTAACAATTACTTTAAAAGTTTTATTATGGAAAATGTCAAATATATGTAAAAGTAGAATGGGATAATGAACTCCTATGCACCCATCAGACAGCTTCACAATTACATTTTCAAGTTTATGACTATAAAAATAGTTGCATAACTATCAAATCATTTCCATACTTCACAATTACATTCTGACTAAAGCCATATTTGTAACTCAGCAGTGTTGGCAGGCCTGCCTTTCAAGATCAGATCCCTCCTTGCTCAGTTATAATGAACCATTCCTCCTAGCAGACTTAGTCTGAACTGTTTAAGCAAATCTACCAAAGACATGATGCGTTTGCTCCTTTTCTTAAAAATAGAAGGTGATTTAAAAGATCATAAAAATGTTCATTACATTCACTAAGTCAGTCCAGGCAGTATTCTTTCTGTTTAAGATAGCAATTTGGCAGGAGAGCATAATTATTGCCTCTGATCTCAACCGTGAAAAAACCAGGGAGGTAACACAAACCATGCCAGCCTCCCTTAATAATTAATTACACGGCCCGTTCATGAAGTTCATCTAAACATTTTTTTGAAGCTGTTTCTATTTCTAGCCTGTACCAGTTCTGAGGAAGCCTGGTAGAGGCCATGGAGATAACAGAGCAGAGCCAGGAGGTGGTGGAGCAGATAGCAAAGCACATACACATGCCTTTGACCCCATGAGACACAGCTGGGCTCAGACGGAATTCAAAGCCAGGCAGTGCGATTAGTTCAACCACTATGGCTTTCTCCTTATTACTAAAGAACTTATCACTTAAAGTTCTCACAGAGTCCAAAGTAAGTACATTTTTAAAAAACAAAAGTTACTGTGATGTATTTCATAATCCACCTTACCATCTAGACTGGTGGACATAAGGTATATACACATATATAGCACCAATAACCTTAGTTTGGACATTTGTCTTTATAAGTTAGAAATGAATATTACGTGTATATGTGTATATACATACAAATCAATCTTACTTGCCAGGTTGTGTTGCCTCTTGAGGTTAAACTATAATTCTGAAGATGACAAATTTGCATCTCCAAACACGCTCATTAGTTTTTCAAACAAAACCTTTAAGTCTGCCGCAGACGCTGAGCTAAATTCCTTTCCCAGCCCCTTCCTCTTCCTAATGTATCATAAACTCATCCTTAGTAGGATAGGGCGGAGGAGGAAATTGCTGTCAGAAGATAAAACTGGGTGACTATGAGGCTTGTTCAGTAAAATCTGAATCCAGGGGAAAAAAATTCAAGAAGCATACCGTATTGACAGAGTTCCAAGGACCATCAAATATAAAAGACAAATATAATCACAGTTTGTGTTAACTTGAATTATGTTAGTTAGAAAAAGTACAGCATAAAAATTCTAATAAAGTTTCACTTTAAGGATAAATTCTATATACTACAAATTTTTCCAAATCAGAAATTTATTCATTATAATCTGTGTTTATGGTATTGCCACTTAACAGTACTGCTTTGTATAGATTAACTGTCATCTGACACATCAAGTTTAATCTTGAGTCATGAGAGTTTCAGGAAGATACAGAAGTATCCCTTGAATCAAATGAAAAGTTTTGTATTGGTGAGAGATGTTTTTCCTTGAATAATACTTGGTTTTCTTAGCTGACACACTGAGTTTCTATCCCAGAAGCCTCAGGAGATTCCTTAGCAACCAGAGGAGCATGAATTGTCTGCTCAATTGCTAACTAGGTCACAATTGGTTAGACAACGTACAAAACTGAGTAACCAGGAAGGTCATTTTTACTGCTTAATCACAGAAGGAACCATGACTCTGCAGCTGCCAGGTAAACTCTAGGACTGAGACTCTACTCCCCAAGTGAAAGAAGACCCCAGGGCTGTGTCCCTCTGTCCATCCTAGGAGACTTGTTGTGACCTACACGACCATCTGACAGCAGTTCACCATAAGGCACCACCTAAGGCACAGGTCATTCTGGAATGCCCTCACCCCCAAGGCGACCCCTTCTCATCCCATAGATTTCACTTCCTTCCTTAGGAAGCCACTCCCAGTCTGGGCTATGGTTCTTTAATCTGGTCATGTGTAGAACTTGGGTTATAGACAATTTTTGTCCTCCATAAATTACTTATAAATGTTTCAGTATACACTGTGTGTTTGTGCACCTTGAGGGTATTTAACTCATAGTTGAAGGACCTTAATCTAAAATACACACATCACTTCATAAATTACACGAATGTCTAACCACCACGCTGTACACCTGAAAGTGATATAAAATAATCGAGTGACAACTGTAACTGAAAAGAAAAAAGAAATGAAGTAAGTAAATAAATAAACAAACAAATAAATAAAATACACACTCAAAGTATGGTTAGCACTTAAAAGCTCTACTTAAAATCTATATTTAAGAGGCAGCTATGCAAATCTCCAACTCTAATCAATCAGAGAGTTTGATAACCAGCAAATTGCATTTTTTAAAATAACTTTTAATGGGTTTAATGAATGGTATTTTAAAAATGTAATTTGGCTAGAAATCTCATACACTTTCTCTTGCTTCTGCAGAAATAGGGTAAAGAATCGAGCTAGTCTAGTGGCATAAATTCTTCAAAAGGGTGCCTTAGGCTTAGGATTCCATCTGGTTCTGGATCCAGATGCTTCCAGAGACTGTTGACACCTGAATCCTGCTGCTGGAACGCTGTCACATTAATTTCAAGTGAACTTTTAACAGAGTATCTAAAAGCCTTGCCGTTCAAAGTGTGGTCTAGGGACAGCAGCATCAGCCACCCTGAGAGCTGGTTGGAAATGCACTGTCAGATCCCACCCCAGGTCTACTGCCTTTTACAAGATTCCCTGTGATTTCTAGGCACTTCGGCATTTGAGAAGCATGTGTACATTTGAGGACTGAAAGTTGAAACTTCATCAAGCTTACAGACCAGGTTGTATAATTACATTTTTTTTTCTTCTTGGATGCCAGTTTACTGATAACCATTTGTGTAACAGAATTCCATCTGAGGCTTATTGTCACTGTAACTGACACCTGGTTGTGAGGAAGTGAGTTTGAGAACTGGAGACTTGGCCAACATTCATTTTTGGAACCCACCTTTATCTCCCCTAAATAACCTTATCATTGAGAACTATCAAATTGGCTTGGGTCAGTCTGTAGCTCTTTTTCCATTCTGCCTCTGTTTATTCTCCTACATTCACTATGTGATTATTTAGTTAACTTGTGTCTCCCTTATTATACTCTGGGCTCCAAAAGGCAGAAACAGGTTTTATTTTTTCTCTTTGACCTTTCTAGTCAAGCGTCTAGCTGTTACTAATAAACACTAAATAAATATTTGTTGATTGAATTGTTGAAGAAGGGCATGTTTATAATGTTCTGAGCAGTCAGGAAAAATACTTTTAAGTTTTCATGGGCATTAGAACTTTGAACTGACTCTTGGGTCCTGAATAAATAACTTCCTTTGTGATTTGCCACCCCCCACCCCTGCCCAAACTTCACACAAACACTTCCCAAACTCATATCTTGTACATCTCTAGTGCCACTAGAATAAAGCTCAGGGTTTGGAATTTTACTTTTAAAAGGTTTCTCCTTTTCTATTGCTCTCTTCGCTTATCTTTATTTGACTGAAGCTTGCTAACTAGCTATGTACAAGTTTGATAATCATGGAATGCATAACCATAATGTTAAAAGGAACATTGACAAATTATTTCATGACTTCAGTGAATTGTTCTGGGCTCAGGGTGGCAGACAGGCATTTTACCAGAGGGAGAAAAACCAGCCAGTGGTGACATCGATGCCTTCTCCCAACTCCAGTCTTGTGAAATAGAAAATCTTATCAGAAATATGTAATCAATTTCAGCTCATTTTATGCAAATTATGACCTATTAAGGAAGCTTGTGAACAAAAATCTCTAAAAACAAGATTCTGCAGGCTTTTTTGGCACTGCTATGATAGACAGTACTAAATGCCAGCAGACTTGCATATTTAAAATATTTAATGATGGAGAGAAAATATAAAATTAATTATCCTAGCGAGAAAAAAAACTGTCAGAGAGATAATTTATTAAAAACAATTTTGGAAAATTGTTACATAAAACATTTCTAAATAAGACCAATTGACCTACCTAATAATAGAAATTGGAACTATCCTAAACCCATGCCAAATAGAGATTTATCAGAACTATGTAAGGTTTATGTCGAGCTCCAATCTAAACAATAGATGAAATACATTGTACCTATAATAGACAACTTATTGCTCACAGTAAACTTAAGTCATAAGAATGACTTAGCAGCTCGTATTTGCAAGCTCTAATAATAAGATATTAGAATAAGGGAAGGCAATACCTTTAATGCCTAGCCATGACAGCAAAGGCTATTTTTTAAATGAGTGTACTGTGCTTGATATGACGTGATGATTAATTTTATGTGGTGACGTGACTGGGCCACTTGACAGCGTGTCCAGACATTTTGTCGAATATTATTCTAGGTGTGTTTGAGAGGGTGTTTTGAGATCAGATAACACTTGCATCTATAAACCAATGGCCGCACCTTATGTGGATTGGCTTCATGCAATCACTGAAGGCCTGAATAGAACAATAAGACCGAGTAAGAGGGAACTTCACCTACGTGACTAATTGATCTGGACATCAGTCTTCTCCTGCCCTC
The DNA here is from genome assembly GCF_014176215.1 of Rousettus aegyptiacus. Classification (NCBI taxonomy): domain Eukaryota; kingdom Metazoa; phylum Chordata; class Mammalia; order Chiroptera; family Pteropodidae; genus Rousettus; species Rousettus aegyptiacus. Next base: position 11,975,219 of record NW_023416295.1, on the reverse strand, counting down.
AACTATAACTTACACCAGAGGCCCTCAAAGTTTTCAGGCCCTTGGACACACTGGGATTGTACCACTGTCTCTCCTGGGTCGTCGGCCTGTGGACTGCAAATCTTAGGACTTCTCAGCCTCCATAATGTGTGAGCCAATTTCTTATTTATTCTTTCAATAGATGATGATGATGATAGATAGATAGATAGATAGATAGATAGATAGATAGATGATAGAGATCTGTAGATGTAGATTTATAGATAAATATAAAAGATAAATATAGAGATGTATCTATATATTAAATGTATATAATGTGATATATATAATTTATGTATATAAAACCACTCTATAGCAAGATAGATATCATCAAAGTCCTATTAAGATATGTATATGTAAAAATATAGATACTTTTATATATACATACATATATGTGTATATATACACACATATATGTGGTTGTGTGTGTGTGTGTCGTGTTGGTTCAATTTCTCTACATATGGTTTATTCCAAGATAGTGCTTCCATAGGGTGACTTTCATCATTATTCTATTTTTAGGATTGGAAATTTCTTCCTGTTTTCAAAACCACATACATAGAAAAGAAATATATATGCTTTAATAATATGTGGATGAAGTGACTGACATGGTTAAGTAATATTGTATTATAAAAACATAACCTTTTGCTTAGACTTTCAACTTCGCATAGGAAACTTACCATTGAAAAGTACAAAACTATAATATTTTATCACTTAGAGATATTTATGTGTGTAGGTCTCTGAAATGAATAGGCACACATTTTATCACCCTGTTCCTATGACTCAAAAGCGTTAAATAGATTTAGTATTTTTAGAATGAATTAAGACCACACATAGGCCATTTAAGCCCCAAAGCTTGTAGTTTTAATAAGGAGTGAGGAGAATAAAATGGTGATGATGGCAAAGCTTTTGCACAGTGCTAGTTGTGTTCTCTTACTCTGAAAGAGAGAGGATGCGTCACACAGAAGTACGACTTCAACTAAGAATGAGGAAAGAAAGCGAAGTGAAAAGATGGAAAGCAGACAAGAGCTTTCAGCTTCTTAGACCCTAGGTCTTTCTTCAAGTGGAGGTGGTCCACGGCATAGTTTACTTCTTGGGACCCTAAGGTAGAAGACACTGCTTTTTGTCTCAGTTACCTCAACTGGCTATTTCTGATTTCAAATGCGGTAAGCAAAGAGAGCCCACTCCAGTTCTTTGCTCGATCTTAGTTGCCCAAGTAGGAGAACAAATGATTCAGTTATTTTACTGCTTTGTTAATTTACCTATAGAGAGTCTTATCCACACAGACTAAAGGACAGAAATGAAACTGGTCTTATTCTTTTTCTACTTCCTGCTTATTTCCATTCTTTACTTCCCTGGAAAGATCCCCTGCTCTTTTGGGATACCGCAAATAAATGCTTCAGAAACTCTGACTGGAATCTCCACACCCTAATATAAGTTATTTTGAGGGCAGCAGAGTAGCCTTAGAGTAAGAAGACCTAAGTTCTGACCTTACCCGTTTAACTTAAACAATTTATTTGATAAATATTTGTACAATGCCTTCTACGTGCAAGACCACATAAAGGCCAAGCTTACGAAAATGTTAATAACAAAGATCAAAGAGTTTAAAGGAGAGACAGTGCATGGAAAAATTATAGCGCAATAAGATATTTTCAGGTACACACTAGATCACAGGTGGCATAGAGAAGAGAGAAACCATTTCTGCTTGAGTCGAGAGAAAAGGCTTCGCTGAAGAAGATACAGGGAGTGGGGATGTCAGCAACACTCTCACTAGGCCGAGCAGTGTAGCCTGAAGCTTGCATGTGACCTCTGGAAAACTTGGTCTTTAAGCCCCCCACCTCTCACACTCTTCCTTATCTCTCTTTCCTCCACAGTCTTCCAGTCCTGATCCTTCTTCTTCTTCTTTTTTTATCCCTTATATTCCTCCTTTCTCTTCAAAGGTTTGGGTCAGCATTCATTACACATACCATCTCTAAGATTACAATTGCATGCCTTTTCCTACATGTTGGCCTATTTCGTCACATATTCACATGTATATAATTTTACAGAAAGCAAAATGCAATCAAACCGTGCAAACATAAACTTTTTTTTTAAATCAATTTTAAAGCAGTATTGCTGTCCTCATTATTTTGCTTGGCCCTCCCAGTTACCCCAACCCCACAGATATTTCTTCTAGGAATTATCAGTCCTACATATTTTCTTCATGATCATATAATCACATAGATATGCACACATATGCATATATATATATATTTTATGGATTGTTTTATAATAGGATTATATCATACATACTTACTTGTACTTTGTCTTTCTCATTCAAAAGATCTCATGTGAATTCCTCTGTTTCCTAGCAGAGTCTCATTTCATTCTTTTTAATACTGTATAATATTCCATAGCGTAGATTCATAATGATTTTGTCAATCATTGCCATAAGATCAAGAACTTTACCTCTAGATTTTTACTGCAATAAATATGGTGTCTATATATACTTGGATGCTTTTATTTCTCTGGTATAGATTACCAGGAGTGAAATTGTTAGGTCAGAGCATGTGTGTGCGCACACACACAAATGCACGCCATTTTAATAGATATTGCCAGGCAGGTTGCTTTCAAAAAGTGTTTTAATTCACACCACTGATGTGTCAGAAAATACTTTTTTGTAATCTCTGTCAGTAACAGATGTTTGCCATTTTTTGAATCTTTAGGAATTTAGGAATTGCTTTCTTCTCTTTTCAACTCTATTTAAATTTTGAATATGTAAAACATTTACATGATTTTGAAGTCAAAACTATAACTGATTACATTCAGAGAAGTGACATTTCTGTCACTGTGCTCTGTTGCTTCCTTCCCCAGAGGGAATCATTTTTATTCATTTTTAGTTCATTCTCTAGTATTTCTTTTTCAAATATACATATTAACATTGGCATTTATACATTTAACCCTTTTTCTTAAACAATAAGTTGCATTTCATTTATATTTTTTCTGCATTTAGCTCTTTTCCCAGAAATTATATCCTGGTCTTCAAGACACATGAATGTATAAAGACTTCCTCATCCTTTTTTTTATAGCTACACAGTATTACATCGTATGAATTCACCATAGCTTTTTCAACCACTCTCTAATTGATGAACATTGGGGTTGATTTCAATCTTTTGCTATTATAAAAAGAAAAATGCCACAGTGAATAATCTTGAGCATAAGTCATTGCATGCTTTTCTGCTGTATTTTTAGGCTACATTCCTAGAAGTGAGATTGCTAAGAAAAGAATAAATGCATGTATATTTATTTCTAGATATTACCAAATGTCCCTCCATAGGGGGTATACAACACTGTGTTCTCACAAAATATGAGAATGACTGTTTCCTCATAGTCTTGCCAGAATTCTACATTTTCAAATTTTTAGATTTTCATGAAACTGGCACATAAGAAATGGCAATATAATCTAATTTGTATTTCTCGTATTGCAGGTAAGATTAATAATCTTTTCATATGTTTAAAGGCCATTTACAATTATTTTTTCTGTGAATTACTTGTTCATATGTTTTGCACATTTTAAATTGGGTTATTGGTCTTTTCCCCTTTAAGTTTAGTAGCTGTTTATATTTTAGTGATAATAGCCCTTTGTGTAAATCGAAAATATTTTTAATTTATTTTGTTACTTTGCTTATGATACTTTTAACTATGCAAAGTTTTTTTTTAATGTAATTGAACCTATTTTAAATTGCTTATGGATTTTGAATGACAGTTGGTAAACATCACTAATTCCAAACGATTCATTCATGCCTGCTTTCAGGAGTGGTATGCTTTGAATTTTTACTTTCCCAATCATTTTGGAGTTTATTGTGGTGTAGGGAGCAAAGTACAGATCTAATTGTATCTTTTTTCAAATGTCTCAACATCATTAATTAAAAGTCCAACTTTTCTCTACAGATATGAAAATACCATTTTTATCATATATCAAATTTCCAAGTGTATTGGGATCAATTTTGTATAATATTACATTTGTCTATGTATGCCCCAATGTCATACTCACACGAAGGGTTTGTAATGTATAAGACTGTTTGGCAAGGTGAGTCACCGGCCCCATGACTATACTCTTATTTTTCAAGGTTTTGCTGCCTGTCTTTGCTTGTTTCCACCTATAATTTTGAATTAACTTTGATGGCATCACTAAATTTTTTCTTACTACTTCTATTGACACTGTATTAAATTTATAGAATAACAGGAAGGATTAATATCTTTATGAGACTGAGTCTTCATATCTAAGAACATCCCAGGCTTTTCCCCTTGTTCATATCTAATTTGGAGTCATTCAGGGATATTTGAAAGCTTTTCTTATTTAACTTTTGTACCTTTGTTAAGTTTATGACAAGGTATCCCATTTTCTTTGTTGCAATTTTATGGGTCCTTTGTTACATCATCTAACTTTTACATATGCAAAGCTGTGCTGATTTCTGTGTATTAACTTTATCTCCTGTTTTTTTTTACTACATTCTTATGTTTGTAATAGCTTTTGCATTATTCTTATGAGTTTTCCAGATATACAATTTCAAAAGTGTACTTCTTTCTAATTGTAATGCATCTAATTTCAAACTCCATTATTTTAAAGATAAAAGTCCCTTGAAGGTCACAGAGAGGCAAAAATCTCAAGTCACGTAGCTTACCAAAGCAGAGTCAGAATTACAACCTAATATCTGTTCTTTTTTTCCACTATGCTGTGCTTCTTGATTTTATATGTATAGATCTTCTATTCAACATTTGCTACATAAGCAGGCCACTCATTTTAAGCACATTTAAAAAATCTTTTTTCATAATTAGGAAACCGATTAAAAATACAATATTTCAAAAGTAAGAATAATGATGGTAATTATTTCTCATCAGTGAGTGAACAGCACTCCTGGAATTTGTCTTCCAATGTGTGTGCATTCAGTTTGATGACCGAGATCATTTTACATTCTTATATTCTCATTTACTTTTACATTCCCAGGCAGCTTCTTTCCTTATGCTTTATTTTTACCAAGCTAGAATATCCACATTCACAATCATTGGGGGTTTGGAATGTCCAGCAGTTGCATGTGTTCAGATGAAACATAGATCCAAAAATTATAAGGCTCTTTTTTTTTTAACCACAGTCTACTTTTCACCAAAGCATATTATTTTCAAAAGCTAGAAGGTTACATATTTCAACTTGGAAAAAAATGACAAATGAATTTCAAATCCTCTCTTTGCAGCATTTTTCATGCCTTATTGTTTATATGGAGTGTACGGTTTTGTTTTATTCTCCCCCTCCGTCTCAATGTACTAATTGCACCTCAACAGGTGTTTTGACACTGACTTAAAAAAAAAGTGCTAGAAAAGAGACAAACTATTAGTGATTAAGCCCTTTCCACCACAACACTGGCTTTTTGAGAAATCCTGATATTTATAACTCAACTAAAATGGATGGTATACCCACCCTGAAGATTGAGCTACTCAAGATACACAATTTACACACCTCACAGGAAACTAATTAGAATCTTAAATGACTCAATTTGTATTATAATTTTTTAATTGTTCATCTCTTTATCAACAATAAGAACATTCTAGTGTGGAAAAGCAAAGGACTGGCCCCACTGTTTATTTCTCCTTAGAGCCTAGTGAGTAGTGAATGCTCTAAGGAGAGGCTTCTTTGGGAATAAAGGACTTAGTCATCCACCTGTTGGAAGCAGTATTAAAAGATAACCTTCAGCCATCAGCCCTCTGCCTTGCTCAATGTCACAACTCCTTCCAAGAGCAGCCCACATCCGGTGCCTAATCTACACAGTTGTAGAAACCCAGCCCCTTTGCTCAGACTAAGATGGTTCTGAAGGGCCACTGCAGCTCCTGTCATTCAAGAAGTCAGCTGAGGTCTCCAATGATACAGTTCAACTTCTGCCATTGGGTGATGCTGCTTCCTTCCTTTCCATTTTATACATGTCAATCCCAAGAATATCTTCAGTGCTAATTTCCCTCTCAGAGATTGCTTCCTTGGAAACCTAAGCTGGAAAAGCACACTGAGAAAAAAGTACACTTAGAAATTGAGGTTTCTTCTATTGTTTTTTTTTTTCATCAGTACTGATGTCAATGCACCTTTGCAAGTCATTCTGATAAAATAAAAAATTGTGTCCCTTTAGTATATTTTTTAGTGATAAATGAAACAAAAAGTCGTCAAGTTTTTCTCCCCCATAAACAGAGGACTGTGATGACGTGAGCTCTGAAGTTGACTCCGTTGGCCGTGCCTCTTCCATACCTCTTCTCCAAGTTATGACTTTCCAAGCTGTGAAGGAATATGGAAGAGCAATCCCTACTTCTTAGGGTTTAGGGGCTGACGAAATGAGATAGAACGCCTCAAGCAAAAGAGCACAGGGGAGTTCTCCGTAAATGTTTGCTCTGTTTTCTCAGATATCTTTCGTACTTGGCAAGAACTGATTCACACATTCTGTCCACCAGTGGTCTCAGCTACTAAAAAGTAAAATATCTGCTACCACGCCATTGAAATTACATGCCATCCAATAACATCCTTTGATAAAAAGATTTTTTTAGTAGCTCATACTAGTTCCTTTCCAAGATTAATATTTGTCATTAAATTTTATAAGCTTATCTACCATATTGTGACTGAAATAAGGTTTTCTTTGTTTTGTTTTGCTTTCTTCCCCTACAAGGAGGGAAATCCTGAATGACTCTTTCACAACCTTCAGAAATAAAATGTGTCCATTGATTGGTAGAAAGCATTACTCTATCGTTCTGAAAAAAAATATTGATAAACTTTCTGGTGTGTTGACTGTACTTCGGCATGATCTGAAAATCTGGTAGTTCCATGAAAGTATTTGATAAAGTTTCCTATCAGACAGAACACTAAAATCTTAAGGGAAAATGTAAGCTTGGTCCAACAAAATCAGATTTTCAGACATCCATTGTTCTTATTTGTACTTTTCTTTTACAGCTTGTGAAAATTCACCACATTTAGAAATTCAGTTATCTCGACACATACAGAATCACATTCTATATTCACATCTAAGCCCCGTTCGCTATTTATATCTGTGATCTTATTTGAAGTTGTGGTACTTGCTTTACTATTTTCATCACTAGTTTCATGCTTCAGTTAACAACTTTTGAGCCACTGATCCATTTCTGTGAATCAAGAATATAACACCTCAGAAAAGTAAGAATGAAATGTGGAAATCTAACAAATGTAAACAAAAATATGTAAAGGAGGTGAGAATGAGTTGGCCAAGATAAACTACACCATGTTTACTGAACTAGAGGGGAGAAGAGGGTAGTTGCGGTCCGCTCAGACTAAGCAGACACTTTCAGAATGTAATCCTTAAGTATACCTTTCAAATTCAGCAATGTCTGTGAATAAATCATTCTTTGCATTTCCTCTGGAACCTTCGAACCTCCTGCAGACCATGAGATGGACTGTTGGAACCATGGAAACCTGTAGACCACAGTCTGAGATATAATTGTACTACCCAGTGCTGCTTCTGCGTGACTCCCCAGGTAAAGGCACTGGTCTCCCTCTTGACTAAATTCAGGTGTTCAAGCACTGGACCAGATTTGCTCTTTTCAGTTGTAGTAAGACGCAGCATTCAATTGAATTTCATTACTGGCCTTACAAATATTCAGTTCTACATCGGACCTCAAACACTACTTGTATCGGTTCTTTTAGCTTGTCAAATGGGCCAAAGATTTTTTTTTTAATATATATTCTTGAGTTGTTCAGAAAATAGATACCATGAGAAGTAGCATAAAATTTAGCTATACTGTCTGAAATTAGGGTTACCTGGATTAATGCCTCATACACACTGAGGATTCTGAATTCTCTTATGCTGCGAATTACTTATGATGGGGATTTTAACAAATGATTTAGCTTCTCTTAACTCAGTCTGCTCCTTCTTTATGAGCAAAGGAACATATGCAGTTTTCTGGTGAAAAACCAGACGTCAAAATGTAAAAATAAGACAAATTCTCAGAAGGTCCTTTTTATGAAAACCAAGATCTCAAGAACGTTCAAAAGGATCAACTTATTACTACTTTAAATTCTAAAAATAATATTCCCAAACTCGTGGCTATCGGAATGAAAGTTGATGCCTAAAGTGACAGAATGTGAGGGGGTGGGATGGGTGTTGGGGGGCTGAGAAACGGAAAAAAAGAAGCAGGAGGAAAGCTAAGATAGAGGGAACTTCACGGCTCCCCTGAGCGAAAGCCAGCTCCGTCTGGAGTGAAGCAAGACCGGATGTATGGGGGCGGGGACAGTCGTGGTTACTCCTTTGGACTCTGCGTTCACGACAGGGTGATTGGACTATGATCTTTCTGAAAATGGCGCTGACCATGTGGTGCTCCGTGGTTGAGGGGCCGCCCTCTCTTGTCTTTGAGGAAGTGCCATTTGGGAAAAGCCGATCTCGCTGTCTCCTCTACCCACCCACGCTGGGTCAGCGCCTGGCTTTATGCGCCCTTCTGCCCCTCAGCACCTGTGTTCTGCTCCCAGTGGGTGCAGAGGAAGCCACACTGCCCTGGGTTCATCTCTTCAGATCAGAGCCTGTGTTTTCCAAAGAGATGTTCACTTATACCTTAAAGCTACCTTTGTTTTTTTAATTGGGTGTTTCTGTATCAACACTGGAGAAATTTTTTTTTTTTAATGTGCCTAGTATAGAAAATAAAGTCTCCCACCAGAGTAAACACTTAAAGCATGTAACACAACTAAATGACGTTCAAACATTTTTATTCTGGAGGCATAAAAATGCATCGTTATTTCTTTAGCAGAAGTTTAAAAAGGAGAATTCACTTTCCAGTTACATAAACTCATCTTCCAAGCCTCGGTTTAAAAATTTAAAATAAGAGTAACTATCTCTATGTCACACAAACTGGGACATTTTTAAGGTGAGAAATAGAAAAAAAAGAAAATGACTTATATCTCTATTTGTATGTGTTTTTTAAAAAACAGTCATCACCCTGATATGAAAGTGTCACTCTATCTGTGCAGGATAAAAAATTTCATTTTAGCTTCCTTATCTAGTCATATATTCACATAGTGTTAACAAGTCATTGCTACTCTGACTTGATAGAGACAGCCACCGAAAACTCAGAGTAATCATAAAAATCAAGAAATGATGTTGTTGCAATATTTATATCCCTGACAGGTGCCTTGTTACTTTGAATGAGATCTCGCATGTGCTGTCTATGCCTTGAGCTGTACCTGGTTCAAATAGCACTTGTTCTAAATCCTCAAGCCTCCCGCCATAGACTGCAGGTCACCCAGATCCGTGGCAGTAAGAGCCCACTCCCACAACCTCATTCATACATTCTTTTTGTTCCATTGTACATGTAATAAATTACGAATGCCAAATAGTTGGAGAAATCCCACGGCAGAAAGAGGAAGAGGCCAGAGGATTAAAGCCTTAACGTGGGAATTCAAATGTATCAGCTCAGGGCAGGCCACGTTCCTGCTGATGCCGACTCGTGTGTGTGTGTGTGTGTGTGTGTGTGTGTGTGTGTGTGTGTGTGTCTGTGTGTGTCTGTGTCTGTGTGTGTGTCTGTGTGTGCATATGTGTGTGTGCATGACAGAGAGACAGATAGACAGAAGGAACAGGGCTGAAAGCAAAAGGAAAACTGTTTGCAGAAACAGAAATAAGATCTGATCTAATTTGAAAGAGTTCAAGAACAACCAGAAGAGTCTATTAATGGGTCACTAGAGTCAGCAAGAGTCAGCTAGGAAAGGATTAAATAGAGAAAAAAAATGTTTCAGGCTGAGAGAAAATGTCCAAAGAAAGCAAGAAATTCAGAGAGATGTTTACTTTCGTAGGGGAATAAGGTCTCACGGAAAGTCAGAACCTACTTACAGGATAAAACAGACTGAACAGAATGAAATCTGTTTTGTTTTTCTGCCCAGGAGAATGAAAAGAAATCCCAGAAAGCTGAAAGACAGAGAACAAAATCTAGGAGACAGAGAAGAGATTTTGAAAACATCTCTACCTGGGTTGAAAACATAGCGAGGAATAAGTCAGGAAGTAAAACCCTGGAAATTGAGGCAGGTTTAGAATGCCACCCATACTGAAATACACACCTACCAATACAGGTGCCTAACTTTATCAAATCCTGGAAAAATGGGGTTCTTGCCACTAAGTCATCTTTAACTATGTGTGTTATTCTGAAAACTCACTAGGCTTGTAGGAGGCCAAAAAATAATAATAATAGGAGAGAAGAGACAAAGTCAATACCTAGGCCAAATTCTCAAAATTCTGAAAAATGTTTCAAGATTTGGTTATTGGAGGTGAAACTCCTGAACCCTCAAGGGCTGGCTGTGGAAAATACGTAGCTGCAGAAAGTGGGGGGCCTTCTCTGGTGGGTGCTCTTGGCCTGTTTCACCACCACCCTACTTGTGTGCTTTTGTAAGAAAAACCTTTTTTTTTTTCCACTACAGCAACTTTGGAAGGCCCTGGCCACTGCAAGTCTGAAACAAAGTCTCATAGATGTGAGGATATAGAGGCTGGGTAAGAAAAATAAGTGGTACATTTTTTTATCCAAACCATTGGTGCCTGAGCATATCCTGCAATTCATTAGTAAACGTCTAATAATCCAGGGATTATAGCCATGTTATTTGATATCCATGGCCCAGTCACTCTGGGACAGGTTTATTTCACATCATCTTGTAGGTGGTTTGGGACCATTGAGGCCCAAAGTCTTCTCAGTTTGCACATCTGAATTTTCTCTGCTGACACTATTTCATCTTTTGTTCTCATAGTCAAGTCAATAAAGATGAAAGTCATTTGACCAGTCATTTTCACTGTCCAATTACTTAACCCCGTTTATCTTCTTTAAATTTTACTTTATAACTAGAGTCCAAGCTCTTCTGCCTCTGCCCGTCTCAACCTCTACTCATGACCTCTGCACAATTAGTTGGTTAGATAGAGGATTTGAGGAATAGTTCAAGAACTGTGTTTGGTTTGAGTAACCATTTTTCTTCGAAATACATTTGTTCATTCTATTAAAAAAAAAAAATCTTTATTTTAGATGATGAACGTTTTGTCAGTCTTCCCATAACATTAGTTTAGTCCTGGTCTTTTGAAAACAGAGCTTTTCAAAGCTCATATCCCTTTACGTAGAAATCTTTCATGTAGAAAGCAGAGGAACATCCCCTGAATGTCCACTGTTGTGTTATTTTCATTTGCAGTTTTGTAATATTCTTTTTCCATCCACGTATAGATAGTGATGACTCCATAGATCATCTTTATATCACCCGTCAAGAAAAAATTAACTCACCAATGCTTTGTGGCGCCTTCAGAGTCTAGATGCTGCCAGGGCAAAGCTTGTTTTTCAATTTACCAACCCTCTTTCTCCATAGCTCTTCCCTGTAAAACCTTATACTTGAGGATTTTTATTTAAAAGGAAAAATATAAGCTATGCAAATGCTCAGGCATCAGTTTTGATAGCACTGTGGGAACACATTAAGGAATGTGTTATAAAGTGAGAGACATATATCCTATGTGCTGAGCATAATGAGGCTTACTGATTAGTCTAACTCACTGAGGCAAATCACTACATAGTTTTAAAGGTCTACGGCTCCATGTACTGTAATTAAATTAAAGTTAAAATACAGTAATTATTTAGAACCGGGATGCCATTTTCTTACTGACTTTGTGAACTCATAGGCTCCAATGAATGCAGAGATAAAATGGCATAACGCAAGTTGGCTATATATTATCTTGTCTATCTTGTATTTGGAATTAAATTACTCAGAAGTTCAGAGGTTAATAAAAAACACAAGAGCTATTCTCTATATAATAGCAGCTTTATGTTGGCTGAACTTAAATATAACTGAAGAGCATTAATTGAATTATTTACATATAGCCATACAAGCTTAAATATGCACACATACACATAATGTCATACTCCAGCAGTCTCTTCACCTTTACAGAGGGCCTTTTTAAGTGACAGGAACCGTGCTTTACAGACACTGTATCCTGTAAAACATAGAAGCATCTTGTAATATGAGTATTACTAGGCTCACTTTAGAGAAGATATAACCTCAACTTGGATAACTCGAAAGCAATTCCGACTCTAGCATGACCAAACGGAACTCCTTTATGTTCTTCCCTCATCATTGCCCCTGCTTCCCCCAAACAACTCTTTCCCATTGTTTTTGACCTTGGCGAATGACCCCTCTCTGTTCAACTGCAGAAGCCAGAAACCTGGGAGTTATCCTCAACTCCCTCTTCTTTATCCTGATATTCAATACATTATTTTGCCCTAGAAGTTTTTAACTCCTAAATGTCTTTCAAGTCTTTGCCTTAATGCTGTCACTTACATCACAAAACTAGGACAGACAGCTGTTACATCTCTTCTGTACTGTGGCAACTGTCTCCATCTCATCTTCCGGCATTCGTCCTTCTCCACTTGATGTTCTTAAAGCAAATCTGATTATGCTACTTCTCTGTTTAAAACACATCTACAGATTTCCATAGCTCTTACGAAAAAAAAAAAAACAAGCAAACAAACAAAAAATGTGAATTAGCCCACAAAATGCCTTTCTGTCTCTTCAGGCTCATATCACATCCTCTCAATTTCTTCTCAGTCCTTCAGCCACATGAATTTCCTTCTGCTTCTTGAACAAATGTTCCATGTTCTGACCTGCCTCAGGACTTTGCACATGCTGCTCACTATGACTGACTGGACCACTCTTCCTCCAACCCTTTTGCCTAGTTAATATACTTCCTCAGAGAAGCCTTTCTTGATTCTACCCTAGGACAGGTCCCCTGTTATATGCTTTTCATAGCATCTTATCTCTTATCTCCATAGCACTTAGGATAATTCATGACTACACATTTGTATTCATGAATATTCATTTATATACATTTGTTACTACCATTTGATTATAAATTCCTTGCGGTATGAAACGTCTTTTTGCACTCCACCCTAACTCCAGAATTTAACAAAATGCCATGTTTAGAAAATATTCGATCATAGGTTTCATCCATGCTCTGACTTTTTAATTGAATAGCCTCTCTAATTACTGACTTAAGAAGGGGTCAAATCCCAATGAAGAAAGAACAGGAAAAACTGGATATTCAAATCAGGTGGAATATGAATCCAGATAAATCCAACAGATAGGCAGCATAAAAATGATTCTCAAGAAAACTGATCAAAAGAAGGGTAATTTTTGTCAAAGAGGAAGAGTTTGAAACCCACTGAATGTGTCAAAAGTTGAGACAGTAGTACTTGTGTAAGGTGAAAGTGTCTTCTAAAACATGCCCAGATAGGTAGTAGTCAAGCTCCCCACAAGAGGGCGCTCACAGTCATGGCTGTGTAAAGTGTAACATTGACTTATCTGTGGTCCCAGCTCTATCTTGGGTGCCATTGAAAGATACATGAGTTCGGCATCCTAAATAATTAAAAACCATTTAACATACTCCAGTATCTTCTTAAACCATTAAAGAAAAAGCACACTTGATAATGCAAAACAAAACATCAAAAATTGTATTCTCATCTTTCTCACTTCCCATTTCACTCACTTGCCACAGTTGCTCCAGTTTCCCCACCCCCACAACTCCAAGCTCCCTCACATTCTCACAAACACAGCTCTGGCGGCGGGGGGTGGGGGGGGGGCACTCTTGCCTCTTAACCTTTCTCCTCTCTGGCTCAGCTTTTTATTATGTGGATAAATTTATCTGAGATCTCTGGCTGTTGTATGCCCATCCTCAGCTCCTTCAAACACTAGGACCTGGCCCCGCCAACAGAAATCCCACTTCTGTCAAGTAAAAGGGTAAGAGAGAGATTGAAAATATTTATAATTCATTATATATTGTTAAAATGCTATTATTTTCTCCCCAATGTTGAAAAATGTGTCATTTTATAGTACAGCAAAACAAATCCTGATTTCCATTTTATAATTTATGAGGCAGACTTCACGCACTATTATGCTTTGGAAAACTATGATTTGTCCTCAGTTTGGGGCACTGGAAGATGGGGTGGGGTGCCGACCTTCTGATGCCCTTGAACCATAGCCCATTGGATGAAATGTGTCTGAGTGGAATATTATGTTGAAGAACTCTAGTAAAGGCAAGAAAGCAATGACGAGAACTAGGCACAAACATAAGTCAGGGAAGATACCAAGAGAGAGGAGATGAGTGGATAGAATATAGTTATGTATTATGACAACCCACTCAAGTCTTCATTTCGTTTCATCCAGAACCTGGCATAGAGGTATGAGAGAGGAAGCCCTATGAGACATCGACAATGAATTGCCTGGGGATAATTAATCCAAAATTGGGGGTCCAAAATATTCATCACCATCAATGCACATGGATGAGGCGCATATCTTCAGAAATGAAAGATGGCACTTTGATGAAGTCTCCCCTAATGGCCTGGGCAGCACTGAGCTTTGAAATAAAACACTCCAAGGAATATAGATTTCAAGGTATGCCATGCTTTCTGCGGTGAGCACATTTAACGATTTTCTCATTTGATATCTAATGAGATTTTTTAAATGAATTGCAGGCTTACAAAACTTTTTGAAAGAAGACAAGAACAACATGAAGAAAATAAATGATGGCAAAGATACCATACTGGGGAGAATTGAATATGGTACTGTTGGTCCCAGAAATCTGGTCTCAGATAAGATGGTAGCCAAAGTATCTTTCATCAGATTAATTTAAAAGAAATAGTTCTAATACAGAAATGCTAAATCAAAAGAGAGCTTCAAAATTCTGCATGTCTTGCAAGTGGACTTGGCCATTACAAAGACCAATCAACTGCAAGCCACCATTGCTACATTTTAACTTCAATTTCCAGTGAAATTTCTAGTAAAATAAATATGAGGTGATCTCCATTAGAGTCATGAATTTTTAGAATGCAGAAAAGCCTGTGAAATATATCCTAGCAGTTCTCTAGTTTAATTATAGACTGTTCCATCATCTACATAGCCATGGTGATTTTTGACAAGATACTTTTCTAGTACAATATATTTGAAATAAACAGCATATGTAATCCCATTCCATTCTAAATCCTAACATTAAAAGAGAAAATGATGCTACTCATTTTAACTTCCTGACTTATTCTTCAATTTATTTTTCTAAGAGAAAGAGAGAAAAAAAGAGAAAAATGAAGGGAAAGAAACCTGCTAAGTGTCTGAGATTAAGTTTAACAGCAACTGAGAGCCCATAGCAGCATATCTCTATAACCTAGTAAGGAGACTCCACATGGATGATCACACAATCAATTGGTTTCGTTCATTAATAGGATGCATGTGCCAAAAGATAAACTGTTTTGGTTCAAAGGGCAGTGAATTCGTTTAAAGAAGTTCCTAATAAAAGTGATTCAATCTTCGTATTTAGCTTTTAATACAAAAAATTAATTAACATTTGCATTATGAGACCTGACCTCCCCAGGGAAATATAATCAATTCTCCCAATATAGAATGGATTCTGCACAAGACAATTTCTTATTGTGGTGCTAATCAATCTTGTCAGTGGTGCAAGGGAACTGTAAATGATGCGCAAAACTATTAAACTCTAGGCTTTTAAAAAGCCAGTTGTCAACGCCATAGTACATAAATATATTCTTATAGTGGGGACCGTTTAATTATACTATTGATTAAATTATTGCAGTTCCTGGCATAATACATGATGATGGTGTGCTATCTGGAAGAAATACAAGACAACTGAAAATACATCTATAGTTTTGTAAATGTAATTCCACAGGGAAATTGTATTAATTATAGCAACATGATGCATGCCTCTACTGCAAAGGTTGCGTTACCGAGGAAATGTAAAAGTTTTTTGCTTGAAGACTATAACTCGGAAAGGAAGAGTTTAGATGATTTGAGGCCATCTTTAAACCATTATGTTATTTTTGTCCATTCGAAGCATTTCTTTTGTTAATGTGTCCCTTGTTGTTTTTCACTGAGGTAAAAATTACATAAAATTCATTATTTTAATCATTTAAAATGTACAATTCGGTGGCTTCTAGTATATCCACAATGTTGTGCAACCATCACCACTATCCAATTCCAGGATATTTTCATCACCTCAAAAATATACTCTGTACCCATTAAGCAGTCATTCTTCATAAAAGAAATCATAAAAATATGTGACATCGTTATATCTATCATTCATTTTGATACTGTTTTCAAGGTTTATCCATGTTGTATGTAACATGTATCAATGCTTCATCTCTTTTTATGGCTGAATAATATTTCATTGTATTGATGTAACACATTTATTTATCCATCCTTCAGTTGACAGATATTTGGGTTGTTTCCATTTTCTGGCTATTATGAATTATGCTGCTATAAACATTCATGTGAACATTTTCGTTTGAACACTGTTTTCAATTCTCTTTGATAATTACTTAAGACTAGAATTGGTGGCCATATAGTGGGTTTATATGACACTTTGAGGAAACAGCAAACTGTTCCCACCAGTGGTATACCATTTTACATTTTTTATCAGTAATGTATGAGGATTTCAGTTTCTCTGCATCCTTTCTAACACCTGTTATTTTTTTAAATATCTATTCCGATCCATTGTCCATTTTTAAATTAATTTCGTTTTGGTCTTTTTATTGTTCAGTTGCAATATTCTGGATACTAGACCCTTACCAGATTTATGACATAAGTATTTTCTGTGATTCTATAGATTCTTCTCACTTTTTTAATAATGTCTTTTGATGCAAAAATGTCTTACATTTTATGAAATCCAATTTATCATTTTTGTCGTTGCTATCGTTGCTTGTACTTTGGTCATAAACCATTGCCAAATGCAAGGCCATGAATATTTGCGCTAACGTTTTCTTTTAAGAATTTTATATTTTTAGCTCTTACATTTAGATCTTTGATCCATTTGAGATAATTTTTGTATATGGTATAACCGGAGGGTCTTCATTCTTTTGCATGCGAATATCAAGTTGTCCTAATACCATTCATTAAAGAAAGTATTCTTTCTCCATTGAATGGTCTTGCTAAAAAAAAATTAACAGTAGAAAATGGGTTTATTTCTGAAAGTTCACTTTAGTTCCATTGATCCCAGTACCACATCCTTTGATTATTGTAGCTTGTAGTAAGTTTTGAAGTCAGGGAGTGAGGGTCTTCCAATTGTATTCTTTTTCAAGGTTGTTTTGCCATTTGGGACCCCTTGCAATGCCATGCAATTTTTAAGATAAGTTTCCACTTTTGTAGAAAAGGCAATTGGGATTTTGGTAACAAACAAAAAAAAATTGCATGGACTCTGTAGCTCCTTTGAAACATTAGCACAATATTAAAGCTTTTCACACATAAACAACGATCATTAAAGTGTGTTGGATTTTGTCAACACTCTTTTTCCCCTTCTTGGATTGAGACGATCGTAGTTTTTTTAATTCGTACTTTTTGCTTCGTTTTCTTTTATTTTTCATTTTATTACCTTGATTGAGTTTTCTGTGTTGAACCACCCTTGCATTCCTGGAATAAGTACTACTTAGTAATGGTGTATCTTTTGAATATTTTGCTGGATTTGATTTGCTATAATTTTGTTGGTAATTTTGCATCTATAGTCATAAGGGATATCGATCTGTAATTTTTTGTGATGTCTTTGTCTGGCTTTAGAATTAAGGTAACACTTGTTCATAGAATAAGTTAAGAAGTAGCCTCTCCTCAATTTTTAGAAAAGTTTGAAAAAAAATGGTGTTAATTTTTTTATACATTTGATGGAAATCATCGGTGAAGCAATCAAGTTTAAAGCTTTTTAGTTGTTGTTGTTGGAAGGTTTTTGATTGCCTATTCAATCTCTTTACTTGTTATAGATTAATTCAGATTTGCTAGTTCTTAATTCAGTTTTGGTAGTTTGCATGTTTATAGGAATTTTTCCTTTTCTCGATGTTATCTAATTTGATGGCATGGACTATTTATAGTGTTGTCTTATAATTCTTTGTACTTGTGCAAGGTTTGCAATGTCTACTTTCATTCCTAACTTTAGTAATTTGAGACTTCTTTGGATGGGGGTCAATCTAAAAGCTTGCCACTTTTGTTGGCCTTTACGAAGAACCAACTTTTGGTTTCATTGATTCTCTCTTTCCTTTTTATATAGTCTGTATTTTATTTATGCTTGCTTTAATCTTTATTATGTCCTTCCTTCTGTTCGCTTTAGGTTTAGTTTGATTTTTCTTTTCTAATTTAAGGTAGGTTTGGTTATTGATTTGAGAACTTTTTTTTAACAAAAAAATTTACAGCTATAAAGTTCTGAGTGCTGCTTCTATAAATGTTGATATGTTGTGTTTTTGTCTTCATTCAATTCAAAATATTTTGTAATTTCTCTTGTGACTTCTTCTTTGATCCACTTGCTATAAGTATGTTGTTTAACTTCCAAATATTTGTAGATTTTCCTTCTGTTATTAATTTCTAATTTTGTTCTATTGTGGTTAGAGACAATGTTTTGCATGATTTTAAAATTTATTTATTATTGTTTTGTGGCCTAATATATGGTCTGTCTGAGAGAATGTTCCATGCACAGAATGTGTATTCCATTGTTATTAGGTGGAATTCTTTTATTATTAGGTGGAATGTTTTATGTATGTCTGTTAGTATTACTAAGTTTATAATGTTTCTCAGGTCTTCTTTTTACTTGTTTATCTTTTGTCTAGTTGTTCTATTTATTCTTGAAAGTGGGATGTTGAAGTCTGAAACTATTATTGTTCAACTATTTATTTTACCTTTAAATTCTGTCAGTTTTGGCTTCGTATATTTTGGGGATTGTGCTGTTAGATGTGGATGTATTTATAATTGTTATATCTTCTTGATGGATTGACTCCTTTGTCATTATGTAATGTCCTTTGTCTCATAATAATTTTTGTTTCAAAGACTCTTATCTGATACTAATATAGTGATTCTAGCTCTCTTTCAATTACTATTTGCATGAAATAACTTTCCATCCTTTCACTTTTAACTCTTCTAAAGTAAGTCAGTTGTAAACAACAGGTCAGGTTGTTTTTATAATTCACCTGTCAATTTTTGCCTTTTAATTGGAGAGTTTAATCTAGTTACATGTAATATAATTACTGATAAGAAAGGACTTACATCGTTTTGTTAAGTGTATGTTGTCTATATGTCATAGATTTTATTTCCTGAATTCCTTCATTACTGCCTTCATTTGTATTAGATAAATATTTTCTAGTATAACATTTTGATTCTTTTCTTTTTTTATATTGCACGTATTTTTAGTTATTTTTTAGTGGTGCTCTAGGGATTGCAATTAATATCTTAATTTATAACAATTTAGTTTGAATTAATTCCAACTTAGTTCCAACGGTATGTAAAACCCATGCTCCTGTATCTCCATGACCCTCTTTTAATGTTATTATTGTCACATATTAAATCTTTATACCCATGCTGCCATCAACATAGCTTTACAATTGTTGTTTTATGTAGCTGTTTTTTGAATCATATAGGAAAAAATGTTACTAAGCAAACACACATTAATACTGACTTTTTATTTACCTAGTTAACTGATTTTTAAAAAGTTCTTAATATGGATTCGAGTTACTCTCTAATGTTCTATGATTTTAGCTTGAAGGACTCCCTTTAGCATTTCTTGTAGAGAGGGTCTCCTAGAAATGAATGCTCTACCTTTATTCATCAGAGAATGTTTTACTATCTCCATTTTTGAGGGATAATTATGCCAGATAGGGAATTATTGCTCAAGAGGTTTGTTTTCATCATTTTGAATATGTCATCTCACTGCCTTCTGGTTTCAGAGATTTCTGATAAGAAATCAGGTGTTGCTCTTATTAAGGATCAATTGTACATGACAAGTTACTTCTCTCTTGCTGTTTTCAGGATTCTCTGAAAAATTCTCTGTGTTTTTGGCACACAGCAGCTTGATTATAACGTGTTTCAATGTGGTTTTCTTTTGAGCTTGCTTATCATACTTAGGGTTCGCTGAGTTTCTTGAATATATAGGTCTTGGTCTTTTATTAAATTCTGGAGATTTCTGGCTATTATTTCTTCAAATATTATTTTTTTTCTCTTAGGTCTTTTCTCTTTTTTTTCTCCTCGTAGGACTGATTTTATGCCTTTGTTAGTAAGCTTAATAGGTATCTTAGGCTCTCTGTTCATTTTCCTTCATATTTTTCTTTCTTTTCCTCAGATTGTATAATTTCAATTGACCTAGATTAAAGTTTGTTGATTCTTTCTTCTGCCTGTTCAGATCTGCTATTAGAAATCTCGAATGAGTTTTTATTATTATTATTATTTTGATTATCTTTTCGAACTCCAGACTGTCTACATGGTTCTTTTTTATAATTTCTAGCTGTTTATTGATATTGTTTACTTGGTGGCACATGATTCTCAATTCTCCTTTAATTCTTTGTATATGGTTTTCTTTAGCTCTTGAAACATTTTTAAATTTTTTGATTTAAAGTCTTTACCTATTAAGTACAATGTATAGGCTTCCTCAGGGACAGTCTCTGTGAATTTTTATTTTTCCAGTGCATAGACCATACATTCCTGTTTTTTTTTTTTTTTTTTTTTGAATGCCTCCTAACTTTTTTTTCTGAAAACTGGACATTTTGGGTATTATCACGTGGTGACTCAAAATAAAATTCTCCAACCTCCCTAGGGTTTGTTATTGCTGCTCATTATGGTGGATATTGTTTGTTTTCTGAACTAATTTTGTATAATCTGCATTTTCAGGTCATGTATAGCCACTGATATCTCCATTTTGTTAGCTTAGTGGTCAACTAGTGGTTTGACAGAGATTTCCTTAAGTGCCTAGGACTCACCTTGCCCCCCCCCCACCCCCCGCAAAAAAAAATCTTTCTGTTTTTGCAGTTAAATTGTGCATGTTGGAGTACACCTTCATACTCAGCTGGGTATTTATAACTCTATCTTAATTTTCACTTTCTGCCTTCACAGAGCCTGAAGCTCAGCCAAATTAGAGCTTAAGGCTTTCTCAGATTTTTTCTGTCCTGCTCTGCATGCATCTGGCCTTGTATATTCCCCAGAATATTTGGAAGTTTTTCAAAGTCCTTATCCTCCAAAACATATCACTTTCCAGCTTTTTTCCTCATGCTTTTCAGTGTGTCTATTATTTGTTCCAACTGTAATCTCTTGCTCCAAGTGGCAGCAGCTAATACAACTACCTTTAAATGTTTCTGAGAAAACATGTCCCCTTAGAGCCATCTTTATACCCTGGGAGAGTTCTGAGTTAGGTGAAATAAAGGCAAGCCCTTTGACCAAGTCAAAGGGCCACAAGACAGGTCAAAACCCGCAATTGGAATTCTTTGAGAACAGATCTATCTGCTTTGCTTCAGCCAGAAACCTGCACAAAGAACACAGACTGCATCTTCAAGATCACTCCTGAGCTGGAAAGGCAGGGTGTGTGTGTGTGGCGGGGGGAGAGGTAAATTAAAACATCACACACTTACCCTACTGAGATGCATGCATCATTTCCTTGATTGTCTGATTGATATAAAACTTTGGCTATTTTTCAGAGTTCTGTCAAAGTTGATTTTGGCATGACCATGCCTTGCCAGTTTATTCACTGTTTTTACAGAAAGATAGGCCTTGGAGTTCACAACTCCACCATTTTTATTGATGTTACCTAGAGTTTCCCCTTTTATGTCACAAAAATATCTGGGGTAGAGAAGAGAATTCACCAAGACACTTTTTTTTTTTTTTACATTATAGCTCATAAAACAGTGAGTGACTCATCTACTTGTATTTGGTCATATTTCTTAGAGTTGATGTTTTACATGATTGTAAATCATTTGGACAGTAGTAAAATTTACAGATGATTTATAGGCTGTACTGCTGGAGTGAAACATACCGAAGTATTTCGATTGAAAGGATAAGAAGGAGGTGCCTCAATAGCAATGAAGAAGGACTTGGAATTTCTGAGGTCTTGATAAGATTCAAGACCAGGGGCTGGCAGTAGAGCTGTCAGAGAGCTTGTAAGACAGGAGATGGTGAGAACTTGGAGAGATAATAAGCTGCAAGTTTTGGCCCTATATGTGGAAATCCGAAGATAATTGGAGATGATGGTCAAATAGGAAGGATTTCATAACTTGAGAATCCAGACTTAAATTTGATGTTCATGTGAATGTTAAAGAAATTTAAAACTGGGCAAGTGAAAATTTTTAAACAGGTCAAGCTTTGAGCTTACTCACACTCTATCTGGCCATGCCCCTTACTTGACAGTCATCCCACAGACTTGTCCTTTGTCTTTGTGGCTTACTTAGAAGAGCTAACGTGAAATTATCAGAGACAAAGTACGTGCAGTAGGGTTTCTGTGATCCCAAAAAGTCTCATTTTTTTAGCACTTCTATTGAGGGAGAAGATGAGAGAAGTCCATTGTTTATTGACAGCATATTCTTACTTCCAAATATTTTTTTCCTGAGCTTTTCACTTGGGAGAATTCTGAATTAAGGTAGAAGGATATGAGGGCTATTAGGTTTTTATTCACAATTTTATTATAATTTGTTTGTTTTTCTTCTCTGCCCAGATTCAAAGTCCTCCATAGCAAGAAATTAGTAAAAATAAATAAATTAATTAATTAATTAATTAATTTTGAAAAAAGCACACTTTGAAGATTTTCCTGTGCCTCCCAGCCCAGCATGCTTTATTTACTTAAAAGTCAATGTCATTAGCCACAGCCCTCTCAGTAATTCTAGTGGTTTGTCCATCCTATAAAGGCAAGGAACCTGCACTCCCTAACATAAAGAAAAAGGAACTTGCCCTACCAAATCTCAGTTCTCAGAGAACCATGGCTGGCTGCTTAAGAAATCTCATGTCCTTAAAGGAATGTCATTTCTAAATGACATTCTAAATGAAAGAGCTTGGCAAATGTCTTCCAAAGTTCTAGCACAACAAATGCTCTGCCTTGCTCCATTGTATCCTCTTTTTGGAGACTTATCCAACAATCCATACAGACCATGTGTGAGCTAGTGAGCCCTAGGGGACTGGCAAGCCCCTGCAGCCACACACAAAGCTGACGGGAAATAACTAACAAGCAAGATGCACATGTGTTCAAGAGACAAGAGCCATAAGGTAAGAGCTAAGGAGGTGAGCATTACTCATCACTCTGAGCCAAGATGACAAATCAGTTAGACCCAGGATAATGTGGAAGGAAACAAGCCAAGTCTCTGACAACCTACAACTAGTCCCCGACATCCTCATGGGATCGCCACACGCATCACAGATGATCATTTCTACATAGCCTGATTAGGAAGATAAGCTTTCAACAGCTCAGGGCTCCTCATTCCTGCATTACTGGGACATCTAAGAAATTTCCTGGGAAGAAATTCATAACTATTTTTTATCAGTAGCTATCTTTGGGTGGTTGACTTATAGGGTACTGGTATTCTTCCTTTTGTTTTTTAAATTTTCTATTTTTTCTCTAATAAGCATATATATTATTAAACAGATACAAACTTATTTAAACTTTATTCCTCTTATCTTCAAACTAGGTTCTTTTATCATTTTATCCATAGGGCATAGCAAACTTGAAAACCCTTCTAGAAACTCCTGACAGAGGATATCTGGCCAAAGGGGGCAGAATTCCTGCAATTGCTCCTGATTTTATTGAAGTAGTAGCCCCTACAGAGGAGTTACTCAGTGAATGCTGGAATGTTCTCAGCACAGGAGATTAACACAAAAGGGCACATAACACCATTAGCACTAACACCTTTTAAAAAATTCTATACTATTATTTAAAATACTTAGACATCTTGCCTTTTAAAGAAGATTAAACCTTGTATGTAAACTAAATTAAATCCAATTCTTCTCCCTACTCCACTTTCACCCAAATTGTCCTTGCTCACTGGCTAGCAACACACAACTCCAGCACCCAGACTCGAGCATTCAGGAACCAGCTTTGTCTTTTATCATTTTATGCCATTAATTTATGAAGTCTTGATTCATATATCTACAACTCAGTAAAGAAAACATTTTTATCTTTGTATTATGGTTTGAGGAAGAAGAGATGAAAAGGAAGTAGAAATAAAGTTTAAAGAGTCAAATATTTAAAGTAAAAAAAAAACCATTCATTCAAAATGTATTCAAACTTTCTAAATCTAAAGCACTCTGAATGTAATTCACTGTTAATTCTGATACAGCCCGATGCCATCCCCCTCGATCTCTACGAAAAGGATGTGAGAAGGAGCAGCAGATGTCCATACTGGTGAGTAAACCATTAGATATGGAAACTTTGAATAAGTTTTTGTAGGATGAAAGCTCTGTAGATTAGAAATACACCCTTTTATTAACGTAGTAGAACTTTATAATCATCCTTCTTATCTCTTGCCACAAAGGAGCTATTTCTCTCTAAACTAGGACAAATTTACATAAATTAAAATCTTACCTTGTTAAGTTTCAAGTTTCAGAGAGAAGGAAAGAAGGATCTATTAATAATCTACAATTATTAGGTATCACTGTCAGCTAGAAGTGTGGTTTTAGTTTAGAATCGTATTTCGGCTCATTTTGGTCAAATCCTCTATGTTGGGAACACTGAGGTTCAGAAGCCAAGCAACTTGCCCGAGATCATGCAGCTGCTTAAGAGGCAGGCTCCATTTCAACATCTACTTGAGTCCAAAGCCAACAACCCCTTCCTCCTATACAACTCTTAACGATATTTGTTTCCATTAGTTCTCATAAGAAATGTAACTGGAATTCTGAATCATATGCATTTAGCTGTATGAAAAAGGAAGGAAGAAAATACAATTAATAAGACCAATGAACATAATAAAGCCATCATAGTAGCTTTGCCTAGTCTGAAGACTGTATACACTCAAAATAAAGTTCTTTTCAAATGCCATGAGTAATTTGTTTTATTATTTAAATATCTTAAAACATTCTAAACGATTTCTCTTAAGGCTATCATACATTTTGAAAGGACCTTCTGGTATTGCTTAAAACATGTAGACTTTCTCCTTCAGAGTTATAAGGACTTATATATAAACCAAATTCATTCGCATGTTCCTAACTTATTCCCTTTGCTCCCCATTTCCACTCATTTGTGAGAGTCGAAGCCAGATTTTCAAAACAGTTTTTTGTAGTTTTTCATCTTTGGAGATTTAAATTTTAAATTTATGTCTTTACTACCCCAGGCCTCCTTGTTTCCTCATTTATTTTTCACTTACTTCAAGCCATCAACACATCCCTGACATCGGTTTGATTTATATTGCCTGGGAACATAATCCAATCATGATTCTTCCTTGGGAATGCCAACATGGCATAAGAGAGAGAGAGAGAGAGCTCACTTTAATGATCTTTCTAGAGTAGAAAACAAAATGCAAAAGAAAAAAATGGGACTTTAAAAATACTGTTAGGCAAACCCTATAACTTCATGGTAACATAAGAAACTTGGCTCTTTCCTGAATCCAAAATGGAAAGCAACGATCCTTCTGTCTATTCCCCTTTGCTATTTTCTCTGTTTTATACACAGGAATTGGAACCAACCTGTTGAAGTGATTAATAGAATACCCCAAAGAATCACAAACTTTTCTCACTTTTATGCCAGGAGGCTCTTCTCGTTTTACCTGACCAGGTGAACAAATCTGTTCTCACCACTAAATGAACATGGATACCTCTGCCCCACAGGGTGCTTATGTTGGTTCTTTGTGTCGCCAGTCACAGAAACCAACACTTGTGATTCAATTAAAGAGGATATTTGTGAGCAGGACATTGCAGTATCTCCTAGTCACAAGCAAGCTTCAGAAAGGGAAAAAAATCAGGAAGACTCTGGGGACATCAGCTGCAAGAGTTCATGGATATTATAACCATTGTTCTACACTTAACGTGACTCAGATTCAAAGACTCTCAGGTTTGGTGTCTCTTTGTTTCTTGGTTTGATTCTCAGGATAGAATATCTCATTAGTCCAGCTTGGGCCAGATTACTACCCTCAGTGTCCCTGAGTGTGCACATAGCCAGCAAGAGTCAAATCTTGGGTCTTGGGATCTACACCCTAGAAAGGAAATTTGCTGCGCACCAAGAGCTTTCCCTAAAAGGCATCTCACAGATGCAGGCTCCATGCCAATGTATAATGCCACTAAATCTTCTGAGGCTATCCAGAAGGGTGGCAGTCTAGGAGACGATTCAATTTTAATTTGCAAAGACTAAGTTAGGAAATACAAAATTAGCATATATAACATAAGTCAATAGAAATATCTATTTTTACTTGGTTTAATTTGCAAACATTAATAGTATATGTACTATGTACAAAACACCATGTTATATGACATGGGCATGCTAAAAAGGAAAAAAGAATTGATGCATGCCATCAAACCCAGCATTTTCGAAAAGTGACCTGGAAGTCTTAATTAATGGTTACTCATTCTGTCTTTCTTCCTTTCAACCAATATTTACTGAGCTCATCCCATATTCCAGGCATGGTGGTGGTTCTGAGATGTTCAGTTGTGAACATAAGTGACAAAAATTCCTGCCTCCATGCTATATTCATTATTAGAGAAGCAAAGTAAGTAATGGTTAAGAGATGGGATCGAATATTGACTCTACCACTTATTAGGTAATAGGTACATTTTTTAATTTCTCCATTAAGTTTTCTCACTTTTAAACTGAGAATGATAATAGTACCCATCTCAGTGTTCTCACAGAAGTGTAGCTCTCACATAGTACACGCCACTGTCATCATCATCATCATCATCATCATCATGTGACTCTTGAGCCAGATCTTCATCCCCTCTGACCCTAAGGTCAATGACTACAGTTATCCCTCTCTCAACCAAAGGTCACCCAAATGCTCTCTCAAACCAGATGGATGATGCTGAGCATGTGAATTTTATTTACTTGCTCATTGAATGTGTAAGGAACTTATCTGATGTTGGGTTCACTAAAAGTAGATGCTGAGATGGAGTCTGTGGTTCAAGATGTTTATTGGGATCTATACCTGTGAAAGCAGGAAGGTGGACGCAGGACTGGGCAAAGGGAAAGCTGAACTGCAACTCAGGTCCAGCCAATTCTTGACACCCAGAGGATGTCCTCCAGCTAATATTGTCTATTAGAGTGTCCTTTGTTGGGACAAAATGGCTGGGTCTTTATATCCTCATTACTATCATTCACTATGGTCTCTGAAGGGTGTCTCCATGTCTACCACAGCCTGAGTAAGGAGCTAAAAAAATAAAACTAAACATGGTACTAAGCTCTAGAAAACTTACAGTTTAGTAAGTGAAAGGAGGCTGCATGGTTAATGGTTAACAGAGAGAATGTGTCCAAGCAAAGATTTACTAAGTGTTCTGAGAGTTCATTTAATAGAAAGACTACTTCTGGCTGAGAGCAGAACACAATATAATGGTGTTCAACTCTTCAGGCAAAGAAAATGTTCAAAGATGAATTGAACAAGAAATTAATAAACTCTTGTATGATTCATATATTAATATATTAATAAACTCTTGCATGATTAATAATATAATTAATAATAACATATTAAATTTTATCTCTTCCATTAATTTGGCATGAGAATATCTGATGGTCAATATCAATGCATTTCAAAGTATGGTGCACAGACTGTGATAGTCAGCAAACTGTTACCAGTCCTTAATTAGGTAAATACAGACAGTAAGAGTAAACATTTAGAAAGTTTTTAGCAATTTAACATAGTAATTTCCTAGCTATTGGATCTAGTAATAAAAATATTGGGACATATTTTGTACATTTTTTTCTACTTTGTTTTTATGGAAATTCATTTTTATTGTATTTTACAAAACAGTCTATAAAGGATTAGATTTTAAAAAAATAATGTTCTTTCATGTAGTTTGAGTCACCTGTCGATATAATATATGTCTTATTTTTATTAAATGTATTTTTTATATTTTTAAAAACATTTTCTTAAATCTAATTCTTTGTTATGCTTATGACTGTTAATTTGGAAGTAACAGTGCATCTCATTTTAAATGAGTGTACTTTTCCTATAAATTGCCTAAAAAGAGAATTACTCCTGCGGTCTAATAAAATATATACATGTGTCTGATTCCTGGCACAGCTTTCCTAAAACCCATAAAATCTTTGGAGCGATAAGAATGCCTTTTGTATGCTAATGAGATGGCTGGTGGCTGGAGGATGGGAGAAAGTCACCAGAAAGACTGAACCAGGATTAGAGAATTGACACTTTTAGACCCAGGCCCCAAAACTGGTAGATGATTTAATCAGTGGTGTTTACATAAGAAATCTCCACTGAAAACACTTAACTGCAGATTTGGGAGAACTTCCGGGTCGATGAACATGCGCAAGTGCTGGGAGGTGGCCCACTCGGGATGAGGACGTGCCCACCGCCCCCTCCATTCTGCCTTTTTCATCTCTTCCATTTGACTGTTTCCGAGTTGTATTCTTTACTATGAACAGGTAAAAAAAAAAATAAGCAAAGTGTTTTCCCGAGTTCTATGAATTGTTTAGCAAATTACCGAATTGCCTGCCATGAGTGTCATGAGAACCTCCAGTCTGTAGTAGGCCAAGCAGAAGTATATGGTTCCTGGCCCGCTCGTTTGCAGCTGGCATCTGAAGAGTGGGGCCGTCCTGTGAGAATGAGCCCTTGACCTGTGGGGTCTGTGATAACTCTGGGTAGTTAGTGCCAGAATTGAACTGAACTCTAGGACACCCAGTTGATGTCAGAGGATCAAAGAACTGGAGAATTGGTTGGTACCAAAAAACAGGCAACAGGCAACAGGCAAAACAACTTCAAATGAGTCCAATTTTCTACTAACTACCCACTAATTATAAGAGATAGTCACATGCACGTGACATTGACAGAATTAAATAAAACAAAATAAGAAAGTAATAAAGCCCTAGAATAGTACTGGTAAAGAAAAAATTTTTTGATGAAATACGAATAATCCTCAAAATAAGTTATCAAGCATAAATAAAGAAATATCATTATTTAAAAGATTTTTTTCAACAGTACCCTCAAGCTGTAAAACAAAAGCAATGAAGGATTGACAGAGCAAAATGCTCTGAGCTGAAAAGTTGTTTTTTCCAGAGAGTTTGCCTCAAGATATTTTACAATAAACCAGTCTGCCTTGAGACTCGTTTCCCTGGCTCTTATAGAAACTCACAGCCATCCTAAATTATGACTATTTGTTTTAATGTGGGCTAAAGGAAGGTAAAAACTAAAAAATTATAGAGGTATTAGAGTTAAAATTTAGAATATAGACAATAGTAAATGATAAAGTGGTAATACGTTTATTTTAAAAATCTAAATTTTTTAAAAAAGAAGATATGTTAGTAATAATTCAAACTTCTGGCTAATAATTTCTAAAATAGAGCATCTAAAAATAATTATTAGTATTACAAGATTTGTTTTACATAACTAAATGTAGACTTGGATATTTAAAGAAATCCTAACATATTCAAACCAGATTTTACTAAATCAATATGTATTTGTGCTATAGAAGATTATACATTATATTAGGAGGTGAATTATGCATATAACGAAGTCAAAGATAATCTACTTTCATTTCGATGTTAGTACAAAATATTTTTGTAACAAAAAAAGAAAGCAGAAAATAATTTATCAACAATACAGAATTAGAGAAACTACAGGCACAGAACTATTAGTGTGTTCCTTCTTGTGTGGTAAGTACTCTAACTATCATGTTGTACTAATCTCCACAACCACTCTAAGAGGAAGAGTATGTTTGATGGCAAAAAGTAGAAAACTCAACCCACCGGAAAACAACAAATAGTAGATAGTAGCTTAAAAATAGAGGGTTTTTAAAAATTATGTTAAAACCCACCTGAAGGTAGACAGTGGGTACAGCCATTGGAGGAAATCAATAAAGATTTGGGCTCTTCCAGCCTATGTGGGTGGTTCTCATGTTCACGGTCATTCACCACTGTCGTTCCTCTAGGCATTTTGTCTCAATTCCAGAAGGAAGCTGAGAAAGAGTCAAAGATTCATTCTCCCCTACTTAGTTCTTTTTTTTTTTTTTAATTGGGAAAATAGTACCTTTCCTGGAAGCTCCATCAAGTAGATTTTGGTTTATATCTAATTGTCCAGAACTATCTCAAAATCTTCACTGCAAGAAACCCTGGAAAATTAAGTTGGATTTCCTTTTCTTTAAAACTCAAATTTGTTGTTTCAAATCAAATAAAGACAGTGTTAATAAGGGGAAAGGACAAAGGGCTTGTGATAAGGTGCCTGGCTGAGTCTGCCCATACAGGTAGTATCACTTCTATTTTTATATGAGGAGACTGAGATTTCATTAAGTTACATATCTGGCCAATGTCCTATAGCTAATAGGTGAATATCAAAGAATGAAACCAGACCTATCTAAGGTCTCAGAACTGATGTATTATCCTTCAGAAAGCCGCTTCTCTGGAACAAGAAGAGAGAAAACCAAGAAAAAGCATTAAAATTTAGCTATTTTGTATAAGACCTATATAATCTAGACAGGGAAAAACCTGTGGATTTGGCCCATAAAAGGAAAGAAAAGCAGAGGTCAAAGTGCTTGTTTGTTCAATTTATTTATCCCACAAGATAATCTCTAAATTGGCGAATAAGTGTCACTTACCTTGGACTCTGTTAGAATACATGCTGTTTGGGTTACAGCGAGGAGACAAACTCCTTCCTCTTCTTCCTCATCTACCTCTCTAGATACATAGTGATCTCCCTTGGCTCCCCACACACATCCTTTTCAATACATTCTACATTCTGGAAGTTTTCCAGACTAATATTTTCTCATAGAGTCCAAGAGAAAATGAAGAGAAGATGTAAAAATGACCCTCTGTCCTAGCTGCAGGAAAGCTTTGTGTTGCTAGGAAACCATCGGTAGGTGTTAGCCATCCCTCACTAAATGAGGGCAGCTCCCAGCAGAATAATTCTTTTTATGGAAGAATCTAGACCATGAATTTACTTCCTAATTCCAACTGGCTTTGTCCACATGTATGCTCTTATTCTCCAATAATAAGCAGCAGAAATTATTAAAAATAATTTTAGGGATATGAAATTGCACCTATGAGGAAGATCAGAGGAGTTGTATAACAATATAGAGCTATAAGATTAAGGGATTTCTGATTTTCTTATTCTTCAAATACTTAGACCATAATGTTGGGGGTGGTGCTCTTCTGCACAGGAGTGAACTAGAAAAACATTTAAATCAGATTTAGGTTAAATATATGATGAAAAGACTATTGCTGGGTGTTTTTACATTACACCAGAAATAAGCACAGAGTTAGACATAACTAATTAAATATGATGTTGTCTGATTACAGCATCTCATTACTTACATCATTAACAAGGCACATCCTCTGATTTCCTTAAAAAGGTCGTAAAGAAATAGCATCTTTGTGGTTAATAGTCCAACCAATTACACATGTATTTTAATGTGACTAATTTAGATGTGGTGCTACTAGAAGAGTTTGGACAGAGGACTGAAATTATCTGCCTTACATCTTAATAAGATGACTCCAGATGCCATGTTAATAGTCTATGGGGTTGGAAGAGCAAATGGGGAAGGAGAGGGATGAAGTAGGAGTCTCCTACACTGATCCAGGTGGAAATAGTGGTGTTCGGGCAAGACCTGTCTCAGTGAAGGTGGTGAGACGTGGTTAGATTCCAGGTATGCTGCCGATAAACTGGAAGTGAGCGTGAGAGAGAGAAGAGACACAGAGGTGTTGATCTGAGCAAGTGGGAGGATGAAGTTTCCACTGACTGAGATGGGGAAGCCTGGGACAGAAAGAAAGACCAGGAACTCAATCTTAAGTTAGAAATGACTATTATACATTCAAACTAAGGACGTGGAGTAGGAAGTTGGATATAAGAATCTGAGAAACAGCTTGTGGTATATATTTGAGAGTCACCAGCACATAGATTATTTTAGTCATGAGACTGGATAAGATTCCCTAGGGAATGTATTTATTACAGTAGAAAAAAGAAACCTATAGTTATGGTATTTAGTGAATAAGAATATTGAGTTTTAAAATGATTCCTAGGTCAATTTATGTTAGTAAATGCCATCTAGACCACACTATGCTGAAAAAAAGACATTGACAAACCCTTTTCACTTTGGTATTCCGAAGCTAGGAAGCAGGATTTATGGTGACAGTGAACTCCGTGCAACGGTTTTTCATCTGTGAATTAGGACCAGTCTAAAAAGGAAGGTAACAAAAAACACTCATACTGGGCTAAAGTATCTGTGTGGAGAGAAGAATGACAGTGGTGTCTGCACCTAAGAAGCAGCCACTACTCATTGGAAGAGAAAACACATACTAAAAAGACGCCATCCCTGGGAGTCCGGCATCTTGGCACTTGAATCCTGACTCAGAACTGTCAGCCACTTCGTCATGTGCTGGTCATACAGCAAAGTGGCAAGGAGGACCAGCAGGGATTTTTCTAGGGCTACTTCTGGAGGAGAACCAGTGATATGTCCATCTGACCTTGTTCTATTTGCACATGTAGATTAAACAACATAAATAACGTAAATATGCATGTGTTTACGATTGCTCTAACAAACAGCCTCATGATCTTAGTAACTGAACACAATAAAAGGTTTATTTTTTAATTCTATCACACAGTCCGATTAGATATTTGGTGAGTGTGGCCTTCCATGGGATGGTTCTGCCATACAACTCCACCATTTTCAAGAGCCTCATACTTTTCCACTAAGACCTCTGCATCCGGTCAAGGAAAGAGGGAAGAGAATGAATATAGAACATTTTATAGGAGTTTTTAAGGTGTTAGACTTGGAAGCAGTATTTATTGCTTCCATTCATATTCCATTGACCCGAACTATGTCCATAGCCACATCTAACTTTATGCGCAGCCTCAAGACACCTGTGTGCAAGAAGAAAAATGGGTCGGGGAGTATCTAACCTTCTCTGCCACCGTGTGAAAGGCAGCCTTATTATCTGCTGTCTTACCCAGATTTGGGGTTGACTAATGATGGATTTTATAAATTCAACCTAGATTTGTGACAAAACAGACTCAGACAAATGACTCATTGAATTCAAGGCTATTCATTTCCATTTCTACCAGCCTTAAGACTGAAATCATTTCTTTTTAGAATATGACCACAGAACTGGTCCAGTACCTTTATCAACCAATTATTATTAAAAAATTAAACAAGATTATTGAGCCTCTCTGACTAGGCACATCTGAGCACTAAATATCCAAAGATGAATAAGCAATAGCCCCTGTCTTCAATGAGCTGAGTTGAGTAGAGAAAACACACACACGGAATAATACTATAGGTATCAGAGGAAGGTGTGAAAACTAATTCCAGTTGGCATAGCAGAATTTGGGGCAGAGTTCTTGGAAAACAGAAAGAAAGACATGAAAGGTAGAAGATAAGAGAGAATTCTTCAGGTAGAGGAGAAAAAGAAGAGAATTACAGAAGGTGGGGAACACAAAGCACACCAGAGCTGAGCTCCAAGGGCGCAGCTGAAGGGCGGATTATTGTGAGAGGCCTCAGATGCTGGACTAAGGAATTTAGACTTTGTCCCATAAGCCCAGAGGAGCCGTAAAGAAATGAGCAAGAGTGACAAGGTTCAATTCACATCTTCGAAAGATGATTTAAGCAAAGAGAGACTATGGATTAGAGCTGGCAGGGACAAAGCGAGCACTTAGGAGGTTATGGCAATCACACACATAAGGATGGAGAGAAGATAAATAGACCTTCTACTTGGAAGCATAAAATCAACAGGCCTTGGTAACTTTGAAGGGAAGGGAGAAGATAGAGAAAAGGGACTGTAAAACCTAACACATTTACCTTTGTTTCCCTAATTGTTGGCATGATGCCTGGAATATAGCAAGTATTATCTTGGTTTTGTTTGTTTGTTTGTTTGTTTGTTTGTTTGTTTGTTTCTGCCCAAGGAAGTGGTTTCGGAAGATTGAGAAGGTTTTTAGATATAAAATAATTTTTTATAAGCTCTCTAATTCTGGAAATATGTTTAATAAGGACTAAAAACCTTTCATTATAATGCACTTTATTGCTGAGGCTCTGGACAGTTGGGCATTCACAAACACCATCAGTGGGGGTATGAACAGACACAAATCCAGCTGAGAGGAACTTGGTAATATCTATTAGAATTACAAACGCATATACCCTTGGACCCAGAGAGTCCATTTCTGGGAAATTTTCCTACAGATATATTTGTACATGTTCGAATGGTTTATAAAAGAGTTCTTCACTGCAGCCTACTTTTAACAGCAAAAGACTGAAACAACTCAATGTTCCTAAATAACAAACCAATTAAGTAATTCATGATATACCCATAAAATGGAATTCTATGTGAGTGTAAAAATAAAAAAGAATGAGTACGCTTTCTATGTGTCGGACAAAGCTCTCCAAGATGTATTAAGTTAAGGAAGTAAAATGTCAATGGTGTACATAATATGTGACCTTTTGAATAAAAGGGGGACCAGAAATTCTATTTATATTTATTTTATATGCATAAAAAACTCTGGATACAAAATGATACAAAACAAGCAAGAAAAGTCGTTAAATCATACGAATGCATTACCTATTCAAAAAATTGAACTAACAATACTATCTCATTCTACAATCGTTGAAAGGTGAAACACTTCCCCCACCCCCATCTTTATTTTCTGTCCCCTTGTCCCAGGTAACACACTGACTTAAATTTGCATCAAGATGCATATAATATCAGATAGTCTCTTCAGAGCAGTCTTTGAGAAGAGGAAGTAAAGGTAGAAGGAACAGAAATTACAAGTTCTGAGAATTCTGAGTGACTGAATGAGTGAGATAAGGGGATGCCACACTGGAAAGAAAAGTGTGTGGGAGAAAGCAAGGCACCCCAGAAGAATCTCACCTGCTTTATACTATCCCAACATATTAAAATACATGTATAATTGGTTGGACTATTAACCACAAAGATGCTATTTCTTTAAGGCCTTTTTAATCACTATGACATAGCCATTAGTTAATCAAAAGTTAAGCAGAGTTTTCTAGAATTGAAATATTAATAAACCTGAGGTTTGTGGTTCCTTAAAATTCTCCTCTAGGTATTTCATAAAAATTGAATCACTCTTAAAAGTAAAAATAAATTTGTCTGGACTGGCAATTTACCAACCTATGGTAAATGAGGGCTTCATTTTAAGAATATTGATAGATTTATCTATTTGAGTGTTGGTCTTTGGCCAATGTTTGTAGGTCCAGAAAAATTAACTATCAGTGTCCAAACAGCACAATTCCTATAGAAAACCATTACTCATCAGAATAATAGATTATTCACATTGCCCACATCATATCACTTATATTACTGAAGATTCTTCCAGGATCTTAGAAGATATTCTTTAAAAAAAAAAAAAATTCTTACAGCCAGAGATAGAGTCCATATCCGCAGCTCAAAAGAAAAAATACTTATTTTCTCTAAAAGTTAAGTTGCTCAT
The DNA here is from genome assembly GCF_014176215.1 of Rousettus aegyptiacus. Lineage (NCBI taxonomy): Eukaryota > Metazoa > Chordata > Mammalia > Chiroptera > Pteropodidae > Rousettus > Rousettus aegyptiacus. Next base: position 11,939,867 of record NW_023416295.1, on the reverse strand, counting down.
TTTATTCACCAACGAAACTCTATAAGTAACTGAGTGGCACACGACCAAAAGGGAGTTAAAAACAGTAAGTCAATGGAAAGTCTCTTAATTTGTCCCCTTACTACACTGAAGGAATCTTTGGAGAGCAACACAGAAGACACGCTCTGATAATCTTGGATTGAAATCAACATCATAGAACATCGGGCCTCCTGGTTTTAATTACACAAGCCGACTTTTCCATCACCACCAGCATTCATGTTGGATTTAGGAAAAGAGCATTTGCTATTTGCCCTACAGCACAAATTTTTCCTTTCTCGTTATCAGTAAGACCTCATATTAGATGCATTTTCTTTCACCACAAACCTCTCTGACATTTCTCCTAAGTTTTGGGGGGATACGCTTGTCACCTCACAGAAGGAAGAAACCTGGTATTATCTGTCCTCAGCACACGCCCTCAGACCATGGAGAAGGAGATGCAGTGAATGTCATTTCCACAGATGGCTTGGAAAAACCCACGAGCCTTGACTAATGATGATGCTCTTGAAGTTATGGCAGATTTCGAAGCCTCTAGTTTTTTATTTGCTGCTTCTGTGTGGAAGCCTCCCACCACCCATCTGTCCACATTTCAGCCTTTGCTACTAATCAGGAGATACTGCTGACCTTGGGCACAGAGTGTGATTTTCTTGATGATGATGATGATGATGATGATGATGATGATGATGATGATGATGATTGATGATGATGATGATGATGATGATGATGATATTAATTTTACTAAGAGAAATCAGACTCTGGTTCTGACAAAGGGCAAGGGTGAGAGAGGAATAGAGCTTTGAGATTGTTGGGTTCTCTCTTATCTGTGTTCCAGACACTTGTATTCACTCAAGCCAGCATCTCTGGGTAATATTCCCAAGCAGGTTAAGTGTGATTTTTTTTCTGTTGCTAACCTTTGCATAGCTTCAGAAATCTTTTTTAATCTCTACAGTTGGATAGAATCTCTCATTTCTCCATGCTTCCTCATCACGGCAGTTTTTGTTTTGCTCAGCCTTATAAAATGATTATATTCCAACCAGTCTGGTCCATTGGATAATAACTTCCCCAAAGACAGAGACCACTGAAGCCATCAGAGCCTCCCAGATAGCCTAAGCGTTTGACGATCGGTAAGTTCACATTAAATATTTGCTCATATTTTCAGAAACGTGCAACAGGAATCATCTCTCTGAAATCATTATTTAGAGCTACAAAATACTTAGAGATAATCAAGCTTTATAAAATTCCTTTAGCTTTGTTCATGTATTTCTAGCTATGATGTAAACATCCACTTCTCATGCCAATATGTTTGTGGCTTAAAGTGTGATTATATTTTTATTTGTTATGTTTATTTATGATATTAGTTGTTAGTACTAGGGACTATTTGGCAAATTTTAAAAAATGAAAATTTCTTGGTTGTCCATCTTTACTCTGTTAGTTTATTTGGTAGAAAAAGTAAAGTAAAAATTTCTCACCTTACTTAAAGCTACTATGGCTGCTCCTGTGGTTCTTGATCTTATCAGTGAATCAGCCAATTGAACTATAAAGTTGGTTTTATTAGGGTAGGAAATGACCTAAAGAAAACAGTCAGCAAAAGCATGGGCTAAAAAGTGAATTCCGACTTTAGGAATCATGCATTCTTTTCACCAGTTATGACCGAGCACCTACTGTATGCAGAAACTGCTTTTGTCCCTGCGGAACTTCCTGTCAAGAGAGAATGACATTAAATACATTTAGATATTGAAGAAATTTTTTAACTACTCACAGCTTAACAGTTTGAGGGATCAACCAACCCTTCCATTTGCTCTATGAAACTTCCCGACTGATGCTTATAGAATGCTGATCACTCTTTGCCTAAATGCTTGGCTCCTCGGTCCCCATCACTTTACACTATGTGCTTTCCAAGACTCCGTTGTGTTTGCTTCCAAGCCTGTTGATACCACTTGTATAATTTATTGTAATTAAATAACTTAGAGACATGTTATACAACTCTATGAAATAAGAATGTCAAGAGTTGTTTCTATGAAAACTATGTAAATGCTACAGAAAGATGCAATAAAGTCAAACTACTAAAAATGTTTATTCAATTAAGTGTGGGTGAAGCAACTGTAAAAGACTAGGGAGAAAATCATAAAATATATAAAAGGTTCTGCTTTCAGATTGCCTCTCAAATGCCTTTTAGTTTATTTAAAAAAAAAAAGACTAGAAAATGTAGTTACTGCATTTTGTTTGTGATGATACAAGAAAGATAATGGAGGACTTCAGTGAGCAGACCCAAACTCAAACAAAAGGCCTGATTCTACATCACAAGACTGGAAAATAGAGGTATATTTATGTTTTAATTTAGAATATTTAAATACATGTTTCATTTTTCTCCTTAATTTACTGCCTTAAAAGACTTGATTAACCAACTACCAGTCCTGGACAATTCAGAAGAAAGTGCTTCCTCTGAGCATGATGTGCTTATGGTACGTGTCCCTGAGGTTTGATTGAATATTGTTTTTTTCTGGCCACTCCAGCCGAAGAACAAGGAGACATTCAATGATTAGGGGAAAATGTGCCTGTAGATTTACGAGAAACAAGTGACAAACTAATTATAAAAATTACCTAAAATTTTAAGCACACATTTACTTAAACTTTTTGATATTTTTCTTTAAATATTTACCACATGTAACTTTTTTTTTTTTTTTTTTACCTGATGCATCACCTATTTGGAACTTAATGCAATGCAGGAAAAAGTTTAAAGAAATTTATGAGCATTTGAATTGGTTACAGACCTCTGACCAAATTTTCTAAAATTTACTGGAACCGGACATCCCTAAGATCACTAAGTGTTATCTCTAAAAAATGTTAATTTTTCGCGATAACATATGTAAAGGGAAACATACAATTTGTGATTGTTTTATTAACAACTACTGAAATCTGATAAAAAAATATATATATATATGCATACTATGCTGGGTACAGCTAGAAATTATTTAATTGAAGTTATAGTAGTTGCTATAAAGGAAAAGTAGTTTGCAAGGCACCCCTAGCAAGATGGCTTGCGCTGATCGGGGTGACTACGAATGGCTGCCCTGAGGAGGCAGTGTTAAGATGTGACTGGGAGAATGAATGAGTGGGAGCCAGCCCAGCCACGTGGGAAGGAGCAGGGGGTGGAGAAGAGAATCTCAGGCAAAAAGAATAGTGTGTGCAAAGGTCCTGAGGCAGAAAGAAACTGTCCCTTTAAAGAAACCGAGTAGTCCGGGTGATTCCAGGCTTCCTGGAGCAGAAGGAGGGCACTGACAGGTAAGACATGCAGTGAAAGAGAAGGACAATCTGTGGTCATAAGACACTAATACAGAGGGCGATAAAGAGGGTGAGAAAGCAGGACCCTCTCCTTGGTTCACACACGACGTAGCCAGGCTCCCCTCCACCCACTTGAGAGCCCAGATAGTCATGGAGTGCAAAGAAACTGAGGTCAGTGAACTCCTTCCTCGTTTTTGTCTTTACATAATTTGATCCGGTCCTTTTTTCTGGATTACCAAAATAATTGCGCCATACGCCATACGCCAGGCTCCCCTCCACCCACTTGAGAGCCCAGATAGTCATGGAGTGCAAAGAAACTGAGGTCAGTGAACTCCTTCCTCGTTTTTGTCTTTACATAATTTGATCCGGTCCTTTTTTCTGGATTACCAAAATAATTGCGCCATACGCCAAGCGTATAGCTAGTCCGCAGTCAGATTGTTCCTGTAGTCCGCCTGGTGTGATACCACTCTCCCACCTTACACCCACGCAAATAAGACCACGCTTCCCAGCTACTTCAGAGACCACCGCGGCGCTGCACAGCTCCTGCCTGCTCTAACACACTCCCCACTTCGCTGCCCCCCAGCTCAGCTCCCTACGCCCACCACTTCCTGGCCCTCCTACCATTCCACCGGAAAAAAAAAAATTACCCAGGCCCCCAGCCAGAAAAAGTTGTTAAACCCTGTCCTCGGCAACTTCACAGCACATTTGCTTTAATACCAAAAGAGGATTCATCTTGGCCAATGAGAAACAAATGAATATGCAGTGATTCGCCACTTGCTGTAAAACGCCGCCAACGATTCCCGCTGCTATGTTCTCTTCTGTTTTTATAATCAATTAAAAAGGTGCGGTTCATTAGGGGCATTTTTTTCCCCCTCGTAAAAATGGAAAGAAGCAGCAAGCAGCCCTCGGAAGAGGCACAAAGCTCTTCTGAGAAACGTCCGGCAGACAGAGCTTCTTACAGTAACACTTTATTTTAATGGTCCTTTAATGCGAAATTGACCACGGAACTCCCACTGATGAAGCCCTCGCGGCAGCCTCATTCACCCTAAATAAAAATGACTACCTTACCAGAGACAGGTCACAGCCAAGATATCAGCCTAGAAGGCTATTCCAAGGGAGGGAGAAGGGAAAGAAAAAACCCCCTCCCTGTGCTTTCATAAAAATCCCCTCTTCATCCCTGCATCTCTAATCCAACTCTCCATTCCCTCATTTAGATAAGCGTCCCTTATACCTTAGGGACTTATTCTTCTGCAGAGACACCATAGGTAGCAACTTTCTGAGAATTGAATTGTTTTTCCCAGAATCCAAAGGGAGCCTAGTTGGTTTGAATGCTCTCTTGTGGGTGAGCCAAGGAGACGGGAAGGCAGCTCATGACTAACCAGCATGACACAGCTCACAGAAGCACTCACCATCCCCTCATCACTAGCGGCAGATTGAAGGTAATGTTTTAAGAGGTTTACAAGCTGCTGGGAAATTGTGGGTTTGCGAAATGTTCTTTAAACCTTTTGAAATTCAAATTCCATTTCAGCAAAGATGTCGAAATGGTAACCAGAGGAATGGACAAAAGACTGACAGTCCACCCATTCATCACAGCCCCTCCTGCTCCCCCGCCCGCCCGCCACCAGGCCCTTCAGATGGACAGTTGGTTGAATTGCTAAAGGCCCACCAAGGGGCGGATGTGGGAAGGAGTCATAGGGGCAGGGAGAGCTGACATTAGAAACAGCCTGGCTGAGAGTCTGCTGTGTGTGGCGGGGGGGTGGTGCCAGGCAGCTTGGCAGCAGGAGCCAAGAACAAACATGGGGAATGTTCACACTGTTTTCTTAAGCAAAGGAAGTGTAAGGAGCAGCAGTAGTGTAACGATCACACATGAGGGAGCCCAGGCGCTCTGCCGGCTTGCCTCCGAGGGTGTAACTGTTCATCCCTGCGGACCCTGCACAGTAATATCCAGCATCCACATCTTGATGATACTAGCGAATAAAAAGGCAGCAAATGTGACCAGGCTGGACTTTGAGAATGCCGTGAGGTAAAAATGTCCACCCAGCCCCAACGAACAGGAGGTCAAAAATCAAACTAAGAAAGGAAAAAGGCAGGCGGCACGGTCAGCCTAAGGGATGTGGCGGTATACCATTAAGAACTCAGGCCCTGGAACCATGCTGCTCAGGGTTCACAGTCTTCCCCTGCCATCTGCTGTTCTGTGTGACCTTCGGTGAGTCATTTCTCTATTAAATGAAGCAATAGAAGCATCTATCTCATAAGGTCGCCTAAATATATAAAGTAAGATGATCCACAAAATGTTCCTAACCCAGTGCCTATCGCATTATAGTACTTAACAAATTGTATCTATCATTTTGCGTGTGTGCTGAGGGCGGGCCAGCACCACCACTACCCTCAAGGGCAGAGGTTTCCATACGCCCCCATTCTCACACGTTCAGCATGTTTTGAATATACCTGTTAGCATTTCCGTGCACCTGCAATGATTACAGAGATTCCTTCTTCCCCATCTTCATTCATTTTTCTGTTTAATTTATCATCTTCCAAATCCTTCTCAGTCTAGCTGTCACTTGATATTAGATGTTGACTGGGGAGAAAGTAGCTGTTCCAGATAAACTGGTATTAGCCTGGAATAAGCAATGAAGACTATCTATAACGTCTGGGTTTGAGTCAGGTCAAATTTGCAGAGTTTCAAGATAAGATGGACATGCACCAGATCCATCCTTATCCTGTCTCTCATTAAGCAGCACAAAGGGGAAGGTCTGAAATTGATGGAGCAATGCAGTGCCTCCTGTCAGAAGAGGAGGAGGACATGGGGACATGGTCTCTAATGCCCATTGAAGTTGAGGTCCCGTTCCAGAAAGAGTATTGCCAGCGAGCCTAAGGGAACGAGCAAGGTGCTATAATATTCTGCTTTCTCCCACATCCAAATTACTTAACTAAAAATCATACTCTTTAATACCAACCTAAGAGAAGTGTTAATTATAAAAATGAATAATTACTTATTTCAAAAACTGCATAATTATTTCACACACTTCTCCAAATAACTCAAGTTGTTCATGAAAAGGCTAAAAGACCAAAATACTAAGAAGTATTTTACTCTAAGAAAACCCCAAGTGTTTTACTGCTAAGTTTTAACTCGCTCAGACTAGCAGTCTCTAGAATAAATCAATGCTACATGTCATCGCAGCCCCACAGAATCCTTTATCGAAGTCCGAACCAATTTAACATGTTTAGATTTCACACCTCATGAATGAAGAATCTGAATGTCCTTTCATTAGCCATTTTAGGATTGGTCGCCCCTCCGTTCTACTGGCATCAACTGTATTTTCTGAGGAGGAAGTTAGAAAGGAAGGCAGAGAGGGAAAGAATGAAACCAGATGCCCACTTCTTCGTCTAGAACTCCATCCTGTCATACTGTATGGAACAATTATTGTCATTCGCCCTCCAGATGGCTTAGTTCTCTCCTGTGGGGTGGGGTAAGAGATCTGGACTGAGACTGTGGGGAAATCTGTCCACATGGCATTATCAAGATGGGGGTCCACAGCGCATGCCTTCCTATTCGCCATTCCAGCTCGAGGCCTGTGTGCTCCACCTTCCCAGGGCCCAACCCTGTGCCACAACACACAGAACCTCCGTCGTTACTCCTCTACCACCCGCTCTCTTTTTCAGTCGATACACGCCTTTTCTTCTGCTTAGAACTACCTTGTTCCTTTTCTTCACCTGGGTAATTCCTGCTGTTCCTTCTCATCTCGGCTTAGATGTTTCTTCCTCCAAGATTCTTCCCTGTCCTCCCAATTAAGGGGCATTATGTGCCTTTCATATGCGATCCTCTGGCAAAGTATGCATCCTCTATCTTAGCGTCTATCATAAATCTATTAGTTAAAACTTTCATTGCAAGACATGGACATCAGCTTGAGGGAATGTAAGCAATGTTTAGATGTGGTGTTATCATACATGATCCAAGGGCAAGATTGAAATCAGGTCATAGGAAAGGACTAGAATCAGAAATTCAAAGTTGATAGGATTCTCTTTCCCTTACGTTTTGGCTAACTTCTGCATATTTACTCCCTTCTTATTAGTTTCTCCAAACCAGCTTTCTCTCCAGTCTAGTCATATGGCAGGTAACAGCTCTAGTGACATGCAGAAAACAAAATGTACCTAAATGACAATCCCAAATTTTTGCCATAATTGTATTGGCTCTTAATTAAGTTAGGCAGCTAACAGAGGGCCCATTTTCAAGAAGAGGGCAATGACTATAAGATAAGCTATTACTCTAAAGATGTAGAGTATCATACTATTTGTAATGCCTCCTTGCTGTCTGTATCCTTGAACATCAATCGGTAAGCTTTTGAAAGTAGGTTAATCTACTATGTCTACCTTACTCACCATTGTATCCGTTGAAACTGTGCCAGACACCTTAAAATACTTAATTGTGATATAAAAGAAACATCTGTACAATTCACTCCATGTCAATAGCTTTCTTTCTCCTGTCTCCCAAACCCATTTAGATGCCCCACTCACACACACACACACACACACACACACACACACACACATACACACACACACACACACACGCTCCCTATCATTACTACTTACTTCAGATGGCGATCTATATTTCTTGTATATTTTAGCCTCTATAAAATGTTCCCTCATCCTCCACAAACATGCCCAGGGACTTTACACTTTATATATCTCTCCGCTGGAATAGGAACAAGAAATACAAATTATTTACATCTTACTAAGTTACAGGCATAGTGATAGGCATATCACATACTTTTTGTAGAATCTTATAACACTCAATATTTTCCCCAGTTAAAGCCTGGAAATAGCTGAGTAACTTGTTCAAGGTCACAACTAATAAATTACCTTAATCTAGCTGAGTCCAAAACTTGATATCTTTCTACTCTCTAATCTTTCCACTTATACATCTTACCAGGCTGAAAACTTCTCAAATCTAGTAACCATTGCTAAATTTATTTCTATCTCCCCAAGTCTAGCATATGTTACATTTCATATAAGCATATTAAATATGCTCGATTCATATATTTTGAGAAATGAATAAATTAATGAATGAATGGGTAGATAGAGTCTATTGGGGGCTGAAAAGATGCATTCACCATGGGTCAAGTTTTTCTCAAGCCTAACAACTTTGTAGTCTTTACATGTCAGCAGAACAATTAGCTCAAATAAAAAATATATGTAATTGGTTCTATATAGTTGACATGGCTGGAGGACTAGCTTTGATAGATAAAAACCTCTCACTAAGAAAAAATATAAACGCTGTATACAATACAAAGCAAAACAAAATGAAACAGCGACTATTGAAGGTTTTGGAAAACAACCAAGCTATCTAGGATTAGGAACAGAGCTACAAAAGAAAACAATGTCAGAGAAGGGAGCTTAACGCAGTTTGCAGCTTCTGCACTTTTGGCGTTTGATGAATCCTAAGACTTTGGAAGCAAGAGACCAATAAATTAAGACAAATGCAGCTACTAAGAGGCTAAAAAGAATAGGCAGAGCACAGTGGACTTGTAGGGCAGAGAAACTACTATGTATGATACTGCAGTGGTGGATACGTGTCATTATGCACTATCAAAATCCACAGAACTCACAACATCAAGAGTGAACCCTAATGCGAACATGGACTTTGGGCGATAAAGATGTGTAAGTGTCAATGATGTGTCGATTGTAACAAATGTACCACTCTGGTGCAATTTCATAGAGAGGGAGGATGATTTTTGTGGGAGGACGTGGAGTATGTGGGGACTCTACACTTTCCACTCAATTTTGCTATGAACCTAAAACTTCTCTAAAAAGCCAAATTTATTAATACCAACAACAATAATAATAATTTTAAAAGCTAAAAAGAGCTTTCAACTGTCCTGTGGAGCTGGGGAGAAATAAATTGGCATTCAGGACCTGCCAAGAAGAAGGGACTCTGGTTAACACTCAAGGTGTTTAGTTGAGATTTTTGAATAGCAATATCCTAAGAGTCAGGGAAAATAGACAATCCCTCACAAAACTTGAACCTCAGTCACAAAATATCTCAATACCTAATTGCATCAAGATGATCTATATGTATGTTGACTTCCTGCAAGAATCAAAATAAATCTTCTCTGGATGAATGAAAATGTCCAAGCCTCTAAAAATTTTTCACATACAGTGTCCAGTATTCAATTGAAAATTACAAATTATGCAAGGAAGCAAAGTTAAATGACTGAAAATTCAAATTATCAGACAATAAAATGTCATGCACAAAAAATCCAAACATTAGAGGTATGAACCTGAAACCTTAAAATAACTATAATTCATTTATTTCAGAAAGTAGAGAAAAAGTAAAAAATATAGATGGTGTGATAGATATTTCTACCAGAGAAGTAGAATAGAATCATTTTTAAAAAATCAAAGTTAATAGTAGAACTAAAATATATAACAAATGAAATCAAGGACTCATTAATGGAATATTATTAATAGCAGATTAAACAGTGAAGGAAAACAGAAGAGGAAATCAGTGAACTGAAAGACAGTTCTGTACAAAATTTCTAGACTGAAACATAGAAAGAAATATTTAATGGAAAATACTGAAAAGAATTTGAGACATATAAACCATGGAGGAAATACAAGTGTATGTATAATTGGAGTCTCACGAGAATAGGAAAGAGAAAATGGGCATATGCAATATTTAGAGATATTGATAAAGAATATTTTTAAACTGACAAAAGTAATCAAGCTACAGATTTAAGAAATAAAAAGTAAAAGTAAATGTAAGTAAACGCTTCTAGAAGAAAATATTGGCAAGTACTCTCATGACCTTTATTTTTTAATTTTTTATTAAAAATTATTGAGGTGAAATTAAGTTTTAAATGTACAATTTAATAGTATGCCGTGTGTGTGTGTGTGTGTGTGTGTGTGTGTGTGTGTGTGTAGAGAGAAAGAGAGAAAGAGAGAGAGAGAGCGTGAGAGCAAGAGCGCTATGTGTTCATCACCCAAAGTTAGATTTCCTCTGTCACCAAATATTTGACCCCTTTTACCTCTATCTACCTTCCCCATATCCCTTTCCCTCTGGTAACCACTAACCCACTGTTCGTGTCCATGACCTCTAGAAAGACAAAGATTTCTTAAACAGTCATAAAAGGTCTAAAAAGGAAGAAACAAATTGATGAATCATGCCATGTTACAATTAAGAACTTCCGTGTATCAAAATCATCACTAAGAAAGCATGAAAGCATGACCTTGAGTGTGAAAAGATATTCAGTAATCATATGCAGAATATATAAAGTCCTACAACTCATTAAGAAAAATCTTGATAACGAATAGGAAAAGTCACATATGAATAGACACTTCACGTAAAAGAATAGAAAAATGATCAATAAATATATATGAAAATATGCTCAACATAATTAGACATCAAAGAATCTAAGCTGAGAAAAATTTAAAACTGACAATACCGGATGTGGGAAAGTATGGGGAATAATTGGAAGTTTGCCACCCTACTTGTAGCAATGTAGATTGGCACAATCACTTGATGAAACTCTAATAGAATCTACACAAGTGAACCTACAGAAATATTTACGTGATGTGTGACCACCAATTCTACACCAATTCAATTGATTTGCATACAAATGTGCATCAAAATACAAATGTTCATCAAAATACACATGCAAGAATGTTCATACCTACATTATTCATAGTGTTCTAAGATTAAAATAATCAAAATGTTTATCAACAGTAGAATGGATAAATGAATTGTAGTATAACTGTACAATGTGTGTCAGTTTACATCCTCCAGGCAACCATCAGAGAGAATGAGGGTGGAGACATTTACTGAGAGTAATACCTGTGAAATAGTTGGAGCAAGAATAGGCTGGTTAAGTCTTCGGAAGGTAATGTAGATCTAACATTCATAGAAGAGAGGACGAAGGAAGGAAAATTGGGAAGGAAGGAGCTGCAGACTAGTTGGGGCTCCGAGAACATCTCCGTCACTCCAGTGAGGGTCTTCCATGCAAATATTACCCATGAAGGAGTTCCAAATGAACAGAAATACTCAGGCCTTAACGCCACCCCTCTCCTGCCATACTCAGTCATGGGCTGGATGCTGCCCAGAGAAAGCACATCCTAGGACTGAATGCTGCAGCAGATCTTAAAGGCACTGGAGCTGGAGGATGTGGGCTAACAGCATTCCTCTAGGATGACGCCCACCTCTCCATGGCTGCCATATGGAACACCACAAAACCCATACACTTAAGACTGCTACAGAATACCATGCAACATGGAAGGATCTTACAAACACTATGTCTAGCTAATGAACCCAAGACCTCCTCCCCCTAAAAAAAAACACATACTTCATGATTTCATGTATATAGAGCTCAAGACAGTCAAAAACAATCTGTGGTGGTAATGTCAAAATAACAATGCCATTTGACCAAGCACCTAACAACAGTCAGCATTCAGTAGGCTGCTGTGGTTTACACATAATGGTCTGGGCTGTGGTCACGCATGTGTTCACTTTGTAAAAATTCATTGAGCTACACGCAATGATTTGTACCCCATTCTGCCACACTGTAGTAAAAAACAAGTTACTTTTTAAAAAAGCTGGTATGACCAGATAAATGTGTTAACAAAACTAGATGTCATATTATCCGGGAAACAAAAGCCAAGAGAATGATGGCTTTGTAGAATGTAGTAAAATATGAACAGGATAAAATATATTTATTTTAATACAGAAGACTCAAATAATTCTACCAAAATATTTCTATAATTATTAAATCTCTATTAATGGGAAACAGGTGACATGCTGCTGTTTTATTTACTTCTGTAAACAACATCTTGATGGCTTAATAGCTACTGTATTTTTATTCTGAAAAAGCATGTGCAGCCCAATATTAGATTAACACAGCACTTCCCAACTTTTTTCAATACAAGTGAAAGCTAGAAAAACTACCATTGTGATGCTCCTTTTAATTGAATTTGCATACTGGTTTGCATAATAATTGATGTCTGTATTACTTAAATATCATCTTTATAATGTGCTTCCCCACACATAATACAGTTTCCTTTTTCCCTTGGCTAATCCATATGTACTATCACCAGATATGAATTAGCACAAATGGGACCAGTGTGCAGGAATGGAATAAACAGGGAGCTGGGAGGCAGCCGCACTGAGTTTTGTTCACACCTCTGGCACTAATTAGATCTCTGTGATATTGAGCAATTAAACATTCGAACCCGCAGGTTCCTGGGTTGTAAACTGAGACTCCTGTACCATATGGTCTCTAAGATATGTTTTGGCAATTGTGTGTTCTGGATTTGGATCCCACTGTTCAGCCTGGTGACCTTAAGGAAATTATCTCACCATTTACGTCTGACTTCTTGTTTAACAGAATGGTTGTGGCAAATACTTTATTACTTTTTCACTCCTTCCTTCTCCAGTAGAAATACAGTTTTGTTCACTTATCTTTCCTTTCCCTGAACAGTCAAGGAAAGTGACTCCATCCTAGCTCTAGCTACAGTGTCTAAATAGTTTAAGCCATAGCAACCATAACCTTCCTTCTTCAGAGTTTGCTTTAGACATGGGCATGGGACAGAATGCTGGCCGATGAGACTGAGGGGGATGTCCACTTAGAGGCACGTAGCAAACAATGGTCTTTTCTCTTCTGGGCTTTGCCATATCTAAATGTAATATCTGGAACTAGAACTGTGGCAGTCATCTTGAAACTTTGGGGGAATCAGACGGAGGTGAGGGCAAAGCTGACACAGCATGGAAGGCGGGGAGGTGCTGGGTACCAAGTCTTCAGGTACTTGATAACATCCTTGAGTCAAAGATGGTATTGTGCCCTATCTCTGGACTCTTTATCATGGGAAACGATACATTTACTTATTGTTAAAGCCAGTTGAATCCACTTTTTTTCTTACTTGATGCTAAAAACATCCTAACTGATAGAATGAGTGTAATAATATTTACCATACAGAAATAATGTGCCAGATGCCAGGACCTTGTGAGCAATTTTATTATATTTATTATATATAATTATATGTATAATTTAGATGCTATATATATTTTAGTCTTTAAACTTACTGCATTTCAGTATACATGGTATAGAGTAGATGGTGCTGATAAATATATATATGTACACCAAAGCATCATGAATTTGAAGACTAAAAAGATGAAACAATGGTCTAAGAAGCTAAACTTCCCTTTAAAATTAGCTGCTTTCAAAGCTTTATTCAGTAAGCTACATTTTGTTTGAAACTGCTTTTTCTCCCCATCATAACCATCTACTAAAAGAAACTATTCATCCAGAAAAGTATTTCATGATTTGTTCTGACCTGGATACTGAGAAAAGAGGAAATAAATGCAAAAAAAAAATAGTCATTTTATTCTAAGAGCTAAAAATGCATATGCAGCAATAAGAAATGGTTGTAGAAAATAGTTGAGTAATAAAGAATAAGCCAAAATCTCAGAAAGAGTATTTCAGGTGATATACACTCTATAAATTCAGAAAACATAGAGATTGTTGTGGATTGAAGGGATTAGTTACGCCATTCACGGGGAGCAGATCACCAGAGAAATTATAACCCTCATGTACGGCTTCAGACCCCTTAAACCTGGGATGCACTGACCTCCTTCCTACCATCTCTGTTGAATGCATAGGTAGTAACGAGTTGAGGTCAAAGGTGCCCCCTCTAAATGGTAGAGCAGTGGAAACACATGGCCATGAGGATTTATATCTGGGTAGGAAAACTCAAAGCCAAAAAAAAAAAGGATGTAACAGACCAGTTTGAGACGGAGGACTAACACCCACCACTCCTACAGTGGTGCGGATTTTTGGTTTGTTGTGGAGCAAGAGGAATATTCAGGTAATAATTTAAAATAACAAGAATAAGATATAAGAATAAGAGAGTTTCCTATCAACCATCAGATAAGTGAGTTGCAGGGCTATACTAAATCTACAGAGCAGCCCAAACAGAGAGATGAGGCTTCTTTCCAACATGTTTAGTTGCTGATTTTATGTGAAGCAAAGGCTTTTGGGCAGTGTCTAAGGGTTGGATTATGAAAATGATCAGACCAGTAGATTGTTCTTGGTGATAGAAAGTGTTTCAGTACTACAAAGATTATACAAGAAATCGGCCAAGTCCTCAGAGATATGTCTGTCATCACGAGTTTTGCTTTCTCCTCAGGAGAAACATGTGGACATCTCTCTCTTATTTTTATCTCCCTATGATAATGCGAAACTTAACTGGCTTATGTCTTTTTGAAATAAATGGCACGACAGTAAATATTGAAAACACATAAGGAAATATCTGGTCTATCAAACTCTTTCACTATAGTCCCAAAGTCATAAAAGACAGAACAATCCACATACTGGGGGGCACCTCGTTACCAACAAGTCACACTCTCTTTCATAGTGAAGAAAATAATATCTTTTGATGTATACAGATACAAAGTTTGTATAATTTTAGCTATAAATAAAATTAATGTAGTTGTAGAAATACAGGTATTTGGTGTCACTGAAACAAAAGCTCTCCAATCTGTAACTATTTTAATTATCATATATTCAATAAGCAGTTGTTGAGTATTATTCCCAGGGACACTGTTTCTGAGTGTGGTACGTGAGCGTTGGGAAGGTGGGATCATTTTAGAGGATATTCTGATAAATATTTTTTATTGGTTGGTTATATAGTTCTGTTAGTGTATGTATGAATATATATATATATAGAAAGACATATATAAACACATACACATACATACCTATGCACCTAGCACATCAACTATATGATATAAACTTTTGATAAATGTATTTGAGTTTAACAAGTGAGTTGACTTAAAAAAATAAAACATTGAATAACTGTAGTGATCAGAATTCTCCAAGAATCAGATGATCTCTAAGATCTCACCCCCTGTTATGCATGCCCTGTATAATCCTTGAGTATGAGAAGAAAATGTGAATATGATAGGATAGTCACTCCTGTAACCATATTATTTTATGTAATATCTACAATGTCATAGTAGATTAAAGGGACTCTCTGGTTAGTCTGGAAGAAGTGACTGACATGTAACAGGGAATGGCAGCAGCCTCTAGACGCTAGAAATGGGATCCACTGACAGCCACCAAGAAAGCAGGGACCTTAGTCTTACAATCTCAAAAAACTAAATTCTCCAATGACCTGAATGAGCTTGGAAGAGGATGCCGACTTTCAGATGAGACACTGATACCTCTAGCACCTTGATTTCAGCCTTGTGAGACACTGAGCAGAGACTCCAGCTAAGCTGAGCCCATTAAGCATGTGGCATTTGTCACTCTGATAGAAAACTAATATGTTCGAGAATAGATCACGTGGTATGGAGCAATGGCGAAAACCATGAAGGCGGTGGCTCAAATGACCGACGTTTGAAAACTTTGCCCAAACATCGAGAAAGAACTACTCTCAGACACAAAGGAGAAGAGCTCCTGCCTTGGCTTTTGCATAGCAGAAGCATCGAGTATCATAAATACACACAAAATGGGCACATACATGGGCTCCTGTCTCAATGGAGTTCAGTGCACAGAGCTGGCCAGGTGCATCTGTAAGTCTCATAGGTCTAAACATCTGCTCTCATGGCTAATACCATTCTGGCCTCAAGGTAGTGCTTCTACCCGCTTCTCATCCAATGGCCTTAGTCAGGTAAACCAAACCCAAGGGCTGTGAAGTTGCATGTGTTGTTCTGCAAAGAGAATGGAATGGCAGAAGCCTGGGTCAGACACAAATCAAATAACCTGTGAAATCCTCCTCTTAGGACAAACACAATGGCTTCTTGCACAATGAAGTGTGGTTTCCCAGTAGTGTCAAGTATCTCATTTCTAGCTTCTCTCCAGGTTCCAATTTATAGTTCTGAGGAGTACTAGCGAATTTGCAGGGTAAGTACAAAAGTTACACAGTGGTTAAGGAAAAATTTGCAATATAAAACAGTTCATTTTACTCATGCACACACACACAAATTGTATGTTGGAAACTAAAACTGCAAACACTTGTAATTTTACAAAATATTAAATAAGCTTTAATTAAATATTAATATCAAAACTGTTAAATAACAGGAAAGCAATCAACAAAACTCAGACTGGGAAAAATTCTATAGGACAAACAAGGTGGTTCCCTCAACAAATAAAATGAAAAGAGGAGAGGCAGGAAAGATGGGAGAAAGGGAGGGAAGAAAGGGGGTGGGGAGAGAGAGAGAGAGAGAGAGAATTAAAGAAAAAGAGACAACGAGAAGGAAAGAAAAACCCAAAGATTAAAAGAGACTTAAAGACATTTCAACAAATCACAATGTATGACCTTTCCTTGGATTTTGATTCAAATTATTAAAAATATATGCAACATTTGACATAATTGCAATATTAAACATTTGATAGTTGTTCAATGATATTAAAAAAATTATTGTAATATTTTAGGCTCAATAATAATCATGTGGTTATGTTAATAAACTCTTATCTTTAGAGACATTACTGATATATTTACAGATCGAATTACATGACATGTGTGATTTCCTTTAAAACAATAAGGGGGAGGAGTAGAAGGGTCAGATGATATAAGATTGGCCATAACCAGATCCATCACTGATGCTAGATAATAAATGTATGGGGATTCATTATACTATTCTGCCTACTTTTGTATGTTTGAAATTCTCCACAATAAAAAGGTTTTTTTAAGAAAAATATTTTTAAATAAAATTTTGCAATTTATTTTAACTTTATTTAGAATTTTTATATTTATTAATAATGTTTCTTTTTGCTCTTAGTGAATAATTTTGAATAATTTAGAGAAAAATTAACTGTTTTGGAGGGTTAAATAATTGTAATAATTAAAAGTGTTATATTTACTTGAATTTACATTATTGATGAAAATATTTTAAAGTTTTGTAAGCTGTGAGTACATACACGTTCTTTTTTAATCCTTTAAATTCTTAAGAATGAGTACAAATCGAGAGCATGATAGAAATGGAAAATACAAAAGGGAAGTTCAGAAAAAAATAAAATGTTGAAAAGAAAAACAGAAATATAAATTTTCCAAAGAAATGGGTTGCTTAAGTTTTTGAAAATTGGAAACAATGAGAGTGAATTGTATTAAACATAACATACATAAAAGTCACGAAGAGCATATTATACATTTTCTGTAATCCCTCATCAAAACAATGAAAACGAGCAAAATGGTTCTTGTCACTAAGCCTTCAACTTGAACAGATCCGATAAAATCCCTGTATTTTCACATCTTTTACTGCACAAAGATCGAATTATTAAACGAGATAATGAGCATGTGCAAGCACCTCAGTTTAACTCTTGGCCTGGCCCTGTATTTGGAAGCCTTGGGGAAGGAACTCTGCCAGGAGATACGTCCTCTGCCTTTACATGGTCTACAGTCCCTTCTAGAAAGAGACTACCCAAAATAATAATAATGATAAAATAAAATAAGTTCAAAACATTATATTTTGTCTTATAAGAATTCGAAGAGGAAAGAGAATTGTAAAGCTCTAATAACACTAAAAATTAGAGAAGGCTTGTGGCAGGAGGTAAGACTTCTCTGAGCTTTGGTGGAAGAAAGAATTCCATTAGATGGTATGGAGAAGGAAGGTCATTCTGGGCACAAAGAATTCCCAAAAGTATAGATCAAGAAGGAGGGGTCCAAATCGTCCGAGGGGCTCTGTTTAATAAAGACAGGCCTCAATCAATTTTACACCATGAGTGCAAATTTAAGCCGGATTAGTCTGGCCCTGCTAAGTACCTTGTTTAGGAACTGAAATATTATAGCCGCGACATGGCCACCAGAGGAAATGAAATGGAAGCCTATAAACCCTGAAGTGTGGAACAGAAACGCAAATTCAGAGAACTGAGTATAGTTTTATTTTGGGGCTGTACCATAAAGATGACTTAGGTAGACCCAAGGGCCAGGGTTCTGTGGGCATGTGTGCAGGCCCTTGGTGATCATTAACTTTTGAGAAAAAAAAATGTTACATGGCTCTGCAAGTAAAAATGATTAAGGTATTTCTTGTAGCTATTTCTGTGTGTCATAAAAACAGCGGGATTTTTTTAGAGTGGGTTGATATTTTTTATCCCAGTCCTCCCTAAAGGGAATTAAAGAGTTGAGACCTGTAGGAATTTATTGGCCTGATGGGATAAAAACACAGTGCCAAAAAGAGCACACATATTCCCAGTGACTCGTTTGAGTTTCTATCTAAATGCAAAGCCTGGTCTTATTTTTTGAAACCACATTTCTGGTAGACTGTTTAAGAGTTAAGGGATTACAAGAACAAGTCATTGATCTTCTATTTCTGAGGCTAACAAATAATTTCATATTACTGAAACCAGACATTGCCTTTAAACTCATAGATTTTAACCAGAAGGGAGGAGGGAACATGCTTTTGTTTTTGTCTGTGATAATTTGAAAACTGACATTCTTGGGAAGAAAAGAGAAAACATTAAATCTTCCAAGAACACTTTTCCATGCTCTCCTTGGGGGAAAAAAAAAAAAAAAAAACAAGGCAAATTAGAAATTGCCTTGGACAGAGTATACAAAATGGAATGACCCAAAGCTTTTTGAAGGGTGGCCTATCTTTTAAAATCGAGCAGCATGATGTACTGTGTACTTAGGAAAAAAAAACATTGTTCTCAGTCAGAACAATTCCAGGTGAAAAATGAGGTACTTATAGATGAGATAGTTCCATTGCTATATTGATGAAACCAAGCTAAATAAATATTTTACAGCCCTTTTGACAAAAGATTTTGATTAAAGGAATTATAGTGGAGGTAACTTGCCACTAATGAAGATGAGATCCCACAAGAACACAAAGCAACTGAGTTTTAAAACAAATATACCAAAACTTATATAGTTCAGTGAGTGTTGTCTCCCCCACAAAGGGTCTGTCTTAGGAAGCTGTAAGTTTAAATAAGACCCCAGCAATTTCTTAAAAGAGTTTCTAAATCTTCTGTTCAAGCCTTCAGGGACAGCAATGTATCATTTTGACTATCTTCAAAAATAAGAAAACTTCAACACATGAAAATAGATTTTCATTTTTGAAAAATAATCAAAAGTCCATTGAAAGCAAGTCTGGAGACTCAGAGGTGATTAAGCTGAGTTTTAATTTAGAAATAAATTTTAAGTTGACAATCAAGAGGTGGCTTCTAAGCACCTTTGGAAATGGATCTGGAGGAAATTTTCAAGAATTAGAAAAATAATTTATTGAAATAAATGTAATGACTCCTAACAACTTTGAAGAGAAAAATCGATCTTAGCATATTATAGACATACCATATTTAAACATTCTAATATTCATACAACCATTCTGAAGTGGCAATACGTACCAAAGTATAAAATATGTGTGCCCTTTAACCTAGCAATTCCTTTCAAAGACATGATCCTGAAGACAGAGAAGTAAACAAAAATACTTAGGCAAAAGAATTCAGTATTGAATGGGTGAACAATTAAAGACACACTATCACCAATTACGGATTAGTTAAATAAAATACATGATACTACAATAGAAAGCATGGAATTGTTTAAAAGATGGTGGAGAGAGCTGGGAGGCCACACAGTTTTTATGTCATGTGTTAACTTCAATCAAACACTGCGTTAAGGATTCTGAGACAGAGTTTAGTCTTTCAGAAGAAATTTTTGGTAATCAATGATGCCTGCAAAATTAGTAGAATAAAGAAAGTAGCAATACAATGCCCAGGTCTTTGCCACCCCTAATGGAACGAGCAGTCAGGATTAAAACAGATATCTCAGTAGAAGGAATTTACCAGGGAGAATTAGTTACAAAGTGCTAGAAAAGCTGAAAGAGGAGACAGGAAAAGTGGAGCGACATGAAGATTTACAGCCACAGGAAGCTACTGCCACCCACCGAGCTAAAGGGCGATAATAGAATGTCATCCACATAGTCGCCCAAAGAGCTATGTGGCTAAGGCCACCAGATGTGCATCAAAATCCTAAAGGAGAGGGAGCCCCAGCCTGAGACCTCAGCGTGTGTAATCAGTGCAGTCTCACAGAACACCACACTCAATAAAGGCCCCGGGGCACACTTGGTTTAATGCCCTGCCGTCATCTTGAAATTTTAATAATTTTGAACAAAAGGCCTGCATTTATTGCCATTTTGCACTGGGCCTCAGAAATTATGCAGCCCGTCCCGCCAGAGACTCTACCCAAAGCAGAAAGAGATGAAGTTGAATATCTTGGCCACTCCTTCTCCTCACCCTTCATTCACCCACTGGTTCCCACTGGCCCGTCTTAAACGGAAGCTCTTAGGGAAAGGATGAGTAGTTTGCAGAGACTGGTCTCCAGGAACAGGGCACAGCGGGAGAATGGTGGGGAAGAGACCCGATAGCTGAACAGGAAAACAGCTGGCATATCCAAGGTAGGTAACCATGCGTGATCAAGGAGAGATACTCAAATATATTAAGGATTTAAAAAGGTATAGAACGTGGAACTGTGTGTGCTCCTGTTTACCTAAATGTATATGAGTTTACATTCCTTTTTAACAGTTAGGCAGTATAAATCAAGAAGACATAAATCAAGGTGTTTAAAATAGTGGCAGGCAAGTAAGATGATGGCCACTTTCTATAGCTTTTGTTTATACACACACACACATATCTGTATATACCTATATATGTGTTTATTTATGCGATGTATATGATATTATGAAAATATCATATACAACAATATCTCCACCAAAAAAAAAGTAGCTTTATTTTTTAAGTTAAAAATATACAAAGAGGATCTGCTTTTAGAACGAGCAATCTCGTCTTTTTACCATTAAGGAGAGGTAAAAACAGAAATTTAGCTCTTGACCCAGTCTTGTCAAATACGGCAGGGAGAGAGAGCTGGACAAGAACTGAGGAAACATACTGTGGAGTGGGTGACTGGGAGGACATCAGGACAATCCGAAACACAGTTTCAGTAAACCAGTGAAGGCCAAAGTTTGATTCAATAAAGAAATACAACTAGCAAATGAAGGTAACTTCCTCCAAAATCAGGCAGGAAGAGGAAGCAATGGGCTGGCTTTTTTTTTTTTTTAATTTAAAAATAGTTGGTACAAAATCTTGTATGGGTTATATTAATTTCAGGAGTACAGTACACAATGATTTGACATTTTGATGCCCTACAGTGTGATCACCCCACCAATTCTAGCCGTCATGTCACTGTGCAGACTTAGCACAATATTACTGACTGTATTCCCTTGCCTTTTTTGCTAGTCTCCCACCCCTTCATTCCTTTGGTCTCTGTTTCTATAAGTCTGTTTTTGTTTGTTTGTTTGTTTGTTTGTTTGTTTTCAGATTTTACATATAAGCAAAACCACATGATATTTGTCTTCCTCTGTCTGATTTTTTTGAAGGTCACCGTGGAGGACTAAGGAAGAGAGGCACAGCTTTCAACTTGGCAACCAGGGCCGACATCTCCCAATTCTCAGACCCAGGGGTAGGAAAATAGCATAGAATTTCAATTTTTAAGAATGTCCAATTAGTACCACACAAAGGAGATGATTTACATATAATTATTTTTAAAGGAAAGCTACAAGTGCTTACCTACTGAATAAATGACCATTTTAAAGTTAATTTAGACTTAAATTTAGTCATTTAAGGAATTATTTCTTAAGATACTGAACTTAAAGTCCCTCTCAGCTTTTTTTTTTTTTTAAGTGATTGAAATTTTATACAGATAATTGACTGGGCCATGTTTCTATAACGCTTCAAAAATGCATTTGAGGGACAATCACCTTTTCTTTTTCCGTCATTTCTTCAAAAAATGCCCTGAGAAATGTGGCCTTGATAGAAAGGAAGCAAACGATGCTCTATGCTGAATATGTGAAAGCAATCTTAAACTGAGTGGCTCACGGCGAATGTTTTTCTCTCTTAGCAAAGGAGCCAAGAATCTAAAGAGGAAAACTCTTCTAAGTTCTCTGTCTGTGAATCCATCGAAGGGAAAATTCTGCAATTCAGCCAGGAAGTTCTCTGGAATTGGGATCAGACGACACATTGGTGCCCCGTTCATTTTGCGTTGTCAAGTCCAGGTACCATCCTAATCTATGTTTACTCATTCTTTTCACACGGAATCATTAACCCTGTTCTCTCCTTTATGTAAATGCACATGTAAGTCCCACAGGATATCACCCAGCTTTTCCCTTAATTACCATGCATCACATATAAACTTGCCTCCCTCTCAGAAGAGCTCTGTTTACCCACCCTTATCACCTACCCACAGTCTGCTCAGCTACAGGAGACTGTGTGACAAAGGGCCATAAATGTGACACTGTCCTTGAAAGATATCAGTAAAATTTTACATTATTATTCTGATTGAGAGAGAAAAAAAGGAAGATTCGTGAAAAGGTGTCAGATTATTTTCTTTTGTCAGAGGTTAAATGGGTAATTAATTTGCATTCCTTCCTTTCCGCAGCTATTTTACACCTGTCAGGTAGAATAAATTATAAACCATGAAAAATGAACAGTTCCTTTCTTTGGACATTGCTGAATAAATTTTTTGAAAATGTTTCTCATTTTAAATGATTTCAAAATAATAAACATCAGGCTCTTATTTCCATCGCTGTCAGCTCCAATTTCAATTTGATCCATCAGGCAGTGAGTGCTGCCTCAAGGTGCCAGGTACTTTGAGGGGCTCGAGATGAACAGACTCTAGAGTGACACAAATTGTAAGGGCTGCAGAAGACTCAGCAGAACAAAGAAGCTAGAAGGAGAAGGAAGCAGCTATTCTTAACAGGGTGTCCAGAGAAAACAAGGGGTCTAGAACTAGTCCTTGAACTACGGGTTTGACGTCAACAGAAAATAATGGGGAAGAAAGACCAATTATAGGAGGAATAAAAGGAAATAATGGGAAGACAGAAAGGAAATGAGGCTGCGCCAGATTGTAGAAGACTTGAAATGATATGAAATGTGTTGTAAATTCAAATCTAAGCAGTAGAATTCAGAACATTCTTATGCATAGAAACTTGGTATGAGTTTGAGAAGGAAAACTCCAAAAGCGGTGTGGGGGATGGCTAACAGGAGAGATGCCAGTAGTCAGAGAAACCAGTGAGGATAACTCCAGTGATACAGAAAAGAGGAGGAGAGGGCCTGGCCTAAGTGGCAGACGGAGGAATGGAGAAGCGGTAATAGACAGGCGATGGGGGAGAAGGAGGTTCTTCAGAGCATGGAGACCAACTGAGGAAGCACAAGGAAAAGCAGCAGAAAGTAAAGATAATGCTAAGATTTTGATGATGATTTTGTTACGGCATCATTAACAGAATTGGGGAAGATAAGAGGAAGAAGGGTTTTAAAGAGGAGAAAATACGCAGAGATAAAAAACAAAACATGAAGGCAGAGTATTCATGGACCTACATGTGGAAGTTACCAGTAGAACTGGGAATAGGCTATTGGCACTCTGGAGAGAGGATGGGAGAGGGATATAGATTTTGGAATCACTGTTATAAGGGTATTAGTTAAAATGTATAAATGAATTAAATCTCCAAGATGTCCTAGTGTTTAATAACATGAAACACCGATATTTAGAGAATAGGAGAGAGCTGAAGAACATGAAAAGGATCCACCAGAAAAAAAAAAAAATTGTTTTTTGCCAGTGTGTAAGGGCTTGAGATACAATTGGGAGGTGAGAAAGCATAGAGAATCCATATAAAAATTTAATTTTCAGAAGTTTAGCAGTGAAAGAAAGAGATCATCAGCAGCTGGAAGGAATATCAGGTGTGTAGGAAGGTGTTTTTGAAATAGGAAAAGAATCCCATAGAGAAGATGTTACTGAAGGTGCAAGAAAGAGAAGCAAAGAGCGATGATACACCCTGGAATGTTCCTGCACTACCATGAGGGTCATCAAACTCAGTGGTCCAGTTTGCAATGAATTCTATGCAGCGCAGTAAACAAAAGCACTTTTAGCTAAATTCCCGCAACAGAGAAGCAAAGGAGATCAGGGACCTTGCAAGCTCAGAAACATAATGCTGGAGGATTCAACAAGAAGATTTTAGATCTTGACACCAAAAAGACAGAAAGGGGTAAAACCAAGGCTACACATGAAGGGTCTTGCTTGGAAAAGGAGGAAAATAAACAGAGCCTCTGGGGAAGAAGCCATCAGCTAGAGCGTGTTGGGGAGTGGAACTTATTGGAGTTACAAAAGGCTTGTACTGGCCCTAAGGGGGAGTGTGATAGGAAGTCAGATGAATAACAGGGTTTCTGAGCAGCATTGAGGGTGCAGCCGAGATTAGAAAGCATTGATTTGTGATGTGTCCATTTATATATAAAAATTATACCATGTACATGAGTATTGGCTATCTAGCCAAGAGCTAATGCACACATATAATATTTTATCTTCAGTAATGGTACTTAAATTTTTTTAGTAAACTTCAGCAGTCAAACACAATTTTTAACTTGACCTCTCTCTTGATGCTGGTGCATTTACTGAATGCTGCTTCATTGCCTTTTACTCACTCAGCATTTCTTGTTAGTTTTTAAAAACCAGAAAGAATTGATTTGTTTTCCTCGGCAGTTCTGAAATTCACCCCCACTCATTACGTTGTATTTAGGAGAAAAGGAAGAAAAATAGAGTTTCCCTCTCAAATGTGCTTATATGTGTGGCAAGAAAAATAATCTTTTAGATATATATCCTTGGGGAGCGAATAACCAGTGCTACCTTGGCAAATGGTGCGTATTGAACCAGTGGGAACACGTTGGCTCTAAGCATTGGAAAGCACCTTCATTCGTCCTGGTTCTGTGACACATGTCAGACACCTACCTACCTCTGAGCCCTCTGTCCTCCTGTTGGTTTTGGCCAAAATCCTATTGAAGAATAGCAAGCACAGAGAGACACAGGAGCAGATGGCAATTTAAAAAGCATTTTCCCTTTGGGCGCGGGCAATAGGGGGGAATGAATTCTGATCTCACCTAAGTTAATCGTATAGGTAGCTCATGACCTATTGCACTTAGGACAAATGAGCTGGGGGCAGGACCTGTTATTCAAGAGAAGGAGAACGTTTTCGTGAGTACGTTCCATTTCTATAACTCTCTTTGTAGAATACTTACAAGCATTTACCAATGAACCTTCACTGCTGACCCAAAATGACAGGCATTCCTTTGTATTAATGGCCCATTAGAGATGGATCATTGGTTTCAAGGACCAAGATGTTTGTCTCCAGACCACTGACATATGAAACTTAGGCTTGGCTAAGGTCTCGGAAGTCAATGGTAAGGCTATTGCCTTTGATTCCACTCTCCAGAAACGATCTGATTTTTCAGTTCTGTATTTTCAGTCTTCATAATGGCAGCAACCACGATGTGTATTGCTGGGCTCCAGCTGCATACTTCTCATCAAAATATCCTCCTGGCATTTAGTAGGAGGAGAAATTATTCTGGTTTTCACGTGGAGCCTAAAGGTGGCAGGCAAGGTGAGAATCCAGATCTCAGACCTAACTGGGGCCAGAATTCAAAGCAGACAAAACAACACTTCTTCTCTCTTTCCTTAATTCCATCCCAAAGCATTGCATTTTCCTAGTTCTACCCTATGGGTCTCAGTTTCTGAACAGTAATTATTGTTGTTACGCTTTTATTGTTATCTTCATTATAAGAAGGAGCAGCGCCTAACACTACATGCAATATTTAGTGCCTTCGAGGTGATGCACGCCCTGTGAAAAGTACTGCAGGTGCATGCTCGTCCATCTACGCAAAACCTAGGACTGTCATCACCGACTTCGTGCCCTTTACCCTAGTACATTGGTGCTTAAAACAATGAAGCGATTTAAGATTTCAGCCAAGAGATCCTGAAGAATGCCTTAGAAAGTGACAAGCAGGAAGCACATATCATTCTTCTAAACCCATTCTGTTCTTTTGGACACACCTAACTTCCATCTTGCCTTATTTTCTCAAGATGCCTCGACATTGCAAATGGAGTAGCCAATCCTGGACCTCCTCTGTTTTCTACATACCTCTCTTGTTACCTGCTAGAAATAGGAGGAACAAGGGTGTCATCTATTTTGAATGACAAGTCAGTAAGTCATTTGCCATTTTGAATGGGAGCCTTTTAATTATGTAGCACACATAAAAATGACTCAAAATGTTAAAAGTGATCAGAATCTTTAGGATAAAAGTCTCCTCAACCCATCACAGTCCTTAGCTGCACTCTAGAGGTCAGATTTTGGACTAATTTTGACCAATTCACAAAAATTATGACCGAAGAAGGGGACAGGCTCCAAAGCTGATACTGTATCATTTCTTATATAAATGTATTCCAAATATTTAAAAAGAAAAGGTCCTTGCTTAAATGACAAATGGTTGTTATTTTTTGTTCTGACAACTATAAAAGGGACATCCATTACATCAGAAAGTGGAGGAATAGATTAAACGTTAGGATTAGAACTTAATGCCATTGCAGTCGGAGAGGAGATGAGAAAGGAAGCCCATTCCAGAGAAATGTCTCCTCCTTGAGGACACTGATGAGCGCTGTTATCCATTGTCCTAATATTAACAGGTCAGCAAGAAGTAGAGGTTTATTTTACTCCAGAGCCCATATTTTTAACCAGTATTTTATATTGCCTATGTCTGATACATCTCTCTTTGCTCCATGAAAGAGTGATTACTGGTAAAGAGCTAATTATGTCATGCTTTGAAAAGTCCCAATCGTTAAGGACAGCCCAAATGTGTCTCCCAATGTTGTCTAAACCTCTGAAGTGTTGGATGCTGTAAGTGTCATAGATAGGCCTGGCCTTTGCTATATGCTTGTTGTGTTAGGCTCACATTCAGCCTCTTATTACAGGTTTCCACATCTGTAAGCAAAGGATAATTGAGACCATGTTGGATTGCTCTTTCAAGGATCCCTCCAAATGAAATATTTCTATATAAATATATGATGTTCTTTATTATCACAATTATCCCTCCAGTGTTAATATTGTCCTCTCCAAGTGGCTCTTTTCCAAATGCACACTTTATTATAAAGAGTAAGTGTCATCTTAGTATCCCAAAATATTGTTGGAGGCACTCAATAATTCATGGTTTATATTACCCTACTATGAGATTATGGAGGCAGCATGGTATGATGCAAAGCAAAACTGAATTAAAAAACGGAAGACAGAAATCGTGATTTGGTTGTACTCCTCATAACTCAGCTTCAATTTTCTCATCTATCAAATGGAAAAGATAACACTCTGTTTTGAGAGGGTCAACTGAGATTTTTTTTTTTAATGCAAGTGTTTGTATACATGTGGGTACTACATAAGTACATATTATTGCTATCAGTGCTCTTATGATACTGGGGTCTATGCTATCTGGTGCAAAAAAAAAAGTATTAACATTTTCTCATTCTCATTAGTATCTGATTGAAAAAAATTACATAGTAGTCATTAATAAACCCATTTATCTTTTTTCTTTTGTAGTGACAAGTGAAAGTTATAAGATGAATCATCTGTGAGCTTTTTGCTTCGCCAAAAAGGGGGACAAAAAGTCCCATCCTATCTTCATATCTTCCTGAAACGATGGGATTGAAAGGTCAATTTTCCACATTTGACTGAAAAAAAAAAGTTTCCTTCTACAAGGAATTCAGAGAAAGGGTATCAGTGAAGTGTTCTCTCACGTTTTTACACAGGCATCAGATCATCATCTACCAGAGCTAGAATACAGCCAAATGTTCTTGATTAAAAAAAAGAAAAAGAAAAAGAAGAATAAAAGAAAAAAAATAATAATCTGAATTCAACTACAGTTATGAGAAATTAAATCTTCTATTCAAGGTCTTGTTGACAGCCTTGTCATGGCAGTTGGGACGAGAACGCTCCCATCTCCTGACTATCTATCTAGTAAGTTTCTCACCACAACTTATTACTCCTGAACTAGTGCACAAGCCAAGGTAGGTGCTTATTACTGCACTTGGTTTCTTGAAAAATGGTGGAAACCATGTGATACAAAACTCTTTTCTGGTAAAGAATGACATTTATTTTAGCCACGAAGCAGGCTATTCTATATTATTATTATTGTTATCATCATCATTATCATCATCATCATCACCATCATTATTTGACTGTAAAGTCATACAGAACAGGGGCAAATTTCATTATGGATGATTTTCCCTTTTCATATCAAGACTCCCTCATCAAAAGCAAATGCTGGGAAGTGGTTGGAAACCAAATGTATTTATACAATAGACACTTATCCAAGGAAATAGATTGCAGGGAAATTAGCATGTCTTGAATGATGTTATTCCTGAAATGTCAATCAGTCATTACAGTATTTGCTTCTCTCATGGTATTCTCAAAATGGATTATTGTCCCTGAATTTTTAATAACAATTTAGTGGTTCAAAATACTGACAGTGATATATGACGACAGCTTTAAAAAGTGCTCTGGCTTTCTATATTGCATAAACAGAACACAATTGTATCTCTCTAGCCAGTGTCAAAATCGTTCTCAAAGAAGATAATGTTGAAGCCATCTGCCATGAGAAGGTCAAAATCATATATAGAAAATAAATCATGACGAACATGGAATTGGCTAAAGGTTAAAGATTTAAAGGACAAGCACATATTTAAAAGCACAAAATGCCCCTCATAGAGGAATAATTTAAGCAACCCCACCTCTGGACCCCTAAGTAGCTGGCTGAGGAGCTACATGTCTTTCTAGAAATATTGCAATATTGAATGAAGAAAAATGGAAAATGTAACTGGTAAGGATGTTAGAAAGTTTTAGCCCCATTATAGCTTTCCTAATTTTGTACAGTGCCTCAGGACTACCTAATAGCCTGCTTCTTTGGACTAGAAAAAGCCCAAAAATAAATGAGTTGACTTCAGAAATGCAATTCCAGTGACATTCTAGAAATTGTTGGATAACTTGGCCATAAACTGTGGGTAGTGGGCGGGACAAGAGGAGTTGGCAGTGGTTTCAGACCAGGGAGTCCTGGGGGGCAGTGCAGGAGCTTCAAATCTCAATCACCTGCTGCATTGCCTTGTCCTCTCAACAGTCGTTCAGAGGGTCTCAGCAGCCTGTAATCATTGGCTCATGCAGAGCCAGCACCATGAGTAAGTAAGCTCCGTTTGCATGTTCATAGACAAAAGGAGACCTCGGGAATTCTATTCACAGGGAAGTAAGTATTGTATGAACACGGGCAGCTGTGCCTAAGTTAAGACAAAAGTTAAAGCCAAAGCATTTCTCCCATTGCTTTCTGTGACTTCTTTCTGATGAATCAGTATTTATTAAACCAATGTTTCCCAGAAGAAAGTTCTACAAAAATAAAAATTAACATAAGAATAGATTTTAAAAACTTTATGTGTGCCAGTCCTTAACTTGGAAGTCTATTATAGCCTTTATCACACACAGCCTGGAATGATAATTAATGTCAGATCCAAGTTCACCATTAAACCGCAAATTCATTGAAGATAGAACACTTTCTATTCATCTGCACGCCATGCCCACAACACCTCATTGCTTTGCACATGAGATGTGCTCAATATTTATTTGCTAATCTGTCAATTGCAAGCTACATGGCGGTAAGAACTGTGTCTTATTCTTCATTAGAACCCATTGCCAATGCAGGGCCAGGTGCAGAATAGTGCTCTATAAATATTGAATGAATGAATGAGTGAATGCCAAGTTGATCCCCAGGCCACTTCCCTTCAGTCTACCCTACATAATTCCTATTTATTAAATTCAGTAGGCGCATAGAATTTCACCTATCTTCATGAGATCTTCTCTTATAGGTCTCCTCCACCACACACACAGCTTCTCCATCAGGGGTGAGAAAAAACTCTCATTTCTACAGTGGGACTAATGTTCCTCCATTTTTTGATTTTAAAATCTTAACCCAAGCTAATGTTTGTTTACCTGAAATAAATAAAATACAGAAGTGTTTAACATAAGAGAGAAGGTATGATCTTCATTCAAACACCATCCTATTCTTTGGAGCTACTTTTATATGCACAAAATGAGTAGACAAAATAAGATTCTATTTAAGCATAATTCAACTACAACTTTTCCATAATAAAAGACACAGTGTTTTCTTCTTGGGGTGATGGAGGGAGGGGGGCAAGGGATAATGGAAAAGTTTTAGATTCTTCTTTATTTGAAGTCTCACCCAGAAAACAGGCTGTAAATGCCCTATTGGACAGTCAAATGATGATGCCTGTCAATTCTCCAACCAAAGAGTTCAAAACGGCATGAGTAGCTGAAGGATCACACTCTCCTGGATCCTTTACATTTTCAGTGGTCAGACTGGCTCACTGAGTTCCACAGGTATGGAAACTCTACAGACAGGCTCTCCTTCCAGGTGGCCAGCATGGACTTCTCAGCAGCCTGTTCCAACTGAGGCACCAAACAGGGTTTCTCAAAGCTCATCATTCCTTCTCCCAGAACCCAAATCCCTGCAATGCCCCTTGGGGACCATAACTATCTATACAGAAACAGCAACATCCCCATTCTCTGGTGTAACTGGAGATTTTGCTCTTATCCCTGAGTCTCTCAATGATCATGGTCATGCCTATGCAAAATCATCTAAGCAAACAGCAAGGCCTTTATGTCTTCCCTGAGCAGGACTTACTAGTTTTTTTTTCAGGCTTTTTTAATTCTGAAAGTGGTTCAGATGGTTGTCTGCCTCGTCCTCCTGGTTACTGTAAAATGGCATCTCTCTTCTCCCTGGGCTGAGCACGCAATGAAAAAACAATGATTCCTCTAAATAACCTTTGATTTTTCAGCATTTTGGTTATGAATTTGAAATTTGACTCTTGCTTTTGCTTTCTAAGGTGTATGTGTGTGTGCGTGCACATGCACACACACGTGACAGTCACTTCTAAGAAATTAGGCCATGACCCTTCTATGTTTGCATAATGCTGATCACACTCACTACTAACAAGGTGCCCATAATCAATCAAATTCTAAAACACACAAATTCTCTTCTAGTCAGCAATACTTTCTTCTTAAGATTTTAGCCTATGACAGACACAGCGTCTGCAGATGATAAACTGTATGTGAATCTGTCTCTGGAATATCACTATTTCGGGGTCTACTAACATTACTTGCCAAGTTAGATGGGGTAGGGTAGAGAATGGAAGCAAGTTGTACATTACCCTAATAGATTAAGAAAATATAATCCCATTTGGATCATTTCCTGGGCCTCCATCCAAACCATGAGATAGCTTTGCTAATCATTAAAATGTACAGGGAGAGGGTGGGTTTCTTTTTTTTTTTTTTTAATGATATTGCATTTCTAAAGGGCACTGTATTCATTTCTTTATGAGCGTAATCCAATCAGAACAATAATTGATTCAAAGGATGATTGCTCTATAAACAAACTTGCCATTGTTTTAGACTGGAATGGCAACCCTTGTCCCATTTTTGAGTTTTAGTTTTTACATGTACATTAATGAATGATTATTTTCAGGAAATATCTTTACTTTGAATTGCTTCTTTACTGCTTCAGCATGTTTTGGCCGCTCTGTAGTTAGGGTCAGGCTCATAGAGACAAGGGCAACTAAGATAACCAAGATTTGGAAAAACTAGAAATGCAACTTAAAGTCAAATGACTACTTTACACATGCCCCAGGTCAATAGAAGAGAAACTGATTATCCATTAACATGACATTAATTTATCCTGTGTGCCCATTAAACAATAATAACAATATGGAGGTGATTCACCAGGATGCCCTTTCGGTTACTACATTATTTTCATTTCTTATTTATGTGCCAGCCAGTCCTGGGGTCAATGACAAATGGATTTATTTGCTATGCTACCGACGTGGTATGGAGATTGTTACAATTATAACTCATAATCAGAAACTCATGGCCTCCAGCCAAAGTAATTCTTAATAAATAAATTTTGGTGGTAGTTTAAATATCTTCTTCATTCTGTATGGAGGGTAGTTATATTCAGCGAGTATGAACCTCTGCCTGTTCATTTTCCTGTGCCAACACCTGGACTAAACATTTAATTATGTTGTTTAAATGTGTTTGTGAATTCATTACCCCAAATAAATGGTTATTATTTTAAGACGTATATGAAGAACTATTTTATATCACTGTTTCAAAGAAATGCCTTCTCCTGTTTAAATGTATTTTTTTTTTAAGGCAAGTTCTGATTCAGTTTGATTTTTTGACACTACAGAGGGTTTTAGACGTAGAAAAGGAGTAGATTTAAGAAGATCTATTAGATATCAAGAACTGTGTTATCTGAATTGTTTTACTTAATCTTCAAGACAACCCATTAACCAAATAATATTATCCCTATTTTATAAATGGCAAAAGAAAACGAGGCTCTAAATGTTAAGAAAACGCATCTAAAGTCATACAGTTTACATGGTGTTCCGGGCTGTCAGATGCCAAAATTATGCAAAGGACTGTGCTATGAAATTGCAGAGCCTCTGAAATGGGACGTTGGGTAAAACACTGAGCAGTAACGTGGGCAGCCAAACACCTTTCCTCACAAAGAAGAGTGTGATTGAAAAGCTGGCTCTCTCATTTTTGCCCATTGGCCATTAAACTAGCCCACAAACTCCTCGCGAGTATGGACTTATATTTCTTTGTCTACTCAAAAAGTCCACTAGAGGCACTCAATAAAGGTATATACATATTTACATACACCGGTGTGTATGCAAAATGTGTGATTACCTATTGGGTCCTGGAGCATTGAGCATCAGGTTCCTGCAGCTGTGACCTACTAATTAATAATCGACCCTTCACTGGGTTTTCTCTCTTGAAGAGAGAAAATATGCCATTTGTACATATTAGTGTGTATATATACCATTTATATATATCAGTGTGTGTATACATATTGTATGTGTGTGTGTGTGTGTGTGTGTATTAGTCAGATGCCTTCTGATTAACAGAAGTGATGGAAATTCGACTTAAATTATGTGTAAAAAAAAAAAAACTAAAAATATAGGGGTAGATCTGACTGCAGGCCCAGATGGATCAAGTACCTCAAGTGACACAACCTCTCTCATAGCTTCTAAGACAGATATGTTCCATGTGGTGGGCATGATAGCCACCAGCAATGAAGGAGTCATATTCCTGTAGCACAGCAGTCCCAGCAGCAGATGGCATGCACCCTGAGAGCTCCGACTGAGAGACGCCAGGCAGGACTCTGATTTCCCTAGCTTGAGTTGTATACTTATCCCTGAATTGCTCACTCCACCCAGGAAAAAGATGTATTTCAATTAGCTCCACTTCTGGAGTGAGGGATGGTGACTCTGAGATTCCCATAAGAACAAAAGAATCAGTTGCCACAAATAAGGAATGATTCCCAGAAGGAAGGGATATAGAGCAGGTGAGAAAAAAAAAAAATCTACTAGTGCATTGCACTGAGCTTCAAAACTAAAAGTAAGCTTTGACGTTTATGTCAGTATTCCAAGAAGACACTGAATGTGTCATATTCGATACACAGGTAACATACCTGAGGTCCAGAGAGGAACAGTGGCCGTCCCATGGCCACAGAACTTGGTAGGA
Source organism: Rousettus aegyptiacus (assembly GCF_014176215.1). Classification (NCBI taxonomy): domain Eukaryota; kingdom Metazoa; phylum Chordata; class Mammalia; order Chiroptera; family Pteropodidae; genus Rousettus; species Rousettus aegyptiacus. Next base: position 11,906,143 of record NW_023416295.1, on the reverse strand, counting down.
GGCACGCGTTACGTTATGCTGAACTACCCCTGATTTTATTGGATTTGAAAAGGGGGATATCCAGAGAAAATGTTCAATGCTGAAGGCCAACCACAGCCTTCATGTAAGTCAACAATATGCACTGCTTCTTTTCTGTACAACTGCAAATTAAGAGAAGTCTCGAGGAAAGCAAAATGCTAGATGAAAATGAATACTGAGATATGCTCCAAAGACCATTTTTCTCGAATCAAATTCAACCTGATACTAGAAGACTATGACCAAAATGAAAACAATGACAAGCGGTAGGGATGCAGAGCGATCGGAACCTTCACACGTTTGCTGATGGGAACGTAAAACTGTGCAGCTAGTTATACACGAATGTTCTTAGCAGTGTTATCTGTAATAGCCAAAAAGTGGGGCGGGGGGTGGGGGAGGGGACAACTGTCCTTCAACTGACAATGGATAGACAAATGTGGTACTTGATATATCAATACCAGGGACTACCATTCAGCTATACAACGACATGAAGTACTGATACGTGCTACAACATGAACAAACCTTAAAAATATTACGCTATATGAAAAAGCCAAATACAAAAGGCTACATCTTATATGATTCTACTTATTCTCAATGACCAGAATAAGTAAATAGATTAGTGGTTGCCAGAGGACTGGGGAAGGGAGGTACTGAGGGGTACAGGGTTTCTTTTGGAGTGATAGAATTCAATGATGGGGATAGTTGTACAACCTTGTGAATATAGTAAAACCTACTGAATTGTACAATACATATGAACATCATACATTTCCATTTGAAACATACTTAATAAGACCCTAGCATGAACTGAGTCTTTTGTTACTTTCTGAAGATACAGACACAAAGTAGCTATGGCCCCTGCCTCCATGTGTTTAGTTTACCAAAGAAGAATACAAAGAATAATAGCAATAGAGAGCAAAGCAGTTACATTGGTTAAGAGACATTTACAAAAATTTCCTTTAGAAACAAACCAAAGGTCTGAATCAGGCATTGTGTTATCTCTATTGTTTTATCTAATCTTCAAGGGAGAAAACCCAGTGAAGGGTCGATTAATAATGAGTGGGTTGCAGCTGCAGGAACCTGATGCTCAACGCTCCAGGACCCATTAGGTAATCACACATTTTACGCTGCAAAATTCTCCCGCTGAGGACCATTGACTTGCATCCTCATCGGTGCCACTGCCCACATGAGAAACGGGCAGCTAGCTCCTGCCCTGCTAAAAAGAGCTTCCAGCAGCAAACGGTCTGCATGTACAAAAACTGTCCACCACAGCTGCAAATGAACTTAGAAACGGGCCAAGGGGATATAAAACAGACATTAACAATGACTGTTAGAGAAAATACCTATCAAATTTCTGCATGTCGTCTCTTCTACCTGTCAGTTCAGCTGACAGAAAACCTGCTGTCTGCACTGGGAACTTCCATCCATGCAATGGCAGCATATCAAAGTGGTAGACCTAACAGCTAGGAGATTAGGTTCATCCAAATATTTGCCCCACAAACTCCAATTTTATATGATAGCAAAAGGTATTGATATTAACATTCTAGGTTAGACTCCAATCTATAAGAAGCCGATCATTTTCCTTTTTATCCACACGATCAGGCTTTCATGAAGATGAGTATATACCATCCTCAATTTTTTTTTTTTTTTTACATAGTTAACCTCTCACTTTTGAGATTGCTTTGCATAGTTCTGGCGTATTTTTCAAAGACCCGCTTTACTTATCATAACCAAGGCATGGGCATATTTACTTCAAAGCCCAGTATATAAAAGAAATAGATGTACTGAACCTTTGAAAATGGAAAGTGAGCAAGAAAGAGCCTGTGGGACCCAATATTCTGGCAGGGAGTGCAGAAATGAGGAGGAAGAGTCAATCGGAAGGCATGGGCTGGTAAAAGAGGGAGTAAAAACATGATTTAGAATTAGATTCTTGTGGATACATGTATTTTTTAAAACTCGAAATGTATTTATTGTAATTTTCTTGAGTTCCCAATATTTTGATGCTACCCAGAAAAGCAACATGTAAAACCACTTTGGGTTCTACAGGCCTCAGAGGAAGCCAGAAATTGTTTGTTTCTTACCTGCTGTTTGCCTGTAGAAACCTAGGAACTATTCAGTATAGAGTTGTAAGTGTTGATATTACTCGGCTGCAGATCAGGGAGGGGAGGCATGAGGAGCAATGAGCAGTAACCAGGGTAATCCCTGAATCCCTCCCGCTGACCTAACGTGAGCTGTCAGATTCACGGGATCCAACCTCCACCTATTGAGCCCTTGCTATTTGCCCAGCATTGCTTCCAGCTGAGGACAATCCTGAAGAAGTGCAAATCACATTACAGTTCCAGGTCTTAAAGAGCTCATAACCTAATTAACAGGAGACAACATAAGTGTGAGTGAAGTAGAATAGAAGGCAGGCTCACTCTTGTTCGTTCTAAGTCCAAGCTTGGTTTTCAGCTTCGCAGTTTTGGAAACTGATCTGAGCAGTACCCAGAGTGAATTCATCCTCAGATGTCCCAAGATGAACTATGCCGGCTTTCGTGTCTACGATTTTCATCTTCTGTGCTTTATTTCTAACTACTCTTCTGCTAGGCACACTCTTTCCTTGGGTATTTAATGCATTTAATCGAGTTGCAGTGTGGGCAAGATTAAACACTTAGGATTTGGGATTAAACAGCACAGGTTTGAATCCCTTCATTTCCACGTGAACTTGAGCATTACTTAACCACTCTGAGATGATATGACTATATTTAAAAGGCACAAATAAAAAGAGAGAGTTATTAATAGAGGTTTGGAATGATTAAATGATTTAACACGTATAAAGTGCCTAGCTTGTGCCTGACAGATAGTAGGTATTAAACATCACGTCATCACTTTGTATTTTCACAGCTCTTCCTTCAGAAGGTCTCAAGTATTTTAGAAACAATGTCTCCTTTATCTTCACAACTTTCCTGCCAAACAGAGGTCAGAAGAATTTGTAACTCTGAAGGAGAAGGCAGAGGTCATCTCACTGGGGTAGATCTTTCATTGTGTTCAGTCCCTGGGACAAAAGGACAATTTTTTGGAGATGAGAAAATGCTCAAAATGAAAATATACAAGCAGATAATCAACACATTTATGAATGAGCAGATTAATAGATAACGATGAATAAAAAGAGAAAAGATACCGGTTGTATACACTGTGAATAATGTTCATGTTATGTTATTTGAGGGAAACTTAAGAATGAGGCCATTTCCTGGGTCCATTTTATTCTGCACCACATAAACAAATTGCTTTAAGTGAAAAGCTGCAGAGATGGACTTTTGTACCAAGAGTGAAAAGATATTTTTATGGTGCTGAGAGATATTTCAGCAAATCTTAAAAAATAAAAAAAAATCAATTATATGTTATTTAATTTTTCTTCTTGGGAACTAAGATTAAGGAACACCTTAGAGAGTATCTCTGTTTAGTCGTTGCTCTGATATTAGAAGCAGAAAAGGAGGAAAAGATGGCAGAGTAACAGAATAAATGTCATTAGGGTTCAAAGGGCTATTTTTCCAAAAGATTTCTAGGTTCTTTAATTAACAAATCCAATGGTTTTGTAAGACTTTTTGCAAGGTTGACCCATCCCAATTAAGAAATTCAGTGAATAATAAAGAATAAAAACAAATGATGATTTGAATTTGAAGCATGCTTGTGGCATCAAGTAATTTCAGGCAGTTAGTTGCTCAGGTGTTTTTAAAAATGAAAACACTTTTGCAGTTACAGGGGAAAAAAGTATCTAAGTCACCATCTCCAACAGCCTCACCCTGTGGAGCTGTTTTTGAAATGAAGGTACTGTGGAGAAATGAAATAATGGACTAAAATGAGAAAATAAGATGTCTGGGTCTGACTCTCCAGTCTGCCATTTGATAATGGTGTGACTTTGGGTGGGTTTCCTCAGCCATCAAAGAGGGATAATACCAAACACAGCATTTGTGAACATAAAATGAAAGTGACACTTGAAGACACATTTCACACTAAAACAGTCCAGAGTAACCTTCCAGCCCCTTTTGGATAATAAGCCCATGACGATTTTTTCCCCTTATCATTGGTAAAATTTGATGGCATCTTGTTGACATCAGTTTGCTATTACAAAGCTAAAATAGACCCAGCCTGTAAATGATACAGACTGCTATGGTCCTCTTCTGAGAAAACCAGGCAGTCTTCCCAAGGGGCCATCACTGACTACACCAATGAGTGAAGCCTAAGACAGGGACAGCTCAGTAAAGTGGTTTCACCTCCGATCATGGCGGCTGAGTGGACAAACTCAATCCATCCTTGCTTGAGGAGGCTGGAGATAGGAGCCAGAGATCATCAGGACTTACACCTTGAAAGGTTCAGAGAGGGGCCAGGTCACTGGGAAACACTATGCAAGCCTAGCTCAGCTCATCAAGCCAGGAGCCCTAGCATCAGCTATGTGAACCCAGACAAAGGGACGCTTTCTTAAAATTCACCTGTTTAGTGGGACTCCTTTTTCTAATTTGCCCTAAGACTCCTTATATGCTAGCTATGGCCTAAGAGAGATAACAGAATAGCTCAGAGCTAGAAGAGATGAGGTGAGATTTTTCTCAATAATCTTCATCTCCTAAGATCTCTCTAACTAGTTTACTTATATCCTTGGGGACATAAAGCAAAATACTGCAGAGGCATGTATGCGAGCCACAGATTATTCACGTGTTCAATAAATATGTGTTAAACTTCTGACCTAGATGCATGAATAAATAAAAGAAGGATTACCTATTTCCCTGGACCTTACATTCTATATGAGGAGACAGTTATTAAAGAACTACGTTGAAATATGGACCTTCGAAGCTGGGAGGGGGTGTAGTGTACTTGAGTATTGTAGGGAATTTTCCCAGTGTTGGCTTACTGTAAACACTCTGCAGGGTGGGGGAATTTTAATATGAAAACTAAAAGATACATTATATCATATTACGCAAATCTCTAATGACTTGTCAGGATAAACCATGAGACTTCAAAGACTTGGAGAAGAGAAAGGAACAGTCTGGAAGAGGCTGAGTCCAGGTCCCTGGGGGAGCATGTTTACGCTCCACGGTAATTAATGGTAATTTGATGTGGCTTTGGGGAAACACCGCCATATGATTACTTGGGTGCATCTTCGTTCCACTCAACCTAATGAGCCTAAGGCAGAATGCTCACCCAAGTCATTGTCTGAAACCACCTATTTTGTCCTATAGACTGTTCATGAGGCTTTGCATTTTTTTAATGAGTGCTTTTGAATGATTTCTTCTAAGTTACAAAAATTCAATTCTTGCCAAACGTAACCAAGGTATCATGTTGGGTCATCCTTTCACGTAAAATTTGTATGAGATGATTTTCAACGGCCATCTCACATCCTGTGGGAAATCTCAAGTTCTCTCTGGGAATATTTTTAAATTGTAGGACTTTCCACTATTCCTTAGTCTCCTCTGGTTCCAATGTCCAGGTTCCATTCAATTCTCTCTGTGTATTTTGTGTCTGTGACTTCATCTTTTTTTTTTTTTTTTTTTGGTTTGGTTCTTAGTGCCTTCTCTTTACTGCATTTCTATTCTCTCAAAACAAACACACAGTCCATCTTATTCATACAAAATAATTCTCGGAGATAGAAATTTACTGGAGAAGAAAGAACGATGCTTCAAAATTTTTCAGCAGCCACATTTAGAATGGAACATTTCTCTTTTCTATTTTTTAACCAGTCCTTTAATATTTATTGTCAACTTGGGATCCAAATTTTCATAAATTGACCCAGTGACCCCTACTTTCCCTCCTACTCCATTATATTTCATCTGCTCGCCATTGTCTATTTTCCCCACCAATTCAATTATTTAAAGTTTATCTCTCTCTTCATTGTCTCCTTCCAATCTGTTCCCATAAGCTTAACCTTCCGCTTTCAAGCAGTTTACCATAGTGTTTTCCCCGAACAAATATAATTTTATCCTCGTAATGTTAAATTAAAAAAAAAAAAACTATTTTTTCTCTTATTCTTATCTGTAGACACATCCAATTCAGGGAGAGGAGATGTGAGCTCTTTGGGAGATGCAGTTTAGGAGCTGAACTCTTGAAGGTATTTTGGAAGTAAGTGCTAGCTATGACTTTTAACAATATTAATTTCTCACAGTGGTTGAGCGGTTTCCAATTTAAAAAGGACTAACATTTACAACTTTGTTCTCTGGGGAGAGGCTCTGGGGAGACTGTCACTGCCTTGTGTCACCTGCGGGGCTTTCCTTGACTGCACACACGAGTGGGCATCCAACATGCTGATCCATATCGGACGCTCCTCCTCTTGGCCCTTTAAATGGCACCTGACTAACAATTTGGGTTTAAGACAGTGAGTTCACGCTTTCAGTAACCAAAGCTTATTTCTGACTTATCTGAAAAAGAAATAACCACAGTGTTTTTGTTGAAATTGACATCACTGAACTATAATTATTTCTAGCACAGAGGGGTGCACGCAGAGGAATTTTATAAAATATGTACGGTAGAATAATAATTCGTCAAATAGTCTGAGACATTGCTAGCATATGTTATGGTTAATTTTATGTGTCAACTTGACGAGGCCACGGTACTCACATATTTGGTCAATTATTCTAGACGGTTTTGCGCAGGTATTTTTTTTTAATGAGATTAACACTTAAATCAGGAGACTGAGTAAAGTGGATTATCCTCCATAATGTAGGTAAGCTTCATCCAATCAGTTTACATATACGCAATTGGTTCTGTTTCTCCAGAGAGCCCTAACTAAGGTAGATGTTAAGAATATTCTGCACCATTCTTATTTTACTAGTAAAAATCCATTCTCATAGTTTTAATCTCATAGGGATAAAGTCATTTTATAAATCAAGAAGATGTACCAGTTTATAACGGCAACAGTTTTTCCAAATACCTACATACCTCTTCTGGTTCCCGGATACCCTTGAAAGAAGATAGAAATTCCTACCTCTTCCATGAGCTACACAATCAGCAGAAAATCCCTTGATCGAAACCAAACCTCATTATGGTGCTCAAGAAATTTCACATAATTAGGTGGGAATTCAATAAGGAGTCACCCGCCTGCCACAGGACGAGGGAGGGGATCTGACGGAGAAAAACAAAAACAGACAAAGCTGGCGACAAGGCGTGGGGGAGGGGCACGGGACAGAGTGGATTCCGCAGCATTCCTATCAGAGCGATGGCAAGACAGCTTTGAGTAGCTCATCCCATCACAGTTACTTTACTGCCAGTAAAACCCAGAAGCCTTGAAAGTGTCACATTTGAACCAGAAGAGTAAAAAAGAAACCTCTTATCTTTGGAACTCTAACCACAGGAAAACCCGAATGGCTTAGCTCAAAAGCCCGTAGCATTTGAAAGGAATACTATCTATCGGTTAATCACTGATCTTTCTACCAAAGTTTCAGACTGAAGAATTTTGCTGATATGTTAGAAATTCAGAAGAAATACTAGGTTTGCTTTTAGTAAGATTTCTTGTAAAAAAAAAAATAACATAATTTATAATACAAATTAGGAGTTATTTTTTTCAAAAGTATTGATTTCTAGTTTTTGGCTAACATATTCTTATGTGTTAAACTCTTCACCAAAATGTACAAAATAACCAAACTAAATTAGAATTTAATAAATACATATTTTGAGAATTAAAATGTCTAAATATGCAGCCCCAACCGGGAATGTTTATTTATAAATTATATGCTTATAATACTAATATGTCATGTGTATTATATAAACAAATACAAGAGTAGAATATATTAACGTCTAAAATAAAAAATAAATTTATAAAAATTTAACGTTTTCTTTTTTCCAGTAGATGGTCTTGTGCTGGCCTCATTGGTGGGACAATGCCACAAAGGGCTTCGACTCCCGGGCATCTGAGCATCAATTTAATACAAATCCACTAGAAACACAGAAGTGATAACCTTATTTTAGCTTGCTAAATGCAAATCAATCCAATATGGCCTAAGATATCTTACCAAAAAAAAAAAAAAATGTCATAGAAATCCCTTCACAAAGGTGACAAAACAAAACCCTTTTCTGCATTACAGGTTCTCAGGTGAAGTGCTTCTCTCCAGCTCTCAAGCTGCCACGTGAGTACTTCATTGGAACACAATTCCATCTCTCTCTGTTCAGGACACTCATCTTGGCTGCTTTTTTTTTTTTTTTTTTTTTTTTAATGGCACACTGTGTTCCACTTCTGCGGATTTATTTTGTTTTCATTCTGCCTCCCTCAGTACAATTTTAAACTTCCAAGGGCAAGCGCAACGTCTTCTGTGCCTCTCCCTCCCTTGCACACGGCGGATGATCTTTAGAGTCGTATTTACTCAGTTCTTCAGAGAAGAATAATTCATGATCTCACTCTGGTCAGAGGAAGCAAAATAACTTTAATGGTGTCAAACAAATCGTGGCGGCCTTTATGCAGACTGCATTTTCTTGAAAGGCTAGTTGCAAATATATGCCGTAGACCAGCCGGACAATAAAATGAACAAGGGTTCATGACATGGCATTCCAAAGTCTGCCTAGCACATCCACGGGCAGGAAAAGGGCTGTGAGCTTCCAATGCAAACAGCCAGGGAGGCTATGAAGAAGAGCAGGCTCATATACCTGACCCTCAATGCCTGTCACTTCGAACATGGGGATGCACTTGGCTATCATGTCCTACGTGGAAGGTCAGGCCCCTGAACCTTATGCAAAGACAGTGATGGGCTGCAGATCTTCCAGGTTCACAGACTGAGATTCAGGATGTTCAGAACAAAAATCAGGACAGCAGAGATACTGTGAAATCATTGTTGGTCATTTCTCCAACAAAGTGATAGGCTATTTACTGTAAAAGATAAAGTACGTGGGGGGCGGGGGGGAATGGTACTAAATTGCAAAGGACCATGAAGTTTATTTAGCTTCAACAGTAACACAATGTCTCAGGACTGGAAAGAAATTTCTCCACCCAACTCTACGCAGCGACACATGAATATTTCAAGTGTTTTTCTATGTTAGCCGAATGCATGTATAAAAATGAAAATATATTTTTTGTTTCAAAATGGGTACATGCTAAGCACATTGCTCAGCAATTTGCTCTTTTTACCTAACAATAAATAGTAGACATCTTCTCATATCTGCATGCATAGATCCACTTTGCACTTTTTAATGGTAATATCACATTCCACGGTGTGTATGTACTGTTATTTATTCTCCTCTGGACAGGAAAGTAGGCCATTTCCAATTAGCTCTTCTTAAAGAAAATTCTACCTGAACCATATGAACCCCATATGATGTCATTTCTTGAGGTCAAATATCTAACAGTGGGATTATTGAGTCTTACACTTGAGTTGTTTTAATAAGACTTAAACAGAGGTACTTTTCTTGGGGGAAGACTTTTCTCATGCATTCAAGTAAACCTTTTAAGAATCTATTTCTGCTGGATGCTGATTATACCCCTGCTGGAATATTCTCTTGTCCTCTGAGGTCATTTTTAAGATCATTTGATTATAAGATTTTTTTTTATTTATCTTGAAAGCCAACATAATTTAAGAAAAATGAGAACATGTCAACGAATATTTATTGTCCAATAGTATAAGGCTTTGGAGATGACTTACCTTTTCAAACTCAGACCAAGTTATGACTTTTGAAATTAAAATATGACATTTGATATAAAACAGTTTTACATCACAGGGCATAAAACGAAAGAGTTAGAAAATATCAAAGAAAACATGTTTAGTGATATCAGCTGACTCTGCTTCTCCACCATTTACGCTTTTGCTATTTCCTGCCATATCTAACACTAAATTTTAAATCTTTCACATGTAAGATGTACGCTTGAGAGAGAAGCGGTTACAAAGAAACCTGATCCTGCTTCTACTGAAACACACTGCAGGAAAGACTTTATCTTGTTCAATTAATACTTTGCAGAATTTAAAATTAGAAAAAATCTTTTACTGTAAGAGAGAGAAAAAACTGACATTTATTGGGACACCATTGCCTGTTTCGTTCTCCACAAACAACCCTGCCAGAGTGGAACCATCCACATCTTCTAAGAGGAAACCTGGATTGTTCGGGAACCTGACGCAATTGGTAAGCGATGGATAGGAAATGAAAACCCAGATCTTCTAACTCTAAAAGCTATGCTCATTTCATTCCCCAAATCGCCTTTGTAGTTGTCAATCCAGTCACACTATGCCTCATCGCCGAAAGAACAGCCTAGAATATACACATGACTTTCTAAAGGCCACATAGCGAGCAATACTTCTGATCTCTGATCCAACATTCTTTCTATAGTCTTGTTGGGTTTAGTGATATTATGCAACTCGTATTAGATCTGACTAATTCTAAATATTAAAACGGTTCTCTACCTCTTCACGCTGCTTCAGAGTAATGGTGAACTTACTCCCTTCGAGGGGCCGGGTTTCTAAGGCGGATGCGATTGGCGTTCATTAAGTCTAGCTCCTTCTCTCTAAAGGCTGTTCCCGTCACTAGATGAGCATAAACCAGAATGCTGTTCTGCATGTCTTTTAACATTTTGACTGCCGAACTGAAACTCTGGCAGTATCTAATATCAATCTTAAATCCACTCACGGCTAAAGAGAAAGGAGACAGAAAAAAGCCACAGTCTGGCTGCCTTTGTCCAGATACTCCAAGGAGCTGGAATTTTAATTTTTACAGTTGAGATGAAAACTCAGCTCTCGGTGCCAGCACTGAGGAGAGAGGTTCCTGCAATGGCTTCTTGGATAGTCACTGTGGTCTCCAGGGTCACTGAAAATACTCTCAAACTCATCAGCAAATAAGGCAACAACCTCTAACTTCTAGCACTTTCTGAAGAGGCTTTCTGATAGAAACACCATATTTCACAGAGATTATACGACTAACCACTGAATGAATGGCGAACTCACCAAAGTTCCCTTCAGTTTGATTTTGTTTCTAGTTACTAGATTTGAACTGAACCAATATCTGCATTAGATACACATATTACATATTATTTTTCTTTAACAGAAATGTATGCACTATAAAAGGACTTCATTTTAGTCACACTATTCATCAAAATGCACGAAGCTAAGTGGATTTAAGTAGAATTTGCTTAAAAGTACTACACAACTGACTCCTTTTGGGCCAGGGCACCAACTTGAAACCAGTGTACTACTTTATTTCTCAGTAAATTGGAGATGATAATTGAAACAGTCATCTTTTGTTTACCTGTCCAAAGAGATCGAAGACAAAATGAATAAATTTTCAGTTGTCTTTTGAAATCTATCTTCCACAAATATTTTCTAGAACTCATCTATGTGGCAAAATCTGTTCTGAATTTTCCACTTCAACAAAACGGCTATGTTTCTGGGGGTTTTTTTCCCCCAAAAGCAAAGCAATAACCTCTATGGGCTCAGATAAATCAGGCCATGTACCTGGTGACTCTTTATTAGAGCTTTTGGAAGAGTTATTCAGAGAACTCCGGCTTTAGGGACTCTGTTCTTCATTGTCTTTCTTCCCACACGGAATGAGCTGAAATATATTCATGAAAGATTGACTAGGACCAATTTCATATGAGTAAAAACAACAGCAACATCAATATTTCAGGGTCTGAAAAAACAGGGCCATTCTTTTGCCTTGAAAACATTGTTAGAAATCATTGCATTTTAATAAATCCAAAATAACACAGGAGATTTGGGGGCTGTTTGGCTTCTGAAAATGCAGAGATAAATCAGGCTTTTCATAACTTCTATTAAAGTAAAATAAATCTAATACTGTTCCTCCGCAGACCCACGGCAGGATGAGGTACAAGGTAACGGGTGATCTTTTATCATGGTCCTGGTGGACGGTTGGTTTCCAGGCAGTTTCAGCTGTCACAGTCGCTTAGAGTTTCCTGAGCTGTTTTTAGTTACTCATTCAAATATTCATAAGAAGCGAGGATGGCAGTTTGCTGTCAGTAACAACTTCATTTTCGGCTCACACTAAGCTCATCCTTGCAGATTGCCTCCTTCGACCCGCATTGGGCTTTATGCCATCACGTGGCCTTTTGAGGATGATGGAGTTTCCTTGGGAGTAGGCAAAAGGAGCATGTTTCATCTTTTATCTTTGCTTGGCTGGAGGATGAAAATAATTACAGAAGACAGTTATGGATTATCAAAGAGACAAGTGAAAGAATCGAACTTATACCAAGCACTGCTTTGTGCTACCCGAGAAGGCAGATTCTTTAATTATTTACCTTGTGAGACTATGTACACCTTAGGAAATCCTAAAATGGTAACATATTAGTGCAAATATTTACTCAACAATATTGTTCTTAAATACAGAAATGAAAATATGTGTCATCTCGTGATATAATCTTGGAAGAAACCAAGGCACTGTACCATTACCTAGTGCAGGAAAAAATATATATTCATTATGATCTCTCTATCATTTGATTAAAACTCTGATTAAATCAACCCTTTAGATAGAGAAATTCTACCACTTAGTTAAAAGCTAATATCTAATAGCTGAATTAGCTGCAGTAATATATGAATTAGCATAAATAAGCCACAGTATAAGATACAAAGTGCAAGTATTTAATTAAACTGTGACATCAACTGTACACAATCATTTTATCATCTATATCCTCTGTGTTGCTGAGGGGGGAAAAGCATGTCAATCAAGACACAAGTCCAAAATAACTTTACTTTTTGACATTAAAACTGAATGATACTGGCTATAATTTACACCACATTTAAAGAAACGGATTGATTTTTTACCAACATTATTTACATTAATTAATGCTCATTTTACAAGAAGAAATTTGTGCCTTTTTCTTCATTGAATTGGTAAGTTTTTTTTTTTTTTTAAGACAACCTTGTAATTCCACAGTTCTTCTCAACATGAATACACACAGTGGTAATCCTAAGACTATTTGAATATTCTAAAAAAGACCAAGCAGATAAATTCCGTAAATTCATTTAGACTTGGAGGGAAAAGTAACCCTGTCTGAGGCAAAGCAAAAAGAATTTCAATCTCGCAGTCACTGCCAGATAAAAACCTGGAAATGATCATCAATCTCATTTGTTTTCATTATAGCAACACTTGTTATCACAACTTTAGTTAAGGAAGTGCCAACATTTATACCAGCAATTATATGTCAGCAAAATTAGTTCTAAAAAATGAAGCTCCTGCTACCATAAACTCTGTTATTGTGTTATTGCTGAGGTCTTTACGAGTGGTGATGAGAAGGGTACATGCTATTAATGCTCGACGAACAATTGCTAGAATAATGCTTGGCAGGAACTGTTATATAATATTAAGTCCTAAATAAAGTAGCAACATTTTCATATACCCAATATAATGTTTCATCTTTCAAAGGCACATTATTTTTTCCTGAAATATTTCTTCCATCTTTATAAGGAAAACATATGAGACACTGTAAATATTTGCCCGTTTCTATTCACCTCTTTAACAGCTCTGAGAATGAAATCTCTCTCCGTGGCGGTCTCGAGCACAAATCAGTTGTAAAGAAGCCCCATATTAGCAGCATGCTGTACTTTAAATGGAGGTGATGAAAGTTAAAGCTCTGTTAATCAAACATCCAACTCCAGTGACGTTAGCAGATCTGATGCCTATGGTCTACAGTCCATGTGGTAAAATGCTGGTCTTCATGAAACTTAGATAAAGGATGTGAACCAATATTTCTAATATTCCAGTATTCAGTATTGGAATTTTTCAATAGTCCAAAAAACCAATATTTCAGAAGTGTCCTCCTCACTAAATGCAAAAATTCATTTTAAGCAGAAGAAAATAAGTTGTTAAGATGCAGTAGGGTTTTGCTTTTTCAAAACTATATGTACTATGGCTGCACCATTCATGCTTTTAAAGGCAATCTTCCTCTGCCCATCAGCAATGAGATAGCTCAAGAGATAATCCAGGCAACTCATCAGTCTAAATAACTTCCAAAGGAACAGTCTCAAAGCTAGAGTGTTCACTGAAGGCGAGATGAAGGCACACGTCATAATTACAATTATCTACTGAGGGCTTTGCCTGTGTCTAGTACTTTACAAATACCATCTTATTTAATATTCACAGCAAATTAAGATTATCTCCATTTCATAAATGAGAAGACTGAGGTTTGGAACTATTATGTGAAATAGCCAAGTTCTAACTCCTAGTGAGTAAAAATTCAAAGCCAGACTACCTACATTCAATCCCCATGCTCCTTTCACTGTGGGATCATGCTGAGGAGAAGGAACTGGGAGTTAGTGTGCCCAAACCACTTCATAATTGATCCATAACACCATTTGAAATTCACGAATATGTGTATATCTGAGTATGAGCCATTTTTAAAAAACATTACATGGTTTATTCCATACTGTTTAACTAAATTTCACTCTTCATAAAATCGCAAGTAAAATATCACTTTCAGTAAAAGCTAAAAGTAAAGATACTAAACTAAATAGCCCCCAATAACAGCTGAAATCACGCTCCTGATACCCAGATAAGGTAAGCCACATATAATAACAGTTAATTCTTTTTTGAATGCCCACTAGGTTTCAACAATTCTAATCTTTAAAATAATTCTGCAAATGAATATGAATATATCTCTTTTTTATAGGAAAGAAAAATAGACTAAGAAATTCTGGGTCTTCCAGTTCTTGCTTTAGCCCCAAGATTTAACCCCAAGAATGTCAGGCTTCAAAGCTCACACCATTGCCTCTGCAGCAAGTTGCCTGCACCCCAATATTAAGATTCAGCTTCCAGGAAAAGAACCTGAGTCTCCTCTATTATTTGGTGCTTAAATCACCTCTTACCTAAGGAGCAAGTTTGAAATCTTACCACATAATATTTCAATGCCCCATAATTTTTCTAAGATTTGGAATCAACAAAAAAGTAAGATGACTGAAAATATCATGGTTAATGAACTTTAGAATAAGGTCACATTTAATGATACATAATGGTAAAATGAGTGATTAGTTCAGCAATTCCTTTTGTAGAATAATCAATCTAACATGATGTCTGCCATCTAATAAAACGTCCATCATTTCTCATCAATTCTGAGATGAACATTTTTCATATTTTATATCAATAAAATCAGAGTGCATCTCACAATTGCTGTCAGCTGGGTGGAATTGCAAAGTAGTTATCATTACCTTTGTATGTTGGAACTCAGTTGCTATTTCCAGTGACCAAACTGGACTATCATAACCCCTCAGTATTTCAGTCAACAAACCATTTAAGGTTCATTTGAGGATGGAATATAAGCCCTGGTTATTATCCGAAAATAGTCTGTTGACACCTTCTGGTACAATCAAGAAAGCACAGGTATCAAACTGGCAAAGAAGGATTAGCTGCTTTAAAGAAAATCCCAGAGACAATATTGGAGCACTCTCTTAAGAAATGTTATATCTTCACCATCCTAGATGTCCCAGCAGAAGGCTATGAGTAAAAAAATCACAAATACCGGTAACTCAGACAAAGATGATTCTAAAAACTAGAGTCTGTGTGTGAACAATTTTAGGAATGCCTTACTCACTTTTACTTTCTTTTCCTTTTGATGTGTACACAAGACTGAAGTATGGTTTTTAAAAACACATTAAGCTTAAAGAAAGTTTTGGAAATGGATAAAATAAATTTATAACAAGCATTACATCTTAGCTGTGCGTGTATGTATGTGTGTGATATAAGTTAACAGCACAGTTTTCAACTGACAGTGTCTCAAATTTTATAAAATTTGTGAATTTTTCCACATATTTAAAAATATATTTAAGGCTTATTTTCATTTCTTTGTACGTGTGGCTACATTTTCTCCAAGCATAATTTCAGAAATGTTTAAATTCTTTTTAAAAAGAGATATTAGCCTCATTTTGGAAGGATTTTTAATGATATGTTTGAGAAAACATTTTTATATTATATTTATAAGATTATCAAACAATGTGGGTTCATCAGACCATCATACTATGTAATGTTTATAGGACACCCATCATGTAACTAGAAGATGCTACATAGAATGTGAAGAAAAGCTTTGCTTTGTAAAAAGCTTGCCTTCCAAGCCATGTCCAGAGAATGGTGTATCCATTCTCTGTTGCGGATTTGCCTCATCACCTGATCTATAATAATGGAAATGGTACAGATATATCGTGTATATATAAGTATGCAGTGTTTCTGCTCAAATGCTGTACATTAATTACTTTTAGGAGATTGAAAGTTATAGTTTCCAATTCCAGAATTTGAAATAAGATAGAAAGTTTGAGAATGTGGAAAAAGAAGTTTACGGACACAAAGATAAAATTAGATATCTCAATTTAGGTGTATTGGGGACAAAATTAATGTGTAGGTATTCTCGACCTTGCCCATGCTCCCTCCACCTCATACGATAAAAAGTTTCTCTTTGCTACTCAGCTTCATCCCCCCATTCCCCACCCCACCTAAGAGTCTGTTGTTGTTGTTTTTCGTTTGTTCTTGTTTTTGCTTTTTTACCATCCTGTTCTAGACTTCTATGAGTCATAACATATTAGATAATTAGAGAAAGACACAAAAGCAGGCAGGTGGGAGGAAAGGGAGAGGAGAAAAAAAGGAGAAGAATTTCACAGAACTAGACAAGGGAGACAGGCAAAACCTTCAGAGCAACCATGAGGTGAGATGAAAGACGAGGGAAAAGGCGTTTTATTAAATTAGTTGGATTCTAAAAACGAAATCAACACAAACAATATAAACACTACATAGACCGTGTCATAAGAAAGTCGCACCATTTTCTTGATTTGTATCTAGCCTTCTCTCTTTCAATTGTTATTTCCATATATTTTATTGGTCATAAATAAGAGGGATGGACAAAACATGAGCACATGAGGTAATGAACGTCCACTCTGCTAAACCCTCAACGCATAGATGACATACCTTAGCTTGGGTTAAAAATGAAAAGTAACAGGCAAACTCCCCTTCTGTTCTTTGAGTTGCTACCTAAAATCCACCAAAATTATCAAGTAGAAAGCTTCTTTAAAAGGTAAGTGGGAAAAGCTATGATAAATAAACTCAATCCTATTTTGGCTGGTGGCTAGATGCTTAGGGAAGAGGCAACAGGTAGAAGGATGGTAGTTATAAATGTGGGGAAAAGGGGAAAATAACTACAAATATGACTTTCTAAACTATAACATGATTAAAAATGGGGAGAAGATAAAGCTTGGATTTTACTGAAGAATTAGATTTATTTAAAATTTAGAAAAGAAACACGTAGAGTAGATTCTGCAAGAACCTATAGAATATAATGTGCACAAATCTCGAAAAATTCTATAAATTTCAACCTGTTACAAATCTGGGAACTTGGCTACAATCTACTGGGTACTTATATTTGTTGCTTATTTAGACAATTTATTGTTGCCTTTAAGAATCAGACATACATTGAACAATCCCAGGTTGCATATCTAAAGTAGAATGATTACCCAATGAAAACTTACAATTCTAAATTCACTTTAGAAAGTACATATGCCATAATCTAGGTAAAAGGCAAAAAAAGAGTCACGACACACAGAAATAGAAAAGCAAGTGTGGAGAAAAATGAGTGGTTTAGAGATCAACTTTCAACTTTCACCCAAACTCTTGGGAATCCTAGAAAATGATACGGAGGTGTGTCCAATTACCTGGTTATATACTGTTGCTGCATTTCAGCTCTCTTCCCCAGATGTATTAGTTGAGATTATAAGATACACAGAGCAAAAACTGAGACTCAGTTTTTCATCTTTCTTAAGAGGATTAAGATAGAATTTGATTTTTTCAAACAAGCCTTTGTGTGTATGTATATGAATTCATGTATGTATATATTATGTGTGTATGTACATGTTATACACATACATATGTATGTATATGCATATTTTTACATGAAGATAAGTTGTACCCATCTTCTTTGGACCCTAATATCCAAAATACAATGAACCAACCTGTTGCCTGTTTGAACTAACAAATTTAGGGCTTGAACACTCCACACACTCTAATTTTAGTACTTCTTGAAATGCAACCATTATTTCAGATTAGCCTTAATTTAATAAAAACACACTTGCTATCTTCCTTTGGTTCTGGCCTCTGGTGATAAAATGCAAAGAATCAACACATTGTTTCATATCACTCACTTTCAAAATTATATTTCAGTTACAGTAATAGATAAGCTTCTTTTTATATTGCCATCTACTTCAGATTTCAAACGCGAATACATAAAAAAAATAAAAATAAAAAAAAACCACGCTTCAAGAATGAAAAGATGACATAAGCTAAAATAAATAAGTTCTTTCTAGGACATAAGTAATAATTGCACTGTAAGTTATATAAGCCTCAGTGACAATGCTCTGGCAAAAACATTCATTTATCAGTCTAAGCAAGTAATTCTATGTTCTGTAGATGGCAGAATGAGACCAACTTCAACTGATTTATGAAGTGATTTTTTTTGTTGTTCTACTGAATGATTGAGACAAAGGACCTGAAGGAATGGTGGTCCATCTTTTCTACCCAAGTGCCAATTCTTTTTATTACTTTTGTTTTGTTTCTAATGAAGACACTGTTGACTCATTCACCATCTGCTAATGTTAAGTAAGAATGTTTAACTCTGTGCTTCTCAGGATGAATTGCCCTGAGAAAGTAATTTAATAGTCACTATCCCTCTTACATGCTGCTTTGAGAGTCATGGAAGAGGAAAGTTTCTGGCTTGGGAACCAGCAGGGAATGTATCTTTATTCATCTTCATATAGTCTTTTAAGTCTAGCATAGTCCCTAGGACATAGAAGGCACTTAAAAGAAATTGTAGAATCAAGTTGAAACAGCCTCTAAACCCACTGGAGAGACAGGAAAGTGTGAAACTGTGATGGGAATGAGATGGAGTCAGAATCTCTTTATCTTGACTGCTATCTACAAGCTGAATAGACCTTAGGCAAACTTTGTAACCTCTCTGAGACTCAGTTTACTCATCTACCAAATGGTAATAACCAACCTCTACTTTTCAGAGCTAAAATGGGGATTAAATAATACAGTATACGCAGGTTGCCAGTTACCAAAATAAGAAAGATGGGCCAAGATATCTCTTCATAGCTTAAGGCAAGAAAAAGAATCATCTGAAAAAATGACACTGTTTTTCCTTTTTCCCCAGCTTTTACATAGACAAGTAGATTCCGAGCGTTGCTGTAACTGCACACATTTATAAACATGCATCTGAGCACGCACACACACACACATATATACACAATGCACGTGTGGGAACACACACGCACATAGAAAACCAATCTCAAAGACAGACTAAAGCCAGAAGGGAATGAAGAACAGTTAGAGACAAGGTTGATCTGTCAATTTGTCTTGGCAACAAACACAGATGTCTCTGTATTCTTGTTAACAGTTTTTTGTTTTTGCTTCTCCTTACCCTCCACATCCGCATTAAGTGGGAAAATCAGTTCATCCTCTCCCCACTAGCTGTTACCAGCTCACTGCTTAACCAACCGTCATTGTGCCTATATAAGGATTCCCCAAAATGTCATGGCTCAGGACATCAGTCCTAATTCTGTAGTTTTCAAAATGCAGCACCAATGTCCTGGGGTGTATCAGTGCACCAAGGATGTGAAGAGACTCAGACGAAAACTTGGAGAATCCATTCTACTTGAGGATCTGGACTACAGAACAATATTTTCATACTCTAAGAAATAGACAAATTATGCAATATTCTCATAAACTTTTAAGACAAAATGGTGGATGTTAAAGAAAATTCAGACATGCTGGGAATGGGCAGAACCTAAGGCTAGGTCCTAAACACCTCCATTTCCCAACTTCTGAGTACATTTTCCCATTTTCTGACATTCAGAGGACAACTAAGAAGCACTGCCTAGTGGATTTCCTTAGATGTGGTTTTAAATGTGTCATTAAAAAGTGGGTGTTCTTTCTTGTCTTATTGCTATGGCTAAGACTTCCGACACAATGTTGAATAGGAGTGGTGAAAGTGGGCACCACTATGTTCATGGCCGCACAATTCACAACAGCCAAGATATGGAAGCAATCTCAATGCCCATCAACAGGTGATTGGATAAAGAAGTTATGGTTCATATATACAATGGAATATTACTCAGCCATTAAAAAAAAAATGAAATCCTACCATTTTCAATGACACGGATGGACCTAGAGGTTATTATGCTGAGTGAAATAAGTCAGACAGAGAAAGGTAAATACCGTATGATTTCACTTATATGCAGAATCTAAGGAACAAAAAGAGCACACTAATCAAAAACAGATTCACAAATATAGAGAACAATCTGGTGACAGTCAGAAGGAAGGGGGTTGAGGGGCTGGGAGAATGGGGTAAAGGGTTAAAGAAGTACAAATTAGTAGTTGATAGATGGTCACAGGGATCAGGAGCATGGTATAGGGAATGCAGTCAGCGGTGATGTAATGGCTAGGTGGAGAGCCAGAGGAGAGAAAGAGTAATTAGAGGGATTGTCTTATATACCATATAAATGTCTAACCAAGGTACTATATACTTGAAATTAATAATAAAATAACTTTTTTTAAAAAGTGGGTGTTCTTTATAAAAAACAGTGTTCCTGAAAGTAGAATTCCATTGTACCAAATAATGCAAAAATATCTAACATAACATTT
Organism: Rousettus aegyptiacus; assembly: GCF_014176215.1. Classification (NCBI taxonomy): domain Eukaryota; kingdom Metazoa; phylum Chordata; class Mammalia; order Chiroptera; family Pteropodidae; genus Rousettus; species Rousettus aegyptiacus. Next base: position 11,885,572 of record NW_023416295.1, on the reverse strand, counting down.
TATCATCTAGCTTGTTTTCCAGTTTCTGATTTATAACACATATTAATAGTGTTAATTTTAAAGCAATTAGAAAATCCATCAGATGAAAATATCATGTGTAGCCACAAATATAGTTGGTAAAATTGCTGAGTGCAGATTTTTCCTTTAGGCCCAATCTTATGAATTGGTACAATAATATATATTTTTCATAAAATAACTTTTATTTAATAAGTATTCACGTAGCAAATATTATTGAGAAGCTACTATGGGCAAATCATTTTTGATCATACAGTGAGAAATAATTATGGGTTTTTCTTTCAAGAAATTCACATTCCAAATAAGCACTGTCCAATAGAAATATAATGTAAACCGCATATGTAATTTCAAATGTTCTAGTAACCATATTAATAAAAGGAAAGAGAAATAAGTAAAATTAAGTTTAATAATCTAATATTAAATTAAATAATATATTATTTAACCAGTATGTCCAAAATATCATTTCAACATGTAATTAAGATAAAATGTTAATGTATATACCTAGTATATTTAAATTTTGATTTTATATTTTTGTAAATGTAAAGATATTTTATATTCTTTTCTCACACAAACACTTAGAAATTTGGTATTTTCCACTAATGTTTCATCTCAGTTCAGACTAGCCACACTGCCAGTGACCAATAGCAACACATAACTTAGTGGCTACTGTACTGAACAGCATAGACTCAGATTATTTATAAACATTTGTTAAGCACATAACTACAAAGCTGCTGAAGATATAATGGTGAATGAGATATTATCTCTCCCCTCAGAGAGCACAGCTTCTAGTGAAAAAGAATAAAGAAGGGTAATTACCAGCGGCAAGTTTCGCTATGAAAGAATCAAACAAGGGACTGAAGTCGAGGCTACAGAGTGCGAATGGGAGTGACGGCAGGGACAAGAGAGGGGACAAGGGCCTTGTTGTAGATACGGTTATTGGGGAAAGGTGTCATTTAAAAGATGGCCTTTAAAGCAGAGACCTGGTATTAGTTTCCTACATCGCTGTGCGAAATAACCACAAATTTAGTGGCATAAAATGACATGATTTTATTATCTCGCAAATGTATTACCTGAAGGTCAGAAGTATGACATGAGTTCTATGCGAATAAAACCAAAACGATTGCACAGCTGTGTTCCTTCTGGGGGCTCCAGGTGAAAGACCATCCTTCCTGGGCTTTGCCAGCTTCTTGGAGGCTGCCTACATTCTTTGGCTGTGGTTCCCTTTATCTTCAAAGCCAGCAATCACATCACCTCTACTTTTAGCCTCGCATTTCCTTCTCCAACGCTGACCCCTCTGCCTCTCTCTTTCACTATTATTCCATTGCGATTACACGAGGCCCACTCAGGTAAACTAGGATAATCACCCTTCTCAAGATCTTTAGTTTATTCGCATCTACAAAGGCCCTTTGCCATGTAAGGTAACAGTCACAGTTTCCAGGAACTACGACATAGACATCTCTGGGAGGCCATCATCATTTCATCACAGACCAGCAGGATAAGAAGTAGAAAAAGAGTGTTTTGATCTAAGAGTCTAGAATAAGAAAGAAGTTGGCAAGTTCAAGGAACCGAAGGAAGATGACTGTTGCAGAAATACAGAACATAAGAGGAAGGACGGTGTTGGACAAGGATAGCAACAGGGCAGGCGCCAGGTCACATGAGGCCTCTTGGGCCACAGTAAAGAATTTGGGTTTATTCTGTTACTCTTGGGAGCGAGCCACTCGAAGCTTTTAAGCAGTAGAGTCAAATCATTCAGTTTCTGCAGTCATGGAATTGGTCTGGGTGCTGGAGGAGAATGGAACGCACGTGGAAGCAGGAAGACCAGTGGGTACTGGCACCAACCTGATTAAAACAATGGCAGGAGATACAGGCTGAAGTATCTCAATCGATCAGGGTGCTAAATATTTATCGAATATGTGGAGCTATATATTTATCAAAACTTACTGAACTTTGCCCTTAAAATCATATATTTTATTGCATGTAAGTTATTAAATATTATGTTATTCAATGCTAAAAAACATTATGAAGTTGATTGTTCCTTTTTTTACAATAAAAGAGCAATGACTTCTGGCTTTGTGGGTCAGAAGATCAACTTATCTTTAGAGCCTTATTTCTCATGGCAGGTTGTACAAAGAAAGCATCGTGATAGTATAGTATTCATCTCATTCCATTTACCTATTTGACTTCTCCTTCCTGAGAGCTCATTATTAAACACAAGTTGTCATCCAATTTAATCTCAAGATGAAAACTCTATTAGACCCATCTTCATTCATTCTTTCATTTTTAAAAAGAGCTACTAAACACCTACAGTGTATACCAGACTATACAGGTACTAGGGGGACAACGGTCAGCAAAAGCAGACAAAATCCCTATGCTAATTAATGCAGTATACAGTCTAGCAGAGAAGATAGACTTTGATCAAATATTCCCTCACATACATATAAAATTATGTCCGTTATAAGTGCTATGAACACGGTCCTTTGAAAAAGGTTATGAGAAGAGGAAACAGCTATAAGGCAAGAATGATATAGCAGAAAAAATTACCCGGCTTCGGGCGGGTAAGAGACCCTGGTCCTTGTCTCAGCTCTGTCATTGACCTTGGACAGATTTAGCATCTTTTCTCGCCTGTAAAATGAGAGGGCTGGATCAAATGGTCCTTTCAGGATCCCACAGCTTCCGAAGTTACTAAGATACCAGGAAGCCAAATGGTGCTTCTTTCCTATGTTTCTGAAAACGTAGAATCATAGGTGAGAAATAACCCTGAACAACAGGTAAACCCAGGCCCTTGACACAAGGATTACATAATTCAAATGAAAAACAAAAGGGAAATAATGCAACCCTTAACATGAACATTTTTATTAAGATTATCTCAAATTGCACCAAAATACAGTTGTAAAAGAATTACGAACATATACCCTCCCCAATGTTCCAGATTCCCTCTAAATTTGCATTTGCTAAAATTTGTCTACTTCCTTCTCCTCCCCCTCCCCACCTCATTAATTGCACAAATAAGGAGCAGACTAAACATTTGTTTCGAGTATGCAAATTTTAAAAATAATGAATAATATTATAAGCTTCCTTTGTGTTCCATGGTAATCAAACCTGTTGTCTCATCAGTCTCATTAGAGAAGGTTTTGACCTACACTGGAAAACCACTCGAATGTGCAAGCTCGTCTGTGAAATGAGAGGACTCGGGGGGGTGGGGGGTGATTGCCATTGTCTGCTTCCCCATGGAATATTACACGATTGTCTATGGAAATAATTATAATAGGTCAATGGCATTGTCATTTTATGCAAAGGGTAGGACCCCATCGGCAGGCTGCAAACCTAGAGATAGCATGAGCCTAAATATCTCAATGGTACAGGAGAATCTTATTATGGTTAATGGTGTATTTTCCTAATCATGGTAAAAATTTTAAGAGAGAACTTCGAGGTCTCAGAGTATGTCTCCTCGTCAAAGAACAGGATCTAGAAAAACACTACTGACGGGTATCTTCATCTAGCTTTTCCATTATTCACAGAAGAAATAAATAAATACAAATTGCTGAAAGCATAGTCATTGCAGAAGTTACCTCACAACCAGGTTTTCAACAAGTTATATTTTGCAGGCAAATGAAACTAAAGGACCAGAATTTTGCTTATACTTAGATAATGATTATGTTTTAAATTTGGGACCATATGTGCCTCTTATTTTTAAAATATGTTCATCCAAAATTAAGGCCTTTAAAAAATTCACAGTGGGTTCTGCATTCCAAGACTGAGTCTATATATTCCATGTAATTTACCGTTGCCAAGGTGTCAGATCATTTTGCCAAAGGTTTCCTTTATTTTTATCTACTATTTCCACAAAAAAGCAACAAACGATTGAATCAATAAACTAAGTGAACAAATAAATTGAACATACAATTCATATTTTGTTTTGTTTTTTGTTTTCTGTTTTTGTTTGTTTGTTTTTCATATATTTTTAGCAGAATGCAACAAGTAATCTCTAGGATAGACAATCTCTTGATTTTTCCTTACTCTTGTTTATTCCATATCATTACATAACACAAACAGGAAGCCAAACAATTGAAATCTTCTGCTGTTGACACAAAATTTCATGTTTCATAGGAAAGAATATGTTAAAAAATTCAAAACAGAGTAGTAATACAGTTGTCAATATGGTAAAATATTTATAGATGATGATATTTTAATTATCATTCAGGGAGGAGGTTTGAGTTTCTTTCTAATTTTCTGAATTCTTTTCTTCCCCTCTTAGTTGTCACTGAGAAATTTATGAGCATTAAGGCTTCACACGGGCACTCATGTGATTCTGGAGAAGCATCTCAAGGAAGGACCTGGACTTCCATCCCTGGGCACTCCTGAGGCCGAGTTAACCAGCTGCAGCCAAGTGGAGCCACCAGTGATCCATTTGGTTTATGATTCTTTCTGCTCCTTCACCTTCAACCCAAGCATTGACCTAGTTAAGCATATTTAGATCTGATCAATTCTCTTGAAGACCCCAAAACTATACAACAAACTCTGTGCTTCCAACACGAGTTAACTTATACTCCTTCTCTGTGCATTTTTAAATATTATGTGTTTGCATTTTTACATTAATTGGCCATAATTAATATAATTTCATTAGCGGCTAACCAAAATGTTGCCCTTTACATTAAAAACGCGTAATATTCTATTTTAAGAAATACCATCTTCTAAGCATGAATGCCTTTAGATTATCATAAATAAAACATCAAGGAAAATGTTTATACATAAATCTTTGACCACATCTCTAATTTTTCTTCAGGATAAACTTTTGAAAATAATTCTGTCAAATCAAGAGATAATAAAAATGTTCTCATCTAATTGGAATTTTCTTTCTTAATAGTGGTTGGGTATTTTGCATGTTTATTGACATATGTATTTCTTCTGTGAAATATCTATGTCCTTTGTTTATTGTTCTTAGTCTTAAGTTTTTAATATCTCATTCGATTGTATGGTTTGGGGAAAAGATAGTTTAAAATATAACACACATCATCATTTATTTCTGTAAAGCTTCCTCTTGAAGTTGTTATTTTTGAAGTATCTCTAATTTTCATTAAAATGCCATTTCGAGAACCAGGCAGGCAGTCTAAATATTCAAAAGTAGTGTTAGACTGCCACCTAGTATTTCAATGTGGAGCTGCCCAAAACTTTTACTGACGTTTTCCCCTGTTCATAAAATGCAGAATACAGTAAACATAAAAATGTCACCTTATGTCCGGAATCCAGAAAGGCTAAAGACTAATGTCAATGAATGCAAAAACCAAGGCTACCATCGACTCAGGAATGAGGTAGGCTATATATATCTTCTATATTTAACACTTGTCACTGTTTACCTTAGCTGCAATCAAAAGATCACCACTCTGAAAGTCAAGAAAGCTTGGGCCCTCATTCTTGGTGTATTGATAACAGATGCAATTTTCTCTCAGAAGTTGCTGAGTTTCTTTGGGTCTCAACTGGTCTATAATGCAAGCAAAGACGAAGGAAAGCTCTCCTCTTTCTTGCCCTCCTCTGGGGTGCATATTTGTAGTGCCTAATGGTGGGGGGTCGGGAGAGATGGGACTCTAGGCTTCTGGGGCCATAATAGCTGTTTAAGTTCAGATTCATCATGGGTCTCACGCTTGGCCTCTTCCTGGTCATTTTCCGTTTCTTCCTGCTCCCCCCGCCCCAGAGATGGAAGGTATTTTTTCAGTGGGGCTGCTTGACCACATGGCTGTGGTCTAATGGAGAGCTTTGGTGAGGGGAAGGGCAAGTGGCAGGAGAATTAAAGACCCGCCTTCAATTGGCCTGTCTACAATGACAGTGACAACACCCAGAGTCCTAACATCACACACTGCCCAGTACCCATACTGGACGTGCACTTCTGACATCTTCCTGATTTTCCTGTTTCTCACCAGCCCCTTCCCACCTTTCTCATGTGCTCCTCTTCTTCCCTCATAGGTTGTAAATATTCCCCAAAGCTGTCTTAATAATCCATTCTTATTTCTGCATACTTTTGCCCTGAAAGGAATTACTGACTTACTTACTTAGAAACTCTTAGGGTTTGATTTTAAAATTCTTTAACTCCTCAGCAGAACACTCACTTGTGTGCCAGTTAGGTATGTTCAGTTGTCCGCTGGAATTTTTGATGCCCCACCACCCCTGAAAACATCGTCCTCCTTTACACTGTATAATCACTCTCAGAATTTTGAACAAAAAAGTTTTTTCTTGAGTCTTTTCTCCTGCTCGACTCCTTCCTTTCCGACAGCAAAGGGCTTGTTGTGGCAGGCATGGATCACTACAATCTTATGTCTTTAGTCTTTTGTTCTTTTAACCCAGATCTCCCCCAAGGAGAAGTTCACTTTCCCCCACTGCGCAGGGTTAGCACCATTTTCTATGTGTGCCTCGACATGATGGCAGGTAAGCCCTGCTCAAACCCATGCTGTGTGTGCCTGCCACATTAGACATCTTCGACATTGGCCTTGATGTTAAAGTCCTAACTCATAATCTTGGTATTCTAGGTCCTCCTTCATAGGGTCCAAATCTTCCTCTTAATCTCTTTCATGCTTCCTCTTCACCCTACCCTTCCAGGATGCTGGTGCTCTAACCAATTTTCCTTCCCCAAGATTCTTCCTTCATACCACCTAAAGCCTTGCTATTTGAGGTGCGGTCTATGGACCCCCGGCATTGGCAACACCTGTGATCTTTTTGAAAATGCAACCTTTTGGATCCACTCCCGATTTTCCAAATCAAAATCAAAATGTTAAGAAGAGCCCTGGGAGATTCATAAGCACATTAAAATTGTTGAGAAACACTGGAATTCTCACCTGCCTGTGTTTATCACTTCACCTGTTTATTTCATTAATTGCACAGTCACGGTCTTAAAATATTTTTTTTTCTTTTTATTGCCTATCACGTCACATTGGAATGGCAGCTTCATGAGAACAGAGTTTATCGTATTTACTGCTATATTTTTCTAGTAGGAACTCAATATAAAATTACTGAATAAATACATTCTTAGCTCGTGCCCTTATTGTCACTGTTATTTATGCCATATCCCCAGTCAAGCTTACCTCCTCTCCTCCTCCTATCTTATCCATCCATCGAACCCTAACTTCTCTAAAAATATCTTTCCCAAACATTCCAATGACGCTGCCCTTCTGATCTCCTAATTCCTATAGGATCAATTCAAACACTCAGTCACAGTCACTTCGAATGTTTCTTGTGCATATATCTCCACCTAGAATATAAACTTCGGGAGAGCAGAGTCTGTGTTGCACACTTTTTTGGTATTTCCCAGAGTTTGGCTGCACACTAGTGAGTGCATTTATTCTATGAGAAAAGAAAGACCCACCAAAAGAGTCATAGAGAAATCCTATAAAAGATACAACTTAGAAAATGGTTTTCACAAACCTCTTTACAAAAAAAAAAAAAAAAAAAAACTCTACAATGAATGGATATTGGGTGGGTCCTATACCGAGCTGGTATATGCTTTCTTATTACAATTGGATAAATGCATGTTCCTTAATTCTTAAAATTTAATCATATCACTTCCCAGTTATGTTTTACATTTTAATATTATTACATGTTCTCATCGAGATTACTTTAAAATCATTTCTTATCATAGAATAAAATTTGCATCTAAAGCTATGTTTCAAGATTCCATATTACGTTCTTGCTCTAGTAAGATTCAGCTTGAATTGACTTAATTTAGGACATGAGCTCCTGGCTACCGCTTTGGTTTGTCAATAAGATCTTATTTTTGAATTTGAAAGTAGGGCTAATCTCAGCCATGGTGAGGTAAGAAGTATCTATTTTAGGGGTTCTGATTTTATTATCCTGTCAGTGAGATTTGGAAGTCCCAGACACGTGTTCTAGCACTTTCCTGCTCATTCTTATGTAGTATGCTGCCCACGTCCCAAATATGCCAAGAGGGCTGACTAATCAAGGCGCTAGTCTTGACAAAATGCCTGGAAATATCCTAAAGAATGACATAAAGTAATATTTCATATCACAGAAACAATATAAGCTGGAAAAAAGTTTCAAGCCTTAAACATCCATCCCATACCAACTATCTAAATTTATGATGGTTTTCCATCTTCTCTTCCATCTTCAAGGTGGCATGTAGCATAAAATTACTCACGCCCTTTCACAATACTAAATAGAAAATACATTTATATTTGAAAAATAAAATTGTCATGAGTACTCAATAAAAATTTATGCTAAAAATAAAGTATAAGGGAAGTCTGAATTCTCTGCCTATCCACAGGTTGCAGAGGCCAAAAACAAAGCAAACATTAGGAAAATAAATTGATCCACATGACCTTGGTTTCCAGTGAGTTTGATTTATATCAAAGCCAAATGCAGTGCTTTCCGTACTAATCACATAGAAAGGAGAAAACAAAAACATTATTTTTAAAAAATCTGGACCCAGAACTTAAATAAACCTCAGCAAGGAAAATGAAGTCAGTCATCCAAAGACTAGAAAAATTTCCCTCTAAAACCTCTGAATTTTCTAAGGTTCTGATAAATTGCTCGTCTAATTACAACACACATTGTAATTACAAACTGACCAGACCAGTTCAGGATTTTTCAAGTCTGGGTTGAGTGTGGCGCTGTCCTGGTTGGTTATCTTCCATTCATTAAGTTGTTTTGTTTATCAGAAACCTCAGAAACGTGTTGAATAATAGGGTTGGAGATTTTCCTGAGTCACGAGAGACTATTTTTCTACTAGACTTAGATGAATGTTCTCTAAGGCCTCCTATGTGTCTGCAAGAAGAACCTCTAGAGCTGTGGCAGCAACTCGCTCCCCATTCACCCCCGCATCCAAGGTGCTGCTGCCTGTACCTGCACTCACGCTGCTTGCCACCTGGCGTACGTGTTCTAGGCTGGCTCGCTTGTCTTGACGTTTTGTGTGCCTGATGTGCATTTTTCCCTTGGCAATGCCAGTTTTGAAATTTAAGCTAGTGGAGGACCAGGGATGGAGGTAAAAATGTTAAACTTCTGTTTGCACGTTTCACATTAGAAATATTTGCACAATTCCTAGTAGATATATGAATATTTCACGGCTGCCTAGTAACATGAGGGATAAATATAGAAGATTTGAAATTAAGTACAGAAGGAAAAGCCTTTCAGCCAAAGGAAGAGAAAGGTTAAATTTGGTTGTCTAATGAGTAGAAAATTGTAGCTTGATTTGCTTCTACAATACAATGCCCATTTTGTAAAAGGATAGTTTGTTGGTTTGTTTGTTTTGATGAGTAGGCTAAACTACTACTCTCCTCGGTAAAGAGCCTGAAAAGGATTAATATAACTTGTAAAAATAAGTTGAGTTGACAATTTTATCTATAATCCTAGAAGAATTTAAATAATCTGATTCCTTATGTGCTCTTTTTCCACAGGGTATAATCAAAATGAACATAACTGACTTCATAAAAATTATTTAAAGATGCTATAAATTTCAATTGATAATAAACTACATTTAGATCTCTTACCTCCTCAAAACTCTGTAGCAGGTAGGGTAGAACTAAAACTAATGAACAAAGAAGGGACAAACTTCAAATCACGGAGACCTAAGAGATGGATTATAAACCACAGTAAGAGAAATAACAGGTATAACACTTCCCATCTCAAAATTCAGAATTCAGTAGGTTCAGCAAGAACCACTTTGAAGAGTTCTAATAGCACCCTTAAGAGAGTCTAAAATGCTTTCTGTACAAAAGTGCCCACTTGATCTATACTTGTTGAAGACCCATCAATTTTCAAGGTGAAATTATTCCTGCGGATCTGATTAGCATGAGAAATAGGGTAAATGCTCTCTGTCTTCTGCCTTAGACTTGAAACTATCACCTAAGAAAGAAATAAGAAGAAAGAAAAAGACTAGATATCTGAGTTAGCCAACAGTATCTCCTCTGAAATTCTTGCTTAGAGGACTCCAGTTCCAGAGACAGACATGGTTAAAAACCAGGGAGGGATTACCCAGACACACAAATTAAGTGATCTAGCCCAAGGATCATTCCTTCTGTATGCACATTTTCTCCTTTTCAGAAATTAACGGCTTACACAAACATATGAAAAGGACTCAGGGTCTCTGATGAATCAAACAAGAAACAAAAAGTGTGTGCCTCAAAACACAAACATGTTAACTGATATTTTCGCACAGATTTGATTTGTTAAACTTACTGAGGCTAACCAGTAAGTTTTAGCTCTAATGGGAGCCTGGCTCTGATGGAGCCAGGACTTACCATGCCAGCCAGGTGCTAAGAAGTAGACCACACCCATCCTTGTATGGGGCAATGGTGGAGAGACAGAGACAGAAACAGACAGACCTTCAAGGCATATCACAGGTCAAGGTGGGTCGGTGTTAGCAAGCGAGTGATGCGAGTGGGCTGGCCAAGGCAGCACTGAGGCAATAAGTAGAGAACAGTGACAGGGAATGTACGACCATCTCTCCCTCTCCTATTTCTTTATTCTCTGCCATACAATGATCCATATTCACTCCTTCCATGTCTTGCCCTTCCATCCTCAATTCTCCTCTCCAGTCAAACTTTCCTCATCCACTGAATCACCTCTTCTTTAAAACAGCAGTTAGTCAAACCCCACCGCCTATTCTCAGTCTCAATCCAGGGCAGTGTTGGGACCTCTTTTCTGTGCATGCTCGCTTCAAAAATAACCTTTTCGTCTCATAAATTTTAAATACATTGATAGCTCCCCAGTTTATTTCTTCATCCTCGAACTCTCACCCGAGTGTCAGATTTGCCTATCACAATGCCTAGCTGACATCTCCACTTGGTAGTTGAATGAGCGTCTCAAAGTTGATAGATCTAAAACCAAACTCTTGATTTTTCCTAACATCCATACCCATAAAATTTATCTTCCTGCAGTGTTCCCCACCTCAGTCTACCAATATAGACAGTCAAAAGCTCGAAGTCACTTCTCTTTATGGCACATCTCACAACAACAAAGCTATCAGCTCTACCTCAATCTCGAATCCGCCCACTCCTCGACACTTCCCTCACTACCATCCTTATTCAAGCCACCATATCGCAATAGCTTTCTAATTGATCTCCCCTCGTCTACTTTCATCCTGCCACAGCCTGTTTCCCCCATAGCGATCTGAGTAATCCTTTTGAATAATAATTCAAATCATGTCACTTCTCTGTGCGAAACACATCAGTCAGAAAACAATCTTGCCTCTAAGTGCTGCATGATCTGACCTCCAGCCACTTTCCCAATCTAATCTCCTATTAACTTTTCACTGAGCTCCACCTACACTAGTTTTTTGATAATTAAAAAAAAAAATAGCTAAGCACACACTCAATTCAGGAATAGTATGCTGTTCCTGCACTTGAGATACTTTTCTCTCAGATCCTTGCATATGCATTTCTCCCATGCCCCTGCTTGGCTCTGGTTTATCAACCTTTCTGAAAGACCTTTCCTCGTTCTCTATGAAACAGCACACCTCCCATCTTCCTTTCACTCTGCTTTGTTTTCTTCCTAGTACCTTCACTGTTTGACACATTCAATATCTACTTGTCTGTGATCTGTGATGGTACTTCTCCAACTAGAATATATGCATACTGAGGGCAGAGAATTCTGTGGAGTTCATTGCTGTATCCTTAGTACTTAAAACCATGTCTGGTCAACAAAAGCTTCTCAACAAATAGCTGCTGTTTATTAAATGAATGAATGAATGAATGACTGAATGAAGGCTATTGATACCGCTGTTAATCAATTAGTTAAATTGATCCTATCTGAACTAAGAGTTAGGTGACCTCAGCTAGAATTCACAAATTGATAGGGCCTTGGAGATACTCATTATTTCTTTTAGATGGGTAAAATCGTTTCCAACTACAAATATGAGACAGAAAGTACATTGATGGAAGGAGTATAGAGATAGAAAATAGTCTTCACTAATGTACAAAATCTATTGCAGTTATGGATGCCCGAACTGAGATTACCTGACGATTGCCCAAGCATCTAGGGAGAACCGGGACTCTCAGACTCCAAGTCTTTGGGAGCCTCCAGAAACCAGGTGTACCTTTTATGCTTCAAAAGTGGCATTTCATACTCAAGTGTCTACAGACTATTCAAGAATAGAAAGAGAGTGAAGGAAGCCTGGAGGGATAAACTAGAAAGAGCAGTCCATATTCAGGAGGTAACTGTGCTCCTCAGTCAGCTCCGGCCAGTTCTCACGTGAGAAGGCTGAAGTGCGAGGATATTTGCGGCATGGTTGACAGAACTCCCTGGATTTCGACTCTCCTTTTAACTCCTGGTTCTGTGGACAGAGCTTGTTGTCATTTTCTTAGTCTCACAGGGATCCTGTCCCCCATTCCTTTGAAGCCAACACTGTGAGACAAGCACAAAAAGTCGGCTTATGGCTTCTATCTGCAGGTCACCCATTTGCAACCTTGATTTTAAAGCAATAGTTGGCAGCCATCCTGTTAGAAACATTGTTATGTCACAAACGGTTCTGAAGCGTATCACAAGTAATTTGTTATTTCATAATCATTAAAGACCAACATTTACAAATTATTTTTTTTGATGAATTATATTGTTTTCAATTGTGCTAATGCCTTTATTGTTATGGGCTTGGATTCTGATAAGTGTCTTCAAACTGATGATAAAAGGGCAGAGTTAAAATGTAGGAAATTAGAAATATCCTATCTGGGAAGTATGTGCTGCATGCTAACATCATTTTTTCTATGCCTGCCATGATAGAATATAAAAAAAAAAAAGGTTGAGAAAGTTGCTTTAAAATTACCCCTGTAAGAGCATATAATATTTTCCATTAAATGGGGACTAGAAATTTTAATTATATATAAATTTAGTCCCATTAAATAGAAAAGAATGTTTTGGCAGGAAATCAAGCCAAAATACTTAGTCTGAATTACAAGGTCCCTGAAAAAAAAAAAAAATTCGTTAATACTTTTCCAACTTTACCTCCCTCTCTAGACATTTGATTTCAGCCACCAGCTCACAGATCGTACCTTTCGCATTTTTATACACAAGCCTTTGCCCATGGTATGCCTCACTCCCAGTATCTATCCACACACACACACACACACACACACACACACACACACACACACACACACACCCTTCTCTCTTCTTATTTAAATCCTGGCCAGACTTCAAGGCTAAAGTGATTTTTATATTTTACATAAATCCCCCCCCCCTTTGCCACTGTGGCCCACAGCGATCCGCTCTTCATTAGAGATTCTGAAATTATACTATCAAGCACGTATTATGCAGCCTCACAGAGGTAACGCTCTCTTCGCTATGGGACAGAGTAGACTAAAAGAGAGGCTGACGCACTGCAAGGGACAGACTGTGTCCAATGCTGTCGATGCCTTCTTTATAGCCCTATGGATGACTCCGGAGATCACTTTCAGCTCGACGCTCAGTTCCCATGTATGCACCTGCATCTCTGCCTGTCCCCTGCAGTGTTTTCAGCCCAGGCACAGGATGAGCTAGAAATGCCAATGAGTTAACATTCTTTGGCGCAACCGGGATTACTACTTTGTGCAAAGCTGCAGGAAGAATTATTCTTTGAAAAAGAACACACGGGGAGTGCAAAAGGCAGATTTGTAATGGAGAAGCTTGAAGGGCGTTTGAAAAATCAGACAAGGATCACACAAATATTCACTATGTTTTTCCTGGAGTCCTGGTATTAAGAGATGCTGTGAGCATTGAAACTGGACAATGAGAGCCAGGTTAGAGCATTCAGGTTCCCTCTGGCCTATGAAGCAATACTGGACATGACCCGAACTCTCACGGATCATACACTTTACAAAGTGATGAACCTATGTGTTGCCTCTTTGGATGTCTCAGGAAGTTCTCTAAAAAGAAATGAAATAAATGGGCATTGACTAATTCTTATTAAATGGTTATCAATTGTTTTAAGAGAAATGTAAAAGTAATCACTTTTTACCCCCCAAAAAAGACACCATCATTGGTAAATCACTAATGAACCAGTTTTTAGTCTTCTCTCTTTGCATTTTTGCTTGGTCAGCAACCAGTTTGAGCTGCATCAGACTTTATGGGTTTTCCCATGCTTTTAATTAACTTTAAAATCTTATTAGCCCAATTATTAGCAATACGTTACAAGGAACCACGACTGCAGCTGTGAATGTGTCTTTATTAAAAAGGCACTGCCACGAGTTAAGAAACTTTCAGCATTATTATAAACTCAATCAAGGCTGAACAGATAATTCAGTTTGCAAATTGGTCCCAATTCAAACTTGGCAAGGGAATGAAAATTAGGTTTGAATTAATTTGTTCCCCTTACCATTCCTCTCTCAAAACATGTAATTCTTATTACCAATTAGCTTCAGTAGACTTTACCCTGGCACTTGGAAAGGCGTACCAGCTCATAAAACAAGAGCCAAAGGTGTGATATTATTTTAACTTAAGAACTGATGTGTGAAGAAGGAAGAGAAATGTGCTTTTAGATACATCATCTTTCCAAAGGGACGCATAAATAACCCTAAATTTTACACAGCTTGAAGGGCTAGAATAAACTGTTCTCTGTTTTACAAACCCAGCCATTTCTAGGAGGAACAAGAATGAATCTGTCATAAACTGAGCCCCACAGAACATGCTAAATATAGAATCAGCTTGCCTTTGTCCACAGCCACTCCATTCTGATAGCTCTACCAAGAGCTCACACAGCAGGTTCCTTTATTGAATGCGGAACTAATATCTTCAGGTGCAGACATATTCTGAAGGCCTTTTCAGGGCAAAAATAAAAGAAAATGCTAAACCAAAGAGCTCTAGGGATCTATACATTCTAATCCAAGTTCACAGACTGTCTAATGTGAAAAATAAGACCGTAGGACCACAGCTCTCTGCCTGCTACCCTTTGACACCTCTTATAGATTGTACTCCGGTGGTTCTCAAACATTAGAATGCTTTGAATCACTTGGAATCTTTTGGAAAACAGCAATTTCCTGGCTTTATCCACCAAAGATTTTGATTCTACATCTCAGGTGGAACACAGATATTCTCCTGGCACTGCGATGTTTGGTGATTCTGAGCAGAAAATATGAAATATGTGGATCATCTTTTAAGAAACACAATTCTATTTTTTTCTGTGGCTTGGCCAAAAAAATAAAAAAAATAAAAAATACATGTGTAAACAAATAACTCCTCTCTTCTTTGATTTCACTACAAGTGAACGATTTGGCAACTATCAAAAATTCATAACAAATATGAGTAGCACTAAGTCAGACAGGCCTCCTATACCCAATCATTTAATTTTAAAATTTTGCTCCATGTGGATGAGTCTACCAGAATAGCCAAGAAGCACATTTCACACCCATAAAGCAACTGGACAAAATCTTTCTGAGTCGTTGGAATGATACCTCAGGTAGCATCTACCAGCAGGAAATAACTATATAAAGGAAGCAATAATCTGTTAACTAGTAATATTAATCACAAAAAATCAAACACCTTTGTTGTAGACACATTTGTATATTTCAGGATTCCTAGAGCCCCTCCCACAGGTGGTCTCATACCTTTACTACAGCTTCTCAACCTTGGCACTATTGACACTTTGCGCAGGATAATTCTTTATTGTAGGGAGCCATCCGTGCCTTGCAGGATGTGTAGCAGCATCACTGGTTTCTACCTAGTAGATGCCAGCGTTGCCTCCTCCTCAGTCATGACAACCAAAATGTATCCACATGGCCCAACATCCCTGGCAGACAATATCCCCCCCAGAAGAGAATTAATACTATTTCAACTATCACAAAATATTTATTATTAATACACACACTTTTATCATGGGTTGATCCAATGTTACTACTACAAATATAGCAAACATTTTCTGTACGCCAGGCACTATGATTTTTCAAAAAGAAAAAAAGCACCTATATATCTAATCTTGCTTAATGGTCTTTATTAACGCTTTTATTTATTTATTTATTTATTTATTTATTTATTTATTTATTTATTTTTACAGATAAAAATATTCATATATAAAGAAGTTAAAACAAGGGTCTCCAACCTTCAGGGCCACGGACCAGTATAGTCTGTGGCCTGTTCGGAACTGGGCCGCATGGCAGGAAGTGAGTGGCCGGGGAGCGAGAGCAAAGCTTCACCTGTATTTGCAGCCTCCCCCCAGCGCTAGCATCACCGCCTCAGCTCCACCTCAGATCATCAGGCATCAGATTCTCATAGGAGCACCGGCCCGTGGTGCCAAAAAGGTTGGGGACTGCCGGGTTAAAAGATTTGCCCAAAGTGGTATGTAATCGAGTATAATTTCACACCAGTAGCTATACTCTAGAGTCCACATGTTAAACTGCTCTCCTGATTGACTCTGGTGACAGCTGAAGAAGTTAAAAGGAACTTCTGAACACTCATACTTTTTATTTCAAAACAGGCAACACCAAGGAGAGGCTGTGGGGAAAAGGACCCCTCATACACTGCTGGTGGGAAGGTAAATCGGTGCAGCCGCTATGGAAAACAGGACAGAGGTTTCTCAATAGACTAAGAATAAAGTTACCATATAACCCAGCAATCCCTCTTCTGGGTACCTACCCCAAAAATTTGAAAATACTTATCTGCAAAGATATATGCACTCCAATATACACTGCAGCATTGTTCACAGTGGCCGAGACATGGAAGCCACTAAAGTGTCCTTCAATAGACGATTGGATAAAGAAGCTGTGGTACATATATACAATGGAATACTACGTGGCCATAAGAAGAGATGAAATGCTGCCATTTGCGACAACATGGATGGATTTGAGATTATCATGCTAGGAAATATAAGTCAGACAGAAAAATTGAGAACTATATGATTTCACTCATATGTGGAATATAAAAATATAAAACTGAAAGCAACAAATGAAGAAAATAAACAAACACACCATGCAATATACAGATAATGTATTATAGAATTGTACACTTGAAACCTACATAATTTTATTAACCAATGTCACCTCAATAGATTTAAATTAAGAAAAGAGAAAAACAAGTATAACTAACTCAGACATTCACAAAGAAAACGAACAACAAGCACAGAGACAGCTGTTCAACAAATCGAAAAGACACAAAATTCTGCAAATAAACGACAAACGATAAATCTCATTAATTCTGACTTCATCCATTCAGAATTTGCCAGAATTCAAGAAGGAGCTGGGCTAGCATTGACCTTTCCACTATGTACAGAAGAGATATCTGTGGATGACAGTATACATAAAGTTCCCAAGAGGATGCTTAAGTACTCCAGAAATCACACGAACACTCATTTCCATACAATCCAGTTACCATCTCTGCAAAGACCAACCCTGCTTGGATGCTGAATGCAAATAGCTCATCTAGTTGTCGAAGTGTGGCCTCTCCTGGGCCACACATTGCCTATCCACAGTGGCAGCACCCATTCAAAAGTAACAAAATTACATATCTTTAAAAACAGTATTCAGATATACTTTGAAACTACTTGGGACCTCCCTCCCCTGGGTTTAGGGACTGCTGATCACTCTCAGAGACTGGCGCTAATGACTCTCAACAGAACTGTCACAGAAAGCTGTCACAAATAAATCAGAATTGAAAAGATACCGTTTATCCTTCCTGCCCTGGCACATCGGAATAAACTACTTTGAATTCATTTAATACAGAAGCATGTTCTCGACATTTTGAACACTTAAGCATTTATTGTGTTTCAGGCATCATTTTTAAATGCTGGGGACATACAGGCAAGATAAATACTATTTCTCTGCCACATCTGGTGGGGACATGGATAAGAGACTAGAAGAAGTCAGCATGTGTATGGGTAAAGTATGTCTGGGTTAAGCCAAAGGACAGAAGGAATAATTTTAAAGAAAGACTTCCTAAAGAAGGTGACTCTTGAAAGAAGACTGCAAAAAGACGAGAAGGAAATATTTCAGAATGGTAAATGTGATGAGGATGGAGTTCTGGGGATTTTTAATTTTCTTCTTATGCTTTTCCTGTATCGAATAAAATTTACCAATAAAAATATATTTCTGATATAACTAGATATATGTATTAAAGAGTACATGAAAGGTGAGTGGGAAGAAAGTGAAGGTCCAAAGTGTGGTTGACCATTTCTAGGAACTTTGCTGTGCCAGGAAGGAAGGAAATAATGAAGAAGGTAGAGGGTAATGCATGGTCAAGAAAGGGACTTGCTCCTCTTCTTTGTGTCCCCTTTCTAAGCTGGAAGTGACTTGAGCATACTTACAAGCTGCAGGGAGAATGGCAGACGAAAACACAAGATAGAAAATGGCTACCAGATGGAACAAGACTCTCCTTTCTAGTCCTGGAAGATACAGGAATACACCTGCTCTAGAGAGCAGTTTGCAAGATTAGCCTTAGATCATTGAAATGGATCTCTGAAGAAAGAGGTGGAAGTGGGTTCACCCATGTGTGGTGGGTGACACTGATTGGGACCTTTGTTTGCTCCCCTAAGGTTACTAAAAATGGTAGGATTACAGTAGAGATGTCCCCCATTATGAAGAAAGTGAGTAAAGTCTGCAGAATCTAGGTCAATAAAGGCTCCGTTCTCTGCCTAAGATGTGGGCATGCTCTGGGGTGAGGGATGCTGACCAGGCTGACACTTTCACCAAGCTGAGCTGCAAGACAATTGCCGCCAATGTGGCAAAATACAATGGCTGTTGGAGTGAGACTTCCTTTCCCCCTCCAAGGGGGTGAGGGTACTCCTTTTTCCAGTGGCAGGGAAAGATGTCCCCACTATCATCATTTCTAATATCCACATCTATCTGCAAGAAGGGGACCTAGTATTTTGTTACTTGGCTGGAAGCTTACTCAGTACCAGGTTCACATCTCCTGCCACGGTGCTATGAAAAAGAAGGCACATGGGGTCAGGAGGGCGCTGGCTGCAGCCTGCCATAGACGGATCCAGGGCCATCCTGTCGATGTCTAGTTCATTGATGACATCTCTAGTTCTAAGAATTGGGGGAAAAAAATGGTATAAATGTGAAGAAGGCAGTCACAACCTAGGCCAAAGAACCGAGTGAAGCAGAGGGCCATGATGGGAGGCCATCTTTGGCATCGTCGGAAAGATGTGGCTGAGCTAGACAAGGAGTCACCAAAACCCAGGGAAGCTGCTAGAAGCTAACTCTCTTTGGGGAAGTCTTTCCAGACCTGCACCAATCCACTGCAAACCTGTAGACTCATGATCACGAGCCATATCGGCGACGATCACCACCCCCCTTCCCTCCCCACCTCCCCAACACTCGAGAAGCAAACGGAGGGGCTGGGGGCGGGTAGGAAACAAGAGACCACTAGGCAACTCTGGCTACCTGGCTGCTACTGTGACCACAGGTGAAGCCTGTGCTGGGCAAACCGGGGAAAGGATTGTGAGTTGACTAGAACTAAATTTTAATATCTGGGAATAGACTGTTTTAGTGATCGAATGTGATTAAAATTATACTAATTTGAATTTAGAGGTATCTTCTACCCAGGGGGAAAGGTGGGTTATACGAAGCCTAATGGAGGCAATCATTAGGCAGGGTCGGGGTAGGGGAACATTTCAAGTTTTACCCCATGGTTTGAGACTCTTTCAAAAATAATTATACATATGTGAATACACACACACACACACACACACACACATACATACATATTCATATGTGTGTGTGTGTATGTGTGTATTTAAGGTCATCATTTTAATGACCACTAACTAGGCTGCTTGTAAAAGAGTCTTTGTGTAGCTTTACTACTGGTTAATTCTGTCACTTCATTTCACGGTGTTCCTGGAAAGAGAAGGTGACAAAGGAAATAAAGTTGTATAATTTAATTCTTGTCTTCAAGCATCATCCTCTTCAGAAGCAAGATAGAGATCTCTCAAAACCTAACAAGAAAAGGAGCCATTTTCCCTTCCTTTATTCACAGGATGACTAACAGGCACTTGGACAGCTGCCCAGAGATTAGCCGCATTCTGACGCTGGAGTCACTTTGTTCTTGAACAGCCGGGCCCTGACTGCTCAGCCTCCCACTGCTGGCCTGCTGAACGCAGCCTCGAGGTTCTGGACTGTTCCCCTTTGGGGTTATCCTTTACCCATTTCCAAGGCCAACCTCCTAGCACAAAAGCCTGTTCAAATCATTTTCCCGTTAGAAATCCTCAGGGACTTCCCATCGTTCACAGGCCTTTTGCAATATGGGGCCAGCCTAACCTTCCCACTGCAGCCCTGCCTCGCTTCCCGCCCCACCCAGCACTCACCGCTTACCCCACTGTCCAGGTCACAACCACGTCGGACTCTTGCTTCTTCCTAAACTCAGTTTTTTCTGTGCCCGTGTGGCATGGTACGTGCTCCCTCACCCCCATTCTCTGCCTAGCAAAATCTGCCCTCCTGAATTCCATCAAAATGTCATCTCCCCTGAGAGACCTTCCGTCTCTCCCTGACATCCAGCAGGTCATGGCCTTCTCTGGAGTCTTCCACTGTTTGGGATGCACTTTGACGTACTCGTGAGGTACATGGTGCTGTGGGTGGACGTGCAGTGGCTGACTCACACCACCTGCTAACCCTTTAGGAATAAATGTGCCATTGCAAATTAAGGTAGGGACACCGGCAGAAAGGAACTCGATGCTAAACAACCAAACTGAGACAATGCTGAAATCTGACACACGAAGTCGGAGATGACCAGCAGCCCAAAGGGCAAGTGGGGAAGAGAGTCCAGGGGTAGGGAACCACACATGCCACGGCTCCATGGCAGACCATGTGTTTCCTGTGACAGAAGGAGGACTGTGTGACTGGAGCGGATGAGCAAGGAGAGTTGTGAGAGATGAGGTTGGCAAGGCCTAACCCCGCGGAGCCTTCTGGCTGCCCCAAAGACTTTCATTTTTATCTTAAGAACAATCAAGAGGCATTGAAGGTTTTATGACTGGGGAATGACATGATTCTATTTGCATTTTGAAAAACTCCTAGTGTGGAGAATAGACTGGCCTGAGGACAGAGAGGATGTGGGGAGGCTTATGAGGAGGCTATTACGAACAGGAGAAAAAAGATGGAAGCTTGAGTAGGGGAGTTATGGGGCAGGTGGGGAGAATTTGAGTGACTTCAAATTGAAATTCTTCCCAGAACTTCTAAGAACCAAACAGATGACGCACTCATGGTAAATACTCAGGTGACATATATATTTAAAAAAAAAAATTTGTCACCTTAAAGTTATGATTATTCTATGGAGCTTAAGTAGATATAAATTGACTCGGTTAAATTTTACTATTGAGAAGAAAACAAAGAATGGAATTATATACATATAACAGAAGAAAGAGTAAAACTATCCTTTTAAGCTACCTAGTTAAAAGAGCATTTGTTACCCCAACATTTGCTACCTTTTCAGAGGAGGCTCTGAAAACCAGAAACAAAGATGAAAAAATTTTAATAGCAGTTTTTTTTTATTTTATATCATCTTCTTAAGATATACTTCATATATCATAGAATTCATCTGAGTGTATCTTTCAATGGTTTGTAGTAGTTTCACAGAGTTGCATAAACATCACCAGTATCTAATTCTAGAACATTTTCATACCCCTAAAAGAAACTCTATACCCATTAGTAGTCATGTACCCTGGTCCAGGGCAACCCTTCATCTACTTTACTGTATATGCTGGACATTTCATGTAAATGGAACCATATAATATGTGGTCATTAGTGACTGGCTCCTTTCACTTAGCATAACATTTTGAAAGTTCATCCATGCCGTAACAGTATTTCATTCCTTTTCATCGCCAGATAACATTACATTGTATGGGAAATTACCTTTTACTTATCCAGTGATCAATTCATGCACGTTCGTATTGTTTTCACTTTCGGGTTATTATGAATAATGCTGCTATGAACATTCACGTATGAGTTGAGTGGACACATGTTTTCACTTCTCTGGGGGATACCAAAAGAGGAATTGCTGCGTCTCATGCATTTAATCGTTTGGAGAACTGCCCAACGGTTTCCCAAAACAGCTGCGCATTTTCCATTTTCATCAGCTGTGTATGAGGGTTCCAATCTCTCCACATCCTCATCGACTCCTGTTATTATTAGTCTCTTCGATTTCAGCCATCCTCGTGGGTGTGAAGTGGTATCTCATTGTGGTTCTGATTTGCATTTCCCTGGGGGGTGATGATGTTGAGTGTCTTTTCATGCACTAAAAAGCCAGCTGTACATTGCAGAAATATCTACTTCTCCATTTGGAGAAATGGCTATTTCCTTTGCTCATTTTTTTTTAATTTGGTTATTTGTCTTTTTATTGTTGACTGTAAGACTTCTTTATATATTCTAGATCTATACTAGTTCCTTATCAGTTGCATAATTTACAAAAATTTCCTCCCATTCTGTGGGTGGTCTTTTCATCTTCTTGATAGTACTCTAAAGTACAATTTTTTAAAAAATTGATTATATTTGACTTATCTAACTTTTGCTGTGCTTTATAATTTTTCAGAAAATAATTTTGATAAAATTATATGATTATGGAACTAAGATGTACCTCAGATTTTATATTTTTTCCTACCAACAAGAGGAGAAACAAAGTTCCATTTTCCTCAAGATCATAATAATTTTCTCTAACATTTGGATTGCTTCTTTAAAGTTAAAAGACCGTAACTAATGCCAGCGAACTCTATCTTCAGAAAAGGCACTTAGGGCAGCATTAGTCAGGCTTATCAATTCTATGCCATTTTATCAGCTAACGCAATTAGAAGAACTTATCATTTTTAAAAATCACATAATTATTGACTACCCCAAACCCTGTTACTGAGAAAGGCGATGACTTGTAACACTGCTATGAGGTAAAATGAAAATAAAAGGTGAAAAGAAAGCCTTAAAGATAAAGGTTAAAGGAGAAGAGAAACATACATTACAATTAGAGTGAAACATGGTAGAACTTTAATGCATTTTTTAAGACCCATTAAGTCAAATTAAAGAAAATGAAAGAGGCTCGTTATTTTCATTGGTAAGATTTTGATTTAAAAGTTAAATTATTTCTTTTAACTAAACCTATTCATTTTCACCTAAAAGCTGTTAGGAGACAAAGTTAAATGTTTTCAAGATTTTATTTATAAAAGAATTAATAAATAGCAAAGGATGTAGGCATGAATTTAAAAGAGCAGGCAGAAAATTTTTATTTAGATCTTCTCAAAATCTACATGTTCCTCAAAGGCTGGGGTCCTAAATATTTGTTTTTGAGTCACCAATGTCCCACATGTGTCTGCACCAAGAAGGTGCTCAAGAAACCAAAACTTTTTGATTAAGATGTTGAATTTACCTTTATATAACGTCTTCTGAATAAACTCAGAAATAGTGTGGGCCTCCAAAAGTAGTTCATTATGGATATTTCTTCTCAATTTTACATTTAACAGCATAAGTTAATCTTTAGATGTGCTTTATTTCCCTCAAGTTTTCACCTACTGTCATTGAGAGTATTCTTTTTAATGTCAGCTTCCCTTTACTGAGAAATAAACTAAGGTGATTCACCAGCATGACTAACCTCTTCGGTTTGATTCGGAGAGCAGTCACGGAATGATGCTCTGGGACCAGCCTTTCAGATCGAAACCCATCACCTCACCTCTGCCTGTTTCCAGTGATCATGTTTTCTCCCCATTTGTCTTCCAGCAGTAGACAGGGATCATAAACACACAGGAGACAGCCACAGCAGCGAATTAAACACGCATCCCTCCCAGATAACCTCATCTCTTTCTTCCTGCCCTTTCATTCCCTGTACCTGCTCAAATTCAGATCATTTAATCCCCCATCCTTACATACATTCCAGTCTGAAGATCAAGGTCGTGAACTTTGGATGATCTCGTTCTGCCCCTCTTCTAGTTGTGCCCTGTCGAGGGTGGGGAGTCTATAGAGTGAAGGCATTGTGCCCACGCAGAGCCTGGAACCACTACCTCCAGAACAAGCTCCAGGATGCTAGAGGCTGCTGCTCAAATATAGCTCCAAATCAAATTTCAGATCCTGGGAGGGCTTCTTCTCTGGCTTCATCCTCCAACTGGCAGAACTTCAGGCCTGAAGATTATCCAAGGGCTGACTGTTTGCAAGAGGGATGTAGACAGAGTTTGAACATATGGGCTTCAGTGTCCAAACGTGTGCTTATTTAATATCCTTAGGGTTGGCTCCCCTGGCAACCAGCCTCTAATCTTAGGTGACCTAAGGCATTCCAAAAGCCACCCTTATCTCTTTTACCGTTTAGGGAACTCCAAGCATTTTAGAAGCTCTGTCCTATAAATGTATATTTCTTATTATAAATCATAATATCACATATGTATTATCTCCCCACAACCCTTTACAGTGGGTACTGCAATTATCTCCATTTTACAGAGAAGGAAATTGAGGCTCAGAGGAGCGGAGTAATTTGCCCAAGGTCACACACAGCTGAGCACTTCCTTCAGGCCAGTGACCATGTTCTGCCCATGAAGCAGGCAGCATCAGGTTCTACAAAGAGATTCACTACTTATCAATGTGTGACTTGAGGCAATTACCTTTTCTTTTCAAGCCCTGGTTTCTCCTGTTAAAGGGAGACAATGATATCTTCATCACTAATTTCTGAGAAACCATTTGAGTGAGGAAAGGTGCAGGAAGCATCGAGTCAGTGCCTGACACACAAATCTGCAGGTGCGTTTCTTCCCAGAGCAAGTGTTTCTCAGCCTGAAATGTGGCAGTCAGTTGCTACAGACTGTGGACCACAGTCCAGGCACATCCTGTGATTGCTGGAGAAACATATGGACTGAGTGCTGCTCTCGCTCACACACTGGTACCAAGAGACCTTTAGAGGTCCCACCCCCTAAACTCCAGGGAGGGGAGAGAGGGCTGGAGGTTAAATCTATTGCCAATGGCCAATGAGTTGATCCATAATACCTATGTAAATGAAGCCTCTATAAAAACCCAAAAGGACAGGGTTCAGAGAGCATCTGGGTCGGTGAACATGCAGAGACTCAGGGACAATGGTGTGCTAGAGAAGAGCATAGAAGCTCCAAGTCCTCCTCCATCTGAGTGTTCCTGAGTTACATCCTTTTATTTAAATTAAAAAAAAAAAAAACAGTAATCTAGCAAGTGAAATGTTTCTCTGAGTTCTGTGGGCCACTCTAGCGAATTCATGGAACCCAAGACAGGGCTTGTGGGAACCTCTAATCTATAGCCAGTTGGTCAGAACCACAGGTTGTAACCTAGACTTGTGACCAGGATCTGAAATGGGGAAGGGAAGCAGTCTTATGGGACTGAGCCCTTATCCTGTGGGATCCGACACTATGTCCATGCAGATAGTGTCAGAACTGAGTTGAACTGTAGGACACCCAACTGTCGTTGGAGCATTGCTTGCTTGCGTGGGGCCACTTCCCACCAACCACAGTGGAACTGGGTGCTCAGACCACTGAGCATGTCAAGTGCTGGAATGTAACAAGCACCCAACAAATGTCCACTGGTTGCATTATTATTTCTTTGCTTTGCCTCTCTCTTCTGTTCAGCCCCTAGCATGGAGTCACAGTTGTGTATCAATCCTAGGTATTCTTCCACTAGAGAATACCAACCACTTATTTAAAGATAGGCCAGAGCTTGTCTAATGGGGGTACTACAAATGAAATGAGTCATGAACCCTAAAGGAGCAAACCATCTGGAGAGTCAACAATCACATTCGCAGAAGAATTAAATGCTAAGCAGTGACTTACTGAGGCAGCTGGGAGACACCTCATGAGTGAGAACATCTTTGCTGGGATCATCTCTTCCTTTTTGCTGAGCAATCTGAATCCCAGTGGGACACTCTAGTCTAGAGCTCAACAAACGCCACACAATTGTCTATTTCCTCTCTGGCTAAATTAACCTTCCATGAAAAGTGCACCCACTTAGGTGAAGTGATCACACTCGGAGGACACAGTTTCACAAGGAAAGCCCATTTTCATAACTACTGGAGCAGAATTCAAATTTCTGTATTTATTCACACTTGAATCTCCAAGCTTCTCTGTGGCTTCTCATAGGGTTTTGACAGTTCTCCTTTGTATCAGGTGTTCAGATTTATTTAAAACATTGACCACATCCTTTAAACAGGTGGTAGAGAGGGCTGTATGCAATTAAGTAGAAGGTAGGGTGAATTGCTCCATCTTTACATTCGCTCTCATACACATCTACTTATAGGCTTTCTGGCTTGCTCACTTGCAACTCTCAAATGAGTCTCTCATGGGCTCCGATTTCCCATCTGTGGCAACTGCTTTCTGCATAGTTTATGGGACAGTTGTTGCTATGAATAAGATGATATCATTTATGAAGCACAGGGAGTGCTTGGGAGGGAAGGGCAATTGGATAAATTTGAGGTATTGGTATTGTGATTACTTTTTCTTCTTAATGCTTAAAGGGAGAGATGAGTTACTTTAAACAATCTATTTTTTTGCAAGCCACAATAAAATATATATATAATTTAAACCCTAACTCAGTAACTAATCCTGAATCTAAAGTTCATATAATAGTACTTACCCTTTCTGAATGTCATGTACTCTGATAGTTCCTATTCTAGCTTTAAAAAAAAAAAAAATGCCGGTTTCCATCTACTCAGTTGATTTTACAGCCCATTATTAATGAGTCATAATGTCATAACTTGCAGTTTATAAAACGCCATTGAAAGTCTAAACATATATATTTTAGTATAAGACAAATTAGGCTCAGGTCACATATATTCCCCTCTTCCAACAAACATGTGCACAAATGCACTCAAAAACTACCCATTCTTTCAGAGTAAATAATATTAATCTAAGATAATTGGTCAGTTCCCTGATTATCTTCATACTACTCAAGAGAGAACAGAGTTGCTCATTAGATGAGCTATTGGCATGCATTCTCTATATGTCATTTTATTTTAGAAGCACAAAAACCACAAAACATGAGCCTTCTGAAAAGTATACATATTTACATGTATTTCTGGTTAAGAAATTTTCAGCAAGCAGATTTTCCTCTCGATATCATTTCTTAACAGAAAACGCAAACATGCATTTTTAAAGCATTGGAAGTTTAACTTCGTCATAAAAGGGGAGGAAAAGAAAACATGGAAAAAGGGGAAGAAAGAAGATAAAAAGGAATAAAACGATAAGGGGGAAGATACAGATTTAAGACATTCTGTTGGTTGTGTTTTTCAACATAGGAGGGTTATTAGTATTAATTAAACATTCTAAGTTTATAGTATAATACCAGGCAAAATATAGCTCACTAAAGAGAATGTAATTTTTTATTTGTGAATAGAATTCATGACATGTTTATACCCCTGCTTAATAAATTTGTTCTCAACAAGAGAGCACTTTAGAATGAGGAAAGCTTAGTAGTTTGTTTTATTTTAATTAACAAAATTTCTATTTTAAGAGAAGTTTTAGGTCCACAGAAAAACTGAGGGGAAAGTACAGAGTCTTCCAAACGTCCCCTGTCTCCACACGGCCATGACCTCCCCATCGTCAGCATCCCCCACCATAGTGGCACATTAGTTATGATCTATGAGCCTACACTGATGCGTCATTGTCACCCAAAGTCCATAGTTTTCATGAAGGCTCACTCTTAGTGTTGTACGTTCTATGTGTTTGGATAAATGTAAATAACAGGTATCCGCCACAGGGTAATTTTATTGCCCTAAAAGGCCTCTCCGCTCTGCCTAGTCATCTTCATCCCTAAGCCCTGGTAGCCATTGATGTTGTCTCCATAGCTCTCCCTTTCCCAGAATATTATTTAGTTGGAATCATACAGTATGTAGCCTTTTCAGATTGACTTTTTTTACTTAGTAATATGCATTTAAGATTCCTCTATGTGTTTTCATGGCTTGATAGCATTAAATATTAGTGCATTGTCTGGATGTATCACAGTTTACCTACCCATTTATCTACTGAAGGACATCTTGGTTGCTTCCAAGTTTTGAAGACAATTTGATGCTTAGTAGTTTTAGTATTCTCAAATACTGAGTTATGCAGTTTCATAGTGAAAAGAGAAAGATTTATATAATTTTCAAATAGAATTGGCCAGTAAATTAATCTCTGGTGTTTTATCTTTTCATCAGTATTGACTGTGGAACCCTTGACAAAATCATGTTACTTTCAGAAATGAAAGGTTATCCCCAAAAACACATTTTAATCTTCTCTAGTATTCTTTTTAATAAAAGTTTGGTTGTTCATAGCAAGTAAAATTTTGTCGCACACAAATTGTTTGCTTTTTTTAGACTGGAGAGCTATGCACCCAAAATGTGTTTTTAATAAAATAAAAAAGAGATACTATTGGCAAAAGAATAGGCAAATAGATCGACGGAACAGAACAGAGATCTCAGAAGCAGATATACATAAATATAGTCACTCAATCTTTGACAAAAGAGCAAAAGCAATAAAATAGAGAAAAGATAGTCTTTTCAACAAATGGTGCTGGAACAACTGGACATATTCAAAGAAGTGAATCTAGACACAAGCCGTATACATGCCACAAAAATTATCTCAAAATGGATCACAAATGTACAGGTAAATGCAAAACTACGTAACTCCCAGAAGGCAACATAAGAGAAAACCCAGATGACCGTGGGTATGACAATAAATTTTTAGATACAAGACTAAAAGTTGATCCATAAAATAAATAATTGATAAGCTGGACTTCATTAAAATTAAAATTTTTTGTTCTGTGAAAAACAATGTCACAAGAATGAGAAGACAAGCCACAGATTGAAAGAAAATATTTGCAAATGACACATCTGATAAAAGACTGTCCTCCAAACTATCCAAAGAACTCTTTAAAATCAACAATAGGAAAACAAACAACTCGATTTGAGAATGGCCAAAAGATCTTGACAGAAACCTCACCAGAGAAGATATACAAATGGCAAATAATTGTTTAAAAATATACTCCATATCATAGGTCGTCAGGGAATTGGAAATTAAAACAACAACAAGACACCATTACACACATATTAGAATGGACAAAATCCAAAACAATGATAATCCCAACACTGGGGAGGATGTGGCTCAACACAAGTTCTCATTCATCACCTGCGGGAATGCAAAATGGTACAGCCACTTTGGGAGACAGTTTGTCAATTTCTTACAAAACAAAATATACCCTTACCATACAAAGCAGCAATTGTGCAACTTGATATTTACCCAAGAGAGCTGAAAACTTATGTCAACACAAAAACCTGCACACGGATGTTTATAATAGCTTTATTCATAATTGTCAAACTCGGAAGCGACCAAAATGTCCTAAAACATAACGTGTCCAGACAATGTATTATTCTGTCCTGAAAAGAAATGAGCTATCAAACTATGAAAAGACATGGAGAAACCGTAAATACATATTACTAAATAAAAGAAGCCAATCTGAAAAGGCTACATACTGTTTGATTTCAACTATGAGACATTCTGGAAAAGGTAAAACTCCTCGCTGGGGCATGAGCGGGGGAATGAACAGGCAGAGCACAGAGGATTTTAAAGGCAGTGAAATACTCTGTATGATACTATAAGAGTGGCTACATGTTATACATTTGTCCAAACAAAAAAATTTACAGCACCAAGAGTAAACCCAAATGTATGTAAACTGTGGATTTTGGGAGATTATGATGGATCACTGTAGATTCACCAATTTAACAAATGTAGGTAGGAGATGTAATGAAGGCAAAGCTGGGCATGTGGGAGTCAGGGGTTGTATAGGAACTGTCTGTACATCCCCTCAGTTTTGCTGTGAACAGAAAACGGCTCTAAAAAAATAGTCTCGATTTTGAAAAAGAGACAAGCGTTAGAACTGTTGTGTAAGACAAACCTGCTAGATTGACTTTATGAGAAAGTGGTAGAGAATAATAAGTATCTACTTTAGTTTGAGTATAAATACATTTCTACTCATGAACAACACTAGCCCCATTTTCTATATAATTTTACATAACTAAAAGTATAAAATTACTTATTTCTGTTACTACTATATATAAGCATAAGGAAGCATTTAGGTTCTTCTTTGTTTTCTTATTTATTTGAGATG
Source organism: Rousettus aegyptiacus (assembly GCF_014176215.1). Taxonomy (NCBI): domain Eukaryota; kingdom Metazoa; phylum Chordata; class Mammalia; order Chiroptera; family Pteropodidae; genus Rousettus; species Rousettus aegyptiacus. Next base: position 11,855,612 of record NW_023416295.1, on the reverse strand, counting down.
TCATAAATTATGACTTAGCCATGCATGAGTGATCAGGTTGATTTTCAACACAGGATAGAAAACTATCCTGACTGTTGAATTAGATTTAATATTTAAAGAGCATTTACATGGTTCCAAAATACTTTATCTACATTAAACACTGAAAAACATGAGTCGATGGGTATTTTCATCCAATTCCACGAAAATGTTCTTCAATAGCTATTGTGCTACAAAGCACCAAAAACAGGAGCATTTAGTAGGGGTCATTGTTTAGATAGATTTCCTTTCTGATGTTACCTAAAGCTTATTTTTCCACATAGTGTTTAGGCTTCTTGTTCCTGAAGGTTCTATCTACCAATATTAACATGAGATCCATGAAAGGGTCAAGCTCGACCTTGCATTGTTAATTAAGCGTGATTTACTCACTAGCACATAAGCTTCCAACAGTAGCATTCTGGAACTGTCTAGTGATAGCTTAGCCATTGTAGAAGAGGAGTTTGGGGTAGGATAAAAAAATTTGAGATTCTTGACTGATCACAGTATATGCTGGGTTTTACTCAAAGAACCACCCCCTTAAATTACTCAAATGTATAAGTATTAATACACAGATCTGGGGTTTGGGTAATTGAAGCTGTCAGTTTTATCTAGCTCTGAATGAATAACCCAGACATGAGACAACCAGAAGCTGAATAAATCAAGTGAGGTTTCTAACAGAACTATTTGTGTAATTATTTCAATTATTCATGAGGCTTTGAATGCAGAAGCTTGACCTATGAAATCTTGGAGGTCGAAGACTTAGCTTCTATCCAGAACACCAACAACTATATTTTTAAAATTCCTTATTTTTCCTGCTCTGTATGTCAGCTGGAGTGTCTTTAAACATTTTTTTTTACCTCCTCTCCCCTAATTCAGAAAAAAGAACCAAGCAGTTATAAAAATAAATTCAATTCAACCACCTCTGAGACAAAGCCTTGGAAATTCTGAATAAGTAAAAATGGGGCTTTTGTCCCTATGGGCAACTTGGTCTCCCAGGGGAGAAAGACTTTGTCAGGACTCTTGTGAGCCAAAGAGAGACAGTACATTCAGCACAGGTAAGGGTTACATTACCCACGAGTTAAGTTCCTGCAACAACAGTGTCTAGATTTTAATCCAACACAGAGAGCTAATTAAAAACAGATGTGCAGAGAATGGGGTCAAGGGACAAGAGTAAAGGAGGTAAAAGGAAATTAGTATTCATTGAGAGCAGACTATTCTATTAATAATAATGATGATGATGATGATGATATACAAAAACAAACACTTTACTTAAAATATTCCAGGCACTATTTTGTGAGTTTTCTCTAGACATCATGTCATAAAAACACTTAAGAGCACTTAATCTAAACAACAAGCCTACAAGATAGGTACCATTATTATCCTTCAGAAGACAGCCTCTGTCCTTGTCCTGCACCTTTTTGAGGCTAGACTCAGTTCTCCATCACGACCAAAAATAAGACCTAACTGTGAACACATGATGGAATGATATATATTTTTTAGAAAGAATTTCACAAGAAGATGAAAACGCATTTGCACGTTATATAAACCTTCACCCCTTTTTGTATTAGATACCTCTGTTCTCATCATACCATGCTCATCATACTTAGAATTCTAGAAATTATTTTCTTACCCAGGCCCCCAGCTTGAAGTCCACTCAGCAAGACAAAATCAGGCTGCCACCCACTTAGAGAACAGTTAAGGTGGCCTCTGTGTCTCCTCACATGTGCCTCCAGGCCACTCTATCCCTGTCTTAACTTCCTATCATTATTCATCCAACCAGTAGTTCTTTTCCTTGGAGAAAAAATGTGATGCTAAAGACAAAAAGTGTCCTGCACATCGTCACATCCTGTCTCATGCACTTCATATGGACTGAATTCGTTTTTCACCATGACGTTATTAGGTAGGTATTATCACTTTCTGTTTAAAAGATGAGAGGCCTGAGCTTCAGAAGTTAAATCAGGATTACAACTAGGGTAACCAATCACCCCGGTTTGCCTGGGACTATTTTTAATATAGAAAATTCCAGGTCCTGGGCAACTTCTCAACCTTTGGAAATCAGGACAATTGGTCACCCTAACACTAGTAGAGTCCTAAAGGTCGGTATGCAAGCCAGGTCTGACTCTCTGAGTAGTCATTCAATGAATATTTGATGAAAGAGAGACAGACTGAAGGGAAGAGAAGAGGAAAGGAAAGAAAGGATGGAAGGATAAGAGAAGAAAGAAAAAGAAATAGAAACTTCATGGTGATTTAATATCTCATGAATTTTAATGTTATGTTGTTCATAATTTATTCTATACAGTATGAGGTAGATAGATGCTTATAGATGATAGATGATGGATGATGGATGGATGATAGATGATGGATAGTTTGCTTATTTAAATAAGGAATATTAGAAATATATCATGACTCAAATGAGCAATATCAACACAATGAATTAGGTATAAGAATCTAGCAAGCCCAGCACCTGACGCTTTTCCAAGTGGTGTCCCTTGCCCTTTAAATCAGTCCTAAGCCCCACACTTCGCAGAGGACTCCATCACCTTATTCCACATATTAGCTGAGTCTTGCTGTTGGAATAGCATGGAATCTGCCTGCAGACAACCTTTCATGCAGAGAGCTTGATACCAGATGGTGGGATACAGAGAAAGAGAAAGAATGAAGGACAGAGAATTGGACCTCATTGATCTCTTGAGAGCAGGGTGAATGGTTCTTTTTTGTGGCTGATAACTGCTTGCATGAATAGAACTTTAGGATGAAGTTGTAACATAGCACGTGGTTGTGAGGCTGTAGGGGAGGAAACCTATAGCCTTTACCTACCTTCAGCTGTTGAAGGCCCTGTTACCTACCAAAATAAACCTTATGCTCATGACTGCCCAGGTTGGCACACACCTGTTTATGCCCCTGATCTGCTCCTGTGGGTCGGTTCATTCATAGCACAAAATAAAAAATAAAAATCCCTCCTTTTAATGATATATAAAAGTTCCATGCTTTAGTCAGAATGACTTTAGGCAGCTGTCTATAAAATAAGACTTCTGCTTCCACAAAAACTGTAATATATGACCTCTTAAGAAAAGAATAGAATGAGCTATGATGATAGTTACCCAGCATCTAATTAAAACAAAAGAGCCTGAAAATGGCTTTCTTATTATTCATGGTATTATTAAGTATGATGGATCGTCCTAGCAGAGGACATCTCTTTGCTTCTGGGAAAAGGAGAGTTAATCAGAACAAAATATGGCTGTTAAAAACCCCTCCAAAGTACACACTTTGAGATTTGTGTTTCATTCATTGATTCTTTTACCACCTCTCTTACATTTGCCAACCTACTAAAAACCCTTATCAGGCCAGAAATTCAGCTTCTATAAAATGGTAATTCCTTTTCACTATAAAACATTTAATTGAGTTAATATTTCAAAGTTTTCATTACCATCATAAGGAAGCATTAATGGTGAGGGGAAAAAAATCAGTCAGCAAAAATTCTATTACTTTTCCTTTAGTGAATATGGTCATTAGATCCTACCTTAGGAAGATCTCATTTCCTGAAAGACCTGAACAATGATGAGCTAAGAGGGATGGCTGAAACAGATAAATACATAATTTTAACTTAATATAAGGCAAGTTGATCTGGGGCAAAATCACCAGTGTCTATTCCGTGAGCAGATTCCCTTTTAATATATATTTTCTCCATTTAATATATATTTTCCCAGAAGAAATAGGCAAAGTAAATAACTATTCATTACCTCACCATCTGAATTTTTTTGCAAGTTAAATCTCATGTTTTTTGTACCCTTTCAATTTTGCATATTTTTTTTTACATCAGTATGACTTCTTCTGAGTATAAATGAGTGTGGCAAATACTCTCTTGTATGGCATATTCTTTTAACGTAACTATTTACTTTGCAAGGATTCTTCAAGTGATACTTAGGGTAGAACTCTTTATCCCAAAAGCAAAAATCTCTTTTTATCTAGTAACAAAGGTATTTCTGAGCTTTTTATGTTTACAAGTATGAAAAAAGTTTTCTTTTTCCCTTGCCCTCAATTTTAAGGCTTTCACAGACTCAGCTCTAAATGACCTGTTGATCTATCATGTCTGAGAATTCAATCTCAACTTAAAACATAAATTCTACACAAGGTAATAGCAGCACTTGATATATAAAAAAAAATTTAAAACAGGATGGAGATCGGCGTAAGGATATTTGGGGAATTGAGCTACTTGGTTCGTATAAGCTTCAAAATTTTCCAAGCCAAATATTTTAGACAGGGAAAAGAGGACAAGATGGGAATCAATGGGAATACAGTATTAAAAATAGGAGGTGGCAGAGGTGAAGGCTGAGGGGGCAACAGTTGGCTCCAGATTGAGCTTCCCAGAGTACACAGGGTTCAGTTCTAAACACTATATATCAAGGATGGTCTACCCAATGTCACATAAATAGCTATTGAAGCGAGAGAGCATTCTACACCTAGAGGGGAGGGGCGGGGGGGACATGATTCCAAAGCCACTACTGCAGGGTCTAGATCCTAAAGAAAAATGAAGACAATCAGAAGGAAAGAGAAGGAAGGCATATTTCAGTATAACCTAAGGAGGATCTTTTTAACTTTTGGAGTTTCCAAAAATAAGAGTCTATCAGGATATCGTACTTCCCATTACTGAAGCTGTTCAAACAGGCACTAGACAACCTCTTACATAAGATGCTATTGAGGGAGTTGGTATGCTAAGCTTGGGGATGTAATGAGGTGCTTCTGGGATTTCTACTGTCCTGCCTCTGACTTCTACAAGACTCAACAGGGTAGATATTACGGTATGTTAGACCTCAGAGATGAATGGTCTCTATCTGAAAATTAAATGAGACAACAAGAAGATCAGCATAAAAAAAACTCAACTTACGATGGTTCCAGAAAACCAGGTCTTATTTTTCTTTCTTAACAGGAAGTCCAGAGATAGGTGGAAACTGACAATGGATTAGCTAGGATCTCAGTAAACAGCCAGCTTCTGGATACAGCGTGTGTCTCTAGTGCCCTCAAGAGCAGTTTTTATGTATAGAGAAAACAGTCCAGAGGTGTGTTTTGGTTAATAAATTAGTATTCAATGTATTAAATTTACATGTTTTATCTTAAGTTTGCAGTTCAGCTTATTATTCTTGTTTTATGATAACTTTAACAAAATTTAAGGGCTCTGAATAAATTTACTCCAGTTCGCAAACTTAATTAAATACCTTCAAACATTTTTAACTGCAATATAAATGTAATGTATTTAATTTCCTTCTTAAAAGACTTTAATTTTCTGCCTGACAAACCTTCTCATGTACTTAAATAATTCTAAAAAGTCTAGTAAATTAAATTTATAGATGTAATGACTCTTACTACCTAAAATTTCCTAAGGGGATTACATACATATATGAATTACATATATGAATATTAGAAGCATACATATTAGAAACATAAACATTAAGTGTGTGAAGTCATGGAGGCTGGAGGCTGAAGATGCAACAGCTGAATAGTCTATATCCAAAAATTAAATAAGGACAAGAAGAAAGTTGGTAAAAAAAAAAAAAAAATCTACAGTGGCTCAAATAAACTGTCTTTTAAAAATATGTTATACTTTTTAAATATGTTTCATATGTTATACTTATTATTTTGACATATATATGTTAAATTTCAAACAGTAAAATTTCAGCTTAAAATCACAAGTCTATCACAATTATTCAAGGACATGGCCATAAATGTGGTAACATTCCCTCTCCTTTAGGGTGGGATTAAATTTGGTGTCATAGTAATTCCTCTTTATCGTATATTTTTACTCTCTCCCTCTCTATTAGCTTCTTTGTCACAGTATTTAAACAGAGTCATATCTTTCCAAACATAAAGAAAGACAACTCATGAGTGACCTGGTGTTTTCTTCTTGCTATAGTTTGTCTCTTTAATCCCCTGGGAATATTGATTTATAAGCATTCTCTCTCCCTCTTCAAATTCCCACCATTCAAATTACTCCCAAAAGGTAGATATAAGTACCAAATTGCCAAATACAATGAACTTCCCCCATGTCCAGTCTCTTTGATCTTACATAGTATTATTTGACATTACTCATTCTTCTAATTCTTCCTTTAGCTTCCATGACATTAGTCTATTCTGGTTATTCTCCAGCCTCTCTCGTAGCTCTTTCTTGGCTTTTTCCTTTGTTGGCTTCTCTTTATATTCCTACTCTACAAGTTTTTGAGCTCTCCTTGGTTCTGCTGTTAACCCCTCCCATGGGAGATCTCATTCACATCCCCTTAGCTTTATTCATATCTATGTATATGTTATAAATTCCAAAATCTATATCTCTAGCCTCTCAGGTGTCCCTATTAAGCTCCTGTCCTTCAACCACTCTCCTTTACTCAACTAACTTCCACTCACCCTTCAGTATGCATCTCAAGAATCACCTCTTTGAGAAGCCTTTCCTTATTGACACTATTTAGTGCTTCTCTGTGTGGCAGTGCCCTATATTCTCCTTAATCAAAGTAGTTATTACGCTGTATAGAAACTATCTATTAATATAACTCTCTTTAAAGAATAAACTTCTTGAGGCAGTAATTATGTTGTATTTATCTTTATGGCTGGTATATAAAAGATATTCCATAAAAGTTTATTGAATGAATAAAAGAATAGTGGTTGTTGATTATTTCAGACTCTCTACAGAGTGGACTATTTTGTGGAGTAATGCAGCTGAAAAACATTCTAGAATTTCTTCTTCATAAATTTCTAAGCTAGGATGGCATATTGGAGCCCCATTTAAACAAATATCTGTACCTGGGATAACGAACAACTCAGTATCATTTATTCTCCGCTCAAATAATAACTATTATTTATAGACAGCCTTTATATTGTCCTGTATAAGAATCATATTTTAGTCAACTCTTTTCTCTTAAGTTAATGTACAATTCCTCAGTGACTTGTCCTTGATCTCCTCTGCGAAGTGAGCCGGCGAAAAATTCTTAGGAGACAGAAAGAAGAGGAAGAAGTGGGAGCTTGTATTTATTAGCGTGTTACACTGTATAGCTAAAGCAACTCTATTGAGCCATTCCCCTGTATCAGCCAGGGCCCCAGCAAAACAACAACAACAACAACAACAACAACAAAACGATGGCCTTCTCAGAGCTTAACTGAGGCAAGTTTAATGAAGGGACTTTTCCAGGATGTGGACAATGGATGTTGAGCGCCCGAAGGACTATCAGCAGCAGTAAGTCAAAACCAGCCCTAAGACTGATGAGGCAAAGGGAAGAAATGGTGCAACAGATAACAGAAGTGAAGATGAGAATGGTCATGGAGAGATATAAACACCAAATGAACTACCACAAAGAAAGAGGAATAAACTCTGTCCATCATTAGTCTCCCACAGGTGCTTCTCTGAGAAGACCTCACCTGGCAGCCAGAATGCAAGGGAGTGTAGGACATACATTCTGGAAGTTAGAATAGACCGAGAATAAGAGGCCAAATGGATGGTAACCAGCGCATGCTCTGCCTCTGCCCAGGTCCAGGGTGGAGGAGAGACTAGAAGAAGTTCAATGAAGGAGTTGACTGTGACTCTTATTCTCTTTCTTTGCTTATTTACATCAACAAGGTAAACACTCTCTTAAATAATTTCCTCTTAACCAACTCTCCAGATTAACTGATACTCTTCAACCCCTCTAAAAACATCCTGCCTGGTACCTGGTGCAACTCCCACCTGATTCTGCTCTCAACAGGTGAGTCATCCACTTCCCAAGAATCATCGTATTTTTTTCTAAGCTTGCTTGTGTCGTTTGTATTTGCTGTTGTATTATCTATCATGCTATTCAATTATCATGTCAACTCAAAAATATAAATACCAATAAAAAAAAAAAGTCCTTAAATATCCTTTCACTTTAATCTGCATTCACTCAATAGGTGATCTCAGCCAGTCTCATGGCTTAAAGTATTCTCTATACTGATCATTGACAAAGCTATATCTCCTGTCGAGGTCGATCTCAACACCTTCACTTCAGTATCTAACAGGTATTGCTAATTTACTGTGCTCGGCACTAAGCTGCAGACCTCCACTACCGCCACCACCCCAAACCTGCTCTGCCCAAGTCTCGCCCATCTCAGTGAATGGGAGCTTCATCCTGCTACTCACTCAAGCTAAAAACCTTGGATTCATCCTCGATTTATTCTTTTTTTCATATCACGTACCAAATGTCAGAAAATCTGCTGTTTTTATGTTGAATTACATCCAAAATTTGGCCACTTCTAATCGCCCCCACTATCGTTCCATTGTCTGAGGCACCGTCGTCGTTAACCTAAACTGCCGTAAGTCTTCTAATTGGTCTCCCTATGTCAACCCTGCCCTTCACAGTCTGCTTTCAACCCAGCAGTGTCAGCTGCATAACAAACCATGTCACCCCTCTGCTTCAATCCTTTGGTTCCCCGTTTCCCCAGGGTAAAAGCCGAAGTCCTTAGAATGGCCCACAAGATACTCTGTGAGTCCCTCTCTAGGTTCATGTCTTACAATATCCCTTTTGGATGACTCTGCTCCCCCCACAGTGGCTTCCTAGCTGGTCCTTGAACATGCCAGACCCAGACCCAAGCCAAGATTTTTATAACATCCCACAAGACCCTCTATTTACATGTTCCGTGTGGCTAAAATGCTTTTCCAGGTACGTGCAAGGCCTACTCCCCCCACTCAGTCGACAGCATCCCAGTAAGAGCAACACCACTTAAAATGGCGGACCTTCCCCTGGAACTCCTGTTTCTTCTCACCTTATTATATTCTCCCTGGGGCATTTAGCACCTTCTAACACACTTTCTAATTTGATTATATGTTGTACCTATTATTTGATGTCTACTCTTAATAGAATGTAAGCTCCCCTGGGCACTTCACTGTGGATGTTTTCCTCACCGATATATCCAAGACACTCGGAACAGTGACAAGGACACAGTAGAGGCCCAAATATTCATTGAAATAATTAAAGAAAAGATGTTTTTAAAAGTGCAGCATTTTGAAAGTACTGTTTTTGGTCATGTAGATTTGTTCTCGATTTCATGTTTTCAAATTATTTTTTCACCTGCTTGGTCCTTATGGAAACCCAAAAAGAAAAATAAAGTATTGTGAAATTTCTAGCAGGCAGGGAGTTTTAACAGCTCAGATTGTAACTGTTTAAAACTACGTAATGGAAGCAAAAATTGAGCTTGCTCATCAGAATATAAAGATAATATATGAGCCATTCTTTTTATGTAGGTAAGTCCTTATAACTCTTTTTAAATACTCTATAAAATTATAATCTTTTCAGTTCCGGGCCTACGAGATTTTTCCCTTTTAAAATTCTTCTGTAAAAATCGTCACAAATCTAATAGGACGGAAACCCCTAAAACCTAGATATGATTAAGGCTCAGTTTCCTAATAAATGTGCTACAAGACACTGTCAGCCCTTGAAATGATGAGCTATGATCTAAGATATATGTCCCAGTATCACATTTTCCATGGCAGCATATTTCAGATTAGTAGGAAACAGTTGAATCACAGTAGGATCTTATTTTTACGCAAGTTACTTCTAAACTCCAAACACATCTAAAATTATTTTTTTTCATCACATTAACATGGGGCTGTTAATCACTGAAATATGTTCTGGTATTTCATAGACATAAAAAAATTGATTTGCATTTGCAAGAGGAGGGCACACATAAAAGAAGCATATTCCTCATGTGAAATAAAGTGTTGCACATCCAGGTCTATAAAATATATCGCTTGTTTATTAGTCACAGATGATTGTAAAAATGAGTTCAATAACAGCTTAATGAACTTCAAATGAAAAGATCTGACTTTTCTTTAATAGCATATGTGAATTAAGAATAATATATAATGCAATATTGTTATAACAAAATGAGTGAAAGTTATAAAATCCTTAAAACCCTCTAGCCAATTTTTAGGAGTTAATTTATCCACTCATTCAGTCGTAAACACACACCAAATTTTATTAAATTTCTATGATTCCATACTCACGTATAGCTTAAAGTCTAAGGAGAAATAATTCAAGGTACGCCGTGCAATTATTGCTATGACAATGGTCTATATGTAATGCTGTGGGAATGCAGGTAAAGGGAAGGCTAACGGCCTTGTCTGGAAAATAGTAACTAATCGAATTTTTTACCTCAGAGGATTAAGATAAAGATTAAATGAGCCGGTGTGTGTGGAAGAGCTTAAACAGAGTCTGACCCATGGTGAACACTCAGTATACGCTGACCTTTATTACAGGAGGGCTTTTCAAGCCACACATTATTAAATATCCAGGTCAGGCACAGAACTAGGCACAGAGAATATATTAGTGGATAGACAACGCTTTTTCCTGCCTATCTCATGATGCTTACAGTCTAACAGCAAAAATAACGTCATGTACCCAGTGCTCTAGGAGAGGATGCAAAGGAGAGGCAGGTCCCTAACAAATCTAGGAATCTGGGAAAGTTCTACAGAGATCATATTAGAAACAGAACTAGTAGGTCCCCTCTCAGGATCCTGGCCACTTCATTTTTAACCAGGGTGAAGTCATAGCGTAACCCAACTGAGGATGTGTTGACCTGATAAGGAAGGAAAGGGCTATATCCCAAAGGAATGGTGAGGCTAAGCCATCATGCACCAGCAGGGAAGGGAAGGCCATGTGGGCTGAATTCTACGAATGCTTGACTAGGGAGGCAGAATATAAAAATGGATCAAGAAGAGTTCGTTGGCTGTATTGAATGCTATCTTTCTGCCCTGAGAGATGGGATTTAAGGCCCTGGCAGTGACTCTAGGAGAAGGAGCTAGCTCCATCCTGGCATAGCTCCTAGAAGCATGGAAAAAAACAATGGTCAATGCTGAAAGAACAGACTTGTGTTGGCAGATGCTGGATGAAGAGATTAAAAGTCTCAGGAAAGTGGGCATGCTGGAATACAGACTATGTAGGACCAGAAGACCTTCCAGATGGTTATGTCCCCTGGCAGGGCCCAGGCGACGAAACACACCTGAGGCCACAAAAAAGTGCTGGTGAGAGGGGCACCAGCATCACCGAGAAGTTCAGTAGTGGTTGTCCTTCATCCAGGCTAGCAGTAGGAGTAGCTATTACAGAGCTTGGTTCGCCAATAGAAATGGAATGATTGAATGTCTGGCAGCGAGACTTAACTGCCAGAACCCTTGGGGGTCTCAAAACGGCTGACCAAACTGGAGTGGCAGCTGAGGGGGTGCTTAAATGACGCTTAAGAAAATGCAGTGACCCTGGCTGGGGAATAAAATAGATGGACAAATGGCAATGATACTACTCAGTTCGTACCAGCAGAAAAAAATCAAAGATGTAAGACCAGGAGGCATAGGGCAGTCAGTCACCCCAGTAGACAGTTGCAATCCTTTCCTAAGTTTCCAGACCTGAGCCAGTTTTCCAAACTGGAACGCTCTGACTGTCTGAGGTGGCCAAGTCCCCAGAAGAAAGAATAAAGCCAAACACACACAATGGTGGTCCCCCATCCTTTTGCAAAGGGATCCATAGCCATGTATGCGTAATTGCACTCTGGAGAAAGCAGACTACCTGGACTCTTCAGGAATGAGTGGACCAGGCTCTAAATTAACATTAACACCCAGAAACGTAAGCTTCTCCTACAGAGTAGGGGCATATAGAAGCTACTTCATAAATAGAATCTTGACATACCATGGGTCACACTGAACCTACAACCCACTCGGTGCCATTTCTCCAGCCTCAAAATATGTACCAAGATTGACATGCTTGGCAGATAAAACCTTGTTCTGTGGGTATGAGCTATCAGAGAGGGGAAAGCAAAGTAGATGTCTCTAAAGCTGATCCCCTCTGGCCAAGAGAATGAATCAAAAGCAACACTGCACCCTGACAGATGGCAGATGCGAGTGATGTCCTTAAGGATCTAAAGGATGTGAGGTCATGGTCCCCATCATACTTCATTCTAGTTCACCAGTCTGGCTCCTGCAGAGCCCAGATGAATCCTGGAGGAGGGCTGCAGACTACTGCAAGCTCAACCCTGACCGCTGTTGCCATTTCTGGCTGTGGTACCTTTGCCTCGAGTATGTGTTGGGCGGCCATAGATTTCAGGAAGGTGTTCATGTCTATTGCTGTGAAAAGAGAATCAGAAACAGTTTGTATTCACATGGAATAAACACCCGAATATATTTAAAGGTTTGCCCCAGGGCTACATTTATTCTCCTGCTCTCGCTCTGAGATAAAATAGTCAGAAGAGATCTGAACCAGCTGAACATCATGCAGCACAGCGCATTGACATCGTGTTATCAGCCTGGATGCTGTAGGCCACACATGTGCTACAGAGGATGGGAAATCAGCCTTGCAAAGATCCAGAACCTGCCACATCTGCAAAATGTTTAGTGATCCAGTGGTTAGGGGCACGCAGAGACATCCATTCTAAAGTAAGAGGCAGTCGATTGCATTGTGCACCTTAAAACAAAGAAGCAAGCGCCACGTCTAGTGGGCCACTGTAGGTTCTGGGAACAGTATATCCCAACCTAGAATGACTGCTCCAGCTCGTATACTGGGTGACATGAAAAGCTGTGATCTCTGAGTGGAGCTGGAGCAGTAAAAAGACCCTCATGCAAGGCAAGGCTGTGATGCAAACAGCCTACCACTGGAGAAACACAATCTGTAATGCTGGAGATATCAGCAGTGAGAAGACTGTGTAGAAGAGTCTGCGGCATGCCCCAGTGGGAGGACTACAGCACAGGCCCTGGGGACTCAGGAGCAAGACCATGGTTTCTGCTGTGGAGAAGTATACACCTTCTGAAAAGCAACCCCCATCATGCTACTTGGCCCTGGTAAAGATGGAACCACAAGTAACTATTTGGGCAGAATTACCAAGTCCCATCAAGCCCACCAAGACATAATGGCCCAGCAGGAATCCATCATAAGATGGAAATAGTACCTCAGGACTGAGCTTGAAAAGAATCAGAGGAGATGAGTATGTCCCATGACACCCACCGACATGGCACCACCCCTCAGTTCACGCCTTCATCATACGGAAAACATTGCACGAGTGGTAAGAAACCAAAGCTTGGCTTCATATGAGGCAGCTCCGTTTTATGGGTGCAAGATGAAAACGGGTGGCAGCTGGGCGACAGCCTCACTCAGCGGTGGCCTTGAAAGATGAAGGTGAGGGGAAACCCTCCTCTTAGGCAGAGGGCTGGGTACAGCAGCTTAGCACTCACTTTGCGGGGAGAGACAAGGGCCCGACTCATGGCCAGCTGGGGACAGACATGGCAGGAAAAAGAATGAAAAATCAGGCCAAGGAGCAGAAGCATGGCGATGGGCGTATGGGCATGGACGCCGAGTGCAGAGACCTCATATTGCATTACGGTGCCCACCTCAACTGATTAGGAAGTGATGAGTTTTATGTATTTATAATATGATGTATTTATTTAGTTGTAAGTGCATACAATTTAACTTTTAATAATGAATTTTCAATAATGGCCAGCATATACAATTCCTGGAAATTTAACAATTGGTTCTTGCATGCGAGGATGAGCCAGCTCGTGTGTACCACCAGAACTGGAAGTGACTTGGTTAATTTTTTTGCAATAGAAATCGAGGTACCCATTGTCGCGTAGTAGGAAAACAAAGATAGAGAAATAGTTGTACATTTAATTATGTGCCTTTTAAAACTTATGTTGCTACATTTTCTTTATTGAAAATATAAAGAATGGAAAATGTCGGCCTAAACCAAAAAGCTTGGTGAAGATGTACTCATGTCAATTTAAAACAATATAAGCCGCCAGCAATTCCATGGGGGGGGGGGGGTGGGAATCTCATGCATTAGTGTATTGTATGCTAATGTAGTTAAATGCCTGTCATTATTCTGAAATTATGAGAGCGTTCATTTCTCTGGCCTTTCTCTACTCACCAGGAGCAGGGTCTTTAAAAATGCATGGATCATCAGCCACTCGAGTTCATACTCTTGATTGAGGTTATTTAATTCAAAGCTAAATCAAAGCAAAATAAATTAAGGCAAAATTCTACTTAGTATTCACATTATAATTACGACTATAAAAATACCACCCAGTAAGCATAAAATTGAACTAATTCTGAAAATTTTATTTGTCTTCAATAGCTTAAAAAGCCAGTGGAATATATATTATAAACATAAATAGCTCATTGGAAGAGCAATTGAGTAAATAATCTAGCAGCCAAACTAAATTTGTAAAGACGTGAGAGTTCGATTCCAAGGGCCGAATAAAATAATAAGTCACAGAGCAGCCTGTTTAAAAAGCACATTGTGACTAATTCATAAATTCACAGACTGTCTTTCTCACAGGCTGCACTAGAGGGCGAACTTTGTCTTCTGTAGAAATCTTCCTAATACACATCCTGGTCTTATCTAAGGTGGATTGCTAATTTCTGGGAAATTCTTAAAACAATTTGGTATAGATTAATGGGGGATTGCTTTGTAAATTATATAAATGTCTGACCACTATGCCGCTCACCTGAAACCAATATAAAATAATATCGAATGTCCACTCTAACTGAAAAAAATTTTTTAATTGAAAAAAATAAAAATAAACAGTTGGGTAGGCTCAACTTGAAAAACCTGAATCAGAGGCCACCAGGATAATGCTATGTTTAAAGAGCAGAGGTCGCTTGAAAAAAAACAAAGACAAACAAAAACCACCCTGTCCTCTATCAATGACTAATAAATAGGCTTTGTACTTGTCACTTTATAAAGTATATTATGAAAATTGTCCCTCCACATTCTCACAGAGACCCTATGCAATATTTTAGCCCCTTTTTAAGCTAAGGACATTAAAGCTCAGTGATTTTAAGAGACCAGCTCAAGGTCAAACAGGTTCAAAGCAAGGCACTGAATTGAAGCACAATTTAAACCAATTCCTTCCTGCTTCATGTAGGTTTCATACCCCACAGTCCGCTGTGGCATTTCATCAAAGACCTCAGGACATGTCAGGGTAACAGCTATTCTTAGCCATTCTTAGATGAACACACTAAATGCTGGCTGTCCCTGCTTTGCAAGAGCTACTGAGCAGAAACCTTTCAAGACATCTGTATCTCTCCTAAGGCTATGATTAAATCATTGGCTTAAACTGTAGAATGACACATCTATGATCATTTTGCCCTGGGGAAAATATTATAGGATACGCACTAATTTATTTACTTACATTAAGTAAGGATTTATAAAGAAACTCTAAGTTACAATCCAAAGTAAGATAAAGTATAAATTAGAATGTGATTACTTAAGTCACAGAGGAATCTTGCTTTCAAAAGGATTCACTCTAGGGTTCCTCTGAGCGGAGAGCTGCCCAGCTGTATGTTAAATGATTTCATTTACTGTACAAAGGCTTAATTTACATGGAAATACCCAGAAATATGGCAGTTCTACAAAGTGAGATACATCCGCACTGTACTTTGTACTAGCAGCAAGATTTAAATTTATGGAAAATACCACACAGGAGGGCATCTACAGCTGAGCATAGCTCTACCTGGAGCCCATAATTTATGAGGCCGAAAGGATTCTAAAGGTTCATACAGTTCCTTCCTCAACCCCGCTGCAGAAGAGGGACTAAGCTATCTTAAAATCAGGGCTATCCATCCTGCTGTTAACGGCCATTTTGACAGCCCCTTACAGAAGCCCCACCCTCCTCAACATCAATGCATTCCACTTGTGACCAGAAATGTAGTAGGTGCCCAGAGTTGATTTAAAAAGACTCGTTCTCTCCCTTCATGAAGTTTGTGTTTTCCCATGTGCATGTGCGCCTCTTCCTGCAAAACACAAGCAAGTCGCCAACAGAGGACTGAGCAATAGAGTGATTGGATGATTTAATCATGTGATCCTCCATTACTCTTCAGCAAATACTCATGGGCCTATCAGGCATATTTTTTGTCCTAGTGATCTCTCTTCTTTGTAGAGGGTTTGTAGAACAAACAGATGCAATGGGAAGGGAAGAGGAAGGGGAGGGGAAAGAGAGGGTTTCTAAAGACAGGTTAGAAATTCATTTACGCTCCATGTATTCGTTTGTTCATTTATGTTTTTATTTATTACTTTGCCTCATTAAAAAATTATTTAAAGTAGCATATGATACAAGCACCATGTTAATATTTTAAAAAATTAAGGGGAAGAAGGGTAAAGAAAATTAAGATAAGGAACAGGTTAGTATTCCAGTAACATATGATAAAGCTCTACACATTTTGGTAGAATTTTGTTAATATATGTCTAAAGAATGGTTCTGAAAATCCAGACAGCCTAAAATATGGAATAGCTCTGGTTCCCAGCAATCCATTCCAAAGGGGACACAATGACAGTGTCACAATTTACACCAGACTAGAAAGCAGAGCAGCTCGTCAAGAGAGACCCAGTTCTTTTGGGCATCGAGGCTTCTAGGAAACCCCTTCCCTCAGTTCTCAGCTGTGGGCAACACCACCCTTAAAAACGAACTCAACAGTAGGTATTGGGTGTCCATGGCCTATAAATTCTCTCGAAATAGACTGAGAGCCCAGTGACAAAGTTTGACCTGAAGAAAGGGTTCTGTGAGGGACAAATCAATGCAGACCTTTGACAATGCTGGGCAGGTAGAGAGGGTACAACCAGGGGAAGGAGAGAGGAAGGAAGGGGAGCAGCAGGATGTCCAGGGCAGAATCACCTCTTCCAAATGCAGAGAAGGGAGGAGGGAAGCAGAGCAGGGACACGGGATCTGAATTAAATAATCATCTTCCTCAGGCCAGCCCTAACGCAGTCTCTCCCCTCTCAGAAGAAAGACCCGCCAAACTCCAGATTTTAAATATCTGCCTGGATTTGAGAAGATGAAGGAGCTACAGAAATAGGTTCTGTGAGGTTGTGGTCAAGCCCACCGACTGTGGCTCCCAGGCCCTGGCCTTGTTGCAAGCCCAAAAATGCTATGATAAAAGGACAATGAGAAGAGAAAAGGACACCTGGGCTTACAGGAAAATCCAAGAGGAAAAGTGTATGTGAACATGGCGGAAGTGAGCATTCCAGTGGTTAAGCAAACTTGGTGCCTGATAAGCACCGTAGTGGAACACGGGGCTTCCCGATGCTTTTCAGATGGTGACATGTGTAGAAAATACAGTGTTCACAGTCCTCCAGAGGGACCAGCCAGGGGATGTCTACCGCCATTGCCCCACCCGGCTGCCTCCACCGGGCTGCCCCTAGCGTACCAGTACCCCCTTATCCCTGTGACCCCATCATGGCATGGTTCTGTGAGAAGTTCTACTATTGGAAAGACCACTCCCTGCCCCTGCCCAGACAAGAAGACTTGGGTTCAAGCCCACATCCAGTGAGAGATGAAATTCTGTGCATTTTCCATAAGAAAGACTACATCAAGATACAGAGCACTATAGGAGCATAGAAGAAAGAGAAAAATTCTAAATGAACAATACAGAAGGTAGCATTTAAAATAAAGAATCCAACTTTTTTTTTTTCACTAAGCAGCAAATGCTCAAGAGAAGAAAGCTTCATCTATTCTCATCATCCCTGCGGCCCACTTCCGGGCAGGCCCAGCACATAAGAGATGCCTGGAGTAATGACTTAACAACTGTTCACTGAATGCATGGGGACGCGAGCTCTTTCCCTCAATTCAAATGGTGACCCAGACGATGTCCCTGTAGCCGATTCTGGAAGTGCTGCAAGCGAGTCGGCTTCACGGTGGGGTGGGAGGAAAGGCGACCTCTGCAGCAACCCTGGGCCCCACATTTAGAAGGACCTTGCTCTTCATTTAGTGTTTTCTTGCCACCATTTTGAAATTCTTTATAATTTGTAAACAATGAGGCCGTGTTTTCATTTTGCCCTGAGCCTTGGAAATTTTGTAGGCAGTCCTGGCTGTAGCTTTTATGCTTTGCTAGCAGCTACCATCAGTCTCTGTGATGAAAGTGTTAACAGGGTGTTTCAGGGTTTTCAACATGTGGCTCTCTTCCAAATAGAGGAGGCTCCCTATAAACTGCCTGTGTAACAGAAGAGAGCCTGGAAAAAGATTGGACAAAGGCTCCTCCTGATAGTCACATGGCCCTGGACATTGTGAAGCAAGAGCCTGAACACATTGCCATCTCCCCACCAGGAATTTTTCCCCACGCTGTATCCCTCTTTTCCACACAAATCCTAGGAGAACCCCTAAAAATTTCACCTTCCTCATTACTTTGTAGGTGCAGATGGTCTTTCCAGACCCTTCATTAATCATAAGCTCCTTGCGAGAAGGGTTTTATCTGTGCTCACTTAATATCCCACACTGCAAAGAGTCATATTCTCAACACCGTGATCCAACAATAACATGAAGATCTTACAATTGCATTCCCTTTACACATTAAAAATACTTACATGTAAATTGTCCCATTTGATTTTTTTCAATTAACACATGAATTTATCAGGGCCGGTGTTCCTCCTTTATTCACATATACAATACTTCTGACAACTAATGAGTGGGGTTTCCACACATCAAGCAACTCTGTGACACCACCCGGGTGTCCTACAATTCAATTCGGTTCTGACACTCCTTGGAGCTAGTGTCAGGTCCCACAGGTTAGGGGCTCGGTCCTATAAGAGAGTTCCTACTTCAGATGCCAATGTCAAGTCCAAAACTGTCACCTGCACTTCTGACCAGCCAGCTATAAATTGGGGTTCTCACAACCCCTACTCTAGGTTCAGTAATTTTCAAGGATGGGTCACAAACCTCAGAGAAACATTTATGGTTACCTGTTTATTATAAAGGATATGCATGAAAAAAGGAATGAAGAAGGACCTAAGACGAGGTCCAGCACGGTACCGAGCACAGAAGCTTCTGTCTCTGTGGATTGCCACCCTCCCAAGACAAAAATAGTTCACCAACTCAGAAGGCCCCCAAACCCAGCTCTGTTGGCATCCTTATGGAGGCTTCCTCATGTGGGCATGGTAGATCATTAACTCAGCCTCCATCCTGGACGATGGAGGGTAATGTGGAAATTGTTAAGTTTCTAATCACGGCTTGGTCTTTCTGGTGACCTCCGCCATCCAGAAGCCATGGAGAAGCCCACCAAGAGTTGCCTCATTCGAATAAAAGACACTCAAATCATCCAGGAAATTCCAAGAGATTCAGGAGCTGTGTCAGGAACTGGGGTCGGAGAGCAAACATCAGAACAAAAGATGCTTCTAGCTGTCTTGTCGCTCAGGAAATTTCCATTGCTCTAGGAGCTCTGTGCCAGGAGCCAGAGTCAGAGACCAATACACACTCTTCTATTATTTCACAGCAAATATTTATTCCCTTTATCCATATTAGAAAACCTAAAGTCAGAGTGACTTTTCTAACTGTCTCTATCAACACTGATCACCCCAGATCCAGTTTTCGATTTCAACCCGTGGCCTATGCTCCCACCCCTTTCCAGAACTTCCACTTGGGTGACTTAATGGCATGCTCCACTCAGCACCTCCCAAGGCAGATATGTCATTCCCCACTCCCTGCTCCACCTTGCTCAAACCTGCTAAACGTACGACTCCTTTGTTTCCTAACATCGTCACCTTCCTCCCAATTGCCCAAGCAGGATGCCTGGGAATCATCCTCTCCCACACCCTCACTGCAACTTCCCAGGTCCCATGGAGCACAAAATCCTGCCAATCCTTCTTTGCCATATTTACCTCGTAGGACAGCAGGGCCTATCATAGGATCTGGCACATACAATTTAGGTGAATTAAAGTCCTACTTGGCTATACTGGTGGCCAAAGTGACCTCCCAAGTGACTGCGCCATCTGCTTTCCTGGCTTGAGAAGAATCAGCACTTGTAGATTCCTTTTTCTGGCAGGTAGAGGTGAGGTGGAAAGCCTGAGAAAGGAGAGCTGACTCCCACACAGGTGGCTGCTGGAGAAATAATCTCTTTCACAAACACCTCTGCCTTGCAGCAGCAGGCCTTCGCTCTGTTTTCCAACTCTGCTTTTGTTGTTTCTTGATTTTTGGCATTTCTCCTCACCCCAGTATCACCGCCCTTACAGTCCCCAAATGCTTCCACGCCTACGAATTTTCAGACAAGGGCAGAGCAGGCATATTTAAGATGAAAACCCCAAGCGATGACCACAGAGAGACCAAAATTTTCAGAGATTCCAAGAAAGGACATTCCAGAGAACATCCTGAGCAACCCCCTTAGATTATACCAGGAAAGAGACGAGAGACTCCTGAGATGATCTAAAAACATACGTCACAAAGAGCCTTCTCCTGAGCCAGAGCTGACCAGATTGTGCTAAATCTAAGAAAAAAAATAGAAGTTGGAAGGGAGAGAGAGGCAGAGGGCAGCTCCCTGGGGAAGTTCAATGGAAAAATAAAAGGAAGAAGTAAATAAAGACAGGTGACCTTTACTGGAAAAAAGGAAACATAACTCATTATGGCTTTATTAAGGGTTTGGGAAACCTTCATTTCTCTGCTTCCTTTTTAATATTTTCTTTTCCATTGCTTTTTTTCTAGTCTTTTTATATTTCTCCCTGTTTTAAATTCTCTCTCTCTCTCTCTCTCTCTCTCTCTCATTCTCTCTCTCTCTCTCATTCTCTCTCTCTCTCTCTCATTCTCTCTTTCTCTCTCTCTCTCATTCTCTCTCTCTCTGTTACACACACACACACACACACACACACACACACACACACACCTCACTGTTCCTTTTAAAGCAACTTAGCTAAAAATCAACCAAAGTAACTTGCCCCAAACGTTTGAACCAAAGTAGAAAGATGGGTGAGAACACTACTTCTGGGCCACTCTCTGGCTTCCCTGTGTCTTAAAGGGCTTGCCTCCTGTAACCACGTTCCTCTCCTCCTCCCCCCGAATATTTGGAAGGTAATTTAACACCGAATATAAGCAGTGGAGTGGTGGTGGCAGAAGACGAACAGCCACAAAATATCCGCACAATACAAGAAAGATAGCCCCAAGCCCTGAGCACTGACAAGACATTAAATTGTAGAGAAATATAGGGATCCCAGTAGGAAACCAGGGAGAAGCCTTGGAGCCTTCAAGCATCACCAGATATTGAAGAGAACGTGCACATGGAGGGGCCTTCACGAAAGGGGGATGATGGGAGAGAAACAACACAGACTCGAGAATCCCATCTCAACACCCAGAGGGTACCACGTTCTCCAAAAATGAGCAGTCAGCCACACAGCTCAGAGCTAAAAAGAGTACAGAAGTACGTAGAATTTGCTTTCTCATAAGGCGAAAATACACTGCCTTTGGTTCCTCTAACTCCTCTCTGGGGGATTCTGGGAAACACGTAAAAACTGTAATTTTCATGTAGTGAAGTTCACAGTGAACCAGTGAAACCCAAGGGAGGCAGCAACTAAACATTTTAGCCACAGTTTAGGTTGCAGGTTCAAGAGGACGATGTCTGTTGGGATAACAGGAAAAGAGACCGTAAAAGAAGCCTGTGTTCCAACGACCCTGAGCCCAGGGTCTGCAGGCAGAGTGAAGAGAGGCCATTTGTGGGCAATGTTGAGAATGCTCCAACCTGGACATTTTTCAGTGTTCAAGGAAGAAGACCCACATTGTTTGACATTCCGTGTAGGTCAGTGTTGTACTGACCTACACAGAAGCTAATAGAAAAAAGAATCGAGTGGAAATCTAATCTATACCTTGTAGTCTGGATTTTGACCACTATCAAGAGAGAAAATGATCTGCAAGAGTCAGGATGGAATATAAATCAGCGAGTGACGCCAAAGTGGTTCAAAGAATAGAAGAAATAGAAGCAGAACAGAGACTTGTCCATCTTTTGTCTCCTCCTGGCTTAAAGGTTCATTAGTACCTTAGTGGAGCATTAATGCCAGTGTTATCTTCTTTTGGGGAATGTCTTCCGTCATGTGCTATATATGCTTATTTATATAGAGAGAGCAAATAAATATACAATATACATTTATATTATATACACGTGTGTATTTATGCCGGCATAAACTGAATGGAAATTTATTCCATGGAATGGTTTCTGTTTGGCCCAGTGAATCCTTTTGCTGTCTCTGTAAAACGCCTTGAGGTGTGGTTGAGAAGTGATACCTCAGACCTGCTTGAGGACTAAAGTCAAGATGTGGGTCCTCCGAAAAGACAAGACAAGTAAGGAACATACGGTGCAGAATTCCCTTAACCCGGACTCTTCCGGTCTGGGTGTGACATCCATTATGGGTATGACAAAGCATTATGAAATTGAAGGCTGAGGGAAAGGAACACCTGCACAGAATCACCTGGCAGCAAGAAATAACGATACCTTGTCTTTCTGGACCGCCTTTCTTCCAATGGGCGTAGAGTCTTTTGAACATTATCTCACTAATGCTCTCAATTGCCACGGGCCCTGGCAGGGCAAGGGCGGAAGCTAAAAAGCATTTTTTCTTTAGACTTTGGGCTGAACAGCGATGAATGTACAGTCTCCTTTCTGTCTCTGAGGTCTAATGGTTATTGGTGTTTAACCAAATCACCTAGAAAGCGGTCAGATGAAAGTCTTAAGTGGCTGGGAAACAACACATGTGTGGTAAACCAGCAGGACAAGTCACGGTCCTTACCTCATGGTGCCGTGTATTAGTTTACAGTTCGATGAAGTGATGGATGTTTGTTTGTTTGTTTGTTTGTTTGTTCAGAGTGGGCCTAGAGTGAGGTAAATGTGCTCATCTTTCATGCTTCCAGTCCATCTCTCCCCCATCAAGAATCCCAGTGCTGTTGAAGGCCGTGTCCTCAGGCCAGTCCTTTTGCTACCACTCCCTCTAGCTATAATCTAGGCACCTCCTGGATATTACCCCTTATCCTTCCATTGATTTTAACATCTTGTCTCTGGCAATATTCCCTGAAGTCGATTTCAGTGGCTTCAGCATCCACGCAGCTGTCCCTAATAATGAACACGTGTCGGCCCCACTAGAGGACAGGCGTGGACCAGATCTCCATGTGTCTCCTGGTCTCCGAAAGCCCCCTCTAACTGCAGGACTGTGATGGCTTTTATATTCTTCTGGGTCTCCTGAGAGTTCTGATCCAGCAGCGCTCAGGAAGTCTAGACATTCCCTTTTCTCCACTCTGTAACCTGGGAGGTGACCACAGGCCTCTTGGAGGGAGGTTCAGGGGAATGTTGATCATATGAACCAGAATGTTCTCTTAGTCTGTTTGGGATGCTAAAACAAAATACCACAGACTGGCTGGCTTATGAACAACATGCGTTTATTTTTCATAGTTCTGGAGGCCAGAAGTCCAAAGCCAGTGGCCAGCATGATCGGGTTGTAGAGAAGACCCTCTTCCAGATTGCAGACTGCCAACTTCTCGTTGTATCCTCACAGGATAGGAGGCTCTCTGGGTCTCCTTTATAAGGGCACTAATCCCATTCCTGGGGGCTCCACCCTCACGACCTAAGCACCTCCCAAAAGCCTCACCTACTAATTCTATTACAGTGGACATTAGGATTTCGACATATGAATTTTGAGGGCACAAGAACATTCGGGCCACGGCTGTTCTTCAAGTGGCTCTAAACTTCCCCTCATTCAGTGGGCTCCCAGGCTACGCACTGACTTTGATTTGAGAAGTGGGTGAGGAAACTTCGAATTTCTGTTGCAGCAACTAATATTCTCATTGTGAGTCTTACTAACCTAGAGCTTTCCTGAACTATATTAGTTAGCAGCCAGTAAGCTATCCATCTATCTCTTCCTTCAGAAGCCATGATCAGAAGCCATCTCTCCAAAGCCCTGACAGCCAAGCCACCATGCCCACCCTCTGGCCTTGCTGCCCATGGTGGTATTTATGTCCACTTGGGGTCTGGTGGTTAAGTTCTGGCCTCTGACTTCTCTCACACCATAATCCTATCAGTTCTAATGATGCCAGAGCTCAGGCCCGTGGCAGCATTGCCTACCTTCATCCCTGACCTATGGAGGATGGCACCCTTGGAGCTCATCAAAGACACCAATGATCCTCATCAGTGCTTTCCTTGCCTTGTATAAGGAAAAGAAATATCCTCCAGGTCCTCCCAGGTAATCACCATCACATGATAAACACCCCCAGTGTCCCCTCTTCCCTGACCTCTTCCTTCACACCATGCCATGGTAATTCCCAGGCCATGACTTCGGCCAAGCTTTCAGGAGCTACCCCAGCAGTGTTCTGGGACTAACTCCAGGGTCTTTGTCAGCATGTTGAACCTCAAGTCAAAAGAAAGTCTTCCCACTTAATCAATTATTTCCTATATAGCCTCATATTCCCTTTTACCATCCCTACCCCATCACATGGTCACCCTGCCAGACAATCTGATGTTCTAAAAAGCCATGGCTACATGTATTCTCCTAATTCCTAGCAGTTCATCCCAACCAGGTGCTGCTGTAGTGTTTGAGCTCTTTCTTCTAAAAGCAAGTGTTTTGTATCCCAATTCGACAGTGCAGGGAGGCTTGAGGAAGTTTATTTTGGTCCCAGAGAGCAGGAATGAAGGACAACGGAAGCGAAACAGGGGAAGAGAGAAGGGAACACAAGGATATAATATTAAGACCAGCAGCAAGACACCGTCTGCTTGACCGCCATCATGGATGACTGGTGCTCCGTCCCTCGCAGGCTTTCGAAGACCCTGACGAGATGCATCTCAGCACTGCTCAATGCGGCGATACAAGCAGGAAGCATTCATCATATGTTCGTATTCCCTGCTGGTAAAGGGTGGCTGAGTGCACAATATATTCCCCACACTCGCTAGCTGGACTTGTGTGACTGCAGAGCAAGCTACTGCAGGAGACTCACTCCGTGGCACCAGGGCAGAGGACAGAGGTACACAGGGAAGACCAGCAGCAAGACACCGTCTGCTTGACTGTGGGAGAGGCTGGCAGGGCTGGAGTGAGCGCCGCCACTGCAGCAATGACCAGAGCCAGAGATGGGGCCGAGAAGGCGCTGAGGTGCACGGAGGCACCCAGCACGACTGCCTTTGCCTGCCTCTTGCCTCCTCCTGCAGTTCACACCCATCCTCCTCTCCCTCCCCCTCTCTGCCAAGTGTCACTCTCGGTCATCTTTGAAACACTTCACATGGCTTCTGGGTCTCTATTCTCTTCTGACGTTCCTCCTACCTTTTCAGCTCTTCCTTCTTACTCTCCTTTGCTGGTTCTTCCTTTTCCCAATCTTTACGTGTCATAGTGTACCAAGTCTTAATACTCAGGGGATTTTTGTTTGTTTGTTTTTATCAAGATTCATTTTCCAGTATTATAGGATTAAATACAATCTAGAAACTAAAGAATCTCAAATTTACATCTCTAACCCAGACTATCCCAAACTCCAGATTCAAATACCTGTCTGTGCAATGCCTCACATTTAACATGTCAAAACAGAACCCTCGAGTTCCCGCCACCAGCATAAAAATCTCCCTCTTCCTTCATCTCCCCCAGCCATATTGTACCACAGCTTGTCAAGTTGCACAGTTCAAAACGGCAAGATAGCCCTTGAAAGTCCTTTCCCCCCTTCCCCATATCCTTTCAAAACGTACCTTGAAACTGACCAAGTGCATCATCCCCACCACCACCATCCAAGTCTAAACAATCATCCTGTCCCCAGGATCACAGCCAAAGCCATCTCACCCTTGTCTCATGGCTGTCTGTCCTCCATATAGGAGCCATGTGGCCTGTGCAGATTTGAATCAGATCATATCATTATCCTATTCTCAATTTCCCAATGGCTTCCATCACGCTCGGAATAAGACACAGACTCCCTTCCACAGCTGACAAAGTCCCCCATGACCTGCATTGCCCTCTCTGCCCCCAACTTCCTTCCCATCTCTGCGGAGCTCACTCCACAAACATGGCCGCCTTGCTCTTCCTGCCTCAGGACATTGGTCCCTGCTCTTCCTTCAGCTGGAATTATTTCTTCCTCCACTCCACCCTCATTATTTAGGAGCCACCGCTTTCTCCTTTTTCATAGCATTTAACATTCTCTGGCATTATATTTACAGATGTCTCCTAAGATTCGTGAGGAGAATTGCCTTTTTATCACCGTAGCTTCAAAACATAGAGCAGTAATTGTCCCACAGGCACTCAGTCACAAAGAGACCAAAGGATCTATAAACAACAATATAAGATGAGAACAGAAATAACATTATCACAATTCGGGAAGAGTGAAAATTTAAAACAGTATAAGAGATAAATATTACGAAAACCAGTAAAATGCTGAAAGGAAACTGGAAGAATTTAAAAATTAAAAGAGTAGAGGAAGAGACATGCAAAGAATACTGCATTAAATGTAGATATTTGAGAACTGAAAGGCTCTTAAGGTTAGAGCAGTGTCATAAATATTCTACATTTCCAGTTAGTATCTGAGGTTCATTTGAAGGTGTTTAGTAACTTTGTTTGCTCATTGAATAGTACATTGCATTTGTGGCACTTCGCAGTTTAAAAAACGCTTCCACGTGTGTTCATTTACTTGACTCTCCAAACGATCTTGCTGAGTTTGCCAAGCAAATATTCCATTCCCGTTTCATATTTACAGAGACAGCTTTCTGCAGGTTGAGAAATTTACCCAAGAGACTTGACATCCGCTGTTGAAAGGCAAAAAGAGGATTTTCCAGGTTTTTCAACTCCAGAGTCTAGACACATACGCTCTGCTTTGCAATTGCAAACACCTATGATGATTTTTTTTTAAGTAAATATACTTTGAAATTTAGTATAAGAGAAAAATACTTCGGATGCTATGAAAATTCTTGCTTGGTATTTTTTAGATGATCATTTCTGTAATATTACCTGTATCTGCCACAAGAGGGCTGACTACAAGGCTTGTGGTTTTTTTTTTCTTTTTTTTTTCTTTTTGGCCTTGTCAAAAAGAAATCATTTTTACAGCTTAAAATAAACTTCAAAGATCTCATTTTGATTTAGAAATCACCAGTCTCGATGGCTAAGTCAGTAATTATTTCATATAAGCTTATTTTTTAGACATTCCATTAAACTGTCACATTTTGGTTCTTTTTGTATGAATTGTTCTTATCATCTAGTTCTATATTTCAAGCTGAGCAGCTCTAAATATTTTTTGTGTAGTACTCTAAAAATGCCATCTTATTTCTTAATTAGATGTAAATATATGGAAATAATTTGTTTTCTGTCTTTCAGCATTTCCTTTTAATGAAAGGGAAACTCTTGGATTATTGTCTCAGGAAAAGATTGTAGAGCCAGACAGGAAATGGAAGCTTTTGTCAGCCATTTTGAGTATAAACTATACTATCAAGTTATTGTTTTGCTTGAATTTATAATATTTGTTCACTTTAAGGAAAAGACTTGAAGAAAGTCATCTTGAAGATAGCAAATTGCTCCACAGGAATGGGTTTTGCACGTTTTCATTCAAATACTGATTTTTTAAAAAATTATCATCCTTTAGTTAGTCTGAAAGCGGGTTCTGTCATTTCCCTTTTTCCATGGGGGACACGTTCCAAAACCCCCAGTAAATGCCTAAAAGTGCGGACAATACTGAACCCTACACACATTGTTTTTTCCTATATATACATACCAAAGATAAAGTTTATATACATTAGGCAATTTCATTGCTAGAAGATTTGTTCTTACTATGGATCTTAGCAACCCAGCATACAAATTTTTTTCTTACTAAGTTGAGACCTTTAACTTTTCATTTGGAGAACTTTGCGGTTTCTCTCTGGCATGTCCAAACTCACAGCATCACTCACTACTCTTGCACTTTGGGGCCACTGTTAGGTGAAATAAGCGTTACTTGAACACAAGCCCTGTGATACTGCAGCAGCCCCTCTGATAACTAAAGAGGGCTGCTAAGTGAGTAATGGGTGGGGAGCATCTGCAGAGTGAAGACACTGGACACAGTGATGATTCATGACCCAGGTGGGAGATTTCTTCTTGATGCTCAGAACAATGCGATACCGAAAATTTATGGATCGTTTACTCCTGGAATTTTCTATTTATATATTGTGACCGCAGTTGATCCCAAGTAATTAAAACCATGGAAAGTGAAACCGCCAACGAGGGAGAACTACTGTAGTCCGAACTAAGCTTAGTCTGGGTGAGGCCCCACTGATGTAGCGCTGAGGAGCCTCGATTCTGGTAAGCTTCCTACTGACCTATTAAGGAGCTTTGCTGTTCATAATGATCATCATTTTCAGACGGCTCAAGAATAGCCCGGCTTTGTTTCTCCATGGCTGGCTAGAGCTACCTTCAACGGACTTGGGCTTTGGTTTTACATCGTTACCTGTTATACCCTGATATGTCTGCCTCTCTGTGACTTTTCCAATCACTGCAAAGAACAAGGAAATTAGATGAAGCCATAAGGATTGAATCGGGTCTGCTTCTCACTACAGCCAAAATTAGTCATGTCTCTATTTTAGGGCTGTGAGTAGAGGTTAAGGAACTTTAAAGAATAAATTAATATTATTATAGCAGATTGAGAAATTGTAACCAAATAACAGAATAAAATTCTGAATGTCAAAATGAGTAAGGGAGGAGCCATGATCTAAAGTCTGATAGGAAAATAGATACACTAATGGGCAAAACAGATTTTATATATATATGTATGTATGTATGTACACACTCACACACACACACACACACACACACACACACACTCCTTAGTGTTAATTTTTCCAGGAGTTTCAAAGCATTTTCTCCTTTTTGTTGAACACAATTTTTACTCACATTTATGTGGGCACATGTCAGAGCCTACAGTTTTGAAATACTAAACTTACTCGAAAGTAAAATTTAAATATTGAAAAGATACATTTAAAAGGAAAATAAGTTTAACGTGATTTAATAATATGGACAACAACCACCATCCTTTATCAACTTCAAGATGCACAATTTTCACATCTTAACATATCTGAAATTGGCACATATGTTACCAAAAATGGCACCTTACAAATAAAATTAGCATCCCTTTTTGCTCTTTCCCTGTGGAATACACATCACTGAGAAAAAATTAACGGTGCATCTTAGAATCGATGGCTTATTAAATTTGGTGAAATACAGCATTACAAAAAGGTGCCAGAAATATTAGGAATGAGATGAGCTCCTGCACGCAGTAGAAAGTAGACCTGTTAGGTAATATTCCTGAGTAATTGAACAGGTTTATTGTAATTGAATGTTTCAATCTTCAATTTACTAAGACCAAATAGTGATGATTCACCTTGGTTGCAGCAAGTTACACACAAACATAGTAGCTGTGTCTGCTGATTGTGAAGCAGGGTTTTCCAGTAGCTCTCGTTCTACTGTGGCCAGGGAAAACAGGCTTAGAGTCAGTTGAGACAGACATGAAGGAGTAAAGGAGAAAAAAGGCCACGTTACATCATCTACAGCTTAGTTACCCATTTCAAGTACCTTTGGCCGTGTCATAGGATCTAACTCAAAAAACCTAAGATGAAAGAAATGGTCTGGGTTGGAGTTTCTCAAGCTCAACATTATTGACATTTTGCTGGAGGAGGAGGAATTGTCCTGTGCACTGTAGGATGTTTTGCGGCATCCCTGGCCTGCACCCATTAGCCATCAGTAGAATCATCCTCCAAGCCACCTCCCAGTTTTGACATGAAAAATGTCTCCAGACATTGCCAAATGTTCCCTGGGGTGTGGGAGTGGGTGCCATAATTGATAACCACTGCTTTGGGTCTTCTCTCATTCTCCAGCACTTCTCAAAACTTCAGATGAGGAATACAGATAAATAAATGTAAAGATAGACATCATTCATAAAACCTCCCTTGAAAACGCCAGAAGTGACCTGAAGCTTCAAAGATATCTTCACGTATTTGGGTTACCAAAATTCCAGTAGGCCGAAGATTAGAAAAAAAAAAAATATACGCGTTATATTTGAATGTATAATTAAATACACACACACACAGCATTTACTATCAAATTTTTATTTATACTACTGTCAAATCTATGATTTAATATGCATGTGGTCAAAAGAGAATCTGAAAAAATAAAGTGGTTGATTCGTTTGGCTGATGGAATTGTGTTTTCCATTAATGTTATTGTTTATGCTGTGGGTAATTAAATTCGTCCTGCTTTTGGTTTTCTGATAATAACTGATAAAAATCAACGTGAAAGGGTCAAAATGATTAAATACCATTGGCTAACATCTAACATTTTCTAAGTGATCACTAAGTACCAGGCATAGGAAAATGTTTTATAGAGATGGACTCATTTAACATTTACAACAATCTTAAGAGTTAGATACCATTTCCAAGAAGAAAATTTGACTTACCCAAGGTTGCACAGTTTGGAAGTAGCAGAGCCCGGAATGAAGCTCTGGACTATGTGACTTCACACCTTATCACTCCCGACCACCACGCTCTTCCTCAACAACGTAACCCCAATGCCATCTGGATTCTGCGCCCCAGCCCGACTGGCCTTCTCCCAGTTGCTAGCCATGCACCTTGCGTTTCTGTTCCCATGCCTTTGCTCATGCTGCTTTTCCCACTGGAAAATTGCTTCCCCCTATCTTTTTTTTAAAATAATAATAATAATAATAATAATAATAATAATAATAATAAACTACAACCTTCCTTTGATGCTTAGCTTGAGGTCGATTCTCTCCTGGACATTTTCAAGGATTATTCTAGCCATGGGGACTGACCTCCCCTTTCTTGGAACACCCTTCACCGTATCCCTTATTAAACACTTGCTATGTAAGATTTCAATTTATAACTCCTGATAATAGTTAATATGGATATGCTCTTTAGCAAAAATTTTTAAATACATTTCACCATTTTATCTTACCCGCGAATCTGCTTATGGTGCAGTTCTTTTTCAGATTAAGGAGACAAAGTATAAGACAGAAGTAACTGGGTTGTTCAAAGTGGTCAGGAATAGACCAGAACTCAACTTAAAGACTTCTAACACCAAACCTCATGTTCTTCCTTAAAAACCAGGCCTTATAGAGCAGGTATGTATAAATAAGGATTTCAGCCTCACAAACGAAATTGTAATATCCATGTTTTAAGTGCTTCCCGTTCCTTCATTCACACCCCGGTACTAGTAAGCACTTACAATAATTGTTTATCGATTGGATGATCTATCCCTCCTAAACCTCAGAGCATGCAACAATAACAATAGTAATAACTAATGTTTACTAACCTCTGTGTACCAGACGCTACACTCAGCACTATGCAGGGACCACGAATGAGGAACCTGAGTGTCGGAGAGGTTGGGGCTTAGAAAACGGTCTGTCGGCTGGAAGCTCGATCTATCTGCACTTAAATACCTCTCTGAACTTGGTTGATAATAAAACCTAACACATGTCAGTTAGTGTTCATCATTCACAAGTGGAACCTTGTCAGATACCTCTATGTGTATTTCTGCTCACTTAACTCTGAACAAAAACTATGAGAAATGACTATTTTATCCCCATGTTAGGAGAAAGAAAATGAGTTTGGAGAGAACGATGGGAGGTTGAAGCAGATTTCGATCTAGCAGACTTAACTCATGCCTTTTAAAAGCCCTTCACCATTAAAAGCAAATGTCTCTCTCTAAATACCTCTAAAACGTGCAAGTGTGTGTGTGTGTATATATAGATATAGATATGTATATATATGTAAATTCGTGTGTGTATATACATAGTGTTTGTATTTAAGTTTCCAAAACCGATCTAATTTCTACAATATTGAATTTTCTGATGTCATGATGTCATTAGCACTTTAGAAGTTCCCAGGCAGAGGAGACGGCCAGGGGAACAAATGTCAGGTGATTCATTCTCCTTAGTTGAAGGCTCAGGAGCCCATCAGCAGGCATGGCGGTCGTGAGATTTCCTTAGCTTAGCGGGGTTGAGGTGCATCAGCAGAGGCCTCCCGCAGTATGGAATGAAATCCATTTCCCAGAACTAGTTTACCCACCCCGGCAGCTCACATGACGTGGGGAAAGCAGGCGCCTTCATCAGGCAAGTATCGTTGGTAACTCCCAGTTGTCTGAGAGCTATTTGGCACATTCTCAGGTAGCTGACATCCCAACAATAAGTAATCTGGTTTTCAGGAAGGTAATTACCGAGCAGACCCACATGGTCTGAGACCTGAGAGGCACGCCACGACACCTGAACAAACGGCACACCTGAGCAAGCTTACAGTCACTGAAAAATAATTACCTCTAATCACAAGAATATGTCAGAATCACGGTTTGATTTGTTTGCAGGCTTGAACCACCTGCTCTAAGGCTGCATTGTAGGCACTTGCTCACTCTTTTTTTTTTTTTAATGGTACTTATAAGTTTAGTTCAGGAACATGCCCATGAGAGAGAGTTTGGTCCATATTCACAACCTCTGAGCCAGGGACCATCTGTGCCCAAGGACACCCAAGGCTGGCAATCTTGGGCCCCATCGCCAAGTGCTCCTGTTTGCAAGGAATTGAACTGCAATCTCATACTTATCTTTTCAGCTTTTTTTATGGAGAAATAACACAAAACACCTAAAAATATAGTTATTTCAGAGGTTTGTGAAGAATGCCTGTATTTTTCAACAGCAATCACAAGCCCCTTGACAGTGGCAAATTTATCAACTAGTCAAGGATCAAATCTGAGAAATTTTCAGAATGCTCTGCTGAAGTCGATCAACTTAAAAACAGTAACTAATTTCCAGAGCTATCTTGCCATTATGGGGTTGTTTATTAGATACATATGAGAGTTCACACACCAAAAAAATGAATTTTAGCGTGATTCTACAATGTGAGGATCTGGCCCAAATGCAGGGTGTTGATTTTCCTGAAAAGCAATTTCCTTTCTTTCTTAGAAAATGTTTATCTGTTCACTTAATCTCCCATGCCTCGGTTTCCTTCCATTTATTAATTAACAATATATTTGTTGAGTCACCTATATGCCAGACTGTATCTAGGCTCTGCAGATAAAATGCCAAAAGACATGGACAAAAAAACCCCTACCTCGTAAAGTTTACATTCAAGTGGAAGAAAGTGTACAACAAATACATAAGTATGATATATAGTATGTCGGCTAGTGATAAGGTCTATGAAAATAAAACATGAAAGAAAAAGAGAGAACCCCAGTGTAGAAAGACGTGAAAAGGATTGCAGTTTTCCCAAATCTTTCCTAAAAAGGTGACATTTGAGCAAAGTCCTGAAGGGGCCAGGGAGTGAGCCATGTGGATATCTGGAAGAGGGCATTCCAGAAGGATGCAGAGAGGAAAGAAAATGCAAAGGGCTTGAGATACGAGGATGCTTGGTTCATTCCAGGAATGGCAAGGGGGCTGGTGTGGCTGGAGCATCATGAGGCAAGGGCAGGCGACGGGGGGCCAGATCTTGTTGGGTTTCTAGGTCAAGGACGTGGTTTTAAAGCACTCGCCTCAGAGCACTGAAGCTTAGAGCGTTGGTTCTCAGCAGCGTGGCATGATCTGACTTGCATTATAAAAGGGTTATACTAACCGCTGTGTGAAAATTAGACTACGGCGTGACACAAAAGCAACTGCTTACTCATCAGAAGACATCAAGTGGCAGCCGTTGCAATAATCCATGTACGAGACAGTCGTGGCTTGATGTGAAATACGACTACTGAGTGTTGTTAAATTCTAGATCTATTTCTGAGGTAGAGTCAACAGGATATCAGTGAAATGATTTTACATCTCAGATGTGAAAGAACCAAGGGTTACTCCCAGGTTTGGGCTTAAGAAACTAGAAGGACAGAGTTGCCCTTCACGGAGGCGGAGATGACAGGTTTACCCGGCAGGGGTGTGGTGGGGGCGGGGAAGATACTGTGGAAATGAGGAGTTCAGGTTGGGACATGATGAGCGAGAGTTAGACATCCAGTGGACATGACGAGGAACTAGCTGGTCACGTGAATCTGGAGTGCAGGGGACAGGTCTGCACTAGAAACAGAACTGGAATCATCAGCATAGAGATGGCATGTTAAACCCTGAGACAAGGTCACCTAGGGGTAAGCCTCCAAAATTCAGGGTCTAAGCGATGACGAGGAAGCAGGGGAGGCTGAGGAAGAGCTGCCAGCAGTGTGGGAACACTTTGAGAGCCGATGAAAGCATGTCCAGGAGGAGGGAGCAAGCAGCTCTGTCAAGCTCTGCTGAGGTCCCATGAGACGAGGACTTGGACTCGACCCTTGGAAGTCATCAACGACCCCGACAAGAGTCTTTTCTTCTAAAGAGAATCAGTGGAGAGGAGCCGAAAAGAGCATAAACACTTCTTTTGAGAAGTTTTGTTCTAAGTGGGGACCAAGGGAAGAGACATTAGCTGAAGAGGGATGTGTGTCAAGACAAACTTTTTAAAGATCGACTTTATTGTGTGATTTACATACAACAAAATCCGCCCATTTCAGGTGTACACTTTAATGAGTTTTGACACATGTATAAATCTCTGTGAGCACTACCATGATCAAATGGAGAACATTTTTATCACGTTCTTTTGTGCCTTTTCCTGTCAGTCGGCCTCTCACCACCCCCAGACTCAGGCAACCACTGATCTGCTTTCTGTCACTATAAATAAAATTTGTCTTTTTAGCATTTTACATAAATATAATCACACAGTGTGTAATCATTTGTGTCCAGCTTATTTTGCTCAGCATAATGTTTCTGAGAATTGTCCACGTTGATGCATGACTCGGTCCTACTTCTTTTCTACTGCTAAGTAGTATTCCTTTAGATATGCCACCATTTATCTATTCACCTACTGTTAAACACTTAAGTTGTTCCCAGTTTGAGCTTTTATGAACAAAGCTGCTATAAACATTTACATCTTAGTCTTGTAGAAATATCTGTTTTCATTCAACAGAGAAGGATCAAAGACAGTTGTGACAATTTCAGTTATGATGGTGATGAGATTTTGAGTTTGTCGTTAAATCTTAGTACTGGGATGACATAGGTCCTTAGAAAATAACTATCATTCGCCACAGTCACTTATCCAGCATTGCACTCCAACAGCTCATGAGGATATGGTCCTTGCCTTCAAGTAGCACATAATCTAATTAATTAAAGTATAAATAAATTGAATGAGGATGTGCTCCTTGATGGAATGGTCAGTAAACTCAAGGGACTTAACATCCAGAGAGACAAAACTAACCCAAACTAGAACTTGACTCTAAAAAAAAGTTTGTAGATAACGATATAATGAGTTATATTAAAGAATGAATATAATCTGTGTTCAAGAAAAGTCGGATATGCTTATGATGCATCCCTAACCCTAAAGGCGATCGTCACCCTCATTACCAACTGCAGTCATCGTGCTCCCCTACAAAGCCACCTGGGGTGCATTACTAGCGACAGGCCACCTTCCCATGACTTTGGTAACCAACCACTAGTGTGTGATTGGAGAAGCTTCTGGTTCTGCCTGGTTCACCTTTTGCATGACCTGTGATAACTTTCCTAACTTTCTAGATATCACTTTTCTTCTTTTTAATGTAAATAACAATATCTGAATGCGATTAGCGAAGCGTTGAGGAATGTACTGCATTTCCTGACTGCAAAGCGAAGTGTAAGAACCGACAGCAAAGCATTAGCATGAGAACATGAGTTTCCCTGTGTTCTCAAAACTTTGACCATCGAAAATACACATATTAACCCCTACTTCCTGCAACCTGCTAGGAATGGACGGGCCAGAGCATGCTGACATCTGAGAATGGGCCTGGCGCTTACAATTAGGCTTAGGTATTGTCAGAGCTGAGCCATGGTGTCCCCTGCCCAACATCTCACGGAACTCTGACCTCAAACACGGTCACTTTGAGGCTGCAAGAAAGCGGGACGAGACAAGAGAACTTCGTAACTTTATCTAAGAATGGACAAAAATATGGTCATTATTCAGTCCACAAGATATCAAACATTCCAGTCGTCCCTGGTTAATATGATTTAACATGATCGACTGCCGTTTCTTTGCCAATTACAGGTTTATCTTTGTTCTATATTCTCCTCCCTACAGAGAAGATTGTCTCACTGGGATGCCCAGTCATAGAATTGGCCCTGCTTTCTGACAGAAAGCCATTCTAGAACAAACCCTTGCCTCCTTAGACCCTACCTGAACACACCCAACAAAGTTCAGGTCCTATAAGTCATTTTGAATACGTTCTCGCCAAGACATCCCACAGATCTCCAGGTGTGTGTTCTCCCTCCTTGCACAGAATAATCAACTCAACTTATTTAACTACAGGTATGTCCCCTATGGTCATTGGTGAAAAGATATTGACAATACATTTGCCCCGGAATTTTCAGCACAGAAAAAAGGGAAGCAGGGCTAAAGATGTTACATCTCTCGGAAGTATCAATACTTGGGAAATTACCCTTGTTTAAAAACCTTCCTGAGACAAGGAAGTGACTTCCTACCAGCATAATGGAACACCCTAGAAAGGGATGGAGTGGTAGAGATGGCAATATTGGGACTGAGGATATCGATTTGATTCCTCCTCTGATTCCTCCCTCATGACCCCTGCCTTCCCAAGTCCTGGCCAATTATAGACACAGCCCTGCCCAGGCTCCGGGCCCATCAGCCCTGACGGGGCAGGGATTAGCACCAGTGTGTGGTGTCTGGAATTCATCCTGCTGCTGCAGGCTCTGAGTCTGATGAGCCCTGAGCACCAGCTCTGTTCTCTCACCGGACTTCAGCCTCAATTTCCTGCTTCAGATTCCAGTCCACCGCTGGGTCTGGAGCTTTGCCTAGAACTATCATAGCCCATTGGGCAGGAATTCAACACCTTGTGGCATTGCTGCCCTTGTCCCTCTCCCTGGAGGTTGCAGCTTGTTCCTTTTATTTCAAGTTGCTGGCAGAGGCTCCATCCCAAATGTGCTCACTCTCAGGAGCCATGACGCGGCTGCCCTTTCTGACACTGCAAATGGCACAGTTGGCTCTGAAGCAGGCCCTTCAGCTGAGAAAATTCCCTAGCCCTGGTCCCATCTGGTCCTAGGTTTCTGCAGCACTTCCTCTTGGCGAGTGCCAGCATCCCAGAGAGCTGAGCCCACCCAAGTTATAATAGCCCCAGCTCACCAGACACAGTTTATTCATGTGCAACTGGACACCTTCTTTGGCCATTGCCCAAGAGTGAAAGTTGCTACAAAAACCAGCCTGCCGAATCTTTGGGACTTTCAGACACAATCTGAGATTCAGAAAAGCAACAGGAAACGGGAGGGCGTTGGCTCCTACCACGTGGAGGAGCACACGGCAAGAAACAAGAGTTCTTATTCTATTTGCCTAAATCATTTTCCAGGAGCAAATATATGCAAACTGCAAAAGTCCTCCGACTTAAACCTACATAAGAACTTGATCGATACGTGAGAACTGAGTACTTACTGTGAGCTCTCAAGCCCTCACAGTAAGTATGCTCAATAAATGTTTGTATAACTAATGAATAAGTTTGAGAGATGAAAAAATCGAGGTGGAAAAATCGAGACTGGGTTTCCATAGCCCTGTGCAGGCACACTCAGCCACAGTAGCATAGAAACAAAACCAAGCTCTCTAGGCTCCAATCCACTGTTTTTTCCTACTAAAGCAATTTTCTTGTTAAATCAATATTGTTTAATTCCTAATGGCACAAACTTAGAAGCCCATTTTTACTAGTCTCGTGTCTCTAAAAGTACTGAAGCCGTACTAGTTTTTAGAAGCTTATATTGGTGACTCAAGCACCTGGTCAAGAAATATGCTATAATGCACCCAAATTCTGTGACAAAATGGGGCTATGAACTCAACAATTTATAAACATTTTTATCATGCAAAAGAGGAAGTAAATATTACATAATATTGTTATAATGTGTAGCTTTCTCATGCCCTCGAATCACAGAGCAGAAAGGGGATATGGGAAAGATGAGCCACGGATGGAAAAAAGAAACAGGGGCACAGAAAGGGATGGGAAGCCAAAGAAACACCTTTGCACATTTCCTGAAATTAACCCTCCCCTTTCCCCCTCATCTTTTCAGCAAAGGAGGCTTAACAGGGAGAGTAAGGGTTACATCGCTGTTCTTTCCTGAAATATCCCAGGGTTTCTGGAAAGAATACAACTCCCATTAAGATTCAAACACCAGCTGTGTTGGGCCTAACATTCATTTATACTTTAATTAGAAGGAATCCCTTTAATCAGATGCTTTGATTGCCTCGCTACTCAAAGTGTGGTCCACAGAGGACCAGCAGCATCAGCATCACCTGGAAATACATGTCAGAAGCTCTGATTAGTGTGCAAAGTCCTCCAAACTATGTAAAGTACAGAACTGTGCAATTAGCTAGGGAATGAGGATCAAGAGATGCTATTTTGAATAATAGAACAAACCACTTGTTTTAGCTTAAATCCACTGAAACCAAATTACTTAAGCGGTATCTTTTTCAAAATAATTACACATGTTTAAGATTCAAATAAAAAAAGAAAAATATTCCAACCTTTTTTCTTTTTTCTTCTCTTCTCTCTCCCTCCCTTCCCCTCTCTGCCTCCCTCTCTCCCTCCCTCTCTCCCTCCCTCCCCCCCCCCCCCTCTCTCTCTCTCTCTCTGTCTCTTGCTCTCTTAATCTAACAACCTGTTTGAAAGCCTGACTGAATAAACCTCTGAAATTTTTTGATCATATTTTCTCTGAGGTGGACTCTAACCCTCAAGGGTTAACTGAAGTAACCTCTTTGTCCAGTAGGAGCCACTGAAAGGCAGCAGAACAGGAAAAGGCAGCCTGCAACCAGCTCCTCCCTGGGGAAAGTTCAAGCAAAAGGAGCCACAATTAGAGACCCAGAGATCAGCTGTTGGGCCAAGTAGGAAGATAAGGGGGGAATGGCCTGGAGGGAGCAGAAAGCAAGGATTTCAGGATGGAGAAGTTCAGGGAGCAGTTAGTTAGGAAGGAGGGGAACCATCTCTGACTGCATCAGGAGTGAGGTCCCAGCACTGCCTCCAGGCTTGGCCTCATGATCTTCTTCAAACAGAGCTAGAATTCATTTCATTGGAAAGAATAGCTCAGCATGACCGACTCCCTCACCTTTATGGCTGAAGAAGCCCCTTGTTTCTCTCAAGGAATGCAATGAAGGTTGAAGTCCTAACATGCCAATTACTTCACAGTAAGGGGTGATGGGATTTTGGAGGTAGGTGTGCGTGTGTGTGTGCGTGTGTGTGTGCGTGTGTGTGTGTGTGTTGGGA
Organism: Rousettus aegyptiacus; assembly: GCF_014176215.1. Taxonomy (NCBI): domain Eukaryota; kingdom Metazoa; phylum Chordata; class Mammalia; order Chiroptera; family Pteropodidae; genus Rousettus; species Rousettus aegyptiacus. The sequence continues at coordinate 11,816,639 of NW_023416295.1, read as the reverse complement.
AGAGGAAATCACTCCTCAGCCAAGCAGAAAGCTTGACATCATGCTGACCATAATGTGTTTCTTACCACCAACCCCTCCTTTGTAGGGCAACAGGCATTAAGCTGTTGGAAGTCAGGACCCAGCCCTGTGGAGAGGTTCCAGGGCACTAACTCATGACATGAGGCCAGGTATTTAAATTTAAAGTCTGGTTTTCCAAATAATGCTTAGGAATGAACTCGCCTCTCATTTAATTCCCATCAATAACGGTCTGTACCTACAGTGCTAGACTTTCTCAATTTTAAATATTCAGTCCTGTCATGCCATGAATACACCCACACTTATCAGATAATCATGAGTCTGTGGGAAAATCGGCCCCCTGTAAACATGTGCTCTCTTCTAGAAATAGGCAACACCTCATGAGTGATACATGATTTCTTGTTTATACATGTAGCCAGAAAGAAATTGCAATGTAAACACACACTTTTGGCGGGGCACTTATTAAGATCTTCTAAATTCCTAATTAACAAAACAAACAAACAAACAAACTACACATACTTACTTTTATGCTTATGTCTTCCTTTAAATTTAACATGTGTGGTCTTTTTAATGTGTTCCTTTTTTTTTAAGGCTTTTTGATCAAATTATCCCAGTCTTTGTACTAAAAACATCAGCAGTATCTTAACCCAAGTTTGTAATGTACTTTACAAACCGCCTAGTTGATATGTGCTTTATTAGATTCATACGCAGTTAATACTCACAATAGGTACCATTTCATGACCATTCGTTCTGTGTGGGGAACTCTGTTAGTGTGCGAAGCCCTCCAAACGAGGCACGTAGGTACATCACGTGGTCTATTGCTGACATTTCAGCCACCAGTCTGTTTGGCCGATGCCATCTACATTAGAGATGCAGGTAAGATCCAACCAGCAGAGCTCTGTGTTCAATAGAGATCCACCGCCCCCTTGCTTATGTCCACCAGGGAATAATGACAGAGAGGGCCATATCCACTGAAGAGTTACTGCGTGTCTACCGTGGACCCACCTTCTTTCCAGACTTATGTAATCCCCACAAAAGCCTTGTGAGATAATTCTATTTTTTTTTTTTTTATCTTGATGGTAAGAAAACCAAAACTCGGATACACTGCTAACAAACGGCGAAGCCGAGAATCTAACAGCGATCTCTGGGCGCCAGTTTCAGTGCCTTTCCGCTAAAATTCATTTGCATCGACGTGGCAGAACAGTGTGTGTGCTGTGGTGTCTGCGGACAGGGGCGTCTCGGAAGCGCACCTGGGCTTTGCCCAGAAAGCACTGAGGGTTTCATCGAATGATCACCGGCGTCCAACTGGCGGACACTCAGTTCGCATCCTCTGCTGTGTCTCCATAGCTCTTTGAACTTAAGATGAGGTAGTTATTTATCCCTTGACTATTGTTTTTCCATCAGCCCAATGGTCATACTTACCTGTCCCTCACCTGCACCTTAGGAAATTAAAGTCCACAAGGATAAGGACTCGTGTATCACGTTCACTCTTCTTACCCCAAATGTCTAAAGCATAGTACACACTTAAAGTATTTTCATCGGAAAAACCATGAGCCATAAGTTTGCTGCAAAGGTCAGATGAGTTCATATGTGTGAAAGCCCTCCGTCTTTCTTTTCCTTCCAGGGTGAGATAAACCTTCAGACTACATTAGCTTAGCCTTATAGACTAGTTCTTTCCGCAAAGTTAGATATGGATTCTCTAACTTTTAAGAAACCTCAATTTTAAGCACATTTTGAGAACTAAAGCTTTTGGATTTTGAAGAGTAGGTAAGTGAAAAATAATTCCCCAAATACTCTGTGTTCTAGTTGCTTCATCTATTTGACTTTGAATCAGGCACTTAACTATCCGAGGTTTCGAAAATGGGTTACTGATATCTGCTGAGGGTTATTTCAAGCATTAGTTAAGAAAGCACAAGAAATATATTTTTACTTCTTAAATGAATTATTTCAAATATTTACTTCCTAATTAAATATCTGTCAAAGGATGTTTAATAATCCAAATTGTTGGTAGTTTAGATTGTAAATTTAGGTCATTTCTCTTAGTTTCTTGGCGAGAGGTTTCTAAACTCAATAACCGCATTGTGTCCTGACAAGCGCTAACACTCACTGAGAACTTCAAAAGGTTAGGAGCTCATCTCAACACCTGGCATGTGTCAACTCGTTTAAACCTCACATCTTTGCTATAAGGTGGGTCCATAGATGGGTAAACTGAGGCACAGAGAGGCTAAGTAAAAAATCCAGCTAGAGAGAGATCTGAACCCAAGTAACTGAATGAGGAGCCTGAGCTCTTAGCTGCTAAGTTGTGTGTGCTCCAATTTCATGGTTTAACCATTTCTTTAGATCTGAGTTCTCTACCTTTTTGCAGATGGACCCCTTTGTCAGTCCAATGAAGGCTAGGACCCCCTCTCAGAGCAATATTTGTAAATGCCTTAAAACAAATACATAGGATTACAAAGAGAACAAAATATATTGAAAACATTTCAATGTTTTTAAAACCAAATATATGACAGAAATATATTTGCTTCTTTATTACCCATTAACTCACAATTCCTGGTGTCTGGTCTAATAATTATTATTCTTTATAAGCAGTGAAGAACATGTACAATGACATAAAAGTATCTGATTTCTTTTGGTGGCAAAGTCCCAGGAATTACTAACACTGCTATGGTTTGTAGCCTATATTCTTGAACGAGGGAAAGGCTAAATTTCAGATTTAGAGTATCACCAATAAAGATGTAACTTTGTAATTCTTCCCACCCAAGTTCATCGGCCCTTCAATTCTATTCTGTTCCTCTAGAACAGACTCTCAGGACAGCAGTCTAACTTTAGAACCTGTTTATTATTTACAGGTGACAAAACTGTCATTAACATGATATTTTGAAATAGATACAGCTTTTCCTCCTTAAATATCACTTGGTAGTTTTAACTCAGATGTGGCTGAAACATAGCAAAGTTTATATGTTTAGAATATATTGACTTATTTGCTATATGTGATTTGTAGGGGCTTAACTACTTTCTGTTCAGTCTTCATCAAAAACATTTGATGAAGACTGCCACATCACTTGATGTTCATTATTTAAGAAGCAAATGGAAATATAAATTAAAGCCAGCCTTCTCTAGGAATCTGTCATTTGGCCTGACTGTGCATTTCTCAGGCACTGCAGTTGCGAAAGTTAGTTCTGGATTTGCTGAACCTCTCTGTCTTTATCCTATACAACCACTAGGTGGCACTGATTGTCTGATAGTCCTCTTTCTGCCGGAAGTTACCTCTCCCAAAATAGATTTTGAAATGAGAAAGGTTATCTGGCAACTTTATCCACAAACACAAGGAGCTGACATCTCTTTCTGAAATACATTAAAGCTTTTTCCATTTCGTTTGTATTTTATCTTTTAAAGACCATTACATCATTTCGTTCTTCCTTTGATTCTCCAGAGGCTTTTTCAAGTCCATTAGAACTTCAGCAATTCAAGATGTTTCACACCAATTAGAACTACCTTCTCTAAAACATTCCGTGCTTGTCCGGCAGAAGCATAAGCCATGGGAAGCCCTGCTGCCTATCTGGAATGCTGGCAACAGCAGCATTTTCAGAGCAGTAAAACGATGCTATGAAATGCCTGCCTGTCATAGGAGCTGAGATATTTGTCCTTCAGTGCTTCAGAGAAATCACATTTTGGGGCCAGTGTATCAGTCGCGGGTCATAAGTAGGACAAGGGCTGCACTCAATAAAAGATTGGACCAACATGCTCTTCAGTGATACGGGATTTGTGAGAAGTATTTTTAAAGGAGAAATAAAATGTAACTGTGGTTTAAAACTGTCTCTTGAAATAAGCACATTATTATGTTAGCGACTGGAGTAACATGCCGGCAAGAAGCACAATCAAGATAGATCTCTAGGAGTGCTGAGCCCTGCCGTTCGATGCCTTTGTGCAAAATACATTATTGCTGTTAACTTTTCATGATTTTGCATACTGCATGTAAAATTACATAAAATAAATCAGTGAGTCCTCGCTACCATGTTTATCTCTTGAATCAAGAGAAAGGAGTCTGACTGGTTATCACCGAGGACTTGGTACCCCAATCTCTCAGCCTCCAATAGGAATCACCATTGGAACCACGACTGACAACACTATATCTGAGTGTATGGAATCTGATTGTCCATTTTAAATATTTATCTTACCATCCAAAACCAAACTTGTGTTTAGCTTCCCCCAATCTGAAATTTCATCCCAGGATATATCAACCTTCGAAATGTTTAGTATATCTCCAGATTGTCATGAATTCAAAAATATAAGTTTTCTCTTCCAACAAGGAAAATAAAAATAAAAGAGGAAGTAAACTCTCAAAGCTGAGGAAGCCGATCTTATTATTTGATACCACTCTCCTACTTTGGAGCAAACACTCACAAGGCCACATAGGGAAGAGTAATTTGACAAAGAGTGGCTGGCATTAGCCAAAATCCAAAGATGCCTGAATGAATGAAACGGAGACTAGATCACAGTAGGAGTTTGTGTGATTTCTTGTGTCTGTGTTTATCTGTTTACTTAAGAACTATTTATTTTCATATGGCATTCAAAAAAGATTTGGCTGCCATGTCTAATCCTCCCAGCCAGCATGCCAGGTCCCAGAGTACCAATTTTGTGCACTTCACCACTGGCTGCAGGTGGTGACCCCAGGATTCTCCAGTATCGTCCTATGGGCTAACAGAGAGACCTTTTCTGCCTGGGCAGGGATGTAAAAAGGGGACCAATCTCAGAAGGATTTGGTGCTTTAGTCGCAGTGCTTCTTTGAAACATTTCAAGAACAGCTTCCTCTATAGTGAGAAAAAAGTAAAAAACCAACTCAACCTCTGGAAATAGAATATTTGGGGACAAAAATATGCTTTCCAGTGCTAATACATTTGCCTTTCTAGATGCTTCTAACTTGTACTTTAAAAAACAAAAACAAAAACAAAAAAATCAATACCTTTAGGTCTAGATGTGGAAGAACCATTTTCAAGAGTTCATTTAGTTAACTGCTTTTTAAGCATTTGTTTTGACTTAAGTTGGCCACACTCTTCTTCACAGATTGCCCTACAAATTAACATGGAGTTATGGCCTTTTGACCAAAGAGAGAGGTGGCAAATAGTTTGGCAAATAATAATAATGGTAATGAAATTATAGATCAGAACTCAGAATCTTGAAAGTATTTACTTACTTCCAACAAAATGGGTAGGATTTTCCTAATAGATATTTCGTGTGTGTGTGTGTGTGTGTGTGTGTGTGTGTGTGTGTGTGTTATAAATGCCAGAGAACAGTTATTTTATTTTATATTTCAAAAATTTTGTGATTTTTTCTAATTTTGTTTCTTTCAAAAAATTGACTTCATTGGAGGTAGACTCGCCTTTTCCAATATTTTCGGGCATGCTCACTATTCCTCTGGGTTTTTTCATCTGACTTTCTTGCATGGTTAGACTATAAATCAATCGACATGACTCTTGATTTTCCACAATCCTTAACGTTACGCTCTACGATGACATGATGATCACCGCGGTCTGCTTCAGCCAGACAACTGGATCTACCAGTCACCTAAAGCAGATGCCAGGAGACGAACACAGACTCTATTTCAGGAAAAACAGACTGATTTGTTCAGGTGCGAGCAGGGGTTTCTTTACTGCCAAAGTATTCCAGTTCAACAAGATGTTCCAGGAAAATATAATTTTGGAACCAGTCGGTTCAGTTCTAGGTAGGAGAGGCCACTTAATCACTCTCAGGTGGTCAAAGCCGAAAGGACAGAGCCGGGTGTCAGCCTCACAGCAACCAAAGCCAGCCAGGGGCAGGTAGGCGGACCCAGAGCCTTCCTTAATGATATGGTACAGAAAGCAAGGGAAGGAACTGGGCCAGGTCTCTTTCACAACAGAAGTGACTGGAAAGTGTCAGGAACCAAGTCACGGGCAGAGAGGGAAGGGAGGCACTAGGTGGAGGGCATCGCAAGCCAGAATCAGATTCGTCTCAGATTCCCTAAGATCTTATCAGTCGCTCTCCACTGTTTTGCTGTCTGCATTCCTACCTTTCTCCTGCCACTTCTTATTACTGTATCTCCCGATTGAAAAGGTTTCATTGTGTAATAATCTGAGGCATTTCTGCTAACGAATCCAGTCCAAATTTTTGAACAGTAAAACGAGCATGTCCTAAATCTGCTTTCTCCCTCATTTCACTTTGCATAAACGTGAACGAGGAGGAAGGTTATGGGAAAGAGACACTATAGGAAAATAAATAGTGCATCAAGTTTTCTTTGTTTAGATGCTCAGTGACTGTCCAAAAACTTAGTAAAATTCCAAAAATTTCACTGAGTTGCATGCTATTAAAAATCAATTCCCTCTTAGCTGTGTAACTGAAGCACATCCTACTCTGAAAAAAAAAAAAAAAGGACCAAGCACTCCTGCCGGCTGAAGAAGAATGTAATTCAGCGCTCTGACTTGACAGACAAGAAACATATTCCCGCAAGCTTCAGGAGGAAACCCAGTTTGCATAGGTGCCAGTGTACAAGTTTACGTGTTCACATGACGCAAAGGGAGAAAGTATCTGATTTATAAGCTAAGGCAACTTCACTCAGAGACAAGGAGAAAACACAGTTTTGGAAAGACTGAACCTTGGACAGTCAAAGAATTTAAATCTATGGTTCATGGCCAGGGGTTCTCATAGAGCTGAATCATAAATAAGGTTTCACAGGGATCCGAGCTAGGTCCAAATATTAAACACATCACTAATGACAATCAGTCTGTCTGAGCTGGTGTGCACACGCACAAATGAGTTTGGCTCTTTGACGCGCATGAAAATCATTTTAGTTCTGAGAACAGATTAAATTCACAAATGTCTTTCCCTCCCCTACATATTGCCAAACAGGCTCAACTGATTTTTCCCCCCACGATGTGGACATAAGGTAAATAATCATGTGTATATTGAAAACACAAAGGAAAAGGCAGTAATTCCTGAAGAATCTGAATAAGGCTAAGACGGAGCCAGAAGTACTGTCCCCGTGAGAACAGGAAGAATCAGTGAGAAAATGTGATCGGTGTCATTCGCTATAACGTAGCAACTGGTCTAAGTCGTGACGCCAAGTACTATTCTTAGTTTCTTTGTCTTTAAAACTGAGTCATAGTATTTCTCATTTACTTCATAGAAGCATCTTAAAAGAATAAAGCAATACATTGAACCCCAGGGATAAAAGGGGCTTTGTGATGTAAGGTTATATTTTTTGCTACTATTTTCATATCGAGATTTTTAAATCATAGTTTAGGTTTATACATCACCCCTAAAAAGGAGTTTGTTTTTAGTCTGCTTAAAAAAAATTTAAAAGATAAAATAGCCAATTTTGCCAACAGTAAAGAAAAATTCAAATTAGGTTTTCAAGCAAGGTAAACATTTTCACCGATTGAAAATATGATAAAATTCAGTTTATCAAGAGTGCAGTAGAACTGATATTGTCACACAGTATTAGGAACCCTGTAATTAGCTTCGTCATTTAGGAAAGGCATTTGGACACAAATATCCAAAGTTCCTTTAAAAAACCCTCAAATACAAAAGAGGCTTTAAGTGCAAGATGTCCGACAAAGGATAATTTACAGTAATAGAAAAACTGGAGGCAATTCTATTACCTTCTAACAGCATGATTGAGCAAATTATAATACAAACAGAATTCTGATTATACAGCCAATATTGTGCTCATTTTCCAAGAAGCAATGCAGAAAAATCTTTATGTAAACCTTTAAAGCGAAACAAAATTTTAAATAATGCAAAAAGGCATGTACGACATTTACCTTAACCCTGTGAAAAGATTACTATGAATAAAGACAAAATGGAATATGAAAAAAATCATAGTTGCCAGGTTAAGAGAGTGAGATATTTTACCTTTTTAAAAGAAGTTGAACTCCCAAATCAAAGAAAGAAGGAAAAAAGATCTCGAAACTCAGAAATAGGCTAGAAGTCACTGCCTTATCAGAAAAACACCAAAACCCAAAAACAACCTATCTTCGTAAAGGCCTAGCTGAAAAAACACAAATCGAACCTGAAGACTGTCGGTTTATTCAGGTAAAGTCACTGACTGATTTGCGCTGAAGCGCCCGGCACTGGTTTTAGTTACTCGACTTGAAAACCACCTCCAGGTTGCAGGGAAATGAGAAAGGGGAAGCCTGGGCTTCTGAAGAAAGGCTTGAAATGTTAAATATGTTTCGTCTGGGAAAAAAGATTGAGAGGTGATCTCATTTCAGTGTTTGGGTACCTGCGGCAGATAGCCCAGACCTGTCCTGTTCACTCAGGAGCAAGAGGAAACTGCAGAAGGCAAAGGGTTACATTAGAAAGATCTCCTCTCAAAGACAATTATACGTTAATTCCAGTTTTAGTCCGAATGACAGGATTACAGTCCCCTCCCCATCTGTAATCCGGAGAGGATAATGCTTGCCACATACATTCTAATGGCTATAACATCTGTAAAATACTTTGAGCTCTTCAGATGAAAGATGCCATGTGAATGCAAAGAATTATTGTTATTATTTTTGTCTCCTGGCTTCCCTACTGGTACGAGTTTCCTTGTGACATGTAGGGGACCCCTCCAGCCAGCCAGCTGCTCTGTAACATGTCATCCCGGTGATATTTTAAATCCTTCACGTGGTTCTGATCGTACCCGGAACGAGAGCAGCTGAAATGGTGATTGCTTGTCTTCAAGGAAGTAGAAGTTAGTCACAATACCCCTTTAGGGCTCAGGGGTCAAAGTTTTTCCTAACATCCACTTGAAGGCTCATGTCCAGGTCTCACAGTGGAGGCATGTTTGATGGGTCTTATGTTTCTATTTATTTCCTTTGAACAGCATCATCTGATGGCAGAGCTTTGGGCGCATGTCCTCCTTCCGCAATTTCTTTTTTTAAAGTTCATTCAGATTCAACTAACACCTATGAAGTCCCTTCTCTATGTGTGCCTGGCACTGTTTACAGATGTTTGACACATACTATTTCATTCTTTAAATAACTTTTTTCTCTATTAAGCAGAAATACATGTTTCTGATTTTTAAAATGCAGGGAAGTTTAAAGAAGCAAATTTAAAAAAACCCTATAATTATAATATTCAGAAAAACAATCACTATTGGTGTTATGACATACTTCTTAGTCGTTTTACTTTTTTACCCCCGTGTATGTGTGCAGGTGTACCTATCTTTTTACCTACTTAATGTTATTTTGTAAACATTTATCCATATTATTAAATTTTCTGCACAAATACAATTGGTCAGAATAGCATAATATTCCATCCTGTGGAAGGGTCGTGAATTTTATGCTGTACCTCACCTAATTTTTATAAAATCTACAATTCAGATGAATTAAATAATCAATGGATTATATATGTGTTAGATATTTATATCGGATCTTTCTCAATATACTTGGTCTTCAGAATAACCCTATGAGACAGAAAGAGCAGCTAGTCTTAGCATTTCATAGCCAAGGAGGAAGACGCAAAGGGGCGAAGGCTCTGGTCTGGGTTCATACGCCCAGGAAACTGAAGAACGGAATCCAGGCCTAACGACAGGGTCCTCATTCCAGGTCTTCCCTAGGTCACCCCGCTTGCCCTCAGGGAAGCCGCCAAATAGTTTACTCTTGCATTATCCTATTGGTCTCCGTGTAAGTTTCCCTCTCAAATTGTGCCGATAAGAGTGGAGAGTAAAAAACGGCCCTTAAATAAGAGAAGGCAGGTCATTTCTAAGGTTTTTGCAAAAGATGCTCTCTTTTTCATTTCTAAACGCCTACAAACACTCAACACATTTATTGCCCTTTACATTCACAAAGCACTTTTATAAACTTGTTGTTTCTCATCTGATTTAATCTTCTGAGCCAGGCAGGCCAGGAAATATGGTCTCTACTTCACTCATGATAAAAACTGAGGTCCAGAGATAGCCAGTGACTTTCTGAGGCCACCTGAGTGATGTGGCAACTCGATCTGCTGACCCCTCGTCTGCTGCTCTTCCCACTGTACCCACTGTATTGTTCATGACTTACATTTATTTCTAGCTTTCCATCATTTTTATTGCTGTCAATTTTATTCAACTCTCTTTTTTTGCCCCTACAACAATTTTCTGGCTTGCGTCTAGAAATATCTTCACCCCATTTCTTCCCCCAAATTCTTCCAGAGTTCCCAGTAACAGCACTGTTGTTTTAAATAGGAAAATAATTTTTCTTACTTAAAACTCTGCAGATCTCCATGAAAAGATATGTCAAAGTAACTAATAAATGCTGAGGCCTTTCAATAAGCTAGACACTATGGCAAGGCTTGTTGTATACTATCTCATTTAATTCTCTAACAGCTCTCAGAGGCGGATTCATTATTTTGCATGTCATTTTACAAGTGGAACTGATGAGGCTTAAAAGGATAAATAACTTGAAGAAGCAGGATGTTAGAATTCAAAATAAAGCCATCTGACCCTAGCGATCACACTCTGCTTGTCCACAGTACAACTCTTAAAGTATGTTTTTCCAAATGTGCTTTACTTAGCCTCATATAAGAAGTAAATAGTGATAAGATTCTCTCCCCATCTCCCATTTTTAAAAAAACTGAGACAGTAAAGTGGCTTTACTAATAGAATCATGTGCCTCTACTAAAGGAACATGCATTTAATTAACAATTTACTTTCTGCAAACCAAAAATCTAGCTAACAAAAAAATTGGGATCACTCAACTGAAATATCACCAAGAAACAATTAAGCAGGTCCATGCAGATTGGAAAACTCTCAGGTACCAGCATACACACAATTCTTTCCTTCCCTACCTCACCCCTGCCTTCCAGTTTCAATCACCATAACTATAATATTGACAGAAACACATTATCACAGTTTGTTTTAGACCAGTTCAGAAATCAGCAACAAAGAACGGAAGTGGCTGAGATAGTCTAAAAATGGGTAACTGAGAAATGCAAGAATATAAGTTGTATTCTACAATCAAAAATGTTCTTAATAGTCTTGTTCACTTATACTATAGTTCCTGAGTTCAGTGTAAGAAATGGTATGAAACTTTAGCAGAAGTTTCTATTTTAGTTAAATAGGACTACATAAACAAGAACAATTGGAAGAATTAGAAGAATAATTGCAAAGTAAATGAGGTCATAGGGTAATTTCCATCTTTGCAAGGAGAACCAACCATCATTCCTTCTTTCCTTTTCCTTCAATGCTGATCCACAATGATTTACCTTCTTAACCCCATGGGCCTGGATGATTTGAAATTACCTTCCAACTATTTCTCTGATCCAGACCTTACTCTGTTCCAATCAGCCCTGAGCATCAAATATTAACTCATCTTCTGATTCTTAATCTCTTGCCTGCCAATCCATCCTTCTAGCTGTCTATAGAATTATCTTCTCCAAGTATAAAACTGATCCTCTCACTCCCCAGGCTCAAAATTTCCAATGTTTCCCTCATTTTATAAATCCTGACAGCCATACGTCATCTCTGTAGGCCTCTGGCCAATCTCTTCTCCCAGTGACTCTAACTTTAATTCATGGGCAAGCCGTTCAAATGAGATTATGACTCAGTAGGTCTAAGATGGGACCCGAGAGTCTGAACTTTTGACAAGCTCCCAGGTGAAGCCAGGGGGATCGCTAGACAATCTATTTCTTCAACTCACATTTGCCCTTCAATCCACTGTGATCTGGCTCCTACCCATCTCCATGCTCTGGCAAAGTCACCAATGACTTTATATTTGTCAAATCTAATACATATGTTCTAACATTATGACCTTTTGAAGATATATTCAGTTTACCATTCCTTTTGTGAAACTCCTGCCTTGACTTCTATGACTCCACTCTACCTTGGTACTTTTTTCTCATACTCTGACCATCCATTCTTACGCTGTACAACTAACTCCTCTTCTGTCTTAGTTTGATTGGGCTGCCATTACAAAATACCATAAGCTGGATAGCTTAAATGACAGAAAATGATTTCTCACAATTCTAAAGGCTAAAAGTCCCAGCTCAACATCCCGCAGGGTCAACTTTTGATGTCAGGTCTCGTCCTCACTCGCAGATGGCTGACTTATTGCTGTGTCTTCACATGACTTCCCTTGGTACGTGCAAGTGGAGAGAGAGAAATCTCTCTTTCTCTTCCTTTTCTTACAAGGACACCAATCTTGTTGGATCAGGACCCCACCCTTGTGGGGTCATATGGTAATTCTATTCTTAATTTTGTCAGGACCCTCACATGATTCTTACCTCTATGACTTCTTTCCTGTTCCTCTCAGAGGTGGTCAGTATGTGAAAGAAAGGCTGTGGACACCAGTCCTAGGAGATGGTCACATCACTGGCCTCCATCAGTCAATCTCTTTGGTGTGAAAAGCAAAGAAGTAAAGAGAACTCAAAGGGAGCAGCATTTACTCTCCAGTCAAGATTCTATTTGAATATCATGTATTCAAATATAAAACATGTGTAGTTCATATTCACAGACAGTGTTCAAGAGCATCGCAGGGCATAGGCCACTTTTAGAGACAATACTTTAAAAATAAAAACTTACGCTCACTTTGTATGTTGGCTGTCTGCCATTTCTTTTTATTTGCCCCTCCTCCATTACTTAGAAGGGGCATAGGAGGCAGATTTTATTTCTTGGAGAAATAAGACTAAAAATGTACTTTCTCTTTTACTTAGTCAGTTATTAAACAAATATTGTTTTGAGCACCTAATATGTCATCCTGTGTTAGATGGAGAGCATCCAAACAACGAACAAAGATATGGTACCTATAATCTTCATGACATTATAGTTAGAGAGAAGACATTAATCAAATAACCTTATAAGTATATAATAGTAAATTATATTAAGTGCTATAAAAGAAAAAAAAGGAAGAATGAGATCGTTTAATAAAAGAAATCTAATATAGAAACCTAGGACAAGGCCCTCTGACACTTAACTTGATACCAACATTGGTGATCTTAGCCAGAGCAAATATAATATAATGAACAAGGCAGAAATATTTGAGAGACTTCTACATGCAATACATTAAACTAGGTTGTCAACAAATGATATCACCAAAATTATGAAGTATTTGGTACATGAATAAGAAAGGGGTAAGTGGCAGTGGAGTATGAGATTCACTCATACGACATTGAAATATTTTGGGTGGAACAGTTAGACACTGGGTTTATTCCCAGGTATATCCATTGTGCCAAGCCTTGTGCTTGGTATTCAAGAGCAGACTCCAGGGATCAAGTCCTCTGAATTGCATAGTGTCTCTGAGTCATAAGTCTAGGTCTCATGAAGGTCTTGTCTTCTCAGGTCAATAGCTATTCTGAGAAGTCCCCATGATATGGCAGGCCCAGAATAATCCTGAGAAAACTAGTGGAAACGAATATGAATGCCAATTCTGTATAAAATCCAGTAGTACCCGTGTAATTTCATCACATTACTCGCCATAGGAAAATAATAACAAACAGTTGCCTGTGAAGTGCTGATTTGCAATACTAGGAAAGCATGTAACCTGAAATATTAAAATGCAATTATTAAATAACTAAGTTCATTCAGCCACAGATATTAATCGATGTCACTATTCCAAAGCACACAACATGATTAAACTGGCCATGGCAGGCCAAAATGGTGTTCTCAGATGTCTTCACAAGGGGTTTTGTAAAGACAGACCAGGCAGTTATTGCGGGCGGCAATAAATAATTAGTCTGTCTAGGACCCCTCCCTTTTTTTGAAAACAGAACTTGCCTTCTTTGGGGGAACTGTTTCTCCCCACTCATTTATTCCCTTGTTCTATTACTTAGGTTCAAAGGATTGCTGCCATTTTCTTCCATGACTACCTTCCCTGGACATAGTCATTGTCCTTAAGATGGGCTTATAACTCAGTCTGAACCAAGCATACTTCTTCAACCTCCTGATCATAATCACGTGTCTAGGAATTGGGCAGATAACCCAGAACAAGGCCATCGGATGGCCCTGAGATTTTTTTGACTGCTGCTGGAAGAAAATTTGCTTCCTTGTAGATGGCAATGCTAGTCAGATATGATCTAAAGAGATGTCAGTAGCAGCCATGGTTCTAGCTTCATGGAGAACACTAGTCTACAGAGAGAAACAAAGGTGATACTTGGAGTTGGAGCTGAATTTCTGCCTCTGAAAACTAATGGGGTCTGGCTGAAAACAGATCACTCGTTAAGATGACTGGGATAAACCCAGTCAAGGTGCAGGTAGATATGAGTAACATAACACAGCACCCCTGCCTTTACCAACTACACACGTGAGAAATGGTCACCTCCCTCTCTGAACCACTAGACATCTTTGAGAGATTCCTATAAGAGAAAAAATATAAAAGGGACTTGAGAGCATGATAGAGAAAGAGTAAAATTACTTTCAAAGATGCATGGTGTCTCATGAAATCAGGCAATGTGACTTTTGATTTGTATTGTGAAGAATGAGTAGAAGTCTGCCAGACAGACAGCAATCTAATTGAGGAAAAGGCACTTCTTAAACCTTAAGAGCACATCAATGGAATTTCAAGAAAGCATATGTGGCACTTAAATTTACAAACTACTTTCCTTCTCAGGAGGGGGAGGTCAGAATTTGTTTAACTGATGAAAAAGCCTGCATTATAATCAACATCGGCAATAGCCGCAGTTAAAGCTGAGTCCCTTGATTATTAAAAGCTATTCTGCACCAAAGAACATAATGAATTTGATCCAGTTCAAACTCAAAGAAACTTGTCTCAAGGCACAGTGTTCACCTACAGTGATAAAACTGTGAATAAGATCCAGTCCCTGGAGTTCTCAAAGGGACCACATAACGAGTATATAAATAAGCCATTAAAGGAGGAGGCCATTCCCTCTACGTGGAAAATCAGTCAAAATGCCTGGAGAAGAGAGAGTTTAAGGTGGTATTTGAAATAGTGGTACAATTTCCTTAAGCAAGAATGGATTAGAACAGAAGTTCACAAAGTGTGGCCTGGGGACTCGTGGGGGTCCCTCAGGTCTTTTTAATCGACCCATAATCATAAAAATACTAAGACATTGTATGCCTTTTTTCTTCTCATTCTCTCATAAGAGTACAGTAGAGTTTTCCACTGTACATTTTAGAAATTTGTATAATTCAGGGAACTGATATTTTTTAATGACCATTGCTGATGTTCTAAAATCATGAATGGATAAAAGAAAACTTTACACTGCGAGACATACCAATGAATTTTGAAGTAACAACCTATGAAAACTTTATCAGCATGATTTTAATTCCAAATAACAATAACCATTAAGAAATTACAATTTGTCAAGTTTGGTAGAGTATCACAGAAAATTATCCAGTATTATCTTAAAAGGCTTTTAAAATGACTCTCCCTTTTCTAACTAATTTATGTGTGAGATCAAATTTTCTCAATATACTTCAACTAAAACAATATATCCCAGCAAACTGGAAAGTTGTTAAAGAGATTTATTAAAATGTAAAACAATACCCGTCTTCTCATTCAATGTTTTTACGTTGGAAAAATAGTTATTTTCACACACACACACACACACACACACACACACACACACAAATGTTATGTCACCATGTGTTATGAGTTGAATTGTGTCTCCCAAAAACGATGCTGAAGTCCTAAACCCTAGGACCTGTGACGATGATCTTACTTGAAAATAGAATCTTTGCAGATGATAGAGTTAAGATGAAGTGATTAGGGTGAGCTTTGATCCAATGTAACTGGTGTCCTTATAAAAAGAAATTTAGACACAAAAACAGATATATATAGGGGAAAGATGATGGGAAGACACAGGGAGAATGTCATCTGCAAGCCAAGGAACAGTCGAGGTTCCCAGAAGTTAAGAAAGAGACATGAAACAGATTCTTCCTCATAGCCCTCAGAAAGAACCAACCTTGCCCATGTGATTTCAGACTTCTAGTCTACAATACCGTGAAACAATAAATTTCTGTCGTTAAGCCATTTTGTAAGAGCAGCACCAGAAAACTAATACAACATGTAATTGGTTTATTATTTTTAATAAATTTATAATTTTTTTAATTTCTCAATTTTGACTTATCATATGATACATACTGATAGACTAAAGCACATAAACGAAAGCTCTTCGAGCATCTGATAATTTTTAAGAGTGAAAAGGAATCTTGAGACCAAAATGTTTGAGGACCACAGAATTAGAGGATGCTTAGTAAAGGGACAACATAAACAAAGGCAGTGGCTCCCAAATACCAGTCCCCTGACAGCTACATAAGAAACAGACTCCGGGGTCTTCCCATACTCACGGAATCTGAGTCACCAGAGTTCTTTTCTAGGAAACTATATTTCTAACAAGCTCTCCAGCTAATTTTTATATGGACTCGAAGGTTTAGAGACAGAAATGCCTCAAATGAGAAGTGTTTCAGCCAACTCCGTGGTTTGCAGGAATAGAGACACACTCAAGTTAGCTCATGTAATAGGGGAGTTTACTGCACAAATACTCTGGGCATCACCGAACAATCTGTTCTCTCAAAAAACAGGTACTGGGATCCCCACCTCAAAAAGAAGTGAGGGGTCACAGTATCTCTAGGATGCCAGCAAAAAAGTTTGTGTCTCTTTACTCTACGTTCTGCCATCATTATGACTAAGCTTTATGACGCCATGGGACTCCATACACTCCATGGTCTGCTTCCTTCTCTCCCTCCTCCAAATAACTGCTTCTTACTTCTGGCTGCACATGGCTTTGGCTTATGATGCCTCGCATGCACCTCAAGGCAACTTTTCATCTTCTGTTTTATTGCCAACTGGCAGACTCCTTTGTCTTTCTTAATTTCAGTCCCTGAGGTAGAAAACCTGATTGGTCCAGTTTGTCTCCGAGCACCAGGTCATGCTCAAATTTGCTAGAGAGTCCATGGCTTTGCTGCCTTGGAATTAGAAGCCCATATCTGGTTTAATAATCTGTGAACACAGGGCCTAAACAAACAAGGTATAAAACATGAGCCAATTCACAGGCACTATAGGCTGGGTCTTATTCCCTTAAACAGGGCTGTGGCAAAACAGGTATTGCAATTATTATCTTCAGAACAATTTTTGGCATTGCTCTTGTAATTCCAAAAACTTTGGTTTAAAATTTTTTAAAAATAACCGATTTGACCAACTCAGATGGTTTTTTGGACATAAATCATGACCCTAACTAAACTGATGGACTGGTTGAAGATAATAATGATGTTGATGATGGGACTTCGAGATCCTAGAAATATCATCTTTGCATTTCCCTTTGACCCTCTAATTTACCCACTACTCATTTGCTAAATAATTCTAGTTCTCATTGTCTTCTTCTTCCTTTTTCTTCATTCTTTCTTACCCAGCCCTCTGTCTTCTTCCCCCTCCTTCTTTGTTCTACCTGCCTTGTTGTCTTAGATTTAAAAAGAAGGAGAAGAAGAAGAAAAAAAAGGAGGAGAGGAGGAGGAGGAGGAAAAGGAAGAGGAGGAGGCAGAGGAGGAGAAGTTGTTCAAGGCACTTTCTAAATCCATTAGTTTTATATTAGGGTTTGATTGGGTTCTTGGAAAGCTTTATGTAATGGCCTTGTTCTTTTGCTTTTTTAAAGAAGGAGAAGCATGCAAATATTTAAGTATTTATCATAAGTTTAATAACCACTGGGGATTTCAATTATTTGGGTTGTCACATTAGGGCAAACTGTAATTGCTGAAACAGGGCAGATCCCCTTTCTTTGTGTATTGGTACTCATGGATTTCAGCATGTGAGACAGTTTAGTTTTGTGTTTGGGTAAATTGTGTGTATATCATTGTATAATTTTTTCTGTGTGTGTGTATATATGTTTGTAGTTTTCTTGGTATGTGTGTGTGTGTCTTTCAATTGAATAAAATTGCATTGCTTTCTTATGTTGTACTGTATAGTTTTCATTTGTTGCTCTGAATTAAAAGAAGACAGTTTCTATTTTGACTAAATTGTTGGATTGCTCAAAAAACAAGCAGAAACATCTCCAAGATTTTGTTGAATCCAATTAGTTATATGCAAGTTGTAATACATCTGATTCTTATTATAAGCTTTTGTGCTTTCTCCAATAAATCAGTTGAAACTAAGTGACTGTGACATTTGACCTACATAGTGAAGGTGTGGACTTAAATTTGCATGTTTTATTGTTCTTTGTCTTTTACACGTTAATGTTTCTCTTAGCACATTTCTAAAAAATTAATGTGCATTTTTGTATGTATGATAGCACACAAACGTATAGCATACCAACTCTTCTTTAGGCAGGAACATTAATTCAAGTTTAACTCATGTTTCCAACTCAACCAACTTATTTATCTGTAACAGAAAATATTAGCCCACAAAACTCAAAGCTGAAGAATGTGAAAAACTTTAGGAGAGGTTTGTTCAAGGCTTCGGCCCCATTTCCCTACAGTTGCTTAGAATCTGCCTCATCTATCTGCTGGCTCTGTCCTCAGCTAACCTTCCTTCATTGTAGCGAAATGGCCTCAGATTAGAAGAAGTGAGAACTTACATCCTCCCAACTATTAAATAAAAATTATCAGCTTCTTCCTTAAGGACCTACTCTAATTATGTGTCCACCTCCAAACTAATCCCAGTGGCCAAGAAAATAATGTGTATCAATTGACTTAGCCCTAGTTGGATTATATTCAAGTGAGCTTTCTCTCTCATGGTAGCAAAATGGCAATAATAATTCCAGGCCTCAAATCCATAGACTATTCTTTAGAAGAGAGATGGTTTCTAATTAGGCAACTAGTAAACAAAGGACATGAAATTCACCCTGTTGGTCACATGCCCACCTGTGACCACTCACTATAGCAGCCAGTGAAGCAGAATTACTCTAGGGTCCAGCCTTTAGGGTCTACCCAAAAAGCTATAGATGGGGGTCGACCCTACTCAAACCAAATGCAGCTATGCAATCAGCAAAGCCTGTCGTACCAAGGACCACCTCACTGCAAGAGGATACCATCTTCTTCCTCCTCTATTCCATGTGTACCTCCCAAAATTCATGCTCCCTTGAAGAACACAGACTTCCTAGATGTACAGGGCTATTTTTCAATCAAAGTTTAATTTAAGCTGAATTGACTGTAAAGAAACCTGCTGGAGAAAGGTCAGTATAAACACATTTACTCAACTTTTTTAAGTCTGATCATTTTTTGCAAATCACAAAAAAAGACAATCCAAGGCACAATTCCCCAGACATGCAATTACGTTTAACTTGTATTACTTTTTTTCAAATACTTACTTCCTACCTATACACAGCTCAATTTTAAACTTTGTGTTTATTCCTGTGTCTAAAATGTGGGCCTTGCAAAGCATGTACTAAAACCTTAAACACATCTCACAATCAGGCCATGCTCCAGCATTCATGTTTTTAAAATCAGACTCTTGTGAATTCTCCAAGAAGTCCAAGAAAACTGTGAATTGCTTCCTTGAGTATTCTCACAGGTGCACAGGAAAGTGTCCAGGCAGCACACTCGGAGGTGCCAGATGGAGCGACGAAAATTCACTCTCCAACCAAAAAAGATATTCATCTGGGGAACCTGCTAGTAAAATGACCTGGGTAATGCCTTCTTGACCTACATGACCAGAGAAGGCATCCACCTCATGCTTTTAGTCTTCTAAAACTGAAAAGTTTTGCCAGGAGCGCCAGAGAAAGAAAAATATTCTATCTGTAGCCAGGTAAAATATTTATGATAAAACTCAAAGCTTTCAGAAAGTTTCCATTCATACATATCTTCATAATTATAAGAGATGTTAAAACATTTGGAAAATGAAGTTTTTGAACATACTACACGTTCATTTTCAAAATAGTTCCCACTTAATCAATTTTACACTTTTTAGATCAACTTAAATTTTCATAGGAAAAGTGTTTTCTAGAGACCTCATTAGCTGGCATTTTTCCTCAGGAGTCAAACAATCACAATACAGTAAAGTATGATATTCAGAATCAAAACCAGTATGTATTAAAGGTGATCATGGAAGAGTATTAACGAATGCCTGACTCAACCAGCTGGCCATTCACAGACAACCTCTGTGACCCATTCCCTCCCTTGCCCATGACCGTTCTCTCTCTATTCAGTTTAACGACCACAGTTTCCCGTGCATACATAACCATTACATTCTCTCTTTCATTCCCCAGAACCACCCTGCGTAATATCTCTTTTCATGTTTGTTTTGAAAGCTAAAAATTGTGCTTTTTATATGCTGCATTTCCTACATGGCATGCATGTGTTATGATGTGTGATTGAAAGTTTCAACTAATCCCTACTGTTGTACAGGTGGGTAAGAAACAGAAACTGATTGTTGGAAAACCATAGCCCATGTGTTTATGCATTTAAATATTTCTGAAAATTGAGGCTACGTTATTATTCCCATTTCTATTTCAGTGGAAATGATTAAATCATTCCATTCTGATGATTGTTGTGTTGCTAAGTAAACTTTTCTAGTGTCATTGTTATTTGTCTTAATTGGTTCTGAAAGGCTAATCTAGTTTCTGTTTGTAAGAAATTTCTGGAAGTTTCTTTCAGTCTCATGAAACATTCTAAAAAGTGGAAAATTTAGGAGCAGAAAATGCCACAGGTCTCCAAACTGAAAGGGAATGATGGCCGATAATACCTTCTCTCCAGGGTTCAGAAAAAACTGAAAGAAAGATATAGGAATCAGGTATTTGGACATATTAGCTTTACTGCTTGTAAAGAAAATGAAGAAGGAAAAGGAAACATAGCTAGATGGGAGAATGTGGCTTTAAAGTTACAACTAAAAGTGTTGATACTTTTTTTTTTTTTTTTTTGTCTCTGGAGCTGGGTAAATGTAAAGCTCCTGGCCAGCAGTAGACCAGAATGCACCATCTCTGCAGGGTAATTGATATAGAAAAAGAAGAGAGTGACAGAGACAGAGAAACAGGGAAAGAAAAGGAAAGGGCCGTATCATGTTCTTTCTCTGGATAGCCCATCTTTCTCCCCTAAAGATAAATAAAAGTGAGAAACAGTGGCTTTCCTCTAATCTATGTCCCCTACATCATAGAAACAAGACGTAGTGCAAAAGGAGGTTCCCATCTCAATACCTTGCAAACATGATGAGAGATTTTCTTGTCCTAAGAGACCTGAATACAACCGAAATGTCACCAAGACTGGCAGTGTACTCACTCTGAGAGATTCCAATAAGACAGAATCACCAAAAGAAAAAATGAAGTCAAGAAGCAATAAAAAAAAATGACAAAGGAGCCAAAGAACTCACAGAATGTAATGTTCACTAAAAAGTGATTTTGCCTGTTGTCTAGCATCTCATCATGGTCACTCTCCGCCTCGGTATTTATGTCTCCAATAAGAGGGTCATGAAACTGATGCTGGTGAGTAGACACGGCTCAGAGGATGCTGAGGTGGAGGCTGGCTCACTCTCCCTCCCTCCCTCTCTCCCTCCTCCCCTCCCTTCTCTTTTGGTGGTAGACATGAAAGCGATCAGGACGATGTGAGGAAGACTAAGTCGGGGTACACAGGCACCGCAAGCACAGAGGCCCTTCTTTCCACACGGGAAAGAGGCTGGGCTGGCTTCTGGAAAGACTGAGACTAAGAAAAGTGGACTCTGGTTTCAGCAGAAGAACAGACCAACCTTGATGGCAATTAACTCTCATAGATTAAAATACCATTTTCCTTCAACAAGAACTCAGTGAGAAGGCCATGTGGCCCTAATTTGGAAGGAATGGGAAAAGTAAACCACTGAGAGTTGGAAGAACAGGCTATCCAAAAAGCACAAGGAGATCAATACATATCTAAGAGTATGTACTCTTAAATCCCTCTAAGGATTAAAAGTATAGAGAGGGAAATAGTAAGATAATAATTTGGGGCTTTTGGTTTCCAGTTCAAAAAGTTGAAATATTGAAACATGAAACATATGCCAAAACTGAATTTCCTAATTATTTTTATTTACTTGGCCTTTAAGCCATTTAAAGGAACAATAACCTGCAAATAAATTTGGCTTAAGAAAAGGTAGAATCACAGAGCTTTCAGTACTCAAAAGTTCCGTTCAGAAAAGAACACTGAAGTCTGGAGAGAAGGTCTAACTTTTCTCATTTCCCATAGCTCATTCATCCAGTGTCTTATCGACTCCTTGCAGGACATCGCTCTTTCAGCCACACAACCTCAGAAGATGTACCCACGCCCTCACCCTTATGAAGGCACACCCTTTGTGAGGCCCTGGGCATGAAAGTCTAATGGTCTTCAAGCATCGTTTCCAGATTATCCCAGGCAGAGCCCACACATTGACCCTGCCCTATGCCCAAGGAAGAAATGCTTGTGCAGGTAAATGAGATATTGACTTGGTTAAATGGGGGGGGGGGGGGCGGGAGGGATTATTTATTTATTTTTCTTCTTTTCCTGACAGATTTACTAGGAGCTTTAGAGTTTTCTCTGATGTGGGGTACAAGAGAATGAGACCCGTTTCTGAAAGTCACATGTTAAAGGCAGCTTCCGGATGGACTTCATTGGCCTGCCTTACATTTGCAGAAGGCCTAACACAAGTTGTAACAGGTGGACTTTACTGCAGTTTTCAGAGGAGCCTCCACGGACGGGGGCAGTGTGCTGGGTCTCACAGTTTTGTGTTCCATAAATACACATTAGTGTTTATGGTCTCCCTGCACCAATCAGAGATTATTTCATTCTGAAACACATAAAATTTCATGTGAATTCCATTTTTTGTGTGTGCTTCAAAGATATCATTCACAGAGGGTACATTTCTCATTTGATACCCACACTGGAATTTATCTAGCATTTTAACGATGTTGTTATGGTGGGCTCTTTAAAACTATTACGTTTCAGATGAGTCATAAATCAGGAGACTAGACGTCAGAAGAGCTGTCCAAACAGCTGAGCCAGGATCTAATAAGACTGCACATTTCTCATCTTTATTGAGCTTGATCTTTAGAGCTGACAGAATAAAAGTTGGAGGAGTATTTCAAAGTAAAAAGTGTCGGTTGTCTAATTTTAAAGATAAAATTTTGCAAATGCCCAATATGTCCTCTCCATTCCATGGACTCAGAGCTGAATTCAACATTTCTGTGAACAGAACAAGACTATGTGTACAGGAAACAGGAAACTGATTCCTAAGAACGTCGAGCCCCCATAGAGGGGGTCATTGATTCATGAAATAGATTGCTCAGACTATTATTTCTCAAGATGATGGTAAGCATTCTTTAAGAAACAAAAGATAATCATGATAAAATATTTTGGTATACATTGAGTTAAATGTTAAATCAATGACTTAAACATAAAATTAAACTTCATTGCTGAACTTCTCAACGATCTGTGTGTGTGTGTGTTATGAATCTTCAAGATGAGTATATGATACGTAGTTCTCAAAATTATCTAGAAATTTTCTTCCCACTCCACTTTTTTTGAAGCAACTATGAATCAGTTATATGAACATTTCATGTAGGAAAAAAAGATACTTTTTAAATTGAATTCAATCATAAGGGTTTGTTTTGTTTTGTTTTTAAACGATGCCACTCCCCAAATTGTAAACTCCCGGGGGCAGCAGTTGTACCTTCAAACTCCTCACATCCCCCACCCTGTGGTTCCAGGGAGCCAATGGCCTCATTCATGTCCTGCGCTCTCCCCCTCACTCACTGCACTTAGCCCACTCCAGCACATCAAGCCCAGTCTTGGCTCAGGCTTCGGAATTTCCCATTCACAAGCATTAAACTTTCTTCTCAAAGCTGTCACATGACTCTCTCCCTGCTTTTATCCAAGGCTCTATCAATGTCACTCTCTCTCTTATTCTTTGTTATTCCTTTTCCTCTTATTTTTTTTTCATAACACATTACATTACTTGGCATTTCATCATCTATCTATCTATCTATCTATCTATCATCTATCTATCTATCTTTTATCTGTCATCTATTTCTGCATTGTCTCTATCCTCATACTCACCCCATGAACATAGGGACTATACTTCATTCATTGCTCTCCTCGTAGTCCCTAAAGAATTGACAGTTACATACCTGGAAATAAATAAGTGCTTACTGAAATAATCAAAGAACATGCAAGAAAAAGAGGAAGCAGTAGAAGGACCAATTTTTGACTGTTTTATAATCGATTGTATTAAAGGACCTTCAGACTAGGGTCTCCCCAACTCCACTTCGTAGGTAAATATATAGTCTTTAAGTGAAATATAAGATTATGAAAAGGTGCTCAATATCAATAGTCATTAGGAAAATGAAAAATTAAAGCCACAATAAGATACTACTACACCAGCATTAAAATAGCTATAATCGAAAAAACTAACAATACCAAGTGTAGCAAATATACAGAGAAACTCAAATACTCGGGTTGCTGGTGTGAATGTAAAATTATATGGCAGTTTTGGAAAACAGACTGGTTCTCAAAAAGTGAGATGTACACTTATCATATACCCGGCAACTCTACGATCATGTATCTACTTAAGAAAAGTAAAAATATTTATTGCAATAAAAATTTTTACTCAATTTTTTTATAGCAGCTTTATTTTACAATAGGTAGCTAAAACCTAAAAGCGACCCAGATACTAGATACAACTAGTAAATTTTGAAAATGTGATTTACTCATATGATAAAAAGGAACAAATTATTGATACATGTAACAACATGAAAGAACCTGAAAACATCATACCAAGTGAAAGAAACCAAACGTAAAATACTGCGTGTAGTAAGATCTTACTCATATGAAATTTCTAGAAAAGCAAAATTATTGAGACAGAAAGCAGATAAGTGACTATTAAGGGATGGAGGTAGAAATGGGAATCAACATGAATGGGAATGAGTGAGGACACTTTATGGGGCGATAGAAATAGTCTAAAACTGTATTGTGGTGACAGATGCACACTGTATAAGCCAAAAACCATTGAACTGTATACTTACAATGTGTGATTTCATAGCATGTAAATTACAACTCAAAAACGAAAATAACAGCTCATGTGAGGATTAAATCACGTATGATGAAGGATGTCAGTGAAGGACTCATATATTATTCTTGAATTAGATCATTCCTCCTGTAGACCTGAGTGCACACAAGCACATACACATCTTGGTGTGGTTTATTTAAGTAAAATAAGTTTTATCAGTGCTGGTGACACCAGGACGGGTATGCCATTCAATGACAAATATGCAAAATAGCAAAGTCACTTATAAATAAACAATGAATATTTATATCTATCTATTTATATATATAAATATACATATGTATGTATATATTGTTATAAATATAACAATATCTCTCTGTGTATCCTTGTATGCATGAGTATATGTATGTACATATACATACACATATATACAAATGATGTGTGTTTATGTATTATGCTCCCCTCTAGATGAAGCTAGGGCAAGCCACCAAAGGTTCACAACTCAGTCTTAGAGAAATCTGATTTGTTGCATTCCTAATTTCAGCCAGAGATCTTCTCTGAGGAGGTGACATTTATGCTGAGATCAAAAGGATAAGAAGGAGCCAGCTGTACAGAGATCCAAGAAAAAAACATTCCAAGCTGAGGGAAGAGGGAGCGCAAAGACCCTAAGCAGGAACAAGCTCAGGTGTTGGAGGACAGAAGGGAGACTGAGCAAGGACCTTTGGAGTTTAAAGGGTGAGAGTGAACACGTTACATTGAAATTGAAAAAAACAAGAAGGGACTAGATCATGCTGGGTCTTGTAGGCGTTAGTTATGGCTTCTGAATTCTATTCCAAATGCAATGAGAAGTTAATGGAGGACAAAGACATGACCTGGATTTGTGTTTTTAAAAAGCCACTCTAAAAAAATACTAAGAAAATAAATATAATAAAATGATAACATAAAGGGCCATCTAGGTGCTCTGTGGAAGGCAAGAGTGACATCAGGGAAAAGAGTTAGGTCACCATGGCAGGAGTCTAGATGCGGTATCACAGTAATAGCATGGATGTGTTTTTAGAACAGTGTAATGGTTAAGCAATGATTATGGCATCAAAAAAATGAAGATTCACATCTCAATTCTGCCACTTCCTATCCAAATAACTGGAGAACTTACTAAACTTCTGTGTGCCCCAGTTTCCCCATCTATGAAAAAAGGGAAATATTAATACTTATTCCATATGATTGTTATGATGACTCAATAACATAATCCATGCAAGTACCCCCAAAATGATAGTGATTATGACACTTCAAAATCCATTCTAATTGCCTTCCCCTGCCATGTAACAGACGCTGTTTCTGCCCTGCCCCATGCTTCCTATACACACCTGAGTTCCACAGGTGTGGTGGACAGTTTCCAGCACAGTCATCTTCCACCTTACACACCAATATCTCTCTTCTCTGCCTAAACGTGCTCAGTTAAGAGCAGGAGTTAAGTGTCTAGCCAGAGGCAATCATCAGCCAAGGGAGGATGGTGGTCAGTGGATAAATTAACTAGGCTCTCCATCCTCCAAGCAGCACATTTCTGAGGTGCACTCCATGCAGTTCCTTGCGGGCATCACCAATGAGATCGAACCTCAGTTCCCCACATGGGTAACCTGCTCATTGACTTGCCTCTTACTGGGTTTCCTCCTTCCCCATCTCTTTCCCCACATCTGCATTCTGGGATCCCTTTCAAACTGACTACTGTGATTAAGTCCTTGTCTTAAAGTCTGCTTGAGGGGAAGCCCAAACTAAGACAAATTTGCTCTGTGTGTTTAGGAAATCCTACCAAACCCTCTTATCTGTAAGGTGGGTAATTGAGCAGGCTTCGATAATTCTAAATCCAGGTTATTTGTTTTTTGCCACATTTTTATCTAGACTTTTCTAGCTTAGTAATTTAAAATGAACACTTAAACATGGTTACACACTTTCCTTTGTATAAAGAGTGAATGGTTTCTGCATATTTAACAATAGGAAATGGTATGCTATTTGGTTTACATGATTTCAGAACAAGTATCATGAAACGGATACAAAAGTTTATAATGGCTATTGAAATATGGATATGTTGAGCTAATTCAGATATTGAGAATATGGCCAGTTGGACTTTCCAAAGATGGTCACAGCACTCTCATCTTCCACATTTTGTTCTGGGATCTGGTCATTCCCCCATCAGTAAGCAGAATCTTTTTTCTCTCCCCTTGTGTCTGGGTAGGTCCTGTAACTGCTTTGTCCAACAGATATGATGGAAGTGACATTGCCCTAGTTTCAGGTGAGGCATTAACTAGCCTGTCAGGGTCCACTTCCTGTCTTTTGGAAGGTAGCCAGTGGGAAAGAGAGTTAACTTCCCTGAGACTTCCATGCTGTATGAAGCCCAAGCCATATCGAGGGGTCAAGTAAGGAGAGAGTGGCATCAGAGTGAAGAAGCCATCTTGGAAATGGACCCTACGGCTCCTGCTGCCCCAGCTGATGCCAGGTGGGGCAGAGACAAGTCGCTGAGTGAGTCTTCCTTGAATTCCTGCCCCACAAAATTGTGAGCAAAATAAATGGCTGTTCAAAGCCACTAAGTGTCAGGGGTAGTTTATTACAAAAGAATTGAGAATAGAGATGAAGAACTTTAAAGTAATAATTAAAAATTAAGGATTTGAAAATACATAAAAAGGCTTCTAGGATTAGACCATCTTCAGAAAAAAGTTGTAGATATGGTTTCAGAAAATGCACTGAAGGTCCTTTTGGGGAAATAGAAACAATGAAAGCAGAATCTTATTTGAAGTCTCACTTTTTTCATTAGCTGCAGAGTAATGAAAAACAGACACCCTGAATATCCAATTTCCCCCAATACTTTAATTCCTTTCTTAGGCTGGAAGTTTTAACAATTCATCCTTTACTACAAGTTGAAAAAAAAATCCATAATGATTTTTCAAACTTTTTTATTTCTGGACAGCAGATTTTGAAGGTGAAGCTTTAATCACATGCTAGTCTTATAATCACCGCTGGTTTTCAACTAAAGTATTACAAATTGGGCTTTAGTTCAATTTAAATTGCATGGGCCAAATCCTACCCTTGGTTATTATGGGCCACTCCCATTGAAATCATTAGTAGTCGGACATGTGTAGCTGAGGAGATATTTTGGCCACATGTGCTTTTGTCTCCGTGTGTCGGGGGAAACATCTTGTGTTATTTGGAATAAGTTATCTTTTGCCATACTGCGTTCATGTCAACATGATGAAAAGAAAATGTAAATGCAAGGACAAGCAGCATTTCCTTTCATAGTTCTTAACGTGCTGGTAGTTCCTGGCCACACAAAAGCCTTAAGCAGTTGCTGTTCTTATCGGTAACCGTGAGAAGGGTCCTGTCCACCTTCCTCTACCTGTCCACACCTGTAAGATTCTGTTTCCTTTACAGCAATTGGAGGGGCAATGCCTCAGTGTAAGGTGGTGGTTCCAATTCTTCTGTACATCACAATCTTGCCCAGCAAGGTGTTTGCTTTTGACCAGACAAATGTCCAATGCACACACAGTCCACACTACTGGCTGGAAAACTTTTTTCACAGAAAGTCCTGGGGAGGACTTTCTCATTCAACAGTAAACAAACATTTTTTTGAGTATCTAGTATGGTGATTCTCAATTTCAGAATCACCCATAGGGCTGGTTAAAAAACAGAGTGCTGGGGACCCCATCCCCAGAATTTATGATTCAGTAGGTCTGGGATGGGGACCTGAGGATTTGCGTATCTACGCCTCCAGATAATGCATAATGCTGCTGCTTCAGGGACCATACTATGAGAGCCACTGTTCTAGAATTCAGATAACACTATAGACATAGTATCAAATAAGACATAATCATGAATGCACGAATCTTAGACTATAGCAGAGAAAATGAAAGCAAGTCAATAATTGCAGAAAAGTCTAATGAGTGCTATTACAGGAGAAAATACAGGCTTTCTGGTGACACGTGAGCTGATTTAGATTAAGGAGGAGGGGACAACATGTACTATTTAGTAATACAAAAACACAATTGTAGTGAACACTGGTTGTTTTTTTGTCTGCCAATATCCCTTTTCCCTTCTGGTGGAAAAAGAACTGTTTTCCATTTGGAAACTGACTTCCACTGGCTTACTGTAGCCGTGTCAGCATCTATTGTCAATCACATGGCCCCACTTCTCTACTACTGGGGGCCATGCGACTGAACCTGGCCAATCAGAGCCCTTTTCTTAGGATAGACAGTGACACCGAGAGAAAGTCTCTCTCCTTCCAAGTCCCCAGCCTGAGCTCTTGTGGACCATTCTCACCACCACATGGGCAGAGGCTGAGAATACAGCCATGGATGATCATATTTTTTCAAAAGTGTCTCCCATCCCATATTCTCTTCTTTGACACACATCTATAAGGCAATTGATTCCATATTCCCTCCCCTTGAATTTGAGACATAGCAGAAGTGACACTGTTTCTTCTGAGACTAGGACAGAACAATCAAACCAGATTTACCTGGTTCTCTTGGGATGCTTGCTCATGGACCAGACACCACGTTGTGAGGAAGCCCAAGGAGCCACAGGGAGAGGACACATGTTAGTTTTAGCTGAAGTGTCAGCCAACCACTAGCCCACTAGCATCAATCATCATTCATGTGAATGAATGAGCCTGCAGATGATTCTGGCCCCAGTCTCAACCCAGATTCTTTCCGGTTGTGTCTCTAGATGTTATATAGCAGAGAAAAGCCAACCCTGCTGTGCCCTTTCTGATCCTGACCCACGGAGTATCACGCACATAGTGGAAAGTTTAGGGTGGTTTGTTTTGTGGCAAAAGTAACTGGAATGGAAGCCAACCCTGAAGTAGACAACTGAGAGATGGGGGAGAAAGAGGGAGAATAAACTTCATTTCAACTTCAGCTTTGCTTGAACCCCCTAGCTTAAACCTTGCCTGAAGTAAGACTCCAGTTACATGAACTAATAAATTCTTATCTTTGCATAACTTATTCTGAGCTTGGGTTTCTATCAATTCCAACCTAAACAATCTGAATATAGTAACCTTTAAATATCACGCAGCCAAAGAAACTAAAGAAAGGAAGAGAGAAAATGTTGAGGCAACTTGGCACTTGATGCCTCTTAGGATGCTATCAGAGATACTGTAAATGTGACTGAAAATCTCTGAGTAGAAAATCATGAAGACAGAAGGAAAATAAATATTAGAATCAGGAAAAAGTTATGCATGGGCGAACATCTAAATCAAGCGCATCATGAGCCCAGACCCCGTGCTGGCATGGCTGGATTCTTGTCCCAGGCCCACCGCAAATGGCCGAGTCACGTCGCATGTACCTCACTCACACTACTGAATAACCAAGGGCAGGGTACTGCTGAGAAAAATCCAAGAAAGAAAGTATGTGAAGAAAAAAAGGAATCGAGTAAGGAAATTATTAAGTGAATGAATAATAAAGTAGGATTTTGACAAATTTTAGACCATTCTACAATTTTTGAAGAGTAATTACTTTCTGTGTAGCACTTTCCCACTTTATTTTCCTTTCTCCAGAGGCCCCCGAAGCCTTCCGTCCTCCCCTCCCCCAATTTTTTCTATTTGAGTACGATTATTTATTCCCAACAATATCAATTATGAAAAATATATCCAAACCAAAACAAAAGGGAAAAAAATTAATATCTTT
Organism: Rousettus aegyptiacus; assembly: GCF_014176215.1. Lineage (NCBI taxonomy): Eukaryota > Metazoa > Chordata > Mammalia > Chiroptera > Pteropodidae > Rousettus > Rousettus aegyptiacus. The sequence continues at coordinate 11,786,137 of NW_023416295.1, read as the reverse complement.
GATATTTCTGGGTATTATTGCATCATTCTTCTACAGGTACATCTAGAAATAGGCAAGGAAATTGTTTTTAAAGTTTACAAATGAAGATAGAAGACTTATAATAAATTTTTTCCATATAATATGGGAAACACAAAGCTAAATTTCTCTTCTTCACTGTACTGCATTAATGATTGTGATTAGTCAAAGAAAAATGCTCTGTTACACAGTAAATCAGGCTTTTTCTATTACCCCCAAGTATGGGGTAATGGAAAAAAGACCTAACTAGGAGCCACGGTACCTCTACTCAAGAATAGGTACATTGTTTTGGACAAATCATTTAACTTCTGAGGCAAAATGTCTATATCTAAAAAAATGATGAAGATCCCACCCATATGGATGCTATCAGTCTCAAAACAAGAATGTGAAGATTCTTTCAACCCTTTATCCTGCACACCATGAAGGACTATTCAAGTGTAAGTTAGACATGGTAAGTCAAACATATTTAAATTAGATGGCTTTAACATTTCCCATGTCTACATAACTGCTAACCTTGTAAGGTATGTGTTACATAGGTTACCATATCTAAAAGTCACCGTTAACATAAATCCTAAAATAAGCACCTGAAAGCATTGCTTCATAATTCCAGACAGCATGGTAAACACCTGGCCAAGACTTGAAGACTTCATTAGATTTTAAAAGTTGAGAAATGAGGAACCAGATGGAAAGTTATTATATGCTAAAAGGATCCACCAATTAGGTTATATAACCTACTCTTATCTACTAACTACAGATTTGATGGGAAATCTCTTTATGGCTAAATGCACATATTTAATACAAATGGTTTGGCGTAAGTTAGTCGGAGTTAACTAATTGGGCAAGCACGATCATTACGGAGCTTTCTCCTAAAACATATTTGCCTTCATTAATAAAAGAACAGCCTGAGCAAAAGCCCAAGGACGGGTGGCCTAGCAGATGGTTGTACATGGAAGAACAGGAAGTGAACTGGGAACACTGTCTGCTTTCCCTCCTTTGAAACTCACAACCAAGAAGTGGTAAAATGTTCCCAAGCATGACAAGACATGCCTTCTCATAATACTGATGACACATCTTGTTGACTCCACAGGTGGCACAGGAGTCTATGACTGTTCTATTGTAGTACTTTCTTCCTTTGAAGACAGCCAAAGGGCAGGTCTGTATGTTAGGGACAAAATCTAGGGACAAAGGTCAAAATGATTGCTTCCTTCAATAAAGAAATGTTTTAAATCATCAAATTTCTGCCTTAACTCTCCACTTATCTTTCTCGATACACCCACAAGACAAAGTATCATGATTCAGGTGACCAGGTTATTTCATAGCATTATAGGTAGCCTCAATATATCTTCCAATATTGAGGGGCTGAATCGTGCCTCCAGATATTCAAATGTCCTAACACCCAGAACCTCAGAATGTGACTGCATTTGGAAATGAGGTCTTTAAAGAGGTAATGAAGATAAATGCGCTCGTCAGGGTGCGTTCTAATCCAATGTGACTCGTGCCTTTATAAGGAGAGGAGATCAGAAAACAGACACACATGGACGAAGACCATGTGAAGACACAGTGAGAGAACAAGAAGAGAGGCCTCCGAAGAAATAACCCCACCAACACCTTGATCTTAGATGTCTAGCCTCCACAGTTGTGAGAAAATGAATATCTTTCTTTAAGTCCCTGAGTCTGTGGCATTTTGTTATGGCAGTCCCAGCAAGCTAATACACTATTCATTTGCTTTTAGCCAAAACAATGATCTAATAGTTAGTTGTTTTATAGATTTCTAGAGATAGAAATCCTGCATTATTCTATGGTAAATATCTTTAAAGACTGGTCCATTTCTGTGCTCACATTGGTGTTTTTTGTAATCACCAAGTTAATTTGATCAAGGTAGAAAACCAGTTATGCTCTTCTAACCACATCCTACTCCTCTGCCACTTTTTTTCCTTGTTTCCAGCCTGGAACGTATAGCCCCATGTGGTTTTCAAACAATTAAACTTTGTGTTTCCCTCTTATGATTACGTTCCCATGAAGACTCAAGTAAATTCAAATAAATTCTAACTACATCCATATCCATTAAACGCTCTCTAACTGAAAGGAACTCTAAGAAGTTCAATTTCATCTCTTATTTTGGCTTTTCGACCTAACACCTATGAGATAACATTTAGAGTCAACATTGAACATAAAAATCTATCTTATTTGAGACACTCACATCGCTTCCACTCTGAGCTTCATCTTTTCATTCCCTTCACTCCATGGTCGAAGAGCTGAGAAAAATGCCTTCCTTCCATTCCTCTAGAGGAGAGAAATTAATTTTCTTGTCATGTAAATAGACACAGGTTTATGGCTTTCTGCCTTCTGAGTCACAAATTAGAAAACAGACTAGGAATGTTATAAACGGTTACGATTATAGCTGTTGTTTAGATGCTTAGGAAACGGCATTTAATTTTGTCATTCATCTACCTCAAGCAGGGAAAATCAGAAATTATATTTGTAATAATATGATAGTTACCTCAGCAGAGTTTATTAGAATGTCATTCAACAAATTTTGTGCAGTAATTGCAATTAAATTACCTCCAATTGCGATCAAGGGCAAGTAACATTTTCTCAGATTTCAGCATCCTGATTGCAGGTGTCTTCAACTGTTGACTATTCCATGCATTTTAAAGATGAATTAGATTAAACCATCAGTTACAGCTCTAAGTTTATCTTTCCTTGTTGAATTAAAGTCAAGAACATATTTTTGTACCCTAATATGAGCCTTTTTGTTTTCCTGCTTACTTTATAGGATGTGGTGTTTGTTATTAGCATATTGTATTTTAAATACTTTGTTCAGCCTTTCACATGTTACAAAGGAAAAGAGAACCCCATAATCCATTAAGGAATCCATTTCTAAAACATAACCACCATAGCATCAAAGAAATGTGCTCCATTTGTTTGGATAAGTTCTAACTACAATGCAGTGATCTTTTCTGATGAGAAATCAGAAAACTTTGACAGTTATAAACATTGATAGCTATTAAACAAAAGCAGACAGTGAGAGGTCTATGGTGTACTAAGTGAGTAATTTCCTCTTTGTGTGTTTTTGTTTATTACTGACCATGGAATAAATGATTCAATCCTTCTCCAAATTGTTGCAGAGTCAATATGCACTTATTCCCAGAAAGATGAATCTGTACCTTGTTTAGCTCTAGGTATAATGTATCTGTTGAGAATTAAAAATGTGTTGGCACTCTTTGAGAAGAAACAAAGGAAGAGTGTTTACTGTGACTTTTGGCCTCATATTTCCTTTTGCCAATTGCCAACTGGGTCATTCTTTCACAGCCTCGCCTGACCAGGGTTGAAAGCTTCATATAAATTTCTAATTCCCTTCTCTAAGTTAACAGCTCTTACTCTTCCATTTCTTCTAGCATTTTTCCTTAATGTGCATCAATCAAGGCTCTTGTCACTGGCCGCTTTCTGGTGAAAGCTATTGCCATCTGGCCCCACTTCAACTTGTAAAGCGTGGTTTAAAAGTCCATAAAATACTGAAATCTTCAGAAAAAAAAAGAGAGATTCATGTTAGCGTTTTTACTACTGTCTTGCACAGCAGCTGCCACAGTTGAGGAAATTTATGACTGCAGTAGCTTCTACTGTGTTGAAAGGAATCCATAAATGAGACTTAACTTTACATGATGCCAGACACTAGCATTAATCAAAATTGTGATAGTCTGTTATCGACATAGCGAGTATATTGGCAAAATTATATATATAAGTTAAAAATAAGCCATTATCTCTATGACCTTGGGTAAACCACTATTCTTCCATAAACCTCCATTTCTCGATCTCTCTAAAGTTTATTTCCAGCCTAGAATGCTAAGAGTCTATGACCTACAGAGGAATTTTAAATTTCTATATATAAACATCAATGTCGGTATGTGAATTCTGGAATCTATCCTCTCTTTACTTGGTAGGAAGGAGGTGCAAGTAGATCTGATCAAAATTAGTCACTGCCTGGGAACAAAGAAACAACCAGATGTGTAGCAGGGTCTTCCCGGCCAGCATTCTTAACTTGAGACTTTATAACCAAAGGCACCCCTTAGAATGGCACATACCATATGCACATACCATATGCATAAGCGTATAACCAAAATTTACCAAGCATTCAAATTAAGCATATACAACTCATTACAAATCTCTTATACAACCATATCTACAAACAAACTATGCATATGTGAGTTTCATTTAGATTACCCAGACTTCCCCCAACTCAGAATTAGAAACAGAGTTGATATAGGTCTTTGTTCATCTCTCTGCTGTGCTCACAGGCATCTAGCTCAGCTGAATGTCAGGCTTAGTCACTGAGCACTTCTTGCTGCTTAAGACATAAGCAAAATGCTTCTTCCAAAAGGCCAGTTAACAAATATATGCGGTAAAAAAAAAAAAAAAAAAAAAAAAAAAAAACACAACCAGCTATAAAGTGGACCTGACCTGTCATTCATAAAAATATTAGGTATGGAAGATATGCATGACAGTTATAGCTGGAAAATTCAAGTCATTCTCATAGATTCAAATTACTAGTATCTTAGAATAGCTTAAACTAATGCTATGCATTTTTGCAACACCCTTTCTAGGGTCTAGCTTTCCTTTCTACGCTTTCTATGTTCCTCAGCTCTCACCCACAGCGGGAAAGGCTATGGCCATACCTCGAATATTATGTAGGTTCAGTTCCAGACCACCACAATTAAGCGAGTACCTCAATAAAAGCAAATTATAATCTTATTGTTGATGGAAAATCTTGCCTTCAACTTGCGAAATATGCAACATGTGTGACACACAGTAAAGCAAAGCACAGTGAAAAGAGGCATTCATTGTCTTTGGTGGGAAGAGCTATCTGGAAAGATAATCCCCCCACCACCCCAAGAAATAAATTCTCCATCACTAGCACTTCCTGGTAACAGTTCCTTCCAATGAGTTTTTTAAAGCCTAAATATTGAGAATGTCATGAATGCTACCAGTACCTTACCAATATCTGACACGGCCCACCCTAGTAGTTGCCCGCAGCTTTGCAGACACTTCCTGAAGATGCTGACAATTGTTTACCTCAAGAACCTACATCCCTCTGTCAAAGAAGTTAATAATCTGACCAAAAGAGAGCACAGCGCAGGCTGCAGTGTCAGCAGTTAACATCTAGTTCAGTACAAACCTGAGCCCATGAGGAACTGTGAGTACATGAATACGCTAACCTTCATACCTCATTATTGGATAATTCTGGGATGTTTCCTCCACAGTCTCTCAGAGGGTCCCCCCAGAGATTTCATCTGTTTCCCACTGAAGTAGCGCTGATAATTAACAGATAGTTAATGGGCTCTTTTTATTTTTCCCTCTCTTCCCTGTCTCACTTCCCAACTCTCTCTTTCTCTGTGCTTCCTGAATCACCTAATCTTTCTCTAAGACCTGCAATGGTGTTTCTGAAGATAAGTAAAAGAGCAAAGATAAAACTCTAGTTGGTTATGGAATTATCAGAATTCGAGCCAGGAGAAGGAAGGACAGCTGCTGAGTCAGGACGGGTAACACTGGCCACTGGCAATAAATATTCAGGCGTGAAGCTGGTCGAAAACAAAGCACCAACAAGCAAAAGAGATGGACCTTCCTACCACTTCATCAGGTGATCAAAGATCAAGACCGAGGATTTGAAGTGACTGCAGGAAAAGGTCAGCCAACCAAAATTGAAAAGGCCAGTCTGAGAAGATGAACTGGGCAGGAAAAATCCGGAGCCAGGAGCTAATGTAGGCAGATGAATTAGATAGGCTTGAAATCTACATGTTATAAACTAATGGTACTTCTAGGGAATTACAGTAGAGTCTTAGCTGGAAGTGGGGTCATAAAACTGTATTTTTCCTATAAAGTCGAGTTGCATCAGGGAAACTGGGTGTCTGATTCTACTTTGTCAATGAGATAAAATCAAGCATCATGAGCATCTCTCTACCCAACAGGACATGGTAACTTCTAGATTGAATGGATAGATCTTGAATCTAGGTCTTCTGATTTCCTGAGTAGAGCATGTTGTTAACTTATCTGTAAACATCTGAGTTCTTTAAAATGAAAACACACACACATTTGTCAAATCTTAGGTACCTAGGCACATATCTGATGATTGAATGAAACGAAATGACAAGAAACAAGACTAGTGTCATTTTTCAAACCTTCTCATTCACATTAAAAAATCTAGCGTGTACTGCTAAAAGACTACCCTTATGTTTCTGTTATTGTTGAGTTTCGAAGATAATAAAATAAAGATCCTAATTCCACAAGGGTGGAATCAACATATCAACTCAGCCGATTACATCATGGGTTTATTTTGTCTTCCCAAGGCTTGCATTCTTTCTGTTGAGTTTGATGTGCCAGGTCCCGAAATTGGGAATTGCATCAAGAAAATACTTTTTAAATAAAGTAAGTATTGTTGGTTTCAAGTATGATTGTCTCAAATATAAACAACTACACAAATTTGAAACATGTTGGATGGAATGGCAGAAGGAAAACAGAGGAAGGAGTAAAGTAAAAATAGAAGCCATACACATAAGAACAGAGTGCATGAAGCAGAGGAATAATTCTGGATTTATATGAAGCCAGTGAAAAAGATATCATTTGGAACAGAGCATTGTGCAATTCTAGTAAATGTAACAGGCAATCAAAATGTTTCAGGGGGGCTGAAATGTTTGAAACATGAGGACAAGTGTTGGCCTATTGAATACCTTAGAGAAAAGAAAACTATGGGAAAATTTTTTCCAAGGATATATGCATGAGCCAAATTCTTCACTCACATACTCGTACATGGGACCTAATTCTGCATTTGGATATTTGTGGCAACTCTGCATTCTGCAAACTTAGTGCTTGTGTGAAACAGGAGTTAAGCATATGGCAAACTTCAGTTTGCATGGCAATGTAGCTTCTGTTAGCATTAAACTGCTCGTTAGTATGCAATGGAACTTTTTAAAAGGAAAACAACATTAATGACTTTAAGCCATTTGTAAGCCATTTTAAAAGCTGGAATTCAAAATAAGATTGAATGACATAAAGCAAATATGGGCATAATCCACCACCTCCATCCATCTAATCTCCCTCCCAGGCCCATGATGCAGCCAGCCCAGCTTAATCTAAGAAAGTATAAACCCAATTTAGCAGACCGTTCTGTTTCTGAGAGGCACCGCAGAGCCATATGGGGAGACCTAACCACTCACAACTTTATGTCATTGGCATCTTCCAGGTTCAGAAAGAGGAGCCGCCCGGGTGGGTGGTGCTCTGACTCCCAGCCCCTCCTTGCACCTCCCTGGGAAGTAGACGCTGCCCAACCATTAGAAAAACGGTTCAGTCTAACACTGCAAAACTTCCCGTTTTCTTCTTCCTGTTCACCCAGTCACCATCTTCAAATGACGGAACAGAGAAGCAAGCTCTCCTTTTAAAATCCAAAAGGCTTTGCAAAGAGAGCAAATCACTTCCATGAACAGAATGGCAGCAGTCAACTGTGTTTTCAATTTTACGACTTCTTAAATGGGTGGATGTGGTTTTTCAAGCTACTGCACACCCATGGTCTCCTTTTTCTTTTTTATATGTTTGGTGTACTTGGCATTAACCTATAAAAACACACGTATGTGCTTATGGGAGTTCCTTGGATCGTCCAGGTCTGTTCTTTCTTGGCAAAAATTTGATTTGACAACTACAGAATATGTAGCAAGTGCTGAGCGGAAAAACTTAGAAGGGGAGAGCAATTAGCTTTATAGCCCAAGTTCATTTGGGGTGGTATGGAACATAATAATAAAAGACAAGATGTGGAGAGAGGGAGAGGGAAAAGAAGAGAGAGGGGGAGAGGGAGGGAGAGAGAGAAGTAGGTGTATTAGACTCGAAAACTAGAGAAACAACTGGAATGTATTAAGGATTCAGGTCTTCACCTGTCTTCTTCTTTCTTTTAACGACGACAAAAAAATAACAGGGCAGAACACGATGCCATTCAACAGCAACATGCCCCACACAGCGCGTACCAGGGGAATTACTTGGTTTCGCTGGACCACTGTCTGACTACAAATGGACAGAGTGTGAAATCAGAACAGAAGTTTAGGTCAAGGTGCTTGCTGAAGAGCAGACAGGGAAAAGACAATTGTCCATTGGAGAACAATAAAACAAAACGCCCTTAACTTCAGAAGCTGAAAAAGGCAAAGCACATATATTAAGAATATGTTCAACAGAGCCCCACAGCCAGAGGGAAAAAATTATCGAAGAAGTACCAAGCTGCTACACAAGCCACAGAAAAGCTCGATTATTTACTCAAGAGAAGGCGCTCAAGAGGGTCCGCAGAGAAGGCAGTGGGAACAAAGAAACTCAGTCATTGAACACGCCAAGGGAAATAAGCGGTAGCAACAACATTTTAAAACCCTAATTTATGGGGAAAAGAAAAAAATGATCGGTCTCAGCCAAGGAAAATAATAGCTCTGCATATCTTCAGCTATTGGATTTTTACATTCCTAAATACATGTCTGTGGTCCGTGATTCCCAAGTTCTTTTGTGAGCATGGAAACTGACCTCCCGACACATCTCACTGGGCCACTTTCCTCCTACCAAAATATGGACGATGCATTTACGATGCCGACTCAGCTAGTGTGTTTCACAACACGCCAGAATCACCACTTACTGTGAGGATCTTACAGCTCTGCATTAGCTCAGGGGGCATTTTCCTTACTGCACATAGATCCATCCTCTGGATCCACAGAAACGAGAAGGCAGTAAGGGAAGGAGTGAACTGTTTGTCTGTTCTTTCATGTCAATCGTCACAGAGGAAGACCTGGAAATTAAATGAGAGCCCCAAGGGGTATACTTCAACTCTGTCTGAAGAGTTTTATTTCAGTTATTAATACTAAAAAGGACTCAGCAAATTCGATTCAATGTTAACAGGTATTAACACGTGGTTTAAACATATATGCTTGTACATTATTGTTCCCTTTTTTTTTCTAAATGCTGAAAATTTTTAAAGAAAAATTAGTAAACAATAAAGTCAGATCAATGGGAGCTTGTAAAGTGCAAAGCGTAACAAAGAATGCCTGTGGTCTGTACCAACAGGAATCACAGATTTTAGGGGAAATACACAGAATTTCAGAATTGCTTGTTCTATAACACCAATGAGTTTTCATCTCAGCTATAAATCACCTTCATATGGGAGTAGTTTTTTTATAAAACGCTGCTCCTGTTTGAGTCTCACTCTGGGCCAAGTAAAAGTGACAATCAATGACTGTATGGCCCAGGCATCTGTATTTTTAAAATGCTTCTCTGATGGTTCAAAAGTACAGCCAGCATTGAGAACTCATATGTCTTGGTACAACTCATATTTACGTATTCTCCTCTGCTAACCTGAGATGAAATCAGAAAGAGTGTGACAGCAGAAAGAACTCTAGATTATATACCAGGAGATTAGGATTCTAGACCCAATTTTATTCCAAGCTGAGTAGTCTTACACAATTCATTTAATCTCTTTCAAATATAGTTCCCTTTTCTGGAACATGAAAGTACTGAACTAGATAAATACAGAGGTCTGTTCCTTGTTTCAAATCTCTATTAATTAAATATAAAAACAATTCCTCACTGATGTATTAATGGGAAATGTCTTCTGCAACAGTGTGTTTAATAGATTAGTGGAGTACACACCCATTACAGCCAACTTGTGTTTGGCTTGCTTAATTTATCAAAGACTCGCACATGTGGCTGATTCTGGACAGTCTGTTTAAACCACTGTTGGAAGAGGAGACTTCTTCGTGTCATGATCATAAATCAGTGGAATGCCTCCACCATGAATAAAAGTACCTAAGTAGGCATGGCGGGACTGCTCGCCTTCTGCTAAGCATGGATGGATCTGGAGCATTCAAATTACAACAGCAAAGAGATGCCAATATTTATGTGTCATGTGTTTAAATTTTAATGTTATCTGATGAATTTTAGTAGTATGAGCGGGTGGGTGTGTTTGTCGTAGGTGGTAGAACACATTTAAACTTTTTATATTAGTTCTTATGGGAATAAATCCAACTGTATGTCTACTTACTATAAACTATATTTTCCTGGAACATAAACATGAAGTATAACAGGCCTCCCTTCACCCTGAATAATGGTTCTGTCCCCCTTTTCACCCCTCTCTGTGAGCAAGCCATCCTTCCTCTAGAGAAGACTGAAAATTCATTCTAGTTTAGATGGTGTCTTTGCTGACCTCTCCTTGGTAGGGGCTGAGCATGTTCACCTTTAAGCTCAAGTTCTTTCTCCCCCAGAATAGAGGACTTCTCTCTTGGCAAAGAGAGGATGCATCCTTTCCTTACTGAATTGAATCAGCATTCCCAGAAGAGATGTGTGTTTTCATCAAGTGCCTCCAAGGCAGTTTATCTCTAGAATTTTATCAGATGAAAATAAAATAAAATTGGCATTGGTTAGAGAAGTCTGTGGATACTTTGTTTTAGAAAAACTTGAAAGACAAAATGAAATTGAACTGCATTTAAACCCAGTTTTAAAATTCCCTAATCCTAAAAATGTCCCAGCATTCCACACAATCTAGAAGACATACAAAAATAATTAAAACACCTATAGGAATGTATATATGTAGGTAGGTAGAAGGATAAATATTAGATACATAGGACAAAAAAAAAGATAAACAGAAAAAAAAATAAGACTTGCCATCATGTACTTAGGGCTTTCACAAATCAATGAAAAAGAATGAACACCCAACAGAAAGTTAGCAAATACCATAAAAAGATAGTTCACAAAAAAACATTAAATACAAATAGTTAATAAACATGAAAAGATGCTCAATTTTACATGTAATTAAACATGCAAATCAAAACAATTGGATTATTTTATCAATTATAAAATGATTTTTTAATGATTAAAGGTTTTGTTAAAACCTAATATGTCTGACGGCTTTCCTATTGGTTGCTGGTAAACATAAAAGAGCGTGACATTTTTAGAGGACAGTTTGGCTATTTTTATCGAAATTTTAAATATACATGCACTTGACCGAACAAATCCAATAGGTATGGCCTTCTTAGTAAACAGCTGTTTACAATATTAATTCTCACTAAGAAATTATGATACCTTCTTATAGAATACTGAGCAGCTGTTAAAAGAGAATGAATTAGGCTATAGCCATGCCACCCTGAACACGCCCGATCTTGTCTGATCTTGGAATCTAAGCAGGGTCAGGCCTGGTTAGTACTTGGTTGGAAGACCACCTAGGAAGACCAGGTGAGAGAGAGAGAGAATGAATTAGATTTTATGTTATTTTAGAAGACTCTCAAGATTGAGGCACAAGAGGTATATATGCTAGAATTTCATTTGTGCAAACAAAGAACAAGTATAGAAAGAAATCTCAGTATGTGCATAGATATAGTTGTATATGTTCACTTGCATTTGCATAAAGCAGGCAAGAAACAGTTGAGGCAAGAAACAGGGTTCCTTCCACTTAAGCCATTGTGTTTTCTTTATGCAGTTTACTTTATGTGGTTGCTATCTTCGTTTTCTTGAAGAAGTAGGTTTATATTGTCTTACATCACTATTTTCAGCCCTAGACATTAATTTCCCATTCAGTGGTGTGGGAAAATTATAACTGTTGTTATATGCATTTTAATTCATGCCCTGCCAAAACACTAATAGATAAAAAATTCTCTGAACTGGAATGGTGATGACTGAATCGAATCATTTTAAGAAGATTGTTTTCCAAATTGTTTACAGAGAAACATTCCTAAAAGGACTGAGGACTTAGCACAGCATTAATTTCACTGCGCAAGTCTATTTTGGGCGCACGTTGTCAACAGATCCTAGTGGCTAGTTTATTTCAAATGCACAGTTAGCATACTTCACATACTAGGAAATGATGCCAAGAGAAATCATCACCACGTCCACGGCCTCAAGTCTTGGTCTACAAGAGGAGAAGTCAAATTAGAATGCAAATATAGCAAGGTGGGGTTGAACACATGATTCTAGAAGTCTGGAGTCCTGGCTATAGTCTCAGCCTCGCTTTTACCTAGCGACCACTGTGCCTTACTCAGTAAATATTTACAGGGATTGAATGAAGAGGTGAATGACACAACCAAGGGAATGAAATACTGTAAAAATTCTGAAGTGATACAAAAAATAAGGTCTTCTGATATATTTATGTAAAAGAAAAGCTTCCTAATTACAACTGCCCTTACTCTGCTCCCAGTTCCTTCTCAGTATTACCAACTTCTGTTCCCTCATCTGTTCATGAAACTAAAAGAAACCACTATGTTTTCTCAGCAAGGGCCAGGACCAGACAGCAGCTACATCACACCACATCGAGCATCCAAAGGAAAATGGTAAATTCTGCTCACTTTGAATTCAAAATATTCAATAATTTGAACATACGAAACAGGTAGTAAGTATGAACTTGTTTCTCAACATTCTGGTATAAGACGTAGCACACGTTTCATGGTCTGTGGGAGAGTGAAGACTCTGTCAACTATATCCATCTCTCTGGGTCAGTTTAGCTGCAGTGACATTTGGGGGACTTCCAAGGCTAAAGCACTTGGAATTCTGTCCCTCAACCTTCATAAGGCTTTATCAAAGGTGCAGCTCCTTCCCAGAGCACTGTGTGAAAGCGGGACTCAGGTGACTGGCTTTAGCAAACATGCTAACCTTCCCTTTGCCCTTTCGTCCTTCCTTCTCCTTTGAACAATCCAAATACAAATTTCCATTCTCTCTAGGGACAAAAAAATTCCTTCCATTTGACAAAGCCATGTCTAACTTCTGGACTCAGAAAAAGGAGGAAATAACCTCTCTGGTTAACAACAGACTCATAGCGAAAAACAAGAGTTATTCCTTTTCTATCAGAAAATCCTTCCCCATGCACATGGTTTTGCTCATTACATTACAGCTCAGCTCATCCTCTTCGGATAGGAATGGTGGACAAGGTGAAGACAGATACTGATGTTTGTTGGAAAGAATTCAGTCGGGGGAAACAAAATGAACTGAGAGGCAGTATTTACCCAACTTATTTACCCGATTTACTTCAACTCAGGTACCAAACACGGCTTGCGACTACATCAGACTTATTACGGTAAGAAAAAAATAATGCCACCGAAAAGACATTAACGATGCAACATCATCAAAAGGCCAGAAGGCCCAACTTAGAAAATGAACAGAAACCAGGGAAATCTAAAGACTTGGCAACTGGAACAACAACAAAATCCTTACGGCAATAACCGTCTGGTCTATGCAATGTCCCACTGATGTGATGATGACTCCTAAGTTTCACACACCTTTGCATCTCACACTCAGAGCCAAACTTCCCACAGATAGGGACTAACTGGCCAAGCCCAGGGCATGTGTCTTCCTTTGGCTGTAGCGCCACCAAGAAAAGGAAGCAGACCTCTCCCAAGCAAATAAACCTCCAGGGATTCCCCCTAAATGATGAGAGGATCAAAGTAAAAGGGGAAGTTAAATGATGGAGAAAATTCCGTCATTGATGCTTAACCAATTACTGCTCTTCAGTAGGACCCTTCCTTTCTCCATCTTGTTGTCTAAAATGAGAGTGTTGGACTCTATAATATTTATGATTTCTTTCAGCTCTTACGGATTCCATCGCGTACCATTCTGCTTCCTCCTCTCACAGTTGGCTGTGCCTCTTAGGGCATTAGGCAGAGCTCACAGACAGGTAGCAATTAACCGGAGGTAAGTACACAACAAATGTGGAACAGGATTAAACTCATCATAAAGAAAAAAAATGGCCTGTCACTCCACTGTCATTTCTCCCTGTTTATCTGTATATTCTCAAGAGCCATCATTTATTTTGTTCAATCAGGAAAGAAAATATCCCAATTTCCTGCTTCCCTTCAAATGGGTTTCTCTGTGCTGATTCTGTTGTTAGGTATCTTTCAGAACCAAAATATTTGTTTCTCTGGACCAAAGTAATCATCCTGAACTTTTCACCAAACCCTCCACGTCATGGCCTTATGCACTTGAATCATCCATCTAACCAAATCTAGAAAATGTATAATTTAGTTATTAAAATACAATTGTCCATGTATTTCCTCCTATTAAGAGTTAAACCGATCATTTAAAATCAGTTGTCCATGTATTTCCTCCTATTAAGAGTTAAACCGATCATTTAAAATCAGTCATTTCACCTATTTTAGGCTTTTCTTATTTTAGACTTCTCGAGCATTTCTTTATTTTTTTAATTCTGAATAAAAATTGCTTTACGACCACCAATGAATAAAATTAACTAATTTTAATTGTTTGTCCACTCTTCTAGCCAAGGTTTTCGATAATTCTCCGTGATCGTTTTCTGTGCCGCTCTCTCCAACCCCCCTATCATTTCCATTCAAAAACCGGATGATCGCTCTGGAATAATTTGTTTCTCTCTCTCAGATCTTTACGTGGCTCCCCTGGCATTCTCCAGCGTGCTATGCACATACTATTTTTGTTAAGTCCCACATTCTTCTTTTTTTCAGAAGGGCTGCGGTTCTTTGAGCTTTAATTATGGTGTCTTAAAAGATTCCTCAGCTGCTTTCATGCTCGTGAATTTTATACTTCCTCTTATTGCACCTTATTCACTAGATTTCTTAATGCCCCAAAATTTACTTTCTTGAAATCGGATACCTTTGTATAGCTGCATTGTTCAAACCTACGTCTTATTTTTCTCAATGTGAGTCATCTGTGGACATGGAAGCCCTTTCCCCTGCCTGCCTGCTATCTTCGAATAATGGGTTTTTTTTAGTTCCCCTTCTACCCTAATGCAAAAAGCTATATATGTATATATTATTATTTATTTCCAGGAATTTAGACTGCCTGAAGTTAATCGAAATACTGACATATCACTAAATGAAAATTTTTTATTTATAATCAAAATGCTCTAATATTTCTCAGCCTTCAGTTTATCCCTCAGTGAACACCTTTTGGGAAGGATCAGGCCAGAATTATCTAAAAGTGCCAAACTTTGTTTTCAATGCTTAGCAATTAATTTTTTTTAATGAGATGCATCTAGTCTAGAAAGAAAGATTGCCTATGATCCCAACGTCTGAATCAGTGGAAGAGAATTACCAAAAAAGCTAGGATTCCAGACAAGGTGAGAATATGTACATTCAATGTACAGGCATCTACCTTTTTAAAAGCAAGTCACAGATACAGAATCTGGAAGAATGGAGGTTTAAACCACTTCCTGAAACTTAGTTCTCAGAATTCTTTTGGCTCAAATGTAGGGCTATTATCGTAAAAGTCGTCATGTATTACAACCCTGTACCAACTTCAAAGCGGAATATCAACAAAGACGATCACTTCTAGACATGAGAAAGAATATCTTCATGGAGGCATGGCAAATAACATATGAATTCTGGCTGATTTGAGTAGAAAGAGAACTAGTAATTGAGGGAAAGGTTTTAACCAAAAGGATTTGAGTCCATTTGATTAAAAGTGTTTTTTAGAGTCTCACAGAAGCATCCCTGAATATTAGAGTTTCTGAGGTTTATGTATCACTAGTCATTTTCCAATTAACTGTACATCCTAATACCCTGATCCTAGTTCAATGGCTTCAGTGACTGATAATTTTGCTTCCTTTCAGAACAGATATTTAAAGCTGAAGCCTTAGGACTATGATTACTATCATTGTGAGGGTTTGGGTTTGCAATCCTGATTCTTCAGAAGCTGTTTATTTCTCCCGGGTCATCATTTTGGCATTAGGTAGCTTCCCCCAGGTAAACTTGAGTGTAACTCTGCAGATCTACTAGCTGGGCTCTTCTCAAAAACCAATGATTCAGTGCCATAACAGCTCAGTTCATTTCCCTCTTTAAAGAAAGTTATAGCACACGTGAGGAATAATTATTAACTGCTATATTTGTATCCATATGTTTAAAGCATTATATATATGATGTAGCTACAAATATGAAAAAAAAAACTACAAAAAAATACAACAGGGATGAATCTTATTACATAATGTTGAATCAGATAAATATGGAATGAGGAATAGTCTATTTAAAAGGAAGTGAGAGGACACGTGCATTACAAAAGGATTATCACATATAAAAGAAGAAAAGGTGAGAAATTTTTCCAAGTTAAAGGATGCCAGAGACGTGACAACTAAGTACAACAACCGACCTGAGGCTGATTTCTATACTAGTGGGAAATTTTCACTAATAGGGGAAAAATACTGTAAACGATTTTAAGGTCGACTAATAAAATTGGATTCTGGACAATACATTGTATTGTATCAATGTAAATTTATAAAGTTAATCACCGTACTGTGGTTATATAAGAGAATATCTTTATTCTTAGGAAGAACACACATTAAAGTATTTATGGATAATGTGTCATGATGCATATTATTAACTCTCAGTGGTTCAGAAAAATTATGTATATGTGGGAAGAGAGAACACACAAAAATAGGAAAATAAATGAGAAAAATGTTAACAATAGGTAAATCTGTATAAAAGGCATATGGATGTTCTCTGTACTATTTCGTTTTTGTAATTTTTAAAGATTTTAAATTGTTGCATTCCAAATTGGAAAAATTTTAATGATATACAATTGATCGAAATAAGCAAGATTGAACAGAATACATTCTGAGCTGTTCCATTTATACAAAGTTCTTAAGCAGGAAAAATTAAACTATGTTGTTTAAGCATGCATATAATTCAATGGTAAAACTATAAAGAAAAGCGAGGAAATGAATGCTATAATACGTATGTGGGTAGCATAATCCCGTAACAGGATATGATAATAGGATAGTGGTAGCCGATAGCGGGGAGGGAGATAATTTAGAGGAGGGACCTGCTGGGGGCTTTGGAGGGCTAACAGCATTCTAATTGCATCTTAGGTGAAAATTGCATGGATATCGCTTTATGATTATTAGGCAGAATATTTACATTTTATGAGCTTCTCTGCCGTATTCTTTTATGAATAAGGGAAAGACTCAGGGAGAGAGGAGCATCAGATGAGAGAGGAGAAAAAGGAGAGAGAGGCAAGGAGGAAAGATACCAAGCTATAATTTATTACCTGCCTTTACACTCTTTTCGATGACTGATTTGCTCTACTCCTGTCATCCTCGTCAAGACTAAGAAGACAATGGCCCTGAATCTTATTTTAGAGCAGAAGCCCACTGCTGCTTCCAGGTCTCTGACTTTCTACAAGCCAGAGCTTTAGAAATGTCATCTATCAGGCACCACTAGATGTGGTCCAGTGAAGGACAGAAATAGGGCGCTGCCAGGAGAAAGATCTGTAAGGTCCAGCTGCAGACTTGGAGAAGAACATCCAGAGGAACAGGTAGACACTGGTAAGAAAAGGAGAAGACAAGAAACCAACAATACCCAAAGTCAGTGCTCTTACATCTTAATTCTTTAGATCTTTTCCTGTGACACCGGACTTGGCATGCACGTGTAGGAGTGTTTGATGTCTGCGTGATGCTGGGAACCCATCCACAAGGCTGTGTAGTCACCTCCTGGCCTCAGCTTCAGTCCGGTCTCCCACATCCTCAAATTCTGAGTCTGCGATATTCATCAGTAGGTAGAGTGGGCAGGTCTCTTTCCTGCCTCTGTTTCACACATGGTTCCTCCCTGGCCCCTTGCCTGACCACTGCATTTCTTTCAGGTCTCAGATGAAAATTCACTTCTTGGAAAAGCCTCTTCTAACTCCCCAATTTAAAATCCAGGCTTCTTGTAATACTCTCCCATGCCATTCCAACCTTTTCCTCTCATAGATTATAATTATATACTTATTTGGGGAACTATTTACTTTCCCACCAGTCTGGAGTTCCTGAGAGCAGTATAATACCTATTCGATAGCTGTTGTTTGCCCAGTTCCTAGCACAGTGTCTGGAACGTAGCACTCATATGTCATTGCTGACACCTGAGAGGATGAATGAAGGAAGGACGGATGTATCAATCAGCCTAACAATTTTTACTATCTCTCTCTCACAAGTAGCAACTTGACTGAATAATTGGTTAAATAATATCATTATGAATACTTCAGGAATATAGTGGATTTTTAATAACATTGTTAGGTTCAAAGGAGATCATGTTTGTGAAATCCCTTTATCATCAATTATTCTTTTCTGCTAGTTCAAAGTTCCAATATAGGAGACAGGCTCATTTGTCTTTTTCTTGCTGATGCCTACCATAGATCCAAACACATATTGGGTGCATGATGAAACCGTCAAATGAATGAAAACTAGTTTCTTAAAGTGGTTACACTTTTTAAAGAATATTTTAATAATTATATGAACAAAAAAAATTATATAGAGAAAGTGAGGCAGGGAAAATATCTAAACAAAACATAGCTAGCTAATTAATTGTCTTCCCTCAAGAATCACAAAAGAACGCGTTATCTCCAGCTCGTAAATACCATTAGTAGAGAAAATAGCAAGGACAGGAAGATAACTGGCCTTAGAGTTAGAAGACCTGGGTTGTACTGATGACTAGGTTCATTTTCACCTAGCCTTCCAAGCCTTGACTTTCTCACTATAAATTAAAGCCATTGGAGTTGGCTTTTCGGGTCTATTGTTTAGCTGTTGGAAAGTGTTGTGAGCTCAAAATATGAGCTTAAAATATGAGATTAAAATATCCTAACCAAGGATTGGCTTTCTTTAAAAAGGATTAAAGGTAAACACCATTTCTTAGATGTTTTCGACGGGAAACCTACCATTATCCACAGAAAGCCGATGCTTGCTCTTCAATATAAAAGAAGAATCCTCCAGAAAGAGCTCTCATTACTGTGCAGATTTGTTTGTATAGGACTTGTCACTGGGGAAACCTGATACGGTTTGGTGAACTTATAATTCAGGCATCAGTCCTGCCACACTGCATACGCAACGTAAAGGGACTCAGCTACTCAACAACGTACAGAAGAAACTGGACTGCTTCTGGAAACTGCTGTCTGACGAGCTCTGCTTGGAGAAATAACTAAAGTAACGGGCTCAAAAACATCGAGTGAGGTCTTATATCTTAATTTGTGCAAATGCGTATAGAAACCATGAAATTAATACATTCTGCATCAGATGGTGCCCAAATCCCTAAAATTTTAAGTAATATGTGACCGATATTTCTTTAAATTTTACGAACATAACAACAGTTAGACGACAGTGTTCTGTTTACTGACTGGTTTTGGAAATATGTCTTGCTTTAGGTTTAAGGTAATAATTATGGACTTTTCTTAAGATACGATCTTCCCCACAAGGAAGGGTGACATATTCGTTGTGGTCCTAAAAATGCCCCCATGTGCAGTCAAGCCAAAAAACAGTGCTGGTTAACAGAGAGCTGGTTAATATGACGTTTCATTTTTATTGGGGTGCTGTCCTCAGTTTCCTCAAGCACATTGATTAGGGGCCTTAGAAACCAACATAGTTGACACTGGAACGGTCTTCTTGGGCACCACTTAATAAAATCTTAATAAGCAGTTTAGAAACACAGCCCATTAAGATGTTTTGTCTTATACTTGTGTATTTTTAATCTGGCACTCTCTGAGGAGGGCGATAAAAAAAAACCTTTAGCCAAGAAGATGTTATTCAGAATTCAAAATAAAAAATTTTTTTTCAAAATAATGTGTCTACAATTGTTTATCTGTCCTAGTGTTAGCTCCTTGATCAGACCTGGTTCACAAATTTGATTTTAAACCTATTGTTTTTTAGAAGTGAAAGATAGATTGTCTGATTCAAATCATTTGAGATGTTAGTAAGATTCAATGTGAAAGATCAAAAATATGGATTAAAATAGATTACACTTGAATAAAAAAGTCTTTTCCTAAAATACTTCTTAAAACAGTAGCCCTTAGTTAAAGGACAGCTAGGGATTTCAAAAATTCACATGCACTGTAGGTCTACCATGTTGACTTAAGTATACAATCTCTATGTAGTGATTGTCTCTATCATACGGCCAACAATCTTGTCTCCCAACTCCAATGCTTCAAAGAGGGCTCCAACGGGGCATAGTCCTTTAAAGAAGCAGTACACCTGACAGCATTGAGCTTGGTCCCCTGGAATGACAGTTCCAGTTCCACTCCTGACATTCTGCGTTACCACGGGAGATTGCTTCATCTCAAAATGTCTCAGTTTTCCAGTGGAGGAAGTGACTATGATAATAACCGCTTTATTCCCTCAGGAACACAGTAATGATGGTTTTAAACCTGCCTAGAGAACTTATACCAATCGAGGCATCTTTCGATTTCAGTCATATCTTTTCTAAAAGTATAAATACATAGTTTATTTATAGGCTAATAATAATAATAGCTCAATGATAGTATCAAGCCTCAAATATGTTGAGCAATCAATGAGGTACTTTTAAAGGCATTATCTATTTAATCCTCACAATATTTTACATATGAGGAATCTGAGATTCAAAGATATCAAGTGACTTTCCCAAGACCATACAACTAATCATGGTATAAACTGAATTTAAACCCAGGTCTGTCTATAGTACCCAAATGGTAGTTATTTATACTATATCAGAATTATTATTTCCAATAAAATTATAATTTACAAAGAACATCCATAAAATTACTGGGTTATCTATCATACTTAACTACGCAGAATTAATGATCCAAAATAATAAAGTCATCAATATATTTGGAATACGTTGTTAAGTTCATATAGTCAATATTTATAAAGTACCCCCAAAAAAGCTGATTAAGCTTATCAAATGAGTCAATTCAGTCAGGCAAATTAGACATTTTTGTTAAGAAAGTCAAATTATTTATGCTTTTCATTTTTAATTTTGCAAATCAAAACCACAACTAGTTGAATTTTTAATTTTCCTGTGAATTACACGCACATGTAGAAGACATAATTAGGGGTCAGATCTTCATGTTCGCAAAAGTAGTAATGTAATAGGGTGGCATGGGGGAGGGGGAGATCTGAAGACTATCTTTAGCATTACAAGGAGTCTAACGGATATCAGCTATGTGTCCCAAATAAAGCAAAATAGGCCAACTAAACAATCACATTCCTAAGCTTTCAACCAGAATTACTTCAACTCAATGCAATAATACCGATGAGCTTATAAAAAGTAAAATGATTACTTAATGTCATAAAGGTATATGAGCCAGGATGTTTATGCTTATTGCAGTATTGTGGTTATACAAAAGACGGGGAGAAGAAACCAGATGCTCAACAATAAAGGAGTCGCTAAATAAATTATGCTTATTCACTCAATCATGGAGTATATGCAACTATTAAAAGGGCAGGCATCACTTCAAAGATAAGATAAACAGGTCACAAGATGTATTACATGCATACTATCTACCTTGTGCTCTCACCTTGGTTACAAAAATGGGACTAGAGATGTGTAAGCATGTGGATAGAGATAAGCGTGCTCTAGGTAACTTCTAAGTACATTAATGAAAAGGAAATGGAATCTGTCCGAACTGGTAAGAGTAGTTACTGACAGGAAGGGGAAGAGGATGGAGACAGATAAATATGATCTTTCACTTCCTACTCTAAAATTTACATGGTTTGACCATGAGCATCAATCATGTTGTAATTTTTAATTACTTAATAAATGTAAAGTGTTTTGTTTGTTTGGCAAAACTGTTCAAACATGAAATCTGTATAGCAATAAAAAGAAAAAGGGGTCCAGGGTGGTCAAAACTGGGTGACCAGCCAGCACACACGTCTCTCCTTCCAATCACACATACAACAAACACATCCACTCTACCTGGGACCGATGGGCTCCTGAAGGATTTATGAAGGAAGTCCTGTTTCTCATTGCCGGAAATCTGTGTCATGGGATGACTCTTCTCTGAAACCTTGAAGATGCTGCAGGCTGATAGCTAAGCAGTGTAAACAACTCGGAGGACCAGCGTGAAGACCCTCCAGAGACACTGGCATCTTCTTGAGACTGGGACATAGTTCTCCTTCTAATTAGACACAGGTGTGCCTGCAAGGGACTGCGGTGTAAGTCTGCTGGGAGGAGCTGAACCACCTATGGCATTCCCGCTGAGGTGAACGTGGCCCCGGGCCTGCTGTGACACCGGGTGGCTTGCTGTGTGCCCAGCTCCACTCCCTGAAACAGCAGTTCTGCCCATATAACATGTGACTTGGTGTGTGCCAGGAATCCTTGTAAATCTCTCCTGGATGCTGACGGTCTCCCCCTAACAGCGATTGTCAGAGTTAAGTCCAAAGTCAGTCTCCACGGCACACTCAGCACCAGGAGGGAAGAGGGGCCACTCAGCAGAGCTTCTTTTCTCCGTTTTAGTTCAATCCAAGGCTTTTCTTCCAAGTTTCTTGCTTTTCGTTGGAATGGGCCAACCGTCCACGCATTTTTGTGCTCCCCCGGGCTCGGCTTTGCCAGGAACTAGACGAGTATGAGCCCATGTCCACGTCAAGGTATTCGTTTGGAGGCGCGGACGCCATCAGATGAAGGGCACAGAGGACATGCGGAGAGGACGTCTGAGCAAGGGGGAAAGAAGCGCCACCAGGAGAACTTGCCGCAAGACCTCTAGACCGTTTTTGCTGAGCCCCATCCCTCCCTGCTGTGGTGAGATCGCCACGGGATAAGGTAGCCGGGCCTCTCCTCCCGCTTCTGCCCAAGCCGGGATAGTGGGACCGGAAGAGGTGCGTGTTACGAGGTGCAGGTGTGCGCGGCAATTAACGCAGCCAGACCAGCCGAACCAGCCCGAGCAGGTGCGTGAGAGCGAAAGGAGACACGGGCACGTGGGAGCTCTTCCCCGTGGAAGGGAAGACAACCAAGGAGTAAGTACTGCAAGAAAAAAAAATAATAGTAAAGGAGGCCGAGCATCTTAATAGGCATAAAGAGAAAGGCATACCGGGTCTTCATTCGTTCTGTTAGCGGTGGCTTTTCGCATCTTAAACTTCGGATACAACGAAAGCGCTCCCTTTAAAAGCTTTGAACAACAACGAAGGCACGCCCCGAGCAGCCTTTGCTTTTTCTTTTGAAAGTACTGAATGGAGATCAAAACAACAGGTGGTCAGTCCACTGAGAGCTGGTGGTTTGGCGGGCAGTGGACAGAGATGGACGGAGCTCACAGCTGATGCCAGTTTCCAAGGAAACGTCCGTCCGTGGTGGGGTTCTTCGCTGTCCCTGACGCCCCAGGCTCCAGCTTCGGCCTCAGGTCACCTCACCCTCTGTGGTCTCCGGCAGTACATCGTCCACTTGACCCTCCCTCCTCATTCCCACTTGTCACCCCCTTGAAGTCTCAGACGTGATCACCCTCCTCACCAAACCCAGAGCCTGTCCCCACCCACACCCTAGGCCCAGTCCCGCCCACCCAGGTTTTCACTACCCCTTCTCAGCAGATGGCTTTCCTTGTACAACTCCAGCTCACGGTGGGACAACTCGCACAGGACGTCCAGTGCCGCTCGGTAAGTGCTTATGATCTTGAGTCCGAAGACATGGATGTACTTCTGTCACTTAGTTGTTACCGTTCGTTACCTGGCTCTTGCACTGGAAGGCAAGTTTTATGTCGCCAGAGAGCTTGTCTTGGCTACCTCCACACCCGTGATGCCTGGAGATGGGCTGCCCAAAACTCCAAACACAGCCACATGCAGCTCCACGAAGCACTTGATTAATGGTTCCTGCAAACCGGATGTGCTCTAATCTTTGAAACTAGATTTCAAAGACTCTTAGAAAGGAAAGAAGGAAACATATTTCATGAATAATTTCATATCGATAACTTGTTGAAATAATGTTTTCAACATATTAGGTTAAATGAAACATGACAAACTAATTTTACTGGTTTCTCTATTTTTTTTTTAATGTGGCTGCTAGAAAATTTTAAATTACCTATGTGGTTTACATTTTATTTCTATCGAGTACTGTTGGCCTAGACTTTTGCCTGGTACCCTTGTAGGTGGCCAATACTCATTAAATACATACATACACACACAGACTTACGTACAGTGGCTCCTTCAGCCCATCCTTTAAATTTGCTAAGCCTCTTTTTGTTTTTTACTCTTTGACATGATGGTAAAAATATTCTACAGGGCTCGTGAAGACTAATTGAGATAGTGCTACTTAAAGTTTAAAATACTACCTAATGATATATTATGTATTGCATGTTTAAAGTATGTTGACTGCTTGAAGAATGAGAAATACAGTGTAACTGAATAATCCCCTAATTATTAAGACAGTCCTAATATCAGAACCTGTAAACATTGAAAACAACTACCATGAGAAAGGATAAGCTCAGTTCTCTGAGACCACAGCCATTATCGTCTTACACAGTTAGAAAGCAGACCAGCAGAAAACCAAGGGTCGGCCAAAATAATGATGGAAAGTAGATTTCTCTGACAGCTTAGTGAAAACATAGATAAACTAATTCTTTTACATTCTAAACTTCAGCTTAGTAGAGTGTTTCCTTTTTGGATAATTAACCATTCTGTTTGGTAAAGTACATTTTACACATCAAGTAGAAAATGACTTCAAACTGAAAAGTAAGGTAAAACAACGAATGGAAAAAAAAAAGGCAAATTAACTCAGGAAGAGACAAATCAACTTAGGAAAATCATAGCCATTTGACCTTGGCATCCCTGGCAGGCTGTCGGTCATAACTATATTTTCAACGCTCACAAATAAAATTGAAATACACAGCTTAAAAGGAAAAGCAGAACCAAAATATCCCAGGTTTTCTTCTTTATCATAGAACAGATGATTCAAATATAACTGCTTAAGGAAGATAAAAAATCAACCTAATTTGCTACCCAGTGAATATTATATAAAGTTAAGGGAAAGGTGAATATTGATCTAATTTCATGCTCCCAATTTAATCAAATGAAACCCATTCTTAAGCATTGACATATTCAGCTTCTTTAAAAGGTGCCTTTGAATAGGAAGTCTGGATTCTATTGTAGACATAGAAGTCTTTGTTCTTTTTTCTTTCTTGGTTACTACATGTTTGTAATATACTAAAGCAGTGGTGCTCCACGGGAAGGAGGAGGGATATTTTTGCTCCCCAGGGGACATCTGGCAATGCCTGGGGATATTTTTGGTTGTCACGTGCAGGGAGGGTACTACTGGCACCTAGCAGGTATAGGCCAGGAATGCTGGTAAGCGACATTCAACAATGCACAGGACAGCTCCCAATAACAAAGAATTATTTGGCCCCAAAAGTCCATTGGTTGCACTGTTGAGGAATCCCATACTAAAAAAAACAGGTGCCTATAAGATGTTTCAGGAATTTTTTTTAACTGCCTTTGCTGCACATAACAGATCAAATGAAGTTGGGCACATCTTTGATGGCCTCAGGCAACCACCAACGCATGATTAGAAGGCTAAGGAAACAGTGAATAGGTTAACTTGTTAGAACTCATTATAGAAAAACTTAGGGGTAAACCATTAGTCTAGAAGAACTGATCAAGGAAAGGAGCAATGCAGACAAAATGCTTAATGTAACTGAGGCAAAGTTTTTCAGGATGAAAGAGTTTCCTTGACTCGCTTTATTCAACATTAACTCATTGAGTCTTTGGGAACCAATGGGGCTGTAGTAGTGATTTGGAGGTTATAAAAGTAAAAACTCCCATTGTTACCATCAGCAAATTTACCATAGACTGAAGTTAAGATAGCCTTTCAAGAAATATCTCTGTAATTAAAGAAAATGTGAGAGGCATTGCACCATAAAAACTAAGAATCCTGGCTTTAGAATCATCAAAGGACAAACCAGAATTTAAATCAAAATATGCCCTAAGGAGAGGCTCCTAATCCCTCAGATTTCTCATCTATAGAATGGGGATAATAACACCCACTCGGTGGGGCAGTTTGAGGATTACGCGTGGTTATGTATGTAAATTGCCTGGCATGATGTCTCAGCCATGGTCATTACTTAACACATGCCAGTGCCTCGCTTCTTAACTTCCCAATCAGCGTTTTCATCTCAGCTGTACCTGAGTAATCCTGGTTAGCTGAGCTGAAAGGGAAGGCTTCTTCAGGTTCTATGAAAATGTTGGCCTTTTTGGAGAAAAAGCTAATTCAAAACAAACAGAAACCCTTAACTCTCCCCCGCCCCCCCAACCCCCCCCCCAAAAAAAAAAACAGTTATAAAAGAAAGAAAGAGTAGAGGAATCTGGAAATCTGATAATAACAATACTGATGACAAATCTTAGAAGACTTAGAAGTCTGTTAAGGATGGAACAGTCCCTGTTGAAAGAGACACTCCCCAAGAACACAGTATAATTTATGTTATTTCAGTAAAATAAGCCATGACCTGGACTTTGAGGAAGAACCTGAGTTAAGTAGAAACTGGGAACCAGTTGCACATGTTCTTAAGGAAAAATTTAAGATCTTTTGGAAAGATCTTTTAGGATCTATATGACAGCTCCTGGATGTTCAAGGGGTTTAAATCATAGACTTAGTTAAAAACTAGTAAATATATATTTTTCTATATTGGACACATTTTAAAATTTTCCGCAGAAATCCTTGGCTCCTTTGGTGCTGTCATCAAGAACAGATTTCTGTGGTTCTCAGTATTTACAATTATTTTGATATCCATATTTTAATTTGTTATTTGTCACCAACCCTACAAATAAGACATGAATGTTAATTAATATTCCCATTTTGTTGGTGAGTATGTGGAGACTGTGAGTTTAAGTGTTTGGGGAGGCTTTACTGCAAAGTGGTAGAAAAATTGGCTCTAGCACCCTCTCTTCAGCCTTCTATTCATACAATAACTCTTTCATGATACACGCATAATTCAATTTAACAATATATTGAGTATCTGGTCAGCGAAGATAAGTAATTCACAGTCTGCTTCAAAGATCTGCAATCTGGGATATACGTAATTGTAATGTGGGGCTGACGTGAAGACATAAGAAAAGTCCAAGAAATATGCTAAATTGAAAGAAGGGAGAGATCACATCAGGTAGATGGCAAAGACAGGCGATAGCCTTCCAAGTGGGCGCTGATGCAGGAGTGGATTTTTACGGAATAAGATGCAGAGGAAGGGGACAGGAGAGGAAGAGAACAGCGTCCCTGAATTCTATTCAGGGATCGGAGAAGGAAAATTTGGCTGGCGCATAGGGTACCACATACACAGAAGAAGTGAGGGGTCGACTTGGAAAGTTAGATTGATACCATATCACAGAAGCATTTAAACATCTAAATGAGGAGTTTACATTTGATGGTGCACTATGGAAACTTCATAAAGTGGTGAGATCAGTTTGAATTTCCGCACCACTTTGAGCAGTCCTGCCTCTGTGGCCGGGTCAGCCAGCTGAGCTCTAAATTCTTAAAGAAGAAAAGTAGTCTCGTAATCATCTTTAAGTTTCAGTGGCAAGATTCCTCTGTAAATCACACACTAAGCACTCTGCAACAGTTTTCAGAATAAAGAGGTAAATATAAGTGGACGAATTAATGAATCGATAAGCTAAGGAGGTGACAATGGAAAGAATGGGCCTAAATACAGGAAATAACGTACGTAGAAGGAAACCAACAGTATCTTGTCTGGATTGACTCAATAAGAAGCAGTGGAGAGGGAAGGGTAGCAGTGATCTGAGGCTTTGTTTCCAGGGAGAACTGTGGGCATCGAAAACAGGAAGTTAGGACATAGAGATTAGTTAAGGTAGGAGATGATGAAAGTAGATAAAATATCAGCAGGGTGTTCCATAAGGTTGTTGAGAAGCCCCAGTTGCATTTCCACATTTTAGAGCAAACAGAATCTGAATCAAGTGCTTTGGCAGAAACGCTGAAGGGCATCCTGTATATTCTCTCGGTGAAGGAAAAATGTAGTTATCTAAGAACCATACTTTGATAAAAGTGGAGGTTTTAAAGATCATGGTAATTAATTACCTGTGACATTAATGGAACCTTGAGAAGAACACGAGATATCAGATTACTGACTCAGGAAATCTGTATAATTCATCTTTGTACTATCCCAATACTCGAAGAGTTCAGAGATGAGCAGAAGCAACTATGGCACAAATAGCATTGCTTAAAAGAAGCCCAATCACATGACCATGAGCACAGCATCACAAACATATTTGAGATATTTTTCCATGTTTGAATGAATGAGTGAATGAATTAGTATATGAGTAAATGAATAAATATTGGCTCCAAAGAGAACTGTTTTCTGTTTTGTGCATCTGCGTTTGATATAGTTCATGCCAACTATAGTTCTTAAAAACATTTCTAGACATTTGAGATGGATATATGAGAAGTGTTGATTCATCTCCGGGTATTTTGAGGCATTCACTTTACCATGACAGACCTGGGCAGCCTTCATCTCCTGTCAAGGAATTGGGTAACAGGTAAGGCTGGCAAAGACGGATTAAAGGAATAGGTGGGTCATTTCTTACACAAGATTGCAGCACACAGAACAAATAAGTTCCACAACGATCACACACACACACACACACACACACGCACACACACACATGCACACGCATGCACACTAATGCCAAGTGATTCAGGCCTAAGATTGCTATGTAGAAAGCAGAACCAAAGGCTGAAGCCAACACAAGAAGCCACAGCAGCCCTCATTAAGGAGTGGCAAAGTAGATGGAAAGAGCAAGCCTGAAGAAATTCCCAAGATGCTGAAGAGGCACCCATCACAGTTGCTAATGGGGTTCCCAACCATCTGGGTGGTTCCAAGCGGTACATTCAAATGTGCTAGGAGAGAACAAAAAGAATTATCTCGATACAGAGTAAGCATTAATAGAAAAAAATTCTTAAAGGCAGATGTATAAAGTTTCTGTCTTTGAAAAATATCAACTGCAACTTTACACAAAAATTTGTTTCTTTAATTTGTTTTCTTTCATATAAACACGGACTTAGAGACTTTTTTAACTTTAGAAACTATAAAATATCCAAATATGCTTTGATAATGATCTATTCATTTAAGAAGTTTCCAGTAACATTTCTGGTATGATGAGAATTTTCATTTCTTTGAATGAGTGCAGATAAATGGTCCTTTTGTAATTAAAGATTCCAAATAGCAGAAATAATTGGTTGATTTCACATATTATAGGTATTATTAGTATCTCAACATAATTTTCCTTGAATTTTATACCATTACATGTGTAGTTTCTCTGACATTCTTGCCCAATAAGTATTCTTACTACATTTGAAAGGGCGGCACTCCAACTACCCACCAAAACACCCACAACAAACTAAGGAAGGTGTGTGTGTGTGTGTGTTCAATGGTAAATAGTGTTTTTACATTAAAAGGAATCTGTAGTTTATTATTTGACTTTATGAAAACAGGTATTACAAAAGCATAGAGACAAAGGGAGAGGAAATGGAAAGATAAATTATATATTAATAAAAAGAAAACAAGGATTGGGGATAACCAAAGTACTTAAAAGTAGTCTGAAGATCTCAGAATTGGTTACTTGGGGCCACCGTTAGGGACCTTGGACTTGAGATGATCAAGGTCTATTGTTGAAATGTCCATCCTGACAATAACATTTGGAACAAGTGTTACTACAACCAATATGAAGGGGACGATCAAATTATTTGGTCAAATTGAAATTCCATTACATCAGAATGTCTAGAAGTCAGTGGCTTCTAATATGGAAACAGGGAAAGTCAACGAATCCCCCTGGGGTTGCTGTTATTCTTTCGTAATTTTAGAGCGGAAGGCACGCTGATCTCTAGGATCCTCTCCGTGATTCTGCAGCGCTCCCTCATATCATCCATGGTGGAACACGTCTGTCCTGCTCCTGAACGTTGTCTGATCCAAAGAAAGGCCTTTTGTTCCATGAAAGAGGCTGCTCATCCTCACCGTTTTCTTTCTTAACACTTAGAACGTTCATGAAAGATCTAATCAAGAAGACACCAGATGTCATGGCATCTTAATTGCTGTAGATAATCACCAAGAGCTTAAAGGCGTTGTACGTTTATGTGAAACATTTGCTGGGGGCCAGGTTCCCAGGCAAGAACATGGAAACAGCTGTTTCGCTGAGTGTATGATTAAGGGGATATGCAATTTCCAAATCAGATGAATTAACTTTTAAACTAAAAATTGTCTTTCTGTAGTTACACAAAGAAAATGCTTAGTTTTAATCAAACCAAATGCTAGGGACAGAAAGACCTCACTCAAATTTATTAAAGTGTTTGTGTGTATGTGCATGTGTGTGTGTGTGAGAGAGAGAGAGAGAAAGAGAGAGAGAGAGGGAGGGAGGGGGAGAGAGAGAGAGAGAAGAGAGAAGAGAGAAAAGAGAAGAGAAAAAAGAGAAAAGAGAAAACAGAAAAGAGACAGGCAAAGTAGTAAAGTCCCAAGCTCAATTGTCCTTTTTAATATTTGGGGGGTTTTTTGTATCTGGTTTTAAGCAATTTGGTTATGAAGTGTTTTGATGTCATTTTCTTTATGTTTCTTGTTCCTGGGATTTACCAACCTTGTTGTATGTGTGAAGTTATAGTTTTCATCAAATTTGGAGAGTTTCCAACCATTTGAATATATTTCATGCCCTCCCTCATCCCCTCTCCTCTGCTATAGGCTGTACAATCGCATGTATGCTTCTCCATTTGAAATTTTCCCACAGCTCACTGATGTTCTGTCCTTTCTTTTTTCTCTTTGTGTCATTTGGAATTGTTTCTCTTTCTGTCTTCAAATTCATCCATCTTTTCTTCTGCACTGTTCAATCTATGATTCATCTCTTCCAGTGTATTCTTCATTTCAGACACTATAATTTTCATCTCTAGAGGATTGGCTTGAATCATTTGTGTCTCTTCCTGGTCTCCACTTAACATGTTCAGTCTTTTTTTTCTAGCTTCTTGAATATATGAATACAGTAATAATAACTACTTTAATGTCCGTGTCTACTAATTCTATCCTCTGTGTCATTTCTGGCTCAGTTTCGATTGATTTTTCTCATTAGTAGTAGTATTTGCCTGCCTCTCTGGATGTCTGGTAATTTTTTATTGCATACTAGACATTTTAAACTTCACCTTGTTGGGCGCTTGTTATTTTTATATTCCTATAAATATTCCTGAACTTTATTCTATGCCACCTTTAAATTACTCAAAATAGTTTGAGCTGTTCCGATCTTACTTAGGCAGAGCCAGGGCGGTGTTCAATCTAGTTTTATTTTCCCTGATGCTGAAGAAAGTCCCTTCTTAGTACCTCTGATACCTTTGGAATTATGAATTTTTTCACTCTGGCCATTGTAAATAAACATCACTCCTGGCCTTGCGTGACCTTCGGGCACCATCCTCTTGGGTGGTTCTCTCCCAGCCTCGAGGAGTGTCCTCACACACGTGTGCTGATCAGCACTCAGATAAATATCTAGGGGAGAGGAGACTTCCCAGAGATCTCTGGCAATCTCTCTCTTCACAGCTCTCCTGTCTGGCGCTCTGTCCTGCCCCTCCGGCTGCCTTGCCTTCCCCCAGACATTCTCCTCAACTCAGAGAGACCGTGTGCATCTTCCTGTGTCCCACTTAGTGTACTGAAATCTAGAAACTTCCTACAGGAAATAAACCGGGGCAATTCCAAGTTCACCTCATTGTTTCCTATCTATTGGGAATTGCTGACCTTGGTTGCCCAGTGTCCAATATCTTGAGTATTGGTTTTTTTCATTGTTTCAGGTGGGAGGAGATATCTAATTCATATCCCTCCATCTTGATTGGAGGCAGAAGTCCTCAAATCCAATCATTACTAAATGACTTAAATATTTATAAAGCAACAACTATGAAGACATGATGCAGAATTTTGGAGGTGATATCCATGAGGGGGGAGAAAAAAGAGAAATACAAATAAAGTGTACCAAAAAACTTAAATCTTCAAAAAATTTGTCAACAATTGACAAATCTTTGTGGTTTTTAAAAAAAAAAACGTAAAAGCACATCATTCTTCAAATCTTGTAAAAAATTTGCTTAAGTTCACAATAATCTAAAATTTGGAGCCTTGGGGTTTAGCCAAAGAAACCACATTAGCAGAAATGTGACCTTGTAATCATGGGAAGAATGCTACATTTAGGAGTGTCTTCATGAACAGACGCCATCATGCCTGGCCAGTGCCTAACAGACACACGCTAAATGCTTGTGCAGTAATAATGATGACTGCAGGAGAATATAGAGAATGGTCAACACAAGAACATAAAATAGTTTTATATAATTATGAGAGAGTGTCAAATTAGTAGATACAAAAAAAACGTATCGATCATGCAAAAATATATATATGTAGAGAGCTAGGCTTAGGCTCAGTTGTTAGCTTTGAAACTGAAGAGCTGAATGATTTTGTTTTTCATAAGAAGTCATTAAAATATCCTCAGAATATATTATCTATAATTTTAAATAAATATTGAAGAGTGGTCTTTTGATAAATGGTTTTCAAATACATTATCTTCTTAAGGCCCTAAAAACTTGGCATAATTTTTCACCTCCATTTTTCAAATGAAATAAATGAGGCTTGCAAGGAAAATGACTGGTCCAAGATCATCTACAGTAAGGAACTGGTGGTTCACATTATAGTCACTGTAACACAATCCTACATCTTTCCTGATTTTATAATAATGTAGTATGTGAAGGGTAATAAAGCAGACACCATTGGTTATCTCCAAACATCCATTTCTCTACATTGTCCTTGTTAATAGAACCTGAATTTTGCTCAGTAATCAGGTGGCCATCTCCTAGAAAGGAATGAGAACTGACCTTCCCAGGCCCAGAAGGTAATCCCTGATTAATTCAAGCCAATCATAGCAATCCCATTCCCCTTTCAAAACTGGTTTATGAAATAGGCACATGATGCACACTGACAATGCCATACAAGACGAGACCTGCTTTGGGGCTTATTATGTGAGCATGTGATGTTTGAAGCTGCTCAGACATCTTGACAAGCCTGAGGAAAACAGCAAAGTGATGAGGAAGGTATCATATTCACCTCCATTTTGCAGATAGGAAAACTGAGGCCTCAAAGGCTAAATGACTTGTCCACAATCATATACACTAGAGAAAGCAGAAAGATGAAAATCACCTGGATCTCTGATGACATGGTTGAATCCTATAAGTGAAACTTTAAAATTGCCTACTTCCGCACCTCTTATTATACAGGGTAACAAGTTCCTCCATTGTTTGAGCTTTTTGACTTGGATCTTTCTGTTACCTGCAGCTGAAAACATTCTTACTAATATACTAAGTACTGAACTGGTCTTTTTTTGCATTACCTTATTTAATTTTCATTAAAAATTCTGTAAGACAGATATGACTATTGCCAGTTTTCAGAAGAGGACTTAAAGCTTAAAAACCATTTCATAACTCATACCAATTCATGGAGTTAAAACTAGGACTCAAGTCTATTATGCCTGACTCCAGACATGTCTCATGATAAACTCTGCAATAGAATCTTTTTTCAAAAGATGATGGCTCAGTCACATGAGATCATTAAAAGTTATTTTGTTGCCATCATTTTAGTTGTGGCTACAGTGAGAATCAATGTCTTTTTCTCTTTTCTCCGGCCCTCAGACAGAGCCCCTCAGGGCAAAATTGTTATATCCCAGTACTCTGCAAATCATAAAGATTCCCAAAAAGTGAAGGGAAGGCAAATATTCCTCATTTTGAGAAAGTGCTTCCTAACAGTAAGATGATTACCAGAGAAATGAATTAACTGTCTTAGGAAGTAGTCAGTACCTGGTAACAGGGGCTTTAAATTAGATGTTGGGAGGTCATATAGTGAAGATGTGGAATTAATCTGCCAGGTATCTGGGCAAAATAATCTATTCTTAATCTACAAGGATAAGGTGTCATGAAACTCACAACTTTTCTATGGCATAACTTATCTGTACTCATTGTATTCATCATCTTTCCCTTTTACTTCTTCATTTCTCAAAAGAGTGAAAGGATCAATGAGATAAAAACCTAAATAACTTCTAACTTGTCCAGGAAAAGATTCATGAAAGGTGCACTGAAATGACAGGTTATAAATGATCAATATCAAGGAGTGTTATTTGACAGAATATAATTATATACAAAATAGGGAAAACTTTGGTGGCTCTGGGTCTTTAAAAGAAGAGATGTTCTTCTTCTTGCACTTTTAAAGAAATAAGCTCAAGGCAAAGAAATAAACCATTTGCCAGTTGTTGGGGGTTTTTTGCTTCTTACATCCTTAAATACCCATGTGATAAACACTACACACTTACTAAAATGAGCAAAACAGAGGCTAAGTCTTGACCAAAGTCAAGCCTGTGAAACAATAGATTTGTGGCCGTGGCCTTCCTTACATGTTAAATTTAGGGCAGGGCTTCCTAAATAGGTCCACAGATCCTGAAAGTGTTCTTCAACAGATCTCAGAGATGTCTGTGAAGCTGAATAAAAAGAAATCCTATCTTCAGATTCACTAACCTCTAACTAAAATCTAGCATTTCCCTCAACAAACTACAGTATCACTACCTGTTTCTATGACACTGCCACCATTAGAAATCACCGATGTTTTCATATCACAACTCTGCAGATATCTCAATGTATTATTTATGCTCATACCTACTTCAAAATGACAATCGTCATCAAGCCTCTTGGTATTCAATGCATTAATAAAGACATAAGTGTGACCAGGTCACAATTTTGGTGCTTTTTAAATATTTCAATCAATACTTTATTTCAGTATAATTGATTTTCTTTGCAATCCTGTGTATTTTGCTTTACGACATTTAGAAACAATATTCTGAGACAGGATCCATTTACCTGATTGCCAAAGGGTTCATGGCAGAAAAACGCTTAAGAACTCCTGGTTCAGGTATCTTCACCTCCTTCTGGAATTTTAATAACTATTTTGCTATTAACGTAGCAGATATTTATCAATGCTCTGTGTTTCTTGGTTTGTCCCACATTTAGGTTTTCATTGTTTTAAAGGTTAGATTTATAAAAGGACATCATTAGTATTAAAAAGAACAATTTAAATTACTTTAATTTTTATACTGGTCTCTCACATATACTTTGGGCATTTTTATTCCTACTTAGTAAATTAAAGGAAACTGGTCCCAAGGTCCTCTCTACAACAGAAGT
The DNA here is from genome assembly GCF_014176215.1 of Rousettus aegyptiacus. Taxonomy (NCBI): domain Eukaryota; kingdom Metazoa; phylum Chordata; class Mammalia; order Chiroptera; family Pteropodidae; genus Rousettus; species Rousettus aegyptiacus. Next base: position 11,751,245 of record NW_023416295.1, on the reverse strand, counting down.
GGAGCGTCCAGATAGGATGTATGAACTCATCAAATTTTGGATCTGGAACGTATTTTATGGGTTTCAGGGGTTTCTACCCTGGAAATGAGCTTCTTCCTGCCATAGCAGAGGTATAATCTCCTTTTTTCTTTTTTACCTTAAACGCTCTGAACACAATTTAACCTCAATGAACTCAGTTCTTTAAGATCAGATGCTTGCTCTTTGAAGGGTCTCTATTTCTTCTATATACAAAGCAATTTAATTCATATTACATAAAAACATTTTAAAACATACACATTAAAACTTTTATTTGTCGAGGCACACAAATGTGTGTTATTTCCTTAAACTACATTTGCTCTGAAATTAAATATGAGGTGCATTTATTTCAAAGAAATAAACATCAAAAAAATAAGTTTTGACTATTTAAACTCGGAGGGCCAGTTTATATTGTTCTGCTCACGATGGTACTTATTATTGTGATAAAGATCAATAAAAATTAAATATAACATAGAATATTACAAAAAGATGGCTACTATGCTGCTTTATTATGTGTGAATTTGGTAAAAGAATTTTAGGATGACACACTCAGAAAGGATTTCGTATGTGTGGGGTGTTTTAAATTTATGAATTTCTTAAAATTCTCCCATTACAAACAGCCTCTGGGCATAAGTACACACTGAAGAAAGAAAAACAAGAAACTGGCCATGAGCAGCAGCCCCATAGGAAGTCATGGTCCAACCATGACATTTTAGGCCAGAACCTTGGTCTACAGGCTGCTAATTCCCATGGAATTCCAAATAAAGAATTTAACCATTTCTATGAATTTTGTTTTGCTCTTCTAGCCATCTGAAAACACATTTTTTAAGGAATAGGGAAATGGGAGTTCCCCAACAAAACTCCTCTCTATCTCATTTTATTTTTCATGTGATAAGTCACATGAAACTTAACATAGAGAAACAGTTAAAATAAATGAGAATGGTTTCAGCCTCGAGCAACTTTCACAGAAGACATGTTCTTGAAACAGTTGCTCCAATGAAACTCATTTCTATCACTCACATGGTTTCATTGGTTCCAACGAAACTCATTTCTATCACTCACACAGTTTCATAACCTATAATTAGGTAACTTTATCATTTTCCCAAAGAACAATATTTTGCCTCTACTTACGTGTGTTTTTGATCACATGCACCTTCACAATAGATCCAGTATGAAATTTAGGGACAAGTCAGATGACCCAAGTTTTCAGGATACATTGATGAGACTCATCTGGTATCTCCTTCATGTTTGCAAACACACATACACAATAAAAACACACAGAAAAACAGGGTTATGGAAGATCGTGACATCTGATAGGCTACTGACACACAGCACTAATGGAAGGTACCAATGAGAGAGGCATCAGGGTTGCAGTAATTCCTGCACACTTAATTATATGGAATATGGCTGCGGTTATGACCATGGCATGCTCCAAGGGCGAGTAATTTCCACTATGGTATTCTTAAGCTTATAGATGATTTCACATTCTGAGGAGGTGGGGAAGGGTAGAGAAAAGACGTAAGGAAGTATTTTATGTTGAGGAAAACTGGGCTGAATGGCAGACTTTTGAGAGAGAAAAAGACAACTCCTTTCCTTGAGACTTTTGTAGCACTAAAAATGATCCTATTAATTAAAGCTTGTGCTCGGAAACTGAAAAATTCTTTACAATAGGATTTGGAATATCCAACTAAGTGTGTTCTGATATAGAGAACCCCAGATAAAATACTACAAAATGTCTTCTAAAAACTGTCATCCAGGTTTGTGATCCCTTCATTCCAGGTACAGCGTCACCATTTAATTTACATGTTAAATTAAGAATGGATTTTAGTTTTCCCACGTGATGACAAATCTTAGTGAATAAACAAGAATTATTTGTTTTCAAAGTTACATAAAATTTCAAGTGATAATATCTGGCCAAATATAATCCAGGTAGCCTCTGTAAGGTGTGGTATATGCAACTTGGCCCAAATACAGAAAAAAACCTTAAAGGACATTTCGAAACAATGAATCCAAAAAGACTTATACTGTTAGATAAACGCAATAAAAAAAAGTCTTGCTATATCATCCTTCCCTCAAATTTTAAGTACTCTGCTTGTAAGTCAGTTGTAAACACACTAAAAGCACAAGTTCTGGAAATAGGTAAATCAGAATTAAACTTCCAAAACTACAACTTCATCTCAGTGTGACTTTGAGCAAGTTACCTAATTTTTCAAGCTTCGTTTTTGCTGTAAATGGAATTAGTCATACCTATATCATGCAGCAGTGTGAGAATTAAATAAGCAAGTGTCCATGAAGTACTTAGCAAAATGCCTAGCACTCAGTCACATATAGCACTCAGTAAAGGATACCTGTAATTATAATATAAATCATCTTCCTACTATTTGATTCAAGGCAGCTTACAAATATACATGAAATACGTGATGAAAGAAATACACAAGTAAATCAGTGCAAAGGAAAAATCAGGTAATACTATGAGGCCAGGAAAGAGGTAAGTACATGAAATGGATGTTGCTAATTCTTTCATTCATTTAGCAAATGCCTACTATGCTCTCATCTCTGTGCTGTGGGACAGCGCAATGAACGAGGCGCATGATCTTACACTCGTAGAACATGCGCTCCTGTACGTTTGGGAAAGATGAGGGGTATATAAACTACCATCAGTATTAAGGCTTTAACAGTCATCTCTACACTTTTGATATGTTATCTTCAAATCATAGATATGTCCATATAAATTTGTAGGGTGAATTTCCCTACTTGAGTAATTTATAATAACCTGCAACATTGCAAGACATGTGTAATGCAGTGCCTCTTCTGCAAGTGTGATTAGGATGGAAGCATGCACATGTGCATGTGCAAGCACAGACACATGCATGCACAAACACACACACACACACACACACACAGCTTACTGGACTAAGTGTAGAGTACTCTGTACTATGTATCTCAACATACGCCCAGCCCTAGGGATAGATCTAGAAGGTCAGGATTGGACATTGTGCATCCTTCTGTCCTGCATCTGTGAGCACCTCCCCGGTTATCCTTATGGCTGTCATCTCTGAAGAGCGGTAGAACACACCACAGGGGATGCTCAAAGTGATTACTGGCATGGAGGAAGACTATTTCAGACATTCTACTTTTATTTCATAGTAGTAAAAACAATAAATTACTCTTTCTTAATATTTAATGTATAGGTTGGCTAGTGCCCTCACTCAGCCTGCATTCCAGGTGTTCCTTGATACCTGGGGTTACCTAAGGAAGGAGCAGAAACTTCCTAACACGGTGGGGCTTAACAGTGTCACCTGCTCTTCTGCATTTAGTACAGCATACCGGAAAATTCTGCAGTTTGTTTGTCAGACTAAACTCTTTTAGGAGTGATATCATCTGATTTTAACTGAACCAAGTAATGAAATAGACAAGTGAATTATGGAGTCTGGCAAAGAATCCATGCACTGAAGATAAGACAAACAACAGAAGTACAAATGAACAATTTTATAAAAAGGGCAGAGCAGAGACTTCTCCAGGGCCCAGTACAAGCTCTTGGGAGTCACGTCAGTAAAGACCAATGGCAACGGAGTCAATCTGACAAAAAGAGGACCAGAAAAATTAGACATTATCAAAACCCTTTGAAGTCTGAGTTTTCGCCTGCTCTACCAAACGAAGACCTCACTTCAGTGTGTATAATGTGCCCTGAGATGACATTTAAGGATGGGTTGCAGACGCCATGATGAGCAAGACATTTCAAACCTCAGCATCAGGAACATGAAATCCAAACTGTAATTTTTTTCCAGCGATTTTTAAAGTCATGTAATAGTCGGGGCTGTACAAATTTCTCTGAAACTTACTGGAAAATGTTTTGAAGTCACTTTTGAGGTTTCTTGCATAATAATGAAAGACAAAAAAAAAATGTTTGTCTGGAACAAACAAACAATTCTGGGCTAAGGTTACAGAGATATTATCGCACTTGAAACTCATACCCTACCCTGCTCAGAGCAGAGTTCCTCAAGAGACCATTGGCGGCCTTACTTTTCCAAAAACTAGCACTTTTCTATAAGAAGGTTCATCATGCTTTGTCGTGATACGGAATAATCGTGAAAAACTTCAGTAACACAGAGGTTCCCTGGTTATCCCTTAATAAAGTAATTTTGAAAGTTTCCCAACTTTGAAAAGAGTTACGTGTTTTTCTTTAACTACAGCACAAGTGTTCCAAATTTGCCAACATTTTTTGTGATGACTCATAGTTTTCAGTTGTATGCTACTTAGCAGGCCTATTATCATCCAGGTTTATAGCTCCATCTGTCCACATATTTAAATGTTATCTATCCCTTCAAAGTAAAGGTGATAGTTTAATAAAAACTGAAAATTATATTGCTTTTAGAGAGTAAAGCTATGAATTTCAAGCATTTGAACGCAGAAGTTTAGAAACATTTTCACTGTTACATGACTCATGTAAAAAATGTATGTCACTATAAAAATTTAGAACTGTGCACTCAAACCTGAAACAGAAATTTCTAAACTGTTTTGAATTTTTTTCAAATAATGAATTTTAGAGATTTTTTTAATTTATGAAAAATATAAAAGTTCAGCATATTCTGATTAATTTGAAAAGTAAAAAAACTAAATGACATCAGAGAATATGGAAATTTACCAGCCAAATTTCAATTAAAATATTGCATGATTGATGAATAGATTTTAAAAGTGAGTATCATAATTTAGAAAGCTCATCCATGAATGTACGTCTTTCATCTGTATCTATGCATCTTTGAAAGGTACTTTTTTCAACTATGAAATGTTATAACCAAGGATCAAAATAAACTAAACTTCGAGACACATCTTCAAATAACTGCTTTATAATATATTTTATACCTATTTTCAAAATAATGGGACCTGGTTGATCACACTGCTCTTATTAAAACATGATTAGTAATAACAAAGTTATATTCATTAATAGTCTAGTGAGAGCAAAGAATTATATACAATGATGAATAAAATAAGGGTCTAATATTTGTAAAATATTGTTTGTTTCTTCTTAAGAGCATCCTAAAATGTTTGGCTTCCATTCTTACATGTGTTTTACAATGTACAGAATATGTGTATATAAAAAATTAGATCAGTATGCAATTTATAAATAAATAAATGTCAGGGCTGGGTGTTTATGCATGTACTACCAGGTGTTTCAAGTAAAAAAAAAAAATTAATGGTGGATAACTCTGCTACAGATGATTAAAATAGTGGCTGAACTACCCATCTCTGAGTCACCAAGGGTACTTGTTAAAAATGAAAATTCATTCCAGAACTACTGATTCAGAATCTCTGGAGATGCAGCCCAGGGTTTTGCATTTTTAAGAAGCTCTTCAGGTGATTCGTAAGCACGCTTCATTTGCAAACCAGGCCTCTAGTCAAGAGAATCATGTCTGACTCTGAGCCACCGTATACACTCTCTGTTCCCAGGGACCATAGGTTGAGTATAAAGGATCCATTCCCTTAATTGACAATAATAAATCCAATAGCCCATTCTCAGACTTACTAAGAATAATTGTGGGAGAAAGTAGCAGCTATATGACCAGGAGAAAAAAAAAACACACACACACAAAAAAAAACCACAGTATACATTCTTGTCTCTAAGAGGAAAGAATTGTGTTTACTTATTAGGAATTTTTAAAAACTTTTTTAGGACTTTTCATCCCTCGAGTTCATGATAATTTATGGATCTTAACTTCTTTAACCATACAAATCCTTAGGGGACAGCCAGGATGCCAGACTATGAAATTCTGAATATAAAATCAAAAATATAAAAGATAATACAGTAAAGAAATATACGAATTTAAATAAACATTTAAAAAATAAATACTAGTTTATCTCCAAGTAAAATTACATGAAGGGGAGTGTCTTTTATATCAAAATTTCTGAAAACTTGTAAATATTATGTCCCCCTCCCCCCTTTAAAAATAAGTGAGACTTTGCTTCAGTAATTCAGAACCAAGCATAGCAATTCCCGCATTTCCTGAAGCCCTCCCTGGCCTTATAACCACAAAGTCATATGCTTTTTTGGATCTTACCTTACAATCTGAAGAAACATCTCAGCTTTCCTCGTCAAGTGAAACCTCTCTGCATTTTCTTAGTCCTGTTCTGTGTCATCTGCCTGTCAAGAAAACGGTTGCTCGTTTGATTGTTAATCGCCCTTGTTTTTTCTTATAGAACACATTCAAATTTTGGTAAGTAACATGTTCTTCTTTGTAATTAGATATAGTAGTTAAAACATCTTTCAATTTCACCGTGCCGTTTTCCCTTTAATCAGCACATCAAGCTTTATGACGATGGAACCGTATCTGCATTTTTACCACAGCAGCACTGCTCAAGGAAAATTATGCTATGAATACATTTTGTAATTGGAATAAAATTCAAAGGTAGGAGCACTTTTACTTTGCAGACCTGAAATGTGTCAACTAGATGAAAGTTAATGTGGAAACTTCAGTTATTTGCATCACTAAGGGTCAAAGATTTTCTATGGGCCTTAAGACATCTATAAGCTGTAGTTACCTAGTGACCATGCGTGAAGCGCCTGTCAGAGGATCTGTTAGAGTTTTTAGAACATTTTCTGTAGGGCAGATGGACAGGCTAGGAACTCAGGCAGGATTTCTATGTTGCCATTTTGAGGTTGAATCGCTTCTTCAGGGAATTTCAGGTTTTGCTCTTAAGGCCCTCAACAGATTGGAAAATGCCCACCCATATTATCAGGGGTGACCTTCCTTACTTAGAGTCAGCTGATTGTAGATGTTAACCACATCTAGAAAACACCTTCGCACCAGCATCTCGATTAATGTTTGATTAAATCACAGTATGATAGCCTAGCCAAGCTGACCTGGAAAACTAAGCATCACGGAAGAACATTTTAAACATTTTCTCTCACTAAATTCCCTTGCAGGGAAGTTTATTAGCTCTGTTTTACAGATAAGGAAGTTGAGGACCAGAGAAGTATGATTTCCCCAAAAGCAATGAGGAAATAAGCAGGTCAACCCAGCCTTCCAATCAAGCTCATAATCCACAGAGCACCCCCATTCTATGTGGCTCCCTCTCCTCTGTTGATTGAGAAACAGTGTAGAAATGGGCCTGTGTCTCCCGCCCCTGCTTCCTGCGTTCATCAGCTGGCGAATGAGGCTCACTTCCCTCCTTTACCTTGGAACCAACTCTTTCATGAATGAGGGATCAACCCCAGTGACAAACCGAAAACTGGGAACCATTGTGTATAGGCAGCAATTGAAAGAGGTTCTGGGGTCAGATTTCTGAAGTCCAAGTCCCAGCTTTGCCATTTGCCACCCGTGAGATCTTGGGCAAGTGAGAGAAGTCTTCTAAGCATAATGTTAAGGACCCAGGAGCTGGAACACGGACTGCTGGGCTTGACGCCCAGCTCTGCCTCCTACCAGCTGAGTAGCTCCAGACAGCTCCCTACCTCTTCATGCCCCAGTTTTCACGTCTGTAAGATAAGGATCATACCACCTGCATTAAGGCCGGAGTTAAATGAGACGATTCACATAAAGCACTTAGTGCTGAGTCTTGCGCGTATCATTAGCTATTACTGTAAATTCTACTTCCCATCTGTGAGGATAAAAATAGGACATGACAGGATTATTGTGGGAACCAAATACAATGATGCATGAGAAGTGCTTAGCCACTCATGGTTCACTGGTAGATATCCAGCAAATGTTAGCTGTCCAGCTGGCCACTCGGATGCAAGTTCCTAAGAATGGGAACTGTCACCCTTCCTAACCACTGTATCCCCACCCCCTGACATGTGGTAGGCATTTTAAAACTTTAAGAAATACATTTAATATTATCTATAACCAAGGGCCATGGCTAGTAGAATGGCATCCTGGAGATTGACCACTCATTGGAAAAGAAGGGAGCTAGAACCTATCGCTATGAACATACACAGAGAAAACCATACTTCTTAAATTAAAAAAAAAAAATCGTTGCGATAAACTACTACTTTTGCTTTATACATACGCATTCTAAAACATATATTTCTGTAGTTCTGTTATGCCTTCTCAAGCAGCAAAAATAAACCCAGACACAGTGCCCAGACGGTGGTGCTCAGTATGTTATGGGTTGTCTCAGCATATGGCTCTTGGGCCAAAGCCAGCTTACCACGCTGTATAGGGCCCACTAGCTAAGAATGGCCTTTACAGATTTACAATTAACTTGATGATCGACATTAACTCTGAATTCAAATTAAATAAAACATTACCCCCCCCCAAAAAAAATTTTCTCCTTAGTAGATCTGCATTAAAACAATTGTGCACAAATATTAGTTTTTATTATATTTTGAATCTTGTAAATAAAAGTTTGTAGGAAATGTTTTATTTTTATATAAGTACATGCTTAATATCTCCAATTTTGCCTCTTTGTCAGCAAAATTTTAAATGTTTACTCTCTGGATCTTTAAAGAAAAAAAGTTTGCCACTTCCTGTCTTAGAGCATCGAACTTGTGACTTTCCTTCCCAGCATGCTGACTGTGAACTACATGCTCGTCACTGTTGAACACATTTGCTTTGAGAAGAATGTACTGGTGTCTCAGAACACTTCTTAAACCACAGGAGAAAACAAGTTCTATGCCTTGGCAGTTTTAAACTGAGAAGGGTTGGCCTACCCAATTCCAGTCCCAGACACTTAGACATAAAATATATTTATAAAGCCATGTGATACGAAACATTGTGTAGTGTTTTCTGGTCGTGGGAAACTGGGTCATCTTCTTGCCTAAATGGACCCATTCTTTGAGAAGAAGTTACTTCATATCACATGATTAAAAGTTAACTTCTAGGTTCTGGTAACTACGTTATAATTTATTTCACTTATTTGTTTAAAATGCCACCTTTTTCTGAGAACCCTTAAAAATATACATTCTACCTCAGTTTCATGCTAGATTAAGACATTTTTGGCTGTTGACATTTCTTAAACAATGACAGCTTATTATTTCAAAGAGTAAAAGTATCAACTAGCTTCAAACTAGTGTCAAACATTAAAAGTTTATTAAACATGAGCTGATTCTCCATTAGAACACAGCTCTTTCTCAATAGTCAGAAAGTTAAAACTCTGGAGCCCTAAAGCCTGAAGGGAAAAGAAATTACAGAGACAATGCTCTTTATGGAGATTCAAACAAGGGTCTCTCTGGAAATTCAAAACTCGGGACCTGCATCACATGGCAAAAAAAAAAAAAAAATCGCCACCAAAATGAGCTAGAAATTTTCACCAGTCTTCGGTAAATGGATGTAAATATAGACACATACATATACACAGGCCATATGCTGAGAGAACCCATAACATACTATGCACCATTCTCTGGGTGCTGTGTCTGGGTTTATTTCTGCTGCTTGAGAAGATATAACAAAACTTTATATGTATATATATAAATATAGATATCAATAGATATAGATATACACATATACATACACACACATACACACACACATACATATGTATATATATGACACATATATTAACAAAATATCCTAAAACATGTCAGAATATGAGAGAATCAGGAATGCTTGTGTTTTGTCTCAATAAAGCTGGTAGGAAAGTGAGGTTGGAGGCCAATCGTGACACCTCATGCTGTCAGATCTGCAGATAATCAGGGGACATCACGAATACTGCTCTCTCAAAATAGAAACTCTTCACTTATAGAAGGCAGAGGTCGTGACCTCCTGGATTTGGCCTCATTCTGTATTAGCCATTTCTAAAATTACCACCGCGTCTGCCTGCAGGGTCCACACAGGGAAAGGAAACAAAGAGGTTTTGACAATTCTTAAAAAGTAAAAAATGAGAGAAGCAATACTTTGGCCTTTTTTTTTTTTTTTTTTCAACCATTTGGATAGGGAACATGAGATTCCATACATGGCAAGCTACAGATAATTTATTAATATATCCAAGTACTACAACAGTTTTGGGGGGCTTAAGATGTCACAAGCATCCATACAATGTCCCTTTAAAAAAGTAAATATTTATAATTTTGCACCACAAAAATTGTAAATGCACATTTGAACTAAACAACGTAAACTGTCGAAAGATCTTCAATGGTGCTTTTAATTGACCTGAAGTTCTCATTAAAAGGGTCCATATAACTCCATCACTTCTATACCAAGCTTTACTACAGAAAGAAGAAAATCAAAGAGCAACCACAGAACCACAAATCTTAAAGATGAAATTGACCTTGAGACATTAATTACTCCATCACTCAGCTGCTCCTGCTGCCTCCATATTTATCCCACACCACAGCCCAACCAATATCTTTCATTTTAAGCCTCAAAACACGAGATACCACAAATTTCCAAAACAAGCCTTTGCCTATTACAGAAAATTTGACTTGCAAGTGACCTATGCATATAAATGACCACTTCCTGCCCTTTTTGCGTCCACACTCACAGACACCAGGCACGTACTTTCTTAAGGAACCCCTCGGTCTTCCTCAGAAGATCCTCACCCCAGTCATACATGTATCACTTCTCGTAACAGCATCTTCCTAGTAGAAATCACAAAATAGGGAGACTCTATTCCAACAAGCCAAACCTCTGCCTCGCGCCATCTTCAAACCTATACTTGACTACCTGCCTGTAATCCAAATTTGTTTAAATAGACCAAAAGTGAAGTGGGAGAAGCAGCAAAATTAAAAAACGTGTATTTATAAGCATACGAGTACACGAATGCATAATAGACACACGTCGTAAGCATACATATGTACATAAATGCATAGGTATGCCCTTACCCGCATCTGTTATACCCACATGGAATTTATAGATACAGATGAACCTACGTCTAGGGAAGGAAAACACTTGACGCATAAAGCTAGATTGGGAGTGTGCCGCCCCCACCCCCAACCCAAACCTCCAATACTCAACTGATACTTCCAGCCCCCAGTCTGATGAGAGCTAATAGTTCTAGCCAAGAGCTATTCTTGGATAGAGGAGATGTTTTCCCACGTCAATATGCCTTGCACGGAAGGTCTGCCCCATTTCCTCAAGGTGAGACAACCCATGGTGTCATTCATGCTCCAGAGATTCGTATAGGATGAGACTGAGTCTGGGCCTCAGCTAAAGCCACGTTTTGCCCGGCGTCCGTCTCCCTCCGCCACTCTTACTTCCTCGCAGCTTTCCCCTGAGCGTGCTGCCTCCATGAATCGGTTGCTCAAGAATCTCTGTCTCAGGACCTCAGCATCTAAGGGAACCCAGTCCAAGCCAGGAAGCAGCAGAGAGAACAGCTTAAGACAAAATCAGGAAAAACGCTGTGAGTTCATACAGACAAAGTCATCTGTTCCATTAGGAGTTGGTTAAAGAACATTTCATCTGGAGAGGAAGCACACGCAGGAAAGTGTTCTTGCCCTTGTTCCCAAGTGGGAATTAGATCTAGGAGGAAATTATAGAGGAAACGCTGGGGGGAGGGGTGGTGTCTACACTGTGCCTTTGCTTATGTTCTTCTTGTATTTGTGTTTGATTTTAAAGCTTAAACGTTAAGAAGAAAATCCCAGGATAGAAATATAATTAGTCTTGCTAAGACAACTGTCCTTGCTGAAGTTTGGGAAAATTTTTTTCCTGCAATGATAATGATTTAATAAATTTGTTGGGAATGTTTCTCTTAAATTAGTACTTGGCTATTTATTCATAACTTCCTATCTCAATTTTGTCCATCTAATATGTTTCTTTTTCTCCTAAATGAGTTCATTATGCCTGAAAAATGAATATTTAAATTATGATATGCCAAAGATCCAACCCAGTATAGCTTATTGCACTAAAAGAGTGAATAGCAATTTCATGATCGAAAATGATGTTTCTCATTAATATGGATGATTTCACATCTCGATTATGCATGGCACAAGTTCACACTAAGATTAAACAAAACTGAGTTTCGGGTCGTGAACAGAACTGATCCAGAGGAATGATGGAGCAGAACTATGCCTGATAATTCTAGCCTGTGCCCAATCTGCACAGTGGTACCGGCAGCTGTGGGTCCAAGATACTTTATTTCTCCTCTGGACCATTCCGATAGCTTCCTAATTGATCTCCCTAACTTCACTCTTGCCTCCCTAGAATCTATTCTTCATGAAACAGCCAGAACGATCTTTTAAAAACAAAAATCAAAACCCTCCGGTGCTTTCCCTTTATGCTTAGAATAAAATTTAATGATCTTACTGTGACCAACTTTGCATGATCTGGAATTTTCTAACTCCCCCAGACTCACATCCCCACTTTCTCCTCCTCAGCCCTCCCGAGGTGAATTTATCCTCCCACGTGCCAAGTTCTTCCTGCACGTTGCCTTCACACTTTCTGAGCCCTCTGCCTAGAAACTTCTTGACCTAGATCATCACGTTACTACCCCATTCTTATCATTCAAGCCTGCTCAAATACCACCTGCCTAACCCCTTATCTAAAATAATGCCTCCAACTCTAACCTCTTACCCTGCTTTATTTTAATTCTTACCATTACAGCTCGACCTGGCAATTAGTTATTGTCTGTCTCCTCCACTAGGGTGTAATCTCCACGGAGATAAGGACTTTAATTTTCATATCTCTCTATCCCTGGTTCTAGAGTTGTGTCTGTCACATAGTAGACACTCAATTAATGAATTTATAGCACAGTGCCAAAAGTTAGCCACAACGCAATAATTGTGATGCTTTCATAGACAGTGGACGCTATCCTTATTTATTAATAATGTTTGCAGTATAACATTTGTTAATGTCGATGCTGTTGTTATCATTCTTATAACAGTGTCACTGAAAACTATGATATCAAAACAAACACCAAAGATTTCTAAATTAGCCTATAATATCGAAGAAGTCATGGGCAAAAAGAGTTACGCAGTCTGATACGTTGTATATAAATACACGTCAAAAACACTGTGTCTTTGCCTTAGTCAGTATTAAAAGTAAACATTTTTTTTTACATTCATGGGAATAACCTGTGTAAATAAATGATCATAATGGCCACCAATAAAAATCAGGAAAACACTAGTGTTATAAGATTTATGAATGTTTTCAAGTCATGGAAAAGAAAAATGTCAGCTTTCAACTCCTAGCTTTCCAGTAAAAGGATATGAAACAGCACTGTAATTATGTTCTGCAGATGTTGTACTAATAATTTTCCCATTGCATACGAACTCGATCGTGTTGGGAAGCAAGGAGGGAATTGATATACTTCTATATTCAGTGGTATTAGCTCATAAGGCAGAGTGACCCCACATTTACTCCCGGAATTAATTTCCAATGAAAGCAAAAGCCCGTGGTTTTTCGAGCCAGATAATATCATAAGTGACAAATTCCTTGGAACTATTCACAAATCTTGATTCAAATGGTTTTTTTCTCTTTTTTCTGCCCATAATTTAAAAGAACTCAATCCAAAAAAATTTCATTACTCATGCTTCATGATAAATTAGCGGCATGTGAATACCAACTTATAAAGGGAGAGAAAGTCATTATAAGTTATGTTGCTTCTTGAAAGTTCTTTTATAAATAAATCAGTGTGTTTAGAAAGTTGGTCCTTTTTTCTTTCACTTCAGTCATTATCGGAGCTTAGGCAATCATTTTGGCTTATCGAGTTGGAATGAGCTGAATAAGTTGTCTACAACCCCATGAGATAGGAACCCGTACAAGCATTTAGCACAGTATTCTTATTTCAGTGTTCAAAGAATACATTCATCTTCAAAGTAATACTTCTCCACCGTGGATGGCCACATTCTTTTTTCAGTACTTACTTTCATTGAACTCTCAGTAAAGATCTTTCTTTGAAATGGCTTCTTGGAGCCACTATAACCCAAAAAGACAGTTAATGCCAGGAAAGAGCAAAACAACATGACAAAGAAAAGGAAAAAATAGTCATTGTCATATGGTTTGGATTTTGGACTTTTTTCTCTTCTGTAGCATTTTTTACTTTGCTTTCCAGTTTTCTTTCCAGTAGTTGAAAAACGCTGAGAAATTCAAGAATCCAGTTCTCCTGATTCATACTGCAGCCTTTCCCAAGAATAAAAAAATGGGGGACTTCACCTTCAGATCAAGCTACTATCCTGTTCATTTCCTTCTTTATTTACTTCTTTGTAAGGCAGCTACTTCCCAGCTCGCAGAATTCTAGCTACTTGATTGTGGATGATTTGCCCTAAAATTCTAAGTACCCTGAGAAGAAAACACATTTCTAAAACTGAAATGAAAATGCACTTGCAGAGTGAATACAAATGCAAAAGTTTATTGCAACTTTAATCAAAATTAGTTTTAATATCAGGGTGACATGCAAGCTCGACTTCCCGTTCTTTTCCCAGGAAAAATAAATTGAAGTTGAAAAGGACACATCGACTTTGTATATATTATTTTCAAATAATAATCTGAATCGTACCTCTTATTTCATTTATTTGCCCTTGAAAAAAATAAGAGATAGAAAAAGCTATAATCTCACATTTTCAGAATAGACTCCAAGTTTAATATTTTCATTTCAGTTTCCAAACAAAACCATGTTCTGACTTTACTCCCCCCATAAATGAAATGCTTTCATAAGTGTCTCAGAAATCGTGAACTTTCCTGGGCAAGCTGACCACGTGGGGAAATTTCAGATGTCCTTTTGGTATAGTTTGTCCTAGATTAGAGCCCCTTGCTTCATATTAGTGACCCAAGCTTCTGTGGACTCTAACTGCCTATTGTGTTTTACCAGCACAGCCATCTAAAATAAACTGTTGTTTTACAAAGTAGTGAAATCCTATCTGAGCTACAAACATGCTCAAACACACACAAACCTTCCATCTCTGGACAAACGACAATCCCAGCTGTTTCTGCCTGGGATCCGAGTTCTCACGCCCCCTTTGAAGTGGGGAGCACCTCTGCCGACCTGCATTTTGCAAACTTTGCACTGTTTCTCTAAGCCTGACCCCTGAACTGATTGTCTGATGACTAATTCACATGCTAAGCTCACCGTATATCAGTATCACTGGCTTGCCTGCGTTTGTCATTAAGGGTTTGTAGTAAAAAGAAAGATGAAAGAGAAAGGTGTAATATTAGAACAGCAGCCAAACATCTCATGTGCGCGTTTGGAAAATGTGACTTATAAGAGAAATAGGCAACCCATTTTAAATAAGTCTTTCAAGTTATACAGGTGGACTAAATGATTTTATTTTTAACTTTCCTAATTTTCATTCCTTTTGTTCCAAACTTTTGGCTACCGTTAAAAGCGTGCCTTATGCACGAACAATGTCACTGGTATGTGAGTGTCAAAATTGCATAAGAAAATAAAGCTTAATTCTTCCACAGTGCCTCCATCGGAGATTTACCTGTCTTTCTATCACCATCATATTCACCAAAGCAGTCGAACAGAAATTAAAGAAAAGTGTGTCTGTATGGATGCTTCTAATTGAAAAAGCTAAGTGGATTGCTAAATCAATTACCAGCTTTCTGAGTTGTTAAGATAAACTTTGGTCTTACACATTTACACAGAAGATGAAAAATCTAATTTTACTGAAACTTTCATAAGGAATAATTTCATTAAGCATTATGTTGTCCACAAGGTCTACGTTCTATGAATACAGTGGAAGATAATCTGTTGGGACTTCTTGGCAAACACTGTAACAGAATTCTATAAAGAGCTAGCGAGGCCTCTAAATGTGGATAATGGCTCTTTGAACAGACTCTAAAGACCCAATTCCATAGACTGGACCAATTCTTTTAAAGAAATACATGACAAGAAGTCAAATAAAAGGGGTGGGGCAAAACGAGAAGATTAAAAAGGGAGTAAAAGATTAAAAGAGGGAAAGAAAATAAGGAAAATTCAAAAGGGGGAAAAAAAGATCAAAAAGAGGATTACCCATGTTACTTGTTGTTTTTCAGAAATTAAAAAAGTATGGAGGATAAGGAATTTGTTTCCTTTTAGCCCAAGAAAAATGCCAATTATGGTAGCTAAACTGCCCGGATCACATATCAGCATGCTTTGGAAATGTGAGAAATGGATGGGAAATATAAACACGGAGCAATAGCTTACAGTTATGTTATGAATTAAGCCAGAAAAATATCAAGATTTAGTCACTGGATAAGCTGCCAAGGTTAATTTTCCCTGATGAACTTGAGCAAGATCAGAATAGAAGCGCTAGCGTGTTCTGTGCAACTCCCCCTCTGCTTTCCAGAATCGAACTCTTCATTTTCTCATGGAAAAAAAAAAGCCTCAGGCTAAGAGAACGCAGTCAACAATAACGAAGTCGAGAAACCGCCCTTCATTTCTCGGGTTTTATTTGATCAGCGCCCTACGTTCTGAGTTTAGGTCTCTGATACAGTTCAATCAGGTAGCCAGCACAGCCATGGGGAGTCATTTAATGATGGTCTTTGCGTATTATGACCTTTTGGCTTTTTCATTATACCATTTTGATAACGGAAATTAATCATTTAAATTCGCTTTAAAATATAGAAAATGTTTCAGGTGGTATATCTTTGATAAAATTGATTTTATACATCTTAAAAAGGAATATGTACTTTATTACTGAATATGTGTGCGTGTGTCAAACCATGTAGATTACTTTATTCCTGGTAAATTTATAGCAATTTTTAATTTGTTTTCTGGTCTACATATTTCCTTATGGATTTGGCTTTTTTTTGTTGTGGTGGTGGTGGTGGTAGTTGCTATTAGTCCAGCTGATCTAAAACTACAGATGTTTAGGGGTTTTTTTTTTTAACTACAGGTCTCTTTAACCACCAATTATTAATTGCTTGAAAAGTAATAAAATCAAATAACTTACAAGTTCTAAACGCAAAGTAGAAAAACGGTAAATCATGAAAGAGAAGGTAGAATGAAAGGTAGAAATGAAAAAGCTTGTTTTATTATACCAGCACCAAATGAATTCTAATAAAAATAAAGATTTAAATGCCAAAGTATATGGTAAAAATTGTTTATGATATTTCCTTACTCTGAAGATATATTTGATATATTCTTCCTCAAACACCCGTATGGAGAGAGAGAGATATATCAGCAAGGAAATTTAATGGAACTTCGAAGTGTATTTATCGGCCTCTCATTTTCCCCTCCTCTTTTAGAAACTGTGTAAAATTTTTCCTAAATCCCATGTGCTTTCATTTTTATTAAAATTCCTCATAAAGGCAGGTAGAGGCAGTACAGACGACAATCCGGAAAAGCGCATGAATTTTATATTCGTTTTTGTCAGCGACCAAAAGGAGCGGACTGCCAGTTCTGAGGCAGGTCAGAAGCCACAGTCGCTTCTTTGCCTCCTGCTGTCACCCTCTCGTGTGCACTTGGGTGGGTCGGGGGGGTGGGAGCCGTGCTGAACCTAAGGCGTGAAGGGTGATGGCTTGCTGAAGCCAGGGGAGATCTGTCTGCAAGTAGAGCTGCTTACTACAGCAATCCTACTTCCGGAAATCCATCCTACGGAAATAAAAGTGCCGGCGCGGAAGGATTCACAGATACACACACACACACACACACACACACACACACACACACACACACACACACACACACACAGAGTTTAGCCCAGTAGATTTACTAGCAGGAAAAAAAAAAATCTAAAAATCCGTCCATCCAACAGGAAATGGTGGAATGAATTATAACAGATCCACCCTCTGTAGTATTACGTAGTAGGATGTCCACTATACAAACTGTTTCATGAACAGCAACAACAACAACAAAAAGCACAGAATAATGTGCTAAAAACAAAATGAAACCAAAAACAACTTCATATGTGCAAACATAGGTTAGTATTGGGAGACTATGTACAGATTCATACTTTTTATTTATGTGCCTGTCTCTGGTTTGGTTATAAGAAGTATAGGATCAATTTTATATACATGTAAAATCAATTATATATGATATACATTAGATATATATATATAGAGAGAGAGAGTCTAAAAGGGGTTATAGGAGAAAAATATATGTTTTGTCCCCTATTCATTTCTAATAAACCTTTTTGTACTAGAATCTAACTTTTTAAACCAACCTTTTAGCCTCTGAAGATGACGGAATGGTGGGAGGGTCTCCAAGTAGGTAAAGGAAACTGAAGCTGCAGAATAACTAGAGGGTGAATTTTTAGGACGAATAGACCCCAGGCGTGAGGGCCCTCGGTAGGGGGTGCTTGAAGTGTTAGATATGACAAGGAGGCCAGTGTGGTTAGGGCAGAGCAAGCAGGAGGATTAGAACAAAAGAGGTTGTGATGGGCCCTTAGGGGCCAGATTATAAAAGAAAGGGTTTTCAAAAACTTATACTGTAATTAAAAGTAAGAAAAACACTTCTGCATCAGAAACCAAAACATGCCTACCTGCATGTACACACACTCAAACCACACACACACACACACACGCACGCACGCACACGCACATCACAAATCACAATTTGAAAAACACTAATTGAATTTTTATTCTGTGCGAGAAAAAGTCGTTGGAAGCAGAGGTGTTCTGAGATTCAGCCTGCTGTGTGGAAAACAGACTTGGGGTGGAGCAGCAGGAGTGGAAGCAGAGATCGCACCTGGGGAGTATCCAGGTGCTGGTCCAGGTGACAGAGTGATGGCTAACCTGGGATGCTAGCAGTAGGAGTAATAATAGTTTGGATTTAGAATATATTTTTAATGCCAAGCTACTAGAAAATCACTTGGATGCGCAGCATGAGAGAAACAGAAGAGTTAAAAATGACTCCCAATTTTGAGACATGATCAACTGGGTTAGTGGTGAGGCCATTTACCTAGTTGAGGAGTGATATGATAAAATCAGAACGTGACAGGGGAATGAAGAGTTCTTATTTGTTAAGTTTGAGTTGCCTTTTAGACATCCATTTGGAGAAGTCGAGTGGCCCCTTTTGAAGTTAGAATGACTTTGTAACTTGCTTTGGCTAATAAAATAGGAGAGGTGAAGTGTGTCATTCTGGTGGAGACATAAATTTTGGTGACATCACTGTGTAGAAGGCTAGCTAGCGCAGTGAAAAACACAGAGAAAGCTTTGAGGGCCCGACTTTTCCCGCTGTGGATCTTGGCCACGAAATTGAAGTAGGGGTCACGACAAGAATTTTGAATGAAATGAAATGAAATTAATAAGATAGAATAAGGTAGAGTAGGATAAAAGAGGATAGAACCAAATAGAATATGATAAGATAGGATGGGATGAGATGGGATGGGATGGGATGAAATTAAAGAGAAGAGAAGAGAAGAGAAGAGAAGAGAAGAGAAGAGAAGAGAAGAGAAGAGAAGAGAAGAGAAGACAGAAAGACACTGCATGTACACTTAGCAAGAACTGCACACTTAGCAAAAAAACTGCAGCCCGTTACGATGAGAGAAGATGCCATGAATGCATGTACTGTCAAACAGTACTGATCTTTTGCTAACCTACCTCTTATTTACCTTTGCAGTAGCCAATGGTTTTCCATAACAGGATAGTTAATATTGTTCATATTTTCAGTTAGGATATTGGAAGGGAAAGAAGGTTGATGGAGAAAATCCCCAGGTCACAATCTATTGCTAGACCTGCCCCTGCTGACCTTTCCAGCCTTGTTCTCTTTCTTATATCAGCTTATCACTCATCATGGTATATAACATTAGTAGGACTGCAGGGCCCAGTTATGAACACCAGTTATGCATGTGCTCAGGGTCCTCGATGATGGTGTCATTTCATGCACTTGTATCCAAGCCTCTACTCTTCATGCTATCTACATATTTGGGTGCTTGCTGTTACCCACGATAATAATAAGAGTCAATACGAACAAGCCCTTAAATTCAAGCTTGATGACTTGAAACACTCACCTAGCAAGTATTTATTAAACAGCCACCAGGAAAACAACCTTGTTTACTTCTCATGAGCTGCCTATTCAGCTAATCAGTGGGATTTCAAATTGCAAAGCAGATCTTTCTGAAGCCAAGTCACACGGGGTCTTGCTACATCCTATCAAGCAGCTTCATCTCAGAGTGCCTTTGCATCCTTGTCAAAAGAAGAGATTGGAAGCAGCTTACTTCTTAGCCAAAAAGAGAGTGGTTAC
Organism: Rousettus aegyptiacus; assembly: GCF_014176215.1. Taxonomy (NCBI): domain Eukaryota; kingdom Metazoa; phylum Chordata; class Mammalia; order Chiroptera; family Pteropodidae; genus Rousettus; species Rousettus aegyptiacus. The sequence continues at coordinate 11,731,256 of NW_023416295.1, read as the reverse complement.
GTGAATCGTGGTATATCCAACAATGACCACTAATGCAGGAGAACTACATGATATATACAGAAAGGTGTCAACAGACGTTATGTAGAAATAAAACAATCCAATAACCAAGAAAAAGAAGACAAAATAGTGTTTATTGAATATTCTCATTCGAATACCAAATAAAAGATATATACATATACCCATATGCCTGCCACATATGTCTACATATTTTGAGCAGAATATACCAGAGCCTGTTGATAGTGGCTGTCCCTGTTGAGAAGGACTGGGAGTCTAAGGTAAGAGATTAAATTACTTTTCATTGTTTATCAAGTGTTCTAGTAAACCATCACGAGTTCTAGAGTTAGAATAATTCCAGATCTCTTCCTTGGCACACAGTGGGAACGTATGTCCCCCATTCTTTTTGAGATTAGGTGGTCTGGCTTGCTTTGGTCAACAAAATGTGAGCAGATATAAGATGTGTCATGTCTGACCAGAAGTCTTAAGAGCCAATGCCCCACTCACCCAGCCTCACCAGAAGCATGTGCAGAAATGAAACCTCCATCAGCCAGAGACCCTGAGTGACCATGATGAGCAGGCCTCTCCTGCACATGTAGAGAGAATAAGAAATAAACCTTCATTATCTTAAGCATCTAGGAGTTGAGGTTGTTTGTTACAGAGGCATCACCCAGCCTATCCTGGCTGATACAACACAGAAAAGAAACAACGTATAGAACCTGGGAATCACATTGAAACTTTTCAGTGTTTTTAAATGTTAAAGAAAGAAATGCATTTTAAAATAACAAATTAGTTCACTCATTAATTAAGCAAAGATTTATTGAAGAACAAATACGTTCCAGGCAATGATAAGCACAAGGGAAGATCCGTTAAATATGACAGACAAGATCCCCTTGCTCACAATTAATTAACACGAAGAAAGAAATGAGCAAGAAGAGATTAGATAATAATGTGAGCTCTGAAGAAAATAAAGCCACATGATGCCATGGGAGGGACCGGGTGACCAGTTTAGGGAGGCCTCTGAGAAGAAATCACTTCAGCTGATGATTGCGATTACAATGACACTTATAAAGCCACAAAGAAGTTTGTTAAAACCTCTCCATAGTCTCCAAAGATTTCATTTTACAGCAAAATAACACTTTAAAATAAGTACATAACAGTGGATAAAGTGATGGGGGTAATAGAATCCTCAGTTAGAAAACCCAGGAGGTCCAGCTTTCACCCAGAAAGTGAGGGACCGTATTCAGTTACACCTGCAGATGGAACCGTTAGAGCTCTAAGTGGATACAGGAGCAAGCATTGGCACCTCTCTAAGTGGAGGAGGCCACCAACCGAAAATGTATCCCATAAAACATCCATCGAGATAGCAATAAAAAGGGTGAAATGTGTACACACGTAAAAGCAATTCAAAACATATTTGCCTAATTCTATAAAGATATCAAGACCAGCGCTGAAAGGAGATGAAAACCTGGCGTTGCAGAATCTCTGCCCGGATGGAACCCAACTCCGGGGCTGGTAACATGGCCACAGGGCCAAGTGCCACCAATTACAAAAACATTAAAGGGTTAATCGAGCCTGTGAAGCGTTTCCAAAGAAAGGAGGATCTGAAAGAAAGAAGCTACAATTCCGCTTTTATCAGCAATTCCTCTTTCATATTTTTGTATCGAGCTAACTTTATTCAATCATTCTGCAAAGGTCAAGTGGGATGTGTCTTTCCTGAACTATTTTCATATTTCATAACACAGACCGAGTAACTGGATAATATCCACTGGATTTCCAAGGACTGGAAGACATTTACGCCCAAGTGCTGATTTCCTGTGGTGTGATATTAGTCGCTTAGACAAGGGGGTTTTATAGAATGCTGTGTGTGTGGGTAGGAACTCGGCCAAGTCTCTTTTTGATGTCTGAAAAATTGTCCAGCTACCAGCTGTCAGAAACATAGTTTAACTGCGTATCATCAGAAAAAGCAACGCGTTCCAATTCATCTCTACAGCCATAAGGCATGATACCCACAGGTTGCCATAAGCGACACTCCTTTTAATGAAATAAATGATTCAAACAGCATAAAACCCATTTAGCTGATGTCCCCAAGTGGATACAGGAGCAAGCGTTGGCACCTCTAAGTGCCACCACACACCGTTATTCAGATAGCCCTCCATCCAGAAACACGGCACTGGGGGTCGGGGACCCCTGTCTCCGACCGACCTTTGCTGTCCTTCCTGTGGGTCTTAGAAACATGCCTGTTTTCATAACAAAAGGTGCAGTGGTAAATAAGCCATCAGTAAAGATTCTCTGGGGCAGAAGTCAGCTTATTATTTTTCTGTATGTAACTTCGCTCCCTTAATTTTTCGGAACGGTTAGTGATAAAAGAGAGTCATTTTAAAACTGCACACATACACAGCAAAAAGGAAAAGAAAAAGAACCTGTGAATACATTTTTCAATATATTTTGTGATCTATTTTGTGACTTCTCCAGTAATGGTCATTAAAAATAATCCCTCCATGTATGTTAACTATAATTAAAAATAAACTTTGAAAATTAATTTCTCCATTATTTTAGTAACTTGGGTAGGTTAAAATCCTGGGGACACATTTTATAATCTGCATAATGTGATTAATATGATTAAATAATAATTTTAATAGCTAACTTTTATTGATTGCTCACCATTGGCCAGGCATATTGCAAGATAACATTTAACCTTCGTTAGAATCCACTAAAGAAATCATCACCATTTTTCTTTCTTTATTGAATTCGAAATTAGTTTAGAAAAATTAGAAACGGATCCAAAATCACACCGCTAGTCAATACTTTTAAATTGCTGACCAGGAATTTAAAACCTAAGTCTACAGTCCTCCAAGACAATAGCATTAGGATTCTCAGCCTTCCGAATACTATTTTCAGAATGATATGTCATTTTTAAGGACTTAGAAGGTGCAAAGGAGAGGGAGGAGGGTTGTCTCAGAGGAACGTCCCCGTTCTTTGGAACCCTCTCAAGCCCAGCAGCTTGGGGCTCTTTTCCATCTTATCCGTGGTGTCTCCGGGCAGAGATGAAGGCATCTCTCCTTTCCCATCTCGGTTACCGACCCCAGCATCGAAAAGCAGCTCTCCCACGAGGATCTTCCCAGCAGTGTACCTTAGGCTGCGTTTCTCCCTGCTCTTAAGCAGGGAGACTAAGGGAGTCTTAACCTTAGTCTAGCAGTCGCACATGTAGGTACAAACCCTTATGATGCCCCCAGGCCATCTCATCCTCTCCAATGGCGTTTCCTCCATTCGCTCCTAGCTGGCGGGGCTGCAAATCCTCCCCATGAAAAGTCCATTCTGTTTCCAGCCCTCTCAGAGCACCGCTGAAGAGAACCGCTCCGCCCTGGCCCGGGGCGGCCAGGCCTCTCCGCTTCTGCTCAGCGTCCTGCGGCACCCACCGCCTCCTCCCTGCCGCTCTCAGCTTGGGAGAAAGCGCGGACAGCGGCGGTGGACGCCCGCAGCTGTGTGGCCTCCCTTCCACCTGCGGACGTGTCTGTGTTCTTCCCTACGTCCCTTATTTAAGTAGAGAACGTTTTAAAACTAGGCTTTTTGTCCTGGAGGAAGCCGGTCCCTCCAAACGTGCGCCGCGGCTTGCTCCTTCCCTTCCTGCTCGCATGGCGCCCGTTTGCTTCCATCCTTGTCCTCGTTTCTGCCTCATCTTTAGGATCTCTCTTCTAGTTTCCCAGGGCTGCCATCACGAAGTGCCACAAAATGGGTGGCTTATCACGGAACTTTGTCTTAACAACTTGGGAGGCTGGAAGTCCCAAATCCAGGGGTGGGCAGGATCGTTGCCTCTTGGGAGGCCGGAGGCGCTGAGACGGACCCTGTCCCGGGCCTTCTCCTCGCGGCTGGTGGTTGCTGGCGATCCTCGGCGTCCCTTGACTCACACCTGCAACGCTTCGATCTCCACCTCTGTCACCTCCCGCGTCTGTCTGAGTGCCTTCCCTTTTCATAAGGACACCAGCCGTGATTGGATTAAGGGCCTACACTACTCCAATATGACCTCATCTTAACTTGCATCTTAGTTCCATCTGCAAAGACCCTGTTTCCGAATAAGCTCATGTACCCGGGTACCAGGATTTAGGCCTTGGGCATATCTTTTTGAGGAACACAATTCAACCCACGACAGCCTCCCATATCATCAGCCTATTCTTCTGGGCCCATGCACCGAGTCGAATCCCTCCCGTCTTACTAAACCAGGTAATGCCTTGCTTCTCCACCCCTCTGTGACATCCACACAGATATCTCCAGCCAAATACGACTTTCTGACTTCAGAGTTACGTATCAGCGCCCGTTGGGCAGCCCGCCTTGGATGTCCCAGAGACAGTTCACCGTGTCGAGCAGGTTGACAACGATTAAATTAAATTCTGACACACAAGAATATAACTGAGTCACCGTCTTTATCCTCCAGAAATTTAAACTATGGAGAAGATAGGCAAGCTTTAAACAGTTATGAAACTGTTTATAAGGGCAAGTCTGGTGTTCCAGATCTCCTGATATAGCTATGAGAAAAACATTTTCACTTTCTTTTTAATGCTCAGCTTCTTAGAACGCACCCCCCCCCACACACACACACACACACACACACTGCTTAACCCCAAGAAGTCCAAGCTTCGAGCAGATTCCTCTCATCCCAACAGGTCTGGGGATTCTTGGGAAATGACCTCATCTTACATAAGCCTCACATTGCCATCCCAGTCGGCGATCCGACTTTGGATGGCCACTGTATGTGATACGATACCTCTTTTCCTCCTCACTCAGCCTTCCTCAAGCTGCATCTGATGCTGTTCCACCACCTCTCCCCAACTCGCGCATGGACCCTTCCCTTAATTCCTCAGGATGATAGCTAAGGCCTGACTCTTCTAAAGGGTTGGAAATAGCAGAAAGAGACTACAAACCGGAAAACTCAAACCTCGGCTCAGTCTGTGGGCCCTCTCAGACCCTTCTCCACCTGCGCCCTCCCGGCTCTCTCTAGGCTAGGGGACTGGTACAGATCCACATGCGAGGCTCCTGTGCCTGCTGGATGCTAACCCTCTGGGTTCTGCCAGCGGGAGCCCCAGCAGGAGTTGGCAGAAGGGAGCAAAGCAAGGCCAGGATCGCTTTCCCTTGCCTCACTGCCCTTCCAGTTGCCTCTCCAAGTCTGTGTCCCTTCATCAGAGGCCACCCTCAAAGCCAACGGCTCTCTCTCGCCAGGTTCCCCTAAGCTCTCTTGCCCCCTCCACAGCAGCTCTACAACTCTCCTGGGACTTCTGCACAGTCCCTTGCGATTTCCCTACATACTTCCAATTCTGTAAATAGTCTCTTTATTAAAAACCCTTCTCTAAATTTCCAAATTCAAGTGTAGCATCTGCTTCTTGTTGACCCTGACTGATTTAACTCATGGTTGCCTGAGCGTACAGCACCCCGGACCCTAATGTTCCCGCCTGCCAATGGGCTTCTGGGAACAATTTCCTTCTCTTGAGCAGGCCTCTATTCTTCCAAGCCCAGAAAGAAGAAATTGGTCTCCTATACGTTAATGTAATATGCAAACATAAAACTCCACCTACAGAGAAAGCCTTTGGCATCCTGCAAAACTATGTAATTCCTCATCTGTAAGTACAGCGGTATGTTCTTTACTATCCATCCCAGAGTAGGATATTTGCTGTCTCTTTACATGACCAAAAGACCCACTCGAGTGTGTTTGAGAAGGAGGAAAGACACAATTTGCCCCCAAAAAGAATTTAAACTTGAAACCTAGAAAAAGGATAAAGGCAGTTCTTCCCGTTTTTGCCCATCAAGCCTGAGCAAAAAGCTCTTGCAGTCCACCCTCAGAAAAGTACCCAATTACGTGCAGTTGGATAATTAATAAGAATAGTTCATCCCAGTCAGCTTGTAACAAAGGGCACTGCAGCTTCCAGACCTCCAACAAGGAGTTCTCCACCGACAAAAATGCAGCTGGGCCACCAGGAGTTGGCACTGTACCCTACCAAGCTTCTGAGGGGATACCTTAGAAAGATGATAATCATGACAGAGATATGTTCCTTCTCCCATAAGTTTCTTATTGATCCCCTGAGGTTGAAAGTCTCTCAATCCATTTTTAAGGAAAAGGGAATTGTCCCAGTTTATCTAATCTCAGATCCTCTGAACCCTGTAAACTGGAGCTCCCTGGAAGGCTCCGGCTGAGGACCTGTCTTACTGGAGGACTGGGGAACCCCGTGTCTGACTTCTGGCAACCCCAGAGCTGGTATTATATAGAAATGGAGCTGACATGCCCTTTGCCACTGCATCTGCCTAGTAACTTTCTATCTATCCCTAGAGCTTCAGCTCCAGGGTCACTTTTTCTGAGAAGTGTTCCGATGCAGGGCAGAGTCATACCCTCTCTCCTTGGCTTCCCTTACTAACTTTTCCTTACATGTTACTTAGTGTTCCAACCCTTTGATTATTGATCCAGCTCATTCAGAGCTGCAGTCTTTTGACAGCACGGACTGTCTGATTCACACTGTAAACCCACCACCCAGCATACAGGAGGACCTCGGTAAGTATCGAACAAATTAATTACCCAGGAAATAATAAAAAATAAAAAATAATAATAAAAAAAACACTGCCTATCTCCCTCACATTAAAAACAGTGAAAAGAGCTGGCATTTGTGGAGATTATTTTCAAGTCTCCAGAGCTCTATCAATGCTCGGCTTTGTGGGGTAGGAGAGGAAACAGATGAGCAGGGTCAAAGGGCAGTGATGTTTTCACCTCCATGATTAAAACCCTCCTGAATGCCACGAGATTGCAAGAGCCCGGGGAACAAGATCTCAATATGCCCCTTGGGGAAGAGCCCCAGCACTACTGATCTCCATGTGGTGGGGCTTTGTAGACCTACAGCTGAGGGCATGAGGGGCTCGTAGCACGATGCCAACCAAACCGTAATTTTACACTCAGTCTCACACAGCACCACCGTCCCTCTGGGTCAAGAGCTGGTGGTGGGGTTTGGGGCAAGGTAAGTCTAAAGTGTCTCCACATTCCAAGGTGGCTTCCTCCTCTCACCTCTGCCGTGGTGCGTGACCCTAGCCACTGCTTCCGTCAGTTTTCCGGTCAAGTGTGGCCAAGGCTTTAAGGCAGCCAACGACTTCTCCCTGACTTCTTGCTTCCTCATCCCTCTCTGCACCCGTCTCTATGGATTCTAAGTCCGGTGACCTGGGTGGACCCAGATTTAGTGTTTTGTTTTCATTTTCTAACTCCTCCGATTACTAAATAGCCTGGGCCGAGAACCAGCGCTCTACACAATAAACTAAGGGGCTATTTCTCTTTTCTGTTCTAATCCCCTCAGTGCTAAATCCTGAAAATCATGATTCTGTGTCATCTATATCAGTCAGAAACACCAGATATATGGCTTTCAAGTGATCTGTTAGGCCCTGCCTCCTACTCCTTCCCTAAGGTTTTATACCAGTCTGATCTCAAGACCATCAGCATGCTTACCTGAGCCAAATGGCTGGCCCCTATACCCCAGGTATTATCACAATTATCACCCTTGTTCACCCCATTTCACACATCCTTGAGGTTGAGCTCCTTCTTCAGAAGATCGCGTGGGACAGAGAATATAATAGAGTCCCTCTTCATTCATTTATTTATTCTTTCATTCAAAAGGCAGATATTGAGTACCCATTATGGGTCAGACATGGCAATAGGCACCTGGGTTACAAGGGTCAGCAATATTGAAGAGCAAATCTATTGAAAAAGAAAAAGAAAAAGAAAAAGAAAAAAAAAAGAACTAGTTTACATCCTTGGCATTTGGCAAGAAGCCAGAGTCTGCCTCTGTTTCTTCCTTTTCTCTCATACATCATCTAACACTAACTCCAGATCTATGAATGCTTGTCTAGGGCTAAGGCTGGCCTTGCAGATAGATCTCTTTGCATAAATAGTGTTCTCGCCACCTGCTCTGCCTCTCAATATCAAACACTAACTCTCTTATCCATAACTAATTAAACATCGAAAATCATTTACTCAGAATGGTAAGGCTCAAGTCTTCAGCCCCAAAATATGTGGCCTTCATACAGAGATCTTGATTCTGCTTCCATCGGTTCCATGTGGTCGGGATTATGTAGTTTGAGGAGTGATTCTTCCATGCCATGTCCACACAAAGTGCATTGATTGGTCCATCCCCTCCCACATTTAGGACTCTTTCAAAACTCACAGCCACGAGTGAGTGACCTTGTCCATTATAATGATTCTGCATGACAACGCTAAGATCCCTTCCACCAGAGGATGTTGCCCAAATATCCACGTGTAAAAATACATTTCCAAAGTGGACTAATTAAAACCCTAAGACAATATGTTTGTTTCCATTACAGATGTGAAATATTCCTAGCAGAAATTGCTGCCAAGGAAGGAGTCAGCAGCTGACATTAATATATCTATTATTAAATAATTTTCAGTTTCGGTTTTCAGTTTTTACTTTTAACTTTACAAATTAAATTGTATAACTGTGGAACAAAAGGGGAGCCCTGCCGTACACGATCAAGTCAAAGTCCAGTTGAATGCCAAGCACTCGAAGTTCTTAGGGCTGCCCGTCCCAGGGGATGAAAGGAAGGACCCCGACTTGGGTTAGCACTGAGGAAGTCAGGTCTCCATTCCCTTGGAGATGGATTTGATACAAAAAGAAAAAAGGGGAAAAAAAAAATCGGGACACAATGAGCTACAGAGCCTTACAACATGGCAAATATGAGCAGAGCAAAGAGACCTCAGAGACATGCAGAAATAAGAGAGGAGCATAAGGCAGCTTATCAGAAAGAGATACGAGCCGCCCGTGGCGAGGTCTGAGATCAGAAGAGAAGGGAAAGCGATACGCAGGTCCGTTTCTGTTGTGTAATCCCACATCCTGCTAGCGTTTCTCTTGTGTAACGGGAGCGAATGATTTTTTTTTTTTTTAATAGCTATTTTCAACTCGACTTTGGCATGAGGAAAGGTTGGCATAACGAAGTGAGCATTGCAAGCAGCATTTGGAAAGGTAAAATAAAAACTGGTTCTACCACCAGGCCGAGCAGAAGGCAAAGCCTGCTCTGCTGTGCCCGGCTACGTACGGCCCTGGCCAAACTAACGAACAATTGCGGACCTCGGCCCACTCATTCGTAAACTGGGGCCCAAAATGCCTACTTCACAGGGTTTTGTGAGGATTAAACAAGATAACAAACCTGAGTGTTTAGTAAGATCTACATTCCTTCCCTGTTATTATAATATTTCTAATAGATAATTGTTAGAATAAGGGCAACATATTTGACCGAAAGGGCAACTGTGTGACCTATAAAGACCTAAAGCATGCAAAGAATTTGGAAACGTTTACCTGGTACACTTCGAGACCTTGGAGTTTTTTAAAGGTGACCTCACATGCTTTAGATCAGTGCTAACCAACAGAGCTTTCTGCAAGCATGGGAATATTCTATATCTGTACTGCCTAATAAGGTAGCTCGGGGCTACCCGTGGCTATTGTGCACTTAGGATGTGGCTAGTGTAGGTGAGGAATTGGCTTTTCAATTGTATTTACTTTGACTTACTTCAAATCTAAATAGCCATTCACGGCTAGTTGGTACCAAATTGAACGATGCTCCTGGAACAATGCTTTCTGACTACAAGGTTCTCCCACACTAGTCTGGACTTGGGGAAGCAGAAGTGTGAGTTTAAGCATATAGGCCTGGACTGAAATCCCCGTTCTGCCACTGAGTGATCTCATGAAAGTTCCTTGTGCCTCAGTTTCCTCATCTGCAAAAAAGGAATGTTGATGACCTCACCTGCTTCATGTAAGATGTTGGGAGGAATAAATACGTTAATACAAGTAAGAACCTCAAAGGGTATTATAATGTTTTCCCTGATAGAAACAGCCTCATGCTTAACCATAACTATGTATCTACTCCTCTGCCTTACCCACTAGGTTACAAGCACAGCAATAACACCAGTGCCGAGCACATTTAGATTCTCGTTAAATAAATGAGTTTAGATAAGTGTTGGAGAAGGGAAAGAGAGAAAGAGGGAGAGAAGGAGAGAAAGAGGGAGGGAGAATAAATAAAATAGGCAGTAATGTTTTTCATGAAGAGTGAAAAAAGCTTCCAAAACAAAATAAAATATGAGAGCTTTTGATAAAAATTTTGGTGGAAATAGCCATTGGGGATGAAGACGAAGTTAGATGCTCTGAAGGAAAACATACTTCTGGTGAAGAAATGTAATAGCTCTGAGAAAACCAAGGAGACAGGGAATTGGACTTGAGGGTTTTTTCTAGATTCCACATCTATGAAAATACACACTTCAATCTTTAAAAATGCGTTCAGCCAAGCTTCTTCGAGAGAATACAACAGTGGGTTGCATAACTTTATTTGTCCATGTAATATTCCAATCTAAACGCCACCATTAGAAGTGAAGCAAACGTTTTGTTGGTTCCCCGTTTCCAAGTTTTTATTAAACTACATTCACCAGCTCCCCCCTCTTTCCCACCCTCCCCCACCACCAAAAAAAGCAGTGTCAGGTGAGTTTTCATAACCGTTTATTCATTATAAATAGTAAATATTTACTGCACTTTTTACATGAAAGACATTTTTACAACACATTGTTGTTGGTTGAGGCTGCATCACAAAGGTAGAGCTTCTCTCCATCCATCGCCCTCTAAGACCAATGTGTGAACTAAACTCGGGACTATGTCTAGTCTCACTAACCCACTAGGTTGTTGACTCTAAAAGGAATGTATTTGTGCCTACCTCGTTCACGGCTCCGAGAACAGGAAGAAATAAATAACACTGCCTTCCACCTTCTCGTTCCTCGTAACATCTCAAAACACGAATTTATTGACATTCTAAAATGTCACCACACAGACGTATGTAAACCTCAGTTCCTATAATCTTTTAATATCGGATATCATTGTATGATTTAAGAGTACATGAGAGCCATGTGGACATTTCTGTTCTTGCCCTGCCTTTCAGAGAAAAGAGAAGAATGTAAACGCAGTTGTCTTAAAAAGCATCATTCTCAAACGTGGTCTCTGATCCAAAGGAGCGAGCCGGGTGTCGGGTGTCCAGCAAATGGCAAACATCACTGCATTCTACCACAATACATCATGGGCTGCGAAAATAAAGCACCTGCAAAAATATAGTTCTGATTCTGTCTATATGGCCCCGGCCATTGCCGAAGCCTCCGTGAGGTACACAGTATTGCACACTGATAAGCAGCTGTGGGAATGCACATTATCTCTTCACCCCGCCCGCCCCCGTCCCCTGCCCAGGTTGGCTTCCAAGTGAAAATGAATTGGGGAAATCATCACACACCACTCCCACACCAGGAAAGAAAACGAGCTTTTCTTCCCATTATCCCATATGCTGCTAGCAAGACGTGTCCTTCCTGGACGTGGATTAACAACTGAATTACAAATGAAGATAAGATAACAAATAATTTATTTGGGAGGTCCTTTCCATCTAGTCTAACTTCCTAAAAACGGTGGCATTTATTTTTATATGAATTTCCAGTGTGTAGAAGTGAAGGATTCCTCCATTTCTGCTTCATTAAGTGAGCAGTTTTAAAGTTGTCAGCATTGGACATCGATCGTGTTCAACTTCAGAAAATTCTGTGACGCTATCTTAGAACATTCTGCTCGCCCACACCGGTCCAGATGAATCTCACATGCACACACATGCACACATGCACGCAAACATGCTCTCTCTCTCTCTCTCTCTCTCTCTCTCTCACACACACACACACACACACACACACACACACACACACACACAAATGGAATGTTTTAGCTCCTTGATCATCAGCACAAAAAAAGAGTTGGGATATTTGATACGTAGCCATGTAAAATCATTGCCTTAAAATGTTGCATTTGTCTTTTATTGTTCCGGGTCTTCCTTTTCTCCACTGCTTTTGTCCAACATGTTCAAAAGAATTTGAAAGCAACTACTGGAGAAAGAAAATCAATCATTCTCCTTTGTTTCCTGTCAAGACTGCCCCCCAAAAAGGGTGATTCTTTTTTTTTTTTCTGAGAAGATTCTTCATGTCTCGGCTGTGGAGACCGGAAACGGGGCCAGTTTTAACTCCAAGTGGACAGTCCACTTACGCGATATCTGGCTTGAGATAATGAAAGGCACCTGTAAGGAAACACACGTGACTTTTTAGGTCATGCGGGGACAATTCACAGCAAGGGGCAAAATCAGCTACAGGCTGACAGTGTCATATTTAATACCGTGGTATCAAAGGATCGAGACTAATATTTTTATTCCTGAGACAAGTTTGACACAACTCTGTGTCCTTGGGATTATACTCCATAAGATCCTTGAGCTGACCTCATTAAGAACATGTGTTTCCAATGCCAAGGGTTATTTCATTTGGGCCAACCCTCGCGTTTTACCTAGTGGCAATCAGGTTTCACATCTCGGCAATTAATAACCGCAAGATGTTGTTGACATCGGTTAAGAAAATAATTATACAAGCGAGGCCTTGCGGGAACGATCAGCCGACTTTGCCACAAAACCGAGAGTGGACGTGAGGCTGAGTCATACTGCCGCCTCGCCTTTCTGAAAGAAGAGTTACCGTTTTCCACCCTGCCAGGAATAATTACCCCCCCCCCCCAGAAAGTGCAAGGCTTACTTTGTCCGTACTGCCCGTATTGGTAGCCTGTGACGGGATCCATACTGTAGCCCGTGGTGCTGTAAGTGGGTGGACAATAGGACTGAGATGTGGGCAGACTGTCCAAGCTCTTCATATGGTCTAGTCTCTGACTGCAGCTGGCCGACACCGTGGTGGTAGGTTCCAGGCCCCCGGTGAGGGGGGAAAGAGCGTAATCGGTCTGGGGCTGATGGGGTACCCCTCCGTGGTTGGTCAGGAGTCCCATTACCTGAAATAAACAGGCGGATTGGGAAGGAGTGAGAATGCAGGGAGGGCCAGGTAAGAGCCTCTAGCTGACGGAATAACTGGAAACGTCCCGCTTTTATTTCTTTGGAAATCCGTTAAAGAGCTGTCCAGAAGATGGTGGACAGAGTGGCAGAGATCTTACATCGCACCCAATGATAACATCTCACTGTGGTTTCAGAAAAAAAAAAAAGAGAGGGGAGGGAAAGGGGGCAGGAAGGGAAAGAAATGAAGGAAAGAGAGAGGGAAGAGGGAGATTACGCCATGCCCCTAGTGACGAAACAGCATTTCAAAGAAGGGGAAAGGAAGGAGGGACACAGGGACAGAGGGATGGCACTAGGGAGAAATTACATCTGTTCACGTAGAATAATATCTCATCAGCACATCTGGACGTTCACATGCGATTTTAAACAGGCATTCGCATATTTTTGTTTTAAAGTTAAGTGAATCCAAATCAAATTCTTTTTGTGAATTTTAAGATCTATGTCTCGTCCTCTCAAGAAAGTCCCTCTCCCTTTCATGGGCATCCTTCAGTAATTAGAAATAACTGCTCCCACCCTGATGCTTTCCTAACACGTAATCATTACCTCAGTCACCTCTGTGGAATTGTGAGAGCTTCATACACCTTTATACACCCAGCATATAACAGAGTGAATGAATGAATGAAACTAAATGAACGAATGGAATGAGCGAATGAAGGGCAAATGTTGCTCCAAGTAACTGTTCCCATCACCTATTTTTTCATTTCTTCTGTAAACTAACATCTCTAATAAAGAAGCGTCACGTGGAAGGAAAAACCCGAAATGCAAAGATGTTATAAAAAGTCCATTCGGTGTTGTAAATAACCCTCAAGAGCAAGAGAACTTAAAACAAAACTGTGACAACAGAACAACTTTCGGATTAGCACGGTGACAGGTTTCACAAACTCAAGCTCGCTGACCCTTACAACACCTTGTGACAGAAGTAAGTGGATAATTAATGTGGCAGCTGGGAACCTGCCGCACGAGAGAGGAAGTGATTTCTCTCAGCTTCCTACAATTCAGTGGCAGGGCTCAAACGGTGATTGTGCAAATTGACTGCAGGGGAGAAGAACCCTCACTTGCTTATAACATATCACCTGCTTACAAAGTGTGGAAATACGGGGACCCACGATTGCACAATGTTGCCATAATAGTCTGGGTGTGTTTTAGGGCGTCCGAAGCATATGGATATTAGAGTGGATATTGAATGAGAGGGAGAGGAGCCCAGCGCCTGACTCCAGGCCTCGAGCTGGCTTCCGAGGAGATTCGGGCCACAGAAGCCTGGATCTGCGGGTTCCAACAGGGCGGGAAAGAGAGAGGAGTCTTACAGCCCAGAAAGCATCCTAAATTAGATTCCAAAAACAATGAGGCCACAACTCCCTTGGGGAAAGGTCTGCATAATCCTCATAGCTAAACGAAATCTTCTTGAAATACAGCTTTAAAAGGATCCATCTCCTGAGAGGGAGAAGGAAAGAGAGAGAGAGAGAGAGACAGAGACAGAGACAGTCAGAATCTCCTCACCGCCTTCCGTGGATTATCTTTTCTTGCACCATTTTAACAACCCACCGATTTCTGTCACCTTTCCCGGAGGCCCTGTTCTGCATGTCCTTCCCTCCCTTTCACTTGAGTTACGGTGTATGAGCACGTGGGGAGGCGGGCCAGTGTGGGGAAAGCAGCATGGTAATTGAGCTACATGGTGAAATATCTTCTTAAAAATCTCTAAAAATTACTTACATTCTTTAAAAAAATCATCTTATGTGACAGAGCGTTGTTTTGTTTTATTAGAGACTTAGGGACAATGAAAATCACAAAGTAAAGTGAGATTCGATAGGACTCACAGCACCAGGAGGATGAATGTCTGTAGACTCTGGGGTTCCCTTAGGGCCCCCCCCCAAACTGTAGCAAGTTAATTGCTTTGTCCTCTCTTTTTAAAAAGTCGAACATAACCTAGAATGCCTTTAAGGTATTTCCTGAACATTCTTCCACTACATGTTGTTTTTTTTCTTTTTCATCTTTCTTTGAGCTTAGAGAGATGACTTTATAGTGGACACTTGCAAAATTCATAAACTTCCACTGATATATTACTTCATTAAATATTTTATTTCAAGCCAAAATTACTTACATCTATTAGAAGAAAAGAGTCTTTAAAAGAGGTTGTTCAATGCTAAATACACTTTTTTAATCAGGGGTACTTTTTTGTGTACTAGTCTAGTGGACAAGAATGGATAGGGAAAATAAAAATATAAAAAATGTAATTTTTTAATGAAAGAGGGATCATGATACGGGGTACAAATATTTTATTGTAAATAATCTGTGCTAAGTAAAAAAAAAAAAACGCTTGGAGAAAGCAATTTTGTAACTATCAATTCAGAGAAGAAAATTATCCAGTGATACTAGATAAAAAGGAAATATGTTTTAAATTAACAGCGTTCTTCATGAAGATACTTGAAACTCAGTTAATGGTATGTTACTTTAAGAGAGAAATAGAAAACTCTATATATAGTTATAATTGGAGAGTAAGAGCAGAATTTTATTCAAAGCATGTACACTCTCCCATGAGCTATATATACATTTTTGTGATAAACTTTCTTTTTAATCCCCTACCATACATTTCTTGTTTGCATAACTTTGAAGGCAGCAATAACTTTCCATGGGGGGAAAAAAGCCACAAAGATCCTAAAAGAGAAGAAATGAGTCTTTCTTGTAAGTAAAATTTAGCTCATCATGTTCGTGGAACAACTTTTTGCAATTGCCGAATTAGAAAAAAAAAACAGTAGGTCGGGATTTACATATAAGACCTTGAAATATATCTCTTGGAGGATGGAGAAGCTATCAGCCAGGGCCCTATTCTAGGGCAAAGAAAGATAGTTCCTCTAAGACTCCGGAGCACAGTGTCTTTTTAAGATACCTGGGAGCATGATACAGTTAGGAGGGATGGCTGCTGGGTATCTGGAATAGAAAGGTACTTGTTGGGTCTTTCCGTCAGTATTGCCACTCTCATACACAAGAAGCTAGTGACAGTTTCTGCTTCAGCAGCTGCTCTTAGCTCAGCAGCCCAATACTCCCCGTGGCAAATGTGAAGCAATTAAGAAGGCCAGAGACCAATTAGCTCAGGTCCCTTTGACTTGCCTGATAGAATCCAAAATCAGACATTCTCTCACAAATTCTTATTTCCGTTGTGATTGTCACATATTGTAACTGGGATTTTTTTTCTCAAGAATTGTATAAGGACGAGGAAAGAGGCACTAATACTGTCCTACGTTTGGTCTGAAAATGAAATGAATAAAAAATTATAACTAATGTAATTTATCTCAAAATTTTGCACTGAGAAGACTTGAGAAACATACATCTTAATAACTTGTAATTTAAAAATTAAAAATGAAATCTTTCTTGGAACAAAATAGTGAATACATAAATACAAAATACATTTCCCTTAACATCATTTTAAACCTCAAATCTCCATGGAAGGTTCCTATTACACTTTTATATACGTTTCTTTAAAAGCTATTTTGTATTTCATATGGTCCAAGGGGCACCATGGAAATTTCTTTTTGCTGTACAAAGAAGTTGGTAAACAAACTTCTTGGAACTCCCCCAATATGGTTATAGAATGTTTTCTAGTCACATTTTCTCTTTAAGAATACTGTCAGGATTTCTTTTATACATGATTTTCTTACAACAATTTGTAATTCAAAGCATAAAATAAAATCTTCACTTGTTGCAAAGTGCGTGTGTGTGAGTGTGTGTGTGTGTGAGTGTGTGTGTGTGTGTGTGTGTGTGTGTGTGTGTGTGTGTGTTTCCTTCCCTCAAAAACCATTAGTAAGCTATTTCTACTACAGGGCAGGCATTTTTCCCTGATATATTTATATTTTTAATTTGGGGTGGTGGGAAGCACAGTTGCTTGGCGTCCACAAACAATTTCAAAAAAAAAGAAAGAAAGAAACTCAATTCTATCTACTGACCATTGACCACATTCTTATCAAATGTCAGATAAATCCAGGAGGCGGGAGGACCAGGAAATAAACTGTCTTTTAATAAATATCTCTGCTCTGTCCTATGTGGAAGGGACTTAGGGAAAGAACTTAGTTTTTACTTTTAGTTGAGTACAACTCTTAGGTGAGGCATCTGAAAAAAAAAATCTATTAAGTATGTTTCTAAATAGTACCTCTAAAAACATTTTCCAGATGCCATCTCTTAATTGTTTTATGCATAAACTTTAAAAACAAATTCAAAGCCTCAATATCATGAGCTGACACTTCTTCGGCCGGTTCCTCCGCCATTATTAGAGACATTTTCTGAAGATCTCTTTAAACTCATTCTCAAATTTCAGAATTCCAAATAGGTTGTTTATATCTTGATTGAAAGATTATATGGTTCAGGAAAAACTAACTCTTTACAATTGCTTCATGCCACATTTCTCTTGAATTAATTTTCCTATTGTAAGATTTAATATAAAAGATAAAAATGATGGGCCAAATTAAGATTTACATTTAAACAGTGTATCTGGAAAATATTTGTCTTGGCCTAGGCATTATGGCTTTGTCTTCTGCTAAAAGTGCTCAAGGCTTATCAGAAATTTAAAATGATTTAGCAAATTATGGTGTCCATCTAGACACTTCTTTTTTGTTAATGGAAATCCTGGTTCACAACTTTTTTTGTTCTTAAGTAACCAAGTGTTCTTCTGATTTAACATTAAAAACACACATTTAGTTACTTTTTAGAAAACTATTGTGATTTACAGCTATGTGTAATATAAAGGGTTTCTTTTTTTAACCTTCCACTCTTCCCTCCAAGTCTTTTAACTACATATATTTTTTTAAATTTGGATATAACTTATTTTGAGCCAAAAAATAATAAAAATAATCAAACATTTACCTGAATGATTTTTGCAGATACAGGTGCTACTGGAGTCTCTAGTAGTTAAATCTCAGTGACTGTATCTTTGAGACTAAAAAGCTCACATTTGAACAGCAAAGAATTTCCAGAACATGTTGTCTTCGGATTCAAATGCCTTAGGAATTACCCTGCAGTTGATTAGCATCTAAATAATTAGATTTTTTGGCCCTGCCTGTTTGAAAGCTCAAAGAGAGAAATTGCCTGAAGGCAGAAGTTTTTCTTAAGGTAAGGATGGTGACCTTCTCACCCAGACCCGAGAGTTACGGGAAGGGCACGGCCGTCCTTTACCTAACCAGATAGAAAACCAATATGTTAAAAAAATGTCTAGCCAAATACATCCTTATTTTTTATTTTAATCTTTAGTGCACATTTTACAAGTAGCTATGTTTAATGCATGTTGAAAGAGTACGAGTACCAGACATATGTTACATATATTTACAAGTTTTATTTGTGAAGAGAGTAGTAAGGACTGCCCCTGTTAAACTCTAAGTAATACATGCTTTAATATCCAGTCTTGCGATCAATCACAGAATCGCCTTTATTTTATCAGTTCTTTAGAATACCTATTTCTCATCAGTCCCTAAAGAATATTGTTGATAGCAATATTCTTTAGGGACTGATGACTAAAATACAAACCTAGGCAAAAAATTAGCATAGAAATGTCTCAAAAGATTCATATATATGTATATGTTATGTATACTATATATAGTACATATATATATGCACGCATACATATATATAGTTTACTTCTAACTAATGATGAACAATCATATTATATCAATCTGTTATCAGTAAAATAAAGCCCAGTAAGAAAAAGCTTATTCCACCGAAATGAAAAAGTATGCCAGTTAATACATTTGGTATTTGACTATGTTAGACCCACCATGGGCCGTAATAAAATTCTCATGTGTTTTAATTCATTTACGCATGCCTGCATTTAATATGCTATGTGACCATGTCTACAATTAATATGATTTATGAGAGAAGAACATGTGACTATTAGGGGGAGTACAGCATACATGTTTTTTTCTTCTATGAATGAAAAATATAACAAAACGGCTCAAGGCAAATTGTTGGCCGTTAGCGTATTAAGATGGCCTGACAGCGCCCTGAGTAAACTTGAGGGAGTTAATGATATCCTCTTATCTGACCCTGACACATTTGCAGCATGTAATTTACAGAAGCTCTGTCCAGGGAATCTTGACAAATGCTCCTGAGGATGTCGGGGCAATGCTCCATTCTAATGTAAAACACATGTGGGTCAAGATGTCCTCATTCATCACTTAACACAGAGGGTCGCAAACTCTTTCTGGGAGGAATGACATTACCTGCTGTTAACTCTTCTCGGTTCAGGGAATTTCTCACAACCACAGTAGCCCTCTGAAGGGTAAGCACTCAAACCTATCATCGTTTCAAAAACCTGTCTGAAAACATGACTGTGGAAAATCAAACATATATCTTGGTTTAATTTCATGACTAGTTCAGGACACGTTTACTAAACATTAATTGACCCTTTAGGACCTAAGATTCCAAATATAGAAAGGGAAAAGCTCTGGGCTTAGGCATCTTCCATGAGATGACATGTAAAATTTTATCTCTAATTGCTAAAAACTAAACCTTCATTCAAGGAAATGCAGGGCTGGTTGAGCCTCATGACCATTCATAAATGCAAACCTTGCTGAGCCTTTAAGCTGCCTAGCTCTGTCTGAGATTTACCAAAAAAACTTAAAATAAGGTAGTTCTATTTTTTGAGAAACCTCCAAACTGTTTTCCATAGTGGAATCTAAAGAAAACAAACAAACAAACAAACAAACAGAAACAGATTCATAGATACAGAGAACAAATTGATGGTTACCAGATGGGAGAAGAGTTAGGGAGGGTAGGTTGAAAAAAGGGAAGGGATTAAGAAGTACAAATTGGTAGTGTAGAAACTTCTAGCCAATCATGAACAATCATATTACATTGTAATATGATATTATATTATATGACATTATATATAATATAATATTATATTACATCTTGGAGATGTAAAGTACAGCATGAGGAATATAATCAATAATATTGTAATAACTACGTATGCTGCCAGGTGGGTACTAGACTAATTGAGGGGATCACTTCATACATATAACTATATAAATGTCTACCTACTATGCTACATGTCTTAAACTAATAGAAAATAATATTGAATGTCAACCATAACTGAAAATTTTACTTAAAAAGGAAAAAAAAACACTTATATAATAAACTAGAAGAAGAGACTCCACTCTGCGCCTCCGAAACACAGGGATATCAGGCTCCGCCATATTCTTATTCCAGTAAAATTTCCCTGGAGTGATGGGCAGACATTCCAGCACACTAAGGGAGGAAAACAGTTGCCCAGCTCAGCAAGAAAATATCTCCTTTCTTCCGGACCACATATGAAGGAGGCAAATATGTCTGTGGCTGCTCAAAGTCAATGCCATACACTCCATCTACTAAATGCCTGACGCTGATAGAAGAGAGGCTTCCCTTCCCTTCTCTCCGCATGAAAGAGGGTATGTCCTTAGGATGGAGAAAAGAGCCAGCTGAACAGACCAAGTGATACCGATTTAAAGAGCAGATGTCAAGAATGAATATATCCTTTAGGGAATGTTTTCTGGCCAATTCCATGGGCTTTGTGGTAAGGCAGAATAAGCATTCATTTAAAATACATGGAAACCTGTAGCAACTCAACAAATGTGGGATGACATCTGAGCATACAGTCTTCTAAGAACCAGAAGCTATGACGCCACGAAGCTAAGAGCCCATCTACCTTCATTTCCTCCCTTACGCAATTCCAGGGGCACCTGACCATAAAGATGTGTTGCTTTTCCACCTGAAAATGTGCTTGTGTCCTTGATCATAAATTGGGCAGTGGCTTATGCCTCCCATCGCACAGGCAACTTTATGTCGGCTGCCAACATATAGGGAAGCCACTTACATAGGTCTTTGGTCTACAGAAATTAAATCCTACAGATCTGGACAAAAACGAGTCTTTGTCACTCAGTGATTAAAAGAACCCTCCCCAGCCAGTTAACTCAGAATTACTTGGATGGCCCCTTACTTTCTAAAATCTTTCTATTCCTGTTGTTGTAGCTTCCTTTATCTTTCGCTGGTGAGAGGAAATCACAAATTCATCAGATTCTCCTGCCTCTGAGGTAAATGCTTCCAATTTATCCGATATCCAGTATCATAGAAGCTGGAATGTATATTTTTCAAAATGCAATCGTGCGATATCGTATTTCAATAAATCAAAACAAGAATAAGAAGAGAAAAACAATAAGACAATCCTTTTTTCTCCCCACACTTAGCCCCATGGAATGAAGTATCATTGGTTCTTGTGTTTGTTGTAGTGGATTCTCGTGCTATTACAATCCGAATTGTACATTGTGTTACTGGGGACTATCATAGCTCAGGCACTTTACAACTACTGCATTCTGAATAATATCAATAACAGTCCTCAGTTCTTTAAAATGTCTAAACGGAATATCTGAAAATACTCAGCCCACAAAAAAACTGCCTTTCTTTCGATATTACTCAGTTTCCACATTTGCTTTCTTTGTCAGGGACAGACAAAAGTAATATTTCTTGTCAGAGTTTCGCATGATATCTCTAAATAAACAAAAATAAAAGTCTTGTTGCAATGGTATTATTACTTTGTCAAAAAGATTTAAATTTCTTAAGTACTGCGTTTCACAACATAACTCTATAAGACAATTCTTTGTTATTATCTTCCGAATTTAAGAAGGAGGTAAAACAGAAGCCAAGCTAGTTTAAGCAAATTGTCAGAAGACACACAGCTAGTGAGGAACTGACAAGTACGGAATCTAATGCTTTTGACCTTGGGGCTCCTTCTTTAGATGGATGAGTTATACCCACAAAGCAATCAATTCACTGAACAAGAATTTTCTTGCCTCCCCTTACTCCTTCGTCTGCCTTAACTAAACATTATTAAGCAGTTAATAGCTTCGTCCTTAAAATTACTTTCTTTCTTGCTAAGTTGTTATACTGAGGGCTGACAATGTGTTGAAGCTGAAGATGACATCAGACGTTGAATAGAAAGAACCACTCCCTTGTAAAAAAAAAAAAAAAAATCAAGGGAACTATTTCAGGAATGGACAAATCATGAGTGGAGTCCCCACTGCATATTCTTTCATTCAGCGCTTCCTAAGAAACGTTCTTCAAAATTTGGAAGTTTGATCCTCAACAAAAGGGCTCTATGGTTAAATTAGAAAATACTGAGTTATAGTAGAGAACCATACAATTTCACTCAAATGTGAGATAAAAAACTGAAAGCGACAGACAAATAAGACAAAAAACAGAGACTCATGGACATGGACTACAGTTTGGTGGTTCCCAGAGGGAAGGAGGGGAGGGGGGAAGTTAGATATTGGTAACGGGGGTCAAATATATGGTGACGGAAGGAAATGTAACTTTGGGTAGTGAGCACAATGCAATATACATAGCATGTGCTGTTGAATTGTACACTTGAAACTTACATAATTTTATTAACCAGTGTCACCTCAATAAATTTAATTTAAAAATAAAAACACTGAGTTAGAAAACATGTTTTCGTACTGCAAGCCTTTAGCAGGCTAAAGCGTACTGAGACTCTGAAAGACAAAGGGATAGAATTCATAACATTTATCGAATTGTTGATTCAGAATTTTTTCCCCCAAACCACTGTACCAAGGAGCCCGCTTTAGGGAACAAGCCTTTATGATGAGACATTGTTTGTTTTCTGGGTGCTCAAAACTGATTACGACCTAGCACCATTCCTCTAGAAGCCCAGAGTCAAAAGGGTAAATAGATACACCATAATATAATCCAGTGTGGTATATGTTTTTAACAAGGTAGAAATACAATAATGTGACATTAACAGAGGCTAAAATAAGAAATTCTGCCCGAAAGAGTCATGAAAGGGTTGACATTGAACTAGAAATTTTCCCATGGATCATAAAGAGTTTTTTAATCTCCGAATAGATACAATAGTTTATTCGATTTTTAATGTAAGCCGCACAAAAATGAGACGGCTGTAAGAAGAAAAAGTAAAGATTCCTTTGAGTCTCTGTCTCCTTCATGACTTCAGCACTGAGGACTAGCTGTGCCATCATCTCTCCGTGAAGAAATAGTCCCTTCAAGGTGGAAATCCTACCCTGTGATTCTTCAGAATGCACTGTCAAAAAATCTTCCAGTTTGCCATCTTTCCCATTGATCAGCAGGGACGATGCAATTACTGATCTCCGAAATTCTAGTTTACCGAACTCTAGCAAAATGTCAAGAGTAATTTTTAAATATTATACCGTACATTGAAAAATATACACCTCTGATGAAACCCAGACTGTTTTGCAGAGACAGATTCTTTAGGGAAAAAAAAAATAGTATACAACTAATGACTGAATCCAGTCTTCTGTGTCTGCAGTACAAAGCACACATTCAGCCTCTAATTGAATAAATATGCAAGTATTCAGATTTCTGTAGATATTGCCATTTTGCAAATGCAGTAATAAATTAAAAGCTTTACATTGCATTCCAACCACATATAAAGGGTTGATTCAGACCACTGGCCTCACACTAGAATCCAGCACAGCTTTACTAACTACAAAGAAAAACTTTTATTT
Source organism: Rousettus aegyptiacus (assembly GCF_014176215.1). Lineage (NCBI taxonomy): Eukaryota > Metazoa > Chordata > Mammalia > Chiroptera > Pteropodidae > Rousettus > Rousettus aegyptiacus. The sequence goes on along the minus strand of NW_023416295.1, from coordinate 11,707,830 downwards.
TAGTAGCTTAATTATAGACCAAGCAATCACACTCCATTTTTTTTTTTTCTCCACAATGGCTAAAGGAATTCAAATGGGCCTAAAAACGATAGGGTTGTTGTATTTGATTTGTCCAAGGTACAGGAGAAAATAACGGATGGAGTTTCTATTTAAATCAATTCAGTAGAAACCAACAAAATTTAATTCTGACCAAAAGGTTTTCTTGTGGCTCCTTTCAGTGACATGATGTAAGTAAGATCCAGTCACCGATGACCGCCCCCTCCCTGTCTTTAGAGAGGAGATTTGGGCCAAGTGGTTGTTTCTCTCACTGTTCTCCAAATCCATAACTAACTCGAGGGACTGTGGCTAGAGCTGACATAAACCAGGGCTCCCCTCATTCTTTAAGGGGAGCGACCACAGCCTTCGGAGAAAAACCAATGGCACCAAGTCAATTACAGTCAGCATCGATTCAACAAATGGATTAGCAGCGATGTTTCCACCACAGACAGAACATCTCAAAAACCTACTATGGAAGAATGGAAACATGCAAATGGCCGGTGGCTATTCTGGGATAGCTGAAATGGGCTCGTTTACCATCATAAACATCCTTGAGCCTTCAGAAACATATGAGGTTTCAGCAGCCCTGGTTCTGAGCTCGTGAGATGCTTTAGAAATGAAACAGAAAAGAGACATGCGCTTTGGGGAGGCGACCACTTTTGCGCGGAATGCCTTTCTGTCCAAGTTTTGTTTGACACCCCACCAATCTCTTTAATCAAAATCACTCCTTTTTCTTCTGCAGATGAATTTCTGGGAAGTGTAAAGGGAAGGAAGTGGCTCTGTTGGGAAGTGGGTTGGTGGGAGGCCACCTGCTTGTCTGGTTTTGAACGATGATAAAAGTAGGCTGAGGGCAACAGGATCTGCAACTTGTGTGTGAAACGGACAAAACAACTGGTCTGGCATCAAGTAGCTTCTGGACACATGCCCAACAATGTCCAGAAAAGCAGCTCTCGGAAACAGGAGCTGGCCTTGCCACCAGAGAAAATTGAACTGCTTTTTCATATATCGAGAGTGCAAGAGAAGGTCAAGGAATGACCAGGTCACAGTAAAAAAGATTGTCTCCTGATATGAAATGGAAAAGTACCCATCACAACCATCTGAATAACTATATCCCATCCACATAAGAAGCCGAGCATGATACATATACCTCGCACGGACAAAGAACCATCATCTTGCCTGGCAGCTAAAGAATTTGAGATAATTGTGAACACTGGAGTTCAAAAAATGACAAGCTAAATCAAAAGCAGCCTTGAGTTTTGTGTACACATATTAACACTTAAATGCTCCTCCTTAATAAGTTTTAGGATTAACAAATGTTTGTCCAAAGAAACTGTGCTGAGCAATTGAAATCAAATTTGAAATGGAACCACAACAGTCTAATACATATATGCATGAAATGGAGAAGCCGCCTAATAAGCGTAGCTGACACAAATATGCAATTTACATACATTACACACTAATAATCTCGATTTTAATATTATTCTTTAAAAGCAACTGGAGGGTGGTTGAGCTAACGGTTTTCTTTTGTGAAGTGTGATTAAGAACAAAAGTTGATCTTGGCGTCTCCCGCCATTAACCACAATCTCGTTAATGTAAAGATCTATCTATCTGCTCTTTCTTGAGTTTTGTTTCTGAGATCATGTCTCATCCCCACAAAGCTGTGACGATTCAACCGGACTTAACAGATGAATGGCCGATAAACCTGATGAGATCTGCAGACCTACTCTTTGTTCCTGAGTTTGCTGAGTGGTGAGCAAACATCCAAGCATTTTCAAGCCTGGCACACAAATCTTTATGAGATTTTTTTTTTCTTTCCTCAGTAGATTATCCATGAAATAGGACAGGTGTACTGGTTATTCAATTACATCTTACCCAAGACCTGGACAAACTTTGAAACAAGGCCTCTGAGCATAGCTCTTACCATGGGGATTTATTAATAACAGTTAAACATTCTCTAAAATAAAACTTTTTTTTTTGTAATTTAAGCCTATTTTCTTATTTTGTCATTCGTTTCACTTGTAAACCGGAAATGAAAATCTGCCCATCTCCTCTAAACATAAAATGTGTTCATAATAATCCAGATTTATACCAAATGTATTTTTAAGTATTGCTGAATTGAGAATACTCAAAATTTATGGCCTCAGAGGTTGCAAAGAGGACTTCCTCTTTTTAAGGAGGGAAATGCTTAAAATGAATATAAGAAAGGCTCAGAAAGCTTCTTGGATATCAAATGGCTCCGTAGGAAAAAAAAAAAATGTCAATGATATAAGAGTAAATGAATCAAAACCATATGGATCAAATTTTCCCTAAAATACACAGTTTGAAAAATTAAGGAGGAAAAGTGCTCGGCAAAATGTGTTTTAGGTTTTACCAAACCCAAAACATTTGAAGAATCATTTGCAATGGTTGATGAACCCTAAATGCAGCCAAGTTGGCCCATTTTTATATAATACATAACAATAAAAAAAAAAAGCTTCCTAGAAACCATGTAACCCACTGATACTGTATTTCACTCAAAAAAATCATTAGAAGCTATCACCAAAAACTGTGGACTTTGTAGAAATAGGATGGGGACAGGGTGTGACATGATAAGTTTGTTGTTTTAATTAGCTTTGTTTTGTGGGGGGTGGGGGTGGCTACGTGTGTTTGGGGGCATAGTAAGAGACTAGTGCTTCTTGGAAAGAAAGTTAATTAGAAGAACATGTTAATTAGTCTCATGTCTTGAGCATATGTTGGTATTTCCTTGGCATGCCATATTCCAAGTCAACATTCCTTTTTCTCTCCTACACGTGCAGGAAGGGGCTGGTAACATACCGTCTGGGTTCGAAGGGGATATACACAGCCTCTATTTCCCTGTGTTCCTTCTGTGTTGTCTCACACCAAGAGGACACAACCTTTCAAAAGAAAGCTGCTACCACAGGGGAAAGCCCTCTCTAGAGTGAGTTGAATGGTTTTCTTTCTTAGAGGGTGTTTTGTCATTCATTATAAAATCCCTGTCCCCTGAAAAGGGGTATGTAGTTCAAACAGAATATAATTCAGAGACAGGAGAAAATTTTGAGGTCATTAGCCTACACTCCTCTCTCACCCATCACTGAGAATCTTGCCTCAAGTCCCCTGACAGATCCAGTCTTTGAGGGGATGAGAACCCAAATACTCTGATTTTGAAGCCTTTCAATCATGCCTGCAGGAAAATCAGGCTTCATATTAGTGCCAGAGCTCATAAAAAACTTTCTAGGACATTGTGCTTCTTCACCAAGTGACATGTGTAATTTCTATTTATAGAGGAATCGGTAACAACTGGAAAAAAGATAGATTTGTCTCTTAACACTGCTGATAAATCACCCGTCTTTTAGATGATTATGTTGCACTGGCCTCAGTTTTTCCATAAGTAAAATGGGAACATTGCCCAGATATAGTTACTGATTCCCTCAAAAGAAATAAATAAATAAACTTGCCAAAAATTAGATAATACACAGACCCTTTCAGCAACTTGAGGAAAGATATGACCAAAGTTCTACAATTTTTTCGTCAGTGCTCTGAGATTCACAGCGCTACTCCAATCCGAGCAGCTGGACGGGTGCGACCTTCCTGAGTCACTGCTTCACACCCGTCGCTCGTGAGCAGAGGCCTTCCCTGAGAGAAGGACTGAGGACGAGTAACAAACACCATTTGGCTAATGGCTTTGATTCCGAACTTTAAAAAATCTTTGCCTGAAGGAGCAAATATGCTAGAAACCCACCCAGAAAAATAGCAACAGAAGTCCACACACAGAGAGAAACAATATAGCTATGAACTCTTTGACAAGAAGATAGAAAGCCCTTTGGACAATAAATAGTTCACGCACATTCTAACTCATGATTTTCAAGTGCAAATGGCAAACAACACATCGATTTCAATGACACTAGAGAAGGAGTCAAATAAAATGCACAAATATTTTTAACGTGTCAAATAACCCCCACTGAAGAGATCTACGATGAATTGATTATAGAGACTCAAAAACTTTAGTTCCAATTCCATTTAAATTAATAGGTGGGGCAAGGCCCACGATGAAATGTAAAAATAAAGAAAAGGCAAGATGCAAAGTTACATACACTACTGTATTTTTTAAAAAGATATGAAAGAAGCACTGAAAGGCAATATGCAAAAATATTAACAGTAGTTGCCCAGGGTAATTTTTTTTCTACTCTAAAGACACTTCTAAAAAATTTATTTCCATTTTCTACAATAGGCATACAGATTATTACTGGGAGAAGTGAGAAGATTGATAGAAAAAACTGTGTAAAGCGAAAAATAGGTAAAGAGAGTATTAGCAAAAAAAAAAAAAAAAAAAAAAAAGTGTAAATTAACCTGAATCCGAAGGTTTAGAAAACTAGTTTCTACTAAATGATTTTAAAATATGACTAAAGTCACTGCCTTTGTTTTTCACGAAATCTGTTTCCTCTTCACCCAAGTATAAATGGACTAGATCAAGTGAGATCTAGACCAGGAGCCAAGAATTCTAGGTTCTAGCTTCAGCCCACTCACTGTTGGCCCATGGCCTTCGGCAGGCCACCAGCTATCTGAGCTTCAGTAGATTTGTCTGCATTTTAGATGTCCAGACAGAGGCCGAAGAAGCAGGAGGATAGGAGAGAAGGGGAATGCTAATCGTATGGTTAGTTTCATCTTAATATTATATGGTCCAATATATTAATTAGCACTTCTACATAATAAGCAATAATTTTAAAGAGTCACCACCCTCTCTTTACTCTCTGCTTTAGTCAACAGGTAAACAGGCGGGTAGATGTGGGCTCTTTTCTTCAAATTTTCTTCGTAATATTTTTAATAAAGCCGAGTAACCAAAAGTAGGGTAGCCCTCCCCCCTTGCTTAGAGTGACTCCTGAGAAGTGCTAAATCCCAAAAGCTACAGAAACGTGAATTCTAATTCCCAATTCTCCTACTCCATTGTTTTGCAAAGATGTTTTACAAGATAGGATTCACTAACTGCCTTTCATTCTTCAACTTTGCCGAGGAAATAAAGGGCTCACTCCGTATTATTTGATTCTTGCCTAACTCATTGGGGAATGCTTCAAGAATGAAGACAACAGACATTCCTACTGCTGGTTTGAGGCAGAAATGTATGGAAGAAATAAATGCAAAATATCCTAGATATTTGCAATGTTTTAAGTAAGGAATTAACATAATATATAAGAGCAGAATAAAGAAATACAGGAAACACTGCAAATTGCCTACGAAATTTTCCATTGTTTAATACTGGAATAATTCCTTCTCTACCATCAACTCTAGAATCATAGCCAAGCTTCTTGAAAATCAATAATTAACTGTTTCAAGATCAAGTGCTAATAATTCCATTTACATAATGCTTATATAATACAGTAAAATATAGTTATTATAACACGCGAGGTGATACACTTATAATACAAACAACTAGCAGCTTCACTTATAGAATACAGATCCGTGTTGTTAAGTTTAGTATGACTGAACACTACAAAATGCTAAGGGAGTCTCGAGTCTCACCTTCCGGAACTGGTTAGGGTTGAAGTTTACTTTTATTAAAACTCTCGACGACCAAATCATGTTCCTAAAATGCTGTTCTCTGACCCCAAGCCACTTATTTTAAAACTGCACAGATAACCACTTCTGATGTTACTTCTAAGCTGATAATGCTATAAATCTAGGCATTTTAAAGATGTATCTCTTAATATAAGTCCATGATTTTCATGCGAAATCACATTCATCAATGCCGGCATTTAGAAATTAAATGCATTCAAGTCCTGTAGGAAGCACATTCATTGTTTTCATGTTGTTATTTTCGGCTGAGGTTTAAAGCCACCTCTTTTTTTTTTTTTTTTTTAATCCCAGGATGTGCTATAGGAATCTATGCGACTTAATTACATTTACTGTTAGCAAAAAAAAAAAAAAAAAAAAAAAATGATTTATGAACTTTTGCCTTTAGGCAGAAATGTTTATTTCATTGCCTTTACTATTCATTCTTTTCAACTCCAGCGGCTTTGAACTTTTCAGCTGCTCAGAGTTATCACTGTGGTGCAGAGCCCGGGAACTCCACTCCCAAGACGAAAACCACAAGTTGAAGAAAACGAAGAAGGCAAAGATATATGAGTCGTTATTTTGGCCACCCTTTGTGCCATTAAAATCTCATTTTCTGCCTATTAGAATGCCCTCTTGGTGCTTAGGCAGCGGTGATAGTCAGTGATTAGTGTGTAATTGACTATAATTGTCTTTTCACTTTTCATTTGTGTCATTCTGAGCTTCTCTCTGTTTTTCTAACCACCGAGAGGAAAAAGGGGGTTAAGAAAAGATAAAGCTGTTAAAACTCTCACTCTCAGCCCTGAAGAGATTCTCGATTGCAATTATAGATTGCAACCCCTCTGTGACATTTCTCCAAATTTAGCGGGCTTCTGTCCTCGCCACCTGGGCCAAGAGCTCCCTAATAAAATCAAGTGATCTGTATTTAAACAACTGCTAATAATGTCAATCTCAGACAGATGCCACGTGTAGGAAATTTAACCAACCCTCTGACATGCAATTATCAAGGCAATTTATTAATACGATCTCTCAAGAAAAGCTCATAGTCCAATGCAAATTAGAAAAACAATTACGACATTCAAAATACCTCTATAGTCCCAAAGAGCAGTAATTCTCCTAATCCGTGCATTTATGACTCATTTACACCAGAGCACTGTAGTCATCAGCTGGGTCCCTCCCCACACAACTTGTTTGCTTCCTCTCAGATTGTTTTATAAAAGCTAACGTTTCCTTATTAGTTGCTTTTGCTCACAACCCATTGGCTGACCAAATACCATTAAAAAAAAAAAAAAAATGTGTGTGAGCTTCTTATCCAAAGGCCAGAACTAGGAGTGGAGACGGCAAAGGCCTCGACAACTAATTATAAACATGAAATCTCTGCGATTACACTAAAAATTACTTGAATTTTAAGTCTAAGCCACAATTTTTGATACAGCCTGTAGGAAGGTTGGAGAGGAAAGGAAGCCAGGAAAGTGAAATCATGTGGCTTATATAAAGAATACATTATGGTTTAAATTTGGCAATTCATTATACGACCGCCTCAGGGAATTGGCTATTTGGTTCTGGTACACAGCAAATCGTCTGTCTGGAAACACGGGACTGACCTGAGGTGAAAGGCCATTGCCAATGGCGGGGTTCATGGGGTTGGAGGGCCCGGACGGAGGCACAAAGCTGTCTGTATAGCTGGAAAATCCATGCCTGGTGCTGGGGAGACAGTAGGCAGAGCTGCTGTCTGGGTTTGAAGGAATTGTGCTTTGGTGTACAGTGCTCGGAGGAAGCGGCTGAGGTCTGTGGACGGTGCTGCTGGGATCAGACACGGCTGCAATGAAGAAAATGGTTAGCCACAACGTTCCTTCGTAGGTCAGCAGAGAAAGTTCAGTGCCAAAGTTCATGGTCACCAAGCCGTCAGTAGTATCTATTGGTCAGCCCAAATGTTAACGACCGACCGTGTTTCTAAACGTGCAGGTATAGAACCAACTCACAACCAGTGTGGTCACTTCCCTGCACATATGTGCAAGTACAGAACTTATTTATACACTTTCATGGCACACCCGCCCAGACTAGGAATCCAGAGATCACATTGACGATGCTAACAAACCTATTTATTCTGGTAGTAAATGTTAGTAATCAACGTAAGAATTAACCAATGTAAGAGCTTGCAAGTCTCAAATTTCTTTAGCAAATATACTTTCGAATCACCAAAGTATTGGTGGAATCGTATAGTTTTGAATGCCTGGAATGCTATCTGGAATAATTTTGTCTTATCGGTTCTCTCATTCATCTCTATGTGCTAACAAATTCTGACTTTATCAAATCTTTCCTCCCCGCCCCATCATAGAATTTCAGTCAATGGCAGCCTGGACAACAAATGTAGAGGTAACATTTTAACAAAAGAGAAGCAAATCGCATATTTATTTAGAAAGGTTGTTTTGTTCTATTGTTTTTTGTTTTAAAATACTGAAATAGTGTTATGTCACAACAGTTGATCTAGAGAGATGCAGGTGTGTCCCAGAACAAACTCTGTTTCCGAAATGTGACTGGGACGATGGAATGTAGCTAACACGGAAACAGCAAGGAGGACTTCAGCATGGCATAAAATTCGCAGCAGGAAAAGCGGTGGGGAGTTACATTGTAGCCCGTGGCTCCCTCCCTCCATACCTTGGGGAATAGCCGTGGGCTGGTAAGAGGTCTCCGACAGCTGGTATGTTGGCAGGGTCGGCATGGCAGTGGGAGGGAAGCCCCCCGGGATGAGATGGTTGAAAGCCATCAGTTGATTGGCCCCAGCTTGCTTCCTCCATCTTGCACGGCGGTTGCTAAACCAGACCTATGGATTTAATTTAAAATTTGAGGATTTCACTGATGAAATAATAGTACATTCTTAATGAATTTTTCATGCTAAAACAGATTAAAGGTCCCTTACTGACAGGGCAAATAGAAGCAAGAGCTCTCCACCCTCTGTGTTGTATTGTGAGCAGAGAGGGGAGAGTTAAATGTCAGGGGTCACAGAGGGGCTTCGAAGGCCTTCATGGTCTTGCAGATCCGCCACAAACCCAGGGATGGCCATGGCCAGGGATGGCTGAACAGGGCTGGGAAGAACAAGGAACTCCCCACTATCATCATCAATGCCCCCCCCACCTTCATGTATTCTAGGGAAGATCCATGAGCCTCTGACCCCCATGGGACATATGACTTAATCTGGCCTTGCCTATTATATACAGTAACCCTTGTATTTCATATTCTTATCAGTCTGTCTCTGTATTTCTATGATCATTATGGGCACAGCTCCTGCATGGTCCTTTGAATTGACCAGGAAGATAAATGGAGCCCTTTTACCATCCCTTTCAAAGTGTGAGACGTTGTACTGATATTAGTGGAAATAAATGCAAAGAGGTATTTCAAGAAATGAAAGCATTTTCTTTAAGGAGATCCCTTGAGTAATTCATTTATTATTTCTTTCAACCACAGCTTTAGGCACCTGTAACACTTTGTGCCAGGCACGATGCTAAACAGATACACTCAGAAAATCTTGATGTAATATAATAAAATGCCTTCGAGGAACTTAATGCTCAAGTATTTTGTGCGAGCAGCTAGAGAGAAATGGCAATAATGAGAGCAAGAAATGTAACTGAACATCTAAAACATTGAAAAATTATAGTATAACGTGTTTAACAAACCCCATGATCTTGCCCAACTCTTAGATCTGCAGAGTTTAAGTGTAGAACTTAGAATGAGGTAAAATCCCTGCACTTGAGTAGCTTACAGCCTTGTCCTCATAGAATTCACAAAGTCATCAAAGAAATCAAAACAATTGCTCACTAGACGTAGAAGCTCATGTTTAGAAATGCAGAGAATCAGGAAAAGTTTAGAGTGGAGACAGAGTTTCACCTGATTTTAAAGCTTATTTCCTCCCAGAACAAAATTAACAATTATAAAACTTATTTGTAATTTTTTAAGTCATGAAATTTTTAAAAAGAATGGAGAGTGAAATTTCTCCCTTCTGGAGCAAGAAAACCCAATTTAACAAATATTCTGTCAAAGTATCTGCTTAAACTTTTGCTATTCACCCAAGTATTTGTCTGAAAAAAGAGTTTGGTCTTCTCCAGGCAGGTTGCATGATACTGGTAAGGAAAGCCTTGTGAACGTCCTCAAAATAATAACATTTAATATTCCTTAAGTTTCCAACAGGAAAAGAAAGTAAATCAATATTTTCCCATGTTGATACATAATTGAATTAGAGTTTTACTTAACTTAATAAATTGCCACCTGGGATAATAGAACCACGAACAGCACTCAATTTGAGGTCTGCATCAATTGTTTTCTCGCTGCAATTCTAAGCATCTGTTCCAGTGATTCCCAGAGGCATCAGGGAAAGAAAACTGTTTTCAGAGGACGGCTTGGAGAGCTATGTTTGCCCAAGGAGGCCGAGGGCCAGGCATGAGAGCCGTATTCACGCCTGAGTGTCCTGTACCATCCCACACACTGTGGGCATATTTTACATTATAAAACTTTCAGATTAACGAGGCCACCCAGCTCAGGTGAAGTGGTCCCCCATACCTGTCTAGACCAACCTATGTGTGCATCTCCAGCTTTACGTTCTAGGCTGGGAGAAGAGTGGAATTTCCAAAAGTTCCGATGTGACTTCACTCATTCAGACATACTATTTTCAATTGTAGGGGTGAGATCTCTGATGAAAGAACTCAGAAGCTTGCGCTTCCGTCGTTACCAGAGTACGTCACCAGCCTCCCTATGCCAACTTCCTTCTGTAACCTTTAGATAAGGAGACCAAGTTTGACTGATCCAGTAGGTGGCTATTCCTGATCACGTCATCAATTCCAACCTACTTTTAATTCAAGTTCATTCTAACTCTTCCCTAACTCAATTTTTTAATCAAAAATGTCTTTCCTCAAATAAAAAATCAGAAGAAACATTGTAATTTTCTACAAATACCTTCAAATGATCAAATCCAAAAGACCAAGGGTATAAGATTTCCAGAGTTTTGTTTATATGTTTCCAAAATAATAAAAAAATATATATTGGAGACATTGAGTAAACCTAGCAGGAATTGGGTTTAATACAATACAATAAAAGATGGAGAAAAATAGTTGGGACGCAAATCTTTACTGAAAAATGAACCTTCAATGGGAGATTCAAGAGTTTGCCAAAGGAAGGAAGTTAAAAATTTAAAATTCCTGAAAGAACCAGGGCCTGCCTGTCTCTGGCCATTTAACCAAATTTTTATCATCTTGCCATTGCTAACTTGTATTTCCTAGAACCAGTTGAATCTGCCAGAAAAAACATTACAGGATAAATATGCTGAAGTTGCAAATTAAGAAGTAGTCTTTTCATTCTTTATACTTTGAAACTCATAAAAGACATTTCTTCTATTTTTATTTATTTTTAATCTTCCTTTGCAATAACCTGCATTTTAAATCCCCGAACTAGCCAAGCACGTGTTCCTAGAATACTGCTTTTACCCCTTTTCTAAATGAAAGACATTGATTTGAAATTTTGACTTTATTCGATGAACCACAGCCTGGTTTTTTTCCATCTGCCCCTGGATCTCTTTCGACTTGTATGTCTCTCTGAAGAGCTCCTCCACAAAGCTATATTCATGCCTTTTGTAAATAATCTTTAGGCCTATTTCTGGAGTAATACAATGCCCAACGATTTTTCGAAGCAAAATTTAAATTAACTGATAGATCCCCATAACATCATAGAATCACAAAAGAAGAATAAGGTTTTAATAAATTTTTTTCTTCATGTGTAAAATAAGTAACCAGCTTGTTCAGATTCTCAAGAATACAAAATGGGGAAAACGGTACTTTAAAAGATGCAGTAATACTTTTTGTTTACATAGGTGTAACGCAAACCAGGCAAAAGTTGAATCACAGCTCTCCTCGCCCCTTACTAGCTCTATGACCTTGAATAATTTGCTTAATCTGTGTGGGACTCTGTTTTCTAATCTGCCGAATGGGAAAAATGAAAAACTATTTCACAGGTATCGTGACAATTAAATAATACAGTGCAATCAGAGCCTGTAAAAGAATACCTAAGAGACTGTAAGTATTCAATAAATGTTCGCTATTAAGTTAAAATGTCACATTGCCACCTCTGTCTGAGAAATTCAAGAATTGAAGCCTTGCTTTGTTTTCTTAGCTCTATGGCCTACAGCCAAAGCCTTTTGCGCCCATGAACAAACAGGAAAGTGCGCAAATAACACCTCAAATAATTGAAAGCAAGTTCGGCTTGAAGGGAGACATAGGTCAAATTTGCTTCCAAGTTTCATGGATTAGCACTAATTGCACCATGGTGTAAGCCTAATTTTGCCTGTCCATAAATTACTGGTTCACTTTTTAGGTGTGGTCCTCAAAGGCAATCTAACTCACGTTATTCCAGATAGGTTATTTCAAATGCAATTTGAAAAAATAGAGAAAGAATGTAGTACTTAATCCTTAGAAATTGAATTCATAACAAGATTATAAATGCCTGATTAAACACTAGATTTGGTGCTAAAGCTACAATGCCAAATACAGTACTTTCCAAGTAGGTGAATTCAGGACAAGCTGCTGATTTCCCTGGACCTTCTCATTCATTCTGCCCCCTCTCTCTTCAGATCACACAGTCCCAGCCCCACTGTCCTTGTGGCCATGTGTAGCGCTCAAGTTCGGGAGAGGGTAAGCCTGGTTGATGAGGAGAAACGCCATCCTCCCAGCAGTGTGAGAGGCCCACGGGCGCACACACAAGTATACCCACCTGCATCTCCGCACTTTCCAAGAGCAAGGTCCTGCAGCAAATTGCAGAATGACCATCTTTTTGCTTCGCTATGGAATTCAGGGTCAACTAGGCCATACCTACCTTAGCTTCTGAACTATGCGTATCTGTTAAATGGTTTTAAGTCACCATCGGGCTTCCCCGAGAATCCCGAATTACTGAGGCTAGCAGGGTCCTGAGATCATGCATCCTAGTAGTTTTTAACTGGGGGACAGGAGGTGGTATTTGAGAATATGATAAGAGCCAGAGGCCCTCTTCTCAGATAATGTCTTGTACACACACGTACACACACACACACACACACACACACACACACACACACACAAAATTCACAAAATTCATGTACAAATCTCAAGTCTCCTAAAGTCGTGCATGATTGTCCACAAACCCAGACTAAGATCATCTTATTTAACCTATGCAAATTTCAAAATTGAAAAAAAAAAAAAAAAAAGCCCTCAGGCACATGAGGATTACAACAATTACAGCAGAATTAAGCGACTTGCTCAACAAAACGCTTTGGGCAAGCTAAGGCACAACCCCCATCTTCTGACTCCTCGTTAAATGCTATTTCTATAAGCAGCTTCCTTCCCTGGGTCCAATTTTATCTTGGTGATAAAAAAGAATGATACTTGGAGTTCTTCGATGACATATTTACCAACACTTTTTGCACATCATAAATATTTACAAGTCATCTTCCACACAAAACCGAAATGCTTGCCACTATTTGCAAAATAAAAGCTACCAAGGAAGTAAGTTAGGTAAATTATTAGTCTCTGGTGTACAACAATTCTTAGGCTATGTTTTCAGATTTGGTTATGATAAACACAATGTAGCTACTGTCCATACAAAATTTTAGGAAATACCGACAAAGGCCTAAGTTATTATAGTTTTAGTCTCATCTCTCTCCAGAAGAACTTGAAGATATTTTTCCTCAAGAAAAAAAAAAAAAATGGAATGGAATGTGTTTGGGTTTTTTGTTTTTTGCTTTTTGCTTTTTTGATTTGGTGTTTGGTTTTCCCAGGTGCCCCAAATTAAACTAACTCGCACTTTCTGGCTATCACGCAAACTGAGCTGACTTGGCTACTGCTTTCCCAGATCCTTCTAAAAACTAAAGGATTTTGTTCTGGCATTTTAATCAGTGATTAACTACTCCCTTCTTTTTCCTGCTGGGTTCAGTAAAAGATCCATATGCTGGGTGTTGTAGGGAATTTGTTAGGCTGTAGATCATAGCGGTGGTGCAGGACATGATGTGTCTCAAGGGAACTAATGAAGCCATTAAGGAATGTAAAGAGTCACCGGGTTAAAGCCACATTAGGACAGCTGTTAGGTTAATGAGGGGCCTGCTTGGAGAGGAGGTCGCTGTATAGAAAAATATGAACCACTCTTTATTGGTCTGATCCCATGTCCTCCGGAAGTTAATGGGCCATTCTTATTCTCCTTTGACATTCATTGAGCCAGAGTGCATGCTAGGCCCTGCACGAGCTGCACGGGCTTGGGATGTGTTCTGTCCCCATCCTCATCTTTGGCAAAGGCAAGAATGAGGCACAGCAACATTGGACACTCTTTTCAGTTTTCAATCACTCTCTTTGTTTAATTCATTTAAAATCAATGTTTATATTTTGACTCTGAGTTCCAGAGCTGGCATCCAACGTGGCTTAATGACAGACCCAGAAGGTGGGCTTGGCCAGCCATGGAGTACAGGTACCAAATCCTGGGATACAGTGGGCACTCATTAAAGGGTTACTGAAAGAATGGAGCCGTAAATGAACTTTAGTTCACATTTAAACCAGGTAATTATAGAACTACAATAAAGGCAAAATAGATTTGATATGTATGATAATTGTTATATATAATATTATAATATGTATACTATACATTATTATGTAATAATATATGTATATTATAAACATGATTGTGGTTAGAGGTGGTCATTTCTGGGAGGGAACTCTGTACTACAATGTAACAGGAAGAGGGATCAAATAGTACCCACAGTAAACATCTACGCTACAAACCTCAGCGATTCTGCTACTTCCCCTTCACTCACCCTTCCACCCATCTCCAGCTTACACAATCGGCTGCCTACATCCCACCTCTGAACATCTCTCACCACCATCTTTACTCTTCCATCCCCACTGCCACTGACCTATTTCATGCCCACAGCTTCCCTGCCTATCACGGCAAGTGTGAGCGGGCGCACCTGAGACCCAAGCCTTCCACAGGATGGCCTCGGCCTTGGTTCGCAACCATATTCCTTCTGCCACCCACCGCTCCCCACCCTCCGACCAGACTGAACTATTCACCGTTTTCTCGACATGAGTGAAAAGGAAAGGTCATCCGGTATGAAACTAATGTGCTTCCAACTCTGTGCGCTTTCGCTCATCTTATCCCCCCTTACTCATAATCTACTCTCCCCACCTGCCCTGTCCAGTGAATATTTATAGCCTCAAAAGCCCAGCCTAACTCTGCCTTCTTCGTGAGCCTCTCTTGTTTACTCCAACAAGACCTCGTCCTTTGCTCTTCCCCACACGTACTTGCTTTGTCTCTTTCTTATGGAACTTACCACTGCTGCTTTGTTTTAAAATTATTTACGTTTACTTTAGTACCCATATCAGATTGTATAGCTCCTTGAGAGACCTGTGTTAATTCATCTCAGCATTCCTTGACTTTCCTAGCACTGTGATGATCATATGGAAAGTCAATTTGAAAAAGACAACTCCTCCGCCTAGGCTCTGCAGCCTGGAAAAAGTTATTTATGAAAATTATATAATTGGAGAGGTAATTAGCTACATGTGAAAAAGTGTTGATCACTCTAGAGAACGTATCAACTGACCATTTCACTGCTGAGTCTCCAGCTTCATTTTGACTATGACAGTCGAGTATCTTGAAACAACACATTTCCAGATAAAGTAACATGACTTCTGGGGCATTAAGGAGTCCTAGGATACCCTAAGACATTTGTAATCTTTCAAACAATGCTTTACTACCTTGAGGGGGACATTCATTATTCATGATAAAAACATCACTCAATAGAAAGATATTAGACCAAAACTGCCTTTTCCAGAGGGTCCACAGTGCCATTGACTCCTGAACACAAGTTTGAACCGTGAGGGTCCACTCACACGCAGATGTTTTCAGTAAATACCTGTAGTGTTTTCAGCCTGTCGCTGGGAGCCTGCGGATGCGAAGGGTCAACTGTATGCACTGATCTATACCGTTTTGTACAGGGGACTTGAGCATATGCTCAGATTTTGATACTCTAGGGGGGAAGGGGCGGGGCCTGGAACCAATCCCCCATGGACGCCTGGAGCTAAGTTTTTCTGGAGCCGCGATTTATGTAAGAATATTAGACTGAGCAGGGGTCAGAACTACTAACCCTCATATTGTTCAATTGTCATCTGTACTTCAAAGAGTTCAAAAGGTATCTCAAACTGTTTTCGGAACAATATAGTTACTTGAAAGGCTCCTAGACAATGAAATCTTTAAAGGAAGGGATTTCACCTTATTCACATTTCGTAATTGAAAGGCCATAGAAAGGAAGTGTATGGAATCCAATTACTTCTCTAATTTATGAGTGATATAACTTTAGGTAGTTATTTAAATAGTCTGAAATATAAATTGAGGGTAGTAATTCCTGCCTACCTAGGGTTTTAATGACAAGTACATGGGCTAATTCATGTAAAGCACTTGGAACAATGCCTGGCACAGAGGAACCACTCAAAATTGGCTTGCTATTATCTTGTATCACCCCAAAGTCCATCATTAGGATTCTTGAAATGATGAGTGAATAGCATGAATTAACACACTTCTCTGTGTTTTATCTGATATAATCATATTCTCCTAGTAATAATAACCAAATTCTAAAATAAGAAGGCACATTTTCATAAATACAAAAAGAACTGAGAATACCAAAAAAAAAAAAAAAGCAAATTCAATAGATCACATTTTAGAATCGATATAAAATACTTGTGTCAAATGCCAAATATAGCCATCATGTCGACAAATTTAACTGGACTTCCCAACCTATTAAGAAAAAAAGAAATTTCTGACTGGTTAGCAAGTGAGTCACTGCTGCATACAATACACATACCAAAAACTAAAGGGACGGATTGGGAGGAGGTTGAACCAGCCAAATGAACATAAAAAGAAAACAGAGGTCATGAAATTATCATGAAAGGCAAAATAGGAAGAAGGCATTAGAGACAAAGGAAGGAACTCGCTACAATGCTAGAGACTTCAATTCACAAAGAAGCTCCACGCCTAATATACCCATTTTCTTGGTTTAGCATATGCTGTAAACGAGAAGACCCTTTCGGTTTCCCGCCCGGGGGGATATGAAGCGGGGTGTGGGGGCGCGGAGGGCAGTACCTGCACTCGGGCCTCGGTGAGCTTCGCCCTCTGCGCCAGCTCCTCCCTGGTGTAGATATCCGGGTAGTGGGTTCTCTCGAAAGCGCGTTCCAGTTCTTCGAGCTGTTCCGCAGTGAACGTGGTCCGGCTCCTGCGCTGTTTCCTCTTCAGGGGCAAATCTGGTTCAGAGTCAATGTCAGAGCCTTCGTCCGACTGGGGTGCCGAGGCTAAAGGCACAGGAGGGAAATGTGACAAACCATGAATCAGAAACAAGTGTGACCAAGCCACAAGGGTCACAGACAGAGTGACCCAAGGGTTCAGACAGAGTCTCAGACAGAGTTCAGACACCAAGCCCCACCTTGCGGTCTTATATTATTAAACAGTGTTTAATCTCTTCCCCTACCCTATCTCCCAGCCCTCCAGGCAGAAGTAATCACTCTCCGCATCTGTCATTCTAGGCACCATGATGAGCTCCTAGAAAACAGGGACAGGTCTTATCACAATTTTAGGACCCTCATCCTTAGCATTTGATGGGTAATTCAATTCATGTTTAATAAAGGAAACACAATTTGGTTCCCGATAAACTTTCACCAACTTTTACACAAGGAAATCTGTTAACGAAAATGATCTTTAAATAAATATTTCAAAATTCACTTAGATCTAAAAAGGCAATAATAGTAAACTAGTGCAGATTCCTATAAATTTATAGGCTCTACTGCTCCTATTAAAAAAAAAATCATGTTTAAATCTAGTATCTCAGAGTTTGGATACTGTAAGTGCAAATCTCAAGAAGGGACTCAGGAAGAAGCAGGCATAGTCTAATAAATTGCCCCCAAACTGAATCTCAGAGTCTGGGGTTCTGCCGAACAGGCGGGCATCTTCCCAGGACCACTGCCTCATTTGAGGAATACGGCATGGGACCTCGTGTTCAAAAACTTCAAAATGGCAACAACAGAGCATAAATCCAAGCATAGGGCCCTTCTGAGCGCGGGGCCGGGGGCGACAGCACAGCTCTGTCCCTAGAGCCAGGCCTGCTGTGGTCCCCTCCCCAGCAGAGCATGAAATCACCTGTATGGATAAGCACTGGGGAAGGAGAGGTACCATTACCTGTGTGTAGGTACCTAGGAAAGGAGGAGGAGCTGGGAAGCTAGAGAGAAATTCACAGAATCCCAAACAGTGTCTATGCACTGTGACAGCGACAGAGCCTCTGTTGTCCTATAGAGGGTTCAGCAGCTTGAGGGTGCACCAGACACAGGGCTCTGGGCAGCACGGCAGCCTCTCCCAGAGGCCCTGGACGTTGGGGCAGGGACAGAGGGCCGTCAGAGGGTCATCAGGCCACAGACTCTAAACAGCGCCGCACAGGAACCCGAGCAGCCTCGCTCTTGAGAGCACGTCCAAATGTGCTCGGAAAACTCCCCCAAGTAGCCGGGGGACCCTCTGGGGAAGGGGCTGAAGTGTGCGCTCAGCAAGGGAGGAAGGAAAGCCGGAAAACTGTGGATTATCAATGTCGACTTGAAGGTTATCATTTGTGCCCTTGGACTGGCGGTGGATTCTGGGAAATGCGGGTGGCGCTAGAGGCAACGTGAAAACGCAGCATCTCTTAGGCTACTAACTAATTCTCTTGCATCTTCCGCTCAAACTTAACTCTGCCCTACAGAAATCTAAACTTTCATTCTACTTCAGCATAAATTATAAGCTGCCCCAAAGGGTGCACATCTGAAATAACCCAGAAACACAATGTTAAGTTTTCTAATATTTTAATACTTTACATGTTATTCATATGCAAACACTTGAAATTAAGAGACAAAATATATGACGAATTTTAAAAAACAAATGCCTGTGCATAGAAGCAAAAGGGAACTATGATATATACGGCATCTACTGTATGTTAGCCATTATGCTTCGTTTTTCAGCTCTGTTATCTAATTTAATATAAAATAGTCTAATTTGATAAAAATTAATTGTAGAACATTTCAGGATTAACTTTTAGGATATTTTTGTATTAACTTAAAAAAATAGACTTTCTTGAAGTAGGGGAATATCTTAAAGGAGTCTTAACATGGTAAGAAATGTGTCATACATTGTGTTATGAATTTTGAAACTTACCAATAACTCTCACATGTACATGTGTGTGATAAATGTGAGCCAGATTTCAAGAGCAATAGCTTGTTCCTAATTGGAAAGCAGTGTTTCTCAAACTTTTGAAGCATGAGAATCACCTGAAAAGCTTGTTGAAACACGGATTGCTGCTCCCCTTCCCAATGTCTGATCCATAAGTCTAGGGTGCGCTCCAAGAATTTGCATTTCTAATATCATGTGATTAATGATGACTTTACCAATCACAGAAATATTTTGAGAACCACCGTTACACAATATTCCAATTTAACTATTCTGTTCCCACTCAAAATTCTCAAGTACAGAAAATATTTCCTGCCACAATTTATTTAAAAAAAAAAAATAATTGCTTGCCTACATTTTTTAAATTAAAAATAATATGTGCCCCCAGAAACAAACTATTTATTTCCCTAAGAGGACAATACATTTCCATATAATGTTTTCCTGCCATGTTTCTGGTCTCTGTTGCCCTGGCTTTTCTTTCTAATGTGAAGTTAGGTGAAAAATTTAACAGTGTTTAAGGACTAACCAGAAGCTTCCTCTGCCTGCGAAAAACTTAAATCACTGCTTGGACTTTCTCTTACTATGATCCCATTAGGATAATAGTATGTGGAAATTTTCATGATTCCTTTGGGAATCTCTGGGGTTATTAAATCCTTCCAAGTAAATATGATGTGCCATGCACTGTCAGGTCAATTAATCAAAATCATCTCTGGCTCCTGAAGAAAAAGGGTTGCTTAGATTTACAAGTACCAGCAAGAGCTAATTCTGAGGGTCAAGACCACTGCGTTTCACCCTAACAATCGGCGTCTCCCAGAATATAAACTGTGTAAGCTAAAGGCTTGTTCTCTTCCTTGTTCACTGCTGGAAGCCTCAGAACATAGTAGGTGCTCAATAAATACCTGTTAAATACATGAAAGTGCCAGGTAAAACTTAAGTTTTAACTAACACTGATTGTTCTGCCACTATTTTATATTCTTAAATGGAAATTGTACTCTCAGGAGTCTTCCATCTATTTTAATGAGCTTTGGGGGGTCTGCGAATCCTCTAAAATTATTTGGAATTTCTTGCAAGTATAACTGCATTTTTCTGGGAAATAATTATCAAATTTTTTCCAAGAAGATTGTGATTAAAAAAAAAAAAAGACAAAGTACTACCAAAAACTAGTGATTAAAGACTGATCATTTTTGGCAATATGAAGCCACAATCTTGCAAGTTAATTCTAACTTTTTTCCATCTGCAAACCTCAAAATGATGTGGGCTTTAAAATATGTCAAGTCAGCAACCCAAGATTAATCTACCAGCTAAGGAATACTAGCTATTTCTAAAAATGGAAATACTATTTCTTAAATCACTCAATAGGAATAAAATTCATTATTTCCACAGGACATGATTGACAATGCCCTGAATCTGAATCATTCAGTTTTTACCAAAAACAAATCTAAAACTTAAACTTAACAGCACAAAGGGAATCATTTCATTGAAGTTCACCTGTTTTACATATTCAATGTTACTCAAGATACTAGAACAAATTAGATACTAGACACAAAGTATGTAATCTTAGTAAAAAGTACACCGAAGTAAAAACAATGTTTTTTTAGACAGCTTGACAAAAAGAAATTATATATTTTTCTGTGCAGAATATCTAATGCTTTGACTTGGGAACTGCAAGCAGGGTTAGCAAGACAGTTATCTAAATGAGCAATAAATTGCCAGGATAAAGCAACTAGATTAAATATAATCTCCTCAGCAGTATAATCTCTTTGGACTACATCTCCTGCCCAGTTTTAATACTAAGGGGAAATTTTCAATTAAAATTTAAGTTGCTCAATCATATTCTACACGTGCCTTCACAAAGTTTGCTTTATTATTCATTAATAGAAATATTAATCCAACTTCAAATTCCAGAATTACCCTCATAAGAAAATTCATAATACGTGCTCTCTTTTAAGTTGACATTTTATTGCTTTAAATTGCATGACAATTCTCACATTATATCCCAATCTATATTCTTACCAGGCTTTGAAAGTTTTGACTCAATTACCGAAACCTCTTCACAATCTATTCTCTTATACATTAGTTTACCTCAATGTTGCCAATGAATCTGGAGCAAACCTTACTATGAGAATGAGAATTTCTCTACTTTCCCCAGGTAACTGCACGAAAACTCTGTGAAGTAAATATTTATCTCATTCTACAGAAAAAGGAAACAGACTCAGAGAAGTTGTTCAGGTCACACAGTTCAGGAAGCTAGGATTTGACCCTGGTCTATGGGACTTCAAAGAACAAACTTTTTTCTTCCAGCCTGGTGTGTCCTTAATAGGTGTTGATTTCCTTAATATCTCTTCTCTGTCTCTGTCTCTGTCTCTGTCTCTGTCTCTCTCTCACACACACAGTCCTTTTGAAGAGGAATACCAGAAACAAAACAAAATGGGAATTCCAATGCATATTGCTACTCTTGATCTCATTTGTCCCAAATTTTCAAAAACTTTCTAGACTCAAATGAAATTTACAGAAATAAGACAGTTCGATCAATATTATATACCAAATCAAACAATTGTTCTAATTCAGTGCAATTCAATGAACACGTATTGAACTCTATATAGTCAAGGTATAATTATTAAGCGACAATAATGCACTAAGCAGATTCCATTTGCCAAGATAGCGAATGGATTTAAAAAGTCAAAACAGTCTGACTATTAGCAAGTATAAGAATCATCACAGAACCCTGGTTCTAAAATCCAAGGTCAATCTAGAACATACTATTATTCACAAACAGTTGGCCTGATCACTCATTTTCTATCTTTACTAAAGTCTTCTATTTGGGGTATTAAAGACATTTTAGTGAAAAAATATCAAGAGCTGTAAAAAATCTCAAATTCAAATTTTTAGAGCAGTTTTAAATTTAAAATATTGAGCAGAAAATAGAGTTTGAATCTACCTCCTCTCTTCTTCCTTCAGCCATTTTTTCCCTTATTATCAGCATCTTGCGTTAGTGTGGTACTTTTATTACCCTTGATAAACTAATATTTATGCATTATTATTAATTCAAGTCCTTACTTTACATTAGAATTCTCTCTTTTTGTCAGACAGTTTTGTGGGTTTTAATTAATTTATAATGACATATACTCACCATTACTGTATCATACAAAGCAGTCAATATTTATTTAGGGTATTTACATCCCTATTTCAAGTTATTTTTAGATAAGAGTGCAGGAATAAATTACTTGAAATCTGTTGATTATTCACAAGTTGTTCAACAGAAACCCACAGGAAATATTACATCGCACCATGTGCTGAGTGTTTCTACTCTGCTTTATAAGCAAATTCATTTCTTCTTTTTCTATCTTGTGCTATTTTCAGCCTTGGGAACTGCAGCTTTAGTTATCCCAATGACTTCACATTAACTTCCAAGAATAACCTTGAAAAAATGAACACCGTCAGTAAAAAAAAGGGGAGTTGGGGGGTGGGGGATCAGGCATGGGCAACAATGATACCCCCACAGGATTACAAATTCTTCCTTCAGAAACAAATCAAACTGGGAGGAGAAGGCTGAAGTATCACCACCAGTGGACCAACCATGAAGTCTAATTAAAGAAGGAATTACAGAATTAGACAGTATGTCTTTGTCCGTTAACCCCTTTTGACCTCTCCTGTAGCCTCAGGAAATATTTCATCCTAGTGAACGCCATTATACACGAGATCTTACCTCGATTGTATAGGGATTTAGTCACGTGGAATTCTATAATTATTGATTTCCAGACGAATATAACTCAGAGATAGGAGACAGGCAAAAAATGGAGAAACAAAATAATTCACAAGCATGAATTTGGCACACTGTCTTTCTTCTCAGCAAGACCTTTCATTTGAATAATTAAAGAATCAAAACATGACAATCATTTAAACTCTATGGTTGCCCCAGATATAATACAAAGTGTTTTACAGACGGGAGAGGAGGTGGGGGATCTCTCTCCGCGGGTATTGAGGCTGAACTTCCTTAGTTGACGGTCACTTACTCTAAGACGGCCTCGGACCAAATCAAATGGTCTTTTGGTCTGCATTAACCTTTCCAAGCTAGACCCGTCAGTGTTTGTACTCAAAGCTGGCTTGCGATGACTCAAAATAAATAGATAAAGGATAAAAATAAAAGTCCATGAGGTCATCTCATCCTGTGTCTCAGTTCTAAGGTACTTCATAGGTATATTCCATAAGGTCTCTAACAGGTCAGCGCGAAGTTTGATGCACCTACGAGGCTAATTGCAGAATGCCTCCTGTGTTTGTGAGTCTCGCCGTTCAACATGAAGGGGACAATGGGACAACTAACTGTTCTCTGATCTGAAGTAGCCCTTTTACACTGAGAGAGATGTGAATGACCTCTCTCGTGTTTACTCGGGTGAAAGCCAGGAGGAGTGAAGCAAGACTGATATTCCCTCACAGACCCAGAGTAAATGACAAATGACATTTTCCCTTTGTGATCTTTGGGATTTTTGTTGACTTATTTGGAGGCTTTTGTTGGATCCCGAGAAATGGCCTGTGGCTGAGGCCTATTCTACCAATTTCCACGCTCCATCTGTGGAATCCATCAACGGGGCATTTACCCTCATTCAGAGCTCTGACACCTGCCTGGCAGGCAGCAGCAGACACAAAGAAAGCCGGAGTGGATGAGAAAAGGGAGGGTGGGTTTTTTTTTTTTTTCCTGGGGTGGGGGGAGGTTGAAATGGATGCACAGTAGGGGTTAATCCAATCCGGTTGAGAGACTTCAGCACCTGGAAGCTTCTCTTCCACGTTAATTCACAAGCTAAGAAGTAACTGGAGACATTGTTTTGTTTGTTTGTTTGTTTCTGTTTATAGATAGATAGATAGATAGATAGATAGACAGACAGACAGACAGAAAAGAGACACACTGTGGGAAGGGGTGGTGGGAGAAGACAAGACTTACAACGAAATCCTAAGGTAGCTCTAAACAATGTGTGCAACACAACAATCTATCAAGTAATGAACTGAACATCCCAGAATTCCTAACCCAGAACTAAGATTTGAGCAATTTTTGTTTTCTTAGTTGATAAACTGGGAAAGATGGTCTATAACGAAGCAGTGGTCTTTTGTGGGACAGAGGGTCTTGTTTTGTTTATATTGCCTCTACACCTTCTCAAACAAAGGTGACAGTGCAAGAACCTTTTGCAAAAAAAAAAAAAAAAATAGAAAGAAAGAAAAAAGAAAAAGAAAGTTAGGACAACGCATGACAAGGATAGTCTGGGCTTTCTCTCCGCACAGAAAGGTGCCATGACAAGGATATTCTGGGCTTTCTCTCCGCACAGAAAGGTGCTTTAATAAAGAGCATCCGATCTAATGGAGACCCGCCGCCCCCAGCAGTCCCCATTTGGGGGCCGGAGAAGCGTAAGGCTCTTCTCCACCCCCCTGACCCAAGTCCTTCCCTCGGAAGCCGCCTTCTCACAGCACGGGGTCATTAGAAGGAAAATAAGCTCCTGCCAGGTTGGTGCTAATCAAAACAGCACAAATAAACCCTGACACTCAACAACTCCCCGAGTGCCTGCGCCCTGGGAGGAGAGTACAGATTGGGTATGGATAGGGCCGGCCGCGGGGCCAGTGCGGGGAGGCGCGCCCGGTGCTCCGTCGCCCAGGACTTTTTTTTAAATGCACCACTTGGACCATTGGTGTTTATTTAAGATAAGGGCTGACTGGCAGAACACGCCGAGCTGCCCCCGAGGCGCTGCGTTGTGCGACCCCCAAGGACCCCTGTAGCCTAAGGTTCCAGGGACTGAACCTCAGGTCCGAGCTGGATTTTCAATCGCCTTACGGTGAGAGACCTTTCTGTGGGTGGAGTCCTCTTCCAACGACCGCCACCTCACTGTTGGTCACTGAGTAGCCCTCCTTTGTAACAACAAAGCGAGAGAGGAAAAAAGAAAGAAAAAAGCTTATTTCTCTTCATTCATGGCAGCCCTGCTAGCGACCATTAATTTCTATAGTAGGTGTATTCGCTGGCACCTTAAAGTGAAAACAGGCTTGTGTCCCTTTCTCTTCCCCTGACACAAGCAACATCTTGCCGAAGGGAGCCAAAAGTCCCACCCCAACTATCTGTTTCAGCAAAGCTTGAAAGGTGAAGGAGGAATGTTAGCTACCGCCTTAGGGACCCTGACACCCACCCACCCAAATTAACCCGGCAGCAGTTTCGACCCTTTTGAGACTTTTGAGACTTACGTGTGAAACGAGAATTCCTTCCACAACACGAATCTCTCCCATCAAGTAAGCTTCCTTACCCCACCCCTGCAAATCATTTCTATTTGCGAATTTTTTTAACCGGCTTTTTTAAACTCCATGGTAACCGCCACCAGGGCATTGCAGAGAGAGAAAGAGACGAAAGCCCCAAGAAAATGTGTTGCTATTCAATTAGGAAAACTGATTAGTTAACTAATTAATCAGCTAACAGCTTTCTAAGAATAGTCTCCCGTGATAAGAACTTTCCCCCCTCAAGAGCTGAAAAGTCAGTCATAATTACAATTAAGAGGCAGAGTCTCCAAGTCGCTAAAAGCAGTAAGCTGGGCTCTATTTACTGGGATTGGATCGCACGGGGCAAAAAGAAAGGTAATTTGCACACTGAAGGGAACAGGAAAACAGTAGTTCTCGTGAAAGGAAAAGGGCCAAGTGACTTTTATTTACAATTACCAAGAGAGAGGCTATTATTGACCATATGTGCCACAATTGCCCTTCTTATCACAGGCTGGCCATCATGTCCTTTGGGAGCTGTTAATGAACTGGGTAATTGAGCTGCTGACATGTGTTACCAAAACAAAACAATAGGAAGAAGAGACAAATGAACATTTTATTTGCCAATCAGAGTAGGTTCGGCTTTTCACGGAGCTGCAGCTAAGTAACTGACTGAATACATAAAACAGTGCATTGAAAGCCAGCAGATGCAGACACAATAATAGTTAACTGACAGCTCATGGCCCATCTGTGCTTAACATTTTGTTAAAGAAATTACTTGACTTGCTAAAGAGACAAATCATACAGCTGCCCCAAGTGCTGCATTATAAGGGATAAATCATTAGCTAAACTGTTTCATTCTTAAAATGACAATGCTTATTAACAGTTATGTTGGGACATTTTGTCGGCACAGCTTGACACAGTTATTGCTT
Source organism: Rousettus aegyptiacus (assembly GCF_014176215.1). Classification (NCBI taxonomy): domain Eukaryota; kingdom Metazoa; phylum Chordata; class Mammalia; order Chiroptera; family Pteropodidae; genus Rousettus; species Rousettus aegyptiacus. The sequence goes on along the minus strand of NW_023416295.1, from coordinate 11,681,863 downwards.
ACTAAAAATGTGGCAACTCATAGATATTCAGCGAAATTGAGTTAGGGGGGAAAATCAAAACTGCAAACAGCTTGAAAGAACAATAGGCATTCTTAATCTCTCACAATTAAATATGCATTTCTGAGGTGTTATGAATGAAAAAAAAAGCCTATGAAATAGAACAGAAAACCATGTTCTATGCAGTAATTATGTACCTTTCTTCTGTTTATACTATATTTATTCAGAACTGTAGACTATTAGGAATGCTCTCATTCTGGGCTGAATGCCGATAATTTTCTCAGTGTTATCAGTATCAAGACAAAAAAAATTAAGTAGTTTAAGAAATAATTGTGCCTGACCACTTCGCTTTTTCAAATATACTCACCTTCCTCTTTTGGAAAAATATTTCTTTAATAGGGAAAGAAAAGCCATGTCGCAAAAGGCTTGCTTTAGGAGGAGATTTAGCTAATGTTTTTGTTACTGCATCTGAATTAAAACTATGTTTTCTGGTGCAACTGTGGTTCATCCACTGCCATGTATTACAGCTTACCTCTGAAAAAATTTCTATGTAAACTAGCTAACCAGAGGGAGAATATGGATCTCTCAAAGCCCTTCTTGTGATGGTTCCTTCAACATTCTGGGCAAACTTAATAATAGTGACAGCGATGTAAGAAAAGCTGCTATCACTGATTCACTGGCAGCTTACAGTAGCCAGCCCCCCACTTCCTGCTTCCTTTACATTATTTCCTTTCATCTTTACCAAAACCCTGTTTGGAGGGGTGCTGTCATCCCCATCTTAAAGATGAGAAAAGATGATTTCCGAAGAGTAATCTAACACACCTGATCCAGGAGAACTCGGCGAGGCCACCCAAATATAAGACCATATAGATCATATACAAAATCATATTGACATCGTCATTTAAGGCGTAAGATTGATGTGGGTTGGAAGAAAGACTGTGGCCAAGATTGTCATATTCTTTTCTTCCTGGTCTACAGTGCCAGGACTCAGACGTCACAGTCAACCCTATAAATCAGTTGTAAAAATAGTGACCATAAAAGGTGAGTGACACTTTCCGTGATGGTTGGCGTTTGCAAAAATTGTGTTACATTCAGTTACTAAGGAGGAATTCCGACTATAAAACCTAAATCTTAGCTATATTTACAGAGCTTAAATAAGACACTATTAGACTCGTGACACAATCGTCAAAGACAAAGAACTTTCAACTTTATTTTCTACTATGGAATATTTTTGCTATAATGTGCATCGGCTATTTTAAAGCCAACAAATAAACCAAGGCTCACTATATAAAAGAGGTAACACAGAGACCTTTTCAGGGGATAGAAAAAAAAAAAGAATACTTTTGCCACCCTTATGAAAACTAGACTACCCCCAAACACACAAAACCTAAACAGCTTCATCCACGACTGCACTTTGCCAGGACTGGCATGACAGGAGAATGTTCAAAAAAGAGAAGAAAGGCAGATTTAAGATGGAAGTTAAATACTACACTTTTTGTGCCAAAAACCTACATAAGGAGGTAAGACGATAAATGACTAAGAGACCTGAACTACTACAGCAAAGCGTTGACCAAATGGCAGGTCATCGGAAGAAACCCTAATCCAATCCATTGTACAGCTGAAACGGGGAGAGGGGGAGTGGAGTTGCCCCAAATCACTCATCGTTTCAATAAACATGTTTTGGACACCTGAGATGTGGCCGATACCATCCTCGGTGCCGAGACACAAATATGAAGAATAATATGTGCAGACGAACCCTAGAAAGTAAATCTCAAATCGCCTAACTCCCACTCTAGTGCTCTTTCCACTGAAGCAAAGGAAAGTGTTGGTGTATATACAAGATGATCCAGCCATGCCCTGAAGCAACAGAAAGATTAAATAGCCTCTTGAGGCTGAAAAACCAAGATACATTATTTACTAAATAACAGAGCCATAGATTCCGTGAGCCTGTGATCTTTAATATAGAGATCAGATTAATACGTAACTGCTTTAACTGACACCTTCCATATGGCATTTCAAGATTGTTCTTTGCTTTTCATTTTCGATTGGGTTCCATAAGGAAGCAAAGGGGCAGCATGAGAAGCTTGTTTTGAAAATCCAGATCTTAACGGGGTCAATTATTGCTTGTTGGAAGATAGGAAGAGGTAATCTCGCTGAGCTTAAATGAAAGAGGAAACTCTTTTCCTGGAGGCAATAGAGAAGGCTGAGCTTAATTCTCCCTGCCAAAGGAATGAGCAACTTCGAGGCCATCGTGTGAAATCATTCGTGAGATACCTACTATTCTAGTACTTCGCTAGATGCTGGGGGGAAAGGATAATAAAGAAGAGAGTGTGATTTCTCCCCTTTGACCTGCAAAGGTATGAGTCTCAGGTCTAGAGGTTGGCTTTAGATTGGTGTCATATCCCACCAGAGGGCCCCAGCAGAGATGACCGAGTGGATGATATCAATGACTTTTCGCAGTCCTTAGACAGAGCTGCTCTCAGAGATTGTGTTTTCTTCTCTTCATGCCTAATAGTCGCCATTGAGCCCATAATTGGTAATACAAGAGGTTTGGGCAAACAGAGTTGTACGTCATGGTGGGAAGACCTCCAGTTATGGAGACAGGCCAACTTACTCCAAATACGCACTTGGTCACTTCTTCTCTGATTTGGGGCAAGATGCCTAACCCTCTGAACCAGTGTTTTCATTAGCAAAATCTTCTTTAAAACATCTGCTTCAAAGGCTGGTTTTAAGGAAAGAAGATAGACTGTAAAGCATAGAGCAGTTCCTAACCCACAATGTATCCTCAGCATCCTTTCGCCTTTGTGTTATCCAACCGCACCAGGCATAAAAGAATAAAATATTCGCTATATTCTTTGACCTAGAGAGAAAAATGACCACCCAAACTTTGAAGACATTCTCGAATTTGTGAAATAAGAGCATTGTCCAATCTCCCATCTGCTTCCTTTTCCGAAGATTCTGCCCATAATCAGCCAGTATATATGTATCTACTTAAAAATGAATATTCAGCTCTTGTTTCATATCTAATTCCCTTAAAAATCCAAAATGTAGGCCGAAGTCCGCTGTTCCTCCTGGCCCCAGACACGTGCTTGCGTCCTGGGATCAATGATTAAGGTAGCATTGAAAGTAAATAAATTCTGTGCTCCCAAATACCTCAGGGCCTAAACAAGAAGGCTGAGCTTAACAAAATCGGGCAACAAGCCTAAAAGAAATTAAGTATACTTGGCCTCTTCCTCATGCCAACATTCACTTCGGTTTCCGTAAGGAAGAACTTTGAATATGTTTGCTTGGAGGCGACATCTTATCTTCTTTTATGCCTACTGATATGTAACTAGGCTAAATGAAATATAGTTTTGAGCAATTCGCTATTGGATCACTTCGTTTGGTGCCAATGCGAATATGTCAGGCACCCAACTCGAGGAAAAAAGTCTCAAGAATTTCTTCAGTAGCAGGTTTCAACATGAATTATTGGACAACTGCCTTGCTGCTCTGCACATTGCCTTTTCAGGAACAATCTGGCAGAACTGGAGGGAAATGAATAAGGAAGTCCTAGGCAAAAAAGGGTAAGGGAGAGTGGGAGAGAAAAGAACGGAAGAAAAGAGTGTCAACTTTCCTTCCTAGCAAAGAAGATATAACACGATAATACCATAAGTGATTTCAGAGTCAGTGGGTTGACCCCAGGGCACTCCTCTCTCCAAAAGACTCTGGTAACAAGTCTTTTGGAGTCAGGAAAGTCTGCTCAGAGGGACTAGAGTAGGGGGTAAGGGTCTGAAAACATGTCCAGATGCTTAGCAGATCTGAATAAATTAAGGACCCTCCTGCATGCAATTAGAAGATAGTCCTACTCTTCCCCCAACCCACACCAGCCATTAATTTTAATAAAAAATCACCCCCTCAATAGGTCACCACAAATGCCAACATTTAAAGACTATGTTGCCAATTCAACTCAAATTCAAGCCTTACTTTTCCCTACCCAGTCATAAATTCAATCCTGAAGAGAGTTTCTTGAACAAATTAAATTTCTTATTTTTTTGTGTGTTTTTGCTTTTATGTTGTATAAGTACATGACATTATAAAGTAAAATTTTTGCAGTGTCTAAAAACAAGAAACAATGATAAACCCAAAATCCAAAAAAAATTACTATTGATTTTAAGTTAGAATTAAATTATACAAATAGAAGGGTAGATGGATGGATAGATCAATTGATTGACTAATAGATCAAGAGATAGCTCTAGATAGATCCTTTACTGTGTTTCTTTCCATTCTTTTGTTCTGGTATACTATTAAAAATATGTTTTTTAAAACTCTTAATTAGTTACTCATTAAAAAAGTAAACACAACTCTTTTCTCCAGCAAGTATCCAAACGAATCGATTTTTGTTGGTTTAGTAGTAACGACAAATTGTTTGGTAGCTAGTACTGTTGACGTGAAAATTCAACTTGAGTTCTGAAATTGTGCAGCATTACTCCTTCTGATTTTCTAACGTACACCTGTAGATACCTTTGAATGTGCAAATAGAAGCATTTTCCCATCTCTATATGTGAGGACTGACATAAAGACATATATTCTCATTGAAGTCACGAAACGCAGGTATGATTTATTCAAACAAGCGCTGAAGTCATTCTCCTATGTCTTGCTCCACACTCTCACGATAAATAAGCCACAGTTTTAAGGAAGCCTGTCAAAGGCCTGAGGCATCAGAGGTGTTTGTCTTACTGATCATTCCCCCCAAATCCTCATCCCCCTTTCCAACCAGGCTGCAACTAAGTAAAAGGGGGCCAATAAGGTATTTTCATCTTCCTGATGGAAGAAGCTAGAGCGGGAGCACTGTGTGAATGTTTGCACATAAGACTGGGTAGGCAGAGAGCTAGAGAAGAAAACCACAAGAAGACAATGTCCCAAGTAACTCATAATGCAAATTGCAAGGGAAACAAATTAGGAATATATCACTGTTAAAAACCTTTTTTCTACTACTTGGTAGCAATATTCCTGCTTTGTATTAAATGTGCTGCTTAGCATAGAATTTTAAAAGTTGGAAATCACTTTCGAGATCATCAGACCACAGTTTATGGATAATAATAATAATAATAACTGAGTTTCAAATGGATGAAATGCTACCTCTATCATCACCTGGCTTGTCAGTGATAGAGTTAAATTTCAAACTTAGATTTTAAAATTCTAAATTCTGGTTCTTTCTTCTTTTTCACACTATCAAGTCATTTGAATTTTGAATTTTCTAGGGATCTATGGGTAAACTGACTTCTATTTTCCAACAGGTTATGGCAGATAGAGTCCTCCTCCCACCAACAGACCGACTGAATCCCAAAATTAATGCAATGAGATGAAACAATTTGGACTCAAGATTGGGCCCAAAGGAAAATAAATAAATATTTAGCATCACAACCATTCTACATACATCTGACTATTATATGATGCTGTTATAGCTTCTGATTTTTAAAATTCTTTACCTCATTATATTTCTGTAAGTTAGAAATTATTATTATCCTTGACACTCAGAGTATTTAAAAGGATTTTGTCCATAGTCTCAGGAAACCAATTAGGTGTTAAAGTTAAGTAGACAATCATCAGTCTTCACTCTAAAAACAAATTTTTAAAAAATGATTTTTTTCTAAATCATCTGTCTCTTAATATAATGCTTAAAACCACTCACGTGACTTGTATGTTTCAAATACTGATCACTAATAACCAATATTTATAAGAAATAATAATTAATATATTCCTGACTAAATCAGCTCTAAACTGCACAAAACAATTAATGCAAAGTTGAACACATACACAAAAACCTGCTAAGAGTTCGCCATGTGGAATTTTACGTTTCACTGGATTATTATAAATCTACTCCCCAGAATCCCATACGCTTGCCAAAATGGACGGAGCATTGGTCATGTCTTCACTTGGGCACCCTGACTCACTGCCTGTCCTGCGTCACATGCCCATCTTTACACATCATCTCGCATAGGCCTCGGAACTCAGTTCTACAAAACCATCCCGAACCCCCCAGTCATAAATACTCCTCCTCCTCTACATTGTAAGAACAGTTCATACTTTTTATACATTCAACACTCTTCCCTTCTTCATTAAACTATTGACCAAACTTTCAGTCAACTCTTTTGCAATCACATATATTTCTCTGATTGACCGTTCTCTCAAATTTGTATAAATGTGATTGTGTGTTCCAGCAGTACTTTTTCATTTAAAGGGTCAAACAGTCAGAGGTCAGCAAAGCCACTAGTAAGTTCATACAGACAAATCTAACCAATGCAAACACTGCCTTACTAAGAGCAGGCTTGGAGGGGACTTGGTTCTCTGCTTGCCAGTTGAGTAGTTTTACAAGAAAAAAATTAGAGGCCATTTCTAAGAGAAATGACTGTGTGTGTCAAAGTTCAATGGGTATTTTGACTCCCGTGCTGTTGAAGGATTCACAAGAGAAGAGAAATTGACTGATGGTGTCATGGCTTTATCACAAAATAAGGAAAGAATAAGTGAAAGGAGCATGCGGACCATTCTACCTCAATGTTTCATAGGATTCCGGTTCATTTTGGAAGCTTCCAAAGGCAATAGTCAAAGAGACCCTTTCTTGGCTTTGACAGTTACCAATGGGAGAAAAGATATGAAAGTGTTTAGTAAACTGTAATATTTATGTAACATACATGTTTTTATCATCATCATCATCACCATATTGTCATTATTATAGTAGACAATGTAACACCAATTAAATAAACCTTACCGGCCAAAATCAAATTAGAGGCATTATATTAAGCCTTTCACTTTCTACAGAAAATAAAAATATGAGTGTAGGAGATTCTTCTCTGATCAACTAAAAAGACTTGACCCTCTTTTTCTGAAATGTTTTTATTTTATTTGAATACAGTTAGATACCAACAGTATCATTCCCCTCTCAGCCTCCTACCCCTTCCCCTGAAAAAAAACCTTTCCTTTTCATGATTTCTTCTACAGTTTGAGGCCTTAGGGAAGATTTACTCTCAACTTCCAGAATCCTACATATCTATCAACAAAGATGTTTTTCTTCTCCCCTTCCGAAATGGTCTGAGTAAGTTCTAGCCTAAAGATACAGAGCTAAACGCAAATCATCATGTTTTGTGGGGCCTGAAGTTTTACAGTTTGGGGGAGGGAGTTCTCTAAAAGAAGAACACAAAACTAGCTCACTTTTGCATATTTTAAAAATCACATGACCATGTGACACACTGTCGGGGCCTTTTGTAGAGACCTAGAAGGAGTCTTTGCCAGTGAGAGCTCGGAAGTTAGCTTCATTGTGCATCCGCTCCTGCTCGATAACCTCTGATAAATCGGCATCCCTAAGTGCAATGCACAAGAAAAAGATACTCTCTTTCTACCTTCACCCTTCCTGTTAATAAACACAATTAAACATCCCCAAACAACAACGATGACAGCCCATTCTATCTGGTTCCCAAAGAGCAGAGACAGACAAATCAACCAATATTCATAATTATAGCCTACCTAGACTTTTTCATGGGGGCATGGAGTTTCTTCCCCAATTCCACTGAAATCAACCCTCAGAGGTAGATGATTCCCCAGCCTATGAGTAAATCTCATCCTATAAACTGTAATAATGGAGACATATAAGTCATGGATAGTTCAGAGAACCTCATGATAAATATGGAAAGCCATTTTGCTTTGTTTTCTAACCTTCACGAAATATCTTAAGAACCTGGGGCGTATCCTTGGTAGGGATCTCACGAGTATCGTGAGAGCCTCAAGAAATCAGTACCAAGAGTGTGGTCCTTCCATATGCCTATTCCTTAAGTTCATTATGCCTCAGAAGAATCGCAATGGAAACCACTTATGAAATTCTATTGTAAGTATTATTTTTTCTGCAATGATTATGTATTGCTTTTGTAATAATGGAAATAGTTCCAGTACTGAGAAGTAACCCACAAAAAGCTTGGGTACGTTTGCGAGAATTAGCAAACAACCTTGAGCTAGTTCAACATTTCAGGCAGCATGTGAAATCTCTTTTGTACCTAAAAGATGACACCACTAGCACCCTCCTAAACCTGAAAAAAAAATCAGAGTGACGATCACAAACACCACTAAGAGTTCATGCATGTGAATTAACTCTGTAACATCTTGCATAGAAAATATTTATACCACAGAAACTTGGGGGGAAAATGTTATAAGGGGGGAACTGGCACCAGACTTAGGCCAGATATAATATTACTAGAAATTGAAGTAGAAGAAACGAGGCAATTACAAAGGCACAAGAAAAAATAATGAATTTGCTTAAATCATTCTGCTATGTCAGAACAAGGGCACTAGAGTTTCACTTACCAGAATAATTCCTTCCACTTCTTCTTTACTTGCATCAGAATACATGGCATTATTCTCATCAGAGATTTCTTAAATTCTAATATAGAACTCACAGAGTTTCACCCCAAATGACTCATTTGGAACTACATTTCTTTACATTTCTTCACACTTTCAAATGGAACAAGCACTAATTTTCACTTATCTCAGCAGTTCTAATACATCATTTAAGAAAGACTGAACACGAAATTTTCAAGCTGACTTTGCCAGCACTCCTCAAAATTGAACATGCGCATTAGCACTTAAAGAACCACTTACCCCTCCACTTTGTCTTCTAGAAGTGTTCCACCTTGTGAGTATAGCTGGCCTCGGCTAAATGAGGAAAACTGTAAATATCCCGCCCCATATTTTGGTGCATAACCAGAAGTTCCTAACATAGCTCTAATAATAGAATCACCACGAACAGAGATGTGGTGCTAGGAGATAAAATAATATTTCCAAATTGAAGATATAAGGGTCTATAACAGAGTCAGCCGAACATGACCCGCTCGCATGCCCTGTAATCCAAGGATGGTTTCTACATTTTGAAATGGTTGAGAAAAATCAAAAGAAAAATAACATCAACACATGAAAAGTAAATGAAATCTTAGCATCCGTAAATAAAGTTTATTGGAACCTAGTCAATGCCCATTCATTTACGTATTTTTCATGGCTATACACTACAAAGGCAAGCTGAGTGCTTGTAAGACCGATGGTCCACAATAGCAAACATTTTTTACTACATAGCGCCTTACGGGGGAAAAAAAGAATTTTTCCTTGTTTATACAATAGCCAACATTTTATGGGTACTTACTATCCACCAGGTCAAGCATCTTTCCCTGCTTTCATTCGTTTAATCTTCAGCCTAACACTATTATTATCCCCCGTTTTACAGATGGAAAAACTGAGTCACAGAGCGAGTTACACAGCTAGTAGGGAGTGGAGGTGGATTTGGAATAATATCTTTCTTATGTAGATGTCTATGAATTCTGTGCCAAACTTCATCCCCACATTTCCTGTCACCACCAAAGCCCATCATCACTATTACTATCCAAGGGCGGGCAAAACATAGAGCCCCAACTCGCTTTTTCCCACAGCATGACTCAAGTCCCAAGCCCTCTGCAGTGTGGTTGGAAGAATGCCTTGCCCTGCCTCCTACTGCTGCCGCCACCCCCTTGTCCAGGCAGGCACGAAGCCAGAGTCGTGGGGGGCTTCCTCCCATGTCTCTGTGATGTTACTCAACTTTACAGAGCAGGTGCCTGATGTCATTAATGGATTCGTTACACCCAAGAACCAAGCTACTGCTTAGTTTGCAAGGAAACAGACGACCAGGAAACTTAATCAGACAACAGTTTTGCAAGTGGTCTGAAGCCTTGCTGCTATCGGTACTTTAGATTAATATTGACCTTGCTTTGACTTCAGACTCTTGGATTATCTTGGATCTCCATCATGAATTCAGTGACCTGGCATGAAACCACTGGTCATACCCGCAGAAATGCTGCAACAACTGTTTTTACTAAAATTCCCAATCATATTCCCTGATGCTCCACATACTTTTTAACCTAAATGGCCACCACCAGGACAGCAAATTTACCTCTTTGATAAATAAGGAAGCTAGAGGCAGGACAAAGGAAATAACGGTATTTCATTCACAGGATTCTATTCTCCACCCAGACAGTCAGTTGGGCAAGCTGCCTAAACTGTATGGCTCTCGGGCTCCCCATCTATAAAGGAGTAATAACAATCTATGGATCGCTGTGAGGAACAAATTTGCATGGGTATGAACGTACTTTGGAAAATGTAGAGTAGAAATGTAAAATGAAAGTAAATTATAGTATCGAAGTATAAAATACATATCCTGGTTTGACATTAGTATGATAACTTTCCCAAATGCTAAAGACATCTTGGAGTATGATTCAGGATCCAGAACTTCATGCTAAGCAAGACCCTGCCTATTTGAATAAACCCTAGATAATACACCACCAAAAACAGCAGTAAAATAAGTTGTCAAAGATATTACCATAGTCCAGATAACAAGACATAATCTATACCAGACATACATTTAGTTATGTTTTCTTTCCCAGTAGAGGGGAAGAAGAGTTCAAAGTTTTTAATAAGCTCATTACAAAGCTTTTCTCTAATTACACATTCATTTATTCACATGTTTATTTAGTGCCCATTCGATGTCCAGTTCTGTGAAAAGTAGTATGTGTAAAAAAGGTGAACAGAACAGTCTAGCAAATAACAAATTTTTTTTAAAAATCTGATATCTAATCTCCAGGAAATGTCAATTGCAAATGTTTATTTTTTTTTTTTTTATGGAACATTTCACTTAAAGTTTTTAGTCAGACATGTGAGATGGAGAACCAGATAATAGTTGGACTTCTAATCCCATTTTCTGTCCAGTGGATATGTCATTTGCCTGGGAGGACAGGGGAATAGCTGACATGGTCCTTTTTTTTTCCCCCCCACTTTATATTTAATTGGTTTAGTTTTAGTGAAATATGCTTGCCTGTTCTGACATCCTTCCTCCTGCAATAAGTATTATCCAGCGCTTCAGACATGTAAGAGTATCCTGAAGTTCTGAAACTCAGGGTCTCTTACCTATCCAGAAAGACCTTAATCTGGGTTTCCCAGCCTCTGAGTATTATTTTATCACACAGGTATCTCTAAAACCATCTCTGCATCTACTCCTAAAAAGATGTCTCCATCAATGCCATGGTCTTAGGCTGTAAGAAAGTTTTGCAGCTGGCTTAGAGATCTTATTTTCATATTGTCAGATCATTCTGTAGTGTATGCCAAACATCTTAACTAATATAAGCCTTTATCATAGACTCTCACATACTTAAGGTTTACTATTAAACTTTCTAGTCTCAACTCAGTCAGTTGGGCAAGTTGCCACATTAAGAGAAACAGAGATTTTATTTTGCTCATTCGCCAGACTCCTTTACAGGTTTCACTGGAGAAAGAGGGAACATATTGTCTTCAAAAACATGAGTTTTGGGATCTGATTTTAATACTGAGCGAGGTAGCCCCATTCTAGAGGTATGTGGTAGAAAACGTCTGCCCCCCCCCCCGCCACCGCCCCAAATATGGTCAAGGTGTCAAGGAAATGGAAGAGGGGTATCTGGACTTCTTAGCTGAAGAGTCCTTATTAGGTGATAAATTCTTAGCATTAGTGTTACAGAGGATATCACCTGTCGGCAACGCATCATGCTCACCTGAGGTATTTGTTGAAGCTATTTCTAAGCTCCACCCCAGATCTGCAAAATCAAAATCACTTGACGTTGATCTCAGAAACCTTTTTTAAACAAAGGAACCCAGAAATTGTAATAGTACTAACACTTACCTAGCATTTACTGCGTCAGTCAATGTTCTAAGCATTTTACATGTATGAACTCAGGTTCTCTTATGCGTGACTCTTAAGTTCTGTGAAGTTGGTGAACCACTGGGCTATATTTTGAAGTAATGGGGACATGGAATCCAATCCTGGAGCTGTCATATTTCCAGCAACGTGGCCACCATCCATAGATCACTTAACCTCTCCAACCCCAGAGAATCCCTGTGTAAAATAATTCCTGCTTTGCATGGTGTTTGTGATGATGGAATTTCTGGGACACATAAAGTACCAAATAGATGTGCATTAGAACTACAAATGACAAAGTGCATGCTGTCTTACAGCGGGCGTCAAGAGTGTTTAAGGAAACGTCCATACCTGAGCAATAATGATATGCCTGGTGATATTTCTTATTCACAGGCGTGAGAACCTACCTTGAGAAGAGCAATCAATTCCCTATGGCTTATGCCAGACCTTATCCTCGGAAACCTCAGAGTCCAGGGACTTTCCTTTCCTCTGGGGTTGGGGGTGTGCCAGAATCAATCACATTCCAACGGAGCAAACTAAGGCAGGCACATCTTCTTAAGCATTTTCCTTTCTGGAGTTTCCATGAAGAGCTTTGCTCACAGAAAAACATTCTTCCCTCCGACCAGCCTCCCTCCAACCAGCCTCAAGGACTGTGCTCACCATCGCCTGGAAGATTCCTTGATCCCAGTCGGACCTCCTCACATCCTGCTAATGCCGCCCCTCCCTCTCAGAGCCCCCTGCGGTCTTTTCTTGATCCCTGGGGCTCGCTCTGAGGCTGGCACTTCCTGATCTCTCCCTCTGCCTCTCCACTCCCACCGAGACAATCCCCCAGGCACAAAGACCCCCTAACCTCCTCCAGGCCCTCAGCCCAGAGAGCTGGAAACGCCTCTTTGATTTCTCTGCTGCAAGGAATTTACTTTCTTGACTAGTAGCCTGGAAGTCTCATTTTCTCATTAATACAAAGGTAAATAATGGTGACATTTAAACTAATAATCTTTTAAATTTCCTTTTCCTAACAATCAGAAAGCCATTACGGAGACAGTATTTTTAATGCTACGCTTCATCTGTGCAACTTGTTTTAGGGAGAGTAACCTGACTCCACCTCCGCTGGTGAATTTGATGAACTGGCTCTCATTCTGAAATATTACACTGTCCCCAACTGACTCTGAGGCACAGATGCGGCCACCCAACACTAAACTCTGGCTCAACCTGCATCACTGAAGTAGACCCTGGAGTTGTGCGATAGTTTTGTTTAGGCAAATGGGAGATAGTACCTATAACTAACAATAGTTATAATGTGCTGTATGATATGCTCGTAAAATTTTGAAAATATTCACAGTATGGGCACACACAGGCACACTGTGCCACAGGCGTGTGTGTGTGTGTGTGTGTGTGTGTGTAAAAACTACTCAAGCAGGGGAGACTTCCACATAGATATGCATTTTAAACTGTCTTTGCCTCACTTAGATGTCTCCAGGGGACTTCTCTTAACAGGACATGATAAATATTTGTTGAATAAATGGTTCAGCATTTTTAGGCCTTCAGGGTGTATCTAATCTTTCACACTGTTTACTCAACTATGAAAGTTTTCAGAGCATAGTAATTCAAGATGCATTTTATTTTCCTTTGCTTTTAATTCATGCAAACAAAATTAACATGTTTAATAATATACTTTCATGCTTAGTTATTACACTTTTGTGTTTTAATAATACATTTCTGGGTTTAAAGCAGTAGTACAATACTTGAACAATTTTTTTTTTTTTTTGCCTCCATGGTTACCAGAAAAATTAAAACCTTCACAGCTCGTGAACTTTTAGAAATAATTATTTGAGGTTTTATCATACTATTTATGGAGACTCCTGTTCTCAATGATTTCCACTAAGAAACTTCCTACTTTCCAGACATTGTATCCAAAACATCCTTTCTTTGTGTAGAAAAAGTAATCAAATTAACTACCTATCTTGATTCACCTTTTGAATGCATGCAATGGTCACTGATTGAAATGTCTTACCAGCATATTATCCTAAAAAAAAAAAACAATGACCAGCGTGAAGACTCCAGGGCCCTTTGCCTCTAAGATCAGAGCTGAGTCTGGGCCTCCTGAGGCTCAGGGCTGGTGGCTGGGCAGGAAACGGGCCCTTTTGTACCCACCCCACCCCCATCCCCACCCCCAACCCCACCCCCACCCCCAACTCCAGCGGTCAGTCGCCCAGGACCACCGCTGATCTGATCGAGTCCCGAGTCCCGGTCTCGCTCAGGCGGGTGACAGAAGGAGCTTTGTTAACAGGCTGGATGGCAAACCCTTCTGAGGAAAAGAGAAGAAAAAAGAACGGCTTCAAGAAGAGGAATATTGGAGACACCCTTCCGTCCTCAAACCGACTTGATTTTCTGGAGTGCTCTCAAGCACATTTATATTTGACATTAAATCAAATTAGGACTAATTTATATCACACCATCCAATTTCTGTTTGAGGGAACTGTACTGGTAGAAAAGAACAGCACATTTGTCTGCCCCTTCTACAACTTTCGAAGAGGTTTTCATGTATCTAAGCGTGATTAGTTCATTTGCAAAGTGGGAACAGTATTTGCCTTGTAGCATTGCTGTTTTGAGAATTATATAACATATATATATATAAAACATGTATGAAACTTTATTATTATTTCTGCATATTAATTATGTGATAATATGTTCCTGAATCTATTATTAAATAATATTCAATAAACTTAATGAGACACTTTTTTTAACAAAATGAATATCTTTCCTCAAATTTATTAAAATACAAAGCTTATATTCAGAGCCTGAAAGATGCCCCCTCCACACACACACACACACATACACCCTTTTTCATTGACCTAAAGATAAACTTTGACCCGTTGTTTGAGAATCACACTTTTTCTGAAGGTGCCTTGTTCCTTTTAGTCAAGACAGCTTGACCCCAGAATCTGGAAACTGACATGGATCAATATACCTCTTTCCTCCCTCCTTGGCTCACTAGCAAGAACCTTTAACCTTTGGACTTGATTCCTAAACTTTGTATATGGTTTGCAATAGAGAATATTTGGGTCGGATGGAGGATTTTTTAATCTGAGTTTTATTGGGTGTTGACTAAAGTGTGATCTGAAATTTAGTTCTTAAAAAAAAAGAAGGTTCTCTTACTGGTAATGCTGAATTGTTCTATCTTCTTTCCTAAGTTTTATTCTCTTGGTCAAATCTAGGATTGACTACGTGGCACCTACTTGAGACACACTACAAAAATCTCAAACCCTGTGAAACATGGTGAAGTGAGCTGCTTAACTGGCTTGGAAATGAGAACTGGGTAAAGAGACTTAATTTTGCATATTTGTACCTCTATGGTTTTCTTTTTTAAAAAAATTAATCTTAACATTTTAGCATCCTAAATTAAATTCATTCAATAGTTTATCTCACTTATAGCATCTGTTGGGAGCAGAGAAACTTATTCTCACTGCGACTAAATGAACACACACATGCATACACTTAACACTCACACACACACACACACACAGTTGGAAGAAACCAACACAACTTATCCAACACAACATCATTGCTGAATAAGCTCATTTTCTACTTCCTGACACGTTCCAAGATGAAAATTCCTAATTCCTGGAATCATGTTACATTAAAGGCAGGAATCACATTGCTTCTGCCTGTTTTATAAGACAAAAAGATTGTGCGAATCAAATAAGCACTTTGCAGGCAATACATGAAGTATCAAATACAAAGACGAGGCATAGCATTATGCCAAGCAACATCTATTAAGAACATCGAAATAAAAGGGCTTTATAACTACCAGTTCAAACAGAGAAATTACACTGGGAACTAACATTGACGGTGTTTAGAGAAACTATCATGCGAATGCCCATGTCTTTTGAAAAATGTCAAAGCCAGAGCTGGTGCTACAGAAATCAGAATTCAGTATGTTTATCTTTTTTAAGTTTTAATGAAAAATATTGTCAAATATCCAATAATTTTTGCCCTAGAATCGGAAGTGAGTCCGTTGGCATCATCCTGTCCCTTTTCTCGCTGATGTATGATAGGAATTTGTTTTAACTAAAAGTGAAATGTCATTTCAGACTGGCCTCAGGAAAGTGAATCCCCTTCCTGGTTTTGCTGCTTACTACCAGCTCGGTGGCCTGGGGTCAGTCACTTAATTTCTCTGAGCCGCACTTTCTTAGTCGCTCACATGGGAAAAGGAATGGCCTCTGCAGCCATCACAGCACTGAAGTGGCAAATAAAAGCTACGTGTGAAAGAACAATGGAAAAATAAAGCGTTCTAATTATCATTAACGGATTGCAATGATTTTACTAAACTAAACTTCTATTTGTTCTTTAACCAAGAAATCAATAAACTACCTTTCATTTACCCATGGCTATATTTCCACACCATAAGGTCTTTGTTGAGGAACGAGAAAAATATTTCTGGTGACGTAAAATTTAAAAATAATGCTTTCCTTGGAACCATTGGAGAATCATCTAAGATGGCCAAGACCTTCTGTAGATAATTAAAATGAACTCAACTAGCCACAAACATGAGCACCAAATCTTTCAATGCAATGCAGTCTCAATGCAAAATTCCTAAAATTACTTAGCTGATAAACTTTAACCTTGGATAGTTATCTCAACATACAGTTTTTAAGGAGCGACTGGCAATAAATAGACTTTATTTGACCCAATGTTTCAAAATTAGGTTGACAAACTAAACTATTCTGGCAGACCTAGTATGCACATATGACCTACCGAGATGTCCAAAATGGCTGACTTTAACCACCTCCCTGGGGAAAAAAAAAACAAAAACAAAAAAACAAGAATTTCACAGACAATCTCTGTCAAATTCGAGATTTACTTGTTAAAATTTTAATTATATTTTAAGCTCATTTTCATAATTCTCACATGGACTTTAGAAGCATTAAATGTAAATTTTATTCTAAATGTTAGAAAATGGGTAGAAAAAACATGCTAAATACCTGGCATACATATCAGTTTGTATAAAACATCAGAACACGGTATTCAAAGTTCAATGGAACTTTGCAATGAAATTCTAGACTGGGAGGAAAAGATACCAAGAAGATTGTAATATCTTTCTAATTCTCTCCTTCAGAGGCAGAGTTGGGGGTGAATTTAGTAACAGCCAAGGGCAGGTTGACTTGCTCTTCGTGCACATACACACTGGATGTTTCGTGCAAGCCTTCCTTGTTCTCTGAGACTGAATTTGAGCGTTGCATGGCAAATGCAGAAAGCAGGTCAAACTCGTGTGGTGACTCAAAGTTCATCTCTGGTGTTCAACCTCCCTGACTTACAGCCAACCATTTCACCAAAACTGAGCACTTACACAGAGGAAGAATTTGTAATAGAGTGACATCCCTAATTTGGTAGATAATTTCATTAATTTGTCATGTAATAAAAATAGATTCACACTCTCTCTCTCTCTCTCTCTCTCTCTCTCTCTCTCTCTCTCTCTCTCTTTCTCTTTCTCACTTCTGAAACTATTCAAAACCAAAACAAAACACTTTTCAAAAATTAAAGCATTCCCAGTAGGAATCTCTGTGGATACAGACAAGCTGATTCTAAAATGTATGTGGAAACGCACTAGAATAGCTAAAAACAATTTTGAAAAAGAAAGTTGAAGCAATCACATTACTGAATTTCAATAATTACCACAAAAATATAGTGATCAACACATTCGGTACCAGCACAGTAAAGAGACATAAATCAATAGAACAGAACAGTGTTTAGAAGCAGAAATCACACAAATATGGCTAGTTGATTTTGACAAAGGTGCAAATGCGATTCGATGGAGAAAGGATAAACTTTTCAACAAATAGTGTTGGAACAACTGGATATCCAATAGCAAAACATAAATCAACCAACATTGCCCTAAACATAAAACCACATACAAAAATTAACTAAAAATGGATCACAGACCTAACTATAAAATCCATGTTTTATAAGAGAAAATCTTCATGCCAGGGGTTAGGCAAAAATTTCTTAAATGTGATACTCAAAGGCACAACCATAAAATAAAAATTGCACTTCACTGAAATCAAAATCCTTTGTTCTGCAAATGACATTGTTAGAAGAATGAACAGACAAGCTAAGGACTAAGAGAAAATATTTGCAAACCACATATCTGCCAGAGGAGTTATACCCAGAACATAAAAAGAACTCTCAAAATTCAACAGCAAGAAAGCAAAATACTTTCAAAAAATGAACAAAAGAATTGAACAGATACTTCACCTAAGAAGATATAGGGATGTTACATAAACACATAAAAAGATGTTCAGCATCATTAGCCATCAGAGCAATGTGAATTAAACCACAATCAGCTATTACTGCACATCTATTCAGAATAGCGAAAATAAAAAATACTGACGTCAAGGGCTAGCATCCATGCCGAGCAACCGGAACTCTCACTCTTGGCTGGCAAAATGCAAAATGGCACAGCCATTGTGGAAAACACTTTGGCAGTTTCTTATAAAGTTAAATATACATTTAACACATAACCCATGAATTTCACCCCCAGGCATATTTATTCTAGAGAAATAAAAATTTGTATTTGCACAAAATTTGTACACAAATGTCTATGCCAACTTTATCTATAAGGAACAAAAATTGGAAAATAACCTAAATGTTCCTTGCTAGGTAAATGGATAAACAAACTAGTCACATCCATTCGACAGCAATAAAAAGGAATAAAATCATGGCACGTTCAATGACTTGGATGAATCTCAAAATTAATATGCTGAGTAAAAGAAACAACTCTCATAAAGTTACATACTGCATGATTTGGTTTATATGATAATCTTGAAAGAACAAAACTGCATTGATGGAGAACAGATTAGTGGCTGCCGGGAGCTAGGGGTTAGAGGAAACTGTGATTTCAAAGGGAGAGCATGGGGAAGTTTATCTGGGACGACAGAACCACACTGTATCCTGATTGTGATGGTAGTTACATGAATATATACGCCTGTGTTGAAATTCTGATAAAGAACAAATACATGTACACACATATTCACAGCAGCACTCTTCATAATAGCCAAAAGGTAGAAACAGCTCAAATGTCCAACAGTCGATGGATGGATAAACAAATTGCAGAATATGCACACGATGGAATATTATTCAGCCATAAAAAGGAATGACATCCTGATACATGCTACAGAACGAATCTCTGAAACAGTATGCCAAGTGAAAGCCAGACACAAAAGGTCTTATATTATGTAATTCCACTTATATGAAATAACTAGAACCGTTAAATCATAGAGAGAAAATAAATTGGTGGTTCCTAA
The DNA here is from genome assembly GCF_014176215.1 of Rousettus aegyptiacus. Taxonomy (NCBI): domain Eukaryota; kingdom Metazoa; phylum Chordata; class Mammalia; order Chiroptera; family Pteropodidae; genus Rousettus; species Rousettus aegyptiacus. The sequence goes on along the minus strand of NW_023416295.1, from coordinate 11,662,855 downwards.
GGGATGGAGGAACAGTTAACCACTTAATGGGTACATGGTTAACTTTGGGGGTGATGAAAATGTTTTAAAGCTAGATAGAGCTGGTGGTTGTACTACATTGTGAATATGCTAAATGCCACTGATCTGTTCACTTGAAAATGGTTAATTCTATGTTACATGAACTTCACCTCATTACAAAAATATCCGAGCAGGAGAGAGGTAGATAAGGATAAAAGGTGTCAAATATGGTGACAGAAGATTTGACTCTGGGTGGTGAACACACAGTGCAATATACAGATGATGTATTATGGGACTGCATACTTGAAACCTATATAATTTTATTAACCAATGTCGCCCCCAATAAATTTAACAAAATAAAGAAAAATTCAAAAACATGTTTCACTATGATAATTTCAAAAAAATAAATTTAATGTCACAAAAAGAAGGAAACTAAAAAAGTAATAATAATAAGAGTGTGTAACGCCATGCTCAGATTACCTCCTTAAACAGAACAAAGGAAAAGCTAAGAGTTAGGTCCTCACATTCCAGAGGACTTCCTATTTCTGTGCGACAGGCCCTATTCTTCCCAAAAACATTCCTGTAAAATGGGAGAACTTTTTGTCTCATTAAAAAAAAAAAAAGAACCCAAGAATAGAAAATTCATTTTCTTTTCAAACACTTAATAACAAATGTTAATATGACCTACCTATTGCAATGACAAGGATGGACTTCAAAAACATTATGCTAAGTGAAATAAATCAGAGAAAGAGAAATACTGTATGATCTCACTTATATGTAGAATATGAAAAAGACAGACTCATAAAAACTGAGATCAGACGGTGATTACCCAGGACTGGGGAGATGCTGGTCCCAGGGTACAAACTTCCAGCTATGAGCTGCTTAAGTTCTGGGGACCTCATGTACAGCAGAGTGACCATAGTTCATTACAATACTGTGTTATAGACTTGAAAGGTGCTCAGAGTAGATCTTCAATGTTCTCACCACAAAAAAAGAAATATTGAGTGATGTGAGGCATGTGTGTGTTAGCTAATGCTCTGGTGGTGATCGTTTTGCAACATGTAAGTGTATCAAATCAACATTTTGAACACCTTAAACCTACACAATATGATATGTGAATTATATCTCAGTAAAGCTTGGGGGGTGGGAGGGTGCGGGTTGTAACTACCCAGCCTTTGAAAACATGGTAATATTCTAGAGTATATCGCTTGTTCATTTTTAACAAAACAGAAGAGAGACAAACGAGGGAGGCTTATTTTGTCTTTTAAGAAGACTGAGCGATCTTGGTGACAGGACCCCGTGTCGACTTCAACTGCCTGTCATTTCCTACAAACACTATATGTTCGACTGCTCCATTCCTTTGCACGTGCTGTTCCCTCCCCATGTGATGCCCTGCCTCTTTGGTCCTCCTCGTGCTGGTCACCTCCTGGTCACCCTCCGACACTCAGCTCTGACATCTCCTCCTCCAGGAGGCATCCCTGACCTGGAGATGGCCAGACAGCCTCCGCTGATTCCCACGGCACCCTGGACTTTAAAAGCATGTCAACACATTAGAGCTGCACGATGCGCTCAGTGATCATCGTCCCCCCGGGCTATGGGGGCTGGGGGGAGGCATATCTTACTAACCATTATTCTCTCCAGTAACTAACATATAGTAGGCATTCAATAAGTGCAGCTGGTTTGTGCAGATTATTGTGTGTTTCTCATAGCGTAGTCTGACTTGGGTTGCGAACAAGTCCCGGTCTCACCTTGTTCTTACAGGTTCTATTACCCTTGCTTTAAAATAAGTTCTGAAACCCCAGCTTCTATGCTTTGCCAGCTGTTCCAAGTTAACCTCCTGCGGATACTTAATACTAGGAGTAAGATATTTTTCTTCTAACTCTTTCAGGATACCGGAAGTTAGAACATTTAGCAAGCCAGACTTCAAACAATTCCAGAATAAGATGACAGTTTTGACTTCTCTGGTTCATGCTATATGCCTAAAACCTAACAGAACAGCTAGAACTCTCAGTTAATGCCGGTGAATGAATCAAACGCTTAACCCATCAATCGGGAAAGTAACCCTCTCTGACCTCACACCAGGACCTGGCTCGCCATTGCCTACGGAGAGTCTCTCTCCAAGAGTTTAAAAGCAAGGCCAACTCAGTAGTGCTGGCAGAAGCCAGTAGCTGACCCCAGTCTTGGCAGCGGGGGTTTGGGGGAGGAGAACACTTCTTTTAAAAAAAGAACATAAATTTATAAATACTAAATCCAGGTACAAAGCGAATATTCGTTTAGAACAAGAAAATACCACAGCAAATAACTGGCGCTCCCTTTTGTATGTGTCTCTTGAGGTGCATCCTGGTTTTCTCTCCCCACTCAAACGCTCTGCAGCACTCAGCGAACTCCCAGCGCGCTCAGGGGTTTCTGCATGGAAGAACCCTGATGTTTAGGCTTTATTGGCTTCCATAAAACCCACCTTAGAGCTGCACGCCACAAATAGATTAACAAGGACAATGCCTGATGCTTATGGAGAAGCACTTGTGGCCCTGAGTAGTCTCTCATATAATTTTTATCACCCTTTTATCAGGCAAATACTATTATTGGTCCCACTTCATAGCCCTCCCCGCTGCAGAGGCACTAGGTAAACTCCCTGAAATCAGGCTTCCTCCTCAATATTCTCTTAACGCCACTTGTCTTCCCGGAAGCCACAAGACAGTTACACAGTGTGACAGTTCTAGCGTCAGGCAAACCTGGATTCCCAGCTGTCCTCTGCCTTTTACAAGCTGTGTTACTCAGCCTCTCTAAACCTTTGCCAAAAAAATAAAAAAAGTCCTTAGTTATAAAATAGGAAGTACATTATCATTGTTACTTTGTGGTCATCTATCTGGCCCTTGCAAGGCTGATTGTCCATCTGAGGATAAAGTCTGATTTGGGGGAACCACTAAAACCATGAGATCCCAAAGATCAGACAGATTCCAGGGATTCCTTAGGTACCTCTAGGAAGCAGCCTAGTCGGAATGACAGAATTGTGTTTGTTACATTGTAAACCAATGGCATTGAACCTGTGTGTGGCAGAAGCTAAGGAGCCACAAGTGTAACGACTGTAACTCTGCTCTGTAAGCTAGATTCAGCCATTCCAATCCAAATTCATTCACCAAGGTAGAGGCGGAGCAAGTGGTAACATTTATCTTGACTTAGAGCCACAGTCTCACCTGGAGATGGCACCTGATCCTCACTGAAAGTTCAGGAAAGTGGGCGGCATTAAAAGGAGAAACGAAAAGAAAGCAATTCGGTCTTCCTCTCCGCTGTTCCTCAGACTTCACTTCTTTGCAATAAAAATGATGAGTTTGTGTGGGGGGAAAAAAGTAAGGAAAAAGAGGCTAGAAGGGGATAGGTGAGTGGAAATTTGCGAATCACCCAGGGGCGGGAAGAGCACAATGATGAGCAAAAGCGCCCAGCTTTCCTACCTCACGCTCGTTTTGATCCGAAAGGAATAGCAATGCTTTCAGTATTCTAAGATCATGGGCATTTCCTAAGATTTCCAGATACTCTGATTCTTTTAGACATCCAAAAAAAAAAAAAAAAAGAAGAAGAAGAAGAAAAAGAAGAACACCAAAAGGAGGTATGTATTTTTAAAGCCAAAGTAAAACAATTTTTCAAAATCACTGAGAAAATATCCTCTTTCTATAAGTGGAAAAGTTTCATAGTCATTACTGGTGAAAATATCTTAACTTGTTCTATTTCTGTTGCCTGTTTCCCCTTTTTTCACAATTCTCGTTTAGTCCCGTCATTATCGTTATTTGAGGTATTTTGTGGTACTTTTCTCCCAAGACACCTAAGGAAATTTATAAATTCACACAGTCGATTGCTATTAGTTAAGCGGCTACTGTTCTGTTGACTGTTTCCGTGGTAGACGTGCCTCTTCGCCCCTCAAACATTTTTTCTGTCGTGGCATTAAAAAGGATAGAGGAGAAAACATATGGATTCACCCTACTAATTAGCTAGTTATCAATATGTTCAAAAATTAACCATAGAATTTGTTTTCCTAGTTTTATGTGCAATTCACCCTGGGCGACCCCACAAATCAGGATTTTTACACAAAGAGAAAGTTTTCAATGTATGGTTGGTGTGTTAAAAGACAGAGTAATTTAGTACTTATTTCAATAATGGACTTTTTACAAAGGCAGAGACTTTTATATTAATAACTGCATTCTGGAACAGTGTGTTAAAAAGCTGCATAACAGATCCTTCAGATTTATTACTGGTCCTCCAAACAAAACCCATTATGCACAAACGCGACATCAAACAAAAAATCTGTAACAGCCCCTGTTGAGAATAATACGAACAGAGTAACCCAGGGCCTCTAAGTGCAGCCACATTCTGTGAGTCAGGAACTCGATGGATCTATTTGCTGACAGTTCCATGGGTGCCTGGAGTTTTCCCGTCTTACCTAATGATTCTGGAAATCGTTTTTAAATCTGCTCACACTTTCCAAAGAAGTGCTTGCTTGATGTTGTTCTATATAAATATAATGATTAATAAAAGTGGAATCCAAAACTATCCGTTCTCAGCACACTAACAGAAACCCTTCAGCCTTCAGCATCCCCCCCTCCCCGCCACACACACACACACACACACACACACACACACACACACACACACACGCTCCCTGTCCTTCCTCCCCCTTCTCCCATCTAGGTCTGCAAATCCCAGTGGTGTCATGGGTGAGGGCTTTCTGGCCACCTCCCCTGCAAGGGTGTGTCAACAGCCAGGCGCTACAGGGACAGGGGGACAGTCGAGGACCTGAAAGCCTAACCTCACCTTCGATCTTCAGAGGGGACTGTTAGCCCAATCCTTCATATTACTCAAGCACAGCTTGTGCAGGCTAATCCTTTTTTTTTTTTTTTTCCCTAAAAAAAGAACTTTCCTAGATGGATAAACATGTTTGTCTTTAAGGGTTGTTAAGAAAAATCATGCGTATTTCAACCAGCTCCAGATGAAATGAGTTAAGTGATCCTCCAGCATGCTGATGTTTGAAAATGCCATATTTGTGCCATATTTGGCCCTTTTTCTAGGAACTCAACTTCAATGCAGCCCCCGGGCCCCCTCAGGCCCCCTCCCACCCTCCTCCTACTCCTTTATGTATATATGTTGCATAATTATGGAGCAGTGAGTATTTATCACCTTTTCTGGGCAGTAAGCAGAAAGAAATACAATACCATTACTTCCAGTTACTGCCTTTCCCAAGATAATTAGGTAACGCAGTGGAGGGAGCCTCTGTAGGTCTAATGCTGTTCAAGTTAAGTGATTGACATGGCTCTGTCTGGCTGCTCTATTAACTGTTTCATTTTGTTGCTATTTGCAGTTTGCTTGGCTAATACTCCGAACAAATACAGACTGTTTCTTTAGCCCCTTTTTTCTCTTTGACCTTCTCCTGCCCATTTTCTTTGACTCACTTCAAACTGCCTTGAAAAGGCCTGTTGAATACACACAGTCCATGAGAGGCCCAGGTTCATCCTTACCCTAGCCCTGAATGCCTCACTTCAAAGATGGGCCGCATTCTTTAATTGCCCTTTGAATTAATATCAAAGGGTCACAATGCGAGTGCCAAAAGAGAAAGGGGCTTTAATGAAGCAAAGAGCTGCCATTCATTTGCAGATAAGCACGTTTTTATGCCTGAATGGTCACCATGGCTAAAGGCTTGGGGGGAAAGGGAGGCTGTCCTGTGAGGACTTTTCCCTAAGTAGTGATTAGTTCAAACAAACAAAAGTAAACAAATAAAAAAAAAAGTCTACAAACAGCGACAACACAAAATAAAAAGGCAAAATTCGTGAGCCTTGCACCCCCTCTCCTCTATACGCCCCTTACTAAAAAAAAAAAAAAAAAAGAAAAAAAAAAAAAGCTGCACTTAATTAGCAAAATTCATTCATTCATCGTTTTTGATCCCAGATTTCAACACTGAAATTCCAAGGACTGAGTTCAACAACACGTCTGAGATAAAGTATTTGCAGTTCGAAATTTCACGCCATGGGTAACACGGAGGGAAAATATTAGGACTTTAAAATGCGGGGGGGAGGGGAATGTAATGCTCACCAAAAAATGTCCCAGTGCTCAAGACATAATTACTTTTGATATGAACATTTGTGCTTAAGTTATGGATGCTTCATTAACGCAGTACAGAGAATTTAGTTCGAGCCGAGAATAGTAAAACACATCCATCTATCCATCCATATAGGACATATTTTCCATTTCTCCCCGAGAAATCACCCCTTAGTGGCCACTGTCTTCCTTGTCCCCTTGTAATACTGTAGCTGCAATCATAGAATGAATACACCAGTAGCACCAGAGGTCAGCGTAAGGTAAAATGCAGCTCAAATCATAAATGATTACAGAGTGAAACAGTAAGCCATGCTTCCCCTCTTCCTCACTCTGCTTTTGGAGAGGCTGGTGATTAGGGAAGGGTTTCAGTCCCAGTAAATTATCATCTTAGCTAACTCTCACACGGCATCCTTGGTGCCCCCGCTACAGAGCGGACGGCTGGCCTCTGGCAGACATAACATTCAGACCATCGCCTGGACCTTTCTTCGGTGGATGCCTTGGTAAACAGAGCTTAGGTTACTCTCGATGATGTCACAGAGAAGATCCTTGTTCAAATGTTTCAGTCTCCCAAAGTGGGTCGCCTGCTCTGAATTCGTGCACATAAAATTGCCACTACGGTTTGAAAAGGAAGAAAGAGAGAGTTCCCCTTTATCTTTGAAGAAATCAAAAGCATGTCCTCTTCCCTGGCTGTATTTTCCGTGAGCTTGTCCATCTGGTTCATAGTTGCCAAAATAGAGTGAGAAAAGGGCAGCAAATAAATGTCAGAGAGTCAGCCAGTCTGCATAAATCTCCAACTTCGCCCAGAGAAAAAACCCCTTCCTGGCCCCGCCAGGCCTTCCAATCTGGTGACATGAGCCAACAGGCATCGGAACAATGTGGAAATCAAAAGACTTCTTTTGCCCAAATCCAAACCCTGAAAAGCAGCTTCTCCCATACCTCTCTTACGCTATATATGCACCGCTGCTGCTTTGCAATAAAGCAATATTATCCTAGCAACTAGGTCCCAAATGTCCTGGATACAGAATTATTTCAGTGTGTTTTGGACTGACCACAGGAAGATCCACTTAATTCTTATTAATCTGTACCCTGAGAAAGCATTAAGGCAAATCCACCGACTACCAAATCTTCTTTCAATGAGCACAAAGGCAATGAGCAGATTATCAATAAATAATACTTTATATTTGCTCAGAACTTTGAATGTGTTCAGAGCCACTAAGACATCTCAACAATGCTGTGAGGGAGGGAGGCATATATTCTCACCCCCTTGCTTCAGAGAAATCCGGCTCAGAATGGCTAGTGATTTTCCCTTGATCACGCAGCTAGTTAGAGAGTGAACTAGGACAAAAAGCAAAGTCTTTTAGCCCCAAAACCTTTCATAAAACCACAGTGATATCTGGTGCGGAACTAGATTTGGGCAGTCCAATGTGCTGGGGTTTCTTTATCAAAATCCACCAGTGGAATAACTTCAAGACACCGCAAATCCAGCTTAATGAGATACAAGAAAAGTGTTGGCCCATATATTTCAATGATCTCCCAGGAGTGACGGTCATATAAACATAGCCATCGATAAGCTCCCTTCAAACATAGTTATAATCTAATGTTGATGATAATGGTACTGCCAATGACGATAATTATATCTTGCATTTGCCTAGGGCTTTACACTTTTCAAAGTGCTTTTCACATCCACTATCGAATGGAATTACATGATTCTTTGAGATGAGAAAGAGATTTTTTTTTTTTACCTGAATTTCAAGTGCCAATAAATAAGGCAATGTAAGTAAGTCTCTAATGTGCCTTGATATCGGGTGAAGCAAAGCAATGTGAAGTCTTTAAATCCACACAGCCCAGCCACCGAAGCCACCCCCATGATGGGTTTCTTATCTCCTATCAGCTCTCAATAAAACTAAGGGGCACTTGATACCCAAGTAAAATTTATCTTCCAAATCCCTCGGGATAGCATTTTCTCATCCAGCCACGGTTCCATTTGCAGCTTGAAAGGGGTCCTCTCTGAAGCTGAACCTTGCAAGCTGCAAAAATGCAGCAGAGAAGGTGCGCCACCTTCCCGAATAGCTGTTTCATTCCAGGGCTTTCCCAGACTCAAATTAAAAGGGCTTTCCTGCGCGCGTCCAGACGCCGGCTAAATCTCTCTCCAAAGGGAGGGTTTTCACCTTGCTCGTGTCGCGGAAGTCCTAACCGCCACGCTGCTGGCGGTGCATGCAACCCTCTTACCAGACAACGTGGGGCCTGAGACCTGGTGAGGATTTAGTTCGGGAAACGCTGCATAGTAGCCGCCACTGTTTACCCCACTTAGGAATCAGAAGCACACTGGGAAGAAGCTCTCACCTTCGATGAAGAGAAAGCAGGGCAGGCTGTCCTGAAAGGTGGAGACTTAACAAAAGTCGTACGAGCTGACTTTGTCAAAAATGTCAGCCAGCCTCTTCGAGCTTGCTTGCTGCCACTTCTCCCAAGGACCGGCCCGGAATAAGTGTTATGTCAACTAAAGAGGCTTAAAGGGGAAGAAAATACGATCTAAACAAACCTCTAGGAGCAGACATCCTGCTGTAGGCTTCAATGGGAAACATTTGTTATGAAGTAATAAGAATTTGCATAATTTGGGGGAAGACTTTGTTTTCAAAGTAATTCTCTTTTTCACCTGCTTAGGTCTTTGCCGTGTATGGCTTTGGTTAAGTTTTGTTGATGGAGGCTCATGTTTAACCAACTGTTTTTAATTTACAAATTAAACTTGTCAGAAGTAGAAATCCTTCCCTTGGAACTCTTCCAATATGTCAAGAATTAATTCTAATGAAAACGGCATTGCCTAAATGCAGGATGGCCAGTCACTTATTTTATTTACACAAAGTCCTTCTCAGTTTCTTTGATAAAAGCAGCTAAATCTTTTTCCTCTTTCATGTTTTGTCAGCACTTGATTCCTTTTGTCCCTTGGCTATTTGCCTAGCTGTGGACAATAAGGCAGGAAGAATAGAAGCAGATTGTTGGAATGGCCCTCAATAAACCTAATTATGACATGTTGACTGCCTTCACCATGACACAGTCAAGGGACCCAGGCTTATTCAATTACCCTTGCCAGGTTTCTCTTTGAGACCTAAAGTTATCCTTTGACTGTTTGTATTCCTGAACAGTATTCATGTTCATTGTGAAAGAAAATCCCCCAGACTTTGAGGGGTTTTTAAGTTGATGCTGTTATTGTAGCTAATTTTTATTAACTGAATGATAACATGATAAAGAAATAGACTTTTGTTATGTAATAAGAACAAATCAGTGTGTGCTTAAAGTTACACCTCTCTTTTCCTTTCTCTTCCAGCCAGCCAGGCAGGACATGCAACCGGAATTAATAAACAAAATAATTTCTTCAACCTGCATGTCCCTTACAACATGGCACTGAGTCTACCTCAGCAGACAGGACCGTCACTTCGCCGTGATTCTTCTTAACTTTAAAAATAATGGTAATCATATGATGAGGGGGTAGGGGGAGACAGTGTGTGTGTGTGTGTGTGTGTGTGTGTGTGTGTGTGTGTGTGTGTGTTAACCACCAAGAAGGTTCTTTGCCCTATTAACACCAGCGAACATAAGTTCATTGGTACCTTAGTGCCAAAGCTATTTCTTCAGCTGCTTGAGATAGACAGGATAAATAGTATTTAATTAAAACTCTGGCTGCTTGTTGAAGGACCCCTTTCCTCTTCGAACAGATTGTACACAGACCACGCCAATGGTTCCCGCAAAGCCAGTGGATAAAAGCTGCGTGTCAAGTGAACAAAAGAGTGGAAAAATGAAGGAATGCCCAAAATCAGCTCCTGACTATCCTGGCTTTTAAGTCAACTAGGTCTGCTAGAATTAATATTCAGTTGTATTTAAAGCTCCACAAAGCTGAGCAGGGACAATTGTTTTGTAAGTTGCGGCATCTCTGGGTAATTTTTTTTTTTTCTGTAGAGAAACTCATTGTTTCCTTTGGGTAATTTGATAGCTATTAGGGCTGTACTAGAATAAAAATTCAACTACAATATGACAAAGTAGGTGCTATAATTTCTTAAACATGTTCAATTCACTTCCTTCATTAGAAAATCCCCACTATTCAAATAAAAGTCAATCTCAATAGTAATTTGCCCTGCAAGTGAATTTGGATTTTGGTATTTACTTGGTTTCTAGGGAAATTACTTTTTTAATCCCAATGTGAAAAATAAACTTCACAAAGGATTTGGGAAATATACAGAGTTCTCAGCATGTGCAGAATGTTTGGAATAAGGACCCTTTAGCTAGCAAATGGTCCTTCTCCTTGCAAATAACAATGGTTTCATTTTTCCAAATTCTAAAGGGATATTTTTCATATCAAATAGCCAAAATAAATTGTACGACAAAGTCTTTGAACATTATTAATATAAACAATTTCAGCAGAATGTCCATTTACCTTATATTACAGAATGCCATTCTGCAGTTTCGTTTTAGCATTTGGTGATTTCATTTTCTTTTATGCATATAAATTTCTATTCACACTGACTTTTAATATCCCTCCGAACAATTGTAAATAATCATAGTTGTATTATTCTACCTATAAATTAAAAAAAAAAAAAAAAAACGAAAAACCTTTTTCAGTAGCCTCATGGAAAATAGCGAATGTCTCACCAGGAAAGTCGAAGCTTCTCCCAAAGTGTTCAAATTACTTTAATCAGCAAATGTAACCTCCTGTGTAAATGCAGCTAAAAAGTAAGTCTGCTTTTGCTACTTTATAGTACAGATGTTATTAAAGTAGCCAAGATGGCTCAATGTTTTTACCTGAAGCATATGTATTTTTGCATTCCCTAAAATGTTTCAATGTTTTTATATAGTTAAACAGAATAACAACTCTTCTTCAAATCTCAACGAGCACTTCCCTAAGAAAACATGAAAAAAAAAAAATAATAAGTAGAGGAAATCAAATACTCAGAGCCAGTCCTGCTCACCACACCAAACTTGGCAAAGCATTCTAGAAGCCTGCCGTTTTAAAAGTCATACAGTAATCTTGCTATTCAAACTATATTAAATAAATGTATGCCATAACTCTTTCAACCTGTTGGAACCCAATTCACGTGGCAGTGTAAGTCAAAGGCCTGTTTATGGATACAGAAAGGAGAGTCAATAATTTGAATTGTTTTGATTGGTATGGAGTTACTCAACAAAAATTCCAGTGTTAACTAAAAGTCACTAAGATCAGATTTCTTCTTTATCTATAGGTCAAATAGTGACTCTTATCAAATAAAAACTTTAATTTGCAATTCAAAGTTCAAAATTGCAACACATTTGATCTGAGTACAGGATAATCACTAAGAAAAATAGAAACAAACTCTTTCATATGGTAAACAGTAGGACTTATTATGTGGAAAGTATAAAGGAATATAGTTCCTCTTCCTGATGTTTTCATTTCATAATGTTCAGCTTCTATTTTAAAGATTAGTAGATATTTTTAGCAATATTTGCTTACACATGTTTCCACAAATCTATTTAAGATAAAGAAAACTACAACAAAATTTGACCCACACATATCAGATTCATGCAAATATGAGTATGGATATCTCATACGCTCTAAAATTCCTCAAACAAAAAATGTATTTTCACCATGCATTTTATATCATTACAGTTTGGTCTTTGCAATTAAGGATTGCAGGATTTGCATGAATCATTGTCTGTGTCCAGAATATATACCTAAAAGTTTAATATGTAGTAGATACTGACTTTTTAGAAAATTTTCCTCCACAAAAACCAAAGAGTAAAATAGTGAGGGGAAAAAATATTAGACTGTGACATATTGCTTTGAATTGTCTTCAGTGTAACAAAAAAGCATTTCTTACATTCTTTCCAAGTTTCTAAAATACTTCATAAGGCAGTCCTTGCAAAAAACAAAAACTTTTGGATTTGAAATTATCTCCTGTTTATTCTTTACAAATTTTCTTACAATTTCTGTTTTAAATTTTAAAAATGTAATTGATTCGAATACCATATTTTTTTTACTTGTAAGTATATGCGCATGTCTTTTAACTCAAAGGCAAGAAAAAAAAATCTTTTGTCCAATTCAGTTTCTGACAACTGCTGGTGAGGGAACTAACTTCAGTTTAAGATATGACAGCAGAATTAGATGAAGTAAAGACACCATTGTCTGATTCCCCTCTCTCCTCAGGCCCAGACAGTTTCTAGCTTCAACTTGGTCAGCTACCAGCAATCTCCCGTGTTCCTCTCTGGGCACAGCGAGAAATGTCTAGGCACAGATGATTTGAAAGAAAGAATGTTGCAGTCTTGCTTAAGCAGCTCCAACTTAAGGGGAAGTCTCTAAACAACAGCCAGCCCCTTCTAGGACAGGTGATGCAGGAAAGCGTGCATTTCCCAGCCTGGATGGGGAAGGCCAGTGCGTCCACCTGTTCACCGACAGCACAGCAAACTTCTGTTCCCTCCCACACTGTTCCAGCCGCAGAGCATCCTGCCCCCCGCCCCCCTCCGAGACAAGGCTGGTAGGAGTCGCTCACTTTCGAAGAAATCGAAGGGCCAGAAGCCTCTCCACCCTGATTCCCTGGCTGCCTAGCGGTCCCACTGTTTCCTTAAATAGCTCCCGAGGGTCCACTAAGAGCAAGTCGTGGCCACAGCTGCCACAGCCTTCCTAAGCTGGGAGGGACCATAACCTTTACCTTGCCCTTGCTTCCATTTCTTCAGAGAAGAGAGAATAAGGTGCAGAGAAGGAAAGCAACCTGGTCACAGTAATAGCTTTAGAGACCTATAAGAAATGGCTCAAAATTGCCTCATGCAACCTCTACAGCTAAGAGAACCAAAACTATGAATGGCCTTGCCCATATCTGGTTAGTGAATGGATGTTTCTCATCTTCCTGTGAGGAGTCGATCCAGAATCCCTCTATGGAGCACCCTGCAAGACCAAGGCTGCTGTGTGGCATGAGGGCCACAAGGCTAAATTCTCAGCCCCTCTGGGTTGCCAGACCCAGACTTTGGCTCCATAGTAAAGGAGATAAGTTATCAGAAATGAGGGAGCATCCTGGAAACTCCGAAGTCCAAGACAGGTAGAGGGTACCTGGGTATTATTATCACTACCATGATTATTGTTGCTGCTGCTGTTGTTGTTGTTGCTTATTATTATTCTTATGCTCTCGTACACAGCTGTGCTAAGCCCGTATTCCATGCATAGAGAGCCCACGTCTCCTCACGTCTACCTTTCCCACCCTAAACTGTTGAGGACGAGGGTAGATGCAGGTTTGGGGGACCTGAAGCTTTTATAATTTAGGGAGCCCCTCTTGAGAAATAAATACAAACATATCTCAAGTGTGCAACAGTTGCAAAAACCTAATGGCATGCAGACCTTGTCAGAGCCCCTCTCAGGGCCTGGAAGGTAAGGGATCCTGGAACTGAAGATTCATCAGCTCTCTGGGAAACCCACTTCTCACGAGCAGTCCTCTGTCATCCTCCACTTGAGAGGGCCTGGGAGAGAAGCAGGCGGTTTCTAGATGCATCCACTGCCATTACCTAATACTTATAAAACATCGATCAAGCCTAAGTGCCAACTTTGGGGGTTCAGCAAGAATCCATTTAATTGTCCACAGACACAACAGGCTATGTCTGAACCCTATACATTGCAGATGGAACAAATCCCAGCTGTTCCGCTGGGACCTTCATGGCTTATATCCTCCGAAGCAATGTGTTTCTGAGGCTCCCCAGGACTCCAGCCTAAGAGTCTCTGGCCTTCCGGAAGCTCTCCCAGGCAGTGAATGTATTACAGATGCCCCTTGGTCCCTAGTCCTCTTGAGAAGGGCAGCCTTACTTCTTCTGACCTCTGACAACTGCCCAGTTGCCACCAGGAGCGTGAGAGCTCAGACCGGGCATCTGACCCTTGAGGAGGGTGTTGAGCTGTGAGGCAAATGGCCCCCACGCTGCCCTCTCTGTCTACAGCCGTAGGCCAGAACAGACCCTTCATGGCCTTCTTCTGGCCCTGCTCTTTGACAGAAAACCCAAAGGACACTAGCCAAGGCCCTTCCTTGGCACCTAGGGAGTGCGGAAAATTCACTTGTGGTAGAGGATGCTTCTGGCCCCACCTGGCCATTCCTCCCTCTGGGCAGCTCAATGGGGTGCCATGCCCAGCAGGCCACAGCCTCATTGCAGATGAGTCCTGTCCATTCGCAGTGAAGATGGGCCCTGCTGGCGTGTGATCCGAGGAGCATCAGAAACTATCCCTCGGCCCCACCGGAAACGTTTCCCGCATGGATACTAGAAGGCTCCCATTAGGGACTCGTTCTCCCAGGCTAAGCTGTCAGCTCCCAGGGTCCTCTTGCAAGGTACGAACACCTCTAAGAGCGGAACCCAGTTGAGTCTCGATGAGAGCGAGGTGGAGCTTGGTGGAAGTATGTCTTATACGTGTGTGTGGAGCTGGGCTAAGCAAAGGGAGGGCAAGCCAGATAGAAGCGGGACAGGGGTGGGGGACAGGGGAGGAGAGGGGACAACGTCTGAGACTGACCACCTTCTTCCTACTAAGGTCGCCCACAGAGGCCTTCGTGAAAAAAAGAGTAGGGGAAACACTTTCAGGGTGTTTGGGGGAGGGAGATTTCCTAACGTTCCTATTAAAAGCCCCGACTTGTTCTGGTAACATCATTTCCTGTAAAAACTACAGCGTGAGTGACAGTTCTATTTTTCTTAAAGTTTTTCCGAAAGGATTTTCCAAGTACCAGAAATTTGACTGTGAAAGATAGTCAGTGTCTTTTCTAACAAATTTAATTTGGGTTTTTCATTTAAAAAAATAATAATAAAAAGGATTCATTTCAGGGGAAAATCGTTAGTTTAAACTAGTAACATTAAATTATAGTAATTCAATAAAATGATGAGAGTTAGCCAGCAAAGATTCAGACCAAATTTGGTTCTCTGTGTATTCGTAATAGGGAAATTGTTCCTCTTCTTATCTGCCCGAGGTCCCCTTTAGGAATAAAAGCCTATGCAGTGGCTTAGTTTCGATTTGCCCACAAAGGACAGACAGCGTGACACAGGGTGTGCCCGCTTTGACCAGCAGAAGAGCTATACGTACGTCCCCACACTGCACTGGCCACCTGTGGAGCCTCTGATGAAAACAAGGTGAGACGGCCTTTCAAGCTCCCAAGTGGCTTTATGCTTACAGATGCCCCGAGAACTCCAGCTTATTCTTTCCACAGGCAAGAAGAAGGCGGAGAGAAGCAAAGGTCCTCGGAAAAGCCCAGAGAAAAGCCCAGAAGCTAAATCCAACACAGGCCAGGCCTTGAGTGTCCACGTCGATCTGCACCTGCAGCAGATCCCCTTTACAAGGGGGACCCACTAATACCCCAGCCCCACCCCAGCTCCTGTGCGCTTAAGCTTGGCTCTGCAGTTTCTGACCTGACGCTAAGTCCCCACGCCTCCACTTGCCTCCTTCTTTCAGACAAAAAATTCAGCAAGTATTCAGAGTTTGGCAAGGCCAGTGACCACAAGCAGACGTTGGCTTCCAGTAAGAAACTATAGAAGCTGCCTTTCTACTGCCCTCTAATAAATGCGCGCTGTGTGCACACAAGCCCCGGATGTGCCTTGCCTGTATAAAAGCCAAGTGAATCTGCCACCTGGAAAGTTTGCACACTGGATGGCTTCCCCCATCATGCTCTGCTCTGGCGAATTCCTGGTCCCCCGGAGGCACTGTGAGGAGACCCTGTTTCTTTGCTCGACTTCCTGAAGCGACTCTCAGCTCTCTTTAGAATGGTCTGAGAGCACCTTAGACATTCCAAATTCTTCCAAAATATAACCAGCAATTCCAGACTCTAAGATCCCATGCTCATGGGAATAATGACATGGAAAGTTGACGCATTTCCCCCAAATGAACTCACGGGTCCCTTTTTATTGGAACACATTGCAAATCTACAAATCAGAAGAGAGGGGGCAGCTGTCCCGTTGAAATCCCCACTCACTGACACAGAGCCAGTCCCCTGGAGAACACCTCTGCCTGCTTGCTACCTGTGTGGTTGACGACGATGTGACGGTGCCTCAAGAATCTAAAGTTTGGTCATTCTGCTGGTGTGCGCCCGGAAACTGCTAATTTTCTATGGTCTAAATTTCTGCTGAGAACATCACAGCCACCTGACAAACAAATCCATTTTTTTTCTCTCTCTCTCTCTCATTTGGATGAACTCTCCCGCCGCCCTCCTTCCTATGTGCGGAGCTGTATATTTCCACAGGTAGTAATCACATGTCACAAATTATGGGCCTGATTCGATCCAAATTATGCATAAAGCTGGGGGGGGGGGTGGGCGGGCAGGGGGAAAGAGCTGCTTTTAATTCCTCTCAGCTCTTTGCAGATGCCCTTAAACGCCAGGCCTGTTTACATCCCCGAAGCGACTCCCTCAGATTTTCAAAAGTCAGAGAAGAAACAGAAAGAGAACCCAGAGCAGTCAGCGAGCTGCCTTCCATCGAAGCAAGCGCAAACGAAAGTTGTAGCATTACAACTCTCTTTTTGCCTCCTGCCCGGTGGAACTGTGGTTATATGCTCTGGGGCTGGCAGCCAGAACAGTCAAGAAAGACTTGTTTTTGTTTTTCTGTTATTTTTTTTTTAAACCGAATCAAGATTTCGATTTTCAAAAATAAATCCGTAGCCCCTAACTCGTTCTCCTATTTCTGAAAGGCCCGTTCCTAAGAAGGCATGACTTGAAACATTTACTTTCGAATTATTTATGGGTGTTCGCATCTCTAGTTTTCTCAAGAGGGTTTGGAGGGGGGTTGTTTTTCTCTTTGGTTGGAGCACAGTTCTTTCTGGCTTGTTTCACGGCCTTGGACTTCCAGCTTAGTAAGCCAGGTACTCGGCAGCATCGAAAACTGAATTCCCGAGCATCGGATTTAAGAAAAAAAAAAAAAGGCTGAAATGATGGGAGGGAGGCCAGGTATATGCAAAAATATAAAACATCTTTTGTACACAGAAGGGAATGGATACATACCCCATAAAAGTTTGTAACATTCAAAATCGGTCTTTACCAAACTCATGAAAACCCTAGACCATCAGGTCAGCACTTTTCGAAAATTAGAAATACAAGACCATGCTTTAGTATTCGTAACCAACCCTCTCACTAGTTTAAACCTAATTTGGTGACCCTAAAAGACAGTATCATCTTTGTAACTAAATGATCAGAACATGTGGCCTCAACGTCGTCATAAAACTATAATTTTTCCGGCACAGAAAGAAAAATAAGTAAGAATACTTAACATAAATAAATGATTTTTGATGAGGTGTGAGGTGAACAGTAGACAAAGGGGGGAAAAAAGAATAAAAAGTGGAATAAATAAGTCAAAAAAAATCTCTTTGGATTTAGAGAATGTTCCTTTGGAAGAAATAACTGAATATTAAAGAAATTTCCAGAGCATAGTCATTGTTGGTAGAAATTTCAAAACCTAGGTTTCCTACATACCTCCAGTGACAGAGAAAAGTATCTCTTTTTTCTTGGACATGTGGCCACAGGCAAACACACTAAGCATTCCCCCACCATTTGCTCTCCACACAGAACCCAAATTCCACCAGAGCTATCAAAATTACAAATGTCATTCCCTTTGTCCCTGCCACGGTGGAATTATTTCACAAATAAACTCAACATGTGTGCCAAATGGTGCTGTTAGACTGGAAACAACGGACGTTAAGTCAATTGTCGTTCGCCAGGACCACGGAATACTATGCAGCTCTACACAGAGGCTGAGGAGACCATGAGACCTGGGTGCAGAGTAATCGCTGAGATGTATTCTAGAGATATCCTGAAGTAGAATTTAAAAAGCAAGGCGCAAAATAGTTTCCACGGTAGGCTACCATCTGTGCAAAATGGGAAGAGATGATATTTTTTAAGGAGAGAGAGAAAGATGCAATTTCTTGTTTATGGATCCAATTGCTTATTTATGCACAGACACTCTTTAAAAATAGCCAAGATACTGAGGGGCACAGGTGGGAAGAAAATTTGTCCCTGTACGTCTTCTTACAGCTTGTGAATTATGTACAAAATGAATGTTTTACCCAGTCAAAAAGAAATCTGATGATTTAAAACAAAGTCTGACGAAGCCTACATTCCACTGGAGTGTTCCTATCCACGAGAGTGGAATCCTCAGAAGAGGGAACGCCTCCCTTCTGAGGCTGAGAGTTGGCCCCCATAATCCAGGAGCCCCCTTGCATCTAAAAGCCTTCGGGGTGGGGGGGGGGCAGCTCAGTCCAGCAGGAAGGCCTCAGGGCTCCCCAGCGAATTTTCGTCAGTTCACTGGGGGCCGGCTGGCCAAGGAGCCGGGCCGCCTGCTGCGACACCTAAGCCACAACAGCTGCATAAACTGGCTGTGCCCCAGCCTGACCTATTTCGGAGACAGGTCAGACCAGTGCATGTGGGGATAAGAAAACAACCTCTTTCTCTCCAGTGGCTGCACTGGCAAGCTGCTCCGGCAGGAGGAACAGGGCCGCAGCCCCCCCAAAGCCTTACAAGTCAGACTGCCCTCTTTCACCCCACGTTGTACCCCAATAATCCAGAAAGCTTCCGAGACTAGATGGAGGAAAATCAAATAGAAAGGCCACTAAACTGTATCCTCCAGCTTAACAAATTGGAAAGTTTCCGTACCGTTTGTTTCTGAACTCAAATTTTAAAGGAGAGGGATCAAGAAGAATCATGCACAAAGAAAGAATGCACGCTGTCTCATGCGCGGACCTATAAGGACATATTAGAACAATGACGTAGGCTGAAGAAGAGACGTAATGAGAAATTATACCCCCAAATTCCACAAAACGAAGGACTGCGGTAGGATTTCAGGAGCACGAATGTATACATGAGACCTACTTTCATAAAGCAACTTGTTTGTCAAGCTCTAATTTAGCATAAAGAACTTGTGCGACAAAAAAAAAAAAAAGAAGAAGAAGAAAAGAAACAAAGAAAAGTGTGACTTGAAGGCGTTTTAAAAAGCCGAGTTCATCTAAGAGAGAAAAGTAATCTTTATAAAACTAGGAGAAAAAAGTAATTAAGAAATATCTTTTGACAACTCAGTGAATGGTTTTAGAATTTTATTAGTTTTCATATATTTTAGATCAGTAAAATCCATTACATTCAAGAGTTGCTTATAAACTCAATTTTTTGATTTAGTAAAAGTGGGCTGTGTGTGTGTGTGTGTGTGTGTGTGTGTGTGTGTGTGTGTGTGTGTGAGTCTTCATTGTTGCTCCTAAGCCCTGAATTAAGCGTTTATCTGCCCTTGGGCAGAGCCCATCTGCCAGTAGACTGGTCACTTTCTGCATATTCAGAGGTTATTTTTCCCCAAGATATTGAGTTTTCCTGTGATAGGTGTAATTTACACATAACTTGCATCTTCTCATTTTATTCTCGTGTCACTCTGGGAAGTTGGTATGATACGCCCCATCTTATAGATGTTGAAACTGAAGTTCAAGGGGTCACACCTGAAATGCGCTTGGTCTCCATTTTAGAGCAAAATTAATGATGCAAGAACAAGCCACTTTTACCTTGGGCACTGAGCTCTTAAAAGGCAAACGAAGACATGGAAAAAGATTTTGGGGTGTGCCTAAGTCAGAGAAGACAAGGAACACTCAATTGATTTAGTGAACCTCAATCAGGAAACTGGCCAAGTGGGGATTCAGAAAGAAGAAACCTGTTGCTTTTCTTTTAATAAAATGAATTAGACCAATTAATTTTCTTTAGTTCAGGTTAAGCTCGACCATGGTAATTGAGACACACACGCACGCGTGCACACACACACACACACACACACACACACACAAAGAATCATTCACCTTTGGCCAAAATCTGTTTAATCATGATAATATATTTGAATATTGGGAGAATTTTAAACTATATATTTGAAGGCAGACTCTATGAGTCCTTAATTATTCAAGAATAAAATGTTTTTAAAAAGATATATCTTATAAAGGAAACAAGGAAAATATTAATACCACCATACGATGTTCACATGCCTGTTGACTAAGTTATGCCTTACACTGGGGTTTGCCAAAAAAAAAAAAAAAATGATAAGATAAGAGGGCTATGGTGGCTGTGCCTTTAACGTATCTGTTTACCTGGAAAAATCACAAGCCTACAAACGTAGGCTTTCTGTTAAAATGCAAATTTGTATGTGACCATGTAAGCATTTGTTCTGAAAGTATGCAAAAACTAAATCAATTCCATGTTGCAATATAAATTGCACAGCAATTAACTTTCCTTTCTTAACTGGCTCACCCTAACTTTCTTATTGTTTCCATCTAATGACGAGAGGCCAAGTACATTTATTTCTGCAGTTGTTTCCAAAAACATGCCTACCATCCAATTACAAAAATTTTGAAAGTTTACATTTAAGCCTCCATATAACTAAACTATTTGAGGTCTCAACATGACCCTGGAAAATTTTTAAGTGCTGAAAATCAGTATCATTTCCTCTCCCTTAATCCCATATTAGTCAGCCAAGAAGAGTCTCCCATCCTTGTCACAAAGCATTTTGATCAGCTATTTCAAAATGGAATCCACTGGAATTAGATCCGGGATGAGTGGGAAATTGGCTCCTAGAATTGAGAGCTGATATTAAGATACTATTATAGATGCAGTAAATCTGGCCAAATAAAAATATGTTAAGAGTCAAGAAAATACTGAATGGATTTAAGGAGACAAATATACAGCTAGTGTGTTATTGCCTGTTATGAGTTCCAATTCTTTGTGTTGGGAAAGATTCATTTCCCAATCACTGCACTAAGAAAGGTATAAAAACTCAGATTGTTTTGATCATGTGGCTTCACTCCAAAGGGAAGAGACTTTTCATTGTCATTGTTTATTTAAAATCCTGCAACAAAAAATTAAATGCCACAAACTTTGCCATATGCAATGTGCAAAGTAAAAACTCTTTCTCAAGATTGTCCATTCTGGGAGAAGCATGATCCATTCAAATTCCAAATTTTATACTATTGCCCTTTATTAAAACACAATTTCTTTCCTTAAAGGGAAACGGCCTCTTCCATAACAGAAATTATCTGTTAGTCTTTTCTTAGTTTTTATCAGAAAAGAGGGAAAACAAACATTGAAGGTGAGAATTCACAAAACTTATTATTCCTTAAGTGACTCGAACAAATACTTCTCATGGTTTCCATATCTCCTGTTGACCATGGTGAAGTTTCTAGCTCATCTCTTTTGAACAGACATTTTATAATGTCAATGAGCATTTTGAAAACTGAGCATGTTCCAATTACAAACGGGAAATCATAAATTTTCTGTTCATTTGGGAGCGTAATCCTAACACAGATAATATGACGAGACGCTTTCTTGCAGGAAAGAGGTCCTGATTCCAGCAAAAGCTCAGTGCTGTTGGAGCTCAGTGTTGGGCCCAACACTGCAAGGTGCAGCCGAAGCCTGAGCGGTGCCACTCTCTACCAGAGACTAGCATGCAGGGGGCGAGAAACTCTGTCCCAACAGAGTAGAAGATGGTCCTCTGTCTCCACTTTGGTGTGCAGCTTCCCAGACAGTGCGACTTCGAAAATTCCCTTTCACTTTCTCTGATCACTGTTTTCCAGCTCCAGGAAGCCAGTTCTTTTTTTTTTTTTTTTTTTTTTTGACAATGATATCAAAGTTTTATTTATTTTTTCCCATCTTTATGGACAATGTACAAATTAACACAAGCCAGTTCTTGAGTTAGTAATTCTGCCTTGGTACAGAAATCAGGCCCAACTTGCAGCTCGACGCTTGCAGTCCCCTTGGCAGCGTGACACCCAAGGGAGAAAAGGTCCTTTAACTGCATATGTATATGAAATATACATGGACATGTGAGTATGCAACAATGAACGACCTGCTGCTGCATCTGGACCCAGGGTAAGGTAACTAACTGCAACAGGTCTAAACTGACTCATACTTTCAGCTTAACATATTTCAGACAATTGTTCTACACTGTAATCCAGACTATATATATAAAAAAAAAAACCTTTGAGCATAGGTAGATTATTAATTGGGAGATAATCATAAAAAATATCTGCTAATGATTCTGACTGTGTGTCAAGATTAGCCTCATTGGAGAGTGAACAACAATAAAAAAAAAAAAGACTAGCAATTAAAATAAAATGAAAATAAAGCCGTAGGAAGAATTATTTAGTACTGACATGAGCACAGTCAGAGAAAGGGGTTCAGGAAACCCCGCACACGGGCAGATCCGTGATGCACAGTTGAATATCCACAGCCTGAATCTGGCATAAATTTCACAACCTCACTTAGAGTGACTCACTGGGATTTGCAAATAAAGCGCAGAGATGCTATTTCTTTAAAAAAAAAAAAAAAAAAAAAAAAAAAAAGCCCTTGCAAGAATTATAGCTCTCATAGTACTACTACTACTACTACTACTAATAATAATAATCTATTCAGATACATTGAATTCTTAAACCAAAGGGGGGAAAGTCTACTGGCTCGTCTAAAAATCAATGGCAAAAAATAGTCATAAAATTATTCGGGGATATATTTTCCCTAGTATTCAACAGCAGTGCTGAGTATGAGTTGGGAGGCTGTGGCTTTACCTCAAATTCTGATGACTCTAGAAGGTGTAATCCATGGGACTAATAAACCTTTATTTTGTGCAACTGGGTAAGCTTACTGCCATCATAATTCATAGAGACTGACTTATAATTAAACGCTAATGATGCCCACACTATACACACAAACACATATCTACTCCTTCATTCTAAGAAGTTTAAAAATATATGTGAGACTCATTTAACCATCTATCAACACAAAAATTATGGAAGCACATTTAGAGAAAAGCAGTCAATTCACTTCCCAGTCTCTTGTGTATTTAATTATTCCCTACCTAGTTTTACATAAAAATCTGACATCTTTCTTTTACATCGTTCCAGCTTGGAAAGCAACTTCGGTGAAACTTCCACATGCAGAAATTAGCGACAGGCTGACACTGGCTTCCGTGTCTCCTTCCACCTCTCTCCTCCCGCCCCCTCCAAAAATGAGAATTTATATCATGATAGATTTACCATCTTAGCCCGAGTTCTAAACAAGAAATCACTTCAGGATAATTAAAAACGCCCCATGTGTTTCTTCTCTTCAAACCCACAACATGTAGCTGGTTTCGGTTCCTATCTTTTAAAGAGAATTTGGTCAATCCTTCTTAGAGATTTCGTAGGAAAAGGAGGATTTTCCAAGACAGATAAGTTTCAAGGATCCTGCTTTGATCTCAGTGGTTAAGAACTTCTCACAAAGGAAGATGGCCACTGAGGGGCCGCGATCCTGGCCTTTCAATGTGTAACAATGGTATCAGCAAACAGCTACTTAATCAATATTTGGCCAGAGCTGCTGAAAACTTCCTTTTCAGATTTTAATTCCTAGTTGTAAAACAACCTCAGAGCAGCCAGAGAGATAAGGCATTAAACTGACTACTTAATTGCCTTTTAGTGTCTTGTTAGTTCTATATCTACGTTCTTAATGGTTCTTTAATCTTTATTTACCCTCATAAATAAGTTACCTGCGGTAGAACCCCACGGAACAGAACCTTCTCCGCTCTGCCCGCTGCACAAACTCTCTTACATCCTTTGTAGGTTTGTCGCTGTAGCGGCTTTTTAAATTTTCACTGGCTATTAACTTATGTACAACTTAAAACATTTAACCTCGCTGTTAGGAAGGATTTTGTGTTTGTTTTTGTCCTCAAAATATAGGTATTCGACGACGTCGACACTGGGTTAGGTGGCAACGCTCCTATCCACCCATTTCCACATATTGCACCCTCCCGAACCCAGGCGCACTTGCTGGTTCCGCCTCACCGCCCGCGTGGGATTTATTGCGCTGCCCTGGGGACTCTTAAATGACCCTTCAGTAATTATTACGCACTTGAAGCCCCTTCGTCCCCGTTCCGGTGCTATCAACAATCAAATCAAGCCCCCAAATAAACATATGATTTCAAGCATTAATTAGAAAATCTGCATGCTTTCAATAAGGCTAGAAAGTAAACATACAGCAGTCAACCCAACAAAACAAACGCGCGAAAAAGAAAAACCTACATCCGAACTCTGGTGCTTCCTTTCCCATCGTTCCAATGGGAAAATCGCTACCGTTACGTTCTTGAAAAGAACGCAGCGGGGCGTTCTGATGTTTCTGATACATTTTTTAATGTATCGTTGAGTGTTGCAAGGACTTGGGGAAATATGAAATTGACCCGAAAGACTTATACGACACGGGTCGAATTTGTGATTCTGACAAATAGACTTGGGAGAGTGGGCTGTCCACTTTAATCAAGGTCCCGATGCCACAAACTTCAGATCTTATACCCCATGATTTTCATCTGTGGGAGAGTTCGTTCCCCACCCCCTTGCCTCGCGCCAAAATGTCCTTGCCTGCTAACTCGGATGGGGGGAAGAAACGGCCTTCCGGTCCCCGGATTTCAGTGGCGCTCCCATTAACGATAAAGTGCTCTTTTCATAATTCCACTGGAAATGAAATACTTCGAGGACCTTTAAACCTCTTCTGCGTTTTTAATTGCTTTATCTATGCCCCGCTAGAAAGCTGTCGTCGTCCTCCTTAATTTTCAGAAAAGCTCACAAGTTTACAAACAGAACGGGGACTCGAGCAAAACTTTTCGCACTTTGACTTTCTCAAATCAAAAAAACCAACACTGTTGTTGATAAATGTCAAAAAAGGAAGAGTGAGATATCAAAGGGGTAGAAGCGACAACCGACTGGTGCTTGGGGTCTCTCAGCTCAACCTTTGAAATTGTTGGAAACCTCCCACGCTCACTGGCGATTTCAGAAGCGGGAAAAGTTCTGCGGACGCGTATCTCCAGCCCCAATCAAAACATCAATGTGGCGATCTGGCCTCTCTCCCCCTGCGCCCTCGAGCCGCCACTTCAAAGTTGCTGCAACAAGTCAGTAATTGTAACGTTGCATCTAAATATTTAAGCGAGAGTCTTGCTGTCGCGTGTCCATTTACAGTCCTCATCTGTCCTCTAATTCCATTACAGCACAAAGCAAAAATGTTTCCCAAAACTCACAAACAGGAAAAGCGTCACCCCGCTGGAGGAGGAGGAGGAGGAAGAGGGAGGAGGAGGAGGAGGAGGAAGAGAAGGAGGAGGAGGAGGAGGAGGAGGAGGAGGAGGAGATGAAGGAGCAGTTTCTATTGATTAGTCACTGCTTTTGTGTTAAGGGCTTTCTTTAAAATAAGAAAAAAAAATGGGGGGAGGTTGCAGAAATTTCACTAATGTGAGCCTCAGGCAAGGGAGAAAAAAAAAAAAAGAGGAGGGGGGCGGGCTGTGTCTAGATGAAAGTGAGTAGGACATAAAGGAGGCGATTGAGTCGGCTGCAGCCCGGCGAGCTAAGCTGCGAGCCGGCCTTAGCGCCGGGGAGGGGGTGGCGCAGCGCTTTGGCGCAGGGCGCAGCAGCGGGGGCCGGCCCATTGTGGCGGCGCCCGCGGGCCCGCTCTCCGCCGCGCTGGGGGAGGAACAGAGGCGCCCATTGAGTGGCCGCAGCGCGGGCCGTGCCCACAGTCCCCGATGCCGCAACCAGGCCTTGGCTTCTCGGCTGCGCCTGCTCGGATCTCGGTGCCGGCCGAGGGCTGGGTGGCTAGGGTCGCGGGGGTAAGGGGGGGAAGGGGGAAGTGTTCTCTGATCGCCCAACCCTCTCCATCCACCCGCTAAGAAGTTGCAAGGATGGACCCAGCAGGGCCGCATGGGCCTGAGCGCACCCGGTCCGCACGCAGCGTTGCTCTTGGTTTGGACCAGGGGCAGGGGAAAGTGGATAAGGTAACGCGGGGCATGTAGGAGAAGGCGCCAGACCCTAGAGAGAAGAACGAGGGTGCTTCTGGCCTCTCCTCTGTGTCCTAGTGTCTGATAAGCAGAAAGATGTGCCCTGGAAAGCCGGTCTCAGCAAGGCCCGCCAGGCCCCCAAGAAAGAGAGAGCGCGCCCCCTGGTCAGGGCACCCAACGCCCCTCCTTGGCCAGGGTGCTCAAAGCCCTTTATCAACAACATTCGTTCTAGTTTACAAGTGGGGCGGCCTGTGACTTTTGACGTCCAGACGACAGAGGGGATTTTTCGAGGTTCCTAAACTTCTCTTCGAACCACACACACACAGTTCACTCTCCTTTCTCTGGGCCCCTCTCGCCCTCCAGGGCTCATCTGGAAATGGAGCAAGAGGCGCTGGAGAGACTGTCGCTGCATCATCCTTGACAACCCTAAATTAAATTAGGCTTCGGCCTCGGAGGTGTGTATGTTTTCCACACTGTACAGCTCCCGCTGGGGAGAATACTCTGATTTTAAAAATGGTAGCGATTGCCCTTGAATGGCGGCCGTTCCAGCGAGGCGGCCCCAAAGACCGGGAACACTTTGTAGGTGAAATGGCCACTTTTTCCACGCTGGAGAGTCCATAAAACTTCCTGGCGCAGCAGCTATTGGGGCTCATTGAATAATTCATCCCTCATTGCAAGCCCATAATGTCTATTCGCCTCCCTTTGTGGAGCTGTTTTCTCTTCTTTTCTCCTTGAATTATAAAAAGGTTGCCTTCCTTTGTTCACATCAAGCTGCTGCTAGCCGGAGCTTTGTCTAGGCCCAGCTAAAGTGTGAGTTTCAATGGACTCTCCAGGCTTTGTCTCCCAAGTTCATCTCCAAGTGTAGATTGTGTAGAGAAGGCCTTCTTTGTAAAAGCTGGAAAAGTTGTACAAATGTTTGACCAGCTCATTTGGGGCGTTTTGTCTCCTGGGCCTCGGTTGCCTGTGCTGCGAGGAAGCCTCGCCCATCTACCGCGCCGGCGCCTCCGGCGCCACGCAGCAAAGCCGAGCCGCCCCCGACCCTGTCCTGGCCTCTCAGAGGCCGGGGGCTCGGGGCGGGCTGCCCGCAGGGGCCTGTTGGGGTTGAGGTTGGCTTGCGTCTCACCTTCTTCCCTCCCCAACACCTCTATGCCATATCTAGGCCGGGAATAAAAGTCAGAGGGGTGTCTTCTCAGGGCCTAGGGCAGGACCGCACGCCCCCCTCAAAAAAAGGAGGGGCTTAACTGACAGCATGTGAGACCCAGGCTTTAAAAGCGAGGCAATCAACGTGTCATGGTTTTTTTTTTTTTTGGGGGGGGGGGTTGGTGTTTTTGTTTTTTCCTCGATTGCCTGTGTGTGCCAGAGCATTGAGGCTTCTGTTTCTCCCAAAATCAGCTATTCAAATATGTAACATCTAAATCTAAGTGTCTCTTCGCGATTGTGGACAGATTTTTCATTGGTTTGGAAAGCTGCTGTTCCGGAAAGCCAGCAGTCGGCCCAGCGGTTCGGCAATGAAGGTCCAAGAAGGGACCAGCTTTGCAGCCACCGTCCTATGGGGACGCCGCCGGGTCCAGGGCCCTGGCCCAGCTGTTCTCAGTGCGTGGCCGTTCTCAGCTCACCTGAGGAGCAGCTCAGAACTCAAGTCAGCCCAGCCAAACGCGGGCCGGAGACAAGGGAGCGCCAGGGATGGGTGGGGGCACCCTGGTGACTCGAGGCCCTTTGCACATTTGAAGTGAGGCACAAACACCCCCGAGGCCAAAACCCTCGGCTCCCCTGCTGCAGTCCTCCCTTCCCGGTTCAACTCGATGGAGTTGACTTTCCTTTGGGGGCGATACCTTTACAGCCTGAAGATGATGCGCAGCCTGTAAAAGGAAGGCAGGCTGCACTTACTCTCCTCTTGATGCTGACAGGTCAGAGGCAACAGGGGAGCGGGTAGTCCGCCCCCCTGGGCAGAGAGGGTGCCAGCACTGAGAGCCCAAGACCCAGGTCCCCTCAGTTTGTAACCCAGAGCTTAAGCTGATTATATTTCCCAGACATAACAAATCAAACTCCATCGCATTTGAAAACCAATTTAAAACAAAGAAAACAACAGCCAACTTACACACACATTTATAAGGCAGCTGATGTGATACAACTTAGGGGGCCCACTGTTTTTAAAAGTTTTGAGTCTCTCTCTCTCTCTCTCTCTCTCTCTCTCTCTCTCTCTCTCTCTCTCTCTCTCTCTCTCTCTCCCTCCCTCCTTCGCGCCCTCCTCTAAGTGGAAAACTCTTTGGAGATCCCGGCCTTTCTTGAGGGTGCAAAAGTTCCTTCAACCTCTAGAGGTTCACGGACTGTCCCCAATCCCACAATCGCTCCAAGACGCCCAGTCCCGTGTGTCTGAGGGCTACCGGGTGGCCTTGCACCCAAAGTGCAATTCTTAGTTCTAGGCTCCTGGGAAGGGGGTGGCGACTAGAGGTGGCACGAAGAAAGATTATAGAGAAAGTAACCAGAACGGAGTGTTTGTTTTCACTGCAAGTGCGTCGCTGGTCCCTCGCTCGGAGGCCCTCACCCGGGTGCAGCGGGTATGAGCGAGGAGGACCTTGACACGAGCCCGGGCTCGGCCGCCCTCGCGCGTCCGGCATCACAGCGCAGCCGTCCGCCGGGCTCCGGCCCTGAGCGCGCCGCCTCTTACCTCGCTCGCTCAGGATGCCGTCGATGCTGTGTTTCGCCTTCTTTTCGCTCTCCTCTGCCTCCTTCCTCTCCAGGTCCACCTCCTCCTCTTCGCCTTTCCCGAATTTACTCCTCAGGATGCGGCTGATGGAACTCACTGGAGGCAGGAGGGGGAGGGAGAGAGCGCAGACGACTGAGACTTGCAGCTCGGGGCTGGAGGGAGCCCCCACCCCCACCAGCCCATCCCCAGGAGCGGCTGCCCGGCCCAGCCCGCTTCTGCCTCCTCCTGCTTCCTGGGCCCTCCTCGTCCTTCTATCGCCCCCTCAGCCTCTCATTCAAATCCTCCACCCCATAATCAACATCTAGGAATGGGGAGACGAAAGCCTGGGAAGCTCACACCTCGAAGTTAGGGCCGGAAACTGCCGTCTCTGTCCGTCTGTCCCAGCAGGAAGCGTTTCCCTTCTAGACTCTATAGACAAGGCTGTACGTCTCCCACCTCAGAGACTTCTCCGACAAACCCTCCTGCGCCCTCCTCTCCCAACACACCTGAAGGCATTGGGCCCCACGGTTCGCGTTTAGGGAGGAAAAGCCACAGCAGACCCGTCCCCTGCAATTCAACTTTTTTTTTTTTTTGAGGCTATAAAGGATTTAAATTTCAACTGCAGAATCGTTTCCTACTGTAAAAATCAAAAGAAAATGCATTCTCCCCCATTTATTTTTTCCAGATTCCAGTGTGGTAAACAAATCCATGCTCTGAAATATCTCGTTCTCGCAGGGGAGAAAAGGGAGTTTCCTTTTTTTAATTAAAAACAAACTCTCCCGCGCGCCCTCGCGCTCGCCCCTCTTTCTCCCTCCGCCTCCTCCCGGCTGCCGGGGGCGCGGGATGGTCCCTGGGACCCTCTGGGACACCGAGGGCCGATTCCGAAGCCTCCCCTCCTTTGCGCACACGGCAAAGCCTGGGCAGGCGCGGCCCCATCTTCCTTCGGTTGGGGTTACCAAAACATTTGTTTCTCTTTAGAAGGGAACATCAATATTAATAAACGCTTGGCCTCCGCCTCGCGTTTCCTGCCCTGCTTCCTCGACAGAAATCCTTTTTGGGAAGACCTCCACGGCGGTCTCAACCCCAAAACAAGCAGCTTCCACCATAAAGCACCAAGAACCCCTGGTTCCCGAATATCTCAGAGTCCTGGGGGAAAGGAGCACTTTTCGGGGGCCCAGATCGGCCACGAGGGCGACTGTGGCTCGGGCGACCCGCGAGGGTGATAGCGACCGCTGGCCATGCCTCAGGAAGATGTTAACGGGCCTGGTACCTGAGGGCACTGTGTTTCGATCACAGACAGCGTCCTTGAGTAATTTGTCTCGAATTTCCCAGCTGAACATGCCCGGGTTCTCTCTTTTGTATTCCTCAATTTTCTTCTCCACGTCAGGCGTTGTCACCTGCTTTAAGAGAACAGGTAGGCAGGTGTTGGTACCCAGTCCTCTGGGCCAAATGTGGCAGCTCCACCGACTCCACGGGGCCGGGCTAGATGCTTCTTTCAGCAGCCCCTGGGACGGGCCCCCCTTGTTAGCAAAAGACCCCGACACTCTGAGGCAGTTTACTTTTCCATAAGGGCAAATAAGAAATCATCCCACCCACCCGCAGCAGCCTAGCGAGCCCCCTTCTCCAAGATAAACCTGGACAATCAGGATTAATATGGAAGAGCTATAACACTTGCGGGGGGGCGGGGTGCACTTTTCAATCCTCGGAAATAAAGAAAAGCAATGCCTTACATAGAATCAACACACACACACACAAAAACCGAAACTAAAAAAAAAAAAAAAAAAAGATGTGCTTGAAAGGGGAGCAGAAAAATCAAGTTAGATCTGCAACTTGTGCCTCGTCAAAGGAGCACAAGATTTTAGCCAGAGCAAACAGCAAATTGAAATGCAAAAGGTGAGTGTCTAGGGTTTTAAAAATGAGAATGGATTACAAATATAGGTAATTTGAAAGACTTTCTCTCTCTCTCTTTTTTTTTTTCCACTTAAAAGGGTTTCCAGAGATTCTTCGGTTGCAAGGGCATTGGGGTGGCAGGAGGCAAGCAGGGTGTTTGGAAGGCTTAAGTTTACCAGAACTATCCTTTTGATTCTGCCCTGTAGCAACTAGAAAATTGTATTGCATTTCCCCCACATCTAGAAGAATAAGCAGATCCTATGTAACCCCCTCTCACTCATCTATTTTTTAAGGGGAACTAAAATATTTCGAGGATAGCACCAAACTGCTTTTTAAAAGCCCAGTCATTAGCTTATTACATAGAAAACAAACCACCCAGCTCCTTGAAGAAAATTTGGACTGGAGGAGACTTGGGACCGGAGTCAAGAGAGAAATCTTTAAAAAAAAAAAATTGCTTCTTAGATTAGTTTTGTAAAGTGTAGTGCAGTGGGTGGGGGAGCTCGGAAGATACTTGGGGAAGAAGCCGGCAACAGGTGGGCACATAGGGCTTACTGTTTGCCTAGTAAAACAGTTTGAAGAGGAATTACAAGATTGCAGCGTTTTATAAATGCTTCATCTTCTTTGCAAAAGGGCCGGAGTTTTCCATTAGCATTTATCAAGGAGACTCCGCTCAGGCAACAACCAAGTTCCACCACACCCACCACACCCACAAACACACACCTCACCAACGCACACACCCCTGCCCAGACTTGAAAAATAACTCTTCGGAAAGCCCCCGATGGCCGTCTTTGCCCCCTGCCCCTTCTTCCCTAAACCTCGAGACTGCAGGCCCGGGAGCCACCAGAGCCCTGCGCGCTGGCTCACCTTGGGCTTGCTGCCACCGATGGCACCGGGACGGATGGAGCCCGTCTCCTGGTACCTGCACAGGATCTTGGAGACGCAGCCGTGGGACACGCGCAGCTGGCGGGAGATGACGCAGGGCCGAATCCCGTGGTGGGCCATCTCCACGATCTTGTGGCGGATGTGGTTGGGTAGAGGCCTGCCGTTGATGAACACACCGCCCAGCTGGTTGACGCGCCCCTGGCCGAGGGGAGTGGACACTGGGAGAAGGAGGTGGAAAAAAAAAAGGCAGAGGGAGTCATTTGGGGGGGAATTGAGAGCGGCAGAGCTAACGATGGGCCCACCTAACTTGGCGCTCTTCTGGCCAACGCGACTGTTGCAGCCTCAGCGCTAAAACGGCTCGACTTCCGGCTCCCGGCCCCAGATCCTTTGTCAATCACATTTGTTCAAATTATTAAGCAATTCAGGGCCACATAATTTCGTGTGACAGGAACAACCGGGGCAAAATAACTTGCCCCAGAGAAACCGTCTTTCTTTTAGGCACAAGAAGGGGGCATCTCTGGAAAACCAGGGGACCCCTGGGGCTGGCACAAAGTGTATCTTGCTCAAGAAGCAGCCTCCTGGCAGACAGAAAGTTCACCCGGATGCTAGCCTTCTGCTCACATCAAAACCTGTCCAATCGGGGCTGCTCCCTTTCTCAGGGGCTTGGAGGAACTGGCAGACTTTGGGGTTTCCAGCTAAGAGGACACCAGCCACTGATCAAAGAGGGTCCCCAAATAAGGCCGCAGGTGGCAGCGCATGTCACCTGTTACACCTTGGGACAGAGACGCGGGCGCGTCTGATTGCAGGCCTCCGTTCATGTTCTGGGTATTATAATCTCTTCTGGACCGAGGGCGAAGGGCAGGGGCTTCCACCCTACCCCCAACCCCCACCCCCCGTCCCCATATTGGCTTCCCCGTTGGGGTGCCCAACTCTCAGACTGTCTGGAAAAGTTTGGGCTTGCAAAACTTCCTGTGTCCCCGGGATTCCCAGACCCCTTAAGGTGACTGAAAGGCAGTTTTCCCAAACGGATGAGGAAACCTTCAAGATGCCGCTTAAGATGAATGGAACTCTAAATAATGACACATTAATGCTAAAAATCCCAAGCACGATGTTGCTCGGCGTCCACCACCACAACTTTGCAGCGGCAAGAAATTTTTTTTTCCAGAACTAACAAGAGTTTAGCAAATGTGGGTGCAGCCGGGACAATTTTGATAATGCCTTTGGGTGGACAAAATGCGGGGACGTTGCTCTCTGGCGCTCAGAGGCTGGTTCATCCCTTCCCCGCCACGGCTTTTCCAAAACAACAGGAGAAAGTGGACCCGCTCGGAGCAGGCCTGGCCGCCTAGCTCTGCAAGAACTTTGCGGAGAGAACTGTGTTTCGTTTGCAGAGAGAAAATCGGGTGCGGATGTCGCCCTGACTGTTTCCTTCTGGGGTGGGGGTGCCAGGGAACGGAGTTGCTGGGCGCGCGGCAGGAGCCCGCAGAGCGCGCGGGGAGGGCGGAGCGGCCCCGGCGCCGGGAGGCCCTTACCTTCCAGAGGAAAGCCGCTGCGCGGGTAGTTCTGCCCAGGGCCCGGCCGCATCATCCTGGGCACAGCTCCGGCCAGCGTGGTCATCCTGAGGGCAGCTTCTTTTGGAAATTATATCCAGGTAGAGGCGAGACAGAAAGGCGAGTGCGATGCTGGTGACCCTCAGGAACTCCCCCGATCTTGGAGAGCCCCTCCCCAAAAAAAGGCAGGCGAGAGAGGGAAGGCCGAGGGCAGGGGGACTGCTGGCTCCTAGTC
Source organism: Rousettus aegyptiacus (assembly GCF_014176215.1). Taxonomy (NCBI): domain Eukaryota; kingdom Metazoa; phylum Chordata; class Mammalia; order Chiroptera; family Pteropodidae; genus Rousettus; species Rousettus aegyptiacus. Next base: position 11,629,785 of record NW_023416295.1, on the reverse strand, counting down.
CAGGGAGAAGCTCGAGGTGAAGCCGGGAAAGGGGGCAGGCTGGGAGGCCCCTGAGTCCAGGATCTCGAGCCCAGGGCGAAAAAGTTTGGTGGGAGGCTGGGCTAGTGGCACAGAGGCTGGGGGCGCTGGGGAGGAGGCTCACCGCGCCGCGACGAGCCGGGGAAGGGGTTGGGGGCGGGAGCGCGGCCGGCCGGAGTTTCCTCTCGTAGTGACACCAAGTGAGGGGATCCGGGCTCGCGAGCATTTATTAGTTCTTTCACCCAAAGCTTGGTCAGGAGCCCTGAGCTGCGATTGGCCGACGGGGAGACCGTCCCGGGTGGTGGAGACACGCGCTGATTGGGCGACAGCGGCCACTTTCTCTTCCCGTCGTCGGCGGTGCGGAGGCCTCGGCCGGTCCCAGAGGGACCCGCTCTGCGCCCCTTCCCCGGGAGAGAAGCGTAGACCCGTGGAAACCGGGAGAGAGGGAGAGCCTGAGGGAGATGACAGCTGCTGGCAGCAGAGAGCGGGCCCTGTCTCTGTCACTCTGAGTGTGTCTGTCCCTTGCTTCCTAGTCCTCCGTCTCTTTGTCTCTGTCTCTCTCAGTGTTATCTCTGTGTCTTTCTCAGACTCTGACTCTACTCCTCTCTGGGCGTCTATGTCTCTCTTTTTCTACCTGCTGGTGCTTTTGCGCTCTCTCTCTCTCTCTCTCTCTCTCTCTCTCTCTCTCTCTCTCTCTCTCTCTCTCTCATTTTTCTTCGCTTACTGCCACTGGAGCGGTGGCGATTTCAATAGGAAAGCATTGGAAGCCCCCCAGCATGTCTAGCCTGCCTCCCTCTCTGGTCATTGCCCCTTGGCCTAGGTTTGTTATGGGGTCCTCCCTGTGGGGTTCCTCTCAAGAGGAGTCCAGGCTGTGCAGATAAGTTCTTTTGTCTTCAGTCTAGGGGCAGGGGCAGACTGGGGAGGCCCAGGACTCCTAGCTGAAGGCTGGGGAGGGGAGGAGGAAGCAAACCATCTCCTCCTCTAGAATGAAAATACCATCCTGAGAAAGCCCTAGCTCTAAATCTCAATGTATAGATCCCAATGCTGTGGCAGAGATGCGTCTATATGTTAAGGTTTTGCCCGGCTGCAGCGTTTGTTCTCAGGAATTTATTATGGTATTCAGACTAAACTGCTGGAAAAAAAAAATAAAAGGAGCAAAGTCTTGGCTAAGAGCTGAAGTGTCCCCAGCAGGATATGACGCCAGGAGTGTTGTAAAGACTGTCTGTCCTTAGTGAAGGTACCATTGTGCATAGCCTTTTATTTATAACTTGGTAAGTGCCAGCGAACTCGCCTCCTTTACACCCCCGAGTGCCAGCCCTGCACTCTGCACTGCGCTTTATTCGCTGGAGTCTATTCAGGGACTGTCACTCTGGGCCTGTGAGGTATTCAAGGCCTTAATCAATCAAAAGGATGAGAATTGGGCAGGTTTTTCCCTTTGAAATAAAGGAAACAATGACTTCTGGGCTTCAAGTTCCCCCTTTTCCTTTTACTATTTTTGAATTTTTCCTGCGCTGGAGTTCTCCAGCCCTCTGTCCCCATCTCCCCCTTCCTCCAACTCCTCTGACAGCTTTTACGTGAACTCGGGCTCCCAACCCCCTAATTAAGGCAAACTCAGAAGGCAAGGTGGGGGTGGGGTATAGCTGCTCGACAGTCTGCAAGTTGGCCCTCGCAAAAATCCACTTGCTCCTGGGAAAAGCAGGCAGTTTTTGGCTGGGCCTAACATCAAAAAACTTGACTGACCTAGGAGCATCCAAGACAGGCTTCTGGAGACACCCAGAAAATGTCCGGACATCGCCCACCCAAGGGGGGAGGAGTGCCTCTTGTGCATTCATAGTGCAAAGGAGAGACGCTGCTTAGAATGCAGCCCTGTTCAACCCGGTTTTATATAAAACAATTCAATTCGTCAAAGGGAAAACGTTCTCATATTCTTTTTGCATACTTCGTGGCCACTAAAGTCTCTGTCCTTCTTTCCTAAGCCCCTCCTCAGGGATTGTAACTCGGAAGCTGGACTTTCCCCCAACTTTTGCTTCCAAAAGGTCGAGTGGAGCAGACAGAGCACTTTCTAGGGTCAACGGTAATCGTTGGAAAGGGGAGGTGTCAAAAACGTATTTCGAGAGGGCGAAGGCAGACTCAGTTCGCGGCTACAAGGAACCTGGGACCGGCAGTGAGCGGTTACAGAACATCAGGGCTGAGCCTCCCTTGTTCTTGAGCCGAAGGCTCATCGCAAAGCCCTCCCGACGCTGAACCGCGCTCTCCTGCCCAGCGTCTCTTCCCGGCGCAGCCTGCCCATCCGTGAAGGGATGCGCTCGCTGCCGACTCGTTCTCCCGGGTTGCGCATGGGGGTATTGCCAGTGGAAGTAGAGTGCCGGTCCAGTACGCGCAACCGACCATCATTCGCTATAAAAATGTGCAAATAGGGACCACGAGGGCGTGTATGGATTGGGGTGTGCAGCTCAGGGGTCTCCCCTGCTGGGAGCGCTCTCAGGATTACAGTAGCCCGAGCATTATCTACGCCCTTCTCCACCCGACAGCAATCAGGGGACCCGGGAGACACAGAGCGGGGCTGAGAGGGCGCCCTCGGGGTTCCAGCAGCTGGGCCGCGACGGCCGCTGCGCCACTTCCAAAGACCTCAAGAGTCCAGATTCCTTGAGGCTGGTGTTCCCGAGAGGGCCAGGGCATCTTGGCCGGTGGCGCTCCCTCTCAGCCCGGCCAGATCAGGCCCAGAGCCAGCCCTGGCACCGCCGCGCTCAACAGGTCCAGGGAGGGCGCGTAGTCTCTAGCTTCCCAGACTGGTTTCGAAGAGCCAGGTTCTATGCTCCTTCCCCGGCTCCGGAGCTTGCGTCTCTTCTACATCTTTCCAGAGTCGCCCCGGAAACCAAAGGCATCCCGCCTTCCCACTCCCTGGAGCTGGAAAGGAATCTGGACCCCGGTCTCTTCCCCTGACGGAAGCCTGAGGACCACAGAGCTCCCGAGCCGAATCTGGCCGGCATACGGGCGCTAATTCTCAAAGGAGTGACCTTGTTTGTGGTGGGGCTTGGTGGGCGACCGTCCTCCCTGCAATTAAGTACTGAGCCCAGGTTGAGGAGGCGGCATTTCCGCCTGGCGCACAAATTACCCAGAACGCAGTCGGGAGAGTCTCTGCATTTCTGGGAACGGACCCTGCTGTCCACCCGTGCAAAATGAAACTGGAGCTTTGAGAACAATAGTAGGATAATTTGATTTCAAAAAAGAGGGGATTACTTGCCGCTGCCTCCTCTGCCCCTAGTTTCAGAGGCGCTGCAGGTGAAGTAGACAGTGGCTGCCTGCGCAAGCCTGGGGCGATCAAGTCCCCTTTGCTTGAAGGTTTGCCCTCCCGCGGGTTTGAGCGCCCGGATCGACAGTCCAGTCGCGGGGGGAGTGGCGTCAGCTTGGGCCGCGTGACACTCTTCAGAGCGCAGCCCCTGCAGTTGTGGGCCCCGGGCACAAGCGTTTCCTGGCCCAAGGATTTCACGGGCCTCTGAGAGATGACCTCATTTCTAGCCGGACACAGACCTTAAGAGGTAATTATGATCTATGTAAAATAATATCCCTGACCTGGGGGAGGGGCGGCATCTGCCACCCAGGCCTTTCTTTTGCTCCATTTGAAAGGTCAGGCTCCCGGCTGACTGTTGGGGACGCGCCTGGCTGCCTGCTGATCCCGGCATCGCTCTCAGGATGCCCTGTGAAGTTTGAGCAAATGCCACGAAACCCTCGGGTCTGCAGAATGGCTTTCCCGCGGGAGGAAATCAAAACGCCAAGTCCTCGCCCACGCGCTGCTGCGATGATACTGACCCCGCGAACGCTCGCCCTAACCCAGCGGCCCACCGCCACCCGGCGTGGTGACCGTCATTAGGCCCCCCGCAGTTATTCATCAAAAGCTTTGGCGCCGCTGTTCTTCCCATTGGAACATCAGTGGGGATGAGTTAGGATTTAGGAACTGGATGGGAATCTGGGCGCCACGCTGAAATGTGATGTGGGGCCAACCGCAGGGGGTTTGTCCCTGTGGTGCCCCAGGCGCGGGAGGACTGGGCCGAGAACGCGTGAGCGGGTTCAAAATAAAGAACATATGGTTTGTGGGAAGAAAAGAAAGACGAAGGAAAAAGAGGAAAGGGAATAGAAGGGAGGGAACAAGAGACGGTAAAGAACGTTTGCTGAAAGGCAGGCGGGGAGGGAGGGAGAGAATGAATTTCAAGACAACTTGTCGTCTACACACGTTCATTAGGTTCTGCAAATATATATATATATTCATAATTATATATATATATATAAAATTATGCAAAGACAGAAGACAAGATGCCAGAGCCCAATTCTCCAAGGGGAAAATCGGCTAGTAAAAAAGTAGAGTGAGTCCTCTCTAATCTTCAAAAAATATTCTGCCCAACTTGGTAAGAGTCCACGGGTGGGTCTGCAGTTTAGAAGAGAAACTCGGTACCTGCTCCGCTGGTGTGTGTCTGCGATGTGAGTGTGCGGGGCGCGTGGGGGGGGGATTGAGGGGTCAGGGAGGAGGAAGAGCTGGCTGCTACTGGGGGTAGCCTCGGCCTTGGAGAAGAGAGGAAGTGGGAAGGCCAGGCTGGAGATCAGAGCAGGGGCGGGGCAGAGTAGAGGAACCGGAATAGGACTGGGAGGGTGGGGTGGGGGGAAACAGGAAGGTCTCTTGGATTTCCTAGACGTCTGGAGCAAAGAAGAAGGCAAATGACCACTCCAGGAACTTGCTTCCTGCCAGTGTTTCAGGCCGCAGTCTGGACACAAAAGAATCCCAACGATGGGTTCGGCTCCCGAGGCCCTGGGGGTAGGGGCAAGGGAGTAGGGGCGTGGATAGGGGTAGGGGGAAGCTAACAGGCGTTTCGCTTGGCTCGGGCTGGGTCTCACTTTGACTCCGCACGCCCGCAGCGCCTGAGCCAGCGGGGGGAGCCGCCACCGCTGCTTGGCCTGAACCCCTTCAACTCCGGTGGGAAATTTCTCTCCGGGGTGGATGTCACATAGAGGGGTGAGAGGCTGGTGACAGAAGGAGCATGAAGAGAAATCTGGGAGAAGAATGTTCAAACCCAGGGTCGCTAGCTGAATCCGGACGTGTGCTCAGTGGGGTCCTTAGAGCTGTGAGTGAAGCCGGGAACTGAGGTTCTCGTAAAAGCGCACCGCAGCGGGGAGACAGCGCCCAGCGGAGAAAACGCAACAGGTGGGGGGAGGTGGAGGAGGCCAGGTCTGCAAGGGCCAACCAAGCCCGGAGCGAATGTGGACGCAGCAGGAGGAGCACGAAGGGGGGGGGAGGCGGGAGGGGGCGGGAGGGGAACTGGGGAAGGGTGTTAGGGAGAGCGTTGTGTGCACCCAAGCCTCTTGGCCACTCCGCCAGGCCAAGTCGACCCCTAGGGGCTCACAGTACACAGACGAAAGGAGGGGAGATCTGCCCTCTCCCGACCCTACCGCCCTTTCAAAGTGAGGGAGGAATGGAGGGAGGAGGAGAAAAAGACAAAACGGAGAAAAGGAGAAAAGGAGTCCCTTCCTAGATCTCAAACTTTCTCTCCATCTCCCTTGTCCCATGGAAAACGCCTACGGACCCTTTTAAACAAAGTTTCCCTGTCTAGGAATGAACCTTAAACTAGCCTTGAGTTTGGGAGTGAGGATTTAGAAATTCGGAAATGGGAACTCTTACAGGAGAAATTCTGAAAAGATGAAAACTGACCAATGCCAACGCCAGAAATAATCAAAAGGAGCAGGCCAGCGAGGTGGTGGAGCTGGACGGAGCACCTGACAGCGGCGCAGACCCTGAGCCAGTCGCCGGCCTTGAGTCCGGTCCCAGAAAGCTGTCCGGGTGCCCTCGATGGCCCTGCACGCAGGTCGCCCCCACCACCTCCCTTCTTTTCCCGCGGAAAAACCCGCTAGAGGTATCCCCGCTCCCGGCCCCCCAAAGCCCAGCCTGGGCCAAGAGTTAAGACAAGTAGCCCCAAGAGGAATGCGCCTCAGAGAGCCATTTTTCTACTTTTCATTTTCTAAATGAAATCGAATACTATCTGGCTGTAAAAATATATATCACTGGCCCAGAGTCTGAAAGATTAACATTGGGATATGTAGGAAATGTAATCTGCATGGCTAATTGATTCCCAGCGTATCAGTTTAAAGGATAAAGATCGATATCTACATGATGGATATTGTATTAATAGGGGCATAAATAAAGGCCGAAAGTCGTTACTGAAACCTTTGAAGCCTCTTCTAGGCTCTTGGGCCCTCCACCCGGCCACCAGGCCTCCCCCACCTCCCGCCCCCAGCCCCTGCTGGGTGGGAAGCACATGCTTTCCCCACGGGTGGAGGGGGGGGGGGCTCCAGCTAATGTGAGAGTGTTTTACTGCGCGATGTTCAAGATAGAGGCGCCACTTTTTTCCTGGGCTGCAGCAGGTGGACTGTAAAATGGGAAAAAGGGTGGTATTTTAGCAAAACGCACCACACCGACATTTCAAAACGCAGACTCAGAAGACCCACACAGGGACATACACAGTCAAACAGGTTCACACACACATTCGCACACAGACACCTAGAAATCCACACGAAGACATGCATAGCCACACAGACGCTCACTCGCCCACAGACACGTTCACGCGCGGGAGGTAGGCTGCCTCCCCCTCCCCGCCAGGGCACCGACGGGACCTGTGTCCCAGCCCAGGGATGGATCATGCGGGCTCCTGGAGCTCCTTTCTGGGTAGGATAGGAGGGCGGTAGTGGGGCGCAGCGGGAAGCGTGCGGTGGAGTGCGGGGAGATTGTGGGAGGGGAGTCCTCCAGCTCCCGCGGCGTCCTTTGAGAGGGAGAGGCCTGCCCAGAGCTAGGGTGGTTACAGAAGGAGATGGGGTGTGTTTGGGGGAAGGGGGAGAGGATGAGTCTCAAGGAGTAGGTCCCGGAGACAACGAGGAGTGGGGAACAGGAGGAGGACACTATCTTCCGATGCAAGGACGCCTCAGCCTAGGGGTGGACAATCGGTCCTGGGCCCCAGCGGCCGCCTCCACCGCGAAGCCTGCGCCGGCGAGGGAATTTTCCAAATGCAAATAAATCACCCTTCGTGCCTTCCTCTCCATTAATTAAGAAAGACGTTTCAACAAAACGAGCGTGATCTTTATTAATTACGCAGCCCCGAGTGTGCGGTTCAAATCAATCACGCCCAAAGCGAAAGTACGCGGGGCGCCTGATCCCTTCCCGGAGCGCGTTTGGGGAGAAGCCGCGAAGCCGGCGTTTCTCCCCGACGTCCACGTTTCTGGGCTCGGGTTAACGTCCCGCCGGGGCGTGTAGGGGCGGGGGGGGGGGACAAACCAGCCGGAACGCCTTGTCCGAGCTCGCGGCCTGCTGCGCGCAGGGTCGACGGTTCGCGGAGCCCACATCGGCCCCGAAATGCCCCCCGCTTACGCACCTCCCGCATTTGGGCACTCATCACCCATATACACACGGGAACTCACACACAGACTCGTATGCACACACCCCGAGGCCGCGACCCCCCGCCTCCCTTCCCCCCGCCCGCCAACACCCCCTCCCATCCCACCCCCAGCTCCCCACCAAGCCCATGCACAACCCCAAGCTCCAAGGGAGAACCCGACAAAAATCGATTCTACGGAGCCCGAATCCCAGCTGAGTGGAGAGCCAGAGGGGATTTAATTTACCCCTGGGGTGAGGTGGCAAAGGTCGGAGGAGGGGGTGGCGGCAGATATCTAGTCCGGTCGCCCAGAAGACTCCTGGGATGGGATGGGGGAGACCGTAGGATCGGATTAGGTGACCCATTCACCCCCCCACCCGGGCCCCGAGGGTGCGCGAGGATGAGCGCACTGCGCAGGTGCGGTGGGAGTGGGGGCCGCGGCTCCAGTTCTTGACAGATAAACCCGGAAACTAAGCCTCCAGGTCGCCAATGGGAAAGCCGACTGGAGATGGAGGTCGCCAAATTCCGGTTCCTTCCAGGGAGGGATGCCGGGCTCCCTCAGGAGAGTGCCTGGGGCAGGGTGGCTCGTGCGACCACCCTCGCCAACTCGGTCGGAGTTAGTCTCTTGGCCTGTGCCCTTCTCACCCCCACTGGTCCTACAGCATCCCAACAGGTCCTGTCCTCTGCGCCTCGAACCTGGCCCATCGGAGCTGTGAGTCTTCCACTCGAGCCCGTTGGGGATTTTGCCAGATTAAAAAAGAGGGGGGTGAGGGGAAGGCGATCCGGGGCGCAGACCTAGCAGGGCGATGTCGTCCGAGGCCGCGGTGGAAGCGGTGGGAGCCAGCACGCAAGCCGCTCTTCCTGGGCTCTCCGTGCTGCGACAGCGAGAATCCGACCCTGCGGGACGCTACTCCGAGTTGTCTCTCTTGGCTTCGCAGCCCTATTACAAATGCTCTATCAAGCCTGGCATCGGGTGCCGGCTCCCGGCCGATTCCGCCCTGAAGGACTGCCCTGCCCGCCCTCGCACCCTTTGGCGCCCTTGGCTCGCGGGCCTTTCGGAGCCCCCCTTGGAGGCAGACAAGTCACACCGTGCAATCCTGAGTCTTCTCCTGAGCACCATGCCCGGAGCTGCCACTCCCTGCCGCACAGCTCCGGGTACCTGAGGACCTGCTTCGGGCCGCGCTGGCGGAGCCGAGACGTGCGGGAGGCAGAGGCCAGCTAGCGCCACCCTCCTGGCTTCGGCGGCGCTGGGGCATCGCGCTCTTTGCCGCTTCCTTCGTGCGCGCGCTGGGCACACTCCAGCGCCGGACGTTCTCGCGTTCGATCACTCGTTACCACTTCCGAACTTTCTCATTAAATACTCAGGCTCCTTACTCATTGGTCACCTCCAGGGCCTGAGACACCTGCAGTCTTGGGCCTCAAAGCCTTTCCGTGGGGCAGTTTTGATTATTTTATTCTCCCTTCTCTCCCCCCAATGAATAATCGGCTGAGCCTTTTTTTCCGGATATGTCCCGTTGGGCCCACCATAGTGCCAGCACACGTGGCCTTTCATTCATTCCACACGTACTTACCGAGCTTCTGCTAAGTGCTGTTCCAAGCGCGGGGACTAAGTCTCTAGTGATTGAAACAGACCAAAGTTTTCCTTCTGATGTTCCAGAAAATAACCAAAAAGAATGTAAATGCAACCTATCAGGAGATCGGTTTGTAGGATGCGGCTCTGCTCTGAAAAAGGCTGGAAATACTTGGAGGGAGGAAGAATAGGGAGCTGGTGGCTATGGAGTGGTGGGGTGGGGGGCGTGTCTGTTACAGCCAGGGGAGTCTAGGCAGGCTCAGGCGAGCAGCTTTCAGAGGATAAGCCAGGGCAGGAAGGAGCATTTGGTGAAGGAAAGAAAAGGGTAATGGAGGAGGAGGAGTGAGAAAACCGTATTATTCAACAACATTTCAGTGAGCGGCTATTGTGCACTGCACATTCTGCGAAGCCCAGCAAACCGGGGAAGAGCCTGGGCAGCCAAACCTGGGGGTACACCCTGCCTGGGAAGAGGTAGCTCCTGGGGCGGGACATCCCTTGGACTTTTCCAGCCGTCCCCTTTCTGAAGACACTTCCTTCAAGCTATGGAAGGGGTAATGGGGGACCGAATCTTCCCAGGAACTGGAAGTAGCTTCCTGGAGGTTGTGCCTATGGGAGTAAGGCAGATGGCAACGTTGGAGGTCCCAGGATTGGGACTCTCCTGTGTCCTCCCTTTCTGGCCGTTGTGGCTCACAATTCCAGCACAGGCTGGGGTGCCTTCATCTTGGAGGGGGGGTATTTTCCACAAACTGCATTTTTATTTGAAAGAAAATAAAGGCCCAGCTTCTTGGTGTCCAGACCCCCCCACCCCCGCTCACCTGGACCTGTCCCTTCCATTCCCCAAAGAAGAACAAATTCCTTCCAGGCGGGGAAAATGCTGGGTGAGTTAGAAGCACCCTGCTCCATGCTGTGGGGACAGAGGGACATGTTTCTCCTGAGTGATTCCCAGCAGCTGCCAACACCTGGAGAGGATGGGGAGAGAAGGACTTCTCCAGGGAAGCCCAAGATCCTAGAGATGCAGTCACCATTCCCCAGCTGGTGGTCTTATGAGATAAATGGAGAAGAAACCAGTGGGGCCATTCAGGAGAGGGGGTCTTCACAAGGCTTCACAAATTGTTAATGTTAAGGCTTTGAAAACATCTCTCTCTGAGGAGATTTGAGACCAAGGGACCCAGCAGATGAAGTGAGGACAACAGGACAGCCCTGCTTGGGGGCCTGAAAAGAGGCCACAGGTTCCTCAGAACAGTCTGCAGGGATACCGCTTGGCCAAAGAGAACGGTTCTTAAGAGTCACAAAAAATACTGATCAAGCAAAAACTTTACAAGACTTTGGAGCTACTTGGCAGAAGTGAGAAGGCTCATGTAGAAAGGCAATCCCCCTGCCATCTCCCGATCTAAGTTCTCTATCTCAAAGCAGGTTGAGGATGTTAGAAAGCTCGGGCTGCCCCATGACAACAAGGTCACAAGAATCACCCCTGTGATAGAAAGGATAATCTCTGGTCCCTCAGAACAAGGGCACACTTCCAAAGGGGGAGAAGGGCTTGTACTCTACTGCTCTGATTGGTGAGAAAGCCCCAGTTTCAGAAGAGCAAACTGTGGTTTCACCAAGGGAGGATGGCCCAGGAGGGCAGAAGCCAGACCCTGGGGTGTTCAGGAACAGAGTGGCAGGTCAGCCTGAGAAGAAGAAGTCAAAGAAGCTTTCTGAGCTCAAAAAGAAGGAAGTATTGTCATAATAGAAAGTTTTAGAGACAGAAAAGAAAAGAAAAACTCCTGGAAAAAAAGAGGATTGCTCCAAAACTGAAAAAGAGAGAGAAAAAAAGAAGGGGGAGGGGTGGGGATAGAATGGCCAAATAATAGAGAAACACCATGACTAAGATGTTTCTGATAAAATGAATTCCAGTTGGGGTCGGTTGAGGTGGGCTCACACTAGACAACAATAAATGCCAGTTTCTAATTTGAAGGACACATTTGCACTGAGAGTGATCTGAATCTCGCTGTTCCAGGACATGTGGGCGTGGAGGAGATACTTATATATTGGGGGATAGAAGGATCTAGGGAATTGAGAGGAAGAAAAGAACATCAGGAAGAAAAATACAATACTATGTGCCAGATATGTCGTATACACCCTTACTTGGTATTGACTTAAGAATATTGCCATTGCAAGGTTTTCAAAATCATTTATATTAAAATAAAGTGAAATAGAGGTGGGCGTTTGCAGAAGTGCAGGGTGATAGGAGAAAGGGTGGGTATAAATAAACTCAACGCTTGGAACGAACTCTTTTAAAGTGCCAGTTATGGAAGTGCCAGGGCAGGGTGATCAGAGAGAGGGATGCCCCATCCTCTGCCTACTACCACAGATTCAGCCATCACTCCACCACCTCTTCCAGGCTGCCTCCCAGGATCCAGACCACACTTTCCAGGAGACTTCACGGAGGACAGGTCCAATGTCCTGGGGTTGACAGCAGAACTCTGAAGGCCTGGTGCTCCTTGGGCCAGCTGGTTGGATTCCCCACCTCGAATAGGCTATCCTGGGGGAACTGGAGAAAGCCGTTATGTGGTGACAAGAGTACTTAATGATACTGGCACATTACCATTATATGATTATAAAATCTTACTATAGTATAATTATTTTAATGTTATTGTACTTCGTGGTTATTATAGTACTACAATATTATATAACTATTATATAGTGTGTTATATAATATGATATGCTATGTAATATTAATAGTAATTGCATGTATTTATTGATCACTTTGTAGGTGCTGGCATTGTTCTCAGCACATTACAAAGATTAATTTATTTATTTCTCGAAGCAGCCGGATTTCATCTAGTTACTATGAGGATAAAGGGACACAGGGAGGTTAATCTTTTATTAAAATTATCGAGGTGATATTGGTTCATAAAATCAAATAGCTTTTATGTGTACAATTCTATAAGGCATCATATGTATATCGCATTGTGTGTTTACCATCCAAAGTCAAATTTCCGTCCATCATCATATATTTGATCTCCTGTTCACTTCCGCTGCCCCCAGGGAGGTTAATTAACTTGCTCTAGTCACACAGCCCGGGAAGCTGAAGAGCTGCATTTAAACCGGGGACAATGTTATACAGCCCGAGTTTCTCCCATTCTGCTCCGAACCAGAAGGGGTGAGGTCTAGGAGCTGCCTCAATACTTTTCCTTTCATCGTTTGTCTTGTTCTGGTCGTAAACAAATTTCAACAACAACAAAAAATTACTCTGATGCTTCTGGGATCTTATCTCTATTCAAAAGAGTTTGGAATCTTACTCCGCCTCTGTCCTCTTTTAAAACACATACAATGATATAATCTCACTCTATAACCTGCTTATTTTAAACAACCCTTTTCCTTACTCCCAGGGAGAATTTATTAGCCTGCATTTCCATGCCAAGAAGAAACTGAGACAAGTTAGCACCTGGCATCTGCCTGTAATTTTGGCGGGACACGTGGTACAAAGTTGATGATTATCTGCAGAAAGAATCCAGGGCTTCTTCCCTTCTGTCTTTCTGCGGGCCAGCGCTGTAGTATTTGGAACGTGCGCTGTCGGGGCCTCCTGAGGTCACCTAAGAGCCTAGGGGCGCCTAGCCGGGTGGCGAACCTCCCCCACCCGGACCGCCCTTCGGCGGTGGAAGGTCTGGGATATGATGCAGGCAAAGCCCATGTGTGGCGACTGCCAGAAACGTACACACGGAAACCCCAAGACGCCTGAGGTATTTCCAAGCTGCGGTTCCTTCTTGTCAATGTCGCGCTGACCCGCCCTCGGACAGTGGCTGGGTTTGCATCCTTGAAAGCAGTGGGACAAACAGGCACACGGAGCAGGGGCGGGTTTTCCGCGCCCCTCGGGGCTGGAATTAGCGAAGAACCCTGCTGGAGGCGACAGCACGGGGGAAACGAGGGAGGAAGGAACCAAGGCGACCCCGCGTCCCGCGCACGCTGCGGCAGCCACCGCACTCTGCGGCTCTTCTCTTCTCATCCTAGCTGTGTGGGGGCTTCTCCGCCACTTTTCAGAATAGGTGTGAACGCGTAACTTTGGGGCGGGCACTGGGAGGAGCCTATGGGCAGCCAAGGGATGGTAAATACACCTTCGGATCTGAAATAACACTCCCTTCGACTTCTGAAAGGGATGGGAGCGTCACAAAATCCGGAAAGTTGCAGCCGAAGAACAGGTTCCGTGAAATCACAAAACAAACGCAACCAAGAAACACAAAGCAAGCTAAGCAGTGATGTCGAGTGCCTCTGTTGGCAAGACGCGGTGCCAGCTGTTCGCCCCCTACCCCGCGCGCGACAAGTGGCCTTGGGACAGCGTCCTTGTGCCTTCAGTTTCTCCCTGGGCCCGCGCCTGCCCTTCTGGATCGCATTGTCTGCGACGAGGACAGGATGGGGAACAGCCTGTCACTTTGGCCGGCCTCGGGTATGGCGGGCCACAGGCAAGCCCCAGGATGCGGAATTCAACCTCGCGGACCCAGGCGGTTTTTACAGAGTGAGCAGGGTTAGCAGCCAGCACCCCGCGCGACCCCGCTGTTCCTGGGAGGGTCCTTTGGTTCAGCTTGGAGCCTCTGAGGGCGTCCTCCAAATGGAGAGAAATGGAGGTAATCCTGCCCCCCTCCACCGAGGTCGGGCATCAGTGCAAATCCATCGACACCTAAATCTAGAGCCGGAATTAATTTGCACACTGAAGGACTAGTAAGAAGGGTCTTTGAAAAGAACTGCTCGGCTTTCCTGGTGAATATTCTAAAGCATGACTCTGAGCACCGGAGTCGCTCTCCGTCCACACCTGTTGGTAACCAGCAGACTCCACTCCAGCCGTCGCTGGCGATGACACCCACAGCTGTCACTAGCGAGGCTTTGTTAATTTAACCTTGGGACTTTCTTATTATCCACATAATCCACCTTTAAATCCCCACATTGTCACTGAATTTTGATGACTCACAGTGACTTGGAAAGCATTTACTTTTCGCTGGCAAATGGAAGCCCACAGAAAATCCTGTGATGTGACAGGCACAGCCCTCACCTTGCCCAAGCTGGGAAAGATCCCAGCTCTCCCACTGAGGACGCAAATATTTACTTAACTTTGTTGGTGATACGAAGTCAATAGGAGTGTGAGTGTGTGCGTGGGAGAGAGAGAGAGAAATTGAGAATGTCAGGGATCAGAACAACGATTAAATAGCTATCGAAATTATGGCCACTTCCAAAATTCAAGCATAGGTCCATGATCTCCCAGTAGCTAAGAAACCGGGTGGCGTTTTGTTCATTAAAGTGAGATTAGGGAGAGCATCGCATTTTAATAAATACGCTGTGAAATATAATGGCTTTCAAATCTTGCCGCACAGTAGTCACCTAGGGCAGTCTTTTAAAAATACCGATGCCCCTCCCCTCTCTTTCCCCCATCTCGGCCCCCAGAGCAACTACACATATGTCTCTTGGGGGTGGGAGGACTGCATCCATATTTTTTAAAAAAGCTTTCCAGATGATTCTAACCTTCTGCCAGCCTCAAGAGCTCCAGCTAAGACTCACATGACAAAATAACTTTGCTATGTCTAAATTTAATATGGATTCTAGGGACCGAACATTGGCCTTACTGGAGTTTGGTCCCAAATTTTCTTTCCAAGCAGTAACTCTCTCCTTCTCATATGGAGTTAATCCTTCCCCCAAACTACAAGTCAGGTACAATTGCTCTCTACCAGTCAAGCTTGATTACAAAATATTTAAAAATGTGCACATGGTAGATTATAAATCATATAAATGTATTATTCCTATAAGATGGAGCATATTCATCGTCATGGCAGTAGGAGATAGCTGAGCTGAAGATTCGTGAAACAATGGCTGTTGTAATACGTGTTCTGTCCTTGTAGTGATTTGACACTTTCTCTTCCGTTTATTTAGTGATATGTTTTTGTGCTGTTAGGAGCTGAAAGAACGTTTTGCATATCATCTCTATCCTTTTCCTTTCTATTTCGGTTTTCTCCTACTTCTCCCTCATGGAGATATATTTCTAAGCCAAAGATAATCAAATTTTACATGCAAAGGCAATCTTTTTCTGAAGGAAAAGTGTACATTCTCTCTGAACTCCTAGGAATATTCTTGGAAATTGCACATTAAACATTCTTATTCCCCCAAATGTACGTTATCATCAGGAATGATTGTAAATTTGTCACAGAAAGAAACTTGCTTCTCTTTGCTGTTATTTTAGATCTGCATAAGAGAACAGAAGCCTCCAGTTTTTGTTAGATAGAGACAATGCTAATGGTATTTATTACGAAGCTTTTTGAACAATCAAAAGAGATCAGGCTAAAGATAAATGAAATCTCTCTCACACTTTCTTCGTTTACAAAATTTGAAACTAAGACCTGGCTGCAGTCATTTCTAACACTCATTTCAGAAACAGCAAATATTAGATATTCTTCTAATTTATAGTCTAACGTATAAGATAAAAACATATTTCAAAGGAAAAAATGTAAATTCATACTTAGCAGGTTGCAGTTCATTGACTGGCACATGAATTTAATCATTTGTATTATAGCAGAAATTTAAAATACAAATGTTAGTGAATGGAAAATAAATGATTAAAGAGAATAGGAGTTGGATCACAGAATAATGGGGGTATTCCTCAGTTATTGAAACTATAAATTTAGCAAGTCTAGGAAGGGTAATTTATTGAAAATGGCTAAGGCTGAAAAATTATCAAAACAGGGAGTAACAAATAATGAGAAATTTAACAGATCTTGTTCTCAAAGTGGGAAATTTCCCTGCGATGATGTAAGATTATTCTCACTCTGCAGGTGCTGCTGGCTTTGGAGGAGGGGCAGGCATGGTCATAGACGCAGGAAGCTGAAAGCAGTCATACCGCACCTCGAAATCTTGCAATGCAGGAAACGTTGGGAAACCAAGGCCAAATGTCCGTTCATCTCTCCAGTGGCTCCTATCACTGAATATAATGCAACAAGAGTTTTATCATGACATCACTGGCTTTTATTAATACTCAAAGTTTTAAGGGAAAAAAAAACCCATCTTTTTGGATATGTGTGTGTGTGTGTGTGTGTATTTATTATTTATTTATTTATTTATTTATTTATTTATTTCACCTTTCACAAATCCTTACGGAGCAGGGAAAAGCACCTGTTTACCTGAGTCACTCAGTTGTCCAGGGAGTCACTGAGTGGCCGTATGGGTGAGAGGGGCTAAGTTGCTTAACAGTAAATGCAGAGTCTGCCATTTAGTCAGCTCAACAGAATATTTGTGGGTCACTTACTATTTGCTGAGAACCGGGGAAGGCTTTGTGGGTAGAGTAAGTGAGCAGACAAGGTTCCTGTCCTTGTTTTCACATGTTGGTTGCAGGGGATTGAGATAAAGCATGCAGCAAATAAATAAGACCACTGCAGACAGTAATGTGTTGGGAAGAAAATAAATCTTCAATAAATGGTCATTTGGGATAGAGTGATCAGGGCAAACTTCTCTAGAGAGGTAATAGTAGATCTTGGAGACCTGAATGAAAATAAGGACATAGATCTACATAAGGCTTTAGTTTCCAAAACATTTCACCCATACATTCTTTGTGTGTGGCAATCCTTACACCAACCCCATAAAGTGAGCAGAACTGATACCTTTTGTTCTCATTCTATAGATGAAGAGCTTGAGGCTCAAACAGGCTAAATGATTTGCCAAGGTCTTTCTCAGTAAGGAGAGAGCCAGCATTTAGATGTACATCTCCTGGGACAGGAGGGCCGTGACTTCTTGAGAAGGTCCAGCTTTTTGCAGTGACTCTACTGGTAGTTCACACTCATGAGCTGGAGATGTGTCCAGGATTGGAACAAGCTCTTCCAAGAAGATGAGACTTTCCATGGGAAGGAGGAAAGCACCGCACTGTCACCAGGAGCCCTTCAGACAACTCACTGATCATTTCGACAATTACTTCCTCAACACTTGCTTTGTCAAAGGTGCTGGTGTGCCTGGACCTTCCACATGATGGATGTAGGAATGATTAAATCCCATCTGCAGAATAGGAGGACACCAGAATACCGGGAAAACACTAGAAACCAGACCAATGTTTTCCATCCCCCCATCCTGACACTCAATTCCTAAAAAGGAAGTCGCAATGAGCAATAAAATGAAGTTAGCCAAGAAAAAAAAATCATCTCTCCATGTTTAAGTGCTGGGTTGCTAACTGTATCTGTTTGATTTTAAAGTATTCCAACAAATTTCTCATTACAAGAAATTTACATATGCAACCCATGAAAGAAACAAAATATGGCTCATATTGTGACTGAAATGATTCAAAGATGTCTTTCTCATTTGTGAGGAACAATTTAGTTTATATCATTGATGTACCTTCCTCTATGGAACTTAAATAAACTCTATAAGAAGCAAGATAGTCCCCAAATAACTTTAGACTTCTGGGTTGCCAATTTAAGGGAATGAAATAACAAATGTGTGTGCGCACATGTACACATGATTACATCCACAAAGCCAAGTTCTGTGTGTGTGAGTGTGTCTCACACATTCACACACATATTTACACACACATATATGTATAGGTGCACTCGTGGAACTAAATACCTGTAAGTGCAAGCAGAATCTCAGCACTAGATATAAGCAAAGATTAAAAGATAAAAAAACAGATATAGAAGTAACACAAGTTACCTGCTTGGAGCTATAAATTAAAACCAATCTTAAATGTGATTCTTAGTGCCGGGAACCAGAAAACACTTTGCAAAAACTGAGAACAAAACCTGACAAAAGAGTTTAGTGGATGTTATACTAGTGAATGAGTAAGCCGCTCCTCTCTCTAAAATACAACACACCTCACTGAACCTTCAGGAGTCCTGTTAAACCCTAGAAACAATTGCATGAAATGCTCACCCTAACAAAGAACATTCCCATGTGTGAGTTAGTTCTCTCTCAGTCCCATTCAAAATGTGAAATTAGCATTTGGATGTGGATGTGTATTTCAAGAAAAGTACCACACGAGTTAAGTTGGAGCAATTTCCCCATGAAATAAATTTCATGAAAATAGATTTTTCTAGAAATATTTCCTGTTTTTATTGACAATGCAGACATAAAACACATCATATTGCAATTCCTAAATCTCAGTCATACCATATATCCATGGCCAATAAATACACTCTATGACAGATACAAATATTCTCCATTCGGTTTCGGTTATTGGAATAGTGCCAGGATATCGTGCAGACAGCTTGCATAAATACATGAGGAATAACAGCATACCCTCAGGAGCTTCTGTAATATTTCGGCATGAAAACTCTGTCTTATCCCAAATTTCAAAAGATGGAATAGAGAACGTTTTCATATAAAATACATCTGGAAGGTTTTTTCCCCCTTTAAAAAGGTGTGCAATCCACCTGTAACATACACTTGCAAGTCATCCTTTTAGTTACAAAATCAGCTAGCTATGTATTATTTTTCATCTAATGTGACTGGATGTGAACATTTCAGTGATTTCCAATATCAAATAGCTAAATTCAAAATAATATTTTTATTTCTAACGAGTGTAATATATATGTGTAATCAAAAGAAGAAAGATTTGTCAGTTTAGTGTTTGGGCACTATTTTCTAGCACAGAATTGGAAGTCATTAATTATTTCACAGTACAAAATCTCGAATCAATTACCAACACGCCTTTATTTGCTGCTAATCTCGAAATGTATTTGGACTGGAGGTATGGAAGAAATGTTACTGCTTATCAAACATCTTTTTCTGGAAATTTTAATATACAAAATTTCCAGATTTATATATTCTTAAATAAATTATTTTAAAAATGAAATTAAGAAAAAAGCCAAAGGGAAGTCTACAGTTTACATTCTGCGTAAATAGCTTTCAATATCTTCCAGGTGGGGGCAACAGTAAGTCAGTTTTGAGAGAAGGGAGAACAGGCTCTTGAAGCTCTCTGAGTCCAGTTACAGAGGAGGAAATAACTTCCGGTAGTAACGCCGTGGATAAAACAAGTTTCCAGACGCTCAGTCTGCAGGACTTTGGAGGCTCTGCGGGGCCGTGGGGAGCAACACCCCGCGCCTCGGGTTCCGCGGCACCGCTGGGCTCGGTGCAGACGGCGAGCACAGCGGAGCGCGCACGCGCCGCCAGTCTGCGCGTCCAGCCGCCCGGCTCCCGCCTGCGCCGTGCCCCGGGGAGTGGATACTTTCTCCGCGTCCCAGCTCACTCGCTTTCTAGGTCCGCCAGAAAGCGGTCTCTCCCGTTTACTTCTCATTCATCCTTCCCCTGGACAATTCCGGTCCATTCACAACTGCTGCAGACGTGGGTGCGCTCGCGCGCCGATACCCTTAAACTCTGAAATCACGGCGGCCGGAAAACCAGCGTTCGGGCGGGGCGGCGGGGGTCCCGCTCCCCTTTCCGCCTGTCTTTGCAAATTCTCGGACTCTGGGAGGGACGGCTGAGCACTCTGGCAAGGATGAGGGTGGGTCGTGAAGCGGGGGTTGGTCTTGCACAGTCGGGGAGACGGGACTCCCCACCAGCATCCTCGATTCCCTTCTCTGTCTTAGCGCGTTGGAGGCGGGGCGTGGAAAGCCCGAGAGGCGCAAAACCGAGGCCCTGCGGTGGCGGGGCGACACGCGCGTCCGCGTCCCGAGGCCGCCGGGAGCGGGCGGAGAAGCTCGAGCGCCCCGAGCCGAAGGCCCCCTCCCCTCGGGCCCCCAGTGGCTGGGGGCGCTGGCGGGCGGCCGGCCGTACGGCCAGCTACGTATCGCTCCTCCGCGCGCCGCCCGTCGCGGCCGCCGCCGCCCGCGCCCTCGGGCCGCCGCCGCCGCCTGCAGCGGTACCCGCGGCCGCGCCCTCGGGCCGGTACTTGAGCCAGCAGATGATCCAAGTGACGACGACCGAGAAGAGCGCCAGAATGCTGGCCACCGACAAGCAGATGGGGCCCACGGGGGAGGGCGACCCAGGCGCGGGGGCCGCGCCAGGGGGCGCCCCGCCGCCGGGGGGTCCCCCGCCGCCGCCGCCGCCGCCGTAGTGGTTGACGAAGATGAGGCCGGTGAAGAGCAGCACCACCATGGAGAGGAAGGAGAAGACGACGCACACGCAGCCGGCGGTGAGCGCGGCGCGCTTGCAGTTCTGGCAGCTCTCGTAGGCGCCCGGGGCGCGCAGGCCGGTGCGGGCGCGTGGCCCGCGGGCGGCGGCCTCGGCCGGCTGCGCTGGGGCCGCGGCCGGGGCCGCGGCAGGTGGCGGGGCGGCGGCGGGCGCCGGGCGGCGCGCGGGCAGCGGCGGGAGGCGGTCCTGGGGCAGCGGGTCGTGCGCGGCGCGCAGGGCCAGCGGGAAGGCCTCGGCGAGCTTGGTGTTGTTGGGCAGGCCGTGCACGCGGCTGTCGGGCAGCGGCGTGCGGTGGCGGCACACCGGGCACGCGATGGCGCTGGGCGCGCAGAGCCAGGGCGGCGGGCGCAGCGGGCGCTCAGGCGCGGCGGCGATGGCGGCGGCGGCGCGGAGCTGCAGCTGGCTCAGGCACTCCTGGCAGAAGGTGTGCAGGCACGCCAGCAGCTTGGGCGCGCGCCGCTCTGCGTCGAAGTAGTTGTAGCAGATTTTGCACTCGTAGTCCTCCAGCGGAGGCAGGCCAGGGACGGTCACCGCCGCGCTCCGCACTGCCGCGTCCCCGCCGTCCCGGGGTCCTGCAGCAGCGCCCCTGGCTGCTGTCGAGCTCCCGGGGCTGCCGGTTGGGCTCCGCTCGCCGCCCCCGCCGCCGCTGCCGCTGTCGGTCGCCGGCGCTGCCATGGCATGATCCGCCCCTCATCGGGGGCAAGGTGAGGCGCCTTCTCCCGCTCCGCCGCCGCGTTGGCTTCCGGCGGGGAGGAGGCCCTTCGGCTTGCCGGCTCCGGCTGCCGTTGCCTGGAGGGGGAGGCACCGGGGCCGGGCCGGGCGGGGGAGCAGCGGCGACCGCCTGCCCTCCACGCCCCCGAGATGCGGGCGTCTCCGGCCCTCCCAGTCCCGGGCGCCTCTTTGCCGTCCCCCTGGGGCCTCTCGCAGCAGCTCTCCCGGGCCGCTTCGGATACCGGTTTTTGTTAGAACTGGGAGTTGAAGGCGGCTGGGGGGGTGGGGAGGTGCGGAAACGGAATTTGGGGCGCGGCTGCTTGAGGATGTGGCGCCCGTGCAGCACCCCCCTTCCGTACCCACGCACCGGGCAGCGGTGCGAACCCTGGCCCTGCTTTTCCCTTCTCCCGCCCCGCGTCCCCTCCCCCTTTATCCTGGGTATTCCCCGTTTGTCCTCCTGGGTCTGGGGCTGAGTCCCCGGAGAAGCCTCCGCTCCCCCACCAGCCAGAGCTCACCGGTGACGTAATGCGCGACCCGCGCGGGGACGGGAAGCAGCGGCCTCAGCCGTGGCGGCGGCGGCGGTTCCTGTCCGTGGAAATCTTGATCTCATTTCTGCGTCAAAGGGCAAAAGCCAGTCATCACCAAGCCATGTACACTTTCCGCCTGTATTAGCAATGCCCAGGCAGCCTTATTCTCAGGCTGGAAGGAGAGGGCTGGCATTTCCCTTTCACCACTGGGAGGAAATTTGGGAGCCGAACAGTACCTTCCCCCCCACCCCCCCAGAAATATTGCTTCCTGAGATTTAAAGAGGCACGAAGACACCGACGTGGCCAGGTCTTGCCGCTGCCCGGACGCTGACCGCAGGAGATGGAGGTAGTTATTTTCGCTGGTGCACAGGCAGCTACAGAGGCCGAGAGGGGGAAATGTTATTGTCGAATGGACTCACAGAATTTTACAGTCCGTCCCACAGCTCGCCCTTGGCATCGCTCATCCCCTTCCTGCACCGTCAACTTTAAACACACAAATGCAGAGAGCGGAAAGCTCCGTGAGTAACACGGGACAGATCTTCCTGATTTTATTAAAACCTGTAGAGGCTCATGTGAGCAGTTTAGCAAGAAGTAGCACTCAGTAGGATACAGCAGTGGCGGGTTTGGGGAGCCATCTGAGGGACGATGTGCAGATCCTCCTAACCAGAAAGTTCTGTTCTTCCCCTTTTCTAGGCTGGACTTCACCTTGTGTTGAGAGACACCACTGCCTTCCCAGCAAGGAAGGGGAAGAAGATGGCTCTCTGGGTTCCCACTTTCTCTGGATTCTCTGCAAAAGACAGCAGGACTTCCCACCGGGAATATTTGTGGAAAGTAAGAGTGAGTGGGGGAAAAAACCGGAAGGAAAAGAAAGAAACCAATAAACCACCAGTGTACAGGCCAGAGGAGGAATGGTCACAAGTAACTATTACATTTCTACGACATTTGAGAATAAATTTATTTTTTATTCTGTGTGAATAGTCAATGTGGTAGATGATGTCTTAAGTCTTAGGCAGAGCTCATTAACAACCACTTGCTCTCCATTTCCTAGTTTCAGATTTTACAGATGTGATTTAGGGTAATACTTTTTTTTTTAAAGTATATCATTTCATGTTGGGGTCTGTGACAAGCATAGGGCAGGGGGATGGGACATCAGGAGAAGGCCCTCGTCTGGCCTTGAAATGTTGTAAAGTCACACGAACCTACCTAGAGTGGAGAAAGCTTGGTGTGGGTCCTCTTCTTTCTCTGCCTGAGCTGTGTGATTGTGAAGAGCCCGACACTGTGCGTTTTATGCAGTTTCAGTCTGGGTTCTTCTTCTTTAAGCTTTGCTTAGTTAGCCCTGTGCTGAGAAGAGACGTCATGCTGATGTCAGAAAAGTTTTAGAACGGCATGGGGAGAAGAGATGCTCGGCATGGGGAGAAGAGATGCTCGGCAACAGGAGGGGCTAGTGTGCATTCGTGTTTTGGTCCTTCTCACCCACCCAGTTCCTAGGACATGCGCAACCATGATGCTAACGGGGAGACGGAAAAGAATTCTGAAGGTCTGTGTGTTTGCGTATGGCACGCATTCGGGCAAACATTTAAGCGTTAATGAAGTTTTGCTTTATCATGCATTCTCACCCTTAAATGTAAGAACGGAAAGTGAGGCTACACCCAGGTTTTCAACTTCAGCACTAGTGGCACTTTGGCTGGATAATTTTTTGTCGTGGGTGCTGTCCTGTGCATTGTCAGGTGTCTAGCAGCATTCCAGGCTTCTACCCACTTGAAGGTAGCAGCAACCCTCCCCACTGATGATAACCAAAAATGTCCCCTGGGGGCAAAATCACTCCTAGTTGAGGATCACAGGTCTACATCAAAGTTACAGGTTTGGTTAAAGTGCAGCCAAAGGCAGAAAAATCATCTCCCAACTCCTAACGAGTATGAGCAAAGACAGCACTGCCAGTTAAAGTAATTAATTACTAGCTACCAGCATTTCTTCTGTAGCTCACGGTCGCTATCTTAGATAATACAGCATCCTCTTTGAAAGGTCCAGGTACGGTATTGTCGATAACACATTCTACTGATGGGGTCATGAACAGTTACCTGAATGTAGTTAAAAGTGCTGGAATTTACTGCCTGTGTTTGGGCAGTTTTTTTCAGGCAACCCAGCATCTCCAGTTATTTTATATTCTCAGACCAGTCACTCATTTTCAGGACTCATCAAGGTATGCCGTATGAGGATTCCATCAGTGCAATGAGTTCCTGAAGCGTGCAAGTTTGTGTGATGCGGGACACACCCAATGGACTGGCAGGCCAAGTGCTCACAGTGTCGCCTGCAGCTGTAAATAGTAAAGCTTGGTCATTCATGTAGGAATCAGGTTTTCACTAGAGCAAAAGATGTGCTGAAAGAAACCTTAAGTCAGAAACGAGGAACTCATTATTCACATCAGGACCTGAATGGGCTTTGCAAGAATCCTGCTCATGCCTTGAATATGTTGTAGACTCAATATTTGCTGAATTGTTTTCTTTTTGAGGACCCAAGTAAATGGGAGACAGCAGTGGTCTCAGGTCACCTTTTACATATGTTCCCTCTATCAACCATCTAAAGAGAGAGGATGTTTTCGTTTTAAGGTTGGCTGCCCTGAGTCCAAATGCTAGGTCTGCTCCTCACCTTCTTCATAGCCTTAGATGTGCTACTTAGCTTCTCTGTGCCTCAGGTTTCCCAACTGTAAAACAGGGATACGAGTAGTAACTATAAGTCTGTTTTGAGGGTTGAACAAATTGTACGTATAACACATGCAGAAGATTCCTGACTCCCATTAATGCTCATTACTATATATGTCAGGTTTGTCACTCATCCTCACAAACACCATGTCAGAGAAGCCCAGAGGGTTCCTGTGACCAGCCCAAGGTGACTCAGCCAGCAGTGGCAGAGTGGTCCAACTCCTCCATTATTTCAAAGATGGAGATACAGGGAGCCTCTCAGAGAGACCAGGAGGAGGCCCGACCTATGAATCTAACCACGCATTATTGATCTGTCAGCTGTAATAAGCCCAGTATAAGATACGAGGACAAAGTGAAATCTCATTGGTAATATTAGAAGAATAGATGTGTAGGCAGATAATGCTGCTCAAAAGCAAGTACTGAACGAGTCAATCAAACAGTTGACATCTTAATATAGGAACTGGCTTGATTCTGTTCGACATTTATTGAGGTTCTGCTCTGGGAGGCATCACTGCTGTGTGATAAGGTTTCTGGCCTCCAGAAACCAAGAGAGGATATTAAATGTTTGCAAAACTCGGAAGAAGAATGAAGGAGGTATGTGGTCCAGGGACAAGTTCCAGTGGGAATAGAGAGGAGAGAGAAGTTATTTCTGCTGTAGGAAGTTTCTGCAGACTCATAGTCAGCGAATTGGAGATTTAAGAACATAGAGAAAGACATTCAAGGTAGCAGCAGGCAAAGCAGCTGTGGCGAGGGCATGGCAAGTGGCCTGCTTCAGAGAGAGTGGGTGGTGTGTGAGGATGCTCTCCAGGGAAACCTGGAATGCCATGCTGGTGGGGCTGGGCTTGATTCTGTATACAACTGGAAGTCCCGCCTCTGTGCATGGCGGGAGTGCCTGAGGGCGGGTTGAGCTGCAGAGGGGTGGGTTGGCCAGAGTTGGAATTGACTATCAAGAGGGAGACTTATTAAGAGGTTACTTTAGGAGCTAGATCTCATTGCCATGCACTGCAAAGGCAGAACTTTGAAAAGAATTAATATGCTCCGTTAGGATGATAAGTTCTCTTCCCTTGAGTGCAGGCAGCGTGGGCTACTGCTAAGAGCAAACTCTCTGCTGCCAGTCTGCTGTGCCGCTCACCAGCTGCGCAGTCCTGGACGAGGCGCCTAACTTGTCTGTGCCTCGGTTTGCTCTTTTCTAAAATGTGAGAGTTGTATCTACTTCGTAAGGTTGTTGTGTGGTTCAAATGAGCTAACATATATTAAACGTCAAACAGTGCTTGGTCCGTGGTAATGCCTAAAAAATGTTTTAAAAAAGCTACTCAAACAGACCCAAATTGCTTTTTCTAGGGAGATTACTTATCGCTTGCTAAATAAAAATAATTCAGTACAAAAACCACCTTGTCTAGATAATCAAAGTCGACATCAACCGTGACAAACTAATCACATTTATTCTTGATATAATGTGTTGAGAATGACACTCTCTGTGCTATTCCTTTTTGAAACCCGTAAGCCTAGTCTTATCATGGGAAAAACATCCAACAAATCCCCAAAGATGACATCTTACAAAATGCCTAACCAGTGACCCCCCTGCCCCCACCAAAAATTGTCAAGGTCATCAAAAAAAAAAAAAAAAAAAAAGAAAATTTTAGAAACTGTCACAGCCAAGAGTTGCCTAAGGGGACAGGACACCTAAGTGTAATGTAATATCCGGGATGGGATACCGGAGCAACCAAAAAAGGACATTAAGTAAAAACTAAGGAAATCTGAAGAAAGCGTGGACTTCAGGGAATGATCATGTATCAATGTCGGTTCATCACTTATGATAAATGTGGCATATGGATGTGGACTATATGGGAACTCTGTGCTCTCTGCGCAATTTTTCTGTAAATCTAAAACTACTCTAAAATAAAAAAGGTTTATTATTATTTTTTTTAAATGCGATCAACTTATGGGTGATTGCAATCACGAGGCCACTCAAATGCTTCGGGACGAAGATATATCTGCTCCTTGTGCATGTTCATCACTTCGAGTAAGATCCATTAAGTAGATTTGAAAAACCTTTCAAGGAAACGTTGGACTTAGTATTTATTGCATTAGGGGATCTTAATCTTTATTACCATGTGCAGATAATAGTAATTTTTAAAAATGTATAGAAATAGTGCAGCTACCTTAAAGGAAGTTCAGAAAAGAATTTTGAAATCAACCCTGTAACCCAAAGCTTCAGCAAAGCTGTTACTGTTGTTGATTTATTCTTACGGGCATATGTTTTTATGTAGTTGTAATAATTATGCACATATCTTGCTTTCATTTGAATTATTCAAATTGTTATGCATGCTGACTACTATGTGGCAGACAGTGCTTTTGAGTTTGGTGATACAAACCAGTGAACAAAACAGACAAAATTTTTTGCCTTCATGGAGCTTATTTTCCAGTATATGTGTATGTGTTTATGTGAGACAGATGACAAACAAATGAATATATAATATGATTGGAAGTGAAAAGTGCTATTTGCAAACCACTAAAATGATTTTTGATTATTTAGTTACAGCGAGATGAGAAGCCACGGAAGTGTTTTGAGCAGACTCTGATTTAAGTCTCAAAAGAATCACTGTAGCTGCTACGTGAGGAATAGTTTGGAGGGGGACAAGTTTAGAAGCAGGTGACCCGAGTAGGTGGCTCCAGTGAACAAACCAGAGAGAGGAAGCTGCCTCGGGTCGGGTGAGACTGCATGGATTCTGTATGTGAACGTGAGGCCGTCAGGATTTGCTGGTGCGGGAGTCAGGGAGAGAGAACACTGGCCAAGGCTTTTGTCCTGAATCCAACGTCCCCAGGTTACTTTTTTTTTTTTTTTACTCAACAGCAATCATTAATTTAACAAATATGTAATAAGCATTTTTCCATAATATCGATAATTTCTATAACCGGGACAGTTCCTTGCTCAGATGTCACATCGGTGATACTGTCCCTGAACATCCCATCTAAAATCACAACCCCCTCTCCACTTCCCGTCCCTGTTACCCTGCTGTGTTTGGTTCTCTAGCTGTATAATTGTTAGGGCCCTTGTTAAAAAATTAGGAGTTTCAGGAAGGTTGCCAGGAGAGCATTAAAGCAAGAGTAAGGCCTTTCTGAGCACTGGGCCCTGTCACAAGCCTACGAAGCCAGCCCTACATGTCACATATTTAATTAACTTATGTGTTTACTGTCTATGCCTCCTCATATTTATGCAAGTCTATGGAGAATAGGGATCTTTGTATTTTGTTCTCCTCTGTATCCCCAATGCCTAGAAGGTACCTAACATAAGTTAGGCACTCGATAAATATTTTTTAAGAGATAAATGATTTTAAGGGCCGTTTAACATTTTATCCATTTATTCTACCATAATCGTCTTAAGCATTCTTCTATCAATGGATATTTGGATAGAATATTTTGCTGCTATAGATTATGAGGCAATTCAAATCTTCATCACACTGCCTTTTCCATATTTTGGATCCATTCTCTAAAATTGATTCTCAGAAGTGGAATTTTTGTAGGCCGTTGTCCTTGAGAAATGTAATTTGCAGAATATTATTGGCTTGATGACTTTACATCACATTAAGCATGAATTATCCTTCGACAACTTGAAGTTTTATTTAGGAACACATTTTATCACCCAAGAAAGTGCTTTTATTTTGTTAATGTTCATGTTTCTGAAGGAATAATTTTTTTAAATAAGAATATTTTTTTCTCTTCAAGAATTTTAAGTATTGAAACCATTTATTTTTCATTGCTTGTCTTAATTTTGTTTCAGTGAGATATCAGTAGAGAAAGATTAGGTCAGTTTTATAATGAACATAAATTCATCCTCTTTCATCATATTTTCTTGTTTCATTGGACTTTTAGTGTTTTAATACTTTGTCACTACTTTATGTTTGTCTGCTTAAACTGTAGTTTCTGCAAGAAAATACATGTCTATTGTGCTCCCATGGAATATTAGAAGTTGCTTTTAAAATATGTCAGCTCTCTGGCAGAGTGAGAAATTATCGGAGGTGCCCACCAAAAGAGAAAAGCCAAAGGCTCCAGTGGTTGCTGTTCCCTTGTATTTGTTGCTACTTATGTGAACTTCTGAAGTATCTAATGCCCCAGAGCTACCAGCAGGCAGACCGATTGGTATCGTGGTTGGTTTCTGTGTCAGCTGACAGTCACCAAGGCACGTCTGGTGTCTTCATACCAGAGCTAAACAGAATCAAGTCCCAACAAGATGGGAGTTAGGCAAGAACATCACAAACTCTTGTGTCTTGAAATGTTTTTTTATATAAGAAATTTGAAAAAGGGCTTCTCTGCCCTTAAATTCACAGATCTTCATCGCGGTATTGTATAATTCCTTTGTTTTTCGGCTCCCAGTTTAGGATGAGGGTACAGACATAGGACATAAAGGTCCAAATTGCTCTACCAGGGCCACAGGGTAAATTTACTCAAATCAAAAGCTATATCCCTTGTGAGGGCTCTACGGGGAAATCCGTTACCTCGCTGTTCCAGCTTCTGCAGGCTGCCTGCATTCCCAGCTCGTGGCTGCATCTCTCCAAGATCACAGCTCTCACTCTGACTCCAGCCCTCCTGCTTTCCTCTTACAAGGACCCCGCGATGAACCTGGGCCCATCCGGATAATCCAGGATACTTCTCCCTCCCCCGTCTCAAGATGCATAACTTAATCACGCCTGCCAAGTTCTTTTTGCAGGTATATAAAGTAAAGATAAGTTCTTGGGATTAGAAGGTGGACATCTTCAGGACATTGTTCTCTTGGCCATATAAGCTCTGCAGCCCCAATAAGGCTGCTCACAATTGGTGACTTCCCGTAGATTACAGCTGCCCCAGGCCCCACTTAGCTGCAAAAGGGCTGAGGGGATCAATGTCTCCCAATCTTTTATGGCCCACCGATGGGCAGCCATATACCAGCTAGAAAACTTTACCATGAAATGTTTAATGATGTTAAAGTAGATTTCTTGTCATAGGAACTGCCCACATTTATTTTCCTGAGAACCTTCTCCTACAGCCAAAGTCTCCTTTGCTGTCTGGAGTGCTGATGAAATAAAGCCCCCAGGAGCAGCCTTTAAGCAAAGGGCAGTGGAAGTGGGTGGGGACCCCAGCCCTCGCGCCCCTCCAGCGAGGTCATTCTGAGGCACTCCCTTCCTGCTCACTCTCGGAGTCTCCCCAGCAGGATTTTGCTGCCGAGGCTGGCAGTGGTAGCTGGTTTGATGGACCTACCTGTCTTTAGTAGCTGTCTTCCCAGCCCTGCTTCCTGTTCCTACTGCCCTACTGGTGTTTTCTTGGGCTCACCTCTCATCTCAAGGTCTGCTTCTGGGGGGACCCAAGTTAAAATGAGGGGAAATGCTTTAAAAGAAAAAGGGAGCAGGAAAAGAATGTTCAATAGCTTTTCTTATTCGACTCCTCTTGAAGTAAAAGTTGAGGAGGATGATAGTAGCCCATAGGTCTGTTTTAGGGGACCCCAGGGTGTGAAGGTTCGTGTCTCACTTCCGGAGTGTAGCCTGGGGAAATCCCAAGCTCCGGGAACCTGGAGAACGGAGCAGCGATGTTGTTAGGGCAGGTCCACGTGGATGGAGTTGTATACAGCTGGTTCTACTACCCGATGCTGAGTCTGCGTGTGATGCTCTAGACCACCCCACATTCCCCGCCTAGGAGAGCACCCAAAACTTCCCCAGCCCCGAGTGGGGAGTGGAAGTGTCTGAGAGTGTCCAGGAAAGTCACAACTGTGACAGATAGGAGGTAGGTGGACCTGAGAGCAGAAATCACAGCTGCACATTACATGCACCAAGGACCAATGCCGGATGGCGGCCACCCGAGCAGAGGCCAGCAAGGACCCACTCGCTCCTCCCCACCGGCCACCTCTGCCTTCCTCGAACCCAGATGCCATCTAGAGGGAAAGGAAGCAAAAGAGGAAGAGGGCCCCAGTTCTGAACTGATGGAGCAGTTACCCCCAAAAGGCAATTTTTACACCAGAAGAGAAGTAAC
Organism: Rousettus aegyptiacus; assembly: GCF_014176215.1. Classification (NCBI taxonomy): domain Eukaryota; kingdom Metazoa; phylum Chordata; class Mammalia; order Chiroptera; family Pteropodidae; genus Rousettus; species Rousettus aegyptiacus. The sequence continues at coordinate 11,599,781 of NW_023416295.1, read as the reverse complement.
TGAATTGTTGGCAAAATTAAGTCTGTCCTTTTGCTGATTATTTCAGAAAAACGGGAGCGGGGCTTGTAAATCAGGAGCATAAAATATTGCACCTGCCATGAGAGAAGGTCTTTCACGTCTCGTTCGTCGTAACTGTGGCCCGTCATTCATGCGGCACCATAGAATCAGCCCTGGGGAACAGCAGGTTAGTTGGATAACGTGGACTAACATCAACACGTTAAACCGAAACCAGCGTCTTTTTTGGTCTTCACACACGCGTGTGTGCACTTGCACACATGTCACATTCCCCTGAGCCGCTGTGCTCTTCTGACAGCTTCAAGGAAGTGGAAGGGTGAGCCCCACCTTGGAACAGAGAAGGGCCCACGAGGAGCACAAATACAGCCAGACCCATCTGGGAGGAGTCTGCAGGGAGAAGGGACAGAGGAGAGTAAGGGGTCAGACAGGTGTGTCCTGGCTCCTGACAGGTGAGGCGGAGCCCCAGAAGTGGTTATTAGGCGATATGAAGGAATTCTTGTTGCTTTTCGTTGTTGGAGTGGGGTTATGAAAAACGTCCTTATCTGCAATAAATGTGTACTGCAGTATGACAGGAGAAGTGTGTGAGTTTGCTTTAATATACTCCAGCAAAAATAAATACATGCAAATAAATACATCTTAAAAGTGGGGAGGGATTGAAGGAATAAGGCTGCCACGATGTGTGAAAGTTGCTGAAGCTGAATGATAGGAATTCAGGTGTTTATCATATGGCTTTTTTACTTGGTGTTATTTGAAAATGTTTCTGTCAGTCATTAATCTTAGAGACAGACTTTAAATTATCATCATTCTTATAAAAATAGCACTAACACTGCTCACATTTTTGAGGGTCTCATTAAGCACTTTGGTTTTGAGGAAGGGGAGAAATGAACTTCAGCTCTTTTGTTCATTATTTTTTCTTTGCTCTTCTCAGCCTTCCTTAAGAAATCAGGGACAATCTAAAAGGGGCCAGGAACCCAGGTGTCAGGGAAGAAAGTCAAGCCTCTCAGAACTCACCGTTCAGTGCATGTCTTGCAAGTCCTTCTCTCCTTTCATTCTTGCCCCCCAGGCATTGCTCGGGCATTGGAGTCCCCCAGAGTCTTCCTCTTACCATTCCAAACATCTGTGAATCATTGCTCCAAAAACCAGCATGAGTGGATCAAGGGAGATGAAGAGAGCGTATGGGGGATTATCGATGAATCTAGGAACAGAATGGAAAAATAGAAGCAGGTTTTAAATACCTGCTTCTCTTCCATACATGGTCTGTGAAGCTTTTTGTTACTCAGATCTTTACAAAGTTTAAAAGAGATGCAGGTCTTGGAGGTGGGGCCTCTCTCACCTGGAAAGTCTATGAGGCTAAAATTGCCCAACCTTAATCGCTGGGAACCATTAAAGGGATTATGGTGTACATGGCAATGAGTTGTAGGTTCAATTCTCAGACAGCTTCTTCCCCCTCCTACAATTTGGTACCTTTTTCATGGCAAAGGCAAGGTTAACCAGACGTGCACGCAATGTGCTTTTCTTCAAAAGGTCTTCCTGTAGCCTGAGACCCTTTGAATCAAGGCGGTATGGTTGACAGGAAAAAAAGTTTCCCTCATTCTAAGTCTGCTCTTTGATTAGATGCTATAAAAAAAACACTTAATTAGGTAGAAAATGTGTTTTAAGGTTAGAAAAGCTTTCTCTCTGAGCAATGAATCTTCTTGAGAGACAAAACTAAGGTGCAGAATTTTCAATTAAAAAATAAAGCAGCTTCTTGGATGACATGAATGGGAGTAAATGGAGCTATAACCGCATTGTAGTTCTTACTGTTTTTCGTTCTGATGTTTCTATCAGCAATGAATCCCCAAACCCTAAAGGCTCCAGGATGTTGTGAAATATTAGACGCTTGAGTTCCCAACTTAACATTGGGAATTGTCTTGGCCTCTATTGAGAATAAAGGTCTAAGACGGTGTAAATCTATGCACACAATATCTAACCACAGCTTTGACTGAAAGAAGAGGAATCGTAGGTGCTCACGCATTGTGGACGGCGAGCAGACGGCTCAGCCTTCCAGACTCTAGTCTCTTGAATGCGTCACAAAGATCCGAGTCATGAAAGGCTCCCCAGACTCTATATGGCCAAGCAAGCCCTCGTTGAGTTTAATCATCGATTGCAAACTTTGAAAGGAAAGGGAATTTCAAATGAAAACATTTCAGGCCCAGTGTGAAATTCTCACTCTTTAGCTTTCTTTTCTTATACACATATATGGTCTATTTATAATCTCTTATATACCCTGGCTCTATAGGAAAATTTTTGGAACTACATTTGATTAGAACAAAGATGAACAAAGGTGAACAGAAGGTCTGGAAGTATTAACGGTCTTGATGTAAGTGACCTCAACTTATCTTAAAGTGGCTTTGGGACAGTCATTGTTCTTTTTTTTTATTTTTATTTTTTAAATTGTAAAAACTACATAACAAAATTTACCATCTTAATCATTTTAAACTGTAAAGTTTAGTAGTTTTAAGTATATTCATATCGTTGTGAAACGGAGCTCCATAACTTTTTTGTCTTGCAAAACTAAAACCCTATACCCACTTTGCCTTCTCCCCAGGCCCCAGTAAACACCATCTACTTCCCGTTCCTAGGAATTTAACTACTTTTGACACCTCGTACAGTATTGGTCTTTTTGTGACTGGCCAATTTCATTTAGCAATGTCCTCAGGGTATGATCCATGTTTGTAGCATGTGTTAGGACCTTTCTTTTTTAAGGTTGAATAATATTTATATTATTCACGCACACACACATATGTATACATATATATATATATATATATACACCACACTTTGTGTATCTTTTTATCTGTTGGTGGACATTTGAGTTGCTTCCACATCTGGGCTATTGTGAAAAGTGCTGCTATGAACATGTGTGTCAATATCTCTTCAAGATCCTGTTTTCAGTTCATTTGGATGTATACCCAGAAATGGGATTACTGGATCATATGGTAGTTCTATTTTTAATATTTTACAAAAACAATCCGTGTTTTGTAATGGTTGTACCATTTTATAATCTCACCAACAAAGAGTGCAAGGGTTCCAATTTCTCCACATCTTCACCAACACTTGTTATTTTCTGGTTTTTGTTTTTGTTTTTTGGTATTGTGTTTTTTTTTTGGGGGGGGGTTGCTTTTTGATTGTAGCCATCCTAATGGTAGTGAGCTGATGGCAGATTGTGATTCGATTTGCATTTCTTTGCTGACTAGTGATGTTGAGCATCTTTTCATGTGCTTGTTAACCAATTATATATCATCATTAACCAATCATATATATCATTATATATCATCTTTGGAGAAATGTCAATTCAAGTCCTCGGTCTCTCGCGTAATTGGGTAATTCGATTTTTGTCGTTGAGCTATAGGAGTTTTTTACGTCTTCTGGATGTGAAACCCTCTTCAGATACATGACTTCCGCGTATTTCCTCTCACCTGTGAGTCGCCTTTCCATTTAGCTGATCGTGTCCTTGGATACACAAGGCTTTAAGTCCGACGTCGGCCCACGTGTCGGTGTTGCTTGTGGCGTCTGTGCTTTCGGGGCCATGTTCAAGAAATCGTCGCCAAGTCCAATATCACGAAGTTTTCCCCTTCATATTTTTTTCCTAGGAGTTTTACAGTTTTAGGTCTTCTGTTTAGGACTTTAATCCATTTTGATTTAATTTTCGTACATTTCGCAAGACAAGGATACAACTTTATTCTCTCGTATGGGTACATAGTTTTCCAGCACCACTTGTGAAGGGAAGTTTTGGCATCCTTGTCAAAGATCATTTGACCACATACATAGGGATTTATTTCTGGGCTCTGTGTATTTTATTCTATTGATCTATTTGTCTCTCTTGATGCCAGTACAACGCTGTTTTGATTATTGTATCTTTGTAATATGTTTTGAAATCAGGAAGTGTGAGTCCTCCAACTTTGTTTCTCTTTTCCAAAAATTATTTTGGCTGTTCAGGGTCTCTTAAGATTCCATATGAGTTTTAGGATGAATTTCTCTATTTCTTTAAAAATCTGCCATTGGGGTTTTGATGGGTTTGCATTGACAGTCACTGCTCTTCAATATATGCAGTGGAAAAATCTTAAAAAAAAAAAAAGGCAGTGAAAGCTACAGAGGCAGCAGAGAGAAGCTTGATAGCTACAAGCTTGTATACTGTTTCTCAACCTCTTTGTAAACTAAAACTGTCACAGTAGAGAATTATAAAAGTAAATTCATTTGCCTTAGTTTGTCTTTTTCTCAAATCTATACAAACAGTTTATATGGTCTCTAGTAGAAAGAATGAGAGAACCAATTGATTCCTTTGAGCATAGTGGTCTTAATAATAATAATTATTATCATAATATCATATAATTTGTTTATCTTTAATATATATAAATCATTTTATATATAAAGCATTTATAGAACATTACCTACTTTTATTTTAGTCCAAAGCAGTATTTCTCAAAGTTGTGGTCCTTGTAATATTAGTTCTTTGAAAAAGAGTTTTGTGATCAAATAATTTGGAAAATATTGCAAACTACATTCTATACTCTGTACTTGGAGATTCATTATTAAAAGCTCCAAGAAGTCTTGCTGCAAATATGTAAAGAAACCACTTCAGTGTTGTATGAACCAGCATTCACCAAACTTTTACAGCCACATTTTTAGTAAGCCCATTAATATTCCTTTTTTTAGACTAAACCTATTTTTTAAATAAACCTACTGATATTTTTAGTAAACAAATAAAAAGTATAACTAAAGGCACCCGGAACAGAGAATTTAAATAAGCAGTTTTTAAATGCTGCAAAGTAAATATTGAGATCTTTCAAAGTGGTACAGGGAATAAGATGCATTGGGCAGAGGAGCACATCTGTCAACACAGGAATTGATTTCTCCCATAATGCCTATTTGGGGCTAAAGCTGGGAGTGAGATTCAATGTGCACGGAGCTGGGTGTGTTTGTAATAAAGAAACTGCACAATTTCTCCCATATGCTATTCGTATCATCTACGTGAAACTGATTTGCAACAATGCCCTTACTGAAAAGGAACAAATGGATTCTGGGGTTCTACTGAGCCAAACCAGACTGGCTCTGTTAGGTGAGATCTGCTTAAATGCCTCATCACATGAGGATAATTTTGAAGTTTTTCCAACAGAAGGAAATAAGAGATAAATCACCCTTCATCTAGCATGGTTCATCATAATTGGTTGTTTATATACTTTTCTCCCCAGTCATGATATATTTATTCTCTTTCCTAATTTCTTTTAAAGAATGTTCTTCCAAAACACTCTAAGAGTTCAAAAGCCTTTAAATGATGTATTATTTATCTGTCTGGCCACACAGATTCCTTCGGAGTCATTACTGATTCATTCCTAGAGTCATTAAATCCATCAACGGTGCATTCGGGGACTTAATGATAAGCAGATTCGGTTTTGAGGAGACTGAGGCAACCATAAAGGGAAGACGGATGAGGTTTTATCACTTCAACCACCAATGTGCAGGGATGAGATGCTCGCCTTAAACCAGGGGCCTGAACCTCATGCAGTTTTCAATGCCCTTATAGAGAAAAATAATTCAAATTATTAGTTAAGAAATTAAATATTCATCTAGATTAGAATATAAACCACCACCATAATGACAAAACACTTAAAGCTGACCAACTCTGGAAAGATCTCAAAATCTAGAAAATAGCATTTCTTAAAGTGGCTAACTAGTATACCACTCCATAAAATTATTATCTGTAATATGTTTGATTGCTTGTTCTTGCAACAATAATTTTGTCATACTTTCTACTGAGAAAATAGAAGGAGACATCAGATTTTCCTCTAGTGCGGTAGACTGAATAATGTTTATTACCGATAGTGTGGAAAGATTTCTTTGATCTTCACGAGTTATTGGTATTGGCTTGTACATTTTTAGGATTGCTCGCAATTTTAGGAAACTTATCTCACGTGTCCTCCATATATGAGCTGTGAGATTTCAAGGCATTTCAGAGGTTTATTTGGTGCAGGAACCAATCTTAAATACTCACTGACCAACCTGTCTCCTGTATCCCTAATGTTTTAACACATTCTGAGGGTCATGTCAAGACCCGCACCTTCATTTCACAAGGTAGAGTGTATTGGTGCAGTGAGAAGTAGGACCCATTCCTAAAAATCATTCTTGCCCTGGCACAGCCACTAGTAACTAAACGAAACACGGAAGAGTCTGTGAACCATATAAATATCTCACTAAAGCAAAACTGTATGTAACCCCATCAGCTTCCTCAGTCATAGTCCAAAAATGTCATGGCTGCTCCCATGACACCCAAGATAAAGGGAAACATGACTGAGGAGAAGTGGAAGTGGAAAGAGACAGTGGTCTCAACCATTTGTGGTAGAAATGTTGTACTCCTATAAATTTTACAAGAACACATGGCTGTGGACGAACTCTACAAGTTCAAGTGAGGAGCCTTAAAACTTAAGCTTCATTAGTCTCATGGTAAATCCGCTTCTCGATTTTCTTCCACCAGAGCTGCTATCGTTTCTTTAGGAAGGATGTATGTTTGCTTCTCGAATACATCTGCAGAAAATATAACGCAAACACAGGAGACTTGTGCATGACTGTTTTACAGCTGGCCAATTTGTTAAATTTAATAGAACAATTATTTGACATTATGTGGATCAGTGGCTTTCAAATCTGGTAGGTTAAAACTGTCTACATAGTTTTTTAAAAAAAGACACAGTTTTTGGCCACAAACCCAGAAACTTTTATTCTGTAGACCCAGGGTGAAAGGCCCAGGAATCTCCAATTTGGACGTTTCACAGTTGATTGTGATGTGCTGCCAAGGCTGAGAACCACTGATGTAGACAAAATAGTTGGATGAATGCCTATACCCACTATAGCTCCAAGGGAAGAATAAAGGGTGAACTTACAAAGAAACTTTTGATTTGCTGTAAGCAAGAGTGGCGAGTTCCCCCATCATATCAACTGGACCAGCACTTAGGTTGTAGGTTGTGAGAGGATTTGCATTAGCCCAGACTCTTTTGGGTACAGATAGAAACATCCATTTTAAATTGGTTTAGGCATAGAAAGGAATTAATTGGCTTCTGTGGCTGAAATGTCCATTTCAGGAATGACCAAATCAAGGTTTAAATTAGCCTTACATAGAGCATTTCTCAAGGAGAGAAAGCACCCCTTCCAATAATTTCTGACAGAAGTCTTGGAATGGAGTTTTATTGCCCTGGCTGGGTCAAGTTTCCATTTCTGACTCAATTACTACATCCAGATTGGCCGATTGGCCCAACCTGGGCCCACAGGACTACCATAGGCACAAAGGGGTTGGATCAGCCTCATTGTGATCTGAGAAAGGGGGTGGTTGACCCCCTTAATGAAAATTGGAGTTGCGGGTAGTAACATCGAATGAATGAGTTATTGGCCCAATGACCTCTGAAGCCACTTGCAGCTGGGGGTGGACTTGCTTCGTCTTTACTGAATTCTCTGACTGCCCAGCCTCTGGTGCCATGCATGCCATGCCCTGCCCCTGACAAGTAGGGCCATAGGGAGGAGTGCCACAGAACTGGTCTGGAGGTCTGCCTAGTGTTTCTACCTAGAGTCTGGGTGAGGTTCCTGCAAGCAGTATCACAACAGTTGAAAACCAGGCTGTGAATCGGATGAGGCTAAGTTGAAAGGTGGAGTCAGGATCCAGAACCAAAGGTGGCAGAGTCAACAGAAGCTGACATGAGGACCTTTCCAGGTACCTGGAGCTGCGGATCCTGAAATCACTTTTGAGCAAAAGCAGGGATGGCTGAGACAGCCTGCAAAGCCATATCCTGCAGCTGCTGTGGGGCACGTCACAGTGACCCACATGCTCTCGGCTTACCAAATGTGTTTCTCTACAATGACATAGATCAGTGCTTTTTTGCATTTAACTATCAAAGGTCAGTGTTGAGGCACACGTGGAGATGCGCTACCCAGATCCCACTCAAGGAGGGTTCAGTACTCAGCTCCGGGGAGGTTGATCGGAACACAGCTTCCAGCTGATGGCTCCTAGTTCCTGTGTCCAGAGGTGGGGTATAAAGGCCCAGCCATTTCGGTCCAATGAGGGGCAATGTTATTAGGCAACTCTTGCCCCAGAACTCCCCACTGGCCCAGTGGCTTTATGGGGTCTGCACTGCAGCTCATCATCTCTCTCTGCCAGTTCTTCCCACCTGCTTTGACAGACATCGATCCCAAAAAGATGTCCTGCACTCCAAGCTATGCTGCAGCATCTGCTTCTGGGAAACCCGACCTGTGATAGATGTCATCAAGTTACATTGTAATCGGCCTATTAGACATAAGAGAAACATTAAATGTGCAGACTCGCTTTCAATTAGTAAAAAAGACATAATAAGCCTTTCTGGATGACTTCTCTTTTCCGTAAAAAGAAAAAATAAATTAAGGCTGTCACATTTAAAAACCTAAACTGTTTGTATGTACGATAATCAAATATAACAGTGGTCGATTCTAAATGCGTAGTTTTTATATTTAAAAAATGTTTCAAGTGCAGATTTTCACCCTCAGTTCTTTTTATTAACTTCTCCAGTGAATCAAAGTAGCACGTTTTCTTTGATTTTGCCAAATTTTGAGGGCCATGTAAATTCACAAGAAGCTGTACAGAGAAAAATATCCAGTTTAATCAAATATTTGAGTATTAAGAAGCCATCTTCATCATGTTTTCACTCAAAATGTAAAAAACTGAAATAAGACTAAACTCAACACTGACACTTTCTCCTATACAGTGTAATTTTTCATTAATAAAAGTGTATCAATGTCTCAAAATATATCTGCATTATGATTCCAAAACGCAGTTTTATTTTGTTGCAGCTGTGGAGAATAGCCAATTAGAGGCTTAAAGTTTTGAGTGTCTCTATTATTTTTCTGTAAATGGGGTAAAAAATCATAACTTAGACTTTTAAAATCGTGATGTGCTTTTAATCCAAGCAATAAAACACACAGTTAAAAAACTCAAGCAGTTCAGAAAAACTTACAGTGAGGAAGAGCCAGACCCCCACATCATCGCTCCTTACTTCCTGGCCTCTTTCTAGAAGCAGCACTTGTCAATCATTTACGTTGCTAAGTTCTGTTAGTGGTCACTTAACGCATCTCTGAATTCTAGACTTACATTACCACTTCTTGATTTGTCAGTTTTGGATATTATATGTTGATTGATTTTCTGCTATCACGAGAGAGGATTTACTGTCCCAATTCGTATCACTATTTTTAGTTTCTTTCTAACTGTAAATAGTACACTGTAAAAGCTATTGCTTATTCCATTGGCTTCTGCGAGTCTCTTCTGATTGCTCGTGTTTTATGATGAGGATGTTAACGCCCTTGCTCTCTCTTCCACATCTCTTCCCTCCCTCATTTCTCGCCCTCTTTTAGCTCTTCTTCGACCTGTGTGTTGTCAGTGTTGATAAGGTTGTATTCTGTTTTGTAATTATACCTGAACGAACCTTCTCTGCGTCGTCTGTCAGTTGATTCTATGTGTTAAAAATAGGGGAAAAAAAACAATGTTTACGCTTTTATGAGTCATGACTGGTTTATCACAGAGCATTGAAACGTGCTGTAAGCATATCCCTCTTCGTGGCTTCCCTTTCATGAACTTTGACCCTCTCAAAGGGAAATGTTCTAGGAATCAAAAGTCCAATGGCTTCTCCTTTCTTAGATTCTATCAGTTTCTCAGAACCACACTCCAATTCAGTGCTGTGTATTTGAATTATCATTTTTAATTGATTTCTCTTCCTAGTTTCCGATTGCTTTGTCTATTGTTATTGTTGCTGGTGGATGAAAATAGTATGCCTTGTTCACTGTATTCTGACTATCTTATGTATTACATAGATTGGATTTTTTTTCTTCTCTTCTGCTTCTTGAAGAGTGTCTCCTTGAAGTCCTTTGATTTCACATTCTAATTTGGACCAATTTTTTTTTTTATAATAGCTAATCAATCGTTGCCTAGAAATTTGTTTCCTTTAGATTCCTGGCTAGTGACATAGTTTTTGTATCCCATATTATGCTCTTTCTTGGTATTCATCTTCAAGTAATGTCTTCAGAAATAGTGCAAAGTAAACTCTGAGCTCTCACATGTCAAAAAAGAAAAACGACCATTTCGCTCCAAAGTTGATAGTTGTTGCATGGCAATCTTGGTTCAAAATTATTTTTCCTCATACATTTGCTGCTGAGAAGGCTAACGCAGTTGAGTTTCATTTTCTTTGGATGACCTGTTTCTCTCTGGCAGATTTAGAATATTTTATTCTTGGTGCTCTAAAATTTTACAATGATATAACTAAGTCTGGGTCTTTGGAAATTATTTTACTAAAAATAGTTAAGACATGTAATTGGGCATAAAGAAAAATATAATGGAAGTAAAACATTGTACATAGGTCATTTTTTTTCATTTAGTCTTCTTGACTCCTAAAGGCCCTTTATTAAAATTTTTATTAGTTGAATGAATTAATCCTCTGTATCTCTTTTTTACCTCCTATTATCTTTTTTTTTTTTTTGCATTTTGTTGTTATTGTTATCCTTTTCTTGCCGGGGGGTGGGGGGGGGGAGAGAATTCCTTGACTTTATCTTCTAACTATTCTATTGATTAAAAAATGTTTATTACCAAATTTTCTTTCATTGTTGTTTAATTTTTTTCTTTTTTAAAATTGAGATATAACTGACATATAAGATTGTATTAGCTTAAGGTGTACAACATAAAGATTTGACAGATGTATATATTGTGAGATTTGAAACTTATCGTAATAAGTTTCATTAACATCTATCATACAAATTACAATTTTTCTATAATGAGAACTTTTAAGATTTACTTTCTTAGAAACTTTCAAATATACAAAGCAGTACTGTTAACTATAATTATTATGCCGAATATTACATCTCCATGACTTATTTATCTTATAACTGAAAGTTTGGTTCTTGTTTCTTGAGGGCTCCTACATGTAAGTAATTTTTAGGAGTGTTATGTCTTATAGACTTTCCGAAGGTACTGATAGAGATTTTTGAAAGGTCTCTTATATTACTTGAAGTATGTATATTTTCTTTGAGATCAACTTTCTAGTCTAATAGAAAGGCCGAATAGGAAATCTGAGTATATATGTGGAGCTTGTTGACAGGTAGGATGTGGTATAGGAGGTGGATTTTCTCTGGGGACCCACCAAATGACAAAATCTGGAAAACCACTGCTTGTGGTCCTGATTTTCAGCTGAGAATTTTCTCTTTAGAAGCGACTCCTTGGGGTTTCCCCCTGGGAATAAATGCTTAATGGCATGCACTCTCTGTGGGGATGAGAGAGGTAGGTGAGGAGTTAACTGCTTCGTACTCAACTTTCAGTTTATCCCTCTGTTTTGAGCTCCTCCCTGCCCTCTGTGATACCTGTCTATCACACCTGACCCCAGAACCACACTGGTTCCCTTCTCCACTGCAGCCCTACCTCCTAAAATACTATAGACTACAGTCTCCTCAGCCATTAAAAAAATCAACTCCTATGTGCTGCTGTCTTACAGAAATTTGTTTAAATCTCTTATCAGCAAATGTCGCCCTCTGAATGGCTTAACTTTTATTCCCTTTTTATTCCCAGACTATTATTTTAAGGAGATTTCCAGAGATAAGGAAGTCAAAAATATGTGCTCAGCATGTGGATGCCATCTCGAAGCAAAATACAATGAAGATTTTCCATCCTGCCTTTGATTTAAAAATGTATACAGATTCATTGCTGAAAATCTAGAACGTTTATGCCATGTTTCTCCTAAAGGACCATACAAGGATAAACTTCTATAACATTTGAATATAAGATGTTCAAGATGCCAAACCAGATTGGATCTGGGTGCCCAACAAGAGAAGAATAGTTCTTATTTATTGAATACCTCTTCGTGCCTGGTACTTGTCAGGTAATGCTTCATTGAATACCCATTTTACAGATGAAGGAACTGAGGCTCAGTCAAGCGATTTACACAAGGTCACACAGCGAGTAAGTGGAAATTCAGTTTCCAAACCTAGTTCCATCGGATTCCTGAACCATGTATGTTTCCTACGAGGTGACAACAGCTGGTACAAAGTATGAATGATGCCAACAGGGGCAACTTCTGAGCAGAAAATAAAGATATAAAGACCTAGACATCTAGTTCAATCGATTGTAGCCATAGTGCACGTGTACAACAAAGGTGATCAAGAAGTTATTCGTGGGAAGGGACTCTTGACAGTCCCTTCTTGACCAAACGTTTTGAAGGAGATGGTGTAATTGACCCACAGGTCTCCTGTGGTGGGCAGGCTGTTGTCTTCTATTTTAGTTTCACCCTTGAGAGGCTCTGCTGAACTCTGTCCTCAGCGAATGCACTATAATCATATTGGCATTTCAGCTCCAGAGAAAAGAAATCATTAATTAAAATGTACATTATCGAACACCCACAGTATATGTAGGATTCTACTGTGGGAACGGCAGTAAATGGACAATTTATTAATCAATCGTTGCTACAATTTCAAACCACGCTGACAATTTACGTTAGTCATGTGACTGAAAAAAAAAATAGATGGAGCTGCTTTAGTTACACTGTTCTCATGTTTCTTTTCCTCAGTTTAAAGTTTTAAAGGACTGACATGATCCTGTGGGTCAATTAAATCAAATATTTATTACTATGTTTAAAACCTATTTCATGACAATGAATTTTATATACACAGAGGGGAAAAAAATGGGAACTGTAGCTCTCCAGATAGATGCTCCTCAGAGCAGATGCCATCATCTAGACATGTGTTCTGGAGGAAGAGAATTAATCACAGTAACGGTTACAGCGTAACAGCATAGTTCTTAATGTTATGGCTGGTTTCTAATTTGCAAGATAACTGAGTGAGGGGAGGGGCTCACATCACATCTAGGCAGAAGCAAAAAGCCTCTGCTTCATAGTGTACAATTTGCAAGGGAGTGAGGAACAAGGGATACATCTCATCTTGTTATTTTAATTATTGTTTTAATTAATTGCTGGAAGTGAAATTGCTGTCTTGAGAAACCTTGATATAGGCATAACAGTAAAAAGATGCAGAAATCTTGCGAAGAGCTCAGACTATCATCTTACAGTTCTTATTTTCTCTCCTTTGCAGGTTGATAGAAACACCTCACCTAGGGAAAATTTTATCAGCTAATATTATTTTCTTTAATATCTTTTCCTGCTAAGCCAATAAATCTTTAAGAAGCTTTTTCCCCCCTGTACTTTATGGATTGAGAATTGGTGGTTTGCTTGTGCTAATCAAAGAACAAAAGGAAAATTCCTAGCAAAAGAGAATATTTTTCATTGCAGTGGATTAGAAGGGAAAGACTTGAATGATAAACTCAATATTCTGCCATTTTTTAAAAAGAAAAGTCATGCAGAAATGTCTTCTCTACACTCTAATATTAAAGCTCCATTTGCCTTTGACTTCTCTCTCAATAGCTCTATAAACTTGAGTTATACTTGAAATTTAAGCAAGGTTAGTAAAAGAACCTGTTAGCCTGAGGAAGGTATTCGAGTCAGATCCATGCCACATGATATTGGCCAATATAATGTCTTTATGAGAGAGAAGAAAACCTCAGTGATGTAAGATACCATGATGATATGAAATGCTATTCCTTTAAGGTTAAGATTCTAACAGAGTAGAAAAAAATAGAACTAAAAGAGAAATAAACTGTGGTTTCATAGAACCCGCCTCTCTGCTGAAGTTAGAGCTCAACTCACTCAATAAATGCAACATGGAATTATGAATGATGTAATGCAGTTTCAGACCAACATTTGTGCCCTATGGGAAATGGAGAATTGAGGCCATTGTGTAGATAATGAAGATAGATCTTTCTTTATTGGATATTTAGAAGACGAGAAAGGCCATCTTTTGTCTGGAATGGTTAGAAGTGCTATATGAAAAAAAGAAGATGCCCTAAAGGGCAAATGCCATGACCTCAGGTAATAAGGCCAGGGGATTTGGGTTTTATAGTAAAGTAGAAATGGATTGCAGTGATTCAGTAGTTTATTGGTGATAGTATCAAAGTAATATACTCAAAAATTTCAAAATATCTCATCATTGCAAACAGTCCAAAGGAAAGAACACATTCAGAATTATATATTGGATTTACTTTTTAAATCATGGGAATTTTTGTATATTTTAAAGTAGTGGCTGATAGCTTTTAAGTGATATGACAATTCACTATGAATAAAGATGATAACTTCAACTCTATTCTGCAAACACTAACTGGTAACAGTATTGGGGCTGATAGGAGCATCTTCTTGCAAAATGCAGAGTTCTTAGTCAACTGCAAGTATTTAAAAAAATCTAACGTGCTTAGAAGAAACTTTAAAGATGACAGGTATCATCTCATTTTGGCAACTCTACTGTATTTTCAAGTTAACTACTAACTAGTCGCAATATTTAACTGATGGCTAAAACTTTAGCAAAATGTTTGTATTAGCTAGATTTATATAACACAGGACTTAAAAGTCTTATTTCACCGAGGAGTACAAAGTAGTCTATGTTGGGCAATGGCTCAGCACATGAACTATCATCAGAGAAACCCTGTGGGAATTCTCTCTCCACTGTGACATTGTAAAAATGACTTCTAAACCCCATGTGCCTAAGTTTCTTCATTTAGGCATCTAATAGTACCTATTCTTTAGGTGTTGTAAGGATTAAATGAAATAATAAAGTACTTAATACGTGCCTGACCTATAAGATATAATCCTTCGTTTTGCTACACTTTAATGGATGTTATTTCAGCATGATGCGAATTTAGTAGATAAAGTTTGGAAGCATAAATATGGAGGACTTTAAATAGATCCTTTGAAATATTACATAATTATATATTATATAAAATATTACACAGAAACCACATCAAAATATTACATAATGCAGCATCATGATGAAATGAATGGCACAATCTGCTACCCTGTTACCTTTACAAATTTCTATCCGTGGATATCTCAGGGAAACAAGTGAGTTCAATGGCTTATCTTCAATAAATGATCTAACTCAAAGGAGAGTAATACTGAACTTATTCATCTATTGGTCAATTTATTCATGCATATATTCATTCATGAATTCAATGATCACATGCCCTCTTGCTTAGAATCTGAGCTAAGAGACCCAGAGGAATATCTTAATCAGTGGGAGCCTGAAAGGTCATTTAGATTAAGGCTGAGACAGCTAAATTGGGCTAAGTAAGAGACGAGGAAGCCAAAACTTAGATGAAAGGGCATGAGAGAGAGCGAGAACCAATGTTAGTGAGAAACAAATTGAGGCATTGGTAGAGGCGGTGAGCAAGGCCTGAGAAATGGGAACGAGGCTTTAGTTTAGGACTATCTGTTCCTAGACTTGTACCATTATGACCCTTGGGTTCTGGGAGATTTCCCTTATGCCTTAAACGACTGCATCTCCCTCCCCATTTTACGTCCTCTAGTTTGAATGGGTTTCCATGCATTTAAACTCAAAAAAATCTGGTGCATAGTGGATGCTGAAAAAAACGTTTCCTTTGCATCTGATGACTTTACTTGGTTCCCTGTCAACTCAGGCGAAAAGCCTTTCTTGAAGGCTGGTGGGAGTCAAAGCATCTTATTTCAGTGAGTTAGAAGATCAACAAAAATAATAATAAGGGGATTTGGTGGGGGGAGGTACTAGTAAGGTCTTGATCCTTGTAACTCTGTTGCCACCAAGTTTGCTAATTGACAAATGGACATGGTGACGATAGCACCAACATTCAACTATATGTAGAAGGGAGGAATCAGAAGTAGGAATATTTATTGACATGTCATTATGTCTCTAAATTACATGATCAATTGGAAACATGATATCCGTTTATAGTTTGAGGGACGAAGGCTCTGAGATGCCAAGTGATGGTTCAGTAAGTTTGCATGGGACAATATTTCTGTTTTCCCCCTGACTTTCTTGCTGTATTGCATCATCACATGGGGACGTTTACCTTCTCTGCTGTGGCATACCATGAGAGAGGGTGTTATGTTGGGTTAACTAAATCATGCTTTCCTTTTGATTGTTCACATGACTTTTTCAAAAGCCCTAGACACTGTAAACAGAAGCTGCTTTAAGCTAATGCACAAGAACGTCAGCTCAGAACTGCGGGGGTTAGTCAACGGGGCTGAAATTCCACACTGCTAATGAAGCCTGGTATTTAAGAGTTGAAAGAAATTTTCTATGAGGTTTCAGCTCTGGGAAATAAATATTTTATGCACTTACAGGGTTAGGTTAACTGTCCAAATATTATTTATTGCCTTATAATACTTATCGCTTTATCCTTTAATAATTACTAATATTTACTGAATATTATTATTAAAGAGTAAATTACTATAATAATAAGTATTAGAAATGATGTCATTATTGCTACATATACAGAATCTATTATATGATAATTCAAATATGAACTATGCAAATTTCATGTGTAACTACCCGTATATAATTACTGGTATTCTACTAAATACCGGTATTAGTATTTTGCACTTGGTACTAGGATTAGTAATAATTTAATAAATACCAATTACTATTATTTAGGTATAAAAGATGTTGCATGTAATAACGTATAAAGTCCTTGTTTATACATATATTATGTAATACTTTATTATTATAAATAACAGTGTAGCACTGCATTCATCCCTAAATAAAGCCCTAAACATACTTAAATAAAACTCGAATACATTTATAATAATGAAGTGCTGTATAATTATAACAATTATTTCAAAAAATTTGGAAAAAAAAGAAAACAAAAAAAAGGACAAAGTTTCTATATTACACAAATCCCCAAAATAACTTGCTTGTTGACATTTTATTCTATTTCCTATTGGTCTTTTTTCTGTATAAAATTTGTGTTATTATTGCTGTCATTGTTACTGTCATTTTCCTTGATTGTAATCATAAGCATAAAAAATTTATAGCTCACTTTTTAAAGGTAATATATCTTTAGCATTTTTCAAATTTCTATAAAATCCTTGCAAATATAACTTAAACTTTTTAATTATAACACAACCTTTCATTGTATAGTAGTAGCCCATTAACTTGATTGTTTCTAAATGGAAATTTAAGTTCATTCCACATAATTTTAATGTTTATTCTTTGAATGTTTAAGAGTAAATTTTCATTAGAATTTTCATCTTTGTATTATTTACAGTTTCCTTGTTTAAATCTGCTTAGTTGTTTTAGTTATTCCCTACAAAACTTTTTAATTCATAGGAAACTTAAATGTTTATACTCAAGAAGCAATGAAATTTACTTAAAAATGCTAAAGAGTAACTATTCTGAGTTTTTCTAGTTCTGTTTTATTTTTAAAAATTATTTATGCTATATTTATCAATTATAAACAAATAAAAATTTCTTGTATGATATTTGTTTTTTACAGTAAGATACCTATCGCATGAAATGTTAAAATAATATATATTTCGTGTCTATGTTCCCAGTTTAATTGAGAAATTAGTGACATACATCACTGTATAAGTTTTAGGCATATAGCACAATGGTTTGATTTATGTATATTGTAAACAAGTACAATACAATCACTTTGTTGATGGTTTCTTTTGCTGTGTAGAAGCTGTTTCATTTGTAATAGTCCCACTGGTTTATCTTTTATTTTGTTACTTGTGTTTTATGTGTTGTATCTAAAAAAATCATCACTAAAGCACACGTCAAGGAGCTTTATCCCTATGTTTTCTTCCAGGAGTATCATGGTTTCAAGAATTACCTTTAAGTGTATAATGGATTTTGAGTTAAGTTTTGTGAGTAGTGTAAGATATGAGCCCAGTTTCATTCTTTTACATGTGACTTTCCAATTGTCACACCACTTTTTGAGGGAACTGTCTTCTGTCTTTTCTCCATTGATCCCTTGTCAAATATTAGTTGAGTTTATTTCTGGGCTTTCAAGTCTATTGTACTCTGCTCTACTAGCTGATTTGTTTCTATGCCAGTACTATACTCTTTTAATGACTATCGCTCTATAGTAGTATAGCTTGAAATCAGGAAGCCTGATACCTCCTGCTTTGTTCTTTCCCAGGATTTCTTTGGTCTAGTTCTGTTTTAACACAGTTCAGGAATTCCTAGCGTCTCTGTGACCATATTTTTAAGGGACTCAGTCACTAATGCTAATAGTATTTTGGTTTTTGGAGGCTGTCCTCCTGGAATTGTCTCATCAGCTATCTATGAGATTGCCAGTTGCAGCTTGATCCTCAGCAACACTAAATTCTGTTGCTCTAACATGACAACCTGAAGTTGAAGAATGGTCTCGCTCAGGTTGCGTTTCCATGCTACCAGTGGGGTTGTGCGTATTTTCAGGTGTTTGTTGATGATTGCATTTTCTTGCCTGTGAATTCCCTGTTCAAATGTTTGCCCCTCCTTTTTTTTTGCTTGTTTGTCTTTTTCTTATGAATTAATAGAAATAATTTGTGTATTAGGGAAAAAGACACTTGGCCTGTCACATATGTTGCAGTTAGTTAGCTCTAATCTACCATTTGCTTTTCAATTTATGACATCTTTCTCCAAATAATTTGTAAACGTAAGTATGAAACTTAATTGTTTGGGGGGTTAGTTGAGGTGGAGAGTAAATTATGCCAACAGCATTTATTCAATGAATCATGTTTTGCCGTGAATTAAAATATCAATTTGGTTATATATGAAACTACCATATATATTTTCTATTTTATTTCATCACTCTAACATCTCTACTGTAAGATATCATGGCGTAGAGTGTTCTATATTGGAGTAAATAAAGAATTAAATATTATGTTAGCTTGTTGACTATGAATATATTTCCTTAAATTCTTTCAATATTACCGCCTGGACACTCAAATGTAAAATATTTTAAGCTACTGTATAGAAACACCATTTGATCACAGTAGCTTTGTAAGAAATTTTAATATTTGGCAATGCAAGATGGTACCCATGCCTGAAGAGGAATTTTCCATTCAAATGGCCAACCTTGTAATCAGCTCTGTGTTCTGCTTCTGTAAAACAGTCTTGTTTGCTGTAAACAACTTCTTTTCCTATTTCTGTAAACATGCAGATCCACCTTCCCCTCAGGAATGCTTTGTATTCCTGATGTATTGACTAAATACCTGTTCAAACTGCCTGTAACCCATAGAAATTTCCTTGGTCTGCAACTGCCTGAGGACAAATCAACCAATCGGCCCACGCCAACGGTAACAGCAAGGATATATAAACAATATTTCCCCTAAGCTCAAGGCCCAGATTTCTAGAACACTAGATCTTCTGGGACCACTGGCATAATAAACCTGAGTTTCTACACCCTCCTTGATTTCTCACTAGATTTCTCGCTGATCTCAGTTTTGCAATTTTTCTGCAACATGCCCGCATTCACAAATTTTCACGCTATTTTCAACAAATGAAATTCATTTTTTTACATTTACATAGAATGTAGAAACAATCTTTATGCTTATGCTTCACTCCCATTTTTTCAGGCAAAAATTAATGGCCATTTCTTGAAAACTATATGTGATTGCTACAAATATGTGTGATTGCTGCAAACCCCTGGAATTTTCCACACAAAGAAATAAAAGATACACATTGATTGGCTCAAAAGTGAATTTAACATCAAAGCTACTGTTTAGAGTAAATGAGGGGAAGAAATTGAGAAGTGCAATTTGATAAAATGCAAATGTCATCTTTGACATTTAGCGGATTCCATCTTATGATTTGGCTGACAAGTGATGGAAAACTCTTGTTCATAAACATAGTTCACGGACGTAGTAATGGGATCAGAGCTACTATCTCATGCTTTGTGAGACAAGAGCAGGCTGGAGTCAAGGAACACTAGATTTTTCCAGGACCCTTTTGGGTTAATCTATGTAGCATCCATTCTGTCATGAGGTCATTTTTGGCAGAGTCTGCATGCTTGATGTCAGCAAATTAAGGATCATGGACGCACATTTAATTTCAAGATCACTGGAGCAGAAATAGCCATCAAAAGAATTTTCAGGGTTCCAGTTGTCTATAGAGCTTGCCTGCAGAAAAATTGAAAACAAAATTTTACTCTCTACTTCTGCCTAAAGAAACATTTTTTCAGAGTTGAAAAGTTAATACAATTGCTTCCTCCCATCTCCTTTTCCAGACCAGCAGTTGGGGTAGAAAGAGGCTCAGTGGCTTTCTAAACAGCGCTTGAGGCTTTGAGTGGAAAGAATGACCTCATTGATTTGATCAAAAAAGTATCCGCCAATAAGTCAAGCCATGAATAAACCCATCCATGTCCAATTGTCCTAAGTAAATGTTCCTTTACTCTTAACATTTCCTGTCCTCTTATCTGTTTTTTTTCCCCCTGAAGGTCATTCAGATGTTTAAGACCTCCCTTCTGGAAAGCCAGCACAAATTTCTGTGTATAGGAGAAGGACATTATTTTATACCGCCCTTTCTTGTTTAAAACAAACAAACACACACACACACACATACCTTGGAAGTGGTGATTTGCAGTCCTGAGTCTGATTCTGAAGCCTGTGTCTTTCATGGACTCGACTACCAGAGTTGCTGCAGGAAGATTGGTGGCTTCCTTTGCCATCAATGTATGCTTAGGTAGAAAGCCATGCACACATACATTTCTTCTCCAAAGCTACAAGGACAGATGTTCCGTCAAGCATTACAGGGCTCCCTCTCTACAGAGAATATTGGGATTGTTCTTCTAGTAGAAGTTTTAATTTGCAAATTTCACTCTAACGTTGTCAATGGTCTTTGCATGTATAAAAGGGAATAATAAAGAGATTCTTTATGGTGTCAGTACCAAATACAGATTTTATGGAAGAAAGAAGAGAGAGAGAGAGAGAGAGAGAGAGAGAGAGAGAGAGAGAGAGAGAGAGAGAGAGAGAGAGAGAAGGAAGGAAGAGGGAGGGAAGGAGAGGGAGGGAAAGAGGAAGGAAGGAAGGAAGGAAGGAAGGAAGGAAGGAAAGGAAGGAAGGAAGGAAGGAAGGAAGGAAGGAAGGAAGGAAGGAAGGAAGGAAAAAACCTATAGACTAATACACTTTATGAACACATGCAAAAATTTAAAACAAAAGTTTAGCAAATTGAATCAAATAGTATACAAAAATGACAATTTGTCACGATCAAGTGAGGTTTATCCCAGAAATACAAAGTTGGTTTAGTATTTGAAAAATCAATGTTTCTAAAAAATAAAAACCCAGCAAACTGGGAATAGAATGAAACCTTCTCACCTCAATAAAGAGAAGCTATAGAAAATCTACAGTTGACTTCATATTTAATAATTAAATACTTCCCACCTGTGTCATATGTCAGCCCCTTTTGGTTGGTTGATTTTTCTCCTCATGGGCTGTATTTTTCTTTATTGCGTGCATTTTTGATGGGATGCCAGATATTGTGAATTATACCATGTGGTGACTTTATTTTTATTCCTGGAAATGCGTGTCTTCAGCGTTATTCTCGAACATGACTTAGTTGCTTAGAAACAGTAATCTTTTTGGATCTTACGTTAAGCTTTGTTTGGTGGGATCAAAGCTGTATTTATTCTAGGTTTAATTTTCCTCACAACCCAAGCAATATCCTTCTAAGTACTGTAGCTGGAGCTCTGTGAATTACAAGGTTTTTCTCTCTGGGTGGTGGGCACAGGCTCTATTTCTGGCCTTCTGTGGCCTGCAGGTGCTGTTCCCTCTGATCTCTTCAGGTGGTTCTTCCCCTGGTCTCCGGTGGTTTCCTCACATGCATGTGCTGAACGGCACTCGATTGAATGCCAGAGGGACATTCCCTTTAGGTCTCCAGAGTTTTCTTTGCACAGCTCACTTCTTTGCTCCCCTGCAAACTCTAGGCATCTTGGCTTTCCCGGGATCCCAGCTCCATCAACTCAACTCAAGGAGATTGCTAGGCTTTGCCTAGTTTCCCCTGCCCCACACTGCACCCTGGAAACGAACTGAAAGCAATAATAAACGGGGGCGTTCTGAGGACTCGCCTCATTTGTTTTCCATCTCTCAGGGAATCACTGTCTTCGCTGGCTGATGTTTGATGTCTTAAGTGTCATTTTTTATACATTTTGTCTGGTGTTTTAGGGTATATCTTATCCCTGATACTCCATCCTTAACGACAGGACACATCCATTAACTTTCTACCCAATGGTTCTCATATTCATGAATGATTGCTGCATTAGTTAGTTATTTCATTAGAGTTTGGTAATTAAAAAAAAAAAAAAAAAACCTGCCATTGTTTTTCTGTGTTCGGTAGCTTCCCTCTGTAAAGCAGAGCTTTCCTCTGTCACCTGGAGATGAGATTCCGTTCTTTCCATAAGAGCAGAGTTATTGTCTAACTCTTTCTCTCTTTTCAGAATAAACAGTTGTTACTAATAGTCACCTCCAATAGTGGCCAATGAATTTCTTTTATTTTTTCCTTCTTTTTGTTTAATTTTGAGTGTCCTTGTGTGCTGGGATTTTAATTAATTTATTTATTTATGTATTGTGTGACAATCATTTTATAGTCATTCTTTCTTCTGAGACTCAAATTGTCCCAGTTTAGCCAACAGGAGCACCTTCATTCTTGCTTCTGAGCCCTTTTGAAACGTCCTCATTAGATTTGGGGCACTTTCTTGCTTTCCGACAAACAGGTGTCTTAGCCTCACCATGAATTTGCCATGCTCCAGACCTGAAATTGCTCATTTTCCCAAGAAGTGCTGATTCCCTTTAGGAGAAAATATTATTTGGAAATCAAGATCTTGGCTCTAGTGGAAGTCCGTATTGTGGGGTTGTCAGTGGGAGGAGATATTTTGGACGCTATAACCTGACAACTACAGTAATGATTCTTTAGCCTTTTATGCACGATAGTGACCCATGCTGGCAAACACTTAAAACATTTTTTTTAAGTGAGATACTTTGATAGTACACTTAGACATACATTTTTTTCAAAATTTCAAAATAAAAGAAAAATATTATTTTGGAAATCATTTAAAGAACCCTTTGCAGGCTCTTCAGAGACATCACCCCCCACCCCTGCCTTCTCCCCTACTCCCAACTCCCCCACTCCCACCTGGACTTGTTAGGAATTTGCTGTAGGCGAAGGGATTTTTCATACCTGGATTCATATTGAATCTCCTGGGGAGTTTTAAAAATATTGCCAATAGCAAGGTTCTACCTCAGAACATATTACATCAGAATGTTTAGGGATATGTTATTTTATTTGGTTGAAATCTTTCCAGGTGATTCTAATGTGCTGCTAGGATCAAGAACGACTCTCAGCATCTCAACGCCATTAGTAATGCAAGTGACTCCTAAATCTTGTGATTGTTTCTTTTTTACATCTCAATGATGCCAGAGCTAGGATGCTTGGGGGTCTAGCAATCGCTGGAAAAAGTGAAAGGAAAAACAAAAACAAAAACAGGCCATGTATACAAATCCAGCTGCTTTTTGCTCAAATCCAGTGATTGAGTCCTCGAAATTGTTTACTAAAGAGGCAATAAAACTTTATCAGGAAGTATTTGTTTGAGCAGCTGATAGAGTTATGCACCGTTTGCATGATTTCAGCATCGCTGTCCCTTATCTCTTTCGCCATGTCCCCCAAAAGTTTGCCAATGCTATTGCTGCTGTTTCGAAATAACTTGGAGCTGAACTCAAGGCAATTGTTTCACTGTCCTTTTATTTGTTGCACAAAATAAATTTCCAAATCAATCATGTCATTAGGCGTAGGTCTAGATGTAATGGCCTGAAATCTGAAACAATGGAACTGCTGGTGTGGTGAGAAGTGACTTTCTCATATAATTTGTCAGACTTCCAAGTACTCATCTGTTCTCTAAACAAAGTTGCAGCCAAATCTTGATATTTCGGAATTCAATTACAATTGATTGAAAATATTTTCTTAAGAGCTAGTTGACTAAAGATGTCTTAGAAGGTTTTGTCCTTCCAACTTTTTAGTATATAAAATTTCAAACATGTAGAAAAGTTGGGGGAAAAAGCACAATGAACATCTGTACACCCTCCCCCCACTTAGATTTAATAATTAACAGCATTTCTCCATATGTATTAGTTTGTTAGGGCCACCATAATGCAGTACCATAGCCTGGGTGGCTTAAGTAAAGAAACTTATTTTCTCCCAGTTCTGAAGGCTGGACGTCCATCATCAAGATGTGGGCAGAGCTGATGTCCTCTGAGGACTCCCTCCTTGGCCTATAGATGGCCATCTTCTCCCTGTGTCTTCACATGGTCTTCTCACTGTGTATCTGTGTCCTAATCTCTTCTTATCAATTCACCAGTCAGATTGGATTAAGGCCCACCCGAAGGCCGGGGTCTCCCACCCCTGGGCTTCAGACCAGTAATGGTCCAGGCCAGTTAGAAACCGAGCCACACAGCAGGAGGCTAGTGAGCGAAGCTTCCTCTGAGTGCTAGCATCATCGCCTCGGCTCCACCTCAGATCATCAGGCATGAGATTCTCATGGGAGCACTGGTCCCTGGTGCCAAAATGGTTGGGGACTGCTGCCCTAAAGGCCCTATTTTAACTTAATCACCTCTTTAAAGGCTCTTTTTCTACATAGTCACATTGAGAGGCCCTGGGAGTAGGAACTTCAACATATTAGTTTTGAGAGGGAGGGGACACAATTCAGTCCATAATACCAGATTTCTTTCTTTCTTTCTTTCTTTCTTTCTTTCTTTCTTTCTTTCTTTCTTTATTCTTTAATGACTCATTCCTTCCTTCTGGAATCCGTCCTTCCTGTCCGCTTCTTGCTTTCGTTTTGGGTCTTCTTTATGTCTCTCGTTCTCTCTCTCTCTCTCTTTCTCTCTCTCTCTCTCTCTCTCTTCTCTCTCTCCTTTTCCTTTCTTTCTTTCCTTTTTTTTTTTTTTTCCTATTTTACTCCTACAGCACCTGGTCTTCCTAGGTGGTCTCCCATCCAAGTACGAACCAGGCCTGACCCTGCTAAGCTTCTGAGATCAGATGAGATCTGGCATGTTTAGGGTGGCATGGCCGTAGACTCTTTTTTTTCTATCATATATGTGTGTGCGTGTGTGTGTGTGTGTGGATTTTTGATGATCCACTTAAAAACACATTAGACATTATAATGTCTCACACCTAAAATACATTACCTATATTTTGGAAATGAGCATGTTTTCTTATGTAATCCTAATATCATTATCATATTTAAGAAAATTTAAAATACACTGTGTATTTAATTCATATTTGATTTCCCCCAATTGTTTAAGGAAATTTTTATGGCTGTTTGTATTTTCCTGAATAACAATCCCTACTGTTTATATTTGAATTTGGTCATATCTAGAATAGTCTCCCTTCCTCCACCCATTACATCTTTCTTTCTCTCATAGCACTGACATTTTGAAAACACTAGATAACACTAGAATATTTCACACTTTAGATTTGATTATTTCCTTATGATATCATTTAACTTGTTCCTTGCCCTACTGTGTTTATATAAATTAGAAATTAGAGGTTGAGGTTAGACTACAAAACTGACAATACTTATCCTCTTAAGTGGTGGAGTTTATTTCTCCTCCCCTTGACTCTGAGACTGGCTATGTGACTC
Source organism: Rousettus aegyptiacus (assembly GCF_014176215.1). Classification (NCBI taxonomy): domain Eukaryota; kingdom Metazoa; phylum Chordata; class Mammalia; order Chiroptera; family Pteropodidae; genus Rousettus; species Rousettus aegyptiacus. The sequence goes on along the minus strand of NW_023416295.1, from coordinate 11,574,271 downwards.
GCTTTGGCCAATGGGACATTAGCAAATGTGCCACTTGAACCGTGCTTGTGCCCTGGGGCTTGCCCGCCTTTGCTGCTTTTAGGGAGCCCAGGACTGGCAGGTCTGCAGGCTAAGGAGAGTCATGTGACCGCATCTCCAGTTCCCTGCCTGACATCCTCAACCATCCGGCTGGCTCAGACCACAAAGAGAATCATCTCTCTTGACTTACAGAATAATATGAAATAATAGTTATTGTTCTAAGCCACTATGTTTTGGGGTGATCTGTTCTGCACCAAGAGCAGTTGATGCAGGTATAGCCTTGATTAAATTCAGGTTAAGTGTCTTGGCAGGAATACTTCAAAGATGATTCTGTGCATTTGCATTGCATCTCATCAGAAGGTTTCACAACATCAGCAGAAGACTCACTTTTAAACCTGATTAAATGGGAATTAAGAGGACTTATACTTGCTTATTCCTTAAGTTAGCATCCATTCTAGATTTTAGTATCAGATCACCCTTCAGTCATTAGGGTCTGTAGAACACTAATAGTGACAAGTGATGATGCCCCTGCCCCATGTTCAGATTGACCAATGCCCAAGGGTAGCACCAGCATTTGTGAAGGGGAGGAAATTATCTCACCAGGTTATAGCTACATATGGCGTTGTCCTAAAGTAGTGCTGATGGGTGCATGTCTAAGGGCTTTGTTCTTCCTAATTTTGGAGTTGTCTAGATACCCTTCTGTACAAACAGAATCAAACTAATATCTTCTTTAAGATGACCAAATGGGTGACTATTCCGTTCTTGCACATTTAAAATAAGTAAATAGTTATTTAATACAAGACTAGAAGGAGAGCTTCCACTCAGTACCACCAGAAAGGCAAAGAAATTACTAAAATATGGCATTGTTTTTATCAGAAGCTGAAATTGAAGAAAAATAAAGGAAGATAAACAAAGGAAGAAAAGAAAGTGTTTTTATCGATCATCTGCAACACTCTTAGCGTTCGGTTGGAAATTTTCCCAGTTGCTACAGTGGAGAGGCAAAACCAGTTAAATGATTCAACATTTAGGGTTCTTATCAAACACAAACCATTTGCTTGTCATTAAATAGAACCCACATTGTAGTAAAAAAAAATTTTAAAATAGCTAATTCCAAACCTATATTTTTAAATAAGTATATGTAATAATAATAATGATAATGATGATGATAATAATAATAACAGTAATGATAATAATAATAATAATAATGATGAAGACAAAAAGGAAATTTATAATTATTTCTTAAGGAGATCCTTTTTGTTTCTCCTCAAGTTATCTATACCTGAAATCATGTGACTTTCATCTTCTCTTTGCCTTTTGTGCCATTTTATATTACCTTTTATATTAAGTATGTACTACTTTTATAGTTAGAAACAAAATAGTAAATGAAGTTAATAAAAATATTTAGAGGTTGAGAAAAGAAAACACATTGTCTTTGTTAACCTTTTTCTATGTATTCTATGTAATATTTTAAAGTTATATTGCATTTTATATTGTATTATATAAACTTGCAAAAAGTACACAGACTTAGAGAATATCACAGGCACTCATTAATTCTGCAGTACTTAAGCAGCCGTCATCAGTTTGCCACACCCTCTCTCTCTCTCTCTCTCTCTCTCTCACACACACACACACACACATGCACGCGCACCCAATTTTAAAGCAAATTCCAGCCATCATGTTATTTTAGTCCTAAATACTGTAGCGTGAATCCCCCCCCAAAAAAGTGTACATATTCTTACCTAACTACATTGCATGGTCACACATAATAAAACTAACAATAGTTCTCAATGCCATCTAATATTCAGGCCATAACTGAATTTCCTCGATTTGCTAAAAAACACTTTTTTAAAAATTGGTTTGTACCTATCAATATCCAAACACAGGCCAGTCACTGTATTTATCTGTTTACTATCTTATATCAGCCTTAACTCTTTAACTGTGACACTTTCTCCTCACTTCTGGTTGTCGAGGGCCACTGGTTTCTTGAAGAAACTTGGTTAAATGTCCTGTAGAATTGCCTATATTGTAAATTTGGCTGAACACATATTTTTAAAAAGAAAAGGAAAAAAAAAAAGGCCGCAATTGTGACTCTATAATATTGGCCTGCCTAAATATCCTCAGAACATGATGCTCCCGCCAATGACTGCTGTGAGCAAAAATGATACTGAGATTTTTTTTTTTTTGGAAAAATGTTGATTTAATGAACAGCACACTAAATGGATATAATAAATTTCATTCCCTTTGCTGAATAAGTGTTATTTGGGATGAAAAAGAAATTAAATCTATGGGAAATTTGGCCTTTTAAAGCACTTTTGAAATGGTGCTTTAAGGATTGTAACTAAGAAAAATATTCTCCACAGTGTTCCTTGTAAGTGAATAATATTGTATGAATAGAAAACTAGCTATAGACAAGTCAGCAAAGAATAACAGCGGTCTATGAAATTTGAGAATATGCATTCTCTGACTCTAATTTCATGTATGTGATATGGTTGGATTGCCAGAAAAAGGCACAGGACACCCAGCTAAATTTAAATTTCAGATAAAGAAAGAATACGTTTTCTAGCACTAGTACTTCCCATGCATTTTGTGGGACATACTTAATACTCAAAAGTATTTGTTGTTTATCTACAGTTCACATTTAACTGGGCATCCTGTGTTTTGACCTGCTAAATCTGGCAACCGGTGAACAAACTCTTTACTGCCGTAGGATATGGAAGACTCGAGGAGGAGCTATAATGCTGAGGAAGAGCATCGTAAGAGGACACTTATCCTGTTGCCCACACTTCTGAAACGTGGGAACAGCCATCAGGTCTGTGGTGCTCTCCAGCTGGTTGTTTAGGAAGCCTGGTTTCCTATTTCTGGGTGTACGTTCTTCCCCCCCTGAGATTCTGTGGGGGACCTGCCAAATCTGAGTGGAATGTGAGCATATTCTTGCTCTGCCCTTTTTCTCTGAGAAATGGGAGACATGGAAGCCAGAATCACCAAAGACTCTGGAATAAAAATGGGAACCAGGATCCCACTGCAAGTTCCGTTCCTCAAGGGCCTCTCTCTAAACACGAAGCACATAATAAGACAAAACAAATTACCAAATACAAGACTGGAGTCAAAGAGGGAAATAAGAGAAGTAGAAAAATTATATCCAAAGACCCTGGCTTAAAACGTCCCATCGGTGAACTATAAAACTTAACTTTGAATTTCCTAGCAACCAATGGGAAGGAGAAATTCACTGGGTTACAAAAATTTTGTTGGTACATTAGCAGTAGAAAGTCTCTTAATTCTTGTAGAAGCAAATGGTTTACCAGCCTTTAGTTCTGAAGGAAATTAGTCCTGGGGATCAAGTATATTAAAGATACATAAGAATGATATAGTAGCAACTATTTCTTCAATGCAGAACAAAGACAAAACTCCCCCTTGCAAAGGAATTTTAAAACCTCTGCTGCATGTAGGCGTTGGGCTGTTTTAATGGCCGTTTTGTACAGTTTATGTTCTATCTACCCTTAAATATGCAAAAGTTTTGCTTCAAATTTTTTCCAAACACAATCTCCCTGGGACAGGGTTAGGTACCCCACGGCTATTTGTATTCCACATTCCCATTCTAGGCTTTTCTGTGACCCCTCTTTATAGAAGTGCACGTCAATTTCGTCCTTAATCCATGTTTGACCAATGTATTTGAATATGAACTTCCAGGTTTTTAATTTGGCAACCTTGGACTTTACTTTCGCTGCCCTTTCTCACTGCTTCTGGGCTCGGAGTTCATTATGTGACTTTCTTTGACTAAAGGGACAAGAGTTAACGTGACAAAGCAGAGAGTCGAATGGTGTGTGCATATTTCTGCTTGCACTCTTGAGCTAGCTAGCCTGTTGTAGGACAGTGAGAGCCGTGGACAGGGAGGCCCTCCTGGACCAGCCGGCCCCTTAGCCAACCAGTTAGCTGATCACAGATACATGACCCTGAGCAAGCCCAGCTCAAATCAGCAGGACCATGGGGCCAACTCACAGACAAGAGAAGTAATAAATGGTTGTTGTTTTAAACCATTAGGTTTGGGGATAGTTTAAGACACAAACAATAGTTGACTGATAGCGTGGGGACAATGAATTGCACACCTAAATTTATAGAGGACCATCCTATTTCTGCACAAAAGTGAGCCTCATGAACTTACAAGTTGCATGAGAGCATTTTATTTTTCCAGAAAATATATAATTCTGAATCTTCTGACATTCAAATGAGTGCCCTTAAACCCTCAAATTCTACCCCTTTAAAGATGATAGTCATTGACCTGACAAATTCTAAGCAAAACCTTAATATGACTCCTCAGTCATCAGATATCAGGAAAATTATTTCAAGGACAATGGAGTTTGTATCTGGGTCAGGGGATTCTGGTATCTTTTAAAAAATACAGATTGATACTATTATTTTTTGAACCATGAAATTGGTAGCTCTTCGCTGATATTTTTGATCTAGTATTTAAAGCTGACTTCACTATTTCAATTCAAGCGTGAATACTTCTATGATTAAAAAAAGAGAAAGACTCTGGAGGGGGAAGGGGAAACCACAGAAAATTTAATGCCGTTCAAAAAAGTAGAGTAAGCCAGAGAAAACGTGGAGATGAGAGCGAAGAGTGAGTTGGGGTTCCTTGGGACCCGCACCTGGTAGTGAGGACGAAGGAGTCGTTAGGGCCAAGATCAGAGAACCACTCCAGCAAACACATGGCGGGGAATTAAATTATCCTTTAAATGAAAAATAAAATATTCCTGGAGTCAATTAGAGCTGGACCAAGTCCTGACTCTTGTAATTGAATATGGGAAATGATTTGGGGCTGCAGTTTGTATCAATGGAGAAACAGAACATGCTCTTTTCTTTAAAATGAGTTCTTTAGCATTTAATTCAAATACGTACAGTGCTTTGCAGTCTTGATATAGCAGGAAATGTCAAAGGAAATGTCTTAAGGCCAGGAAATGTCAAAAAAAATGTCTTTTAATAATACATTTTCCTAGTTAAAACTTATAGGAACATCCATTTTTGTATTACTGTCTACAAGATTATGTCCTGTATTTCTCTGGTTTAGAGCTTAAAAGTGAATTATTTTCTAGGCCACTAACAGTGAGATGAGACAGTCTGTCAAATCATTTGATTACCAACAAATCATTGATGTTAAAAGACTTTTGATCTAATTGTGGCAAGTATTCATGAAAAGATTTGGGGGCCTGGGTACAGTCATTATCTTCGTACTGCTGAAGTTCATCTATATCTGAGGTAGGGCATTTATCTACCTGAGGGTGTCTATGTCTAAAATAGAAACACCTTCTTGGCCGAGGTCATAGCTTGCTGGGGATAGACCCGATTCCTAGAAGTCACTTTTGGTTTTGGGGTGTCCTTCTGCCAAGGTTTATTGCACCCAAACAGAGCATCGTAGGCCTGGGAGGCATCGTGTGATTCTCATCAACTTGACACGTGCCTAAGAGGAGCTATGTTATATACAATCGCAAACCATTTTCCTTTATTGAAAATGACCTTCTGCTCAAGCCAGAACTGTGTCAATGTAACCTTGATACCAGTGGCTTTGCAATAGAGGCCAGTGTGGTAACTGAGAGTGGGCAGGGCAGACAGAGAGAATCCCAACCAAATACAGAAGGGGTGCAAAATGTCCAGGGAATTTAGGGAGAAGCCAAATGAAAGCAGAAGTAATTGAAAGTGAAGCATTCACCAACAAGAAATAATCCAAGTAAAACACCAATCACATAAACATATTGGAAAGCATGCTTTCGAAGACCAGGAATTTGTCTTCCGATTCTAACGTCTTTCTTATGCTATCATCTGTTTCTATTGATTTCATTATCATTGGCTCAACTTATAAATGCAATTTAAAAAAGGGGGGGAGAAACAAAGAAAAGCAAATTATCGAGGTGAGCTTGGAAAAGCAAAAGGTTGTATCAAGATGACATTTAGAACACTGACTCGAGTTTTCTTTTGAATCGAGCAGTTAAGATCACAGAACAATATGGGAAATGGGCCAAATTACATGGTACATTAAAATAAACTAGAGTTATTTCCTCAACCCCCAAAAGTAGACAATGCCACGGACCACTGCCTTTCCATAAGAGGGAGAAATCCTTTCCATCTTTTGGACAAGTTCTATTCTAGTCCTTAGAAAGTATATTTGGATTTCTTTATTTTATTTTCATTGTGCTTCTCTCCCTTGTTAACATGCTTTGTATGAAATGAGGCCTAAGCCTCTTCCCTTTGGCGGGTAAGATGTCGGTAAGATTTCCAAAACTCCTAGAGGAGTTTTGGAGCATATTCTAAAAGTTTCTTTGGGAGAATGTTGAATTTCTTTTCCCTATGGTGAGAAGCAGCCTCATAGTTCCTACCAGTCTTAGACAATTCGGTTTATTTATGTCAACTTGTTTTATAAACATGAATCATTTCAAATTAATTTAACATCTTTTATTTAGATGGGCTTTTGAGGCCCATAATAATAACTGAAAGATAGCCAACTGATACAAGATCCAGCTTCTAAAAATAGTGTTCAAAATTTGAGTTTTCTTGCTTGCTTCTCTATGACAGAACTTGGGGATGTTTCTTTCTGCAGAAATGTTTTAGGAATTATTTTAAAGCTGCATTAAAATCATTCAGGCTAAGGTCAACACTAAAAGTGTACAGGACTTCTTAGTTTGCCTGGTTCTACGATCAGCCTCATAGGGTTTTAGGACGTATTCATTTCTACAATAGTACAGTTCATATCCTACTCAGTTAAACCAAAGATGGCAGGAGACTAGTATTTCATCAATACCTGAAAAGTATGTGTTCTTTTAATTAAATAAATGAATAAATAAACATTTTTGCTCATTAAATAAAAATAATAGAATATTAACTAGACAGCTTTTTATACAGAATGTAAACATATCTTACACATCGAACTATGGAAAAAGAAATAAAAGGGCTTTTAAATAACGCAAGGCATATTACTATATCATTGAAATTGAGAACTTTAGTCTACAGATTTTTATGACAGAGAATGTAATGTATCTGTCCTAGTAAAAGCTGAGAGTGTTTCTCTGCCTTCAAAGTTGTATTAACATCCTGTTTTTGTTTTTTTAAACACCATTACAACTTGGTGCCTCTCCAGTTCTGAAAAATGGCTCTGCCCCCTGGGATTGCGCACTGCTCTGCTCTGCACTCAGAGTCATCCTTCCTTTCCCCTGAAGGGTAACACATGCTTGTAGCTCAGAAGTTTTGTCAGCCTGTAGATTTTGAGGAGTGTGATAACCTTCTTTCATTTTGTCCCCTTTCTGTCACTTTCAATCCACGCTGATAATGTTTCTGATGGTGTGACATTCTCAACAACACCGTCGGTCTCTTTCATTTGTCACAGAGGTTCACTCTGTTAGATAAGAAGTTCCGCCAACATCCTTCCTGGATAATCTCAAGTCTATTCTTGGCTTCTGGTGAAGGGATGTCTGAGTCACATGCCTGGTATCTTTAAAGAGCCCTCTGTGCGACTGAATATGCAGAACTTCTGATATTTCCCAGGGACTAGCCAAAGTTTGTGTATTGTGCTCAAATTGCCAATGAAGAAGTTGAACTTGGAGATGCTATTAATTTACCTAAATCTCTCTCAATTCACGGTAGCCACACTATGGTCCTTGCTATTCTTCTAAAACTAGGGTCTTACACATCTCAAGCTCATTGCTGTCTCCTTTGCCTGCAATGCTTCTTCTCCAGGTGTCCATTGAACCGAAGAGTTTCCTGGGATATGGACTCTTAGCGTTAAAACTGGGAAAGGCCAGGCAAACTGGAGAAAAAAAAAGTTACTAACCCAGCTAGAATACATGCTCTACAAAGGTAGGAGTTTGGGTTGCCTAGTGGCATTTCTATACCCCTAGAAGAGGGCTCGGCGTATGGTAGAGACTCATTAAATGCTTGTCGCGTGGATAAATGCACCCTCTGCAGCATCCATTCTTGCGATGGGACACAGCGGGGGACACAGAGGCAGCATCCGGTGTCAGAGTCAAGGGCGCTGGAAGCACAAGATGCACTGTGCAGAGTCTAGTGGTGGCGTGAAGGTTCATTTTACATGTCGGCTTGACTTGGCTAAGGGATGCCAGAAAGCTGATGAAATATTATTCCTGGTCGTGCCTGCAAGGGTGTTTCTAGAAGGGATTAGCATTTGGATCACAAACTGAAATACAAAAGGGGAGGGGGTAAAACAGCGCAGAGACTTGAAATCTATGTGACAATATTATATAGTTTAACATATGTGAAATTGGGTTCCCAGAATTAGGGGACGGACAGAATGAGGAAAAAAATAAAAGGTAGACAGACAGACATGTCAGGAACATTCCAAAATAATAGGTAATATCAATTCACAGATCCTAAACTCAACTAACCCAAAGCAGGGTAAATACAAAGCAATCCACACATAAGCACATCATAATTAAACCAAAGATGAAGGCGAACCTTAAAGGCAGCCAGAGAAAAAGACACATTGCATTCGGTGGCCACAATAAAATATAATAGCTGACATCACCGGAAACAATAGAGGCCAGAAGACAATAACATGACATCTTTAAAGTGCTGAAAGGTAGTTCCCAGTTCTTATCTCGACTGCCAAAATAGTGCTATTATCTACAGACACTCAGTATCACCAATGTTATCCTGAGGCAGGTAGAGCTGGAGTAAATCAAGAGATAGGAGGAGCTCTCCGAGGTAGAAAGAAATTAAGGGCTTGAATGTCGCTCACCATATTTGGTGAGAGGGGAAAACCAATAAAGGAAATAGAGAAGGTAAGTATGGACATGACTGGATTGCAGCATTTTGGGAAAGAGATGCTATTGTCTTGTGTGGCTGGGTAATTCTTGACTACGTGAGACCATAATGCACTGCGGGATGTGACGCATCCTTTAGCTTCCAGCATAAGTGCTGATGGCTCTCCTCAGTCAGGCATTGTAACCACCGAAGTGACGCCCATGGCTTCTCATGCTTTCAAATGTTCCTGAAGTCACTATGCCACTGGGTATGGCAAGGTTTCCCAACCTTGGAGATCCTGACATTTTGAGTCGGGGAGATAAATTTCTGCCTCAGTCTCTACACCCAAATAAATTCCTGATGGAGTAATATTAAACTTTAAAATAAAAATAATAAAAGTATTGGAAGAAAATGTGGATGGGTTTTTAAGAACGAATGTGAGCACAAAGAAGAGCTTGTAAAGTGTCAACATAAGAAACAGCCAAACATGTAGAGGATTTTTATGAGTTTATTCAAGCCAAACTGATGACGGTTGCTGGGAAGCAAAATCTCAAGAGGCTGAGAAAACGCTCTAGAGAATGACAGTTTTTCCGCTTATTTTATGCATTAGAATAAAAGGAGGAGACATAAGGAGGGTTACGTGAAATCCATTGGTGGTAGATTGAGGGGGCAAGAGGATGAGAAGTGGGGAAAATGTCTAGGATTAGGTAAAAACACAAAATAGAGAAACTCGTCCTTGTTGTACATTGGGGGACAAGTTAGTTAATAGTTAACATTTACAGCACATAAAGATCGTGTGCAAGGGAACGAGATAAGAATGAGGGAAAGGTTATTCTCACATTTTAAAGGTACATGATCTTTTAGATGCAAAAAGATAATAGACAGGTTCACTCAAGGTAAAGAGTAGCCTTTTCCAAGGAAGCGATATGCCAAGGGCGTGACTACCTGCCATGACCCTCTTTCAGTTAAGAATGTTTACGCTCACGCCCTCCAAGGTGGTTACTTTCTGAGTTCGTAGGGCCCACCGTGCAGGCCTGCCCTGAGCTTGTCAGGTTTAGTGTGTGGCCCTCTTTTCATCCACGAAAGCATGTTACAAGTTTTAAATTAATGCCATGAAGGAACAAAATTGCTAAACGTGACTATATAAAAATGTAAAATTCTGAGTGGCAAAAACGACATCATCAAGATAAAAAGGTAAATGACAACTAGAAAAATATTGCCACACGTATTATGGACAAAGAGCATTTTGTGTACTAGGAATCCACAAGCAGATAAGGAAAAATATATATGGGAAAAAATGGAAACATGAAGAAAGGAAGATGATGAGGCAAGTTCATAGCAAAGGAGACACAACAGCACAATAAACCTTTATAATTATAAAGAAGCAGATTAAAGTAATGAGCTACCATTTGCCCACCAAATAGGCAAATATTAAAATAATAATCATGCTCAAAACCAGCAATTGAGTAGGAAATGATTTCATATCCTCTGAAAGGGCCTTGAAATTGGTAACATCTCTTGGCAGGATCATTTTGGAATATCTTTTAATACTAGCAATGCACGGACCTTGCACCCGCAGGGTCCACTTCCAGGAGCTTATCTAGGAGACGTACAGAATCTCTGCCCCGAGGTGCACTGCAGCCCTGTTTCTGAAAGCAAACACTGGGAACAACTGTAAGCGTCTGGCGGTTGTGAGCTAATTGTATGAATTGTGAGAGTTTCTTCCCTATGTGCATTAATTACTAAGAAAAACACTAGCTTTAAAAAACAGGTTATTATTCACTGTGTGGTACATCTGGAACTAATATAATATTGTATGTTAATGCAATTGAAAAAGAAAGAAAAAAAATACAAAAATAACCCCCCCCAAAACAAACAAACAAACAAAAAACCCCCAAGTTATTACCTTTACAAAAGAGCAAGTTCAAGTACTCAGGCGAATCTGTCCTTGGTGAAGCCAGAAGCTGCAGACAGGGATACGCTGCAGGAATGCGAGGGTTCGGAAGCCCAGCCACCAGAGCCAGAAGTGCCGTTAAAGCAAAATGGTCTTTAAAGGGTGTATGTGAACCAGCTGCAAAACCGAATCGATATGGACACTCATTCCTCTCCTCGTGCCCAGGCCTAGGCAGGAAGGCAGGGCTGAGCACAGATATTGCTAGCAGATAGCAAGGCCTAGGCAACGCCTCCCAATGCTTATGCTCAGCTATTTTAATAAACAAGTCCCCTTTTCACAAAACTCTTTTAAAAAGCACACTACCATTACTTTTATACCCCATCTTCAGTAATCACAGGCGATTGAAAAGCCAGAGCAAAATTTCTCTGGTTAATTATGCTAGTGTGAAACTGGTTATCATGCTTCAAGTCAAATTTACATCAGAACAATTAATTACTGAATTAATTTGCCTAATATGAATAAGCTCAAGTGTCGTATTCCATATCGTCAAATTATAGTTTGGAAAAAATTATGGTTTCCATAAAAACATTTCCCAAGAATGAAATTGGTGAACAAAAAGCTAAATATTTGGGAAAAAATATGTCTTCAAAGAACTTTAAAATGGTTGGAGCATCTGAGAATCTTGTGTAAATTGTATTAAAACTCAGTGTTACAGTTTCTATAAAATAGAGACAGATTGCAACACCTTATTTGAAAACTGTTACACATTCCTTTATATATATATATATATATAATATATATATATATATCACTTTTACTTTTTAAACAAGAGCTACTCTCTTGCCTAGATTTAGTTAAGGTATTGATTAATATTTAGTTCAATAGTTCTTAGAAGTTTGCTACGAATTAAAACATTTTCTCCTTTTTAAAAGCACAAATCAATATGTGCTTTCTTAGGACTTGCTATTGCTGTTTTTGTGATTCACCTAATGCATTTATGGTAAGGAGTAAATTACGTTAAGAAAAAAAGAAGCTTTTCATTTTGCAATGAAAGCAGTTCTCACCATAGTTATTATTGGCATGCCTGTGTCCTTACCCCGATCTCCGTCACACACATACATCATTCTGGTAAACCCCGGGCCCTACCCAAATAGGTGCTCAATAAATATTTGTTGAATTAAAGATAAAATGCCCATTCCAACTGTGAGAGACACCATCTGTTGCCCGCTCAATATTCATTAAGAAAACGTTGATTTGTTTAGGTGATGACAAGGATCTCTACCCCAAAGCAAGGGGATGAATTGTGATTGATCTAAACCAGTTAAAGTGATCTCATTCCCCATGGCCAATATTGCTTTATGGGTGGCCATGTGATCCAGTAATAGCCACGGAGATGTGAGTTTTCCGAGTGGGGCTTTCAGAAGATATTTTGCTTCTACAAGACAAAAGATCTGACTCGACTGACGGATCTTTGCCTATCCCTTTCGTCTTGACTAGAAAGCATGAGATGCCTGGAAGTACAGCAGCTGTCCTGCAATCATGACACGTGAGGACAAAAAGATAATAAATTAAAAATGGCAAAGATTCAGAAAGAAAAGATTTATGCCAACATCACTGAGTAGCCACATTAAAACTCTGAGAAAAAAATTGCTTGCGCTACTCAGTATTCAATATTCAGTACTAGTGGTGAGCATTCCGCTTCTTGTAGTCAAAAGGATTCCTTACTGACATCACTCTTGAATGTCCATAATTAAAGAAAATACAAGTGCTTTACCATAGGAAAGGACATTTCTGCCTCTTTCTACTTCCTCAATGTCTAGGTTCCATTAGCTGTTGACTTTTCTGACTTTCCACAATATGTCTTACCCCAAATCTGTGTTACTTTTCTATTACTGCATAAAAATTGCCACAAACTTAACAATTTAAAACAGCACTGATTTTTTATCTCACCTTTTCAGTGGGCCAGGAGTGCATGGCTGAGCTGAGTTCTCTGCTTCAGGTTTCGCAAGGTTGAAAATCGAGTCTTTGACAGGGCTGCATTCCTTTCTCGACCTCAGGGTCCTCCTTCAAGCTCACGTGGTTGGAGCAGAATTTAGTTCCTTGTACATTCCGGATGGCCCATTTCCAGGTTGGTCATTAGCCAAGGGCTGCCTTCAGCTCCCAGGGGCCACCCACATTCCTTGCCTCATTCATCTTCAAGTCAGCTTTGAAACCTTCTGACACATCAAATACCTCTTGCGCTTCAAATCCCGACTTCCTCTGTCTCTCTACACTTTAGAACCTGATTTAAAGAGTTCATGTGCTTAGGTCAGACCCACCAGGATAATCTCCCTATTTTACAATCGACTGACTTTTGACTTTCACTACATCTATACCTAGCTTAGCATTTGACTGAATATAGTCCTGCATCGCATAATGACATTTTGGTTAATGACAGACCACATATGTGATGGTGGTCCCATAAAATTATAAGGAAGCTGAAAAAGTCCTATCCCCTCACAACTTCATAGCTGTCATAAGGTCATATCGCAAAGCACTACTCACATCTGTGATGATGCTGGTGTATAAACAAACTTACTGTACTGTCAGTCATGTAAAGGTATAGCACATATAACTATGTACAGCACATAATACTTGATAATAAATGACTGTCACTGGTTTATGTATTTACTTTTCATTGTTATTGTACAGTGTACTCTTTCTACTTATAAAAAAGTTTGCTATAAAACAGTATGCCATGTTATGACAGCTACAGCCCTTTGCATCTTGTGTTTACCGCACCACTTGATTGCGTCATTTGACCTTGTGCTTGATTTAATCTCGAGTTGTTGTGTATAGTCATGCCGTATAGGTTGTAACCTAGGAATGAAAAGCTATGTCATATAGCCTAGGTGTGTAGGAGGCTCTACCATCTAAGTTTGTGTAAGTATACTCTATGATGTTGGCACAACACAAAATTGCCTAACACATTACTCAGAACATATCCCCATTATTAAGCATCTTGATTGGCAAGTGTACATCAGGGGCTAGGAATCCCAGGGCCTCTGCGCTCTCAGAACTCTGCCCACCACACCTTTTTGAGGGCAGAGACTGGGACTCGTATATATATTTTTAACTTCCTGTCTTTCTTACCATAAAACCCTGGCGATGTTTTTGCTCTGCTGTCATAAGTTCTGTTCATATTTGTGTATCCCAGTGATTTCAGATTATGTCGAAAGCTTCATAAGGCACAGGTATGTTTATGGGCCATCTTTGAAGAGGATTAGCCAATAATTTACCCCCACTAGATATGAATTAGCAAGTCCAGGGTAAAGCTAGGAACTTGCATTTTTGAACAGTACCATTTGAGGGTGGTGATGTGGGTGGTCCATAGACCACTGCAGAGAAACAATTCCTAGACTGGATGTGCCTTGAAGGGAGAGGCCATTCTTTCCTGGTCTGCTATAAGGCATTGAAGACACATTGAAGATGTCTATACATCTCCTGGCGTTTAGTGGGAATGCAATGAATGCTGATGCTTTCGTTCCTCTACTATCTAAGCATAATACCTGCTGAAAAGTGGGTACTAAATAAAAACTAACTAAATAAAAAATTAAAGTGTGTCAGTTGAGAATGTTTTTGATGGCAAGATGCAGAAAACCTGACTAGCAGTGTTTTTGTTTTTGTTTTTTAAAGCCAGGACTATTTTTTCCCTACAAATAATCTGTGTGTAGGTACACTGCTGCTGATACTTGTTCAGCGGCTAAATGAAATCAGGACACTGGGTTGGTATCTCTGGGGTTCTCTCTTTTTTTTAAGTTGTTTTTTTTTTTAAATCTCTATTGAAACATAATTTATCTACCATAAAGTTCACCCATTTGAAGTGTGCTTATTATATTCATGGTTTATAATACAGTCACAGATTCCTGCAACCATCACCATAATCTAATTTTGGGACATTTTCATCATCCCCAAAAGAAATACCATACCCTCATACCTAAACAAACCAACAGACAAACAAATAAATGATAAAAAGATTAAAAAAGAAACCCCACACCCATTAGGACGCGGTCCCCCACGCCCCCTCTCCTCCCTTGGTCCTAGGTAAGCACTGGTCTAGCCCTTTGTCTACACATTTTCCTATCCTGGATATTTCGTATAAATAGGATCCCATTGGCACATAAGTGACAATGATGACATTTATCTGAAAGAAAGACCAAGAGAGGTAATCCTTCAGATGAGCACATTGCCACAATGAATAAATTAGGGTCCAATTAGTAAGGGAATTAGCAGAGGGAAGAGATGTTGGGTGGGCATCTAGCATCCTTGCTACTGTGAATCAGTCTCCAGAGTCTAGTCAGCTGGCTGGGTTGAAGTTCTCATTTTGCTTTCAGCTCAGTTTAGATAGATAAAATACAAAAAAGGACAAACATAGCTTATGCCAGCCTCTCTGCTTTGTTATCTGTATTTTATTTCCACAGTATCCAAAGGTTTCATTAACCCTATTTCATAGCTGAGAAGGCTATGTCTCAGGATAATGAAGTGGATTCTTGCCCTGGTAATACAGCTTTAAGATAGCTTGACTCAAAAGCTAGTTGTCTTTATCCTGAAGTCTAGGAGCAATCAGGTAAATCTGGCCTTACGGTATTAAAACAAATGGTTCCTGTGACATTATATAGTGATATCTGTATAATATCATCTGTTCTACGTGATTATCGGATCTCACATCTCCATGACTTTTTCCTTCCACTGCTATGTTGATGATTTTGCGTACGTTCTTCAAACAGGAGAGCATTTCATCTGACAGCCAAGAGCCAGGATATAGTGGCGTCTTATCATGACTTTGGCCCAGTGCACTTTGTCACAGCTCTTTTGCGGAGTGTTCTTAGCTTCGTGTGATTGAAGCCCATTTGTTATCTAGAAGCCAAACACCGATGTGTTATTTTTAGCGACACGATCATGCTTCCTCCTCAGTCTGAAGAAGCTGATCTCTTCGCCAGCGATAAGACCTATTAGTTGCCCAGCTGCCATATAAGCTCAGCTCCTGTCATCAGACATGTTTTTCTTCCTTACGATCATTTTTAGAGGTGCTACCCTCTCCTGAAACAATATCAGTTTTACCAAATCATATACCATAAGTAGAGGACTTCCTTACATAATCGTTGTTAACCTAATTAAAGTTGGCACGAGAATTTTTTTCCTTTGCATTTTGAAATGGACATATTCAGACCCAAATCATCTATTTAAAAAAGTGGAACCTAATCCGCTTTAATGGTGTCATATGAATCAAACACAATTATTTGTATCAAAATAAAAAATACCCCAATAATATGACCATTTTCCAGTGGCACTGGCTTGCGAATATAATGAAATTTTTCTTCTTTAAAATATGTAGTCAGTACATGGAAACCTATCCTAGTTCATAATCTTAAGATAACAATACTGGTTTTACTTTTATGTTTTTTTTTTGTTTTTTTTTTTTAACCAAGACACGTAATTTAGTGACCGCGCTAGTGGTAAATATTTGTAAATTCATACGTAGCAAAATTTTATCAGTCTGACTTCATAATTAAATTTGCTAATCAGAAAAATACTTGGACTTGTCCAGAATAAAATAATTTGTCATTTCAATTTCATCCAGTCCTGACGGGGCCAACCTGCCGTCACCTCTTCCCTCCGTCTTTGACGCACCTCGACTTCGGCTCACGCCATTCTCCGTTGCTGCTTTCCTTTGTGCCCTGCCTTCTGTCCTTCGTCTGCTGCATCCTTTCCTGATTTCTGCTCGTCAGGGTCTTTCCCACCACGGACAGACCTTCTCCGATCCTACCTCCCCTGCACTGCTTTCTTCCATCCCTCAGTGGTAATTAATTTCTACCTCTCTTATTCCTCCACTGCCCCATCTTAAATTATAGTTTGGCTAGGACCAGACCTACCTATATCTTCCCACACGCTATTCACGAAGGATTTTTCAACTTTTTACCCTTGAAGCATTAAAAACAGAGCTTTTCATTTAGCTGATGCTGAACGATTCAGCACTGAATCGAATTCTGTTTGTTTGTTTTTTTTCTTTATTTGCTCTGACCGATAAGGATTCAGAATTCCATCAAAATTTTTTTTTTTTTTTTAGATCTTGGAGTTACAATGGCCTGTAAGCAACACTGGGCGAATGTGTTAATGTGTGCTTGGGAGATATAGTTTTCAGACCAGGAGCAGACTCACTAAATGAGCAGAGAGCCCTGCATCCTAGAGGGAGCTGGAAACCAGCTGGGGAGCAGAGCAGACCGTCTAAGCGTGCACCTCTCCAGAATGGACAAGTTTAATCCTGTCTTCCTCACTCTGTGCTAAGAGTTATTTAGCAGGCCAGCACAAGATAACTTCCCAATAACTTCACACGTGACTGCCAGAGAGGGGAGTTAAATGGGACTTCTCCCCCACCACATCTTAATGGAAGAAGAGTTGTCTTTTTTGTCCCAACGTCCATGATTGTTTAATAGTTATACCACTAGTGAATCAACAATGCTAGTTAGTAATGGATGAATTACTAATGTTATATTTTATAATGTTATATAAAATATGTTATATTTTATAGCGAGTAATTTAACCTTTCCAAATCTCAGTTTTCTCCTCAGTCAAATAGGGTATTGGTAACTTTTCTAAACTTTTCGTTTGCTGTGATGGTTAGAGGTAATGTTTGTAAAGTGGCAGCTTCCAACATCTGCTCTCCCAGCTCTTAGGCCATTGGACTCAGACTAGAGCTACACCACTGTCTGGGTCTCCAGCTTGCTGGCTCCCCCCTAGATAGTATGCGCCAGCCTCCGTAATCACATGAGCCAGTTCCTTATAAAAAATCTCACGATACACACACAGACACACACACGCGCGCGCACACACACACACCTATATATGTATATCTTTGTACGTATATTTTAACATCACTGGGAGATGTATATGCATATGTATATGTATTTATATATGTATGTGTATGTATATGTGCATATTTACATATAAATATAAATACACTGCTATTGGTTTTGTTTCCTTGGAGAATGCTGACTCTAGGAGTTGTATGAAGTAGAGACAGAGATTAGAAATTCATTGCCCTTTGAAAGAAGCGGGGATCATGGTTAGGAAATCCACCAGTGGTGCTAAGTAATCAGGAAGCAAAGGAATGACAGGATCGTGTGCTGAGTTACGGAAGGGAGCGATTCATAGCCAGCTGCCCAGACGCCGCGGGCCAAAGCCTCGTGTCTGTCACCTGCAGGAGCATCAACAACAGGCAGCCAGTGCCGCAGGAGCAAAATGGCTTCTGCTTTGCTCCCATTTTCAAACATCACACCAGCACCCTGTCAGTGGGGAATCCATACCAGGACCGTGCCACTAGGAATGAGTTTGGGAAATGCAGTGTTTAGGCCTCTAGCCCTGTGATGAAGGGAGAGCTTAGGAGTCCTGTTTTAAAAAATCAGGGAAAAGAAAAACTTATAGGATAAAATTCTGATGACTCGAGTAACAACAACCAAATTGTCCTCCATCCTCTCGCACAGCGAAGGCCCTCAATGTTAGCTGTGACGGCGCCGGCAGGTGAGGTGGGGACTCCGGCCTGTTCCTCTCTGAAGCGTCTGGGCACTCCAATTTGGTGGCAAAGCCACTTTTTCCTGGTAGTCCATGAGATGTGGGTGATGTTTACTATTCCCAGGTCAGTGACCCTGGCCCAGATTCAGCTACGCTATCCCCCGACACTGACCCCCAAGGTGAATGTTGACCAAGCACAGGAAAAGAAGTTGAAAAGATGAGCTGGGTTAGGGAGAAGATTTTGCATTCACTAAAACAAAGGGACAAGCTCCCAGTTCTTATGAATTAAAAGCTCACTTATTTAAAAGTAATCTGCAAAATTCCTAAAAAGAACTCTCCAGTACTCTTTCTAATGTTCAGCAAACCCGAAGATCGAGTTGGCTCTGCAGTGCTGTGCGCTCGGGCCAGTTACAGATGGGTCATTTTTGCCCATCGTAGACAGTATTCAGCGTCACAGATGCTTCGGCTGGAAAGTCCTTTACTAACCTGCCGTCGATAGTGAGGAACGCTGAGACCGGATGGGTCCCAGCACTCGCCCAGCGCCCACCACGCCGCACCCCTCCCTGCCCGTGGCGCTTCTCATCACAACAGGATGACTTACGAGGTCACCGAACTGGAAACTCAAAAGCCCCTAGACCACATGTTAAGTTTTTTTTTTTTTTTTTTTTGTCTAGCAGGTGAATTCGACAGGGGTATTATGATGAAGACGTGTAACACCTGGTGGCTCATAGCCTGTCTTGCTGTAATTACTCACGGTGATCTCTTTTATATAAACATCTGAAAAACCTGCCTCTCCCTGACCGATTAGATAAATTTTAAAAGAACAATAAATCCTTAAGTAACCACATGGGTGGGCTCAGGCAGTTAGTCTCTTTTTGTCCCCCAGGCATTCTATATTGTTTTACATGAACCACCAGTATAATTTTTTTTTTAATTACGAAAGTAACACATGTTTGTGAAAAATTCAAACAAAACTCAAATACCTAGAGTGAAATCTAAAAGTTCCTATTAGCACCTAGCCAGGTGGGAGCTACTATTAGCAACTGGGTATTTCCCCCCAGATCTTTTGCTGTTCTTACACACAGGCAGGCACACACACGCACGTGCACATGCACGCACACACACACATATTTTAATATCTTTTTTTTTCTTAATGCCTACAGCACCTGGTCTTCATAGGTGGTCTCCCATCCAAGTACTAACCAGGCCCGACCCTGCTTAGCTTTTGAGATCAGACACTAGGCTTGTTCAGGGTGGCATGGCCATAGACCATGGACTGTGGCTCCACTGGGGAGTGAACCCAGGACCCTCTGCGTGTAAAGCAGACGTGCTAACTGCCACACTATGAAACCATGTCCGTATTTTAATATCTTAAACATAAATGGCAAGATGCTATACCTATTGCTCTATATTTTTCTGGGAGTTCTTTGCATATTAGACAATGAATGTTGGAGATGAATGTCTGAAATTCTCCCACCAACTTTTAGCTTGTAGATTATTTATGAATTTGAACATATGCATGAAGCATAACTAAAAATGCTTTACTCAGATTTGGAAGCTCATCCAGAGGTAGATGAGGTTCTAAAATTTTGATAACTGACATAGAGCTGGGTACAGCCCTACTCAGCTCTATGGAATGGACATAGTCTTGGAGAGTATATGTTAATGGAATTTCTAAATTGAATCATAAAAATGTGCAGAAAACATCATTGGGAAGGACTCTACGGTGAATGATATTAATAAGAAACATTCTTTAGGCATAAAAAAGTGACCGACCCTAATAGACCACTAGCGAGCTGATACATTTTCTTTGTCTTAGGCTGGAGCACCTTGTATGTGAGCTTGACCAACCCCAGTGCAAACTCCATGGAAGAAATTGTTCCCTTTTCTTATTAGATGTTTTGACATTTTATCAAAGCATAAGCCAAAGAGAAAGGACTGACTTTTAAACGTTGGTTGGCATAAGAGATCTCTCCCTTCCCCCAAGCTCTTTAGTTATGTACAGCTTACTAAACTCTGAAATGTCCCTTATAAAGTGGTCGAAGTCCATTAAAATTCATTAGACCAAACTATTCGATCTCATATAATTTGATTCAACTGGATTCAAACCAAGAAGTCCTGGCTGAAAGCAAACTCTTAACCAATATTCATGGTTGTGAGCCATGCAAACTGGACCATTCCTTGAATGTTTGCTGCAGGGGAAATCCAAGACTCTTAGTCTTTCTTCTTATTACTTTCCCTCTTTCCATGCCCCTGTTTGCTGGAATATCACCTGCAACTGTTTTATTTGAAGCAAGGTCTTAAGCTGAAATTGTTCTCAGCATGAAAAGTTTTTTTCCTCCCCTCAAGAACAGAATTTCATTATTATGTTTCATGATTTATTGAAAATGTCCAGATAGAAAAAAATGTTTTTTTCATTAGGGAGAAGAACGGGGTTGTACCTGAACACACAAGTTGAGTTCTATGCTTTACATTTCAAAATTTCAGTGGGCTGGATAGTCCACAGACCGTAAGTCTCTGATCGATTTATCAACAAATGTTATGTCTCTAATCTGTTAAGGCTATGAATCCTCAGCTACTTTGCATAACATACATATAAAGATATAAATTAGCTTTAAAAAAATCCTTCCAGTAACCAAATTCACATGCAGTACTTTCTAAATCCTGAAAGGTTTGTGTGCCCAAAGTTTGCTTGGGTTGAAGAATAAATTACCCACATAAAATGACTAGATTTCCGGCAATTCCCAAGAAGCAATTCGATTAATCATGGGATGAAATATTGTAAATAGTTTCACTGAGTTCTGGAATCTCTTCGGAAAGCTAGACTCTGCAGTCCCTTCCAACACTCCAAGGAACTGGGGTGGGTTGGAAGTGGTGGTTTCCATGACAACAAGAAGCTGCCAACAGCCAGAGATGGGTGGGGATTTGATGATCCGGCCCACAACATAAAGGTGGGAAGCTGCTCAGGTGTGAATTCTAGACCTTCAATGTTCATGTCCTGTCTGCTAGTTCCTGACTTTCTGAGCTCAGCCTCTTCAGTCCACAAGTAACAGAAATGGGGACTGGGGACCACGCATTCGGAGGCGGCTTGCGAACCCGGGGCAGGGAGACTCTCACGTGACAGGAACCAGGCAGTCTCCCGGGGGTCTTTCATCTGCTTTCCCTGACTTCCCTGTATGTCTGCTTTCTCTCTCCCTTGCTAACATATGGCAGAGTTGCCTGCATCGCAGTGAGATCTTCGGTCTTTTAATTTTCTTCTCTTTAGTTTAACAGACTGGGGGCTTTGAATCCAAATTCCTAAAGAGAAAATATTTGATGAGTCCAAATTTGGTCAAGTGTCGAGTCCCGGGCCAATTAGCCTTGGCCGGGGTTGGGGGAAGAAGGGGGAAAGGCTCAAATATGGCTGCCAATATCCTCTTCCATTCGTTTTTCATCTCGTTGGGCAGTCAGTGGGTGGAGGGGGAAGGAAATTCTCCCATAAGACACGGCAAAAGTATCTAATACATTTTGTAACTGGGGAAAATCACCTCATAGCTCAGGCCACAGTTTTTCTCCTTTATAAAAACTTCTCAGGCTTGTTGTAGAATTTAATGAACCAGTTTGAAAATGAGTTGCTAGCTCTATGAGCATTGACAAATGTGAGATTTTACTCAGTCTACAACAACGTTCATGGACTCAGGATTTAACGAGCACTTACTACACACCGGGGGTAGTTCTCAATACCAAAGTTAAGAGTAAAGATAAATTCTGGAAATAAAATGTATTTTCGTAATAAAGAGAACAAGCACTGGGGTCAGACAGACCTGGGTTAAGTCATCCTCATGCCAGCTATCAGTTGTGTAGCTTTGGGCAAGTTTCTGTCTCTGAGCCTTAGTTTTCTCATCTGTAAAGTGGGATATTACTTCCTACTATGGCGTATGTGGCCCTAATTGGCCTAGCCTCTGCCCGCCTCTCCCAAGTCGACGTCTGTCCTCAAGTGTCTCCATCATGTTAGCCTCCTGGTGCCTCCTCCAACACTCTGACCTTGGGCCTGCCTCAAGGTCTTCACAACTGTGATTTCCTCTCTCTGGAATGCTCCTTCTCCTGATCTCAACCAGGCAGGCTCCTTGTTTTCTTTAGGTCTCTACACAAATATCCTCTTCTCAGACATAACCATAACCATGCTACCTAAAAATGTCTCCCCCCTACCCCACCACCCACCATGTCCCTCTCTCTCCAGAGCACTTATCATTCCCTAAAAGCACACCTTTATTTGATTTTCGATTAGCAGTCTCCCTTACTCAAATATGAAGTTCCA
Organism: Rousettus aegyptiacus; assembly: GCF_014176215.1. Classification (NCBI taxonomy): domain Eukaryota; kingdom Metazoa; phylum Chordata; class Mammalia; order Chiroptera; family Pteropodidae; genus Rousettus; species Rousettus aegyptiacus. The sequence continues at coordinate 11,551,769 of NW_023416295.1, read as the reverse complement.
CGATTGAGGGGCTCTGTACCTCAGGCCTAGAATAATGCCTGACACTGAGTACATACTGTCAAATGCACACAAGGATGAGTGGTTACTTCAAAGGGCTGCTGGGGAAAAGGCGATTCAATTAGTCATGGTACGAAAATACTGAGCACATACGCGGCACGGAGTGAGTACTTGTGCTGCGTGGAACAGTGTTCCCCCCAAATTCATGTCCACACAAGAACCTGTGACTGCGGCCTTATTTGCAAATAAAGCTTTCGCAGACGTTAAGATGAAATCATACGGGGTTAGAGTCGACCCAAATCCAAAGACTGGCGACCTTTTAAGAAGAGGGAGATTTGGACGCTGAAAACTCAGCACAGAGGGAAAGCGTGGAGTGATCGGACCGCCACACACAGCAGTCTTAGAAGTGAGTATTCTCGTTTCATCTCAGGAAGAGACTGAGGCGGCTGGAAGCCGAAGTCAGTGCTTGCTCCTCCAGGGAGATACAATGTATTGTCTGAATATCCAATGATCTGGCCTTACGTTCCATGGGCCATGGTTGGCTTTGCTTCTTTCCTCATTGGGAGAAAGGAAAACTGAAGCATCAATTTTGGGAGGCACATCACTCAGGTGTCTTCATGGGAGAACATGTTTCTTTGACACAGACAAAGAACAGGTCCTGACCTACTACAACTCCAGCTCTTAAAACTAAAGCACAGGGGTTTTGTCTCAGTGGCTGTAAATGACGGCAGCATCGGGGAGAGGCACCTCCTGCTTCCAGACGTCTCTGCGTGTGATAAAGCTGGATTGTGACTGCCGCTCTGTGCTTCTTCCCAAGGTTAAGTGGAGCAAGTTACGTGTGAATAGAGTTTCATTGCTGTCTCAGACACCTTGATCTTGATCAGGCATGAGAGAGACCAAATCATCCTTGAAAGCTACATCCCAGAGACTTCCTAGACTAAAAACACAATTGGATGAACAAGGTAGTGTCGGGTGTCTGTTGACGGTCATTTGTGTAACCAAATGCTCAGTAGGCTTTGGACGGGGTACCAGGAAACGCAGCCTTCGCTGCGGACGGGAGACAGAAGGGTTGAATTGCACTTGTGTCGCCGGCTGATCAGCTGGGCCCGATCTGACTTGCCTCTCAGTCCCCGTGAGAAAGAGCGGAGGCCTGTGTGAGGAAGGAGATTCAGGAGCGAGGCGGGGAATCCCTCCTGCGACAATCTTCCTTTGCCCTAAGGCAGGCGCAGGTGCGGTAAGACGTCCAATCCTCCGCCGGTCCTTCAGCATCTTGTTCTCTTCGGGTCTAAAGGTCCCGAAAGACCTCGCTCGGTCTTCGAGCGCCATCGTGTAAATAGAGGCAGAGCGGGAAGGCGCGGGAGTAGCAGGCGGGGCGAGCGTCCTCTGTCTCAGCGCAGAGAACCGAGACGGAATCGCGTTTCCCGCCCACGCGCCCGAAAGCGCTCCCGCGTCGCCCACTCGCACAGGCGGGGGCGGGGCCGCAGAGGGTGCCTCGAGGCCCACCTCGAAACGCCGAGGCTCTTGAGCAAGGTCGAGGGCTTCCGGGCCTCGGTGGAGACGTTGCATCACGCAGAGTTCGGAAGGGACGCGGGGATTTTCCCCAGGTGGCTGGCTCTGCTCGCCGGCAGCGAGGAGGGCTGGGTGCGGGAAGCGCGAGCGGACATCCGATCTCGCCCTGGGCTCGGGAGTGACAGGAAGGTCACTGAGGGGTCCGCCGGCGCCCCGCAGGGCGCAGCGCCGCGGGTCCGCGCCTGCCCGCCGCACCCATTAGGTGGCACGGACGCTCCCGCCTGGAGGCGGAGGGGACGCGACCGTGCGACGGGAGGCGCGGCTCAGGCACCTGCGCTGCTCCGCCCGGCTCCGAGCGGGCGGACGCCGTCGGGGAGCGCCCGAGCCCGCCCGAGCCCGCGGGGAGGGCGGGGGCGGATACCTGGGCGTCCGCGGGCGCCGGGCGGGCGCTAGGACCCGAGAGGCGCACCTGTTGGCAGACGCCCTGGGCCGTTCCCGCCCTGCGCCCTGAGTGCCGGGCCAGCGAGTGCAAGGGCGGAGGGGACAGTGCGAGCCGAGGGCCCTGGCGCGGCGGCGGCTGTGGCGGCGGCGGCGGCCCGAGCGCACCATGGCCGAGCTGCTGCGGAGCCTGCAGGACTCGCAGCTTGTCGCCCGCTTCCAGCGCCGCTGCGGGCTCTTCCCGGCGCCGGATGAAGGCCCCCGCGAGAACGGCGCCGGCCCGGCGGAGGGCGCGGCGCTGGCGCCCGGGGCTGGACATCACCCCGCCACCAGCCGCAAGGGCGCTGAGGGGCCGGCCAATGGGCTGCGGAGAGCCGGGGCCCCGCAGGTAACCGCGGGCCAGGTGCCCATGCGGGAAGGAGGGAGGAGGGGCAGCCCGCTCCGCGGCCTGCGGACTAGCTGGTCCAGGCGACTCCGCGACGCAGGGACCGGGGTGCGCCGAGCCTGCAGAGCCGAGGGGGGCTCCATCCCCAGCAGCAGCCCGGCTCCCAGAGCAGTGTGTGTGTGGAGGAGGCCACGGGGGCTGGGGAGTCCGGTCTCCAGGATGCCACCCTGTATCGCTGCCGGGTGGCAGCCAGGGCTATCCGGGTTTCACATGTGCCCCGAGCTTTAAATGCAGTCTGTTTCTACCCTCATAAGTAGTTCAATTTATATTCTTGTATATCCGTCCAAATGTGTTTTAAAAGTTACGTAACTGAAAAGAGGAGCGGTGATGTCCTTGGGATTTGCACGGGAGGCTTCCCTGCGGAGAAAATCTGAGAACTCCCCAAGATTCATGGAGTTTCTGCTCTATCCCCCTTTCCTGATCCGCACTAATGGGGTGTAGCGGGGTTCAGTGTGCTCCTTACCTTCCTTCATCGCCAGCTCTAAGGACAGAACTTCGGGTTTAATTATTGCTCCTGGAGAGGTTTACAAACCTCGCCGCGCCCCCCCACTCCCCCCTCCGGCACCACCAGTGCTGAAATCCTTCCCCCCTCCCTCAGAGTCTTGGGGGGCCCCCTGCCTGGTGGGTCTTGTATTAACTGTCCCCAGTGACTTTTAACTGATGTCAGGAGGGATGTTCACCAGGCTACCCTCTAGGCGTTCGAGTGTGGTTATACAACCCACTGCGGCAGTGCGCAAGGACTCCAGGAGCAAGGGACCAGACAGGCTGCAAATGCTAATGTGCCTCATCTGTCTGCCTGGGCGGACGGCTGACCCTGGGCAGGAGGGCTCTCTGCAGCAGCGAGATGCCCTGGGCGTCCACAGAAGCTGCCCTCTTCCTGGGGGAGGAAAAAAGTGTGGCCTGCGAGGACAGAAGGACTGTATTAACAATTCCAACTCTCTTTTTTTGGGGGGGAGGGGCGAGAATTGGGGGTGGGGAAAGGAAACCACATTTTTCCCTTCCTGGAAGTTATGGAGACAGGAAGATGGCATTTATGTGTCGGTTTCTAGATCTAATAACTGAGGAATTATGGAGAACCTGGCTTCGATGTGAAATGGAATATTGCGGGCATTGAATTATAGAATTTGAGAGGGTGGGAGGGGTTGTGTGTTGCACTCTAGAGAAATCTTCCTCTGTGATATTGTTTTTTCTCCTTTTATTTTTCCTTCTCTGTCCCACATGACGTCCAGTAATTTTTAGATGAGGTCGAGACACCCTTCCCCCATTTCCTTATGCCTTGCCTCAAAAAGGGGGCGAAGCAAGGGGATAAGAACCAGTTGCTCCCCTTCCCTGAAATGTGGCAGGGTGTTTTCTGTGCCCCTGCCGTTTAGACCCACAGGTAGATGCACGCTGTTTAGACCCACAGGTAGATGCACTGGCTTTCTGTTGCTCTCTGCTCAAGCTTCTACTCTGTGTTCCTAATTCAGGAAGCTGAAGAAGAGTCCCTTTTTCCACTAGGGCTTTTCAAACTGGTTTAAGCATTAACCCTGGCAAGGTGGTCTGGAAAAGGACTCTCACACTCTTTAAAAGTATGATAAGCAGATTTCTTGCAGAGAGATGTCTTCTTGCTCTTTGGAGAGCCTGGACCTTCAGTGAGCCAAATGGAAGAGATTTCCCCTTCCCATCCAACACACAACTCACTACAGAGCAAGAAAAAGAAAGAGACGCCTAAAAATTCACGATAAGAAATCACTTATTGATGTGTGATGGAAGAAAAAAAAAACCATCAGAGCATTTGACGTGAGAAGTTGATGAATATTTTTGAAGATGAGTTGGTTTCAAGTGGGAAGATTCATTTGCAAATGTAGGTGGAGTTCCCAAAAGGATGTTTGCATACCTGCCCCAGAAAACTAATAGGGACTGTACAAGGGCAGGTGAGGAAACTTTTCCCCCATAGGCATTTCCCCTGGGTCTCTGGCCTTTGCACAACCTGTGGCCTGCCTTAGCTGCCTGTCCCTGCTCTCGAGAATCCATATTCATCCTTTGGTTTCAAAGGTCAGTCCCTCAAGAGAACCTTCACTCGCCTTGCAGTCCCAGGCTTTTTTTGTAGGTACGCTTTCCTTCTTGTATTTCTTCACTGCAGCAGTTATTTACACTGTGTAAACAAACCTTTGTGTGGAGATCTGATTATAGCCAGTGGCTGCTAAGCTCTAAGAATGCAGGAAACTCAGTCTGTATGCTCATGCTTTTCTTCCCATGCTTGGCACATGGGGAGCTCAGTGGATTTTGTGAATAAATGAATGCAGATATGGCAATGTAAAAATCAGCCCTTTAAAAGCAAGATAAGCAGATTTCTTGCAGAGAAATGTCATCTTGCTGCTTGAAGAGCCCGGGCCTTCAGTGTGTCAAATGGTCCCCGCAAATCCAAATCCAATACATGACAGCACTCACTATAAAGCAGGATAAAATAAGAGAGGGCTAAAATTTAATTTGAGACAAAAAAAAAAAAAAGATTTTTAAAAAATTTAGAAGTAAATGTTGAAAATCAAAATTTTCCACATAGCTCAGAAGTAGCACTAGGACATTGATTTAAGACCCTTCAAATGACAGAGAAGTCATTTTCTTCATTGGAGTGACTGGATTGTAACATGTAATTTTCTCAACTCCCACGTTTTCTATTTTTATTTTAATTTTTAAAACAGGACAAGTGTGGAAATGATTGAATAAGGGCTTTCCTTTATAAATCCCCTTAATACCACACACGGCGGCTTAAAGATGAAGTAAATCTTTCACAAATCAGGGCTGCGCTTGGCATCCACAAAGCTGTCACTGAATAAGTCCGACTGGACCTTAGGTAAGTCCCGGCCGGCCGTAGTGGATTTCACAGACAAAGGTCTGAGCCCTAAAGGGTTCAATGCTTTGTCACGTAATTTCCAGATACCCACCCAGTTAGCTCTTTTGACCCTCAAGTCTAAACTGCTTTCTAGTGTGCATCTTCCAGGGGAAAATTTGGAGGCTTCACTTGATCTGCCTCACTGAGAAGCTGTGAGGTGTTGCGGCTTGACTGGGAACACGGTGGAGGTTGGGTAGAAGGAGGATGTATTGCTTTTGGTGTGCAAGGGTAACTGGTTTGCAAGGGTGACCATTGGAGGACATGCTCGGCAGTTGCCCAGAGCAAGAGGTGGGGATCCGAGGACTGAGCTAGAAGGGCAAAGGCCCAATCAGAATTGTGTTAACTTTTCCGGGGCTAAAGCTACCCTTGGATAGAATGGTATTTTGACTTCTAGCATCTTTGCTTGCTCAGCATTATTTCATTAGGTTAGACTTTGCAGTGCTTTTTCCCGTCATTACTTTAGACCAGAGATTATCTTTCCAAATTACACTGTGCTCAAGAAATACTCTTCGATAACTGTTTGCTGAGACGCAGTTCTAAAGTTGGGTTAGAGAGAGGAATCAAAGACAGGTTATTTTTAGAAGTCTTGGAATATTTGGGGGCCTTTCAATCTACAAAACCCCACTCTTGATTTTATTGGCTTGATAAAGTGCAAAAACCACCGTAGGAATCGGGAGACCTGGATCTGGCTCTGCCTTGGTGTCCTTTTGAATTTTCTCGGGACCTCAGTTGTCCCATATGCAAAATGAGCAGAGTGGAATAGAACCATGGGTTTCCAACTCTGGCTGTAAATTACGGTCAGTAAGAAGAGCTTTAAAAACCAAGCAAAATGTCCAGGATTCAGGTCGGAAGTGGGGCTCAGAGAAGCTGACAGACAGACGTGGGAAGCTCTGAATTCTTTTATCCTAGAATCCATCATCCTAGTGTGTTTGGGATGAAGGTGGTAAGAGCTAGAGGCAGCGGCCATGGCAGCTGTGACACTTGGGCTTGATTATAACTAAACTGGCCAAAAGGTTGAACTTCAAGTTTTGATTATCTTTAGATTAATATTCAAGTTCAAAATGGTACAATAAACCACTTTGAAAAGGGAATTTGATCATTCTTTTCCTAGTTACAGATATCGTTCAGATGAAAAAGCCTAAAAAAATACAAAGAAAACGTTAGATCTGTGCCCATTGTACTGCCATAGATAATCACTCAGTCAATAGTCAACCTGACGGGTGATGGCTATGTTATCCGTAGCACCGACACCCCGAAATCGTGTCGGCCTGCTGCTGAGCCTTTAAGTTGTTTCCAGTTTTTGCAGTCAAAATGCCATCTTTGTTCAAGTGTCTTTCCACATATCGTGACTGTCTTCTTTAAACTGAGATTTAATTGACATATAACATCATTTTAGTTTCAGACGTACAACATAATGATTCGATATCTGTGTAGAGTGTGAAATGATCACCGCTGTAAGTCCAGCTAACATCCGTCACCACGCAGTTACGATTTTTTTTCTTGTGATGAGAACTTTTTAGATCTACTCTCTTAGCAACTTTCTAATCTACAATCCAGTGTTATTAACTATAGTCACCACACTATACATTACATCCCGTGACTTATTCATCTTCTAACTGGAAGTCGGTATCTTTTGACCGTCTTCACCCATTTCGCCCAACCCCCACCCCTGCCTCTGGCAGCCATCGATCTGTTCTCTCTCTCTATGAGTTTAGTTTTATTGTTATTTTTATAGTCCCATGTAAATGAGATCATATGGCATTTGTCTTTCTCTGTCCAATTTATTTCACTTAGCATAATCCTCTCAAGGCCCAACCCCAAGGTTGTTGCAAATGTCAAGATTTCCTTCTTTTTTATGCCTAAATAATATTCCCGTGTGTGTGTATGACATATTTTCTTTATCTATTCGTCCATCAGTGGACACTTAGGTTGCTTCCATGTCTAGGTTATTGTAAATAATGCCATAATTAATGTGGAGCTGCATATATCTTTTCAAATTAGTGTTTTCTTTTTCTTTGGCTAAATATCTGGAAGTGGAGTTGCTGCATCATATACAATTCTATCTTTAATTTTTTGAGGAACTTCCATGCTGTTTTCCATAGTGGCTGCACTAATTTGCATTCCTACCAACAGTACAGGCTTTCTTCAAAGCCTCATCGACACGTCATTTTCTATTCTTTTTAATAATAGCCATCCTAACAGGTGCAAGGTGATATCTCATTGTGGTTTTGTTTGGCATATGTGATAATTAGCAGTATTGAGCACCTTTTCATGTACTTGTTGGCCATCTCTATGTCTTTGTAAAAATATCTATTCAGATCATCTGCCCATTTTTTAATCAGATTGTTTTGGTTTCTTTCTTTCTCTCTTTCTCTCTCTCTTTCTCTCTCTTTCTTTCTTTCTTTCTTTCTTTCTTTCTTTCTTTCTTTCTTTCTTTCTTTTACTATTAATTTGCATGAGTTATTTATATATTTTGGAAATGAGCCCCTTATCAGATACACGATTTACAAACATTTTCTCCCTTTTGCTAAGTTGCCTTTTCATTTCATTGATGGTTTCCTTCACTGTGTAGAAGCTTTTTAGTTTGATATAGTCCCACTTGCTTATTTTTGCCTTTGTTGCCATTAGTTTTGGTGTCAATTAAAAAAAAATCGTTTCCAAGACCGAGTCAATCCTTGAATAGCTTAATTGAAATTTCCAGACTTGTAATTGCTGGTAGAAATGTGCATATATTATGGCTTCTTATAGGTATTACCAATTTGCCCTGAAGAAAGGGTGTATTAGGATATATAACTATGGATACAGGTCTTCCCATACCTTCACCAATTGTAGGTGTTAACCCTCTCTTTAATCTTTGGGGAAAAAATAGGCCATTTCAACTTCTAGCTCATCTTTTTTTCCTTTATTTCCAGCCAACACTTAGTGATCAGGAATTGTATTTCCGGGACAGTCCTCAGCCATAAAGATATAAAGATAAATAAGATTCAGTTTCTGCCTTAGGAAATCTGCAAAGAAAACGATCCAACGTAAAAAAAAAAAACAATATTAGACTAGATGGATAAATATGTGGCCAGGGAAACAATAGCAGGAGAAACACGAAATCTATGAAGTCATGAGTCGGGGCTTGCACAGTGAGGAGGAGTCAGTCCCATAGATGAAGATGGGAGGATCCCTTTTCTTTGCCTGGAAATTTCATCTGAAATATAAAGACACATCGTTGTTTTTGGTGAATACTGACAGCTCAGGTATAGTGAAAGCCCCAGCAGGAAATAGAAGGCCTGCTGAAAAGGGGTAATTGAAATCCCTAAAAATGGTTAAAATGGCAAAATTTTTGTTATGTATATTTTACCTCAATTAAACAAATAAAAAAAAAAAACATAGGCTCTACTCCACCTTCTGGCAAAGGAAGCGTAACTTCCCTCTCCTTAAGTGTGGGCTGCACATAATGACTTCCTTCTAAAGAGTGAAATATGGAAAGAGAGAGGAAGAAAAGTGTAATTTTATAGCGTGGAGTCCTGGCAGACGCTACTTCAGCCAGGTGACCGAGTGTAACATCAACAGGGACAAATCGTGTTGACAGTATGTGCTCTTGAAATTATATAGTTTTGATACATGTCGAAAATTGCACTTCTGTGTCTCTCTTCCGCAAACCCTTACCCTCAGTCTAACCATGAGAGAGAGACAGCAGACAGATCCCAGCTGAGGGACATTCTACAGAAAACCTGACCTGTATTCTTCAAGACTGTCAAAGTTATCAAAAACAAGAACAGCCTGAAAAACTGTCACAGTCAAGAGGAGCCTAAGGACACATAGCAACTAATTGTAATGGTGGTATCCTGGATGAGACCCTGGAACAGAAAAAAAGGACATTAGTTAAAAACCGAAAAAGTATAAATCAAGTATGAATTTTAGTTAATAACAGTGCACCAGTATTATAACAGATGTGTCATACTAATAATATATTAATGGCAGGAGAAAGTGGCTGCCGAGTGTATGGGAAGGATGTGGAGCACGTGGGAACTCTATGTACCATGTTCTCAATTTTTCCGTAAATTGAAAACTGTTCTAAAATATAAGTCTAAAGTTTTTAAAGAGGGCGGGTAATTGAAGGGAGGTCAAGGATGGGCTCACTTACAAAGGTGTGGGCAGGGCTGGAGAAAACCAACATGGAGGATGAGCGCCTTGGAGCAGGTAAGTCCAGCCAAAGAAAGCCAGGGGGAGAGGATAGTGTTCCCTTAGCCCCAGACCCAAGGAGAGCTCAGGTGTCACAGGAGGCCCCTTGCCAGGAGCTCAGGCCTTAAGTAGCGAAACATAACCACTGCCAGGCAGGAGGAGTGGGAGAAATACATCTCAAACTCGTTCTCCATATGCCCCCTCATATCCTGCCAGCGGCTCCTTTGGCCAGATTCAATCAGAAGCCAGGGAGTTTGGGAGCCTGGCTGATGTCGTCCCATAAAGGTCAGCCTCCTTGGGGAAAGGTGGAGAGTGGACCTGGAAGGACACATAGAGAATACCCCAGCACAGGTTGCATAAAGAAATTCAGGTGGTAATTTGATACTGGCTGGAATCTTGGGCAAGAGCCAGGGTTTGAGGCTGAAGCCTTAATGTGGCTTCCTGCAGAATTTGGACTTCATCCTGTAGCTAGAAGGATGGCAAGTCAATTTCATTCCATGAGCCAACTCAGAATTGGCAACCGGGACACTGTGATAAGAAAGATTCTTGGGGTGTCACTGTGCTTGATGGGAAAGAGTGTGGGATTGAATGGCGATGCCTATGTGGATACTGACAGAGCCTGGTACTGAAGCATTTGAGAAATGGTGATTATATTCAAAGCAGCACATATGGGACTAACATGAAATCAAGCCTTAATATCTGCGGTTCTTCATGATACTTAGAGTGTCTCCCGCACCCTCAAACAGCTTAGGAAGAAGGAGACCACAGTTTCTTATGACATAGGCTGCCATGTTTTGAATTGTGGGCCCCACGTCCTTACAGCTGTAAGCTGACCAGATTAGGGGTCAGCTCTCGAGTGAGAGGCAGCCTTCTACAGGCTGGTCAGCATCTTATGAAATGGTCTGGCCTGAGAACTTTGTCGGATTGAGATACTGCATACTGGAGTATCAGATCCAATCAGACTGCTCCCCGAGGGAGTCTGACTGTAAGACCCAGATATAGGGACATACATGGTAGAGTGGCAATGAACTTCAGAGGGAAAGAGGAGGCCATACACGCAGCCTTGTGACAGAAAAAAGCAGTGGGACAGCAGACTCCCAAGGTGGGGAGGAGAGCAGAAAGTCCGCAGCAACGGTAGGAGCAGGATGAAAAGCTCAGACTATGGTAGACTCCACTTGTGCGGGGAGGTGCTAGAGAGACTTGACTTTCAGGATAGAATGGCTCAGGAAATACGGCCGGCTGTGTGGCTGCTGGCAGTTTCCTGACTTCCTGAGGAGTCTTGTAAGGACCTCCTGTCACTGGAGGGAGACTGGGTGGGTCTCCCCTTGCAACCAGAAGGTGCTGGTCCCTACTGCTCGGGAGACTTGCGCATAATCGCACTTAGATCGTTCTACCATTTTTGTGTACTTGAGAGGGGGTGGGTCACTGGGGCCAGATTGTTCTTCCTCACCTGCGCGCCCCCAGGACCTAGTGCATTCCTTAAACATGGCAGGTACCTCTAGTACCTGTTGAATGAAGCAGGAAGGGTATGCTAAACTCAACCTTATCTTTCTTGACAGAAATCCAGTCACCTGCTCTTTCTGGTCACGATTATGGTCACGTTGTCCCTGCTCGCTTTTCCTGGCTGTCTTCTTTTACTTTAATTTTGTTGTCAATATTGGCTCCTTCCTTTTTATCCAGGAAATGATGAAGGATTTTGATTGAGTAAATTTTTTATCGCTTTGCTTTCTTCTCTTGAGCACAGCGAAGGGAGTTTAGGCACTGCCAAACGTTGGTGATGATGAAACATCCATCAACTTAAACAATGTGATTAAATTGCTATGTTTTAGGAAGGCTATTAACAGCAAGTCTAGTCTAATTTTAACTTTCTTGGCTTGTAATTAAAATGTCAGACCTTTCAAATTTTTTTTTTTCTAAGAAAGCACTTTCACTGCTGCTGTTCCATTTTGTGTTCATCATTAAATCTTCTCGTCCTGTTAAGAATTCTGTCTTAAGCAAAGGTATTTTATCTAGAACACAATTTTCCATGAAGCAAACACTGTCATGGTTTCCTGGCAACACACGTAGAGCGTTCCTGCCTGTTTTAGGAATCTATGAAAGTGCTAAAATTGGGGCCCTCCACTGGTCTTTATTATTCTACTTACCTGGTGAAATACATTCCACCTATTGAGAAAACAATATTGAAAAAGCCACTCAACACTGTGAATCCCATTTTTCTCCTCTCACTCTTGCTTCAAACGCAGTATGAACTAATGAACAAACTGTTTCAAAAATAAAGAAAAAGTCAGGCGTGGGGGCCAGGGTGGATGGACGGGGAACAGTTAACCACCTGAGACCTTGAGGGTGGGCTTGGGAATCTTGGGAAGAAAGTAATGGTGTCCTTGGACTGCTTTGGATATTACCTACGTCCAGCTCCCCAAATGCTCACTGGCAGGTTCATATCTGTTAGCTGAATTAAAACAAACCAGACTCATTCTGGCTTTTGGTAATGCCCATTCATTGGGTAATTATGCCTGTGGGAAAAGTGCCCTTTCTGTCATTTCTGGGTATGTTTTCATTTTTTTCAAGTGGCAAAATTCCCATAGAATTTTATGGGAAACAGCCCAACAAAGCAGGGACTCCTGTGGTTAGGGGGAAGAGGGGATCATGGTGACTAAGAAGGCCCCAGGAGATAGAATGTTGGATGCTGAGAGGCCAGGGTGTTGTTGGTAGAGCTAGTGCTTAGGTGAACAACAGTTAGGGGGAAAAAGTCGTCCTTTCTTGAAAGATGGCTTAACTGGTGGCCATGAAATAGAACATCAAAGATTTTGTTAAAAGCATGACAAGTGAAAAGTCTGCTCTGTTAGAAGTTAGCTGGGTTTTAGTTCTTCTTTTGGAATTTTGGTCTTTTGATGATTTTCAGCTAGGAAGATATCAATTATTGTGAAATTAATTTTTATGATTTTCAACTATTAAAGTAATACCTGCTTATGTCAGAAACAGTGCAAGACACCAAAAGTATAAAAAAAGAAAACAAAAATTCCGTAATAATTCTGTAACCCAGAGAAAAATGTTAACATTTTAGAGCATCGCTTCTTTTTACTTCTATGCAAATGTAGGATATTTAAGTTATGAACATGCTGTATAATTTTTAAATTAGCTTTTCATTCATATCATGAGCATCTCTCCCATTACTGAATATTCTTTAATGACATGATTTTAATAGTCATATAATAATTTATCATGTGATCGTAACATGATTTTTAACCATTTCCTAGTATATGTATTTAGACGTTTGCAATGTTTATCTTTGTGATTCGACTTAAGTCTAAATGTCATTATTTCCAGGAGCCACAAGAGAAGCCTATTTTAGAATTCTTCACACTCGTACTTCATACTTGCTGCCAAATTATCTTTTGGAAACTGTAGTATCTCAACTATTGCTTCCAGAAGTGGTCCATGTGTTCATATCTGTGGTCCGTCACATGGCTGTACCTCAGCTAACGTGAGCGCATGACTAACATATTTCTAATTTTTCCTCATAAGAGGAAAATATTTGGAGTCTGAGGGAGACGAAGGAAATAAAGAGGGAGTGACAACTCCAAGGAATCTGTGGGTTTAGTCACGCCTTGTCCCCCGTCCTTGTCCCTGTTCCATCCAGGTGGGACCCATCATTTGCAGCCTGTCTAAGGTTTGTGATATTTCAGTGGTCTTGGGTGGGGGGTGGAGTTTCTGAAAGGGTTAGGGAAAGCACATATTCCCTGGCAACTCTGAGCCAGGAAGGCGGTATACGATTAGAGGGTGTCACCCCCACGTTATGATACTATGATAGTGAGGCAGAAAACAAATTAGTTCTGTCGTTCTGTGCAGAGGATGGCTGACAGCTCTGAAGACCCCGCCTGAGTTCTCCCCGCCTTGGGTTTCCCTATTCTGAGTGGTAGCTGAGGAGGCTTCACGACTTTCTTCTTGCCATGTTCAGCTGTATCACAAATAGAAGCAGTGGAATGACTGTCCCCGATATTTATTCAGTAATATATTTCTGAGTAACTTTTACTTTTGGAGGGGGAGGGACTCATATCCATTGATCACTTAATTTTGTCTCCATCTAAACCCATCTGATGCCACTGTCATATTATTATCCAAAATTTTTGACCCTGAAGGAATTATCTGATTTTTTCCAACACGTTGAGTTATAAATGGCCTAGCCCTGATTTTTTCATGCTTAGCATCCCAGTTCCATTGTAAGGATAGACGCGGGATGTCCCACACTCATTGGGAGTACTGCCTGGTGCAGACAGGCCTAGCTGCAGAGATCGTAGTGTCCACGTGTTTCATAAGGCCTGCAAACACAGTGCCCGCTCTTAGACTTAGAACGATGTATTTGGTAAATAAAGAGACAATTTAATGCTTTTTCTCCCCCTTCCCCAACCTGACCCTAGGTCCAGTGGACTCACCAGATGAATAATCTGTGATGGGAAAATGTTACTTTTAAAAAGAGAAACTCATTTATTTAATCTTTAACAGTACTAAATATACATTTACTATGCGACCCACAGTTTCACTTCTGGGCATTTATCCCTGAGATATGAGAACTTATCCACACAAAAATCCATATGTGATTTTTTTATAGCAGCTTTGTTTGTAATAGCCAAATACCAGAAACAACCCAAATGCCCCTCACTAGATGAATGGCTAAATAAACTGTGGTATATCCATGCCATGGAATACTATTCAGTGATAAAAAGGAATGAACCGTTGACTTACCCAATGACTCAGATGGATCTCAGGGCATTATGCTGAGTGAAAAAGGCAGTCTGAAAAGGTCACATGCCGTGTAATTCCATTTCTGTGACATTCTTGAAATGGCAAAATTATAAGGATGGAAAACAGATAAGTGGTTGCCAGAGGTTGAAAACGGGGGGACGTCCATGAAGGAGCGTAAAGAAGGAGATGTTTGAGGTGATGGAATGGTCCTGTAACTGATGACGGTGGTGGTTCCATGAGATGCGTGCGTGGTGTAACGGCAGAGAGCTCTGCACACGCTACGCCAACGCCAGACTCCTCGTGTCGATACGGTATTTATAAATATGTCAGATATTACCACTGGGAGAAAACCGGCGAAGGGTATATGGGACTTCTCTTGACTACCTTTGCAATTACTCGTGAGCCGATAGTCATGTCAAGATAAAAAAGTTCTTAAAAAAAATCTAAACAGCGGTCCTGCCATCCTTCTCACAGCTTCTACTCCAGCTATTCTTTGCACACACTGCAGGAAGCCCGGGAAACACAACGCAGCATCCGGGAGGTTTTCCTCTGAGGTGCTTCTCGAGCTGGCCATGCAGCTGTGTGTGTTTGTTTGCAGAGCCTCATGATTGGGTTGTAAACCTGCTCCCTGGCCGCCCAGGGAGAGCACGGACAGGTGTTCAAGGGTCAGAAAGCCCGTTTGCCTATAACCCTAGATCAACTGACTTGAATTATAGGCATTTTGCCAAAAAAAAAAAAAAATCTATTGTATCTTGTTTTGGAAAGCCACTTCAAATTGATGTTGCAGGTAGATCAAATTCTCACGTCGTCATCAGTCTTCTCTTCGTCTATAAACTTGCTCAATAGCTTCAACCCCTCTGCTTTCAACCTTAGGGTCCCTAGAATCTGAGATTTTGAGTTTCTTTATTGCGAGACATCTTAAAAGTCATCTGAGATCTACGCTCTGCGTCTCCTTTTTCACCCCTGCTTTTTCATCCTGCAGCCTGGCTTTAGCTGCTGTAGTATGAATTAAAATGAAACAAAACCGAGAGAGTATTGAGCACAAGATACCATTTTTGAGGTTTACTTTTGCCCATATGTCATTTCATTGAGGATAGGGGATTAATTTTAAATTAAAAAAATTATAAAAGAGAGAGTTGTCTCTCATATCCATAAAAAGGAAAGTAGATTTCTCTTTATTTCAACTGGACTCTAAATGCCAGTGGCTGAGGCTGTGGCAGGAGACACATAAACTCACCTTTTCGTGGATGCTTTTTCTGGATTGACCCATCACATCTGGCCGTTTGATTTTTGTTCTCCAGCAGGTAGTTCCTATCACCATATCTGATTTATCGAATATCTAATTGTAAATTTTTTCAGCTATGTTCTACAAAGGGAAAAATTTAATCACAATGTCCAAAGAATATCTTGAAAGTAATTCAAATTCCATGTGTTTCTAGACATGGAAACACTGTATGATATAGTGTATGATATAGTGTTCAACCAAAAGAAAAGCAAATTTAAAAAATGTTATTTATAATAGGACCCAATTTTTAAAACTGTGATAAGCACATATTGAAAAACATTTTAAAAAAGAATCTGGAGTGACGAACCAAATGTTACCAGTAGTCCCCTCTGGACATTTAAGTTTTTTCTTATTGATGCTTTTCTGGACTTTTTGCACTTTTTTTTTTTTTTTTTTTTACAATAGAAGGTAGTAGTTTTATATTTATAGAAAATTAAATCATTTTTTATTTTGTAGAAAAAATTCTATGAGGATACTTTGTAATTTGGAGGAATATTAGATAGTTACTAAGAGTACTGGCATTGTTTCATATAAGAATTTTTAAAAATAACCATTGACATTTTTGTGACAAAGTCCCAGATATCAGCTATATTGGTCATGATCCCTACCTGCGGGGATATTTATTAAACCATACGAAGTACTTCCAATGAAACAAAAAAATTTCGCTGCATGAAAACCCCACCGGAAATGACAGGACACTGTTTGCTACTCTGTCTAAACAACCTCATGAAACGTTAAGAGCCTAAAATGCATAATGTCCTTTTGCACTAAAGGGAAGATCTTAATTCATGGAAAGATTTAGGCCTTGGAAAGATCTTTATTTGGCCAAAAATATATTATTAGAGAGCTCAGAAAAGTATTAAGGGACACATGTTGAGTGTTATAACCCCCACTTCTTCAGTCAATTTTCGGCAAGTCTCTGTTGCCGTTTCTTTAAACGTTTCAGAAGATCTTTTTATCATTGTAGATCCAAACAATTTTAAGTGATTTTAGCTCTTTAGTCACCTGCTGTGGCAAGATCGTGGGAGTGTTTAGCATTGGATCTTGGTTCCTCGATCTGAAGACAGCGGTTCAAGTAAAAGAATCCTAAAGTAGGTCTCAATTTAGGGATGTCACAATGACCATTGCCAAATGTTTGATGTGGTTCTTAAAGGAATGATAGAAGAATTTATCAATTTTCATTTTAAAAGAAAACGTAATTACTAATTTCAAGAACTGAATGGATATTTTTTTAAAATCATGAATATTCTAAGAAGAATATTCTTTCTTCACTTTCCTAAAGAAATTTAAAATAATTTGTACGTGATACTAATTTTAACATGATCTTAATTGGAGTTGTATTAAATCTACAGTGAACTCGGGGATAATTAACGTCTTTATGATGTATCCACTGATGTGTTGGAATGCAACTGGTTTTTATGTATTAGCAATCTTGCCACATTTTTATTCTAACAAATGCTCTGATTTCTTTGTGTTTGCTATGAAAACAATGGGAAAAAATGATTTTATTTCTTCCCTTCCAATTCCTATACCTTTTATTTATTTTTCCTACCTTACTGTGCAGACAAGGACCTCCAGTATGACGTCGAATAGCAGTGGTAGTGACCATTCTTGTCCTTTGTTTCAAGGGAGTGGCTTTAACGTTTTACCATAGAATATTGTTTTTGATGTAGTTTTTCCATCCCTTTTAGAGCTTATTTGCCAAGAGATGTTCTCATGCATTATGACCACATTGTACTGAATTATTTTCCTGTACCTAATGAGAGGATCATATGTGGCTTTTTAAAAAATCTCTTTTAATCTTATAAAAGATTGAGTTAAAAGAGATTTTCTTTGTTGAACTAGTCTTTCATGATAGAACATACTTAATCTTTGCCATGATGTAGTCAAAAGCAGTATTTACTGCTTATAGCAGATATGGTATGAATATTATCTAATGGACTTTTTGTACTAGTGTATTTTAAAAATATCTTCCAACTTCTACGCTCTCCCACCCCTTTTTGGCTAGGTTGGGTGATGTTTTTCATAAGCACAGAAAAATGTTGGATAACTTAGTTGCGTAGTTCGTCTTCATGTGTCCGTGAATATTAGATACCAGTGTCATAAAATTTGCTTAATTATGTGAACATCTTTAAACATAAAATATGCAGTCCCTAGGGTGCTAACTAAATGAGTTTCTCTTGGCCAAAAGTCAAAATGTTTTAAAAGCTAGTTTTTTTTCGCAATGCGTTTCTGTACCTACATTTGAACCCTGAAGTGCGTAGCAGTATATGAATGCCCTATACTATGCTGGAGTGACATTGGAGGGGTTTGAGGCGGGGGCCCTTGACTTCTTCTTTCTTCAGAGCCGCCACTGCTTTATAGTGCTCGGTAGTGGAAAGATTGTGACCACAAGCACAGCAGGAGTCTCAGAGCGGTCCGAGTGGGGCCTGCGTGGACAAACCTGAAATCAGAGAGGCTAAATACCGGATCACAGCGTTACACAGTGGAACGCCCCTCAGGAGCAGCTGGCACGTGTGCATATAGTGATGGCCACACTTAAAAAAAAGGAAAACGATATTTTTTACTAGTTTATTCCCTAACAAGTCTCACAATATTCAAATGGAACCTACGTCACCAGAATGGCGATTATCTAGTGAAGCCGAAGTACTGCATCTTGAAATGGAAGCAGACCTGGCAGTGCCCCGCGGATCACTTGTCATTGTTGTTGTCGTTGTCGTTGTGGTTTTAGACGTCCAGCGTGCTGTATTACTGAGAGGACGGCTTTACGAGGCCAGCATGGCGAGAAGAGCGGCAGGGGCGGTCGTTCCTGTCGTCCCTCCCACCGTTTCTTCTTTTCAGTCGTGCTCGGGAGACCAGTGTGATGCCGGGAGCAGGTGTTGGTTTTGACTTCCGTTTCGCCGTCCGTTTTGGGACTGGTGACAGGCTGCGCGCTGAACCCGGCTCAGCCACTCGTGCCGCGCGGGCAGAAGGTCTGTGCTCGGCCTCGGAGGAGGCAGCACGATGAACGGACTAAGATGGTGCTTTGCGTCTTACGCTCGCAAACCATGCCACCTTGGGCACGTCCCATTCGCTCTCCCGCCTTGGCTTCCTTATCTGTGAAACAGGGGGGAAGAATCACATTCACCTCGCAGGGCTCTGAGACGGAAGCTCAGCGGGTCTGCCGAGCACTTTGTGTCTGGCATCCAGCAAGCCCTCAGACGCTCTTGTCACCATCCTTTCTGCCTGCTCCTGCTCCTGCTCCTGCTCCTGCCTCTGCTGCTGTTTGGCTCCATCAGGTCTCTGCTGGAATGAATTCCATCTCACAGTGGGACGTGGGTGGTGGCCGCGGTGGGGGTGGGGGTGGGGGTTTGGACCGTACTGGCAGTGCAAATCGGTACCACTTCAGCATGGCTTCTGCCCTAAAATTTGGGCCAACCTTATGCTTTGAACTGTTGTATTGAGGCATGTTGCATTTTGCATTCCTGCCTTCTTCTAGGTCGTGACACCCAATCATTTGCTAGAAAAGTGCCTTCCCGGGTCCTGTTTCTGCTCATCTGAACTTCCTCTTACTGAGTTACGGAGAGTGTGTTTCCATAGTTAAGAAGAGTGTTTCTTGCTCTGAGATAGTACTATTAATGTTTAGTTAATGTCTGTGAAACACACAACAATAGGCCAGGCCTTGGGTTAGGCGCAGGGCACTCAACAGAGGATACACCCGTTGCCCGAAGCCTCTTGGAGACTCAGCCTGTCAAGGGAGACAGGTAAACCACACAACATGGGCAGGGAAAGGACAAATTAATTCTAAGACCATCAAGGTTTGACTGAACAAGATTTTCCTTTCTCCAACTCCATCATTCCCCATAAGAAAACTCTTAAGTGAACGTTTTCAAAGAAGGTGCTCCTGGGATTTCTGGCGGACCCATTAAGAGGATTTGAAACTTACCAAATATAGACTGAGGACAGCTGACATTCTCAAATTTTAGACAATAAATGTGGACATCACACGGGAAAATAAAATCTTCAGGATATTTTTCTTATTATAGTGTGTGGAATATAGATTTCATGCATAAGGCTAGAATATTATAAGTTAAGAGAATTTTAAAATGAAAAAAGAAATCGTGTTTATGAGTAATAAGAGAAAGCTTTGAGTGTGCGGGTGTCAAGACGCCTGCCAATCTTTGACCAAAGCCCCAATCCAGGGGACAGTGACCAGAAAATGGAAGACCTCTAACGATCCCCTTTGCCGTTGACCATGAGGAATTTTGAGAACAGGGCGACCCCTGTAAGGCCCCACATGGGCAGTGGTCATCTGTGTGGGGTGACGATGGTAACTCCTTGCCAGTGCTGGGACCTGGTTGGCCTGGGATGGTGGCCCTCCTGTAACCACAAAGCAGGGATCCCAAACCAGGGCCAGACACTCCAAATGTTGGCCCTCAATGTGCTTTGTTCACACATGGTTTTAGAACTCTCTAGATTTCTGGGTTTTGTTTTTTGAGAGAATGGAAGATGTAGCATCACCAGCTTGCATTCCTGCACAACCACAAGAGGCTGGTTTCCGGTTGCAGTTGCTTCCTTCAACCGAAGTAGGCTCCCTTGGTCCCCACCGCCCCATCTGATCTCGCACCTGTGATGGCTTTGCTCGGTTATGGCACCTGCTTGACCCACGTAGGCATTCAAATTTGCTGCTCCTGGTTTACCAAATTCTAGAGAAAAGGAGTGTAGCTGAGATCCCCTGAGTAGACTCTCAGGACACCCTCAGATATAATAAGAGCAACTTCCCTTGGGTGCTGCCACAAACCTTCAGAAGGAATGTGAAATTTAATATGTCTCAATGCAACAATTTAAAGCATAAGATTTGCCCAAATTTTAGGGTAGAAGCCGTGCTGAAGTGGCATAGAAAGTCAATTGGTACTATCTGACGCTATGCTTTGAAAAAGGGAGTTATCGGGACATTTAGGAGGTATTGCTTTGGGCAGCAAGGAAGCCTGGTCTCCAGGCCAAGAGAAGAGAAGACTGGAGTGTCCATTGCATAACCATAGAGGGAACCAAGGTCGAGAAATCAGAGACGTAAATGGCAGATTGTTGTTTGAAGGAGGAAACTGCAAGAAGTGAGTAGAACTCATCTTTATTACATTTTACGTAGGCAGTTTCATTTAATCTTCTTCATGACAACTTAACTCATTCTCCAAATCTCAGTGCATCCCTACCACGTGCTGAGCTAGGTGCTGGGTACCGTGGTAAGTGAAGCAGACAAAGCTCCTTCGCTATTGGGCTTACAGGGTAGTGAAGGAGGCAAAACAATGACAATGTTTAGAAATACATGTAGTGAGAAAACACAGCTGGGCAAGTGGGCGGAGAGTGATGGGGAGTTGTACGCCTCCAGCACCACCGGGAAGCCGCCGCTCCCATCACCCCTTTACTGCTGGGGGCCCTGGCGCAGGTAGGAGGTGACCAGGTGGTATTTGGTGAAACCCGGCCTCTGATCCAGGTTGGCCTCCGGAGCACGAACGTGGGAACAGTCGGCCAGCTGGGAATTGGGCGGTCACTTAACCGTCTGAATTCAAGTGGAGATCCAGGGTCTCAAGTAGGACTCCGTGAGAATTCCATCATGGTGGCATCGAGCTCCTTTGAATATTTGCAATATATAGCACCTTTGCACTGTGTCACGAACCCGATTTTTGCCGTGATGTCTTGGTCTCCGCTTGCCAAGTGTGGTTGTTGAAACGGGCTGTATTCCACGCAGTGAGCAGCCTGAACTCACCAGTACCGGGTTTACGTGCAGGATGGAAGGATGGAAGGCAGTTGAGGGATGCCAGGCTCTGGATTCTCACTGCTTGGGTTTGAGCACTTGCTCTCTCACTCACTGGTGCATAACCCTGGGCAAGTTAACCTCCGTGCACTAATTTCCTCACCTGCAAAGCGAGACTAATACTAACTCCTACTTTAGTGCCTGGTTGTGAAGAGCATCTGAGCTAATGCAGGTCATGGGAACATAAGGGGGAGTCGACAAACGCTCGCCCTGTTTTTGCTTCTCTTGGTGGCTTTTGGAGCATCTGCACTGTTTGATGTTATGCTCACATTACAGAGCTAGCCTCAGAAAAACGTTTTTCTTTTTTTTTTTTTCCACGTAGAAAACTCCCATTTACAAGTTTATAAACTGTGAACAGCCTGGTGGCTTGGTGAGGGATCGTGTCCCCTGAGGGCACATTTCTGAAGCACAGCATGCTCAGAATTTTATCTTCCTATTTGACATGCTCTTGCAGACGGCACAATATGGAACTGGTCAGACTCCTAATTATGACAGTGGTCCAGAGCCAGAATCCAATCATCCAGTTGACAAAGAACTTGGTATAGAGAACGGTGACCAGCTGTTCCCCATCTCCAGTGAGCAGAGAGTGAGAGGAAATGGGTTTAAGCTGCGTGAAGGATTTGGGTTATTTATGGTAGGATTTCCTGACAGTGAAGGTTGCTGAACATTAGGACTGGATTAGAGTGAGAGGTTGTAGAATTTCCGTCTGTGGGGACTTTGCAAACATGGCCCTATTTGTGTGATTACTACAGAGCTGCCTTCCAACTGTGCACTGTCTTGTCTCTGTCTTTCTACCCATATGGTGCTGCAGCCAAATGAACCTTCTCTAGACTGGGAAGGTAGAAGGGAAGTGAAGAAATTAACCCTCCAGCTTTCAGACACAGTAATTGGCAGGCTCGAACACCCTGGGTGAGGACACGTAACCCATGAATTGGTTTAGTTGACCTTGGACTGAAAGCTCACCTGTAGCTGGGGGAGACGCAAAGGTGGTCAGGTTTGGGACTTGGATGACTGCGAGGAACACACACCCTGTCCTGTAAAAAGCGGCCCTTTCCGAGAATCAGTGGATTCTCGTTGCAAGGCCCGCGGGAACACCAACTATCGCCAGACTCTGATTCTCAAAAGGGATCTGAAATCTTGGAGTTGAAAACTTGGCAACTAATTTTTAAAAAGCCAGTTATGCGTGGGCCAACGTGAGCATATCTCTGCAGGTCTGAATTCGGTGTCTGGAGTGTTCCTCTGTGACCTCTGCTCTGCCAGGTCATGTTGGCCCTGTCGCCAAGGTCAGACACAGACTCGAGGCAGCAGAATTCCTATTTTAAAATGAGAACCTCTGCCGCAGCCTATGCAAATATCGAATCATTACGTCGTGTACCTGAAACTAACATAATGTCACATGCCAGTTATATCTCAATAAAAACATTTAAACAACAAAATGAGAACCTCTGGGTTCATACATACATTGAACCATAAGAAAGCCCTATTTTGTCAATCGAAAATGACCAGATATTGTCAATGTCACATGTTGCGATCTAAAAGTGGCCTCCCACTAAAAAAAAAAAAAAAAGAATAGAAAACATAAACCATGTTCTCTCCTACAGCACTGAAAACTTCTGCCACCTCTGGAACTAAGAGGGGACTCATTACTGCCCCCGAGCCCCACGTCATCTCCTAGCAAACTACGCCTGCCAGGGGGAGATGGTGACGTCCAGAGCTTCCAGGCGGCGTAGAGAGCCTGTCCTTCCCAGGACCAATGGCTTTGAGATCACTGAAGCAATCCACACGGGAGCACAGACATTTGTGGAACATTCTCAAAAAGATCATCCATCTCTTTTTTTTTCTTTCCGTTTTCCGCATGGTTGTAGGCTGCCATTTTCCACACATATCATGAGTTGGAAATCAACTGGGCATACCTGAGGATAGAGCAATTGTTATTGCTGGCAGGCAGACAGGCAGTTTCCCGCTGCAAAACAGGAAGAGTTTGGTTTCAGCCAGGGTCCCCGATGACTCACAGGGAGAGCGAGTTGCTTTCCAGTGGAGCCGTTCTCTTATACAAAGGCATGCTGGGGGAGACATGGTAGCCAACCTCCTCACAGGAACCGTGACGGGGGGTTCCACCTCTGATGCCACATTTCCCCTGCCGCCCCCAGCCTGACTCCCGAGGGGGAGGGCAGTGCCCAGCCTTGCTCATGCTACGAGAGAAAGACGGACATGAGCAGGACCTTACCTTTCACTCCGGCCCTCCCATGTGTCCTAGAACCCAACCCTCATAGAAGGGTTTC
This sequence comes from Rousettus aegyptiacus, assembly GCF_014176215.1. Classification (NCBI taxonomy): domain Eukaryota; kingdom Metazoa; phylum Chordata; class Mammalia; order Chiroptera; family Pteropodidae; genus Rousettus; species Rousettus aegyptiacus. Next base: position 11,528,234 of record NW_023416295.1, on the reverse strand, counting down.
TCCAGTCAGTTCTGAGAGCTCGCCGGATCAACAGGGTGATAGGTTTCTTCTTTAACCTTTTGAAGTTTACTCTATACTGACTCATAAATATCGGGGCCTTTGCATATTTGCTTGACAACAGAGAAAATGTATTTTGATCAAATGCATATTGTATTGTTCTCTTAATTAATTGGAATTCCTGCTCCCCTCGGTTTCTTTACTTTTAGTAAAAAGTAGCAAATGGATAAAAAACATACTGAAAAAAAGAGTGGGGAGGAAGCTAGAATCAGAGACTTAGCAAAACTCCCCACTAAACAACGTTTTAGAGTTAATTTTCATAGTACTCATGAAATCAAATATCTAGGAGATGTTTTGAAGGAAGAAACATGCCCTATTAAATGATTAGTGTATTTTCTTTGACCTAAAAAAAAAGTAAAATTTATTCTTTACCACATCGATGGCGAATACTTTGAAAGTTATATTAATAGTTAGAAAACACCTGTGACCACGCATGGCTCCATCCAGTACCTCTTCATCTAGGTGAAAAAGTGTGTAAACATTATTTTGACGAACCCTCTGTGTTCTCTGTGGCTGACTTAAAAACTGTAGAACAAACATCTGCGGAGCCGAGGTGTTGCGCCCGGGGCCGTCCACTGACACACAGCCACCTCAAGGTGTAATTGCCTCTTTTTCTCTTATCCGAGAGGAAGAGTCCAGCGCTTCCTCTGCCATCCTGTTGGCCACCATCTCTTGGCAGCTTTGCGCCTCTGGTTTTACAGCGATGACATTGCAAGGGCACGAAAAGCAAAAGGGGAGAAATATCGAATTCTTTCAAATGAGCGGAAGGAAGTGAGGGGAGGAAAAGAACAACGAGACATGGACTTTGCCACAGTTTCTCACGTCCGCTGAGCACGGGCGCATGGGGCCGGGAGAGCGTGGTGCCCAGTGGTGGCGTTTTGGTGCCTGATGGGGGGGAGCAATCGTGATGATCAGCAACGGCCGGCGTCCCCTCAGTCCTTTCCGTAGGCCAGCCACGGCTCCAGATGCTTCCTGCGAACTGACACGTATTTAGTTTTCCCAGCTCCATACGTAAGACAGGTGTTTTATCCTCCGTAGCTGAGGAAGCAGGTGCGGAGCCAGCGGCACACGGCTAGTGAGTGGCGGGGAACGGAGACAAACCCAGGTCTTCTTTCATTGTCCTTACATTCTCAGTTACGGCCGACTGTACTATTTTGTATCAGTTTCGGGGATGCAGCATCGTGGTTAGACATTTACGTCATTTACAAAGCGAGCGCCCCGATTCGTCTAGCACCCACCGGGCACCATACATAGCTATTGTAATATTATCGACTACATTCCCTATACTGTAATTTAGATCTCTGTGACTGTTTCGTAACTACCAATTTGTACTTCTTAATCTCTCCCCACTTTCTCACCCAGCCCCCCCAAACCTCCTCCCATCTGGCAACCTCCAGTTTGTTCTCTGCATCTGAGAGTCTGGAACACCCAGGCTTCACCCTGGTGCTGTCCGGCCTCTTTTGACAAGGGCGCCAGAGGCCATCCGGCCGTTTCCCAAAGAGCGCCTGCATTTCGTGATCGTTTGGACACTTACCACTAGTTTTCCTCTCTGACAAGGAGGTCCCTTAGGAACCTCCAGAAAGGAGACCTTTCCTACGTCGTGTCTAGTTTGCCAATGCGAATCCGGAAGTTTTCTCTCTGACCTGCCAGCTGTCTCAAGATAAACGGAGAAGAAGCTGGTGGTTTTTTTTCTTTCTCGGAGATAAGGACAAATTCACCTCAGGTAACTCTGGGTGGATGCTGTCTTGTTGCTCACGTCCAGTGTTTTCTCTTTTTTCTTTCTCTGGGGAAGTTTGGAGAGAATGGGCTATAGCAGAGGTCCCCAACCCCCTGAGACTGGTACTGGTCAGTGGCCTGTTTAGGGACAGGGCCGCACAGCAGGAGGTGAGTGGCAGGCCGGTGAGCGAAGTTTCATCTGTATTCACAGCCGCTCCCCAGCGCTGGCATCACTGCCTCAGCTCCACCTCAGATCATCAGGCTTTAGCTTCTCATAGGAGCACCGGTCCCCGCTGGTGCCAAAAAGGTTGGGGGCCACTGAGTTACAGCTCTTGTCCAAGGCAGAAGCCATGATAACTGGGAGAATTTGGGAGAGGGAGGTGGGAGTCCAGGGCTAACATGACTGTAGTTTGTGATAAACTTTAAAGTGGCCTGTTATGAAAGGTTCTCCTGACCCACAGTCGGGAGCCACTGAGGGGTGGAGATGGTTCATTTTGTCTGATCTTGGAAATGATTCCGTTCTCTCTGGTTTATATTTGAATAAGGTCACCTTGGCTGCTCTGTGATACTTGCCAAGATGGATTAAGAAATTATTACTTGCTCTTTGACTAATTAGGCTTCGTTTTTTTTTTCTTTAGTTCAGATATAATTCACGAACCACCCTTTTAAAATGTATAATACAGTGGTTTGAGGTGTATTCTATAATTGTACGATGGTGAAGCTGTGTAGATAGCACATCACTATTTAGTCTTAGGGTTTAGGAATAAATTGCTTTAAATTGCAAAAACAGTGATATAAGAAATCAAAGCATTGACAACAGAGTGAGTAAAAGGAGGCTTGACTAGGACCACTGAGAAAGCATAAAAACTCTCCCGATTCAGCACACTGAGTAGACTTTTGGTGGGGGAGGGAATGAATGTTCTGTGTTCATGCTGTCCAAATTGTTAGCCATTCGTCACATGAGGCTGTTGAGGACTTGAAATGTGGCTCGTACGACTAAGTGGATTTTTTATCTCATTAAATTTAAATAGCCACATATGGCTGCCATATTGGGCAGAGCAGCTGTATGTCAACTTACAAATTCAGTCTTATCTGAGATCCTCTTCCCCATCTCCCCCCACCTCCCCAGTTTCCAAAATGATTGCGATTTTGAAGCATATGCTATACAAATTCTTATATTTAAAGTTAATCCTCACTACAAAGAAAAAGCTGTAGAGTTCCCACAAGGAATCCAGATGACAGGAGTGGGGTGGGGGGCAGGCATAAGGGATGGGGGAGCCTGGTCTGGAAATATATCTGAGTGGGAGGCAGCTTGTTTGGAACCAGGAATGGGGGACATCTGTACATTCACAAGTGGGCAGAAGGAAGTGGTGAGCCTCAGCTTCTCAGCTCGCAGGGAATAAAAGTAATTCCAAAAGCAGAATGTTTTGAGAGGGCGTGAAAATAAAGTTGCTACTTCTGATCAAATTGCGGGTCGTGTGTGATGACAAGAACAAAATCACCTCTTTTAGGATTCTGCCACCAAACCATTAGATACAAAGAATCAAAGAGTCATGAAAGATTCATTAACCTCTTATGGTTAACCTCATTAAGTCCCTCCCCATCTCGAAAGTTCCATTTAAGGTGTTTCTGTTATTTTTCTAAAAGCGTCCAGTAGCTTACTTTTTTTTTTTTTTTCTCAAGGATATGCTTGTCTGTTCTTCAGAATAAGAAAAGTAGCCCAGGAGGAACCTTAAACTTTATTCATGTAAAATAGTCAGCGTCCTTTTAAAATTGTTATTATTGTTCTTTATTCCCTGTTTTGTTCCTCTTTTTCTTTCTTTTTTTTTTTTTTTAAAAAAACTACCATATATGAAACCAAACACAGGTAAGATGCTTATTATCCTGAAGCTTCCTGTACTGTTTCAGAGCAAAAATAAATCCTCGGCATTTATTATGTATGATGTTATGAAAAGATGAGATGGCCCTTAATGAATAATTAATATTTACTATAAAATATGACATGCTAGGGAGAAACCTAAAAATACTCACTTAGTGCTTGACAAACTTAGAGGAAAAAAATAATCGACCTCTAAAGTTTCAAGGTTTTAGAGCAAGTACACAAATGGAGACAGATCTAGAAGACTGGACATCAGCCCTTGCTCTGTGGGGAAGGACATGGCTGGAGTTTTAACTAAGTGAATAAATAAAAGGAGCTTTGATTTCTATCTTTAAGCTGTATTGAGATATAATTCACATATCATGCAGTTCACCTATTTCAGTGGTGTTTAGCATGTTTACAAATTTGTGCACCACAATCAATTTTAGGGAATTTTCATCACGCCCCAAAGAAACCCATGCCCATGAGCAGTCCCGGCTCTTCCCCCCGCCTCCGCCCCTGAACCCCCTTCTGTCTCTGCGCTTGTCTGTTCTTGCTGAGTGTTTTACTCATTTCAAGTAGTTTCCCCTTTCCCGTGTGCATAGGCCCAGAGAGAATAGTAAAATCTAATATATTCGAACGTTTTCTTTGTTTTCTCAATAGATGTAGATTAGTGCTTCTCAAACTTTAATGTGCATGTGAACCCACTGGGGGATCTGGCTCCAAACTCCCAGCGATTCCACAGGTCTGGGGAAGGGCCTGGTCTTCTGAAATTGTAGCAAGGGATGCCGACGCTGCTGGTTTGGGGCCATACTTCAAAGGGCAAAGACATAGGTGACTCCGACGTCATTATTTTAACCATGGCAGCCTCCACTGCTGATGGCGTGCTCAAGGATTTGAGGTTTCAACTGGCTTTGTGGGGCAGGTTCCTGTCATAACATAGAAGGCGGGGGATGGGGGGAGGAGGTGTGTGTGCATCTGTGTGTGTGTGTGTGCATGTGTATGAGTGTGCATGTATATGTATGTGTGTGTGCGTGTGTGTGCCTTTGTGCACGTGCATGAAGCAGAGGGCAGGAGTTTTGCATACGTGGACGTCTGTCTACTATTCTGAAATTAGGGCTGTGAGGACCCCAAACATCCTTTCCCTCTTTTCTGGCCTCAAATCTATGCCCTCCTGACTCATCGTCCTCCTCGTGTTAGTGGGTTGTTTAACTTGGTCTGGTTCCCTTCCTCACGGAGGCTGCAAACCCGTGTTTCTCTGCCATACCAGGGTCATCAGTTCTGGTCACACAGCACTTTCCGGAAATTGTGTTCTGTGAAACAACCGCATCTCCCACACGCTGGCATTTTTAAGGCATTCTCTGTCCTTAGCTACGGGAACCCGGTCCCTGTTGAGGCAGGAGGCATCTGAAACCTGGGGTTCTCGGTGACAGAGCTTGGCTGAAACCCGGAGCTGGAGGGTTCCTTCAGGGTGGGTCGTTGCACAGCCTGTGGCATTCGGTGGCCGGCTGTGCGAGGACTCACTTTCTCTGGGTTTTGTCAAATTGTTTTTGTTCCTGTGGTTTCTTGCTAAATAACTATATCATCAGATCCCACATGGCAGAGCCACGCCGAAAACAGAAAGCACGCTTTCTTCACCGTCTGTCACGGCCCAGGGAGACTCGGAGTGCCCAGCTTTTATCTCAGATATGAAACAGAGCACCTCAGATGGCACAGGCCGGGGTGTGTGCCACCTCTACAAGCACAGTGGAAGAATTGGTTTCCCGGGCATGTCGCAGCCTGTCTGAGGCCTCTCCCTGGACACGTCTGAATCTGTAAAAGTTGAGAAATCACTGGGAAAGGACAAGAAAACTAGCACAGTGGTGGCCGTTTAGACCACATCTCTGATCATGTCGCTTACTGGTCCCACGCTGGCTCCGCGGCTCCCCATGACCCACAGGTTTGACCCGTCCGTACTGAGTAAGGCCTTTGGGACCCTCTCTCGCTGAGTCTCTCTTGTGGACTTGCCACCCAGCACTCCACTCGTAAATACCCCCCGCTCTAGCCATGCGGCTGCCACCCCTCTCCTCACGCGGCTCCCCCGGCTTAGTGCCTCTCTTCCCTGGCTCTTTCGGTCCCAGTTCCAGCCGTCCTCCCCAGGTGGCTCACCTGCCTCCTCTATGATGTTTTTAGAAAATCTTTTTACCTTCGTTCTGCCCTCTGTGTTCTACTCTAACTGGACACTTCTGACATTTTCTCGTTATTTATACTATTTTAAAAAAATACAACGACAACACTGCAAATATAACTGCCATTTATTGAGCACATACTGTAGGTCTGATGCGGCATAATATAGATTATCTAAGTGACTCCCTCTGCAAGGGAGCTGGTGTTATACCCACTGCGCAGGTGAGGATATGCCCATCGCACTGATGAGGCTGTACCTATTGCACAGGTGAGGATGTACCCACGGCACAGGTGATAACTCAGCCACAGCACAGTTAAGGACATACACATTGCACAGGTAAGAACATGCTCACTGCACAAGTGAGGACGCAACCACTTCCCCGGAGTCCCCAGTAGATCTGTCATCAGACCCAAGGCTGATGGATGCCCAGACCCTCTCAGGTTCCCTTATATCCCTTTATCTGAGCAAGTGGTAGCTGCCAATGAAGGGGGCCCTGGGTCACATGCGAACCCCAGGAAAATCTGGTGTCACCTGTTGTGAGATGGATCGTGGGACCCTCCCTCTTCTCAGCACAGCAACTGTCATGGCCACCCCCCGAGTCGGTAGTTCTTCAGCAGTGTGCTCTGTGCTGTGGCCCTCAGGTGGCCTAAAACTGTATCTCTGAAGCTTTTGCAGAATCTGGCAAAGAGACTTCAGGTCCTTGGCAAACGGCGGCGATAGGAACGGAAACTGCAAACAGGTGGTCGCGGGGAGCATTGTTGCTGTGGGTGTCTTGGTGGGTTAAGGTGGAGAGAGGGCCTGGGAACGGCGGCTCCCAGAGCGGGGAGCGGGTCGAGTTTGCCGTCCTGGCCCGCACCAGAATCTTCCTGACAACAGGTGAGCGAGACGGCGGAGCACAGCAAAGGGGGAGCTAAAAACTTAACACAGTCCAGCTTGACCAAACCGTCCTCTAAAATAAGAGTTAGGGGCCTAGGGAAACACTTACAATATCATAAATAATACTTAAAAGGTTAAGATTCAGCGGGATCTCAAAAATACAGGCCAGCACACACATTCTCACTGATGCACAGGATACAGGTCAGAGGAGATATTCAAAGAGATCGAGTCTTAGAGGTGAGAGAATGGGGGGGTTTTACTTTGTTTCCTATCATTTTTGAACTCCCAAATGTTCTCGTACAAAATGTGTTCATCAGGAAAAAACACAATTAAAAAAAAAAAAACGAGCGCTATCAGATCATCAGAAAAAAAACAAGTGATATAAAAAATCCCAAACATTTAACTCAAAAAATTAAAAATGAAAAAAGAACAACCACCAAAAAAATAACATTTGCAAGTACAAAGAAATCGGAGCGTGCCAGCGACAGGCTGGGTGGGGAGCACCATTGTTCTGGCCGAGCCTGGCTTTCTTCGAAGTGTCCTTTTATGTGCGTGCACATAATTTCAAAGCTCTTCCTAAATTTGTTTTTGTGACCAGTGGCTTTAAACTTTCTCAGAGATCTGGGGAGCTGGATTTAAGAAGTGGAGAGGGATAGCGTGAAGTCCCTTTTGCTGCATCCTCCTTGTCCATGCACATACACACGCACTAACACAATAGTCCTGGGTAAAGAAAACCCCAAGCTAAAAATTCTGTGCCCGTTTCACCAAGTAAACAAGAAAGATGGAAGCGGGAACGCCTTCGGATAAACCCTCCTTGGCTTCAGTGGCAGACTGGTCAGACTTCAGTTTTGTTTTTGTCTGATTTTAATGTTTGTTTTTACATCTTTGTACTTAAAAAGATCACCGAGCAGAAAACCTTGTATGTGCCCAAATAGCTTTTTTACATTTCAGTGGCGCCTTTTTAAAAAAAATTTAAACAAATTTTTTTTTTTTTTTACTGAGGTATAATTGACATTAGTTTCAGGTGTACAACATAATAATTCAATATTTGTATATACTGCAAAGTGATCACAGTAAGTCTAGTTAACTTCTGTCATCTTACATATAGACATTTTTTTGTGTGTTGAGAATTTTTATGTTTTACTGTCTTAGCAACTTGCAAATACGCAATATAGTATTATTAATATGGTCACCATGCTGTACATTAATTACATCCCCATGATTTATTTATTTTATGACTGGCGGTTTGTACCTTTTGACCCTCTTTACCCATTTTTTGGTGGTTCCTTTTAAAACTTTAGAAAGTGTGTTTTTGGAGGGAATTAGGAATGGGCAAGTTCATGCTGCCAGCCTCCAACCCTTCCAAGTTCTAAATTCTGAGTGCATACATTGGGCGGGGGCGGGGGTGGTGGGTGGGTGGGTGGGTGCAGAATTCCTGGATCAAAACTAATGAACCCAAGTTGATAAGACTCCTGGAACATCCTCTAGCTCTTCCAAATGTCATTTTGATAAGTTAATATCAGTGAATCAGAAACATCTGCACCAAAAATCCCCCTGAATACACAAGGGCTTAACAATTAAATGGAAGAATGTTTAGCGTAATGTGTTTCAGGTTTTAGCGAATCCAAAATGTTTTGAAAAACAGTTAAGTTCTTAAGACATGTTGAGAATTTAAAGGGCAGCTCATTCTCCCACCCCTTTTAAAAATGGGAACAGTTATTTCTAATCTTCGTACTGACGCCTGTTGCTCTTTATTGTTTGGGGTGGAGATTCTCCTGGAAGATGGAAGTCCACATGTCTGATCCCTGCAAACTGCTGTCCTACCCTTCCCCTAGCCATTCCTAGATTCGCTTGCTAAGCAGAGACCATGTATTTCTGGCAGAATTCTAAAAGTGAAGACAAAGCAGTGTTTGGTCCAATTGTAAGACCCACTCGTAGAGTTAGGTGGAGCGTTGCTGGTGCCGTGGATGTCCATCTTGCAATTTTCTAGAATTTTTGAGACTTTGTAGTACCGGTTCACCCTTTTTGATGGTGCTCATAGGAGAGCTGGCTCTTTAGGAAAAGAAAAAAAAAAGCATCCGATGGTCAGAGGATGAGCTGAAATCTGATGGATTGTCAGGAGGACAACAAAGCTCAAGTGTGGAAAAAGCTACAACAACAACAAAAAACGCCACCGTAAATAAAAGCCACACTGGGGCCAGTCCCCTCCAGCCTCCCTCTTATTCTTGGATACAGACTGTGGGCTCCTGACAAATGCCAACTAAGCAGATGAAAGTGATTAACGTGCAGTTCCCTTTCAAGCTCTTTTATTTGAAGAAGTTGTCCTATTTTATTGACTTTCAGTCTCGCCATCCTGAAATTTTAATCACCCCGGCACTGAGCAGACATCAGTGAGATCACCCAGCTTGTAATTCTATCTGGACTTGAAGATGAAAGAGGAAACCCTTGCACAGTCTCGTTCCTTCTGTGTTCCCCTTCAAGGGACACTGTCAATCTTTCTTAGGCTTCCTCAGTGATTGTCGTTTAATTTTCTTTATTGGTTGCAAAGTCTTGATTCCCTAAACTTAAAAAAAAATAAATAAATAAGAGCAATTAAAAGTGATGGAAGCATATGTGTAAATAGACAAGAATTTAGGAGACCACGTGTCTACCTCACTTTGGAAACAATGTGATTCCACCCCAAATTCAGTTCAGTACCGAAAATTAATATTTCCCAATAAGTTTAAGAAATCAAAATAATAATAATAATAATAATAATAATTAAAGCAGGGCTCTTCCCACTGTTTCTGAGCCCAAAAGTCTTGCCAGAGCAGAGCAAACCATGCTCTTATTTGAAACTTTGCAGTGATTCACATTCCGCTCCCAGCCTAAATCCCAAACCTCGGTCTGATCTCGTTTCAGATCTTAACTTCTCTTATTGATCTCTTTCCCACTCACCGTGTGCCAGCACACAGACCTGGTTCCTGCTTCAAGACCTTTAAGTGTCCTAACCCTAAGGAACCAGCTTATCTCCTTGGAGTGCCCCCCAAAACACAGGCATCGCATTATCCTGCTTTAATACATCCTAGCACTTATTGCTAGAGAACAACATACCTTGCTTGTTGTGAACCTTCCATCACTAAGCAATGAACGAATGCTCTACGTAGAAATGGCCTCCGTTCAGAAAAGATTTGCCATTTTCAATTTTTTTAAAAAAATGTTGGGCATTGCTTGGTTTGTACTGGATGTGTTAACATGCTCTTTGCTGTCTTATAACAGCTTGGAGAGAGTGTTTATTTCACAAATATTCATCTCTTTGGTGTGTAATGGCATGTTTGCCAAAGCCTAGTCTTATGGAGAGGTAGCGGGCCCAAAATCTTGATGCTATAGAATGAGGCATTAAATTCTTTAGATTTGCCCTTTTCAATCTCTAGGCTCTAGATAAGAAATTCTGGCTGAGTATGAGAATCAGAGAGCAAGGTGAAGTTGTTTTAGTCTTGAATCGCCTCTCTTTTGGGACATTCCCCTGACCGTGGAAGGTATTTTTTCTGGGGAGACGCCAGTGTCCATAAATGGCTGTCAGTCTGAAGACCATTGGCTGATACCCCCCTCCTCCCAAAATCCCAATCCCAAGCACATGAAGACATCATTGTCTACTTTGAAAAATGACCCTGGGCAATGTGTGACAATAAGATGACCCTCAGGAGTTGATGAGAATAAGTGTGCAGGTTGAACGTATATCATTGGAGATGTAATTAGCAGTGACCGAGAATGTCCTAGATTAGATTTAAAAATAAGTAAATAACTTCCAGAAACCATTGATCTTAATGGAATACTCTCCTCTTCATTTTCGTGTTTTATTTAAAAAAAAAAAGTGAATTAATATCTTCATTTTAGCAGAGATCATGAAGACAAATGTTCCTGCCTGTAATTGGAGAGCCTTGTTTCCCAGCCAGGATGCTGTCAGCGGTGAAAAAGCCCCTTTTATGTAAATGGAGTTTGTTCTTTCTATGTCGTGATGGTCTGAGAGGCTAGGAATGTTTTTTAAGGTTCATGACCCCTCCTTGACTAATTTTGTATTTGTCATCCAGCAATTAATGCAAACCCTTCTCGAATGAAGGCCGGGGGCCAGAGATGGCTAACTTCTCTCCGTATGATCAGCGGTTGTTGGCTCCAGCTGCCTTTGCAGTGACTCGTCTTACCTGTGGTTTCCCGTAGTACGTGCTGTGGTCAAGGTGCTTGTCTGGGGCTCTTTTTCTGCATTCAGACTATTTTAGGACCCTCCATGGGACTAACTGTTCCCTTCTGGTTTGTCACCGGCCTTTTTACTTGTCACTTCCATCACATGATATAACTCAAACTCCCACTGAGGCTTCCTCTGACGCTGAGGATCAAGTTCGAGAGCCTCACTTTTGTCTTTCAATACCCATCACTGGGGGATCTTTGATCCTTGCTACTCCAAAAGTGGTCTACAGGCCGAAAACAAGGGCAGCACAGGCCTGGCCTGGGAGCTTATTAGAAATCGCAGCCCCGCCCCAGGTGATGTAGTGAACACTACTACATCAAAATCTGCATTTTAACAAGAGCCAGGTGATTTGAATGCACATTAAAATTGAGAAGCACTTTCTAGAATTTACTGCTACCTCACTGCTACCCTCATCATCAGTCGTAGCCAACAGCTGGGTCTTGCTGAGAAGTTTCTCTCCCAGGCACTGAATCGAATGCTTTGTATACGCTGTCAAGAATATGTGATTTAATCTTCCCAACGTCCCTATGTGGGACACAACATCCCTGTGTACTAGTATCATTCACACTTGCAGAAGGGGAAACTGAGGCTCTGGGAGATCAGGTAGTTATTCAGGGAGTAAGTGGTGGAGCAGCCTGGACTGAGTCTGAGACACATTGCCTCTGGAATCCATGTTCCCCGTTACCGAGCTCAGCTCTCGGCCTCCCTCCCCCAACTGGCCTCCTGTTCTGCAGGTCGGTTCACTCTGAACGCACTGGCTTCTTTGTCACCAGCCTCTAAAACCTCCCTAAAGCAAAGCCATTTTGAAGGGGAAGCTGCTGTTTGGTGTGTTCTATAGAAAGAGCTCTGGGTCTTAGTAAGACCCTGTCCCCGATGTGGATGTGGGCTCTCTCAGCCCTCCAGAACCAGCTCTTTCTCCTTCCGGTTAACGAGGACTGCTCAGAGCTGCGGATATTCTCCCAGACGTGAGCTCCTTTCGGCTCTGTTGAGATAGAAGAGTGTCTTAGACTTGACCTTTGGGAAAATACCCACCTCTAGAGCTCCAAGCTGAGAACATGCAGATAAGGAGTAAGACTTTGGTCCAGAGTTTATCAGATCAGTTTATCAGTTTACCGATAACCCTTGTGCTCCTGGCAAAGGTTTAATTGTAGGAAGGTGGTGTGTGAGGACTGGCGGGGACACGGGTCAGTGGTTTTCACACTGATTACTGAACCGTCTGAGGGGGTGTTTCAGAGAAGGGCTGGGAGTTGGAGGTGGCCTGGCCTGAAATAGGGGTTCCATAGGCCCCTCCTCACTTTCAACCAATTAGCACAGACTTTCAACCTTATATCATTGTATATAATAAGCCCCAGGGTAACATTTTATTTAACTGGACTTTCCATACTTAAAATATTCTTTGCATATTAAACAACTGAACCTGTCCTACTCCATTCTTTGCAGCTGAGGCTGCTGACATTCAAAAAGGTGAATTGACTTCCCCAAGGTCACACACTGTGTTGGCTAAAAGCTATTTCTGCTGTTCCTCCTTGGAATGCTCAAAAGCTGGGCCAGCTGCCGAGTCTTCTGGGCGTTCGTGCCTCTGCCATCTGGGTCAGCACGCAGTGCAGCCAGCGGCCCCGCTGACCTGGCCATATTTCCCTTGCACCTGGGACTCCTCGGTGCGTGTTCGGAAAACGAAATGCGTTTCAGGTGGTCGGGGGCAGAGCCGAGTCAAGAGGTCACACATTCCCAGGGTTCTTCCTTCTCCCATGCAGTCTGTGCGGCTCCGTCTCTTTCCTGATATGTTTCTGCCTCGAAGTCAGCCTTGCAGAGAACACGAAGTAGTCTGGTAAGGGCAAAATAAAGCGGCTTGTCTCCCGCCCACGGGTCATGTTACTAAAAACCCCACTTGGAAAATGGGCATCTGAGGAACTTATGACCAAAAGGAGAGAATGGCACAGGGTGGCTGAGGGCGCTTTTTTTTAAAAAAAAAATCTGTGACAACACTGTCATTTCTCAGCTTTCAGGAAAACAAGCCAGCAAATAAATACACGAGTGAGACTAATTGACGACATTTCACAGTTATAATGGACATGTGGGTAATTTTCATCTCATCCCTCGTTTTGACTAGAAACTTCTTGACTTGACTTTGCCACAGATAGGCAGACTAAGAAGCAGTTTCTTTCTAAAAGTACCTGTCCACCCACCTACGTGTTCAATGCCTTCCTGATCTTTTGTCTGAAAAACCAGCTGCTCATCTCTGCCTCGTAAGTCTGTGCCCCAGAGACACGGCCCCAAAGCCTGGGCGATCAGGCCCTCTTGTGCGGCCAGTTCTACAGAAACGTGCTGTAGACGTCTGGGGCTTAGTTTCCCGTCTGTCAGCTCTTCCCCTTCTCTCTGCCATTCGCTTTACCTACCATTTCTATTTCTTTCTGGATGTTAGCTAGAGAGCCTCGCGGCTTCCTCTACCATTTCTATTTCTCACCCTGTTTCCTCTCCCTCTGCTTGTTCCCGGCGGGACCAACACATACGCTGGAACTGACATTCTTATTTCCGAAGAAATATTGAAGTCATGCACACTGACACTTCCAACAAGGGAAACTTAGATTCTTGCTTTGAAAAAGGCAAGTACTTAACTGTTTAGGTACATATGACCCCCAAGAAGTGGGAGGTAACTATTGGCTCTCAAGCCATTTAATCATATGTACAGAGATATTCTCTAAAAAGTCCTTTGAGTATCCTTTACGCATGCTGTTATTTAAAATTTTATCTTTGCTGCTTCTGTTCCTGGAAGATGGAGAAAATATTTAGCTCTTTCCCCCTGCAAAAGAGAATTTCTAAGAGATTATAAAAAGCCTGTCTAAAGGTAATAATTAGTAATGTGTAATGCTAAAGCAATTTACTGTCATCCTGGATGGTCTTTTTAATTATTTTCTGGGATTCAAATATTGAACTTGGTTTTAGGTAAATCTCCAGGGTAGAAAAATGGTTGTCTTGTAGCTGAGCATGTCAATAACCATGAAATGACATGAGAGAGGGGTTTAACCCTTGTCAGTTTGGCAAAAGTTCTTGTAAAGCTTCAGTGTGAAACATTACCAGGTGTACCTTATAGCAGGTTAAAATAACTACTCTTCGTGCTAAAGGAGTTCTTTCCCGGGTTCGCCTCAAGGTCAGGCATGTTGGATGCACATTCGTAAAACGGCTCACAGATTAATGCTCATCTTAAATGAAAGAGGAGTGTGTCACTTATTGTCACCATCCCTGGTTCTTGTTTTGTGAATTTAGCCATAATATGATCTTGGCAGAGAGCTGAAATCGTACACTTCTATTTGATTTGGTTTCCGCATTACCGTTTTTCCTATTTAGTGTGGTTCTATTGCCATTCCCTCTCATATGAATTCACTTAGAAGTGAACTTCATCTCAAAGAGAGATGACCTCGTAGCTTGCAACATGTGCTTACTCCAGACTAGTAACTTTCTCCAGGGCAGTACCATGCATTGCTTGGCTTGAGGCTGAATTCTTGAACTTTCTGTGACCGATTTAGATGAATTCAGATATATCTCTGGAGTCGAGGGCAGTGTCAGCTTACCCCTGAGTCATGGGGCTTTGTAGGGGATGTAGAGAAGCTGGAATAAAATCAGGACTCTCTTAGAGAAAGAGAGGAATGCATACTTGGTAGGCAGCCAACGGTGTCAAGTACAATTATATTCTTGCAATTTCCAAGGTCATCTGTTTTTATTCCTTAAGTATAAAAATACTCTTGGATGTTTTCAAAGCTTTGAACTAATTATTGGTCCTTTAAAAATTCATTCCCCCAAATTATACTCTTTGGCCCCTCTCCCCTCTCCTCGCCCACCCTTTCCACATAAGAGTCCCTTGAAACCTGGTGTCATGCCTGCTTCATCTGAATAGTCTTGATACTCATCATAGGCACAGAATGAATATTTGCAGAATACATACAATATAACTCATTCTCTGAATTCCTCCAGGGTTCAAGGACCTCCGAGTTTTATAAAACAAAACAAAGACCTACAAGAGTCTTGACATTAGTTGCCCAAGTTAGGGGGTGCCTCTTTTCTGCCCCATTTCCAGCCTTTGCATTTCACTTTTATTTTTTTTAAAGTCTATGATGATCATAAAGAGCGTGTTTTATTTTTTAACTCATCACTAATATACCATTACTTGAGGGTGTTTACCATATTTTTTATTAGATTGTCTGCTTATAGTTTTAAGCCTCTTAAGCTTTTTTTTTTTTCTCTGTATACTTCTAGGATAAGAGATAGGGAAAGGATGATAGAAAAGGGCACTTTAGCAGGTTCCGTATGTATTTACCGTGTTTCTTGCAATCACTGGAGTGGGTTGAACTTATTTGTTCCATTTAAAAGATAAAACATTCATCGGCAAGTGATTTTTCTAAAGTCTTTGTATTATCTATTACTGCTGTAATTAATTACCACTGACTTAGTGGCTTAAAACAACCCAGATTTATTCTCTTACGGCTGTAGGGGGGTCAGACGTTCAAATGGTTCTCATTTGGCCTAAATCAAAGCATCAGCTGGCCTACATTCCTTTTGGAGGCTCAAGGGGAGAATCTGTTTCCTTACATTTTCCAGCTCGTAGAGTCTGCCCGCATCCTGTGGCTCGTGGCCCCTTCCTCCATCTTCAAAGCCAAAGCATAGCATCTTCAGATCGCTCTCTGACTCTTGACTTTTCTGCCTCCTTCTTTCATTTTTAAGGATCTTTGTGATTATATTGAGTCAACCAAGATAATATCTCTATCTCAAAATTATTAATTACATATGCAAAGCCCCTTTTGCTCTATAAGGGGGTAACATAGTCACAGCTTCTAAGGATTAGAAAGTGGAACCCTCGGGGGCATTATCTGCCTACCACAGTCGTAGACCCATGTATCACGTCCTAATAGAGTTAACCTTCTGGTTTCTAGCCTTCTGTCTACACAGGAAAAGGGTTTTGGCTCCTTCATGTCTTCCCTGATACTTATTCCTTGGATGTTACTTATTGAATGTTGTGAAGAACTAACATCTTCTGTGACTGTGTGGACAAATGGGGGTTGCTAGGTGGTCGACAACTAGGATCGTAATGATACCGTGATTACGTAATGATACCGTGATTAAGTAATGGGGTGGGGGTGGGGGGAGGCAGTACCTTGGCAAATGAGACCTGTGAGTGTTAGAGATTTTAAAATATGCCCCGTAGCAGCCTGTTCCATGAACTCACAGTCTTCTAACTTTTTTCTTTTAGGCTTATGTACAGAAGTACATCGTGAAGAATTATTTCTACTATTACCTATTCAGATTTTCAGCCGCTTTGGGTCAAGAAGTGTTCTACATCACATTTCTTCCATTCATTTACTGGAATATCGATCCTTATTTATCCAGAAGATTGGTCATCATATGGGTTGTAAGTCTTACTATTACTTATGAATCACTAATACTTCAACAGCTACCTGCTTTGGTATTCAAGTACTTTGAACACATGTTCTTTTTTTTTTTAAAATTAGAGTTGTATTTTTACCTGGTTTACTTTGGAAAAATAACAGAAAAAAATTTAAAAAGCTTTGAACACAATTCGTTTCGTTTGCAAAAGCCATACAAACCTATGGATTTCATGTACTTTGGCTCTGAGAACCCACGAAAGACCATAAAGAGCATCCTCCCGTGAGGCCAATTTTAGTAAAATGGGTTGAAAAACTGAAACTAGAAGCTGTTGACTAATAATTTCAGTTGGTATTAAGAGACTGCTCTATACACATTGGAGAGACAAAAACATATAAGAAGGCAGGGCACTTCCTCTGAGGGCACTTCTGGTGTCATGGGGGCAGCTGGCATCTATGCAAAAACCCAATAGTTATGATTTCTTTTCCTTTTTTCTTTTTTACTTGTAGGGGATGGTGGATATTTGCAAGGCGGCAAACCTCGCTGCCAGCATATGGGCCAGATAGGCCTGGGTTCAAGGGCAGCTCAGCCACTGAATTTGTCTGGGTGCCCTTGTGCTCAGCCTGATCTTCCTCATCTGTAAAGTGGTGTTCATATCTCACATCTCCCAGAGTCGTTGTGCAGACGTTGAGAGGGTGCACGGAGCTCAGGGCCTGGCACGTGGGGGGACTCTACAAGTCACTACTGGAGGGCATGATAATCCATAGTGACTAGATTATGAAGGTGAGGGAGCCTCAAAGATCGACCAAGTATAAGGTCAAAGATTGTTTATCTGGAAGAGGAAGCTTCAGGGACAAGACTGCCCACACGGCTGGTCTCCTAACTCAAGATTCGGCACCAGAAAAAATGTTCAGAAGTGCTTGGTCGTGTGTAAAGGAATTGAGGCTCTGGTGTGGCTCCGCTCTGAGAAGCTGTGCGATCTTAAGCAAGTGGCCGCCCCCCTCTGGGCTTTATTTGTCTCATGTGTAGAACAAGTTAGAGTGGCCTTGATCGGGAGCCATAAACTCAAATGTCCTCAAAGGCAGGGGAGAGAAATAAAACAGTGAAGTCCTGGGTGGGAAGAGGTGGTGAGGGTTGGGGTGGAAGTCAGAATCACGGTGTGACCACAGAGGGCCCTGGGGAGCAGCTGTCCCTCCCTGCTCCACCTGTGACTGCTGTGAGGAAAAATGGGCCAGAGTTGCCAGATCTGTGTTTTGTGGGCAATCCCCCAAGTTTTAAACGTAGGCTTACTTTTAAAAAAACATTATGTGCCAACTGAACGCAGAACACTTGAAATCCAAATACACGAGGCCTGGGTCGAAGCCTCAGGCCTAAACAGCTAAGGCGCCTAGGGCTCATGGTTAGGGTTATTTGGCCTTGAATTCCTCCCATATTTTCTCCTTTTCTCTCTAAAACTACAACCCACTTCTGTCTTTCCCCATGCCTATCTCCTGTCCAGTCCTCTTCCGAAATCTAGCTTCTGTGTCAAAGAATGACCCAAAAATCTGCAAAGGATGTGCATCTTGCGCAGGGGCAGTGTTAGTGCCATTATCACTCGCCCCGTGGGAACCCAGCTTCTCTACCTGCAGAGCGGTGAGGGCCACTGGAGCAGGCGGGGTGTGGGGAGGACAGAGAGGGAGTGGGGAGCATTCATTCCGTCCTTAAGATTTGAAAATACGTGAAAGACCCGCAGTACTTGAATTTCTTCCTGTCATTTATTTTCTGAGATTCAAAAAAAAAAAAAAAAAAACATTCCAACTTTTACGGCGATTGAGTGGGATAAATGATTTTAAGTACCTTTAATAACCTTATAATGTGTATGCTCAGCTCAAGGCCAATTGCTCCTCCCACTGAGGGTGGGAAACTCTTGCTGAGGGGCCAGTAAGACCTTGAGACCTGATGGGAGGCAGTGGTGGGGGGACTCACGCTCTGGTCGTCCTTCTTGGTTGTTATTTTCTGCTTTGGAGTCGTCATTTCGGAGTGCTCGAAGGATTTCGTTTGAGGTAGAGTGATCCATCTTTGTCAGACAGTGAGCAAACACAATCGTTGCCCCAGTCAAAGGAAAGCGCGGCCGTCGAGTATGCCATTTGACCTGAGTTTTGGTGACATGTGACTTGGTTTTACAAATGAGTCCAGAAGGCTCCCACAGTGAGAGCTGCATGTTCCGTGCGGTCAGCCGTCTCTGTAAGGCAGTGGGTGCTCTCCTCGCAGGCCCCTGTAGAGGAGTGGAGGCCATAGGCCTGGAGGGGGAGGGGAGATAAATCTTGAGAGTGAGATAGAGAGACGGAAGTTGAGAGAGGTTGAGGGGGTGAGAGGGAGAGGTTGAGAGGAGGTGTTGATAGAGAAAAGTTGAGAGAGAAAGAAGCCTTTAAAAGGAAGGGAGGTGCTCTGCCCTACAGAGATGACCATGAGAGGTGCTTGGTTTGGCTCCTGCATTGAAGGTAGACAAAGAGAAGGGAAATTCCTGGAGGCGTTGGACTTGGAAGGGCAGCAGGTGGTGGAGCAGGGCAAAGTTCCTCTCAGCGCCCTGCTGAGGCAACCTCTCTCCTGAGTTAGCTGCCTCCTCAAGGGGTGAGGATTGAGAAATGTTAATTGGAGAAGAGGTAGAGCTTGAAGTCTCGTAACTTTAAACATCTTATCGCACCTGAAATTCTTTGGAAGGCACTTGCATTCAGCAGTGCCATTCCTCTTGTCAAATTTTATATTAATTTGACAGTTGTCATTAGATGAAGTCCCAACAGGTTTTATTGATTTTAAAAATCAATTGTTATATTAGGGGTGACTCATACTATCTGAAGCTGCTCATCAGAATTTATGGTTCTATTAACTGCTTTCTCATCACAATCATAATTGTTCCTCCCCTTCATTGTACATCTTTTATTGGCATCTTGTTATCTTTTTTCTCATCTTATTCGATCTAATAATAGTGGGTTAGCATTATTGTCATCATTTTATAAATGGGACAGTAATACTTAAATAATAATGGGCCATATCAAATGTTGAGCCCTCGGTAAATAAGCCATGCACTGTAATAGTGCTTTATATATTTTACCTCATTTAATCCTGCCAGCAATTTCGACAAGTGGTTACTGCCAGCCTACTTTATAGATTAGGAAACTGACAGGTAGAAAGATTAAATGATTTGCCCAGGATCACATCTGATAAAGAGGCAAAGTGGATGTGATCCCATCCCCTGAAGGCCTTCTGTGCTCGAGAGGGCCGCCATTGTTGTTTCTTAGAAGAACACAGCTAAATGACGTGAATTCACTGCTGAATTTTTAAGAAACGTTAAAGCTAAGTCTTCAAGCATTGAAATAATTTGCCAACATTCTCTTCTATTGCATATTTCTTAATGATTGCATTTCAAGTATGCCTGTATATCATGTTATAACTCTATATTCTGTCACACAAAAGATGTCTTGACAAGTCACAGGTATTTTATCCCAGAAAATTTAGATAAACTTTTGTTAAATTAGCTCTGAAAGACATCAATCAAGTCATTATTGCCCTCTTCGGTCACTTAGCAAGGTTTTTAACCTGTCATTGGATTCAACAGAACATTTGACATTAGGACAGAAAAGGCAGTGAATGGGTTATCTAAGTAGATGCTCATGAAAAGATACTGTAGATAGTTCTTCAGAATGAGGCACTGTCCAACTGAGTGACTGTCTGATCTCTTGGGGTTCCATTTTGGCATGGCGACAGCCCCACCAAAAAACAAAACAAAGGTTTTAAAATAGTATTGCCAGGTCTTAAAAAGGTTGGAGTCAATTTCATTAAAACTTCATGGTGTTCAGCTTTGTAACATGAGGCAAAATTCTCACTTTTTGCTAAATAAAGTTCTCCATTTCTTTTGTTAATAGCAATGCAAATATTGGTACCTCAATTGATCCTCGACAGACACATTTTCTCCGTTTTCATGACATTTTACTTATTTATATTCTGCCTCTTTTTACAGATATTTCGTGGCATTCAAGATGGGAGGTTCGAAAAAAGGGGAAAAGTAGATGAAATCAAAATTAGGAGGAATAAAAGTAGAATAGGATATTAAGATCTAGTCCAAAGTTCAGTGTGGCTTACTGATTCAAAGTTGAGGCCACAAATTTTGCTTTGAACTTTGATCAAACCGAAATGAAATTACATTATCCACTGGGAAATAAGAGACACATTTGTAAGAGAGGAAACCTTGTCCTGTCACATAGGATTAAGAAAAGCATTATGGCCAGTGACGCATATTGCTACATGATTTTCTTAGAAATATTGCTTGGTTTTAGTCCCCCTCCCTTGTGTGAGAGTACTCATTTTTATGCTTCCTTATGAGCTTTGCGTGTGGTCATTTTTTTTTTTAAATCATTGCTAATTTAAATGATGAAAAATGGCATCTCGGTTCATTTTCATTTCGCATATTTTTAGTGTGGATGAAAATATTTTCAGATTTTTATTAGCCATGTGTATTATCTCTTTTGTGAAGTATTTGCCTTTTGAGTATTTTTAATTTTTAAGTTGATTTCCACCAATTGTTAATGCACAATGATACTGAGTGATTGATTTTCTGTGTCTCAGAGGAAATATGTCTTTATAGATAAGATTTTTAGAAGTTTGAAGCTTTGAGAAATGGTATATGGCTTTTTAGTATCATCAATAGTGACCTAAAAAAGTCCTTTGAAATTGAATTTTAATGCTTATATGTTGTATGATCACTTTAGGGAGGCACAGACCTCACCATTCCCTATTGTCTTACTCTTTGTGACCTCCTTAGTTCTTTTAAGGTATTTGAATTTAGGACTCATGTCTTCAGGCATTTAATCTTTCTGGCCTGGTTCCCTGATAATAAAATAGTTTACTGACCAGGCCTTAGAAACCCTGATTCATGCCGCCTAAACTCCAATAAGGTTAAAATTTGTCTTTGAGTTTTTCCTTGCCTTTTTCCCCCACTTAAAAAAAAAAAAAAATTACCTAACATCAAAAGATATATTCTCCAGCATCCTAACCTATGTATGGTTACCGTAAAGTAATTGTTATCATATCCAAACTGTTCCAACAGTTTTTCTGATTGACTTGAAGCCCTGGGTTGCTTTTGAGAGTTTCCAGGTAGGGTTAATCTCTCTTCTAATAATTTATGCCTTTTGATGATCTTCCTGACTAGAAGCAAGGAGTGTCCACGGGCAGGAGGCTGGGGGTGGGGGCCGGGGTGGAGGGTGTTCTGCTTCCACCTCTGTCTGCAGCCTTGAGGTTTGGTCAGAAGTTTGTTTCCTGTAACACCATGAAAGGAACACAGGGCTGATGTTTTTAGTAGTGTTTTTTTTTTTTTTTTGCTTCCCAGAAAATGAGACCAGTCAAACCAGCTCGGGAAGGGAGGATCTGGTGTAAGCGTATGCAGAACCCCGTAGAAACCAGAACCTCACAGGAGCCGGTGAACAGCTCAGGCGTCTGCGGCAATGAGGCCGTCACACTCCACATATCTGCTTCAGTGCCTCCTGTTGCCAGCTGGTCACTTGCCAGCTATCTTTTAGTTCATATTTTCAAGACGGTCTGACCCAGCTCATTGAGTAATATGACTGCATCCAGCTTGGGCCTGTGTATGCACGGGCTGCTCTTGGTCTAAACAGCTGTGTTGTGGGTGGGGAGAGAGACAGTTCACTGGGGCACAGAGGCATAGGCCGGGTCGGAATATCAAGAGATTTGGATTATAGTGCTAGCTGTGAACTTTGCCCTAGACATTTCATGATTCTGGCCTTCATTGTCCCTAGCTTTAAAATGAAAGGACCCAGCTAGAGCATCCTTGAGGCTTGTCACATGGTCGTGAGCCTTTGGATATGGTCGTTATGTGACACTTGAAAGAGGTCCGTCCATGGCAGGGAGTAAGAGACAAAAAGCAAAATTTGGGCAGGATAACAAAAAATATATATAAATGAAATAGAAGGCGTGTCATCTTTTTTTGCGGACTGACTGCCGATGTGGCTGTACTTCTTTAGTCTTGTGAATCCCCTCAATATTAGACAGTGTATTTGAAATGCATATTCAATCCATCGTTAAATAATTGTTAGGTTGTTTGCTGTTTTGAATTAATAAACCAGATCAGAGGATTGCTTTAAAAGAAAATGCTTAATTGCTTGGCGAGTATAAATTCCACTTTTTTGCACAAAATCCTGGAGGTAAGGAAGCCATAAGGGCAGAAGATTTCTTTTGGCAGGTCCTTCTGTTCATACCCTTCCAAGTCAAATTAACTGCTTTTGGAAAGCTCAGGCTGAAAATGACGGATGTCACATCCCTCACGTTCCGATTGTTGACAACCAGCTAGCTGATAACTATCATACAACACAGACCCCTAAAATTTACATTTAAACTGTGCCTACCATCTAGATAGTGTCTAATTGCAACAGAGTGTAGGGCATTATTTTATGAAACATCCTCATCAGTTTGTTAAGAAGCGACCTTTGTTATAATATGTCAAAATGCAGTGGTGTCTCTGGATGTGGGCAGGCTGCCCGGTAAGGGAAGAGAGGAAGCAGCCTTCCCCATCATCCTCGCAATTCACGGCCCCTAGACTGGGGTCAATTTTAGTGCCAAAAGATGCCTTTAAATGTGATTATCTCCTAATCCTCTGTTTAAAACACTACCACCGCTCACTTCAAAAGATTGCCCTGCTTGTTAAATTGGTTCTTGCTTGAGATTAATGAGTCTTGAAAAGTATTCAACAATGGCCAGATTGTAACCCTCGCTGGCTTGCATTGAACGGAACAGAATTAGGCGTCAGAGATTCTGCCCAGTGCCTCTGAAGTAGAATCTTGTAATTTAGCCTTAGTTAAATATTAAGTAAATGTCTCTAGGGGGTGTGTTGTGCAAACTGTATTGGTTTGGTTTTGAAGCACAATAAAGAAATCTTTTGAGTTTAGTATAGGTTTAAAAAAAAAAAAACCTTTAAACTGGACTCCTATGGTGAAATAGATAGATTTGTATCTCTTTAATTATCACCATCATTACCCCAAAAATGGTTTTCTACTGTCTTTTATGATGATGACTGGACACTGTACCCACATTTGTTTAAAACTCTCTTGCAATGCCCCCCCACACACAACACACACACTACTACTACTACTACTGGTGCTGCTCCCAACCCTCTAGGACCGCCATGATGGTTTTTGGTTTGGTGTTGGTTTGGTTTTGATTGGGCAGAATTGTAATCCTCACAGAGAGAAAGCATCACCCTCCGCCTCCCCGTACCCCCCCAGGCATCTCCGAATTTACCTCCTGAATGTGTGATTATTTTTACGTTTACCTGGTTGTCACATTGAAACACCAGGGCCTGGAGGCAAGATGTCTCTAAGGATGAAATTAGATTGAATCTGCTAAAATGATGCAAAAAAAAAAAAAAAAAAAGTAAACATTTCATGCAGACTTTGGATGTGCGGTTTGTCTTTCTCCTCTCCCTTCAGTCGTATTGTAGCTTTTAATGTCTTTTCAAGAAAAGTAAATAGCATTTGCAAGGTCACATCCAGACCCGAGACCAAGGACCATCCTGGCAGGTCAGAGCGTAAGAACTCAGCTGGAGTCAGGCTGCCAGGTGGGATTGGAGCTGCTCTCCCCCCACTGCCTCCAGGCCGGTCAGGTCCCTGGGGATCCTTACCATGCACCCTCCTGGACTGAACTTTGTCCCGGATTCTCTCCCATTCATCTATAAAACAAAAGAGAATGAGCTAATCATAGGCCAGTTTCATTATTCAGATGAAATTCTCAGATAAAACCTTAACAACTCTTTCTTTTTTTTTTTTTAACCAATCAATTCCACTTGCAACCGAGGCTTCATTCTTGCATAGATGCCGTTCTCCTAGCAGCTGGGTCCTGAGCCGCCTCCACAAGCCAGGTGCTTTACATAGGGAAGCCCGTTTCACAGATGAGAAAACTGAAACCCAAAGTATTGAAGGGACTCACCCAAGGGGATACATCCAGTGAGTAGCTCAGGTAGTGTTCGCACCTGGCTCTCTATCTCCCAATGCCATCTGTTCCTTTCTACTGTACCGTCTTGCTTCAAATGGCTAAAGTCTACCTCCCCTTCCCCCCCATCCAATTATTCAGAAATGCGCTTGGCCTCTTTGGTTGGAAAGGCTCTACATATCATCACAGTCTTATTCGCCAGTGTCCTATATGGCCGGCAGCCACGAGTCACAGATTTCTCTGTCCAATTCTCTGCACTGTGGTCCCTGTTGAGTTCCCCCACCCCAGTTGTCAGACTTCATGTCCCGGACTTTTTACACTTCCCCAGAAGGCCAGGGCATCCCAGGGACCTAGGAGGGTGGAGAAGGACTTCGGTGCCTTTGTCTCAGGACTGGAGGCCTGAAGAGAACTGCCTGCTAATCCCGGGGCCTTGTCATGCTGAGGCCCGCGGCCCTACTTCCTATCCTATTTTGCAAAGCAGCCAAGTGGAAAAGAAGGAGCGAGGATGTGAGTGGCCCATTGTCCCATTAGGAGGTGGGGATTTGACCCGAGGGGGCCTATTCTTGCCTGAGGAGACAGAACCTCCTGGGGAAGGCTTGGCATTTTTCTTGTCAATGTGCCTGGTCCTCCCCAGGCTTCTCGCCAAGGGGTGTCTTCATCTGTCCTCCTCACGTGCCCGTCCAGCCCTCCTGCGTGAGGGGTGAGGAGCCTCACATTCCTCAGCGGCTCTCATGTAGCTTTTGGGGATTGGGAAATGTCCCCTGTTATGGGAAGGGGAAGGAAAGTCTTTCATCTGTGAAGTGCTTTTCCAGTTTACAGCTGGAGAGACCATACTTTATTCCGGCCTCTGGAATCTTCTGGAAGTTTGAGAGCTACTAGTCTTAATTAGACCAACCTAGTCTTGTTAATTTAATGGCTGTCATCTCTCTTCTTGTCTCTCTTTTTTTTTTTTTTGGCAGTAGTGCTGAGGCTTCCCCAGAGGAGCCTTTTGTAGCTTCTCCTCCCCAGTGCAGATGACATGGGACACCCTCTTTAACGAGAGGCCCTGCCCCCAGATACCAGCTGTGACCATTCCTTCCCTTCCGGGCCCAGCCGCCACCAGACACCAGACCCTTTTGGCCCAGTGGCCTCACCTGGGCATGCACAGCGGCCATGGGGTCTGCACGATGGCCGCGGGCCCTACATTTCCTTTGGGGAAGTTGGGCCTCAGCCATCTTAGGGTTAAACTGGGAAACTGAGACTTCCTGCCTCGACTCTGACTACCAGAGTACCAGCCCTCTCCCTCCGGGCTTCTGGCCTCCCACAGCCGTGCCGGCCGTCTGCAGGTGTCTGAGGCCCAGCCGTGGCCCTGGTGTGTTGTCCTTGCTGGGCCGAGTCCAGCTCGGTGCTGTTAGTACGTTGCCTGTGAGGCGGAGTGAAGGGTCCTAGACTCAGGGCTATGGACATTTGTAAGGCGAGGAAACGACGCGAGGAGGCCAGCCCAGCTGACGTAGCCAGTAGGGAGCAGAGTCAGGATTTGAACCCGTGACTCGTCCTAGACGCCTGGCCATGAACCACTGCCTTCTGCACTAGCCTTTTCCCATTATTATGTTAAATATACCTTGGCTTTTTTTTTGTGTATTAATGTCTCATATTTGTCTCATTTTCTATTTTACAAGCAGTGAACCACATTAGTATACAATTGAAAAAGTAAGATGTTCCCTAAACCTAATTTATTGATTTGAGGGTAATTCACTATTCCCATCTGTTTATCTATCATCTATGCAATGTTCGATCGCAGCTTACCCTTTATATGCTCCTTGGTGATGAACGGTTTGAGGAATGGGATTGGGATACTCATGAATCTTCTCGGCTACAAGGAAACATTGAATCAAAGGATGATTTGTTTGCCTTAAGAGATTTAGGAGATTTGGATTCTAAGCCAAGTGAAAAGTGTGCCACCTCTGTTTATTTTACATAGCATGTGTTTCAGTAGTAACATAATAGAGTGAGAAGCCTTCTGAGGGGCGTGGCCGGGCTGGATGGCTCTGAGCTTACGGGCTGTACAGGGCTGTACACGTGTGCAGTCAGTTATAGTCCAAAGTTTACTGATAACTAGCCAAATGGTATTTACCTCTGCACCTCAATTTGAAATCTGTGAAATGCAGAGTTAAACAAAATGATTACAGGGCCCTTCTTATTCTGAAAGTTTTACGATGGTAAAAACATTGATGCATTTTTTAGGATATTTAGCCTTTTTAATAGTATGTTCTGGCCGTAGCAATACATCTGGCCCTATGAAACTTCTCTGGAGTGACCTCCCTGCCAGCACACACACACCTCGACCTGGTTGGCTCCTATCAGCTTTTGGGGGGTCTTGAGAAGCAACAGTTAGTGGTTCTTAGGAAAAGGGTGCTTTGGGAGATAGTTGGACCCACCCCAGGATCTGAATCACTAGGAGTCACACTTGGCCTTGAAAATGCAAGCCAGGGGATAGAGGGACTCGATGAGCTTTCAGGATTCTCCTACTGCAGGCACATAGCAGTGGCAAACATGATGCCCACAAATCTTCCTCTGAGCTCTCATGTACATGCGGGTTTGTGTGCGTGTGTGTGTGTGTGTGTACTTATAAATTCATTGTTTGCATTACATATGCTCAGCTTTAACTAGAAAAAGATGTTATGTTTTTGTTCCTTTTAAAATTGACTTTCTTCTGGCATTCGCAGGCACTGAAATCAGAAGAGAAAAAAAAGTCTTGTTCAATTTGAAAATGTTTTTCAAATACATAGCTATTTGACTCTAAGGGATGGGAAACAGCATTCTGACAGTTTTTCCAAAAGCTCTAACTTGGAAATTAGCAAGTATGGGCAGCAGTAAACATGCTTCCTTTTAAACTAACACTGGTAAACAAATAAAGCCTAACTGAGTGAAATAAGAAAGCTGATTTCCTTAGTTAGGCCATAGAAGGCTCAGTCAAAGGAGAAAATTAAACTCTGGAGTTAGTATTCACTCCACAATCAATGCCACACCTGTATCCAGGCTGCAAGTAGAATGTGAGCCCATCCCAGCCGACCCAACCCCATCCGCATGAAGGCTTCTCAAACCTGGGCTATGTGAAATACAGGTTGAATAGTTTTCAGTGCTTGTCTACATAATTGGGAAAAATATTTAGCTAGAAAGAATGGACACAGGGGAATAGTCTGAAAGTCTCCATTTTTCTCTAGCCAACAAAGACCACAACATGGCTATTTAATTAGAATTCATTTTTTTAAAAAATGGCGGCTCACTCACTTGGTTAAGCATTCCAGACATGCTAAAGTACTTTGAGGCTTTTGCCTGTTGGGGGCTGAATAAAGAAATTTAAACCTAGATTTGTACTGAAGAAAGCTTTTAGAACATAGGAGACTGAGTTTTATGCCTTTTTTTTTTTTTTTTTTTTTTTTTTTTTAAGGCTCCTAATCTACAAAGAACATTTGACTATTTGCCTTAGGGGGCAATCAAAAGGGTGTGTCTTTGACACTGAAAGGATTAAAGCATTAAAACTCTGCCAAGAGCCTGAGTTTCAGAGAACCAGGTGCCTGTCTTATTTAAAGCATTATAGTTGCCTAACAGGATGGTTAGGATTAAAATATAAAGAGTTGTACACAGGACGGCCTCTGGTTCAGGAAATATGCTTGGTAAATGGAACAGAGGTTTGTGATGGAAATTCTCCTAGAAAACTGTTGGTGAATGAACACCCGAATAAAAACACAGGCGATGTTAAATATTCTTTTGAGGTCCCCTAGACATTTAACGTTTGCAACCTAAAATTCTGAGATGATGTGAAACACTAGATGTCGATACAAGCGAGGAAAAAAAGCGTAGTAATCTTTTGACGGCATCTCCTAAGACATCTTCTGAATCTTGTGTTTTTGCAGATACATCAAGCTTAGGTCTCCACTGTAGTTTTTCATTTGGGCAGGGGGGTCTTATAACCGTGAACATAATTCATTAGTCATTACTACCAGCATCTTGTTCCTAAACTATGTCTAGACACACGGTAACACAGTCTTAAAAAAAAAAAAAAATAGAAGAAGATTAAAATGTTCTTGTCTTTCAAGATGCTGAGCTTGTCCTGGAGTGTAATTGGTCTCATGTCAGCTCATCACCTCTGCTCTGAAAACAGCTAGGCATAAACAGACTCTGTAGAAATAGGTTCTGTAGCATTTCTGTATTTAAAATATGATGTCAGGAGCATGTAAGTAGGAAAAAAATATGTTCCATGAGTCATTATTTGTAAAAATGTTTTTTAAAAAGATGCATACAACTCCACAGATGGCATAGCACCTCAAATATATTCTTACCTCAATCCAACATCAGTTTCGTAAGATATTCATACCTACGTTTACACAAGATGAAACTCCGAATGAGATACTAATAACGCCCAGATCTCGTTCTCAGTCTAGCTCTCGTCTCTGTGATACTGCATCAGGCCTGAAAGGCTCTCTGTGGGACAAGTGAAGAGTGTTTGGAAAGGGCCGAGCAGACTAGATCGTAGGTGGAAGAGGTAGAGACAATATTCACAGATGGGAAAATGCACCCCTAATGAAAGTTCACGAATGCTGACCTTAAAAATAGTTATTTTACCAGCAAAAATGAGTTGAGTCAGGAAGAGCAGAGAATTGTCCTTCAGGACATGCAAACTGTGGCGAAGCCATGGGCAAGTCCTGAGAACGAGGAGGATTGTTCTTTTCCTGCGAAAAGGGCAAGTTGGGAGGAGCTGTGATAAAGGAACAGTCATTGGAGGGAACAGGGAGTTCGAGGTGAAATGGCTCTTCGTTGGCTGGGTTGTGACGGCCTCTCATTAGCTGGGCCATTGCTGAGGAGGAAAACCCTTTCTCCCCCATGCTGGGGTGGTGAAGTGGAAAACACCTTCCTGTTGGAGAGGCGAGGCAGGTGTCTTCCTGTCTGGGGCAATCCAGGATGAGCGGCAGGGAGTGAGAGCCAGTCCACCCCCCAGGCCCGCCCTACTCTGATCTTGGTTGAGGTCTCCTTTATTCTCACAAAGAGGAGCAATTGTATAACTAGTCACTCTAAGATATGTTAGGTAAATTTGAGCAGGATTTAAAGACATTTAAACATTTGGTAAAGATGACCTTTTCTTTCTTTTTTTTCATTTTGAAGGAAAGTGTGCATCATTTCTCTCTGCTGAAAGTTCCAATGTCAGCTTCTCAGAAAGCAGCATTTCTTCAGCTTTCCTCATTCATTCCTCCCTATAAAGAAAAAGCCCCGTCTGCCCCATATTCGAGCACTTACAGATCTCACAGAAGGGTCTCCCTATTGCAATAATCCCTTCCCCCTCTTGCAATAATCTTTTCAAAATAAGCCCATCCTTACTTCTTAAGTCCAGATTTGTTTTTTTTATTTGACAAAGAAGCACGGAGAATTCAGTGCGGAGTACCTCTGCACAGCCCTCTTTCCAATATCATTTTATGGCAAAATTTACTTTTTGTTTACTCTTTTGTACCGCAGAATACCTTTCAGGAAGACATCTGAATTCTTCTAACCAAAGCAACATACGAATAACAAAGAAAACAGTATCCACTTGGGAAGGACAGCTACTCAGACACAAAGTGGCTTCCTAACTTCATTTTTATAGCTCCCGAAGCACAGCCATTGGATTCAACTATGTTCAAATGTAACTACAAAATTACCTTCCACCACCAACTTAAACATTACTTCTTGTTTTCTCTCACTTGATATATTTTAGAGCTAGCTTTCCCAGAATTAATGAGATCCATTGAGAATTTGCTGTGTAGTACTTCCTTCTCAACTGTGTCTGGCTAGTCTATTACCTTGTTTTATTATTCAAACAAATAAATAATTCACAAAGAACACGAGTGTTAAGAAGTGCAATAGCATTTTAAAATAATATATCAAAATCCATTTTGATTCTATCTGGACACCTAGGTTGTTAACTCCATTGAATACATGTTCTACTTTATGTACTGATTAATTCTGGAACATTAATTTAATCAATTGTATTATCAGGTCTGTAGTAATGAATCATACAATATTTTTTGCACCCTTGTAGCATACCTTAAAAGTTATAAACTAGATGTAACATTATGTCGAAGAAGCTACGTAGTATTTTATATTAGATTCTTAATTATCTCCTAAAGTACCAGCTACAAGCTGTAAATCCTAGATTACTTACATATAAGTGACTTGTTTACTCTTATTTTTTGCATGAGCTTGGTAAATTCAAAAAGCAGGACTTTTCAAACAAAACCCTTAAATGATCTTTCTTAACGCAGGGAGACATGAAGCAGAAAAATTACAAAATAAACACAACCAAAAAAACAACAGAAACAGTCCCCGTCCATTAGGTCTTTACTTCTCAGATCGATATGTTTTCTAAAGCAGTGAACAGAGTCTAGTTCTCCAGTGAGCCACAGTTTGTGCATTTATTCATTTAGCACAGATTTTTATTCTATCCTGGGCCCTGGTGATTTTTTATATTTCCAGCATCTCTGGAAGCATCACCCGAGGTCGAGCCTGCATCAACTTTACTTCGCACTATCATATTAACCTTCTAATTCGCCTCTTTCTAGCTATTCTTCTGCTTTTCAAGTTCAGCCTCCCCACAACCTGCAGAGTGACCTATCTCAAATGCAAATATAACCATAAATCACTCTTTAAAACATATTAAGGTCCAAAGCACCTTAAAATGACCTTTCATAATCAGTCTTCTGCCGAAATCTCTACCTCTAGCCCTTCTTCCTACCCATTCTCTTCTGTAGAATCACAGAACTCCTGCTGACCCCTCGCCCCAGCTCCCATCCAGTCCCTGCTTCTTAGACACATCCATTCTCTACCGCATGCTTCCTTCCTAGCCTTGCCCCTGCTTGGCTTGCTGTCGCCGGTTCCTGCCTGCTATTAGTCTCAGGAAAAGCCATCCCAAACCTTGTATTATCTACAATCCCTTCTAGGTAGATCTTTATTATTCCTTGAACCTGGCACATAGTAGCAACTTAATAAGTATTGAGTAAAATAAAGGCTTTTCCTACAAAGATGATTTAAGAGTTGTCTCCCTATAGGGGACAGACATGTAAAGAAGTAATTGCAGTTCAAGGTGCTAAAGATACATGAGAAAAATCGGCAAAGTACTAAAGTGGCAGCCCAGAGATCTTTTAAAATGGAATTATTTCCCACCTGAAATGTTCCCCACCTAAGATGTTTCCCAGTGGCCCCGATGGAAAGTCAGGACACAAATTTGGTTGTGATTCCATCAAAGTGTGAAAGCAGTGATTCTCTAAGTTTCTGAACTGCTAAGGAATCTTCGAACCAAAAACCAGGTTTTATTCACCTTTTAAAAAGAGCATCACAATTCTTTTTTACCTTGTAATTGGTGAGCAACTTTAAAATTCATTTAGTTATTTATTCAGCAAAGATCTGACAAGGGCCTATTATGAAATACTCGGCTAAGTGCTGGGGAGTAAGCAGTAAACCAGACAGACGGCATTCTGCTCTCCCGGGATTTACTTGTAGGCGAAACAGATGTAAATCAATACAGCAATGAAAGATCGCATGATTATTGTTTAGGCCACGATCGGGCTTAGAGCGGAGACCTGCTTTAAGGCAGGTGGTAGAGAAAAAGTACCGTGTGCTGGTTTCATTTAACTTAAGGCTCGAAGGATGAGGCGGCGCCAGCCAGGTGAAGGGTTTTGGGGGGAGAGTTCTAGGCCGATAGATGGAAAGAGCAGACGCTGTACCCGACTCTGGACCTCGAACAGGCCTGGGCATCCTCTCAGCTCGGGGATGGGGCGGATCGAATAAAAACGTGTCGTCTAAGCGCAGGCGGGGCAAAGTCCTACGAAGGAAGATGAACGCAGGGACGAAGGGAGAGATGGCAGGCGGCCGTGTTAGGCGAGGCGGTCGGGAAGGGTTTTCCAAGGGGCCTGGCTTTACGTAGAGTTTTACTTATAACTTGTGTTTCAATTGTCGTGTAGATTTTAAAAGTGCGAGGCCACCTTTGAGTTGGTCTTCTCCATCTTTGAAATGAAACATTCGCTACGATCCAAATCCGGTAAGACATTTCAGTCGTTTTGTTGAAACGTGTTCACTGTTCCCTGTCCTATGGGCCTCAGCCTTCCAGTGAATGTGGACCCTGCAGAGACCAGAGCTCAGAAAGATGAGGGCGGATGTCACCTGGAAGGCAGGCGCTGGCCGGCTCAAGCCCAGCCTGTCTCATAACCAAGGGTCACGGGGAGGTTAGAGCCCCCTTTCAGTCCTGTTGGGAACGTGCTGCGGTGGGAGCAACAGCCACCCTTAATTGAGTTAATCACTCACTGGCCAACTGGACAACCAGTGGCGCCTTGCTCCCTGCCCTTTCGCTTCGCCGGGGCCGTCCGGCCTCCCTCCTTTGCTCCCTGCAACGAGCAGGCGCCAGGCGGGGGACCCAGTGGGACTCCTGCCCTTCCCACTCTAACACTGGCCCTTTAGGAAGAGACTCATCTGACTCCGGGGGAGGAGAACCGATCCTTCTCTGCCTGGGAGGAACTTGGTAAAGACACCCGTCCTGCCAGAGACAAGGAGGAAGCAGCAAACACGGGGGATGAGGGACAAAAGACTGTTTTTCCGTGGAAAGTCATCATTGTGGCCAAAATGAGAAGGAAACTAGAGAGTATTTCTCTGTCTACAGCCCTTTGTCAGATGCAACGTAATCTTAGTTTGTAGAGTATTTTCATCCGAAGGCATGGTGAGTGACATTGTTTCTGACTGAGCTCTAAAAGTTGGTATCATTATGTTTTTAGGCCCTTCTGTAAACCTGAGGTCTCCTGGCACAGAGCCTTGAAGAATCAGTTCACTGGTGCCCGGGACTAGACCCTAGAATGTGACGTTCATACCTTGGGCCAGACTAGGACTACGTCTGAACCCTTTGGCTGGCAGAAAAGTGTTATGAGGGGGTGGAATTAAACCCCAGGGTCCAGGGAACTGTTCGCTCAGCCCTTCTGCCTGAGAGGCGTCCTTCGTGAGGTACGGGAGCCTCCTTCTGTCCGCAGGGCTCAGGTACTGTCTCACGTGCAGCTGAGACTGTCACAAGGTTCAGACATTTCCCAGGACAGAAGTTACAGCTCAGACCAGGGCCAGTTGCTTTCGCAAGTGAGGCGTGAGGTTCTGGTTCCCCGTGGTGGCGATGATGGAGGCGGGCAGGGCAGCGGTGCAGCCATGATGGTGCGGACCCCGACTCTCCCCCGAACGTGTCTGTTTTCAGTTTAGAAGGAGGAGAAATGATAACCAGAAAAGTTGGGGAAGCGAGGGGGCGCACAGTGAGGAGTAAATAGAGGTACTGATAGACACACAGCTGATTGGGGGTGCCGTGGAGGGAGCGCCCTGGGACGTCTAAACTTAGCAAGCAGACTTGGCAGCCACCGCTGTCTGTGGCCATCATGCTGTCTGTCAGTTGTTTGAAATGGGCATGAGGTTGGCTCTGCCCAGTGTCGATAGCTTGGCCCGTGGCATCAGACCAAAAGTGGAAATAGCTGATGTGTAAAGAAATAGGAGGGTCCGACTGTCCGTTCCCCTCATCAGCTGAGCGGATACATGTCCAGGGCACTTTCACCGAGAGCTGACATCATCTGCGCCGTCGTAAGTGAATTTGCTTCCCCACATCCTGTGATTATGGCTCTCATGATTTGGTTAGCCTGCATATCGAGTTTTGATTCTCATGCATTTCCTTAGCTCTCCATTTCCTTCCCAGACTCTTAACTGGTAATTCACTTTGCTCGTGGCCTGCTGCCCGACAAAGCACCTCGTCAGGAGATGGTGCTTCCCGCCCCCACAGATGCTGTGCTAGCATGAGACAGTGTGGCCAGCAGTGTCACCCTTTAGAGACAAAGTCCACGTGGACCTGAGAGTTTGGGGCCGATCCTCTGCTATTCTTATCACCAGTTGGTGTTCAATTATTTGCCAACTAAGAACTAGGAAAATGTGGGCATGCATGAAGAGAACCCGATCCAGACAGACGGAAGGCCCCTCACCTTTGAACTTTCTCAACTAAGTGTTCGTTTTTTTCTTTTAACGTTGCTTTGATGATCGGAAATGGTTTTAATCCCTGGGGGTGCTGCAGCAGGAATTGTGGCAGCCGGCACCACAAATCCCAATTTCATCCCGTACAGTGCAGCTAATTTGGTCACGTGAAAGGCGAGCCACGGAGACTCGGCTGACTGTAACTCCGAGCTGGGGTAGATGAGGTGGCCTGGCTCGATTCCTTGGAATCCTTAATCCTTTCAGAGAGAAACCTTTTTATTATATTTCTTCTGAGTGACCACCTTGCAAATCTTTTCTGCCTTCCGTAAGAATGTAGACTGACAGAATCATGGAGGCAACCTCCAGCTCCCAGTTTCTTTATTTTTATTTTATTTTATTTTATTTTATTTTATTTTATTTTATTTTATTTATTACTTTATTTTTTTCCCAATTTCTTAAACATTAAAAGCCGTCTCTTTACATCAAATGATCCAGCACTGATCGAATATATAACTTGTGATGGCCTGAAAAATGTAGGTGTTCAATGTTAACCACCTATAGCCTAAAATCAGACTTGTGGTCTGCGGGTCAGCATGATGGCCGCCACCCCGGCCTCAGCACCCTGAGACCTCCTCATACACAGACGCCGTCATAGAAGGACGGGGGGCGCAGGTGCGGCCACCCTTTCTCTTGTCTCAGGATAATTCAAGACTAGATGCTCCCTCGAGCTCAATATGTTTCAAGGAATACTGAGTCTGAATACCATTTTAATGACAATCTATGCTCTTTATGACTAATTTCCTCCCCCAGAAAATTGAGACACATAAAAAAAGAACCCAGTGGTTTAGTCTGCAGAGCTGTGTTTTGTTTTTAAGGGTTTGGCTTTTGGCGATGGAGGTAAACGCATTTGTTTTTGTGAGCCACACTTTTAAGATAAATGCTTTCTCAGTCTCGACGACGAAGCACAGGTTCACCCAGGTACCACTGGAATGTCCCGAGCTTCAAGAGAGGCCTGCGCAAAAATTCCTCATGCCACCCTCACGAGTCTTCCCATTTGCTCGGTGCCTTCGTAGAACACGAGTGACAGAATTGTGGGGACATTTGTGAAGTGTGGAAGAAATAGGGAAATCGGCCCCGGGGAACTGGGGGATGGACCGATTTCCCCATTTCATCCGTGTGTCACGTGATGCTCCCTTTCTGAGCGTCACGACGCCGGCCCAGGGTCAGGACGATCATCCCTCGCCTCCACCTTTCCAGCGAGCACCGGCCTTGTCTAAGGCGGCGCAGACGGTGGTGGGCTCTGAGCCGTCAGAATCACGTCGCCCCATTTAACGCTCCTGGGAGCCCGCGCCTCGCAAACAGGGATGGGACTCGCATGGATGGTAAGCTTTCCATTCTCGGCCTTATGGGGCGTTGAACTTGCTAGGGGTAGAATCCTTTCTTAACATGCGGTCCGTGTTATTAAGGTCCAGGAAAGAACCACCGATGGCCACAACGTCCGCTTTGGAAGCAGCGTGGTGACTAGGGACCCGACACAGGCATGTCCACTTAATCCGCCTCGTGCCATTGTGACAGGGATGTGGCTCTCGCCACGTGACAAGGTGAGGCTTCTGTTGAGAGAGGAGGAGCTGAGAGAGCTGCATGGATTTTAAACATTACAATGGAAGTAATACATTCTCATCTAAGTCCAGGGCACAAGACTGGATAGAAAGGGTTATGAGTTGGCCAAATCCGTTTGTTTCTGGAGCTTCAGATAGCAAGTAACATGAGTTTTGATAGCAAGAAATTTATCCAAATGTTTATCTAAATCTATTCAGCTCCAGGTTTCAGGAAAAAAAAAATCGGGGGTAATGAGGGATACATGTATGTTCACTGCTTGATTACATGCATGCATGCCTGGATGCTTTCATTCACTTATTCATTCGTTTATTCAGGACCTAGAATTGTTTCAGGGGCTGGGAGATGAAACACCCAAAGCCTAAACTAGAGGCAGTCATATCAAGATGAGTGAACACAGATAACTGCATAATTGAAAAAGTCCACTGTGATTCCCAGAGTTCCTAATATGTGAGATGAGCTTTCACTTTTTTTTACTTTAAATATGTACATCTTGATTTTAATGTATATCATAAAATATAACTAACAATCAGACCAAGATTTCACAATTGTTTTACTGAAAGGGAGTGAGCCAATTTGAAGACCAATATTAAAGAAATAATAACATGAGTTGTCCATGGATGTGGAAGAATCCAGAAGGTTGTTTATGAATGACCATGGTTTGAAAAATGCTGCTTGCTGGGCAGAGTGACCTGGGAATGCATAGGAGACCTCCAAAGCCAGCTTGGTAGGAGGCCACAGAAATTGTCCCACTGGAGGTCCAGACATGTTCCAATTAAAACTAAGCTGACTCGATCTTGAAAATATTAAAAAGCTAGTCACTTAGATTGTTCTTGCCCCATGAAGACAGTATGCTTACTAATTGGTGAAGCTGACTGGCATAGAATTCAGCATGTGACTAACATCTATTGCATTGTTGCTTTCAGGGATCTATAAAAATAGAGGTTCGATCTTTCGATATTATTTTGCAGTTTGTTTTTTCTGTGGTCAGGAAGACCGACAGTTAAAATACTTAGAAATGTGAGGGCACAGTCTAATATAAAAGAGTTACCTTAGCAACAGTTACATCGTTATCTAAAGCAAATTTATGTTTGTATTTACATGAAAAACCGAAACGACATACAAAGTACCCATACTGAACCTCATTTCTAACCCCCAGTGGATCTGCCATCCAGTTTCCCATATATTTACATGTATTTATTTGTAAATACATTTTTGAAATAGAAATAGGATCAAAAAATACTCTTGCAGCCTCTTGCTTTTGGCACTTAACAGCATCTCATAGTGCTTTTTTAACAGTTGCATAATCTGTTTAACCAGTGTCTTATCAGGAACATTTAGAGTTGCTTCCAGGGTCTTGTGGTTGGTTGGATGTTTGAAGGCAGATGGGCTTATGCATGGTGTAGCTTTTGCATGTGCTTTACATTTCCTAGGACTAATGACACCCCTTTCCTCAATGG
This sequence comes from Rousettus aegyptiacus, assembly GCF_014176215.1. Taxonomy (NCBI): domain Eukaryota; kingdom Metazoa; phylum Chordata; class Mammalia; order Chiroptera; family Pteropodidae; genus Rousettus; species Rousettus aegyptiacus. Next base: position 11,490,918 of record NW_023416295.1, on the reverse strand, counting down.
GCAGCACTTTTTACGTGATGTCTATCCAATGGTGAGTAAAGGACACTAGTCCCAGCCTTTAGCTGGATCTTTCATTACTGGGATGGAATAGATAAGAATTTGGCGATTTTCTCATCAGCTGTGACATTTTAATCTCTTCCAGTGGTCCCCAAACTTTTTGGCACCAAGGACCAATGAGAATCTAATGCCCGATGATCTGAAGTGGAGCTGAGGTGGTGATGCTAGCGCTGCGGAGGGATCGAAAATACCGATGAAGCTTATAGCTAGTGCACCCACTACTCACCTCCTGCTGTGCGGCCAGGCTCCTAACAAGCTATGGAGCAGTACTCACCTGGCAGGGGGTTGGGGACTGCTGTCTTAGCCCAAGGGCAGTCAAGTAGTCTGACTTGAATGCTACATGGGTGTAATGGATTAGAATCATAGACTTTGGGTTCTTTAAGGGTAGAGATGTTTTCATGTATTATTTGTCAGATGCTATGTGGTAGGACATGGAGAAAACACCATAGGATTTGGAGTCAGAAAATGAAATTCAAGTCTAGCTCTTTCTCTTTTATACTGATGACATTATCTTTGGTGAGACACCCACTGTAAGCTTCAGTTTCCTCATCTGTAAAATGGGAATGATATGAACATTAAGATAAATATTATCTATAAAAATACGCTCTTAAAAATCACTGCACAAATAAAGGGTTATTATTTAAGCCCACTCCTTATTAATTAAAAAGAGGTTCAACTGGTTCGAAGTAACTTTCCTGAAATTTCATACACCTATGACTTAATGACTGATCTTTGTATCTTTCATGTTTTCTTCAAAAATTTCAGAAGCAGATCTGAGCCTGAAAACATAGCGTATTGGAAAGAGCAAGAAAATGTTGTAACTTAATTATTTCAGTTTTTCACCTGCCGTTTGTTGCGTTTGTTACTGCACCTCTGTTTTCACAGAGCTTGGAAGATGTGAAGACCAGTTTTCTGACAGTCTTCCGTGATTTATGGTGTTTGCTGTATAAGTTCTTCACTTTGGTGTTCAGGCATGGAATGAAATTTTATTCGTTTGAAGTTACAATCACTTCTTCTGGTGATTCACGCCCCCCGCCCACACACACGCACACTGCATCCCTACAAACACATGCAACCCCACGTGACAGACACACACTGTGAAAAGGGCCCTGAATTTAAAAAAAAAAAAAAAAAAAGAATAAAAATAAGGCCACAAGTATGAGCAGACATTCACCAATCAAAAACAACTTTTCACACTGGATGATAAGCAGCAGTCTCTAGAATGTTCCCAAATAACCATAACAAAGAACTGCTTTTAATCCACTCCCTAAGGGCACATAGACAACTACAGAGCAGTGTGTGTGCCAGGGAGAGAAAAAAAAAAAAAAACCGTCAACACTGAGCGAACAAAACAAATCAGTTTCTTGTTTGTGAAGTTGTTGATTTTAAAAACCTCCACAGCTAAAGATTGCTCTTAAAATGAATCCCATCCTCATGGTTTTGAGTAGGTGGATTTTCAGCAGCTTTCTTTGTGGCATGTGTGGTCACCTCCTCGGTGCCCTGTAGAACTGGGGTTCGAGACCAAAACTGGGGCGGACTTCTGAAGACGAGGATAGTAATAGTCTCCAGAGTTACTTCTGTAATCAGTATCCCAAGCCATTGTTAGTGACACTTGGAACAAAGGACTTTAGGACCCACGTTGATGTCTAGTTTCTCTTTCTGAAATTGAGGTACAATTTACATATCATAATATTCCCCCTTTTAAAGAATGTAATTCTATGGTTTTTGGTATATTCAGAAAATTGCACAACCATCACCACTGTCTAACTCCAGAACATTTTTGTCTTTTCAAAAAGAAACCCATATCCATTGGCGCTTACTTCCCATTCCCCTCTCCTCCAGCCTCAGACGATCACTAATCTACTTTCCATCTCTATGGATTTGTCGGTTCTGGAAATTCCCTATAAATGGAATCATACAATATCTGTCCTTCTCATGTCTGGCTTCTTCACTTAGCACACTGTTCTCTGGGCTCACCTGCATTGTGGCATACATCACTACTTCATTGCTTTTTATGGTCAAATAATATTGTGTTGCAAGGATAGTCCATGTTTGATTTATCCTTTATCCCTTGGTGGATGTTTGGGTCATTTAAACATTTTGGATGCTTTGAAAGATGATGGCAAGAACATTCACATACAAGTTTCTATGAGGACATATGTTTTTGGTTCTCTTAGATATGTATTGTACCTAGAAGTGGAACGGTTGGGTGTCTGGTCTCCCTTTATCAAAAGCATCATATTAGTAACCTGAGAAGAGGAGGAATGAGCTTAATTTGGACAGATTAAGAGCCAGGATGGGTATGGAGCAGTGGAGAAGCTGTGGTCTTGGGGATAGAGCCCAATCGTTCTCTGCTCTCCGACAATTAAAGAATGATATAACTAATTCCTGATGCTTTGAAAACAAATCCAGGGATAGACTGTAATTCCCAGTAATTCACAATGTTTCTTCCCCACAAGACCTGAGAGATGTCATGTACTCCCGTTAGTTCATCTCTTGTGCCATGATTTCTCAAGGTGGAGGGAGCTATGGGTGTAGCGAGAAAGAAGAAAGATGTTGGAGTTTATCAGAATTCGTGTGTGGATGAAGGAAGGTGGGTAAGTGTCGTTGGAGAAGAGCCTCTGGATGCTGCCAACATCCCGCAGAGGATTTAGCGTTTATTACAGCAGTGGAGCCCTCACACTCTGACCCGGAGATGCTTTTGGGGGAAGCAGACAAATGGGGGACAGCTAGCAATCTCAGTGTATGAAAAACGAATGGGTGGCTTGGTTTTTAAAAATCCTGTAGCTGCTTTACTGGCAGTAATGTTATTTCAATGATCCTCTGTGTTCTAAACTATTTAGGTTTTATTTATGCTGACGTGAAGAGTAATGTCCTGTTAATCGGACATGTTAGACACAGCACACTTGTCATTGTGGACTGTAATAACTAGAAAGGGCCACCATACTAAGAGAAAAACGTGCTCTTTCCTCTGCTGCCTGGATGGGCCCTACCATCAAGGACAGACCCCAAGCTTGAAGGTCTTCATGCTGTGAGGACGTGTTTCATGTTGACGAGATTGATTTAGTAGAAACGCCTTTCGTGAGATTGGAAGTGTCAGTAGGCTATGCAGAGAAATCGATTTTCTTTCCACCTATATATTCCCTTTATTCCGTAGTCAGGACAGAAGCAAGAAATTTGGCTACTTTCTCATCATAAAATGCAACAGGGCCCCAGCACCACCAGCCCCATGCAAGGACCCGCTGCTTTGCTAAGGTGTTTATGATATTTAATCGCTTCCCGCCTTGCCTCCTCATGGATGTTTCCTTTAAGTGTAGGCTTTTGGGGCCTGAACCCAAAGGAATGTGATAGATGATGGAACTTAATTTGGTCCCCTTAGGTAGGAGGGCCCTTCAACAATGCGAGGCGAAGCCTTCCATTTAGGGCAAGCCCCATCAAGTTAATCATTATACTCTAACTGCAAACTAAATGGAGAAATAGTTCTCTTCTGCCATGGTACTCTTTTTAACAGACTGTGTTTTTTAGAGCAGTTTACGTTCACAGCAGAATTCTGTGAAAAGTACAGAGAATTTCCACACACTCACACCCCTGCCCCCATACACGCCGCCTCTTGCATGATCAGCATCTCCCACCGGAGAGAGACATTGTTACAGCTGATGATCCTACGGTGACATGTCATAATCACCCGAGGTTCATAGTTCACAATAAGAGTTTACTGTCGTACATTCTGTGGCTTTGGACAGCGTACAAGGCATGTCTCCGCCATTATCGTCCACATGGAAGTTTCACTGCCCTAAGAATCCACTATGCTCCACACATTCAGACCTCCCTTCCCCTAACCCCTGGCAATCACTGATCTTTTTACTGTTTCCATGGTTTTGCCTTTCCCAGAATGTCACAGAGATGAAATCATACAGTAAGTAGCCTTTTCAGATTGGCTTCTTTCATTCAGTAATATACATTTAAGTTTCGTCCATGTCTTTTTAAGGCTTGAAATCTCTCTTTTTTAGTACTAAGAAGATGGCCATCTGTGACCCAGAGAGCAGACCCTTATCAAACACTTAATCTGGAAAAAACTTGGTCTTGAACTTCTCATCCTCTAGAACTGTGAGAAATAAATGTCTGTAATTTATCAGGCACCCGGTCTATGCCACCCACGTGGGCTAAGGCAACCACCTTTTGAGATATGATTGACATAACTGCACATACTTAACAGCTTTACTGAGGTGTAAGTCACATACTATCCAATTCATTTAAAGTGTACAATTGAATAATTTTTAGCGTATTCACAGATTTATGCATATTTAAAATGTACAGCTTGGCACATCGTGACGTGTGCAGACCCCTGAAGTCATCACTGTAGTTAAGATATACATCCATCACTCCTCATGCCCCTTTGTAATTTCTCCCGCCACCCACACCACCACCCTTGGCAACCATTGATCTCCTTTCTGTCCTATAAAATCATTGGCATTTTAAAAAATTTTATGTAAATGGAATCACGTAGTAGGTACTGTTATTTTTGTTTTTGGTCTACCTTCTTCATTCAGCATAATTATTTTAATAATTTAGAGCATAAATTATTCATGCTCTAGTATGGTATCAATCGTTTATTTTTGTTGTTGTTATTACTGATAAATATTTAATGTATGATTATACCACAATTTGTTTATTCACCTGTTGATGGAAATTGGGTTGTTTCCAGTTTGGAGCTCTTACAGAGAAGCCACCGTAAACATTCACGTACAAATCTTGGTGTTGCTTATGCTTTCATTCTTCATAAATACCCAGGAGAGTCATGGCTGGCCATGTGGAAAGTATATGTTTCACATTTTAAGAAACTGTCAAACTCTTTTCCAAAGTGGTTTTACCATTTTGTAGGTACTCCAGTGATGCACGAGAGTTCCGGGTGCTCCTCACCCTCTCCAGCACCCTGCATGGTCAGTCCCTATAATCCGAGCCATTCTAGCAGGTGACAAGTGGTGTGCCTCGAGCTTTAGTGTCCCAGACTCCTAAGGGTACCTGCTACATACTGTCCAGTATCACTTCTTAAAGCCTTTGCTCAGGCTGTTCTTGCCACCTAGATGCCTGTCTACCCATCCCTCTTCTTAGTTAAGCAGTCTTCCTTTAATGCAGAGCTCCAGGGCTCCTGGCCCTCCATGTTGAACCAAAGTCTACCTCTACCTCTATACATACCCATAGAATTCTGTGGGTAATTTTTTTCAAATATATTTTCATTGTAATGAGATCCTCTGTGTGACTGTTTTCCCCACTCGAGGATGGGGACCTAACACAAGGCTTGACACACCACAGGTTCACTGTCATGAACGTGACGGCAGAGACAGGACCCACCATCCTATGGGTGATGCTCTTTCTGTACGACTTGAAAAATACAGCTCTTTTAAAGAGAGCTGTCGTTACAGTAATCGTTTTTCTTTTTCTTTTTTTTTTTTTGAAATTTATTGATCAAAAACAACGTGTATCTGTGGTGATATTTTAAAATAATTGTCCTAATTCTTAAAAATGTCCTTCAAGCATAGAAGGTGAAATATAAATGAAATCGAAGTTATTCGTGAACATCAAGGAAATTAAATTTTGCCTGAATGAGGGTCTCCCAGCCTGGCTTCACTTTATAATCTCAAGGTTCCCTGTCTCCAAGGATTTTAAAATATTTTTGAGCAAACTAGAGTTAGTCATTATGTCTGTAATATTTTGCTTATGTTGGTGAGTGGGGAAGGGGCAGAGTTAAAAATATACCTCACATGGCCTCTGAAAAAATCTTAGTAGTCAGTAGTATCTGCAGGTTTTTCAATTGCCCAGATAATAGTGGGTCTGATGTGGTTTTCCCAGGTTCACAGGAGGGAGGCAGAAACATAAAAGAGTGAGCTGGTTTCCAGGACAGTGGTTCCTCGTAATAAGGGGGATGGTAAAGAGGTTAAGTTTCAAAGTCCGATTAGAAATTGCAGCGATGGAATTTGGAGTGATTGTCACGGAGGCTTTAAAGCCTGTGGATTTGGCCTGCTGTGCACAAAGTGGCAGCAGAGCACAAAAACCATATGCAGTGCCTTCTGGGGGCCACTGAGCGTGCCGGAATAATGTCCAGAGTTTACCGGCACCTAACAGGTTCAATGAAAGCACGGGATTGCGGGAAACCCTAAGGCCGGCTAATCAAAACTGTTCTGAAATAGTCCTCTCCTTGTGGGTTTTGTTCCAAAGCGAGGTAACCCCATCCATCACGAGCTAAATAAAGCCCTAGTGAGATCAATACGGTCATGGCACGATGAGAATGTTCACGATTAAAGCCCGTGGCAAAGTGACCCGTGCAGGAAGACGGTGTAAAGCAGAGCTTCTCAGAGTCTCACGAGCGCACCGCGAGGCACCTGGGAGCCTCGTGAAGCTGGGGGCTCTGACGCAGCAGGTCCAGGCCGGGGCCTGGGATTCTGCCTGAGAAAACAGCGCCTCAGGGGTGTGTACGCTGCCGGTCCTCAGACCACAGACACAGACACGGAGGCTTCGGTAAACAGGTCGCTCTCCCCTCTTTCATACCAGGTTATGAAATCGTTCTGCAAAGCTCTCTGACAAAATAAGTCATCGTTAACTGTCCTGTTTATCTCTGCAGGGTATGACAGTCCAATTCCGATTTCTGTCTTCTGCCTTAAGAAAAAAATGAAGACGAGTAAAAAATTCCCTTATTAATAGCACCTTGAAAGTGTCATCTGAAAAAATTCCAGATTGAATTGTCTTTATTTTAGGGTTCAAAATACCACACCATTTATTTTACTGATGCTGCTGATTACTGAGTTAAGTTAAATTAAATCCAGTCTGTTACCCATGTATATAGCAGGAGTAACAGGCAGCATTCAAAACATTTTTAGCTAGAAGTTCCTTAAGAACAGTCGCTTTTCTGGCTCAGACTTGAAAACAAGGGCTGTCTGATGTGAGCGTTGGATGATCTATAGTTCGGGAAGCCAGATCGAGAAGCCAGACGCTCCGGATTCAAGTCTAGCAAGTCCTGCCACTCTCTGATAGTATACAGTGGTCGGCTCATCTGTAAAATGGGCCCGCACTCTATGGGTGTGATTGGATGAAGTGAGCTGATGTAAAACTCTTAGACCAGTGCTTGGCACACATATGAGCTCTACAAATGTTAGCTAGATATGTGATTAAAATAAGTAAAGTGAATTGCTGTCATGTCTTAGGCACTCTTTGGAGTCCGGAAGTCCTGTGTCTCCTTTCATCAATTAAATGTCACTCTACAAGGCTTTCCCAACAGGTATCTAGGTCAGAAAAAGAGGTGATTTCAGCCAACGAACAGAGAAACCCGAAACGAATTCACGAAATCTAGGAGTTCATGAATTTTACCGATTCGGTTCGACTTATCTTATTATTCCTTTGGTTTTGCAGCTGGTCATGTATATTGGTCAGGTGTCCAAGGATATCTTGAAGTGGCCCCGCCCCTCCTCCCCACCCGTCCTGAAACTGGAGACGAGAGTGATCGCTGAGTATGGACTGCCGTCTACCCACGCCATGGCAGCCACCGCCATCTCCTTCACCCTCCTCATCTCCACCGTGGACAGGTACCAGGTGAGGCAGCCCAACTCCTCCCCCCGTGAAAGAACCTCCACTCGGTGAGGCGGCAGAGAGAGGTCTTGCTTCTGAGTTTTCTCTTAAGGCCCCTTTGAGGGACTTTGAGGTTTACAAAGTAAAGACCAAGGGGAACAGAAACTCTTCGAGCCTTCGATGACCATTTCTTTGTAAGTCAAGTGACTACATAATGTAGCATCCTGATGAGGCTGTGCCTGAGGATGGGAGTGGACAGGACTCTATAACGACGCCAGCGTAACATGGACTGTCCAGGGGCCAGGGTGTATCGTCTCTCCCCTCAGAGAGCGTTTTCACCCTGAGCGGCCTGACAGGACAGCTCTTGAATCGGTTCTCATCCCATTTGCGACAGACACGAGGGGTTTATGGTCCGAGTAAATGACCCTCCAGGGCTCAGATGACGTCACCAAATCCTCTTGCTAGACTCCCCAAGACCTGAAGCAGAAGAGTCTGTGCCCCAAATCTACCCCGGGCTGGGGCTCAGCCATTATAAAGAACGGCTCCATGTTTTCTAGAAAACTGTCTGCATGGTAGAGGATTAATAAATGTTGAAAATAGAATTTCACTTAGTATCTGCTTAGATGCCGGTAACAGTCAGGCCTTTTAAAAGTTATTACTGCAATGAAGTACTGTTTTGCCTGTCTTAGAACTCTTGCTCTAAGTTTGGGTTTCGTTTCATAAGTTTTACCTTTGACCCATTGGAAAATTTAGATTTCATTAAACAGAGCAGTCTTGTCCATAAAGGACAGTGTCGTTTTGCCCAGGCTCTTTAGTCTAGAACCCCAGGGACATTCCGAGTTCCAGGTCGTACAGAAACAGGGGAGTCAGCCTGATGTGGCTGGAATAGGACAAGCTTAGTGTTGGGTCCTGGTCACTAGGATTAGACCTCGGGTCCCTAAATGGGAAAGGGACGGGTAGAAGCAACATCTCCAAGTAGGTGGAACCTTGTGTTGTAACGTAATTAAATGTCATGCCGGATCCAAAACCCTCTGAACGTCCCAGTACTGTTGGAATTAATTTGATGTATGCAGACTTCTGGGCTATGTCGTGCCCGGTGCCATTTGTGTCAGAAGGATGTGGCGGGCCCAGCCGCAGCCCCCAGGGGGCTGCTCTCAGCATCCAGAGAGGCTGTTACCGTGCCGAGTGACTCTGGAAAAAACCAGCTCGTAGAGGCTGACTGACTATGGAGAAGCAACCCCCCCCTACCACCACCACTTATCCACTCATTGTAAAGCCACTCAGGTCTTCCTAAAAAAGTCTTTTCAGCTCACGTGATGCGACAGTTTTCATGAGGCCTGAATTGTTACAGTCGTCTTTCCTATTTAATTCTTAATGGTAAATATATTTAGCTCTTTGGGTTACTGCTCATCAATGGCTCTAAATATGGATTTGTTTATACAAATAAGCGTTGAGCCTAGTGCCCAAATTCTAATTTCAGAATGCATTACCACATTAATTTTCAACGCTCCTTTGATTAACATTGGACACCCAGTTAACGACAAATCTTAAGACATATACCCGTGTTATTGTACCCACATGTTACGTTGGAAAGAATATTCTGGACTTGGTTTCAGAAGGTGTGGTTTCTGGTTCTGACTCCGTCAGTCAGTGGCTGTGTGACCTCAGGCAAGTTACTCTGCCTCTCTGAGCCCTGGCTACTGTTGTGAAGATCAAATGTGATTGATGAGAAGGCAGCCTTGTGCTCAAGTTCAATACTAATGTAACTTATCACCATGGTTAAGGGCTAATGATAGAATCTGCTTCAGTGGGTTGTATAAAGGTTAAATTAAATAGTGACCATAAACATCTTTGCGTAATATAGACAGTTCCTGTCATCTTTATTCTCATCACCATAGAAGACCACAGACATTAGCCCTTGAAGCACATGGGTATTATATCTCTAGGTCCAATTTACGAGCAGAAAATCTGTATGTTTTTATATGACTTGGCATCAGCCAAATTCCTTTGGCTGCTTTTCCGCCAGCAAATGTTGAGACAGCACAGTCTGGACTTCAGCCTTGACATTGATGCATAAATAAGCCTGTTCTTAGCTTTGGCCCATTGTCCATGGACTTCCCTAGGAAGCCAGTTATGGCCAAGCGTCATCGCCGCAATTCGTGATGAAACAGGTGGTTGAACTTCCAGATAATAGCGCCATCTACCTTGCCTCTTGCTCAATGCTATGTCCAGCATAATCTAAGAACAGGTAGAAATAAATAATTATTTACTCCACTAAAGCTGTCAGCACAATAGCTGTGGACACGAGTCTTCAAGCCAAGTTCTACTATATCCGATGTCGTGAAACTTCCTCTCGGAATTATATTTCTAGGCCTCTTGCCCTTTCTTTCCTCGGTTTTCCCACCTATCGAATGTTTCCGCTCATCAGATTGCTGGCCTAGGGCATGTGAGGTTGAGACTAGTTACTGGACCAGGAATCCTGTTGCCTTCTACAGCATCAAATTGTGTATCTCCATGCGTGATCTAATGTCCTTGTTTTTTCTCCCCCTTTGCAGTACCCCTTTGCTTTGGGGCTGATGGTGGCTGTGGTGTTCTCCACGTTGGTGAGTCTCAGCAGGCTGTACACTGGGATGCACACAGTCCTGGTAAGACTTCGTAGTTGGATCCTGGGATGATTGAATGGTGGCCAGTGTCAGTGTGTTCTTCACATGAAATTTTTATAAAGCTATTTGCATATGTAATTGTATTTCCCGTCAGGCCAGTGAGTGAAGTAATTATTATTTTATAGCACATGCATAACAGGAATAATCATTAAGATGCTATCAAGGAGACTGACTGAACTGGGCTAGACCTTCATGACTTTGAAGATTGGCTAGAACAGCGACAGAGACTTGGGTCATTTATTTTCATGTTGGTTTACTGATGACGAAGTGAGCAGTGCAGGGGAAAAAAACACCCAGGGTCAAGGGCGCGAGTGACTGGACACGGTTCCTGATCCAGGTCCTCGCACACAGAGACGAGCCTGTCCTGTGGGGTAGGAGTCTTGCCCCGTCACAAGAGACCAGAATCATGGCCTTGCTTCCTTCCATACTGTGCTGGAAGCAGATATTTGTGGGATGAGCCTTTAAGCTTCTCATTCAGATGCAAGGGAGGAGGTCAGCAGATGTTTTGGGAGCAGCTGACCTAGAAGAAACCAGAACGAGGAGCCCGAGCAGCCACTCCTCCCAGCCGGTCTCGTTTCACTATCACCGCCCAGGGCTGCTTCCACATGCATAATTTTCTTTCATAAAGATCTTAGATCCTGAAGCAGGAAAGGCCCCAGTCAGGGCCAGAAGCGTGACCCGAGGTGTGATGATACCTGATTACTAATAGCAGAAGGGAACAATTGGCTATAATAGCAGGACGGAGTTAAATTGTGGATTGCTAGTCATCTTTATTCAGCAGCAAATCCATAAGCTCCTTCTGGGTACCAAGCTTAGAGCTAGATCTGGGAGATACTGAGGTAAATAAAACCTACCTCACCCTCCTAAGTCTGTTGATGGAGACAGAAGTATAAGTCTGCTTACTGGATATGACAAGTACTATAATTAGCATGGAACAGCTGGATGGGGCCAGCTGAGGTGGAGTGCTTCTGTCCTGGACCCCTCCCAATCTCCTGGGACGGCCATGCACTCACTGATGCTTCCCAACCTTGGCTGCTAGTTCAAATCCCATATGCTTTTAAAGAAATATCTGGGGATATTTAGACACCCACGTTCATAGTCACAGCATTGTTCCCAATAGCCAAAAGGCGGAGGCAGCCCAGGTGTCCGTTGACATACGAACGGGTAAACATGTGGTCCGCACGTACAATGGAATGTTATTCGGCCTTAAAACGGAAGGCAGTTCTGACCCGCGCTGCAGCATGGGCGAACCTCGAAGCCGTTATGCTCAGTGAACTAAACCCATCGCAAAAGGAGAAATATTATACGATTCCGCTTACGTGAGGGCCCTAGAGTAGCCAAATTCATAGAGACAGAAAAGCGATTATTCGGTGGTTGCCCAGGGCCTAGGTAGGGGAGGAAGGAACGGAGAGTCGTCGTTTCATGGGGACCGAGTTTCAGTTTGGGGAGATGAAAAGGCTCTGGAGAAGGGGGGCGGCGGCAGCTCGCGCAGAGCTGGTCTCGCCCATGAAGAAATCGCTTCTCAGCGGAGGCGAACGGCTGGCTGGCCTGGTGTCAGGACGTCTGGACGGCCTCCAGCTGGCGCCTGGTCAGGCCCCGGTGAGGCCCGCGGAGGCGCGGAGCCCGTAGCGCTGTCACCATCCTGCCAAACCAGCTCTGGCGCTACTAAGACGCCCGAATAAGAAACTCGGGCGTCCTCCTCGCGCCTCCCTTCCAGTGCCCCAGCAGCAGGCAGCCGACGGGCCGAATTCATGCTGACGTTTAAAGATGTCTTACAGCTGTTCTCACCCGCAGCCAGGATATTAGTCCGCAGTCTGATGATGCTGCGCCATGCATGGAGAAGTTTGTCTAGCTGCTGCAGGATGCGAATGGCGACACAGGTCACCCCAGCTGGGGACCCGCGGGGAATCAGCCTCTGAGGGAGGTTGACATTGTTCTTGGCAAAGCACAGAAACCAAACACGGGCCCCTGGCGACAGTCTCAAGCTGCCGACCATGCCGCCTCTGGGGCCACCCTTCCTCTAGGCTCACTGTCCCAGGTGAAAAGTTCTTTACTGCTCAAGCCGATTTTTATTGACGTCTTACATGTCCCATAGTGAAAACCGTCCTAACCGATGATTTACAGAAACAATATTTCGGTGTATAATTTCATGTTCTCTTGGTTTAAAGAAGAAACCAGTTGTAGCCGGCTGATAGAGAATTGCAGCCGAAAGAAAGGGCGGAATATCTTGGAAGGACCGGGTAGTGCACAGAGTCCAACACAGATGGTCAAACAAGCCTCAGGAAGGGCCAGAACCAGGCCGAGATGAAACTTGGATTGGATTGGGCACTGTCCCTGAACGAGTGAGCCTTGGCAGGGGGACGGGGTCAGAGAGCAGCAAAGGGACCTCGGAAGCCATCCCTGTGGGCTGCGCAGGCAGAGCCCAGAGAACAGGGCTAGGAAGAAACCCACTCAGTTCACTCCTGCCGAGGACGCCCAGACCCAAGTGGTTTCCCTCTGCATGAGTCACAACTCTTTGAATGCAAATAACAGGAACCAACTCAAACTGGTTTATGCTTAAAAGGACATTCAATGGTTTTTATAAGCAAAGTGTAGCAAGGACAGAGGTGCAGGTGGCCCCTGAGAGAGTGGGACCCCATGTCTCCCTCTTCATTGGAAGTCACCCCGACGCTTTTCCAAGCTTCTCTTTGCATGGTGGATCCATGCTTTGGGGCTACTTTCTCTCTGAGATTAGACTCAGGGAAATCTGGTCTTAAATACCTTCTGTTTCACTCCTGAAAGGGTTCCAGTGGAGAGAATTGTGAGCCCATTGCTGCAGCGTACGGTGTCCAAGGGTTGCCGAGGGCCGTGATTGGGCCAGTGGGCCGGGAGCCAGTCCATGCGAGCAGGGCTATGATTGGCAGCCAGCATTAGGGTCAGCGTTAGCATCGGTATGTGGGAGGGGCAGGGTAGTTCTCCAAAATAAAATGGGTCCCTCGTCAGAAGAAGAGGACAGACAAGCCCCAGTGATATCCTTACTACGATGACATCATTGCATTTTCCTACTCTTTTGAAGACTCAAAAACTGAATATTGTGTTTGTGGGGAAGGAAGGACAAAAGCAAATCAAAATCATACTATACTTGTGATGCCCCAAATTAATCAACCTGTGCAGTTCTTTGCCTGATAATAATCATCTCTAATATATTATCAGTAAAATTAACCATAATTATTGATTAGTGAATGTTCCATTATTTTGAACTTGCATTAGCTGAAATGCTGCTCTGTTATTTGGTCCCTAAACTGATCTGTGAAATTATATAGATATTAGGTCTTATTTGCTTACTCGTTTATTTTTTTTTTCCCTAAGTATTGCTTTACTTTTGGTTTGAGTTGGAGAATGTCAAAAAGGCTTCTTAAATATTAAATTATCGGCAGGCCATATAAAACTGTGTTCTGGCTTTGGACGAGAGCATTTTGAGTGTATGGTTTTTTGTTTTTTTTTTTTCCCTCAAGTTCTTTGAAACTACTTTAAAAAAAACTTACTTCAAACTGCCTTACTTAATATGTAGAAGAAGGCTAATCATAGTATAAATTATACCCTACCAAGCCTTACTTTCTGTTATACCTTGTTGGGTGAGTTCGTCACCGAGATAAAAGGGAATTTGCTTGTGTGTCTGAGTATCAGTCATCATGGTTTTATGTACATGTTTTCTCTTTACCTTGGAGAGAAATATTTTTACCCTTTTATAAAACTAGAGAATCATTTCTGGTTTCAAAAGTAATAAGTACCTACAATGAAACATTCATCTTATTTTCAAGTTTCTTTTTAAAGCAAAACAAGCCATTGTTAACCACTGCAGGAGAAAAGTTTAGACAGACATTTTTTAGGACAATGTAAAGGGAAATGTTTAAGGCATTGTATGCTTCTGTATTAGTTGAATAGTTGAAGCAAAATTAGGGTTGAGCACAATTTCCAGCAAGAACTGCTCATCATATGTATTCTTAACAACAAATATAAGCAAATTACTTGTTCATCTTTCTGAACCGTATCCAAAAAGCCACAGTTGGGGCCTGGTTTTCCATCTGCTCTGTAAGTGTGGGGTGAATAGGCTACTGGGGGTCCTCCAACTCTAGAAGGGGAAGCTGGACTGAGCCTTGAGTGCAGCCCGCAGAAGATAGTCAAAGATTGAAGTTGGTCAAAGCACTGGGATCATGCAACGGTCAGAGGTCCCTGCAGGGCAGTGAGCCAAAACTTAAAGGGCTGACGTAGGCAGGGACCAGTACTGGGCCAGTTTGCCTCAGACCAGAAGCCACTTAAATCCTTGCTGCTATAATAGTTGGCCTCTGTCATTCTGTGGCCTCAGAAGCTTTTCCAGTGTGGTGTTTTATAGACCTGGGGGAGTATGGCAATTAACTGACAGCCTTATGAGAAGGTAGGGCATGAACTCTCTGAGGCTAACAGCTTGGCAGCCAAGACAAACGGACTAGGCCTGCAGCTACAGAGGGGGTCCATGGGGGCTGAGGCAACAGGCGAGGTAGCTCTGGGGAAGCAGGTAGCTATCATCAGTGAGGAAGACACAGAGGTACCACCTATATTCCAGATTGCCGAAGAGAGAGCTCCGGTAAATGCTTAAAGTCTAGGGTGTATTGAGAATGCATCCACTTTTCCCAAATAAATAAATAAACCTCACTGAAGGACGGAGCACAGATTTCAGATCTGGCAGTACTGTGAGTCGTATCTGTGTTCTAGGTGAGTCCTAGTTACTGGGAAAATAAGAATAAGGGACTGATTAAACCTTCCACGGAAGCCAGTCTCCATTTCTTTCTTTTATTGGGTATTTGCATTTTGGGTTATAGTAGTGTGTTATAGTTTCATGGAAGGGTGAAGTCTTTCTGGAAGCTTATAATCATATGCCTCTCTTACTGGAAAAAACTCTATCTTCACAGTTTGTGACGTCAACTTTTGTAAAATGAACCAGATCTTCCCACTTATTCATGTGGTTTTTTAAAAAAGATTCTTTAGCCCCTTGGGAAAATAGAAACACAAATTTCTGCTGTAATGCTCGCTGTTGCTATATTCTGAGAAATAGTGGCATGCACTTGCACATTATTTTTAAATGCAAAGCTCTAAGTTATTGCTAGTTTGTCCTAGTGGAGCAAAAGGAGAGATGATTCCTCATCTAACCACTGAGCCCGGAGCATAAAGCCCGATTTCTAAATTCAGTCTAGTTCAATAAACTATTTACCTTCTCAGAAGGCTCATGTTCCCCTTAGAAAAGAAGAATCCTACATATTTAATATCGATAGCTCAAAGCCACGAGGACAGAAGCAAACCTACATCCTTTCCACCTTCCACGTTCTGAAGAGTGCTTCTGACTGGTGGAACCTGATTTCCAGGGGCACCAAGGAAGTGTAGTATTTAAGTTTTTCATATCTCAAGTGCAGCAGGAGGTGAGAATGGACACAAGCTGCCAGTTGACCATTTCCATCATGCTTTGGGATCCTTTTTCTCATTGTCATCTGGTTTCTTCTAAGCATACAATGGAAAACCCTGCTTAAGATAATTTTCTACAGGTGGACATCCTAGGGAAAGCTACGTACATTTTACCAACAGAATACAAGACAAGAATGCAAAATCCTGACATTTGTTCAATGTTGAATATAAATATTTCTATCTTCGTCGATAAAAGGACCCTTGAGAGATTCAAAGTCCTTTAAGTCATCTTGTATTTAATGTATAAATATTACTTTTTTAGCAGTGAGAGGAAGCCGTGCTAGAGGTATATGGTTGGTGATAGTCACGTCTGTCCGTTCCATTAAGTAGTGAGTTCCTCGAGGCTAAAGAATCTTTTTTTCTTCATTTTGTAGTCCCCTCAATTCCCAACACAGAGCCTGACATAAGGCACAGTAACTGCTGTGCAGACTGTAATGGATATCACCTGTTATCTGTTCATAAATCAATTTTTCCTCTTCTTTCTTCGTACTTGGTTGAGCGAGATTTGACAAGATTCTTCCATTAGTCTGAATATTGCATTCTTCATAGGAGACCAGGCCAGGTCATGCATCTAATATTTTTTTAAACATTGTTTTGTTTCACCTGAAAAAAAATTTACTTGTGAAAAATGTAGTAGAGTCGTGCGACAGGAAATACGGTGCGAGCATGAATGTTGCGTTTTGACCTTCTAGAACTCGTGGAGTTGAATGTGGCAGATGTCACATGGAGCAGTGGTCAGCAGCATGAAGCTTAGGGACTCCCTGAAGGACCAGTTCTTAGGAGAAGGGTAAGAACATCTGAAGACAGGCTGCTTCAATGCTTTGTACGTTTTCTATAATAAATGGGATGATGATGTAGCTAGGAGTGGAGAGGAAAGTTGTGTCACTCCTAATGGATTTGAGAATTTCATAGAGAGCCTGGTGCCCAGTTCTTGGATTTAGGTGTGTAAGTACCATGTGAGTGAGTGAGTGAGTGTGTGTGTGTGTGTGTGTGTGCGCGCGCGCGCGCGCTCCGTGCCATTGAATGGGCTCCATCTCCCGGCGACTGTATGAATGAGTGATGTCCACAGTGCCCTCACCAGCCCTGCCTATGGCTTAGTCATGAAGTTAGTCCGTCTCATGGTCTTCCTCTCTTCCTGCTGCTTTCTATTTTTCCCAGCATTATTGTCTTTTCCAAAGAACCCCGCCTTCTCAAGATGAGCCCAAAGTAGGACAGCTTCAGTTTCATCATTTTTTTCCCCTCAGCGATGTTTCAGGTTTAATTTGCTCTAGGAGATAAGTAAACAACACTCCCAAGTAATCACACCCAGACTACTGTCAATACAGCGCTACCAGTACCTCAAAGTCCCCTCATGTCCCTTACTTTGCATCTCCCCCAAGGTACTCACTTCCCAGATCTCTAGCACCACCATTTAGTTGAACTTGACATAAATGGAATCATACAGTGTGCATTCTTCTGCATTAGGCTTCTTTTACTTACTATTTTGTTTGTGATATTCACCCACGTTTATGTAATTTAAATTCATTTTTATTCTTACATAATATTATGTGACCATATCACACCTTATTTATCTCTTTTATTACTGACAGATATTTGGATTGTTTCCCGTTTGAAACTATGAGAAATGATGTTATTCTAAACTTTCTTTTACGTGCCTTTTAGAGCAAATGTGTCCATTTTACTGTTGAGTATGAATATTGAAGTAAAATTGCTGGGTCGTAAGGTATGTTCTGCAGAATTGTACCGATTTACACATGTACCAGTAATGCGTGAGAGTTCCAGTTTTCTCCATCCTTGTCAGTCCTTGCTAATGTCAGTCGCTTTCCTCTTAACCATTTGCTGGATGTGTAGCAATGAGCTCATTGTACTTTTCCCTGACGAGTTATGACATTCAGCCCCTTTCACATGTTTATTAGCCATTTAGATAAACTCTGGTAGGCACCCATTTGTATTTTGACCATTTTTATTGGTTTGCTTGTCTTTTTTTTTTATTGATTTATTGGTGATTCACTGTCACATATATGTATTGTGTATTTCTTTTCCCATTCTGTGGCTTGCCTTTTTACTCTATCAGTAGGATCTTTAAGTGAACAGAAGTTCTTAATTTTAACACTCTCTAATTATCAATCTTTACCTATGGTTCCAACTTTCTGTGTCCTGTTTAAGATAATTTTGCCTACCACAAGGTCATGAAGATATTCTCTTATGTTCAAAAAGTTTTATTACTTATACATGAGACAATCCAGATTTTCCTTTTACTCCTTTATCAGTATAAGTTGTTTTTTTCTAGGAATTTTTCCATTCTATCTCAGTTCTCAAAATAATTGCCACAATGTTGTTTATAAAAGTCTCTATCTGTAATGTCTCTCTTTTAATTCCTGATTCTATATCCTTTACTGATCAGTTTTACAGAGGTTTATCAATCTGAGTAGTCTTTTCCAAGAACCAATTTTTGGTTTTGTTAATTTTACCTAATGTATATGTATTCATTTTCTTTTTATTTTCATCCTTCTTTCAGAATTACTTTGCTCTTTCTAAGGTATTTCAAATAGATTCTCAATCATTGATTTTTAGCCCTTCTTTTTCAACATATTGTTTAAGGTCCTACATTTCCCTCTAAAAATATGTTTAATTACATCCTACAAGTATTATTAAGTCGTTTTTCATGGTCATTCAGTTGAGAATATTTTCTAATTTTTCCTATGGGTTAGGTAGAATTATATTTCCTAAATTTTCAAAGATTGGGGAATTTTCTAATTGTCATTTTAAAATTTATTTCTAACTTAATATTCCTGTAGTTAGAGAAGATACTATATACAAATCCATTTCTCGAAATTTGCTTTCTTTCCTCACATATGGTAAGTTTTGTAAATGTCCCATGCATTTTGTGTAATTGTTGTGTACAATGTTTTATATGTTAGGTCATTTTTTAAATTGTATTTTTGAATCTTCCATATCCTTATTGATTTTTTTCTGCTTGCTCTCTGAACCATGAGAGAGGTATATAAAAGTCTCCCACCATGATTGTAGCTTTGTCTATTTCTCCTTTTAGTTCTGTCAATTTTTCCTTCTTATATTTTGAAATATTTTATGTTATTTAATAATACAGTTTTTAAATTATCATCTCCTTGAAAGCTTTACCCTTTTTTCATCATGAAATGTCCTTCTATGTATCTAGTGATGATTCTTACCTGAAAACCTATTTTGTCTAATATTAATATAGCATCTCCCCCTTTTAGTTAGCATTTGCAAAGCATTTTTTCAGCCTTTTACTTTTGACTTTTCTGAGTAGTAGAAAGTTAGGTTTTTGTTTTTAATTTAGTTTGACAATTTTTTTTAGCATATTTAGTCTATAGCACATAATGTAATCTGATATATTTGGGTTTAAAGCTACCATATTACTCTTTGTTAACTCTTCTTCATCTATTTGTCTTTATCTCATTTTTGTCTTCTTTTATATTGATCAAGTATTTTAACTCTCCCATTTTCTCTTCTCTATTAGTTTGTTATAAAGTCTTCACAGTTCTTTTAGTGGTTACCCTAGGGATTAAAAGAAGCATCTTTGGTTTACGAGAGTCAAATGCAAATCAGTATCTTTACCCACTCCCTGGGCAGAGTGGGTTATTAAGCAAAATTTAACTCTATATATATTTAAAGCCCACAAGAACTTATCTTTATTGTTTTATAGTTAATATACATTTAGGTTCATCTACGAAGCTAACCTTTCTGTTATTCCTCGTTCCTTCCTACAGTTCTTTTCTTCTATCTGGCATCTCATTCCTTTTGCCTAAATTTATTTAAGCTTGGTTAAATAAATTTAACCAAGTGTTTATTTATGCTTGGTTCTACCGATAACAGATTCTCTCAGTTTTTGTATTTTTCTGGGAGTATCTTTACTTTCATATTCGAAAGATATTTTTGCTAGGTATAGAATTCTCTGTGTCATTCCCTAGTGTCCCTGAACTAGGTGCTTACTATTTACATGTACCTACAGTGTGCACTAAATCAGTGGAGCTAGCTGTGTCATACCAGCATTAAATTTTGAAATCTTATGCCTGTCAAGCAAGAATGACTATTTTTAAATTTATGAGTAATCCACTAGTATAAGCTTTTTGGAGAGTATTTTGCAGAATGTATTAAGATATAAAGTGTTCATTCATAGCCTTGTAGATTCATTTCTAAGACTTTGTTCTAAAGCATAAAGTTGCATAAGCATGAAAGTAAAAAAAAAAAAAAAAGCAAACATTTATAAAGCACCTGTGATCCGTTAGGCACCATTCATTCTAAGTGCTTTACATGTATTAACTACCTCATAAGGTGGTTTATGAGGAAGGTGCTATCATGATGTCAGTTTCCCAGATGAGGCTTGCAGAGGTTCGGTAACCCGATCAAGGCTATGTATGTAGTTGGTAACAGACCAAGCAGTCTTGATTTCAGAATCCATGCTTTTAATTACCATTCTATACTAATTCTCCAAGATGTTCATTAATGCATTTAATAGCAAACAATGAGAATACACTAAATGTCCATCAATCAGATCTAGTTAAATGGAACACTATATAGCCATGAAAATAATATAGTTCAGTACTCATGAAGAGAGGTGTACGACTTTATCAATTAAAGAAAGCAGGATACAGAACAGCTTGTACCTTCTGGTGCCATTAGTCGTAAAATTGTGTGGGGGTGGTTATGGGCAGAGGCCTCTGAAATGCCTTTTTAATAGTGATGCTGACTCGTTTTTGACAAAATGAAGCTATTTTTGTTTAATCGATAGACTCTATCTTCTCCTTCTATCCTAGTATATAGCCGACTGAAAATAAAAGCACGTGACAGCCGTTGAATGAATGAATAAATATCCGAGCTCTATTTACATGAGGATTTCTTAGAAGCGAGAAAAAGATTTTAGACTTTACTCTTACAAATGATAGCTCTTCTTCTCTGACTGGGTATTTGTATTTCTTATGATTTTTTTCCCTTACGCTGTCTTTTTTCTTCATCTTTTTTTAGAACCACAATGACAGTTAATGTGGATTTTGACAATAAAACAAATATGTGGGCTTCAAAGATCTTATGTCTTTTGTCCTTTTATTGTTTGAGGATCAATTTTAAAATTCACAAATCATTGATTTGCAAAATTCTTTTTGTTGCTGTAACCCTCCATCCCAAATCGGATTGAGAAGGGAACTAAGTTCTCAACAGAATTAATATCCATCCATCCATTCTTTGTGGTGCTGACTCAAGAGGAGAAATTCACCTTGAGGGATGTAAAGGGTTGAGCTGACTTGTGGAGAGAAATCGCAATATCTAGCTAGCCACCAAGGGCTAGTGGACTGTTTATCCACCAGCAATAAAACTGCCTGAGAGTTCATCTCATTACCAAAGTATATCCTATTAGTGGGGTGAACACTGATCAGGGGCACATCAGACAGATGTAGAGGAGTGAAGTAGCTACTTTGTGTCTTACTCTCTGAATATCAGCTCAAGGTCTTGAATTTAATTTTAATCTCAAAACACTACTGAGGTCTGCGTTTGTGGGAATGTTCCTTAAAAACATGCTCACTTGAGAAAGGAAATCAACGCCTCATGTATCAGATTTTTAAATGTGCACAGGGCTTCCTGTAAGTGCTATCCTTTGATATTTTTAAACCTCTGAAATCTCCATAAAATTATGTGCATAGGTCTATGGCGGTGTGGTTTCCACACCATAGCCCTGAGCTCTCACCACCTTTGTGAAAACAAAGTCTCGCCCAGGGCCCACAGTCTTGTACCCCATTGTATCTTGGATCCCATTTCTCAATTTTAGTAAAGGTACATGGTTTTCCCTTCTTCTCGCTTGCCACACACCAATGGCAAGGAAGTGACAATCTCTGTAACCAAAGTTGTCAAGCCTCATCAAAGATATTGTAAGGCCGCTTTTGGCGTCGCTAGACAATCTGCAAAGTAGAACTGATATTTTTTAAGTATCCAGTAAGCGCCAGTTCCTAGAGTGATCCAAGGACAGCACAGTGTCCCCTCAGGGAGTTCTGTTTTTGCACAGGGAGCCAGGACTTGAGAGTTCAAGTGCACATTCCCAGGGTCAGGGTTAAAGGACTAGGGTGGATTTACTTTTGCTTTCAATGAGAACACCCACATCACCAGGTCTACAAAGAATTTTCAGATCTTCACCTTGTACCTCTTTATGCACAAGTGTTTCTACATCGGAATATCACTTTTAAAAGCTGTACTATCACTTTCAAGGATGCTACTCCTATCATTCAGACATTTTTAGTCTCTTATTTGTGTTTCAAAAAAGCACTCTGAAAACTCAGACCTGCCACGTTCAGCACAAGGGACCCCACGCTGGCCTCTGCGATTTAGCAAGGTGAAATGGTCTCTGCCATTCATGGTGCGGTCCCCTGACCACAGCCTCAGCGTCACCTGGGGGCTTGTTAGAAATGCAGACTCTCAGGCCCGACCAGACCTAGTGAGTCAGAACCTGCATTTTAACAAGCTTCCCAGCAAATTCGAATGGAAGATATTGTTCGAAAAGCTTTAAAACGGTCTATATTCAAATATGGGGGTAATGCCAATTGAATGTCAACTTGCATGAGCCTGTTCCACAACTACATCATGTTGAACATGACTTTTTTCTGTTCTCTTGTTGCTCAGAGGCCCCTTTGCCCACCCAGATTGGAGAAAAATCGCTTAAATGTTTGACAGTTGTCTTTTGTGTCTTCCGGCCGATTGCCCTTCTCTGTACTTGTCATTCTTACAAGCTGCTTGGCAGTTGTCAAAGATGATGTTATAACCTGCCTGGAAGCTTGTTTGAGCTAATGTCATAATCCTCTTGACCTGCCAAGTCCTGTGATTCATTATAGCTAGACCTGTTCATATTAATGCGAATTGTGGGTGGAGAAATTTTGTCTATTTCATCAAGAACTACTGTTTGGACTTGTTAGAGTCTGCGAAGCCAAGATAAGCAAGTGGTTATTTCCTAAATCATGCCGTCTATGGAATAAAAGTTATTCCATACACTAAATATGTAGTCTACTTAAATATCTTCCTAGTTAATATTATAAAAGCATGTGATAACACCTTATTATATCATCACATTAAGAAACACAATACCTGCCTTATTTACTTTTTTTTTTAGCACACCAGTGCCATTAAGTGAAAATATACAAAAGAAAACAAGGTAAAATTATAATTATAGTTATACGGAATATGTGTATTCAATCATCTAGGATAGTCATATGAATAAACATTAAAATAGTTACCTACTTGCTAAAGTATAGACTTTAAATGATAAAAATCATGACTTTTGCCCACATATAAAATGAATAGATGTCAAAGATTTTATTCGACTCATTAAGGAGTGAAGAAACTAATAAGATGTAAAGAAGAACTATATAGTTAGACAATTTAATAAAGAAATATTACATTAAGATTGCCGGGTTGTATACAACACTGGTTACTGTCCTACAGGACAGCAAACTGTAACCTTCGGTATTATCATTGTCATTAAACAGAAGTTATTTGCATTCATACCAAACAGTAACCTATCTGCTGTCACTTTACTAAGTCTGAGACCTTTAATGTATAGTGAACAGTGAGTCAAACTAATACTTTCTGTTTCTTATCCCTTGGGTGGCCTTTGCCCCTATATGACATTAAAAGGTTTTTTGCCTTATAGCCAAGTTTTATATAATTTCTCTTAAAGCACTTCCAGAAAACCTATTTTTGTTGAGAATGTCAACATAATTTTTAATAAACATCTACGTATACTCAGTATCCAAGCAGGCATTTATTCTCAGGACCGGAAAGCTGGCCTACTTTTTGCTGCCTCAGTGAGTTTTCCCAAAGTCGTTTGTAAAGTCTTCTCTTCATAACTGTAGATTTGCATTGCCTAGTGCTAGGTCTGTGCTCAAATCACTGAGGTAACTCACAGAATAGCCACGACACGGAAAGGAGGGGCATCAGGGACAGGGCGCCAGCACGGAGCCAGAGCCGTGAGCGTCAGGAGAGTCCTCTGCTGGTGCTCACACCACGTGGCGAGCTCGACCTGCTTCCTGCCTTTAACCAATCCCTGTGGACCCGGCGTGTTTCAATAGGAAATTAATATTTTTGAACTTACGCGTTCACTCTTTCTCCCTCATACGTATGCTAATTATATAGCAGGGAGGTTTCTCTCTGTAATCATTTATATTTATATTCATGAACAGGATTGCCTCCGCCTTGCCATTTGGCTTCTATGGGATCTCATCTGCATTATTCTCAGAAATTGAGTTAATTCTGAGCTAGCCTGGAAAAGAGTAAGGATTCTGAGTGTGTTAACTAGGAAACATTGATCTATAACTCAAAATTATTTTCTAGAATGCTCGTAAGGTTTTCGTTTTTGTTTTTGTGGTTTTTGGGGGGTGTCGATGTTGGCATTTCAGTTTGCTTTAAGGTCAGGGTCCACTCACTGCATCTACAAGGAAGCAGGTCTTGGATTTTCCTCTGCTCTTGGCTTCAGCCCCTCTGTGAAGGCAGCCAGAGCCAGAGAGGACCCTTCGCATTCTCAGCAGAGGACCTGGCAGAGGGAAAGATGCCAGAATCATAGGTTTCAGCATAAAAGGCTGGCTCCAAGGTCTGAATGCATTCTTCCCTAACAATTGAGCGAATGGGTTCTTTCTAGTTAGCTAATCTGTGCTGTGCTGGTCTGTCTACTCCAAAGCATTCTTCGGTGAAGATGTTTGCAGATAGAATGTAAATTTGTTGCTGGAAACTGCATGTGGGAATGTGATGTAGGGTCAGAATTCACAAATGCTGAGAGTTCTCAGGGTTAGGGCCTGCTAGTGACATTTACCAAAAGGAGAGCTGTTTCTGTTTGGCTAAGAATAAAAACACTATTTTATGTGTTTATATGAGCATTCTCTAAAATTCGTTCTGATACTTGGACTAGCTCTATTAGCATTCTTTGCTAAACAGTTTAGATAGCTTGTCATTATTGTTTTCTGTAATGAGGTATAATAAATCTCAAGCTTTTATGTGAATGCCGAGTTTCAGAACTGAAAATGACAACGGACAGAAGAATCAAAGGGATTTAGATCTTCCTGCATTTTAGCTTCGTGCAATGTGTTAGCTTCGTGCAATGTTTTGAGTTAAAGATTGACTATATTTCGAGCGACGCTCTGTTTGTTGGGTAGCACTGACAATGCTTATGTACCTTTGTGCTAGATGTGGCTGATGTCATGGAGGAAGGATATGTTGATCATCATATAGCTTCTTGGGGGCCTTTTATTTTGTTTTGGCATGACGTGAAAATTTATAAGCATTAGTTATTTCTCTTTTCATCTATTTTGAAGTAGTCTAACATCCTGATTTCTTCTCCTCGATTACATTTTTATTATGATAAAAATAATAGGCATTGATTGTATAAAATTTTAAAAATACTGCGAAGCATAAAGAAGGTCATCCTCATCTGTAATATCCAAACAGGAAAAAACTACTCAACATTTTACTTAATTTCCTTCTGATGTTTAGTTTTTTTTTTTTCCTTCTCTATGCGTACAAGTATGTACTATATAAAAATAGGATCATCCTTTATGTAAGTTTGTGTTCTACTTGCTTGATATATCTCACTTCTGGTTGGTTGCTTTGAAACTTAAAAGAATGAGGTTGCAGAAATGCATCTTTTCAAATCAAAAATGTTCATGCTATATTATTAAATAAGAAAGCAGTAGGTGTTTTTTATCTCATTTTTGGCGTACTGTCCCAAACACATGACTTGTCAGTTCCAAAGAAATCACTTCATGATGTCAAATTTGCCAAAATCAAAACTGCAGATCCAGTTCCAAAATGGAGATTTGGTGAGTTGTTATAGTTTTTATGAATTTAGTAACTTGAAAAAATTAATGTAAAAAGTTGCTCTTGAATGTTCAGGAGCTACAATTTTTATTTTTAGGAGCCGTTTAGAACAGTTTTATTCTTAGAAACTTAGAGCCCCAACTTAGAAGTCTCATCAGCAATGGTTCAAGTATTTTCTTTACAAAAATGCCTAAAATGTCTTTATTATAATATCACCTTTTATGGCTGAAAATCCAACTATGTGGGCAGAAGGAAAAAAAACTCTACATCAGCAGCCATGTTGGCTAAAATTACTTTTGCCTCAAATACTGGGGCTGTGAACCAAAATAGTCTAGCCTCTTGATGCTTTGAAGATGAACAGAATTCGTTTATAAGGAATATTCCAACAAAATGTCTGGAGTTTGATAACTGAAATTATAAAGGAAGACAGAAGAAAGTTGAATTCAGTGGGGATTAAATATTGTGGATATTCAGGATAAGAAAAAGACGTTGAATTCTCCCAGTCACTATGACTCAATGTCTGTGACGTGTTAGGCACTACACTAGGAGGTTGGAGGAATCATGCAAGAGGCTTATCTTTCCGGATTGGGGTTTTATAATCGGTTGAGGGAAAGCATGTGCACACAGAACCTGCGGCAAAGGCACTCTAAGGAAGGGCCTTTTGAGTGATATTAAGCAAGTACTTTCACATTCATTTTGGGGAGAGGTTATTTCCAACCGCGGTGACACATGGAGACGTTTTAGAAAGGAAGTAGCTTTTGAGCTGAGCCTTAAGCGAACTGATATGATCTTGTTAAGTAGAGATAGTTAAAGCGTACTGTATATAAAAGGAATGCAAAACCATGGCGATAAAATTGTACTTGGCATGTCTGGGGAAAGCGAGTGGACCTACTTGACTGTAGTAGGAAGTTCAAGTTGGAAAGTAGTGAGAAAACCCTGGAATGATAGCTCAGCTACACCCATATCGTGCACGACTCTGACTCTCACTCTGACTCTCACTCGGTAGGCGAGCATTTCTCAGTTTTCTATTTAGACTCACTCCATCAGCATTTCCTCAGAGTGTTAAAATGCAGACTCCTGGGCCACACTTCAGATCGGAGAACCAGAGGGCAGCTGCTTGGAGCCTGCATTGTCAAATCTCCCTGGGCGATTCCAATGCACATTAAAACTGGGGAACATTTGCTGTTGAAACAGCCATCGGGAAGGCAGGCAGTGGCTGCTTTGGGGCAAGAGAGTGGCAGGCAAGAGGTGAAAAGGAGATCGGAACTCTGAGCACGGGAAGCAGGAGAGTGAGGATGAGGGAGGAGTCCGTGGAACGCGGTGACGGGCGGTGAGGGGCAGGAGCCGGCAGGTGCCGCCATGGGGACTGTGCGCTGCTTTGGCAGGGAGCCTGGGGCAGCACCGATATGTATAATATTGGAATTTCCCCGAGTACCTGCAGGATCACTCTGAACCTCCAGCCATCTGCACAACCCCCTAACAGAAATGCCCCCACAAAATATTCCTGGAGTTTTCCGAGGGAGTCTCGCGTGCGCTCATGAAACGGTCTGAGCCCCCTAGTGCCGCCGTTGCTCTGTCCGATGCCCTCGTGTCCGGCCACTTTGCTGGGTCCCTTCCCCTCTGCCCAGGCTGTGACCTTGGGTGTCTTGGTCTTGTCCATGGCCCTCCAGGCCCCGCAGCAGCCTGGCGTTGGCAGGAACTGCCCGCCTGCTGGTCTAGGGGATGCTGCTGTCGCTCTGAGTACCGCAGTGGCCGCCCAGGGCCAGCACCCTTTCCCGCTGATCTGCATGCCACCCACACCCCTCCAACTGTCTTGCCAGGGAAAGCAGGTCAGTGCCCATGACTCCGTGACGCAGGTGCTCTGCCTTCGTCCTGCCAGGTGGTGTGAGAAAGCGCCCACGTGGGGCAGCGGTCCTCAGCCTTTTCAGCACCAGGGGCTGGTGATGCCATGAGAACGTAGTGCCTGAGGATCTGAGGCGGAGCTGAGGCGGTGGCGCCGGCGCTGGGGAGCGGTTGCAAATACAGATGAAGCTTTGCTTGCTCACCCACTGCTTGCCTGCTCTGCAGCCCGGTTCCTAACAGGCCACAGACCGGTACCGGTCCACAGCCCAGGGGTCAGGGACCCCTGGCCCCGGGTATGAGAACGAGTGGATTCTTTCTTTTGGAGAGCCCTCTGCCAGAGAGGTTTCAAAGCAGCCTCTAGCTCTGCATTTCCTAGACCGAGGCAGAATGACTTTCATCCCTGCCTTCCTTCGGGCCCAGTCGTGAAGTCCAGGGAAGCTGCCAGGGGATCATCCCGAGTGGCAGCGTCTTCTCCCCGGGCTGAGAGACGACAGGCTATCTGGGGTGCTGAGCTCATCGCGCCTGGCTCTCTGCCTTCCCTCAAATGGCATCTCCCTTTAAAGCATGCAGACAAGATGCCCTCAGTCCTCAGCAGGTGACATTTGGCGGGCCACCCCTCCCCGCAGTCACCGCATATGCTCAGTCCCCTTCAGAGCACTGTGCCAGGCTTTCCCAGGATCCCCGCTTCATCTGGAAATTGAAAGGCAGATCCCGTTTGGAGAGACCAACTTCTACTTCACTTACATTTTTTAAGGAGACAACATGTTTACCTGATATAAAATTGATAAGGCGCCTGAAGGTGCCATGTGTTCAAGTAACAATGTATCCGTGTTCTCCCACCCGTTTCACACTCCACGTCAGAGCCGCCTCATCCTCTTCCCGGCTGCGGAGTGGCCCGTGTGTGACCGTTCACACCTGGGTAGACCCGGCCAGACCCTGTGGGTGGAACTTGGCGTGTTTCCGGTCTCTTGCTATTATGAGCAAACTGCAGTGGACGACTCGTTTCAGACGTGGGCACGTGTATCTCCACGGTCCCAGAGTGAGGTTTCGGGTCAGAGGCGAAATGAACATGTCATTTAAAAAAAAAAAAAAATCGCCGCGTTTCTCCCCTGAAGGATTGCGCCAGTTTGCGTTCGTGTTATTAATGGACAAAGTGTCTCCCTACCCACCCTGCCTCGTCATCGGAGTGTGGAACCTCTGGATCGTTGGGTAGCGGGTGGGCGAGGGGGCATCCTCTCACCTGCGTGGAGGGGAGGGCGGGAGGCGACGCACGAGGGACCTCTCGGTGTCCAGCTCAGCGCTTGCCACGCGGCAGCAGACACGCCAACAGTATCATTCAGCGGCCAAAAAAAAAAAAAAAGAGCCCGCCAGCTTTTGAATTTTTGTTTGAAATGGAATTTTTTTAATTTATTTTTTTTTAATTAACAGTACAATGGACTGTTTGGGGTGTTCAGTTCTCTGGATTTTAACACATGTAGAGATGTGAGTAACCACCCCCACAATACAGAACAGTTCCACCACTGGCCCCCCCAAAACTCCCGTGTGCTCCCCTTTGTCGTCACAGGTCCCCCCACCTCTGGACCCTGGCAACCTACTGACCCAGTTTCTGTCACTATAGTGGGGTCTTGTAGAGAACTTTGTATAAATAGAGCCATACGGCGTGTAGCCCCTAGAGATCGGCTTCCTCTGCTCTGCGTGATTTCCTGGAGATGTCACCCAAGCTGCCGTGTGCATCAGCACCTGGTGGCTTTCTAGTGCTGAGAAATATTCCATCACGTGCTTGTCCCAGTTCGTTGACCCATTCGCCCCATGAATGCCACTGTGGTCATTCCCGGTTTGTGCTGATCGTTAGTAGATCTGCCGTCAAGGTGCATGTACTGATTCGATTATTAGTAGAGCTGCCGTCGATGTGCATGTAGTGATTTTTGTGTGAACGTAAGTTTTCGTTTCTCCTCAGTACAGTCTAATTTTCACTTATGATGAAGTTTAGGTACATTTTCATATGTTTAAGGGGCATTCACGTTTTCTTTTCTATAAGCTGCTCGCTTCCTTTAGTCATTTTTCTTTTTGGTCGTGGGTAATTTTTATTTTTATTTTTATTTTGGACAAGTTGGTTGGGGCGGCTAACGGGACATCTGGATGGAAATGTCTAACTTTCCGTTAAAAAAAAAAAAAGCACGGGACTGAAGTTTGAGAGAGAGAGAGATCTGAAGACACAGGTATGAGTGCCACACTGACAGAGAACGGAGAGACAAAGCCGGGGACCCAAACAAAGCCTGCGAGGGAGAAAAGACGCAGGGCCCCCAAGACAGAATCTGTGGAAAGGCTTGGGATGTGCATGGCAGGTGGGAAGAGAAGAGACTTCGTAGGGGCCGGAGGAGAGCCAGGAAGCTCAGGGTGACGTTCAGCTGCGTATGAGAGGCGTTCCCCAGATTTTCAACAATGCATGTGTATTACTTTTTTGGCATTGTTCAGATTTTCCAATGCGTTGGGGGACATGTTGAAAGTTTTCCAACTTAACTTTCAAAATAATCAACATAGAACTTCACAGCAAGCTCCTCATTCTCTGGCCTTGATGTATTTGTCTATTAATTACATTGACTTCATCTTCTAATAAATTTTGCAACGAGGATACTAAGGGAAACCGAAAATGGATGACATTAAGGGGTTAAAGATATTTTAAACAGACATTTAAGGAAAGAAGGAAAGGAGAGTGAGAGAGAGAGAGAGAGAGAAGAAAAAGGGAAGGAGAGAGGGAGGAACAGAGGAAGGAAGAAAACCTCAATCCAAAATGTCCTAAAGGAGAATCGATTAAATCGAGCATGGTCTGACCACTCAATGAAACGACATGCACAGTGTCCACGATTCTGTCGCTGGAGATGGGGTGGGAGGGCCAAGGCTGGCATGATGGCGTTTTGGCACCGCCCCATTTAAAATGTCTCCTCAGACCACCCCACATACACGAACCCTGTGAGGAATGGCCTGGCCGCTGCCGTGTGACTGGCTGGCTTCCCCAAAAGCGAACTTCCTCTTCCAGCCGGCTGCAGCCCCAGCCCCTCCCCACCTGCGACGAGAGGAAAATGCCACCTCTGTGCAGGTTATGACAACACTTGTCATGTAGCAGTAAATCAAAAGTAATAGACTGCAGGAACCATGTGATTATAGCTACGCGTTAAGAAAACAAATAGAGAATTTATTCCCCAAAACAAAAAAACTGGAAGATAATACACAACGCAAATAGGGTGATTATTGTTTATATTTTTCCTATTTTCAGAATTTTTACGACTTTACATTTTGTTAACATGCATTATAAAATAAAACAATGTAAATATTGGCATTTGCATGTCGAATCAACCATATTTGACTCGACATCATATTTGCATACGGGAAGACACTCATTGGCTTACGGCCTTCCTTTGTCTCCTTCCCGTAGGATGTGGTGGCCGGCGTCCTGATCACCGCGGTCCTCATCGCCCTCACCTACCCCGCCTGGACCCTGATCGACCGCCTGGACTCGGCCAGCCCTCTCTTCCTTGTGGGTGTCATCGCCGTGCCATTCTTCCTGTGTTACAATTACCCCGTGTCTGATTACTACAGCCCCACCAGAGCAGACACCACCACCATTCTGGCCTCCGGGGCTGGGGTGACCATAGGATTCTGGATCAACCATTTTTTCCAGCTCGTGTCCGAGCCCACGCAATCTCTCCCTGTTATTCGGAATATCCCGCCGCTCACCGCTGACATGGTAGTGTTGAGTCTGACCAAATTTGCTGTGGGAATTGTGTTGACCCTCCTGGTCCGTCAGCTCGCACAGAACCTCTCACTACAGGTGTTGTACTCGTGGTTCAAGGTGCTGACCAGGAACAAAGAGGCCAGGCAGAGGCTGGAGATCGAAGTGCCTTACAAGTTTGTCACCTACACGTCTGTTGGCATCTGCGCGACCACCTTTGTGCCAATGCTCCACAGGTTTTTGGGATTACTCTGAACCTCAAACAGTTGAAAATTAGCCCACTGGACAAGGGCAAGAACATTGAGTGGGGCAAGTCTTGACAACACATTTTTCTTTAAAAAAAAAAAAATCCTTAAGTCCTTAAGTCTGTTTTGCTAATATCTGTGATAAATGCGGCTGCTGTGGGAAAGGAAAAATTGCCTCATAGTCACCGTTGGGGAATAAGAGTCACGCTGCAGGGGAAGCCAGGCTAAAGTCCACAGTCAAGTTCTCTAAGGGCTCTCTACTCCGTTAACTGGGACTTTGGACCAAATCATGAATTGATAGGAATCGTGGCTTGGATTTTAGGAATGGCCACCAGCCCCACCAAGCTCTGGAGAGATGGGCAGGATCTGAAAGACTAGAGGTCAAGCACTTCTTTTCAGTCATGACCTTGCCCAGCACCGAGTCCCATTTCCAAAACTGGAACTTAGAGCCAGGAGAGAAGGTGGCGCCATGTAAAACCGCGTCCCTTTGATAGGGTGACTTTCTTGTCATTATGATCAAAGTGACAGGCTGCCCGCTCGAGTGCTAAGAACACGGCAAACCTCACTGCAAAGCCATGAAAGGCGGGGGCAAAGCCACAAGGTCACGGGCAATTGCCCGCTTCCCTCGCAGAGCCCAGTCTCCGCAGGTATAGATACTGAAACGGGGATCCGCTCCTCGTTTGTGCATTCGCAAGGCTCCAGGTACCAGCACGATGCTCTTCCGATCCGTGAAACCAGCTGGCTGCTCCCGCCACACCAGGCAGACGGGGTTAGCAGGTACATCTGGGCTTCTCTGTCCTGCTCCCCCGCTCCGGGGATAAGTCCTCTCTGCCCAGCGTCAGCTCGTTCGTTTGTTTCCTTGCAAACGGAGATGGCATCGTCGTCTGCATGGGAAAGTGGATCAGTGGAAGAACAGATGAACAATCCTCCTGGGGCCTGACCAAGAGGGACTAGACCTTGGCCATCACCCGATCCTGACGAGGCCTCCCTGACCATCGCTCCTCCATTTCTCAGTTATTTTCTGTAAATCTCTTTTTCGTCTAGTAAATAGAATCAGGGGCTCCCTTTCCGTCTTCCTGCCTCTTATCTCCTGGCGATTCTAAGGGTAATTAATGCGAGAATAACGTCAGCCTCTTTTGGGAAAACAAGCCAACCAAACCGGATGCCTTGACACTGGAATGAGTCCTCAGTCTGGCTCTGGAAGGCAGCCACAATGCAAACCCGGGGGGCGGGGTTCCCCCACATCCCTGCACAGCTGCACGGGGCTCCTCCTCAGTTATTAAGAGTAAGGAACAAGTAGCGACGATTTCCTTAAAAGTTGTGTAAACATGTCATTGACAAAGTATTTTTTGTGGTCCACTGCTGAGCCACTGGAGCGGTGATTTGTAATCTTAACACATCCTCACTATGCACACTCTCTGGGGGAAAATTAGCCTGCCTCGAGAGTTAGGCTCTTTACGTCTGCATCCAGCGTGAAAACTGAAACCACGTCCACCCTGACTTTTAGTATGTCCCCTGGACTTATTTCTGGGATAATCGTTGCTATTTACTTAGTGCTCCAGTTTCCTGAGATGAATAATTTTTGGTAAAACATCCTGGTTTTCCTTCACACTCTTCATAATTAGAAGGCAGAAATGGAAACGGCCTGCTGTTTGAGTATTTTTACATCCAACTACCTAGCATTTGCTGCATTATGATAGCGGGGTGGGCACCTGGGGAGAGCCCAGCATACAGGCACCCCCCTACTCTGGGCCCCTCCCTCACCTCCCCACCCTGCTCAGCGAACGAGGCACGTTCCTCTAATTCCGTCCCCCTCCCCCCAGAGATGGTAACACTGGACAGTTACATGAAATGATTTCAGTTGATTTTTCTGAAGCCAACAGACACAAGGATCAGTCTTCATCACTTGCATCTTTTGAAAAGAGGATCTATAATTGTCGTCACAGCAGTGGGTGCCGGCGATTCACTTATGTGCTCACGTGCACAGAGTCTAAAATTTCTACTGCCCGTCCGTTTTAAGTTCCCGTAGGAAGGCCAGTTGGCTGTGCTGATGTATTCGAGGCTGTATTTACTCACACAGGTTAGATCGAGGATGGATATCCTAGCCAGGGCACACTGAAGAATGACCGTGGGATCTGTCATGGTCGATCACTTTTTAAAGTCTCTTATTACAGCAGCTGGAGGGTAAACAGTCTACACTGGGGAGGCTGAGCGTGGTCGCTGAGCCCGGGCTCCGCCAGCTCCCTGCATTCATTTCTCACCCGGTCCTCCACTCTGTCTCACACCCTGCAGCCACTCCACACGGGGCTCTTCGGAATTCACCTGGGTTCTAAGACATCTGGACTTCCTCTCTGGGAAAAGACTGTCCCCCGGCGGTTTACCCTCAGTCTTGATCCTTCGGAACCCCCCTCTCTCTTGAGCCAGCGTCATCGTGGCCATGAAGAGCTTACAAGTCAAACTAACCCCGATGTGTCCGACACAAGCTGAGGACCTGCGGCGTGGTCAGCCCTGCATTTGGAACCTGCGACGCCACAGCCCTGGGACGCCTGGCCCTTCAGGAGTCAGGTGGCACCGCTCGCCCCTTTCCTGGCGGTCCGCACCCCGCCACCCCGCCCCCCCCCGGCCTCCCGCCGCCACTCGGGCCCCGGATGTCCCTGCTGCTACCGTTATTCTAAACAGCGGTCGTTTCGTGCCCGTTTTGCTCAGACCTATGCCATAAAGAACACGGCAGAAGAAAAAGACAGAGAAGAGACTCCTGAAGGAAAACTCGTCAAACCAGGGTGGCTGCAACCACGTCTGATGGTCACACCGTTTGGTCTTCTCGCCCAGATCCGGGACGGACGTTTCCTGGGTGTCATCGAAGCACGTGGGGTCGCAGGGCCGTGTGCTCGGGGGTTCTATTTTGGAAGCTTTCAGCTGCCTTGCTTAGGTTTCATCATGTCAATGTATTCTTTTTAAAATAAAATCAGTTTTGTTCGATCACGCCTTACTAAGTGCTTTAAAAAAGCCAGTGTTCTGCTTCCTTGAACTTTTTCCCCCTAGACTTCGTTTTTCCCATCAGGGTTCGTTGGACCTGAGATGAAAAGAGGAGACAAAGATATACAGAAGCGATATGATTCTCTGTTGCTGCCGTAATTAAGGCCATCGCACGCAAATGCTGGTGTCGCGGCGGTCACAGGTGGTGTTCGCATGCCTGAATTCCCTCCTCTGAGTTCTTTATGCTAAAGAGCATGCTTTCACCATATTCAGAGAGAAACGCCGCTACGTGTTGAAAGGTTCATGTTATAGCTATTGCTAGACAAGGTAACTATGGGGTTTTCACGGGTAACGACACTATCTGCTGAACCACACACAACCCGATTTCACATTCACAGCATGACGATATGTTCCGCCTTCAAGAAGCGCAAATGTGCTGTTCGAAAAGGTACAGGAAGCAGAGACTCTTCATTCGCAAGGCCAAGGCTCAGAAGCTATTTGTACTTCGAACAGTACGTATTAGGTGCTGAACACGCTGGACCCCTTGGGCAGGTGCCTCTGGGTGAGACCCGCTGTGCCCTGTGGAGTTCTCCTGGGGCAGCGGAGACACGGGCCCAGAGGATCACGATTCGGGGTCCAGGGTGTCAGGGCTGTC
The DNA here is from genome assembly GCF_014176215.1 of Rousettus aegyptiacus. Classification (NCBI taxonomy): domain Eukaryota; kingdom Metazoa; phylum Chordata; class Mammalia; order Chiroptera; family Pteropodidae; genus Rousettus; species Rousettus aegyptiacus. Next base: position 11,455,887 of record NW_023416295.1, on the reverse strand, counting down.
GGGAAGAGAACGGTGCCGTGGGGGCCGCGGGGCAGTTAATTCGCAGGACCACGAGGAAGGCTCCCGGCAGAGGGCGAGCGGGCGCCAGGGTTAAGGAGCCGAAGGCTTTGCACAGGGATGTGGTGGGAAGCAGGTACGTGGTGATGCTCCATGCAGAGGGCACAGCCGGCCAGAGACACTCCCCCGAACACCTCCATCCGGCTTTTGCAAGGAGAATTCAAACCAAACCCACGCTGGTGATCGCGCGTGGGAACAGCAGTGGTGGCAGGGGAGGGACAAAGGATGAGCAAGGGCTTCGACATTGCAGAACCAAATCACAAGGACGGGAAGGAAGCACGAGAAACCCCTCAGTCCCTTTCCTGCATCCAAGCGGGACCATTCGGAGGAGGTGGCACCTAGAGGTGATTTCAGGCTCATTTTTACGTGAGTATTTAACAGTCTGCAGCAGGCCGTGGCCCCTCCTGCCACCCAGCCTCTCGTGCACGGCTTCATTCCCAAGTCCTTGCTCATCTCAGCAGACATTAACGGCAGCCCGGGACTCAGTCTGTGTCCCTAAAATAGTCCTGTGAAATCGCATTTAAATATTTTGCCGTGAGCCTGGTTGTCGGAGGCACTTGTAAATGCTTCACGCATCTCTAATGAGTTTGACTAACGCCCACCAGAACCAAGTGGAATGGGGGTGTAGATGGATCTTGTTTTCAAGAATAGGGGTCTTCCTAAAAGCTGCCTGTGTTCAGGTTTTTAAAACTTGAATTTTAGGTGTGCCAAGGGGTTTGCTGTTTAAAAATCGCATGGCCATTCTTCATTTCCGAGAACGTAAGGCTCTTTAATGGACTTCTGTGGCTACACCCTGCCTTCATTGTTTTCTTAAAGTGGGGCACACCTGTAGTACAGGCGTGACTGTTTACGGGATGCACATGAAGAATGAGAGTTGGATGTGAACCATGAATAGAATGTTGCATTCTTAAAACCGTAGCCACATGAGACAAGGGAGCTATATGAAGCCAAAAATCTTTTTTCCTTTTCCACGCCTGTCTATATGGTATGCAAAAATAAACAAGAAAAGCAAGGATGTAGCTAGGAGTTCCGGCTGTAAGCTTTCTTTAATGCACACACTCAACACATCTGTTGGCCTTGCTGTTCACTGCTAAGATCTCAGGGTCCCCGTGGTTGGAGCAGAAGCTGGGTTCTTCCCCAGTGGAGGCGTTCGAAGGTCAGTGTCTCATGACAAATCTAGCCTCACCCTGATGAGGGTGGGGCAGGGTGACTTAGGTGCCACCTGCATGCTCTCGACCTGCACCGGTGAGCTTCAACAGGCGGTCTCCTATGTGTCTAGTCTGCAGTGTCCCTCAGTCACATGGGATCCAGATGGGTCTCACTGTGAGTGGGACAAATTACGCTCAGGGCACACTACGCACAGACAAATTCAGCTATCTTAATTAGGTACTGATAAAAAAATGTTCGGCTGGAAAGCTATTTTTGTTGGGGGGGCGGGGAACAGCTCAATATAAAAGTCTCATGAAGTCAGTCGATTCTGCTCTTATATAGGTATTAGTATTATTTTCATCAGTTTGTTCTTTTCTATCTCAGGCATCATGGTTTTCATCTCCAGGAATTCAAAACATAAATCTCCAATGTCTCTGTTGTTCAGTCTTTCTTCTGACTCTTGAACATATGGAATAGTTATAATAATATCCTTGTCTATTAATTTTATCATCTGTGACATTTTTAGTCTTTGATTCATTTTTCTCCCTTCCTCACCGAGCACTGTATTTCCTCATTTCTTTGCTTGCCTTTTTTTTTTTTTTTTTTTTTTTGTTGAATGCCAAGTACTGTGAATTTGACATTGTTGGGTGCTGGATACCTTTGCATCACTAGAAACCTTCTTAAGCTTTGTTCTGGGATGCAGTTCATTCCTTGGGAATAGTGTGGTTCTCCCGGGTCTTGATTGGAAGCTTTATTAGGAGGAACCAGAGTAACATTTAGTCTAGAGGTGGTTTTCCCCAGCACTGGCGCAAAATGCTTGCGTATCTCCCCATCGCCTCGTGACTCCTGAAGCTTTCCAGCTCTGGCCTGTACCACCTCCAGGACTGTCCCCTTAGTTCTTCATGGATGGTTACATGCGGTGTCCTCTGTGACAGGGGGCTTCCCTCACGTGCATGTGCTGATCAGTACCCAACTTCAGACTCCAGGCGCCCTCTGCAAATCTCTGTGCTAGTCTTGCATCTTCTCTGCCAACTCCAGCTTCCTTGGCTTCTGCGCATCTCCTCAGCTCCCGGAGCCGTCCACACTCTGCCCAGGGCCCTCGCCCCGCACCACAGCCAGGAGGCTCTCTGGGCAGGAAGCTGGGCCATCACAGGCGACACAGTGTTTGTTTCCGGTCTCTCAGGGGTCACTGGCCTTCACTGCTGACATCCAGTGTCTTGAAAACCACTACATATTTCACGTGGATTTCTAGATGGGCCACGCTAAGTAGGAGGATGTTCCTTGGGAAGAAAGAAGAAAGTGTGTATGGATCGGCCAGATGCTGAAGCACCTTGAGGATCGGGGAGGAAGCCAAGTCTAGATGATCCGTGATCGATTTCACTCTGCCTCAGTCCAGACCGTGGTCCAGGGCCTCCTCGTGACAGCTGTCAGGCTGTGTTTTCCACAAGTTACCTCCCTACGCCATCTCTCCTCCCTACGTAACGATTCGCTAACAGGGCACATCCCTATCTGGCTTTTCTTGCTTCGTCCACCTCAGGGGCATCCCAAGTGCTTCTCGTGTAAATGTTCTGTCCAAACGACACAGCCAGGAACTCTCTAATCCATCCCATCCATCTCGACTGGTCTCTTACCCCGTGTGCATCCAGCACAGTGTGGATGTCGACCCAGCTTTGCATCCTTAACGACTGGTCTCTTGCCGGCTTTACACAGATGCTTGTTTCAGGGACACGCATATTTTCGTTCCTTGTAACGAAGTCGTGACTTGTGGAACGTAGGAAATTTGCGGCAAGGTTCGGTATCAAACAGGCACATATCCTCAATGTCTTTACTTTTCTGTCTTGAAGGGTAGGTTCGCTTTGTATGTCTGACAAGTCCTCTAGTGATTCAAATGCTGTAGCAGTAATATTGCAAGTGCCTCCTGGAGGCTTTTTAAAAGTATTTCCTAATGCAGAATCGCATCGTGTTCCTGATTTCCTTAGAGACAATTGAGGCCAAACCTATGGATGGAGAGAGGAATCAGACAGAGTGCAGGCCCTGAGCATGTTCTCACACTACACTGGTCTCACGGAAAAGAGAAAATACACAGGGCTTTAGCCAGACGGTATTCCACCAGGCCCTTTGCGGGAGATACTCGTTCAGCTGTCTCGCTACGATGTTCACTCATCCTTCCTCTTCGCTGGAAAGTCGAAATCACATTACGACAGTAGTAGAGAATAGACGACGGCAGTAGTGAAAACTCAAATTTGCGCTGGGGGTGCTTTGCCCCTTCTTGTGGCTGGTCAAGCATTGACCCTTCGGCCCCTCTACCTTGATCCAAGGAGGCCCGTTTTCACATGCCGACTGGTCAGGGGCCTTCGGGAGCTGCTCAGGCCGTCACAGAGGTGTACGGCTGCCGCGAACTGTCTTACGCATGGTGACATCCCCCTCCTTCAACAATGTAGTTCTTCTAATGCCTTATAACGAACCATAACTTAGAATAAGATCGGATGCGTTAGATGGCTTTTGTCGTTATAGGGCATGTTTTGTGGAAGGCAGTCGTGCCCCGATAAGGCCACCTGTCTGCTTTTGGGTAAAATGGGCGAACCAAGTCAACACCCAAGCGTCGGGATTAGGGAAGTGTATAGCAAACGCCAGGCACAGAGACACAGACTGAGAAGCAAGACCGTGGGCACTGCTCCTAGAAGCCAAGAGCCCGTCGCCGCTGAGGCAGGAAGAACAGGTAAGCCGGCCGGTTCCCAGTTAAGCTCCTCTTGTGTAAAAGGTAGGGACGGTCATTTAACATGCCTTCCATGTCTAGGAATCTGACCTACTGGGATAACACATTGCTCAAGCACGAAAGCCACATGTAAGAAATTCCTCAGTATCCCCATGCATCTGCGAATGTGTCTTATCAAGCGCCAGATGGGGATGTTTATACTGCCTTGTTTTCAGGACTGGTGTTTAGTGGTCCCTAAGCCAGTGCTTTTAGGGAGACGTTTATCAAAGTCCATCGGAGCACTGTAATTGCAGAGGTGTAAACAAGAGAACGTCCATCAATGGAGGAATAGTTGGATAAATTACAAATGTCCATACGATGGAATATTGCATCATTTAAAACAATGAGGTACGTCTGCAGGTACTGAGCTGGAAAAATGGGACCTATTAAGTGAAATGTCATGAGCTTTAGTAGGTAAAATAAAAGTCCAAACTTGCTGCAAACCGGTAAGTAGAGCATGGCTCACAAACGTGAGCACATGCAGCTGACAGTCCACACAAGGGAAATGTCAGAGGCGACACAAGCTAAACTGTTCGCAGCGGTTACTTACTTTAGGAGATTGGGGGAGGAAGGGTAGATGAGCTCGAGAAGGCCTCATTTTGTACAAAGTAGTGGCATTAAAGATTTTTAACTTTTTGTGCCCTATATCTTTTATATAAAAAAAACTCATCAAAATATCTCAACATTTTGGATTAGGTCAATGACACAAAGAACACTGAGTGCTCGTGGACTCCTAGTCACTCCTATTAGGTGTCTCAGTCCCACTTATTAGCCATGTGACTCTTGGGCACATTATTAATCTCTGAAGGTCGACTGTTCTACAAATCAGGGAGAATTCCTATTCTAACTCCCTCCTTTGATTGTTAAACCAATAAATTAAAACGTTGAAACAAGATCACGTGTGAAAATGCTCTATAAACTGAAGTCATGCAGGAATGCTAGGCTGTGGGAGTTATCCGTAAGCAGGAACGAGAATCAATTATATCTAATTTCCCTTTAATACGAGGGCTCCCAGTTTCTCCTAAGGTGCGTCTTCTCCAATAAAGACTTTCTGGCAGTGGCGACTGCTCTGGCTCCAGTTCAAATGCCTCGCCCGGGACAAGTGTAAGGTGATCTGGCTGTGGAGCCTCGGCTCGTACGCCGAAGGCTCATTTCTTCTAAGGGACCAATATTGTTTTCCTTCCTACTGTTTCCTGCTTCAGAGGGCAAACCTCCACATGATGGATGGCATTGATCTTTCCCCCGTCATGCTGGGATATACAATTAGGTATCAGTGGGTTTTTCATTACAAGTAGTTTCTGACCATCCAAAACCGATCCAGGTGGCTGGCTGCTAATAGTACAAATGGTCCCACCCACTTCAACAATGGCTATCACCTGATCCGTGAACCACGATTTAACCCCAGTAAACCCCAAACTAGCGGAGAACGTCTCATTAACAGCAGTGGGCCAGTAGCCATCTTGAGCAGCAGGGCCGACTCTGAAATTCATGGCTCTTTCACCCTGTGCATGCATCTGCCGGTGTTGTGTAAAACCATTAAAACGCTGTGTGTTGCATTAGCTTTTCTCCCAGCTTTACTGAGGTATAACATAATGTACATCCTCACTACCACCTTGATTAAGGTATAGAATGTTTCCGGCACCCCAAAGTTTCCTCTTAACCCTTTGTAGTCTGTTCCCTTCCAGGAGCACCAGCCAACCAATCTGCCCTGGACTTTTCTAGAAATGCAACGCCTAAGTGGAATGGCATGTAGATTTGTGTGTCTGCCTTCTTTCACTTAGCATAGTGCTGAGAGTCATTGATGTTTTGAGTATCAGTAGTTCACTCCTTTTTCACTGTTGAGATGTATTCCATAGTCTGGATATACCATAATTTGTTTATCCAGTCATCTGTTGATGAACCTTTGGGTTGTGGCTACTGTGAATAACACTTTTGAACATTTGCATAAAAATCTTTGTATGACCATACAAGTAATCCAAGGAGAATGGCTGGATAGTAGGTGTATGTTTCATGTTTTAAGAAATTGCCGAACTATTTTCCAAAGTGACTATTATCATTTGTCACAATCCCACCAACATTTGGTATCATCAGTTTGTTCAATTTTAGCCATTTAAATTTGTGTTGTGGCTTTTATTTGCACTTCCCTCATGACTGATGTTGAGCGTCTTTTCACGTGCGTATTTCATTTATCTTCTTTTGGAAAATGTCTATTCAAATCTGTTGTCCATTTTTTAAAAATTGAGTTGTCTTAAGTTGTAAGAACTCTTCATGTATGCTGGGCACAAACCTTTTGGCAAGCATTTTTGTTTGTCTGTTTAGCATATTTCATATTTTAAATGTCGTAAGGATCTGCTTATTACAGAATTGGGAAGGAATAGATGGAAGTCTTTGTTTACAAGTTCTGCTAAGCTGGACAGTGCTGCTCTGATTCCAGGCAAGGACGTGACAGGGTATTCTCTTTTCTTAGGAGTAGGTGCAGCAAAAGCTCCATTAACCTAATTCTTGTCTATCGTTGCTATTTCTACTGCATTTTTAAGTTTTACATTTTGTCCCGTATCATCTCAAGGGTTATCGAGAACTTTTCTCTAACACTAGGCCCAGCTTTTTTCAATAGATGGCACCTGCTGGAGGATTCTAGACCAAAGTATGATGGTAAAGTAGGAGGTGAGCTACGGTGGATTCACAGAGGCTTAACTTCAGAGAAGATCTAATACCGCCCTAGAAAATAACGGAAACCAGCAGTTTAATATTTAAAACTATACTTTTCTAATGAGAGTAAACTGTGTAGCTTAGGGCAAAAATAAGTTTTTCGTGGTTTCCTAGTGTTCACGCCATGCTGGTGACAACCTCTTCCCGCGTGTGCCCTGTCTCAGCGGCAGAGCAGAACATGCCCATGTACTCAAATATCTTGAATACCTGCGTTGCAGATTTGACAAAGGTGATAACTACTAGACCACCACTGCTTCTGAAACGTGTTCTAAAAATACTACTTTATTGTTTCCGGATGATGAACACACGTCGAATGTAGAAAATAAAAAAATCCATCCCGAGACGTGAACGCAGCACGCACCCTCAGCAGCCACCCTGCGTCATCAGCAGGAAAGGTATGGCAACCCGCTCTGCAGAAGGATGTGAGGGCAGCTGAGGCCCTGCCGTCGAGGAGGGTCGGGACCCCGCCAGCGCGCTGCTCCACCAGGCCTCGCCCGCCAGCAGGGCTGCGGCCAGACACACCCGCGCAGGTGGCCCAGGGCGGGGAGCGGGCAGCGCTCTGCTCTGTTAGACACTAGCCCACAAACGGCTGTTCCTGCGGGGGAAGGGGGGGGCGGGGACAAAAGGGCACCGGGAGAAGAGAAAGGGACACTAGAGTGAGTGTGTGTGCGTGTGTGTGTGTGTTGGGGGTGGGGGGAGGACACACAACAGAGACCCATCTTCACAAAAAGGGCTCGATATTGATTTCCAGGGAGGAGCAGGGCATGGTCAGCTCAAACTTGGTGATGACGTCGGGATGGAGGACCCCCAGCTTGCCGACGCTTTGACCTCTGGCAAAGATTTCGGCGCATCGCCCGGGGAAGAAAGCAGGGCCTGAAAAACAGAAAAATCAATGTTTCTCCCGGCAAAAAACATCAGCAGACATTTGACGCTCCAAGCTCACTAGTCTAGTTTTCAGAAACAACTATTCTTTAAACCACTGGCTATGAAATGAGGGCTTCCTCACACGTTCTAGTCTTTAAAAAGAGCAGCTTGGGGCAAATATGAAAGTCAGGGCCTTGTGCTTTTGCATCCCGGCGAGCCGGGCAGGAAGGATGAGGAAAAGGAGGCTGCTGGGTGAACGGCACAGCTGGGAGAAGTCTTAGGGGAACTGTGCTCGGACACAGAGCTGGTCCTACAACAGGACAAAGGAGGAAATGAAAGCGAAGCTGATGACCTCTGTGTGGGAACAACCTGTTTTAAAACAGGTTTTTCCATAGTAATTCTTGCTGGATAAAAAGTCTCCGCTGAATTCATGAACTGTTCGGAACACCCCTCTTTCCTATCTTGTTCCAGAGGAATACCAGCCGCACGTCAGCAGCAGCAGGCTGGGGCCTCGTCGCCAGAATGCGACCCCCATTCGTCGGAGCGTCCGCCCCAATGTCGTGGCGCGTCTGGGCGGACCCCGATTTACCTCCGGACAAGCAGAAAGTTCTCTCTCCATCCGGATGGAGACCTTACCCAACCAGTAACAGTTCTTACACAGCTAAAATATACAGGCCCACTCCAGGTTCACTAAATTACCAGTGCCAAAAGAGTTTATCAGTGCTCTACTCTACTGAAGTTAAAAAAAAAAAAAAAATGCCGACTCACTTCTCTCACCGCAAACTTGAAAATGGATCAGGCCCACAGCTCCTGACTGATCCAGCCCAAACGCTTACTGGCACGAACTAGAAATATCCAGCCGAGCTGGGCCGCAAGCCTGCAGCCTGCCGTTTCAGAAAGAGTGAATTATTTATGAAAGAGCAAACGGCCGAGTCTTACTAATGGCTCCAAGGTCAGCGTAACCAATACAGAACTGGGGGGCAGAGCGGGGGGCGGGGGGGGGGGTGCGGAGATGCTACCGCCAGGGCACGACCAGCAACCGCACAGGCCAATGACACGTCGTCCTGATCGGCACAGGACGGTCGGCATGCTCCAGAAAAAGTTTTGTCATTCTTAAATAACCCCAAAGCAAGCTGGTTGAAATATAAGGGGGTCTGTTTTTCGCATTCCCCCCCAAAATTAAACCATTCTGTCTTGCTGTCTATTAAAACATGGATTTCAATGAACTGCATCTGAAGGTGGCCATTTTTGTTGGGCTACATGTACTAATCTACGTCTGGGGAAGGGACTCGATATGGAAACCAAACTGGATAACATGGAGCTTCAGTGAGACGACTCTTGTGAAATCTGATAAAGACGGCATATTTTAATTCTATCAAAACGAAAACCTAACTTAAAAGATAATACTATTCTCCCCTCCAAATAATTCATCGAATGGCAAGTGACTTTTGGATAAAATATTGATGGTAAGCAATATAGCCAAGAGTCACCGAACTGAAAGGACTCCTAAGAAGCCACTGATTCCATCACCCGGCACCCTTTGTACAGACTGTATCTGAACAACCTACGCCATCTGAAAAAGACGTCAGCCTATTTTTAAAGGCCATTCAGAAAGGAAGTTTTCAAGACCTTCGCTGATAACCTTGCTGTGTTTAAGAATCCTCACTGTACCAACATCCTTTTATCTATCTTCAAATTCCAGTTTGATTGGATTCATTTTAACCGAAGCATAAAAACAGACTATTTCAGAATCGAAGCCAGATGTGCCAGTTCTGACAGTATTAGCAAAATAAAGCCGAAGAGATAAGAATTTAGAATTTTTACTCCATAAAACAACTTTTTGAGTCAGCACTTTTTTTGGCAACATGCAGTTACTTTCTTCTCTAGTTAGCAAGCATGACAATGCCAGCTGCCCCTCTCTCTAGGAGTTTGGACCAAACTTTGCTTTAGCTCATTAATCAGTTAGGCACTCAGTCAGACAAAAACATTCATATCCGAGGATGAGAATGTTCTAAGTGACGTAAATGTCAAAGCTTTTGGCCCAGCACATGGGCACGCCCAAGTCACCCTAACCTGCCCCTGGGCCCACAGACCCTCCCCAAGGGGCTGCTGCGGAGCGGAGTGGGCCCCACAGCATTCTCTGCCCCCTCATCCGATGCCCATTTGTTCAGCCTCGCCTTCCTGCCCACGTGTAAAAATTAAGCCCGATAACGGGATTTCTGGATAAACTACACTTTACGGAAGACTGAGGACTTTAACCCATGATGACAATTTTAACTGTTCTTGCCATTTTTCATTTCTAACAAGGTCAGATCATGATATAAACACTTATGATTTTCTTATTGACTCCTCCATTCAGTTACAGCAAGGCTGAGGTTCCCTTCTCAAGACAATTGAGACACACGAAAGCACCTTCAAGTTTGTAAGGGATACAGAGAGAACTCCAGAAATCTACTGCTTGATCTGCTGTATGTGCTATACTTGTTATATGTTCTATATGAACTAGAAATACTGAACATTTAAAATTCCTAGAACACCAGCATTTCTTAGCGCTTTTTAAAAACCTTTATGATTCAAACCAAACTTTGCATGCAGAAGTGAATGACTTCAGAGAAGGTCAGGCAGAGAACTACTTCACTAACAAAACAAAGGGAGCACACCTCCCTAAGACAGCAATTAGGCCCCAGTTCAAAGCTGAGAGCATCTCGCCATCAGCAGGAGGGTAGTTTAGCTCACAAGGCAGGCAGATCAATGCCATCATAACCCTCTAGCTAGAACCGATGCAACTTAAATTGGAGTCTTTCCAGAAGTAAAAGAAGTCGCATCTAAATGGAATCTAAATATAGGTCTAGACTTATGAAAAATCAGACCTGGACAATAGCCAAAGGCTACTTGTGTCTCATCAATAAACAAACTGAAACTTTTCTGGGAGAAAGAGCAGCCTGCTGTGTCTAGAGACATAAAATTGCCAATTCAAGGAAAATCAAGTTGCCCCGTGAATGGGAATTCTAAAATCCAAATTCTACAAAGTACATTTGTTTTCTTCTAGTCGTGTGTTTAAGCCCAAACGGATTCCCTGGCACTCTGGTATACCAAGATGCATAAATACTACAATTTTCGACCTGTGTCCAAAATGCTCCCTAGCAAAAAGCCTCTCACCCACTTTCCACCTAGTTCCTTACAACAATTAAACTCTCGGCTTTGCTAATATACATCAGAGTGAAACGGCTTTTCCAAAGTGAAAAAGATTTGGGGAAAATAATGTTCTCTGTTGAAATACATGTAGAAGCCCAGACAAAAGAAACATCAGTTAAGCACAAACGAGAATTTAATTTCCAAAACGAAGTGGGGTGTAAGTAAGTCCCTTAATTAAAGCCTTTGTAGCATCTCCTCAGGTCTGTAATTGCCTCTGTGCTCAAAGGGCAGGCCCACTCTGCGGACCTCGGGGGTAATTCCTGGGCCCATAATCCAGCACAGCGCACAGCACCCAGTCTTTAGCACATTTTCTGGCTAATTGACCTTCAAAGAGTTTCTGAGTTCCCTTTCTCCCTCGTTGCCAAAAACCTTTCACAGTTTCTTTTTGGCCCTGTCTTTCTTTTAGGGTAATATTATAGGACCAAAGTTGGCATAAGCTTTCCACGTAGATTCATTCCTATAACTTTATGAAGCACCGGAAGTAGAAGCTTAAGGCAGTAACTGAGCAGACCCCAATCTGAAAGCTCCGCAGTGTCCTTGAGCATGAGGCTCTTCAACCCCTGCCACAGGTTACAGTCCACTAATTCATCTGGCACTTTCTTTAGCACATTTCTAAAATTCATCTACTTATGCACCTTTACTTTTCTCTTTCTGCACATTACTAACACACACTTTTTGGGGGGTCAAACGCACATACTGCGACTGCCTGCGATCGGGTGCTTTATTACCCAGATGTTCGATGGTACCAGAAAAAGAGAAGAACAAAATAAAAAGCTGGGGAACACTAGAAAAGGAATGTCCATATGTCATACATGGTATAGCAGATAAAAGAAGCTATCGTCATGAGCTGTCATATAAACAACCGCAAGGCCCCCAAATTCAGGCACCGAATGCCTAATGCTGAATTATGTAGATTTAGTAAAGCCATTGGGCCAACAAAGCATCTGAAGTCCATTCTAAATGACCGATCATGTAATATGGGGTGAGAAGAAGGAATAATGATTTAGCACACCGACCTGAACTGACACCTACCCAAACCCTACCCTTTCCTCTCCCAGATCCCTAATTCTGACACAATTAAATATATTAAATTAATACATCCCATGTTCCAATAACGGATCCCAGGAAATCACACAAAAGGAGGAAAAAAAATCCCTAGGGCTCCATTCTGGAATGAAACTGAGAGTGGATGACAGGGCGAAGAGAGGAATGGAGCCGAGGCCACCGTTTCCCATGTAGGACTTTCTCCTGGTTTCCCTCCAGTTTTTCAAGAATGTGGTAACAACCATAACTAACTCTGCTGCCAGCACGTTGACCTCGCTTTGCTTTTCTAAACGACGTTGAAGGAAAACACAAAATGTAAGGCTTAAAAGAAAATGAAGGCACCCTCACGTCATACGTGTGAGCACGGGATTCCCTCAGGTCGCTGCTCTCGAAGTGTTAGAACCGGGAGATTTCTGAGCGCCCCAGTGGAACTGTGCAATGAGGGCGCCCCGAGGGGAAAAGGCACAATGTAGGCAAGATGCTGACTTAAAAACAGAAAGAAAAAGGTTTAGGAATATGAGGAAGAAAAACTGGCAAAACTACCGAGATAAGAACACATATTTTTTTCGGAACTCAGTATACTCTAGGTTGGAAGAAAATTTCTCTGCAAAGATCATTTAACTTGTAAGTGGAGAATGAATAATTTCTAACTGGTAATATAAAACACCATTTCCCCCCAGATGTATACAATTCTTGGCCTTACATCTGAAGTGAAATATTTACGGTACCTAAAGTCGTTAAACAAAGGGGACCTAATCCCCCGGAGGAGTTTAACGGCCATCTTTCATCCCCTTAGAGAGATCAAAAGAAAGAAAACCCCTCACACAACTTTACAGTGCTAATCCCAACACACCTGCGGATATCATTAACTCTTAAAGCAAAGGCACCGGGACATGAGAGGAGAGCGAGCCTACTTAACCCCACGTCCGCCCCCCGCCCCCGAAGGGAGCCTGTGCTCACAGCAGCGCGGGGTGAAGGCAGACATGTGAAATCGGGTGTCGCAAACCAGGGCTGGGCCACACAGGGCTTTATTCCTAAAAAGTCACCAGCAAAGCCTGACTACTCCGTCTTCTAATGGAAAAAAAAAAAGTCTTCAATAAAGAATCTTTTTTTTAATAGAGCATGACTGCCTTGTGATTGTTTAAAATTATAACTCCACAATTTCCCAGTTTTACTTCGTATAAAGAAATTTACAGCTTATTTCCATGACTGTCGCTTTTTAATATTTCGAGATCTATTTTAAAGTCTAATCATAAATATGTGTCTCATACACACACACTCATACGTGCTCATATTTCAAAAGCTGAAAGTCAGGAATATTTGAAGAATTTAAATGTTATCCATTTAACTGCAATCTTAAATCAGTTTCAAAATAACGTGTAAAACCAAAGGATTTCTAACTCTAGATTAAAAAGTACCCTATCTATTGGTTTGTTTTGAAAAATCCTATTCCAAAATAATTCCACCATCCTACATCTGTCTGACACATCATTTCCCCTCAAACTTGTACATTTCTTAAATAGTTATAGGACAGATATAGAATAATGACCAAAAGTATGGATCGTCCTGCTTTCCTGGACCACACTAAATGCTTCTTTCTGTCTTTCACCTGATAAAAACCTTTACAGGGACTATTTCTCAAACCAAATATAAGCAACTGATTGCTTTCTCTACAGTTAGAGTGAAAAAAATGAATATAATGAGATTGTCCTAGGGTGAACTGAAGAAAGAATTGAAATATTGTAACTGTAATTTCTTAGTTAGTTATCTCATTCAGTTGAGACCTTTGGCCAACTTAGAGTAAATGTAACATCAAACAAGATGACAGATGGGCTTTAGTTTCAGAATTAGACTTCAGCTGGCAACCAGGGTGATTAAAAGAAAAGTGAATGAGATGGTTAAGACATAGCACCCCGTTTCCTACTCATTTCCTTGCATCCCCAGGAAACGTGACTCAGTCCCAGCCCAGGCCAAGCCCCCAAGGACAGGCAAGTTACAGATGGGAAAAAGTGACGCACAAGGAGATTAGGGGACTTGCCCAAGGCAAGCGATAGGCTTAAGAGCAGCTCAAGGCGAGGACAGCCAGGGACACAGCACCTCCCTGTGTGGGGCCCAGAGGCACAGAAGGCCCACGGGACAATGATTTCAAAATTTTGGTCAAGCTGTCCATTTTGTGTTTGTAAATTTCTTCTGGTTCCAAACCAAATAAAAAAAACCGAAGAGAACAAAAGTGAAGAACAGAACTGACATGTTAGAACCTGTAGCAGAGGCTGCGCCTGACGCGCTAGAACTCCTCCAGAATCGGAAAACAAACGGAAGATGCCCTTAGAGGCAGTCTTCTCCATTCCTTTATTTTAGATGAGAAAATGGGTACCCGAGAAGTTAAGAAAACCACACAGCCGCGTGACGCCAGAGCTGAGGTTAGAACCCGGGTCTTCCTGAACCCCAGTTTGTGACGTTTACCTAATGCCAGCTCTCTGAAGGGCGACCCAAGTGTCCACCCCGAGCTGGAGAGTGACTACCATCCCAAAGCGCGTCTCAAATCCTTGCCTCTCCCAACAACTCTGTGTGGCAGACAGGGCGGATGTCACGCATTCCCATTTTATAGATGAAGGAGCCGGTGTGAAGGGACTGAGTGCTACGTCACGGGTTACGGTGACCGTGCGATTTTTACTACACCAGTTATCAGGCATCTTGGGGTTTCACAAAACGCACGCTTCCCTGTCATTTTAATTAGGGTATACTGGGATCCACTTTTTCAACTTAGTGAATATTCACATGTCTAGAGACGTTTTTATCACATTCCATAATATTTACCTGTCATAGTTTGCCAAATGGCTCTTTAAGCATTTTATGCTGGACTTGTCTCCAATTATTCACTATTATAAATAGGACTTCTGCGATGTATATATTATTTTTTGCTTTCTTGGTTTCTTTCCCTTTTCCAAAAGTAGCACCACACAAGTAAAAAAAAAAAAAAATACATATGAATCACTGCATAGCTCATTAAATATCAAAATGTTAAACGATGCAATTCTGAGGCAATGGCAGCAGCAACGAACCACAAATCAGAGTATCTGATCGCACCTTATACAACACTGATAAAAACACATTTTCCTTTGCATGGTACCAACTAACACTTTTTTTTTTAGTTCCACTGGGAACTAAAAAAATGCCTCAAAGTCTTGGAAAATAGTCCCAAGAGGAAATCTTTGCTCAAAGAATGCAATTCACAAAGAAGCTGGGAGCTTATGGGGATTAAGAAGATGACCAGAAACTTCTCTCCTGGATGGTGAGAGCTGGAGTCCAGTGGCTAACAACATTGATAAAATACTAACAGCTACTGATGAAAATTATATACATCGAAACTGGCCCCACAGAACAGACAACAGGAAGTTCTGGAGCTGTTCTGACCAAGGCGTTGTATCTGATATTTCTGCTCGAGTGTTCACTCTTTACGGTTTTCCACATTGCTCAGAAGATTATAACTTCGGTCACAGGATTTATTGTTTCCAGGCAAGTAAATAATTACTGCCTGTATTTGCTAATATGTGGGCACTTTTGCTGTTTCCCACATTTCTTCTTTAGCCTCTTCCTAAATATGCCTTTTCACATAAGGAAGATCCCCAAATATGCACGGCTGTCAACACGATGTGGTTTCAAGGGTGGGTAGGTTTTTCTATTCCACTGAATTTCCCCATCCTCTTTGTTTAGACCTGAAATTTTCATAAAGAAACCAAATTTCTCTCCTTTCACGATTAGAAAGAAAGCTAAAAATTAAAGCATCTTTTAAGTTTACACTGATATGCTGCAACTGAAGTAAGACCCTTTCCTGAAAAGAAGTATTTTTTTAAAAAAGGGCAGAAGGGAAAAAAAAATGAGAGTACTTGGTCCTGCAGGGGGAGGAGCAGAAGAAAGAACAACTAAGACACGAAGAGCCTGCAAGACGGGGAGCCCTGGGGTTCTGAGCCCAGCTGTTGGCCTCACGTTCAGCCCGCTCGGCCTAGAATCCGCCTCAGGAGGAAGATTATGTTCCTGACCCGCAACCCACTTGCACCAGCAGGGGCATTGGGTGTTTCCCGGAGGAGGGACAGGCTGGCCAAGTCGCCCAGGTGACTATTACCACTTATTCTCAAACAGGTCAGGATTATGCCACAGATATTCAAAACTAAAGTAAAGCAAAATAACTCATCGAGATCAAAACCACAACTGGGGACCCCCATGAAGTTAAAATGCCCACTTATCGTTTACATAAAAGCGTTAGGAACACTTTAAGTGAGCATCCACTTGTGGGATTCCTGTGATGATATATATAGGAGACAAATTTAAGCTACGAGGCAGAAAGGAGTCTCTCGAAACGAAGCGTGATCTAGGGAGAGAAGGTACTGGCAGGTGAAAGAAGCTGGAGAATTCAGATCTCTGATGGATGTTTTGCTGAGTTTCTGCTTCCCCGCTACCCCCACAGTCCACAGGAAACATGCATTTCTAAGTTCTGAACGAAACAGATTAGGGATTAACATAACATTTTTAAAAAAATCACAGCATGCATTAATCATTAATGGCTGCCAGAGTTTGGTTTGTTAAAAAAAAATCTTGGAAAACTGTTGGCCAAAAATTGATTTTTAATAACCTTCTGATTTCCTAGATAAACCGTTAATAGATGGCAAGGTGTTAGTCACTGAGCAGTGAGAGTTACATGCAACTGTAGCTTTGGTTCAATTAAACAAGGAGGGAGCAGAGCCTGTGGAAAAGGTGTTGGAACCCAACGGAACGACCTCATTATTCTGAGGGGATAAATAATGGAAGCCAAGTTAGGAGGAGGAAAAAAAAGTTGGCCCCAAATCATTCACTCTAAACAAAGCCCTTGGATGGGGGACCTGGTTTTTAAGTTGCTCTGACAGGATGTGGACACCAACATTTGCTCCAGCTCCACCGTAAATGGGGGCATAGGCAGTCTGTGATGCACATTTTGATACATAATGTATTACTGAAACAAACAAAAAAAATCCAATATATTAAAAAAACAGCTAAATATTTTATAAACTCCCCTAGTTATGGCATAAATGTTTCCTATTGGAATTTCTCCAAATCTTATACGTACTCTATGATTAAGGCCTTGCCTCAATCTCTAATTATCAGACTTATAGATAAAATAAACTAATTTTAATGTCGGGAAGAATAGCTGATGGACTAAGAGGGGCTGGGCTAATTAAGGAGATTGTCATGCAAACTCTGATGTCTACCTAGAAATTTCTTGAAATATTTCTCAAGAAGAGAGTTGAACAATGAGGCCTATTCTTGAAAAAGAGTCTATAGCAAGCTCCACCTTTCTAACTATGAATCTGTGAACTTTGCTCTAATGTAGACCAGTTCTTTATTCTAATTCTTACCCAGTTTCAAATATCCCTATGTTTTCTCCTGAATCTGCTCAATCTAACTGAAGAAACTTCAAAATTCATTTTATCTTTTAAAGATAGCAAAGGTCATAAAATTTTAGATCTTTTATATTCTTTCCTGAATTTCAAACACATTTACCATCAAACAATGTAAATTTAGGAAACTCAATATTGGCACTATTTTAAAAAAGACAGCAATCATTAGACAGCAATGTGTATCAAAAATTCAATAAAGCATGTGGCAAGTAGATTTATAAAACTAGATTTATTCTTCATATGTATTCGTAAGACTTTTAAATGTAAAACAATGAAACATTTACACACCAAAGGAAGCATGGGGAATTCCTCCCTATTGATGAGTGAAGGAGCTTCCCTAACTCAAAAACCAGAAGCAATGAAGAAGATTAATCAATTACACTATATAAAAAAATTTAAATATACATGGCAAAAAAAAAAACATAACAAAAGATGAGATAATTTTAAAACTTATAAAAAATAGTTGCATATATATCACAAAGGGTTAATATCCCCGATACATAAAGTTTCTAAAAATAGAGAAGATCAACAAACTCAAAGAAAAAAAAGCAAGACACATGGACAGGTCACAGAAAAGGAAATAAAAATGTCCTGTAAACATGAAAATATGTTTACTTGTTCATAATAAAGAAAATCCAATTAAAACTACAATAGACATCATTTCCCACATGAAAGACTGGTTAAAAAAAAAAAAAAAAAAAAAAGAGGCCTGACAACCGAGCTCATGAACAAGGAAGGTAGGTCCTGGGGAAAAAGTCCTCTCGTGTTGCTGCTGGGTTTGTACAATGTTACAACCGTGAGTCCAACAGAGGGCGTTTGGTAGCATCGGAATATAAACATACACATATGTATATTTAAAAAAGAAAATATACAAAAATAACTGAAAACTACTAATAAAACTCATAACCTAAAGAGGCAGAGAGGGAACAGTATAAGAATAGAGATGGAAGCTGGAAACTCTAAATATACTTTATTTGGTAGGATATATCCTAAATGCAAAAAGAACTAAAGATAATGCTTAAACTGATTTAATACTCATATTGTTAGTGATAATACTATTATTTTGAAACTAAGATAGATATAGACAGATAGCAGAGTAAATAAATAATAATGCAAATTTGTTAGAACCAGGATTTCCAATGTAAAGAAAAGAACTATAAATATAAAGCCAAACATAGTAAGTAAAAATCTTCTAATCCTGAATATAAACTGGAAATACCCACGTGAACTCAATATTTTTCTTTGGGGGCGGGGGGGAACGTGTTTTCCCCAACTCTGCATACTAAAAAATCCTAGAAACGATGACTCACTCAGTAGCAGAGAGCAACCTCAGTACCCAGATTGTGATCTAAATTCGATTTCCCACTAAAAAGAACCAGAGCCGTTTGGAGATACAACTGATTCCAGGTCTGAGGCAGACGCTATATATGATGAGCCTAGAAATGTATTTTTTTTTTTTGACATTAACGCCCGCTTCCAAAAAGGCTCCCAGTATATACACCTATTGAACAAGAACTTCCCTGCTAAAAAAGGTTTCTAAAGACTTAAAAAGCCTTTTCTCCTTTTCTTCCAGAATACTTCAGCCCAAAAGAGGCTGAGGAAGAGGCTGGGGATGGGGAGATAGGTAGGGATTTTGTGTGTCCCAGATCAGGGACCAAAAGTGAGCACGGAGTGTTGAGCCTACGGGGTCAGACTGGATACCCACAGGTAAGCAGAGGACAGCCCCAAGGAGCAGCATCTGAGAATGATGAGAGGGGTAGACATTAGGGAGAGAAGATGGAGTTTAGTTTACAAGCAGGGCAATGGATCAGGCAAGTAAACTAGGAATAATGGGAACCAAGTTTCCCACTGTTGGAAAAGAGAGATATAAATATGAATGGGAGAAAACAGGGATGAACCCTGAAAGGCTGGGCTTGGGCTGGAATGGAGGTGCTGCTGTGGACCTATGGTCTTCAAAATATATATAGATGTAGAGTCAGTAAGTGTGTGTGTGTGTGTGTGTGTGTGTGTGTGTGTGTGTGTGGGCACACATGGACATGCAAATAGCAACTCTCAGCCTCTCACAGCAATAAACATACCCTAAATCTTGGCTTTTAGACACCATTCCCCACTAAATGGAATCTGGATGGAGAAATGGAGCAGTAGAAAGTTCAAGAAAAGCCTGGTATATTTTCTTGTGCCCAAAGCAAGGGACTGCTAATAATACTAAAGAATAATAGAAACATGTTAAAAGACCTAGAAGCAGCATGAAGGGACGCCCACTCGCTGGCCAAATTGGGGACGATGTCAGCATCAGAATAAATAATGACTGTAATGTATTAAAATACATTGAATAAAATAGGAAATATTTAGAGTCTACACTGATATAAAGAAATAGGAAGCCAGATTTATAATAGAACATGTACATAATTTCAAAGTTCTCATAAAAGTTTTATTAGAATGGAGAACAAATTAACTTTATGGTAAAGAAGACACCCCCTTAATCGAGTGATCAAAGTGAACACTATCAGTTATGAGATGAATGAAAATTGTGTGTCTTGAACAGGACACTCTGTAGAATGCACTGGGGAGACAGCATTATTTCCAAACACACGTACGTAACCTGAATCCAGTGGGAAGGAAACATCCGACAACCGAAAGGTGAGGGACACACTGCAAAATCACTGCAATCTTCAAGAGCCTCAAGATCATGAAAGTCACGGAAGACGGTTCTAGAATTCTTCAGAAAGGAACTAATAGACATGACGGCTAAAAGCAACAAGTGATGTTCTGATATTAAGAACTGATAAAACCTGCATAGGTCCAAGGACTAACATGAATGGTATTTCCCTGATTTTGATGATTGCATTGTGATTATGTTGGACGATGTCCTGGTTTGTAGGAAATAGACCCTAAAGTATTCAGGGTGGCAATTTATCGTCAAATACTTCAGGAAACAGTTCTTTGTACTAGCATTTTTTAGTAAGCTTGTGACTTTTTCAAAAAAATTTTTACTTAACAAAATGGGTTTTACATTACTGGAGTTGCTTAAAGGATGCTCCAATCCAATTCATATATATATATATATAGTAAAAAAAATTATTGCCCTAGTCCTACACCTTGAGTGAAAACGAAGTACTAAATGTAACTACACCAAGGGGAAAAGGACATTTTGCAGATTGGTGAATTCAATAAACCTATCTGCTTAAACACATCTAATTCAAAAGAAATGAGACGTTATCTGTTTTAAATCACTCCCAATTATTCTCTCAAGAACTGACTCTTTTTCTTCTTTTGAATGTTTTTAAGGACACTTGAATAGATAAATCGTTCCCTTCCTTAAGATCCATCCATCCACCTACCTAAACACATGCATACATGTTTTTTTTCTGTCACGGTATTTCTTATTATTTTTGGAAATGCAACACCCTCTCATCTATATCATTCTGTTACCTTACTCTGGCAAAGTACTAGATATCATATATTATTTTAAGTGACTAAGTTAATTGTATTGAGGACTTTTAGGAGCTGATAAGACTTAAAACAACAACAACAACAACAACACTGCCATATCATATTAACTTTTACTATTAACGCTTCCTCGATTATCAAAGAGAACTTAAGAAATATTAGGTGAATCATCAATGTTTTGGTAGATTTTCTCTTTTAAGTCAGTGTTAATGAAAAACATTTACTATTAATTTCCAAGTATGCAGAAGTACAAGACGCCATTAAGTACCTGGTGTTCTATTAAACTGGACCTGGAAAACACCCAAATCCTGAAATCTAATTGCTGCTTAATGAGAGAAAGTGAGAATATCTAATCATCATCATTGTAGCATTCATGGACTTCCTGATTCTCTATAAGGGTGGGTTTCAAACTTTTTTTAAGACAGGAGACCCTTTGTTCAAATCTTACTTAAAAGTATATATACAATTTGTTTTTAATGGGATTCCAGAAGACATTTTAAAAGTCAATCCTCTAAAACATATTCCCTGGGAATAGCCAAAGTCCTTATTAGCTGTAAAGATGTAAAGTGGAAATAAATGCCAGTGGTTAAGAAAACACGGCCTGAAAGGCATAAGATACAAGTATGAACATGAAGCTAATACACATAAAGGTCACTGGAATAAAACCACGGCATATGGGAATATGAGAGTGAGCCATCAAAACTGTTTACAATTCAAGAGTCAAAAGTAAAGGGATTGAGCGAGAGAGTGAAAGTAAAGAAATGGGAGTAAATGATTCTATTAAGAGTTAATTTTAAAATAACTTAGAAGTTAACCTCATCGATTTTCTTAGAGAAGGGCAGCATTTTAATGCTGCCAAGGATATCAGGCAGGCAGAAATTAAAATATAACTTGTAAATTACGATTAGTTTCATCTTCAAGAAAGAAAACCCAGTGGCTTAAAAAGACAGATGTTCACTTCTCCGCACGTTAAAGCCAGAGTAAGCCGTCCAGGGAAACGGGCCTTTATCCTGAGTGGCCGTGTGCACAGGGGGATGCTCCACACTCATCGGCCCCACTAGGGATTTACTTAGTATGTTCACCTGCTTTTTCTATCTACCCGCTCGTCCTTTTGCTCCTTCTGGATTAGAGCTAGACTGGCCACTCAGAGGGCTGACATTTAGTTTACTGGAACATATCACACTGTAGGGATTCACAGCACAGTGGTTCTTAACCCACAAACTGCCGTGCAGACAAAATCAGGGTGTCGCCGAAGGGTCACTGATCTGCAAACCTGCTAGTGCCCGAGGACGTGAAAGCATCTTACATGCGTAAGACGGAAACTAAGCAGTGAAAACCGCCCTCAAATCCTCTAAACTTTCAGGATCTGGGCCCTTGAAACAAGCTAACATAGACTTCTTTTGCGTCTCTTTGTATTCGGGCCCTGGCCCTTTCCACAGGACAGTGGAGGCCAAGGTCTAGTTTGGGATAAAAAGGAGCACAAGGTAGTGAATACGAATACCTTTATCTTATTTTTCTTTTTTCCTAATACATATAGCTAAATTTGAATGACTCCAAAGAATGCACTCAGTTACAGAACACATTCTCAGTAGGGTGACAACTGATTCTTGAGGCAGAGAGAGAGGGGCATGAAAAAACTCTTATACGTTACGACGGTTTGCAGCGCTCCGCAGCTGAACCCTCCCTGACAAAACCTCACTCCTCAGGACTCAGCTCCCCTCACTCGGGCATCACAGGGGCGGCATGGACATGGAAGACACAGCAAATCCGTTAAGATCGCTGCACCAAGACGACGGCGCAGATGCCTGTGATTCAGTGACCAGAAGACTTTCTCTCGACTGCATAGTCACGCTGAAAGGTGGCCTGGGGGCTGCCATTGGCTGCCTTGTGATGTTATTTAGGTTTGATCCCAAGAGTGTGGCTCAGGCTTTGAGAATTAAATAAAACCAGTTTCTAATTCAAAAAGTTATTCAATATATCACTAATTACATCCGGCACTAAAAAAAAAACACTGAAAATATCTGACTATAGCTAGTTATTTTCTCTCATCAAGGAAAAGTCAAATCCAATAAAATTATTTTTAAGAAACTAAAGTTTTCGGCTGTTTTACTTTTGCTGAAAAAATAAGTTTTGAATGATTTTTAAAATTTTTTAGTTACAGTTGTTATGCATTTAAATTAATTGCTAATTGGGATATATAATTTGATATACAATTTAAGTAAACAAACATTAAAAGTTATTCAGCAGATGGTTAAATGTTAATAGTTTTTAAATTAAACTTTTAACTTAAAATTTTTTACTTATTCTTAAACCTGAATTGAATTTTAAAAAAGTTTATACTTAATTCTTTTTATGTATAAAGCACAGCTATAAATATAGTACATAATAAATATGTGGTATATTTCTGGTATTAAAATATTTATGGAGGAGAAATTAGGGAAAAAGTCTAAAAATGTTCTTAGGGGAGGGATAATTTTTTAAAAGGTTTAGAAACTGTGTTACAACAATCTCTATAAGAAGGGAAAGTGAGCTGATCAAGTCACTCCAGTGGGACCTGGTGAGAAGCACTCTAATTTGCTGAGTACAAAAATGTCAATTAAGTAACCTCCCCCCGCCTCTGCCCCCCAAGCCCATGGAAATGTTCACTCTTTAGTGAATGGTAAGTGGCGAGGGCTTTGCATTGTACATGTGAAAGTGGGCGAGAACAATGAGCACACTTAAAAACAGTCCGGGGCTGAGTCATGTGACAACTGCCGGAAGCTTTTATAAACACTAGGGCCCCATGTTACACTACTGTTTTGACTGCGGTGATCACTGCTGATGTGTTTAATTTTGCTTTGAGTCTTTTAATCACCTCAAAGAAGGTAACAAAATTGTGGTATTTGAAAGGTTACCTCAAACACACACAAAAACAGAGAACTGGAAGAAGAAAAGACTCTTTTCTGCAGAGTATTAAGGTCAGGAAGCTTAAAAATTTCGAAACCTTCTTTCCGTAAACCCGAAACTCAACAGAATGATGTCTTTGTTGATGGACTGACTGGATATACCACGCAGATCCCCTTTATTCTAGTCCAGAACTTTATGTGTAAATCAAACCATAAACGGAGCACCTTGACTTCAACAGGTTATTTGGCATGTATTCTTCTCATGTATTTCCAAGTTCATATTACACTAAGAACCAGTGGGAAGGCCAGGGAAGAAACACCACACTTTCGTCCATATTTTTTTTCATCTGAAATCTTCCACAGGTGTCCTGAGAGGAAAAAGGTCACGGCCTACGGGTCCAGTCAGCGATCATTAGGTATTACTGTAACAGAGGCATCTAAATAACCGCTGTGGGTACATATGGTGCAGGACTAAAAGTGCATTTTACTTACAAGGTTCTTTTTTCAGTTCATAAAATGAATTCTGAGCAGCATGAAATTAGAATTGTCAAAAATAAAAGTTCTAAAACTTGTCTCTCCATCAGGGATCTTGTCTCAAGTTAAATTAAAATTTTCTGTAGAACTGTAAACAGAGAAAACTGAAATAGGTAAAAAATCAAAGGGGAAAAAATGCACCCACGAGTCCATGTGGCCAATCCCACACGAAACCCACTACCTCCTACAAGGAAGGTTTTGGCCGCCATTTCCGCCCAGGACCCACATCATTGTTTTACACACAAAAATGCTGAGAATTCTCCTTGCCCAGAAGTGGTTTTTGAAAAGAATAAATGCATTTTAACATACATAATTCAGTTTGCAACAAACCACAAAAACAAAGGGGAAGAAGCCTGAAAAAGTACATATACATATGCTGTAATAATCTGATCAAATGCCACTGAAACATTCTGATCGAAGCCTTTTGAAACCCTCAAAACACTACAGTTGCTAAAAAGCTAAACATTCTTTCTTTTTTTCCATTCAACAGCTGACCTTATTCTATTGGCAACTCGACGTACCTCACCTATGATCTAAATCGCAAGGGTGCGCAGCCAATGAAAACCATTGAGACCAAGCGACCCCAGCTTCTAGCTCTGCCTGCGATCGAAGCCCTAAGAGTGTTTCTGCAGAGTCCACGCGCTGCCGAGGGCTGCCACCTGACTAAGCAAGGCGACACGCCAACGACAACAGAACTCCTTGGGACTGATATGATGATCAAGCAAATAAGTTTCCAGATTTGTCTTATAATAGACAGGGCAGAGTTTCTCAGAGGCCGTCAAGTCTCGCTGCACTAAAGTATCCCTCCCCGACCCCCGAGGCACACAGAAGGAAGCCGGCCATGTTCACCGGACGCACAGATGTCGGGGGGAACTGCTAGTGGACTGACATTAGCGGGGGTCTCTGGGGAACGGACTTAGCTCAATTATAACCGCAAAGCCGCCAGGGATTTTTAATTATTAAAAGGTAAAGCCATATGCCAGAGTAATAGAAGACAACTCAGTAATCAAGAATGGCAAGAAACGGTAGTGCTTAATCTGTTTCTACTCTTCATTTTGAGACGCAGAAAACCTTTCCTTAGCAGAAAAAGCTACATGCAAAATATAAATTTGAAAAACAAAAGTAGCTAAATACGCCCAGGCAATCAAATTCCTATGTTTACAGATCTACTTAGATAAATATCTATATGATACAGATATGATATTCATATATATACATATATGGAATTTTAGATGAAGAATTAATAATACCAGCTTCGCTACTAATTTTGCAAGCCACTTCTTTAGGCCTTGATTTCTTTGACCATAAAAAAAAAAAAACAGGGTAATTGTATTTGTCATTAGATAACCAAAAGGCTTAGAGATCTCTAAGAGAGATGAGGAACTATTATTTATAATGACACTAATTATCTTCGGCGTGATGGCTCTTACTGAAAGCATCCTGAGAAAAATGACCTGGCCAGTGCTGGTGGGAGGAAGACGCGAGAGAGTTCATCAGCTAACGGCCACTGGCCGACACCGACGGAAGACGGCTCACATTCCCTCTGCATGCTCAAACTCTGAATCAACTTCCGAGCAGCTATTTCAGTTCTTAGCTAAAAATATAACTGACCAATAGATGCCACCACATCTTCCTGCTGCATGAACCTTCCGAACTGTCACCCATGACCAATCCAAAAGCATCACGTGCCTACCTGCCCCAGAACTCGCCCTGCTTCGCCTTCTCCCACCCCCTCATGTGTAGCCAGTGTAAAGTCTTTCCAAATAACGTCCATCTTTCCTCTCCCAACGCATTGTGTAGAAGAGCCCTGACAACCCCAGAAGGATGGACACGTTTGTCTTCTCCATCTCATCCTGCTGCTGATGGTTTAGACTGGACTCAGTCCTTTTTTTCTGGCTGCTATATGGTTCAATAAACCCTTTCTTTTGGACAACTTTCAGCCTCAAAGCTTTAGACAGTAAAAGGCACAATGAAGGCAGGCAAGTTGGCCTTGTGGAAGGCGCAGAGAGAGGCAAAGGCCCCAAGTATAAATATGCGCATTTAGTCCTGCACCATAGGTACCCACAGTGGTTATTTAAATGGCTGCTGTTACATACAGTAACACCTAACGAGTACATTTATGACCTACCCTGACTCACTTAACTTGCCTCACCTTGGTTTCTTCACTTGTCAGCTCAGGACACTGGACCTGATGAACCTCCAGATCAAGTTCTAAAACTCTAGAATTCTATAAACATAACACGTGTTTTCACTGGTTATTTCTCGTAAGAGAGTGGTAGAAAACAGTAACTCCCTATGACATTTAATCTTTTAATTTTACTTTTTGGAAACAGACAATCCCATAGATCTTCGACATAAAAAGAGCCAAATATTTCTGGGATATTGCATTTTCAAAGAAGTCTCTAAATAAAAACAAAAGTTAAAACGAACTAACAACAGAAGAAAAACAATCTCTGAGAGCTAAAATAAACCTAAAGGCAAAACAAAAACATGTCCCCCCAAACCTCACACGACTATAAGTAACTGTTAAATGACACTTTTTTAAAAAATGAATGTTCTGTTAGAAATTTGAAAAGCCAAATACAGTTATAAAAAATTGTCAGGTAAACAGTAAAAACGAGTGGTAAGATATTTCTCTCAAGTTGTTTCTGAATCTCTTGCTTAACCAAATAAACTCAGTTTCAAGCTACAAGGATACGAAAAACAAAACTTTCAGAACTCCTTGGACAAGAAACTAGCATATCAGGAGTAGATACATCCCATTTTGTTAGCCTAACTTAAACTCTCCGACAGAGACTACACTGTACTTGAACTTTTACACAGGATTCCCACCCTTCCTCGGTCTACTTTATGACTTGATTCACATATGCAAAGTCTTTCAGAATAACTTTTGAGGTGTTTTTTTTTTCTTTTGCCTTAAAGGCCTCCAACACACAGCTTTTGAGTCCAAATCATCAGTTTCAGTTCTCTTAGTTTCTAGTTTGAACTCCGGGCTCACCACGGTGCTGGCGGCTCAAAGGTGACAATAACCAGGGGTTACCAACGCTCAGATGTAACAAAGGCATACTGTGCGGTGCTGTGACGGCTCTGAAAAGCATTTCCATAAAATGTGGGTGGGAAAAGGGATATTTTCTAGAAAATACTAACAAATAATTAAAATGAGGCTCTCCCACCTCTCTCCCCAAATCAAAACAAAAAACAAAACAAAAACAAAACAAAACAAAAAAAGCGTTATCAAAAATGGGGCTAGGCCTCTTCATCTCATTATCACTGACTCTGGGTTCAGCTGGCCTGTCTTACCCTCTGATGCTTTGATCACGTATCCCCCCTTCTTTTCACCGGGAGGCACGGCAAGCAGCTGCATGACTCTGTCCAGGAGCCCGTGAATGATCTCAAACCCAGGAGTCTTGTTGTAATAAACAGCACAGAGATGCCTGTAGTTTCTTGCACCTACATCTGAAAAAAAAAAAAAAAATGGCTACATTGACCATTACTTAAGAATATGGTCTACCCCAAAGCAAACTTGGGCAAAGACAACAAAAAAGAAAATTGATTAGTAAACACATAGAGAACCATTTGGAATGCAAGATAAGATGGTTTTTCAACCCTCTGAGGTGTTTTGATTCGGGGGAGCTGTGGAAAACCCTCGATGCTGGCCCAGGAACAATAAGGCTTCACAGTGGTATAAATTGGTGAAACTCTGTAAATAATTCAGCAACATATATCAGAACCCTAAAGCTTCTTTTATTCATAATACAAAGAAAAAAAAAATCCTAAATACAAAAAAAAGGCTTCAAGTACAAAGACATTATTTCTACATAAAGCAGTATTTCCAATAATGAAATCAGAAGCCAACTGAACTGGGGAATGGCTACATACAGGATAATACTCATCAGAATAATGCATGGCTAAGAAGCAGCTTGATGAAGATTTGTTATAACAGAGCTAGAGCAAATACTTGAAATAGTAAACAGCAACTTCAAAAACAGTCAAAACTATATATCGTTTAAAGAACATACATAGGTTGGAAAACTAGGAAGCCAAGAAGGGAATGACTATCACGGAAGTTAGAACAGTGCTTGCTCTAGGTACGGGGAAGGTGGTATCAGAAGCTTTAGGAATATTCCGCTTTTTAATTTGGACACTTACACAGTATGTGCTTTATAGCAATCTTATAAAACCGTATGTTATATACACTCTTCACAATTAAAACAGGAAAAAAAAAGCAGTATATGAAGATAAGAATCACGACTCTATAAAAATATAACCATAAGCCAAAAAACTCCATAAACAGGTAAAAGATTGAAAAGAAATACACCTACATGTTAACAGAGGTTATGTTTGGGCAGGGATTTTTCCAAGTTTTATCTATTTTTCCATTTTTTCCTTGATTAATATATATTATTCTACTGTAAAATTCAAAACTTACAAAACATAATGTTTTTTTTAAAAGTTTCAACAATCCAGATGAATCCTGATGGGTGACTGAATAAACTGTAGTTCATCCACATGATGGAGTACTACTCAGCAGTAAAAAGGAGCAAACCAACTGCAGACTTGACAATTTACTCTCAAGGGTGTTACGCAGAATGAAAGAGGCCAGTCTCAAAAGGCTGCATTTGCATGACATTCTGGAAAAGGCAGAGCTACAGCACCGAGAATAGACAGTGGTTTGCCTAGGGTTAATGAGGTGACGGGAGAGAAACGTGACCACTATGAAACAACGTGAAGGGTTTTCTGGGTGACAGAACTATTTTGTATCTTGGAGTGTGGCTACAAAAAGCTAAACCTGTATTAAAATTTAATTTTTTAAAAAAGCATGTAGTGGACGTGGTCCTATAGCGTGGCAGTATATCTGCTTTACACGCAGAAGGTCCTGGGTTCACGCCCCAGTGGAGCCACGGCATGGTCTGCGCCCATGCCACCCTGAACAAGCCCGACATCTGATCTCAGAAGCTAAGCAGGGTCGGGCCTGGTTGGTACTTGGATGGGAGACTACCTAGGAATACCAGGTGCTGTAGGCATAAATAATAATAATAATAAAATATATACAAAAAAATTTTAAAAGCATATAGCATATAAAGATACACTCAAATTCAATGGTGATCATTTAACTTTATACCAGTATATACACTTGGGGCCCTGTAATAAATTCTGTAAGAGACTACTGCTATAACACAAACACTGAATAAATGTTGACTGCATTTTGCTTTTCGAATTAGGAAAAGAGAAAGAACGAATTAATGTCTATCTGGGGTAACAAACTGAAAATGAAAAGCTGCTTCATGTTAGCAGGCACTGAGCAATTCTTCCACAGATTTATTCTGAGATGCCCTACGTGACATTATAGCAGGCCGGAGGGTGGTTGGAAGAGATGAGAGGTTAATCAGGGAACAGCCAAAGAGCCAAAGCCGACAAATGACCACTGACATCCCTGAAAGCACACTGAAGCTCTATGTTAACTTTCAGGTGGCTATTTCCTCGATTGCCCAGGGAGAACAGTTGACCATCAGAAGCCTGGTTACGCATGAACTTTCCAGACTGCTGCTCACATTCAATCCAAAAACAGCAACTACACTTTGCTAATGGACCATACACCTGTCCCAGAACTGTCCCCCGCATCTCCTTTTCCATCCCTCTTTACCATAGTCAACGTAAATCCTTTCAAAACAACTTACATCTTTCGTCTCCTAACTTACTGTATCAGAGCCCATCAGTCCTAGGATGGCAGACATGGCTGTCTTCTCCACCTCATCCTGCTGCTGCGAGATGAGACTGCACGTCCCAGGACCCGGTCCTTTACCTGGCTATGGCTCAATAAGTCCTTCTGTTCAGAAAAACTTTTGGCCTCAGAAGTTTTTGATTAACAATTCCCATTGCCATAATTGACAAAATATAAAATGCCTTTTACCTTCCAGATATCCAAATAACACACGGGTATTTTAAGACACTGCACTTAACTACTAAAGTAACATAAAAGTAACATAATGGGGTGAAAAGGAATAGGGAAACTGATTATCTATCAGGCACCAGGTACTTAGTACCTATCTATCAATGTATCTGTAATCTTACTTAATTCTCAAAACAATCATGTAAGATAGGATTTATTATCCCTATAAAATAGAATAGGAAAAATAAAATGGAAAGACAAAAGCTCAGAAAGATTTTGCCCAAAGTGAAGCCAACTGGCTGGAGCTAATTGTAATTAATTACATAGCTAATAAGTTATAAAACCTGGATTTGACCAGGATCATCTGACTCTAAAACCCATGCCCTTCCACTATACAGTGGAAATCTCTAAATGGCTAAAGGATTTAGATAAAATCTCTAAATCTCCAGAGGATTTAGACGAAAACAAATAATGTAAGGGCGAATAATATATAGCAAACTATATTTGGCTATATACCTACTTAATATAGCCAAAGATGGGCATTCTTGAAATGTTTCTGATATAATAAACAGATGTCTTGAGTTTTCAAAAGTCTTCATATTTAAGAATTCTAGTTGAGCAACTGGAGTAAATTATTTTTAGAAGTCAGTTAACTAAAGTTTCCTAGCCATCAACAGTATTGTAACTCATGGAAAATGTATTCTAAGTTAAATGCTTCCTGAACACACGTGAAGAAATAACTGTTCTCTTGCCATATAACATTTCTTAGTACCTTTGTCCAAGGCACCAAGTACTAGGTTTCCTTAGAGGGTAAAGGTCAAGGCCAGCCCAGGGTCTGCACAGACTAAACCCCCAACAATTATTTTCTGAATAAATGAATAAAGCCTGGAAAGGGAGGTAAACACCAATTACTACTTAACAAGGCCAGACCAGTCAGTGAAGCACGTTCTAAGTCAGCACGAGAGTTAGCTGAGGTAGGCGAAGGAGTACTGACTACTGTCACTCCCTACATTTCCATTTACAAGGATAAAGAAATCTGGTATCTGAAAGCTTTAACTGACAGTGTAAGAATAAAGACTAATATTAAAATTAGGCAGGCATAAAAACCTCACTAAACCACCACGTGCATAAACTAGAATGAGGGGCTGCCTCGTCTGTGGGAACGAACACACACACACACACACACACACACACACACACACACACTCCCTCTCTCCCTCCCCTCTCCACTCCTTGAAGGGAAAAAAAATGAAATGAAACAGAACTAAATTACCCCTTTCATAACGCTGCCTCGCCCCTGGGCATCTCTGCCATGTGGTGCCCATTTGTCGGTGTCACATGCTTCCACTTTAACACACAGACGCGTATTGAAACGACTTTGTTGTTGCATTTTTTGCTGTGAGAGAAGAGCCCAAGAGTAAAGCTGCCATTCAGAGAGCTTAGCAACATAAACTGGAAGCTTTATTTTGCTAACCTTTGCCTTGGAATACTTATTTCCTGATCTCAAAATTATGTAAAACTTACCTTTCTGATAAGAGGAGCAACATCTGGTTTAAAGACGTAGAATTAAAAAAACAAAAATTAAGTGATTTTGATGATCGAGATGATAAAATCACAATAAAAAAAATACAGGACTTTAACAAAATATTATTTTCCAAGAAAAGTTTCAGGACGTTTCTCTCTCTCTCTCTCTCTCTCTCTCTCACACACACACACACACACACACACACACGATAATGAGCTATATATTTTTAGGTTCAATTTTGCAATTTTTTTTTTTTAAAAGCCACCGACTTTTAGGGTTTTGTACTAAACCCGCCACCAGAGTCAGATTAAAGTCACTACTTGGGCAGCCCCTCCCAACCGCCACCGCTGAGTAGCTGGCGTTCGCGTTCCCCAGTTGCTACCGCTCCCTCCAGACTCTGCTTCCTCATCTTTGCAAAGCGATTCCCTCTAAGGTGGCCAAATTGGAAAAAAAAAAAAAAAAAAGAAAATAACTACATACTCAGTTCCGCCCTGGGGAAACTGCTAGGTATAGTAAAATTGCCATTTCCTAGTATTTTGCACTGAGGGACCAAATTACATCACAAAGTTCACTGACTGCACACCACAAAATAAGAACTATTTAAATTTCATGCCAAAACTAGAGTTTGCTGGAAATGACTCAGTGCTTTATAACTCAGTTAACAGACCTCTTGTGTCATGCCATCAAACAATTCTGCTTTTTGAATGGGCCTGCCAAGTATGTCAGCCTAAATTACCAATGTACTTCACAGACTTCAAAGTACTGCCTGGAGAAGCTGATCTAAACCACCCCAACGAGGGGCGGCTGGCTACGATTCTGTAAGTGGAAAGAACATGCCGAATGGTTTTTTTTTAAGAAGAGAAAGAGAAAAAGAATAGTACACGCTGTCCCTTAGCAGAAGACTATTGCATACAACTCACATTTTTAGAAGAGGCTCTTGCTTGGTGTCGATTCCCTTTCACCAAAGTAATAACGATTACAAGCAAATTAGATCGTTAGGTTATGCTATCACATACGGCACAGTCTGGACAAGGGCAGAGTCTTCAACCTCTCCCTCTCTGTTCTCACAAAGATGCTGGGAGAAAGCCCACCGGGAAATGAACAAGGCTTCTGGGGTAGTAAGTGGCTGACATGGAGCCTGAGATTAATAGTCTGGCCGAGCTTGGAAAATGAAAGGAGGCAGCCTGATTTCTAGTCTATTCCTGCCAAAAAATGTCTTTAATACTGGTCCCCAGAAGACTGAAGCTTTACATATCTCCTGAACAATTCCAGTGTATTAAATGGTTCACAAAACCTATAGAAATTATGTGAAGATATAAACCTTAAAAATTTGTATCTAATATGGAAAAACAGGAAACCTACACACTCTTGGTAAGACTGCAAATTTGTAAATTAAGTCCTTTTTGGAAGAGAATTTGACAAGATAGCGAACATTTAATGTACATACCTATGGCCTGACCAAGTCCTTTTCTAAAAATATGTATTTGTATAAGAGTATGAGGACAGTCATTGCAACAGACATATTTTAGCAAAAACCTGGTAGCAACCTAAATATTCATCATTAACAAATTGAATAAATTATAGTGCATCCATATAACGGAATATTATGCAGCCATTAAAAAGAATGGAGTAGACGGAATGTGTTCATAGGAAAAAGCAAAAAGAGCAAATCGTAATTCCACTGGTGTAAACCAAAAAAGGATTTATCCGTATCTATGGCTATATAAAGGAATGTAAAACATACAGCTGGACATGCATAGGAAATGTCTGGCAACTAATTCTAAGAGTAGGATTACGAAAAAGTTGGATATGTGTAATTTTTTTTTTTTTAATATCATGGGGACAGAATTAGTTTTAAATTAGAAATATATATTTGATGAAAAGTTTTTAGGAATATTACAAATACATTTTCAATTTTTAAAAAAATAAGAACAATTATCCTTAAAAAGCACCTATAGTACAGCACTGAAACAGATTTTTTCTCTTTTAAATAATGCTGCAAACCAAGAAAAAAGTGTGAGGAAAAATCTATAACCTTCTCAATGCATGAAGGAAGAAGTTATATCCTTGTGGGTTGGCTTTATTTAGTTAACATAAACCTGGAACAGATTTTTATCTATTAAAAAAATATAATATGCAACGCATGACAGAGCACATTATACTCACGTTAACAGATCTTAACTATGTGGAACCAAACATACTAAAATAACTTTCTATATTAAAAATGATGTTATTTACACAGTTAAGATGCCATCACATATGCGAATGATGCTACTTCAGATATTGTTAATGTCAATGTTCCTTACACCCAGGTTTTTTGAATTATTAATTGGAAATTCTACATGCCAAAAATATGAAGTAGTAAAATTAAATTAATCCAGACTGATGACATAAGCTCTCTCCAAAAAACCACATTCCACATGTGGATGCTAGGTAATCTTCCATTATTTGATGGCTGCAGAATCAATGGACAATTTCTCAGAGCTGAATTATTTCACAAGCTTAAAAGGAAAACACTTATTGAATTCTTTATCAAGCAAAGAATTATAGAAAAACTATAATGATCTGGCCCCTCTATTTTAGTAGGTCACAATATAAGAAATACGCGAATGGTACGAACCGACAGCCAAACCAAATCATAAAAGAATAGTGAAATTAGTTACGTTCCATGCAGCCAGTGGCCCAGGGAGGAGAAACAAACAAGAATCTGAACTATATAGTGCGAATGAAGTTAAAAAAGATAAATTCTGGGACTCCATATTCGAACTAGTTGAGGTAAGAAGTGGCTCATAATCTGATTTAGAACAACTTCAGGGAGAACACGAAATTTTAGAAACGGTGATTTGGGAAGCAGAGGGCAAGCAGCCGGTACCAGGGCTCCAGCGAAGCTTTGGAGAAAGCAGGAATGGTCCGAACAGGAAGTGGAGGCTTGGAGTGAGTGTGCTTGCGAAGGCGAGTAAGGTACCTGAGGCCCTCTGAGTGGTCAAGGGCCTTTAACCTATTCCGCCTTCTAGAATAATTACTAAAACTCCAACTTCTTTAAATGTAGTGTTGAAACTAAAGTGTATGGCAATTTGATTATCAGAGTTCTCCACAAATGTACGGGATGCCTGTTTTGTGCTAAATCTACATCACACTATACACCACACGAAGCCAAACTAAGTCATCTTTCTCAGGCTATGGTTCCTTTTAAACTTAAACTTAAACCCGCAGATGTGTTTTCTTCCGCCATTTCAGTGAGCCTCTTGGCATACTGGCAGCTTCGGTGACCATAATGGGATAAACTATGATGGCAGAATTCAATCTGCATTTAATAAAAAGCCAGATTGTTGGACTTTGCAAACACAGTTGGGCATAAAAATTAGCAATTCAGTTAGATCCTCTGCTTTGCTAAGTAATTTTTTACTATTTTGTTTATAGTTTAGTTATCCTTGATGTTGAACAGAAAAAAAACGAAAGTATTAACCACTGGAACCAATCACTAACTCGCACGGCAGCCCAATTTGATAGCCTGGGCACTGCGTCTACTGGCCTCCGCAACAGCCCTAACTTCTCATTCCAAAAACACATGCCACTCTGCCCCGCAAAAGGGATAAATCGGCTCGGGCTCTTGAGTCATGACTAAGTTTTTTAAATGTTGCAGCAACTTTGGATCTTAAGACTCAATAAATCCAGTGGTTGGCTCAGCCTCAAAGAAGCAGAATATGTGCGAGTCAGTATGTGCAAGTCTTACTACTGGAGAAGCGTGCCTGACCTCATCACGGAATAGGCAGCCAGCCGAGTGCCTCGCAATACGGTCGGTCAGAAAGTCCACGGTGGCAGGGGAAACTGTCCGATGAGGTCGAGCCTGAAAGAGGGGCTAGCAGTCTTTCATTCACTCTCACAGGAATGCGGGTCAGACACATCTGTGGGGGGCATACTGAAATCCGGTTCGGATTCCTTTTGCGTTTCCCTTGTGGAAGGTACGCCTGCCTACAAAACCGACGTGAGGCTAGAGGTGCTGGCTGCTTCTTGAGTGTTACAAAACAACTGAGTGACAATTGTCATTCCCTTCCAGAACTATCAGGCTAACCTGCACATGCCCTCAGAGCACTATCTGTAAAAATGTGTCCCCTGGTCTGTCTCCCTCAAGCCTGTCTCTTATACTTCAAGCAGTCCCTAGCAAAAAAAAAAAAAAAAAAAACCCTAAAAAATACTTTTCTACCAGTGAAACGAATGAGATTGTCTTGCTCGCTCTTGCCACATATTTTGACCCTTGTTAGGCTAGTAGTTTGGTTATTGCCCCAACTAATGAAAATTTGGGACATTTTCATATTAACTGGAAAATCCTCTATGGATGGTCAAGATTTTTTTATTCAAAATAGTTTCATCATCTAGGAGGAAATGGCTAATGTAAATCCAACAGAGAAATGCTTACTGGTTTGAAGGGCAGTAAAAACATACATACTCAATTCATTAAAAAGAAGTGGTGCTGAATTACTGAGAAAAAAAAAAAAACATTTTTGTTTTTCTTAAGTAAATTCCCACATTAGTACATTTTGGTTTTCCTATCCTTAAAAAAAAAAAAATTAGTGTGCAAAAAAAGAAAAACAAATTAAGTCAAAGATTAGGACAAAAATGAATCCCAAAAATGAATCTCAAAAAGGTAATCCTAACTCTTGAATGGCCAGCAAAGGTTTCTGAGATATCCTCACAGAATATTATCAGCCCGGATGCTAGGTTTCTGGTGTTAGGGGATGCTAATACCCTAATCGTAAAAGCAGACACTAAATGGTGCCTATTATGTGGGCAGAACTTTTCCAAATGCAATTTCGTTTAATCCTTATAATGAATCTAACGAATCCCCATGGAACAACTAAGGCATGGTGAGACTGAATAAACTGTAAAAAGTTAAGCGACTGGTGAGTGGCAGACCCGACTCAACCCAGGCTCTCTGCCTCAGTCTCTCCGCCATGCTGTGCTCTGCGGCCTCTCCTACACAGCCCTCTGCGTACACCGGATGACAAGCAGGGAGTCCACATGTCCGTATTTAAAATAATCCATCAGAAAAGCTACTTTTGTTATGAAATAAAATCCAGGCCTACCTAAAGAGGAAACATATTCCAAATAAATTAAAGCGAAACTATGTTTTCAAGATGGTAAACTTACTGAGCAGATGAACCTCCTTTCACTCCTCAAACCCCTGATATGATAGAAAAGTCTAAAGAAAAATAAACCATAATGGTGTAAGACAACAGGCAAAAGTAATTATCAGATGGAAATGACTCAATGGGGAAAACAGAGCAGAATAATCACAACTAAAGACAGGAATAAAAGAGGTCTGCTACAGAGATAACTCTTCTCGATGAAACAAAGTGGAGCAGAAATGCAAATCTCTAAATTAAAAAGTATGCGGACTGGGTTTCTGGGGTTATCACCAGGGTGACTTATTAGGCGATGCCTACAGCACTCGTCCCTAACACCGGCTCTCTCTTAACAGGGCAGGTTATTATCCTCGGGCACGGGCCTTGGGGCAGAGTGAAGTCTATGTCTGGGCCTTCCCAAGAAACATAGAGGAAAAGAAAAACAATAAAGGCACCTCTATCCAGGACTGCAATACCCTATAGTGCTCCAAAGTGCTGCTTGCCAATAGGGAAACCTTCTTTGTGGCAACTGTGGGGACCCCAGCTTGCTCCTCACCCTGCCAACTCAGCTGCCTGCTTGCGAGCATGCCTAGCCCTGCATGGCCCTGGAGGGAGCCCATGCAATTAGGCCTACAGCTGAAAAAGAATTCCAAAACTTTTGAGGAAATCTAGTGTAATTAACCTAATTCTATATTTATAAATATGTTTGAATCACCAAGGATCAAAACAACATAAAACTAAGAACTAAGATGAAAGAAAAAAAATCAGTTAACAGAAAAATCTGACGTTGAATTTATAATGAATGCTTAGTTATCGATACCAATGGAGGATCTGAGGCATAAGAACCCAAAAAACTATAGCTGGCGCTGAAACATTCAGATTTCCATTATAGCAGATTTACCACCCCAAGAACATTCTGCACAGACTGATAGTAAAATGAAGTTTTATCCTCTAAGGAAAAATGCACTGAGATCAAAAATCTGACCCTAGCTCTAAGTCTAAATTAACTTCTTTTCTGTTTTAATTTTCCTATATATTAAAAGGAGATAATTCTTTTTTATCCCATCTGCCTCAAAGAGATGGTTTAACACTCAAAAGGGAAAAAGTGCATTAAAAAAAAATTTTTTTTTAAAGTAAAAGGCACCAAATGAAAGGCGATGATGCTGTTAACTAAAAGCAGACTGCATACCAGGGAGTAAGTGGGGCCCAGCCCTGGCTGGAGAGTTGGCTGTGGATGGTCCACACGGAGACAGCCAAGGTGGATGACCCACTGTAATATCTATTTCCTAAGACGAGTCGATTCACGGCCAATAGTTCTTGATACTTAGAATGATACTTTTGATACTTAGAATGATGCCATATTAGCCTCTTCAGAAGTAATTAAGAAAAAGGCCTCTGCTTCTGTCTATTGATTCAAAAGAATACACTCTGAATTCTGCAGTGTGGAGTGAGACTCACTGGATACGCGTTGCCTAGGGTTGAACTGTTACACACAGAGAACCAAGGGGAAAATGCCAGCAGTTTAGTCATCTGAGGGCACCACTCACCATGACATGACTTCATACACAGCTTGAAACAGTCAG
Source organism: Rousettus aegyptiacus (assembly GCF_014176215.1). Classification (NCBI taxonomy): domain Eukaryota; kingdom Metazoa; phylum Chordata; class Mammalia; order Chiroptera; family Pteropodidae; genus Rousettus; species Rousettus aegyptiacus. The sequence continues at coordinate 11,417,692 of NW_023416295.1, read as the reverse complement.
ACTTGTGTAAGTCTGAAGACACAGAAATCAGAATAAGACATGGAAGTCTAAATAAAATAGACGTTCTTGGCAATCAGGTATAAGTACTTACTAAATGTATATTTATTAAATAACCACTGCGTTCCAAATGTTGGACCAAGCAACTTGCTCTACTAACAAGTCCAGAACATACTTGAAAGAGACAAAACTGTTTAAACAATTTACAGTCACTAGGACAACAGTGGTGGTAAGTAGTCACTGACAAACTAGAATGACAATATATCGAGAACCTTAAAATGATATGCATACAAATCGCATGATAAAAGACAGAAAGAAAGGCTCCATGGTGCTTTTCAAGCTAAGGTTTTAATAAGGTTCTTCAAAAATGCTATAAAATCCTTTGTTAAAATTTGCTTTCTATTAAGAGAAAAAAGACATCGTCACCAAATATCTGGACCTTGCTTGAATTGATTAAAATAAATCAATCATGAAAATTAAATTTATGAAACAAATGGGAAAATATAAATGCTGGCTAGATAGTTGATAACCAGATAGGATAATGGTGTTGGGTTATTATTTTAAAAACCAAAATGGTAATCTTTATCTTTCAGAAGTACATACCAAAATGGCTGTTAATGAAATACGATGTCTAGGAATTACATTCAAATAATATGGGGGAGTGGGCTGGAGTTTAGATGAAAGGAGCCTGGCCACGTGCTGATAATTAATGAAAGTGGCAGCTGGATCCACAAAGATAATTACACTCTTTTCTCTACTTTTATATACAGTTGAAATTTTCATAATTATACAAATCAAAAGTGACTCATTCTTACCTCTACTAGGATCTTTCACCACAATGTCAGAGATTTCGAACAGTTTCAGAGGAAGGGGCATCTTCCGATTTGCTGCTATGGTCTTCAGGAGGCCTGGAAGAAGGGTAGTGCGCGCCACCTACAGGAAAAGACATGAAACTGCCCTGACCAAAGGAGAACCAACCGGACAGTGCCCTCTCACCTGTGGAGGACAAGTTCCAAGACCCCCAGTGGACGCCTAAAACCGGGGACAGTACCAACCCCTATATATGCTATGTCTGTTCCATACGTTCATACACATGATAAAGTTTACGGCTTCTCTTCGGCATGTCCTCATTGCCAGCATCACTACTCTTGCACTCTGGAGCCATTACTAAGTAAAACAAGGGTTACTGGAATACAAGCACTGGCGTATTGCGCAGTCTTCCTGATAACCTAGTCTGTCCGCAGGCTACTAAGTGACTAACAGGCAGGTGGCTACACTGGACAAAGAGACAATTCACATCCTGGGCAGGACAGAGTAGGATGGCATGAGATTTCACCATTCTACCCAGAATAGCATGTAATTTAAAACTGAAGAACATTTAGTTCTGGAATTTTACATTTAATACTGTCGGACCAGGTTGATTGCAGGCGGTTAAAACCACTGGAAGTGAAACCGTGGATAAGGGGGAACTACCAAAATTGATTAAAAACAAAGCCAAAAGACTACATGGCTTCATAGGAACATGTAATGCCTAAATATCCAAATCATGCTTAATTTTCAATCTCAGGACTTTAAAAAATATATATATTCTGGCTTCTAAACTTACAAAATAAAAATATCATAAATTTGATTAAAAAATAAGTGAGGAACAAATATTATAACAAACATAACTGCTTGTATCTAGGATTGGTTATTAACATTTTTAAAATTAAAGTTAGCTTTCAAGATTTCAAATATGTAAATTTTCATATCCTGCCTTATTTAATAAGAAACATGAATGTTTAAATAGATTAAATATGAATTAATCAAAATTTTAAAAACCACAGGGAAAAGGTAAATGCAATTAAAACACCAGGACAATGAAGAAACCAGAATACAACTATCTAGGCACTAAAAATACTATGCTATGGGCAGGCTATGATTATAGTTTTCAGCTAGGTAGCCAAAGAAGTACAAATATACATCCTAGTTCTTAAAAAAGAAAAAGAAAGCAAAATTTCCCTGCTTTCATCTGTGAAATAGATTCCTCATTCTAGGATACATAAGGCATGGGAGCTGTCAACACGCAGTGTTGCCGGGAGGATTTAGAGCAGTGGTGTGACGTCACCGCCGAGGGTCTGGGCTTTACAGTCAGATTTAACGCCACTGTATTTTGCCCAGACTATTGCACAAGTTTCTTAAGTTTCTTTCTCTACTTCTACTCCTGCCATTTTATGGTCTATTCTCTACACAGTGATCCATTAAAACCTAAAGCAGATCATGGAACTCCTCTCCTCAAAATCTCCAACAGGTTTCCATCAAACTTAAAATCTATGCCCTACATGGGGCCCTACACGACCATGGCCGTGGCCCTGGCCCCTCTCCAACCTCCACGCCTGCGGCTGCCCAGGCCGCATACCCATGCACCACAAGCAGGTTTCCACCTCAGGCCTCCACACTTTGCTCCTTCCTCTGCCTGGTATATTCTTCCTCAAGATACACATGTGGCTATGTAAATTTCTTCAAGTCCCTGCTCAGAGGTTTTCTCCCACGGAGGCCTGCCCTGCCCACCCTAGCTAAAACAGAAGGCCCTCCTAGATCCTGCACGAGTAAGAACAAGCTCCCAAATGCATGTGCTAGACTGTGGATTGAGGGAAACAGAACAACGTTCCTATCACAACTTTCCTATTCACGCTATCAGCAAGCTCTTGGCCTTCGACTTACTGCAATTTCGCTCACTTTCCCCACCGGGAGAGAAGAGTGCCCAAACCATTCACAGAAACAAAACTACAATGTTAAAAAGAAAAAGCTTCTTTTACTGGAATAGAAACAAACTACTTTTATAGATAATTTTGCTTAGTATTTTTTTAGTTTATTTTATAGATAAGCTTTATTTACTTAAAAACCCAAGGCATTACAAAAAGAAAATTAAACCTGAATCTGATCAAGCTTCTAAATCTAACTACCAATTTATTGAAAACACAGGAGACCATTGGAATGCAGTCAGCAAATTCCTAAATGTTAAGACTCTACAGGGACAAATGACCCAGTCTCCTTAACAAAGTAAAAGGGAGGGGGATGGGAAGGGAGAGAGAAAGGGGAAGAGTGGGGGGGAAGCGGGGCGGGTGGAGGTGGGGAGTGGGAGAGAGGAGGCGGGAGAGGGGAGGGAGAGCAGGAAGAGGGGAAGACGGAGAATATGGATGGCACTCGTAGATTACAAAAGTCTTAAGATGCACGTCAATCAACTGTGATTTCCAACCTCATTTAAATCTCAAATAAAATAAACTATATTGTAAAAGGAGAATTGGGAAAATTTGAACAGTGACTGGATATTTGAGGGCACTAAGGAATACTATTGCTCATTTGAGGGGGATGTGCTAATATTCTGTAATTTTGTTTATAACAATCAGAATAAAATCATATATTTTAGCTGAATAACATTTCTCTTATTTTACCCATTTATATAACCTACTACTAACAATAATATATCTACTATCAGAAAATGCTCGAAGTTAATTCTGCAGGACAAGAATGGCTTAGACAACAGAGTTACATGATCACAGGCAACTTAACATTTAACTTAACCATAAACAAACCTAAACCTGTTAACCACATTAGCGATAGTAGGGCATATCCGTTGGTAAAGCAGGAATAAGATACAGAATCTGTCAAGTGTAAAAGACACACTTTCATCTCTAACATATTTTATGCAGAAATATTGATTCTTAAGTGTGCTAAGCCACATCTATTTACAGTGACATTTAATGTGTTCCTGATTTATTGCCCTCCTTCTTATACACAGCAGATTAAGACAGGATGTAAACCCTAAAGAACATAGCATTACCACATCTTAAGATATCTATCAAGCTTGATAAATGAAACTGGGAGAAAAGGAAAATTTGGAATAAACTCGCATAAAAATCCATTACGATTTACTGAAAACTGGCTCTATCCAAATGAATTTGAATGTCTCTTATTAAAAAGAACCACAGGCATTATTCGAAAGCTGTGAAAAAGCTAGTGGACCTCAGAAAACAAAACATAAAAACTCATGATCGCAACCCCTCCAAACCAGTGTAAGGATTCTTCAAAGTTCTGACGTTGAGTGCAGAAAAAAAATTCATGTACTCGATGCATATTATTACCAATTAGTTCTTTAAATAGTCCAACTCTAATCTGCCACATTAGTAGGTAGTTCTACAGATCGTAAAGTTTAGATTTTTTTAAAGATACACCTTCAGGGAGGCACTCAGAAAAGGTGTTGATTCATTTATTGCAAATGGATGGAAAAGAGATGAAACAGGAAAACAGCATTAAAAAATTAATTATGAAATGGAAAGTTCGGACCGGGCTAGATAGCACAAAGCAAGTAAGAACCAGCTATAATCAAGAAAAGATTATAAGAAGTTTTAAGAATTTCTGTCAGCAAAGTATATAAGAACCAACTATGAAACTTATCTGAGAAGAGATTTTTTAAAAGCCCTAAGATTTTTGTCATCCGAGTGTAATCACTGAAGAGATGTTATACAACTCATGTTCTGCCTCTCAGTTTTTAATCAAATTCTTATCTACTTAAAATTCTTACCTGAAATCCAGCTGTCTTAGGATTACTGATGTGAACTGCCTTTGTTGCAGAGATATCCAAACCAAGTTTATCGGCAATATCTTCTTCAGAGCACTAAGAAATACATACGAAATAGGTCAATATGGAAGAGTGATGACCAAATTTAATAGAAAAAGTATTTAATGCTGTAAGTAAACCGAAGGTCTCATAGCAATGACGATTCTCTGTACAAATCAGTGAGATGAGAATAAATCAAGAATAAACGTGCACAATTAACCCAGGCCCACAGCCGATGCAATTCGACATTGTTACTTGACGATGAGTTCCAGCCACGATCCAGAGCTAAAGTAAATTTTCCACATGAAGATGGTGGTGTAATCTATACCCAGGGCCTTTCCAAACTCTCCCCACTTACCTTACCGGACTAATCTCCGACTCTCTACCATTCCCTGAACCCTATACTTCCCCCTGCCTTTCCCGACAGACGCTCCTGTCCTGGTTGCTGCCATCCCCCTACCGCTCTACTTACAAGACATCTCCTCCTCCTCTTCCGTTAAAATATCCCTCACGGCTCCCTCTTCAGTATTCTCTGCCTCTTTGGTGCTCCTCCGGCTTTCTGTTTTGACCGCCATTGTAATTTCTGCTAAATCCACACTGACTTGTGGCAGGACGGTAGTACAGAGAGCAGAAGTGGCCTAAACTGCCCAATGTCCCTTCCACTGTATCAGTTAACTTCTGCGCACACGTGCTCGACAAAGCTCTGGTAATGAATATACTGCTAAGCACTCATCCACCAAAACGAGAGAGACACTTGTCCCCCTCAAAAACCAGATGGCAGGTAGAAGTTGTGAAAATAAAACTTACTGTTAGACACGGCAAGTCTAACGGACAATGCAAATAAAGTGCTTGGCACAAACTAAATGATCCAAAAAAATATTAATGATAGTTCATAAATCATTACTAAGAACAAACAATTGTCACATATAATAATGCTAATTTCTCAAAAGAGTTTAAAACTTCACATGAAAACTGATGTACCATCTGAGTCCTGTACAATCTTCCAGCATGAAGTGATATTGCTCACTGCACTGTTCTACGAAATGGTCAAGGACTGTATGTCACTCAGGAAAAAAAAAGAGTTTAGATTCACTTTATACTGATGCCAGTTTTAAAGACTTCCGCCACGCTTTCCTGGGAGGGATTCTGAAGCCACACCCCGGCATGGCGGGACCAACGCCCAGATGTGCTATGGAGCTTTGCTTAGACAGCATGGAACTTCATAAATCCTTATAATGTTGAAATTCCTAAAGAACTATTATTATGCATCTGAAACTCTCCAGCACTTCCCATCTTCACCCCTGGTGATAACCAATGTGCTGACGTGACTATGGACAACTGAACTGACTGGCACTTTCGGTGGGACAGTTCAGGCACTGGCCTTGGGTAAAGACGGACCTGGGCTGAAATCCCTGGTCCACAGCCGACTTGCTGAGTGGAGTGGGTACGGTCCCCCAATTAACCGCTGCATGAGACAGGACACCTATTTCACCGGGCTGCACCGAGAGATGAAATCATAAAGCCCTCAGCACAGGATAAACTGCATAGCGGCTACTAGCCGGGAGGCAGAGCGTGAGCTCCCCCGAGATGCCTGGGGCACAGCTACAAAAGCAAAGTCTGTATCACTTAAAAAACAAAATACATTTCTCGATGCTATTTTTTGTGCTTCATGTTACATGACCTCACTGGTGCTCACAACTGCATACAGCCAAGTGTATGCACATGATGCCAGGGTCCTGCGAGCCAGGCACACACGGGATGGGATAACAGAAGCCAAAAGGCCAAGATTCTGCTCATGGCTCTCCTGCTGTCTGGGGAAACGCTGTTAGGTGCTTGTCATCTTTTCTTGGCCTCGGGCTCCCTCATTGGTACAGCGCCCGGCATGTAACAGAGGCACCATAAGTGCTGATGAACTAATAATGACTGCTGATTCAGGAAAATGAAGGTGCTGAACTAAACCTGTAAGGTCCCTTCTGGTGTTGCCAGCCTATGGATTACAAATGCTTAATGCAGTAACTGCGAGAGACTCATCTCCTTACCAACCCTCCGTGTACGGGGAGCGATTCTCACTAGTGCCTTCTGTGTATCCTCTCAAGGATTGAGAATTTCGGGGCAGAACTGGGTCGAGGGAAAAAGAGACGCGGATTTTTCAGTCGTCTTTGGTTTGGCTTTTGCCCTACATCATTAAGTTCAAAGTTACCTGAATACTCAAGAGCTACACTGTCGGCACCATAGAAATGCTCGGCAGGAGAGAAAAGAGAACTACGAACTGCACGCACATTTTACACTTTTCAAACGGTCAGTCTGGTGGGGGAGGGGATTTTATTCCGATTTTGTAATAAAGTTCATTTTCTGATTTAGGCCTTTTATGTCAGCTTTTCAACTCAAAGCAAATGTTTGTGAACATATTTGAAGATAAAGACACAAGTCTATTGTGGAAATAAGTTAATAGTCCCCAAGCCCGTAACTAGGGCTGGTGGACACAGACAGCCATGACCAAATAAAGGCGAACGATTCTAACAGAAAGTTGCTTGTAAAATTCATTGTGAACCCTCAACATTTACATAAAACTATAAAATATGTTGTCATCTGTCATTTTAGACACTTTTCTAGTCCTTCATGTTTTTCTGAGACTTAAAAAATCGTCCAACATTTCTTTACTAGAAATAGTACAATCTCAAAAAACAAAGCTATTCTTCTAAAACCTGGAAATTTTAGCAGTCTGGATTTTATAAAATAATTCATACAAGAAATCACAGGATAAATAATTCAGAGCTTCCAAGTAAACAACCAGCTGGGCAGAGACAGCATACCAGAGCAAAGGTGAGCGCCTCAGTGAATCCAGCGGCTGCCATGTCGTGTCGCAGAAGCTCTGTGAGCTTATTGAGGGGAAACTGGAAAGAAATTTTTCTCACTTTATTTCACCGCAATGAAATTTCCTGCTTTCAAAAAAGAGATTTATACAGCACATGTCAAAAGCAAACCACCCTGCCATCCTCAACAACATCCTGCTGGCGCCACCCTTTCCCACCCGCCCCACCACCCCAATACTCCTAGTCCTACCTCCCACACCCTCATAGCACCTAGCACCCCAACACTCCTAGATGTACTACCCACCCCCCGCCCCCACCTTCATCTCTCCTGCACACAGCGTCTGCCTCCAGGCCCAGGTTAAGAGAATGAATCTCCCGTTAGAAATTCAACAAGGGCTCCACACTCAAAACCTGCTTTTCTTCAAAGAACTAGTCATCACAGGTTTTCGACTCACTCTAATCAACTGGGCATCTGTTTTGTATCCTCTCCACAGTAAATGCCTCTCACAGCAGAGCATGTCCAAATAGTTCCTAATTCCTATGTTCTGGTTTTCTCAAAACCTTCCTGGCATCCAACAATCCGTTTCTAACAATAAGGCGTGTTTACTTAAGGGTGCAACCTTACTTGATTAGCTATGGTGTATGTTTTCGGGAGAGTCATCTGAATGTTGTTATATCCGTAAGCAATAGCTGCGTCTTCCACAATATCACACGCATGGATAATGTCAGCTCTGGTCGGAGGGATTTCGATCTCAATCTGATTCCCATCGCCAATGACTTCTGACTTCAAGTACATCCTGGTCAGAAGCTTAGCAAGATTTTCTGGAGTTTCTCTGAAATAGGAATGCACAAACCATAAACTTCACTGCATTATTTAAAACATGTTTATATTTCATTTGAAAATATGCAACTACCTGAAGTAACCTTTCTTTTTGAATTCCCTTAGACACCAGACATCCTGATAGTCCATCGTCACTTAACTTACTGTGAGGGGATATCAAAACCCTCTCCATGCACTCTGTCAGGAAAAATTAAATAGTCTTGTGTGCACTTCATCCTTGAACTATCTCCACTGTAAATAAATAAATCAAGTTTCCAGAGCATACCTGATTCCAACTTTTTTGTTAATTAGATCGGCTCTCACCATCTCCTTTCGGTAAGCCAGTTCCTTAAGAGAAAGAGTTTGAGAAGCTTAAATCATTCCCATCAGATACAGCATTACACTCTATTTGAACTCATCGTCAGTTTCATTACCCTTACATTGAAAATAAACTTGGTGTTTCAGAACATTATTATAGAGGAATATATTTGCTACATTATATTCATCTATGAACATTCTACTTGTTAGACGATTGAACTTCCCAGAAATAATATAAAATGCCTAACATTCTTCTCTTTTAGATGGTCAGTCACCATTCTCTTCAATAAAACATTGGTATATTATGTCATTTATAAAATGCTTGTGAATCCTGCTGAAAATTTTTAGCATCATCTCATGTAAGCGGGTGTTTATGAATAAGATAAAATAATTCATGTCACAATGTACTATCACTCATACTAAGTCCAGAAGTATTATAAAAACATTCCTTTCATTTTTCTGGGTGGGGAGATTCAACCATACTCCCAGTTGTAGCTGTCAAGCAGCTCCAGGAGACGGCCCTGCGGGGAGCATCTCATGAATTGGCACTCACAGGCCTTTGAACAATATGTAACTCTACCATGTCAGGCAGGAACAAATTCACATAAAATCCAGACTTTTCAGCACCTTTGGAGCATCTGTATGAATATTTCTTATCGCTAATCACTCTTAAAAATATAACTGCCACTAGCAAAAAGGCTATAAATTTAAAAACCAGTTTGGACTCAGGTAAAAACGATGAGCCAGAGCCTTGCTCTTCAAAATGCAACTCTCAGGCAGAAGCGTCATCGCCACCTGAGTATTTGTTAGAAATGCAGACTCTCAGGCCTTCATAGCTAGTGGCAGTTACACCAGACCTACCGAATCTGAAACTGAATGTTATCAAGAGCTCCAGGTGATGAGAATGCACTTTAGACTTTGGGAAGCAGTGGACTGGGTGCTGATGCTTGCAACAGTAATAGCAAATTTTTACTGAATAGCTATTATGACCTAAACAGCACAAGGCACTTTCAAGATAATCTTAACCCTCATAACAGATACTGTTAGTATTCTCAATTTACAGACAAGGAATCTGAGTTTTAGATTAATAACGAGACCCAGATCACAATGATGGTTAAGTTGCTAAACTCTGATGCTGTTATATTCCCAGTGCTTGGAAAAATGCTTTTTAGATAATAAGCACTTGGTATATAGTTAATGAATATAAGCATTCATGAAGCAACAAATGAACAAATTAATGAATAAACAACTTCAGGTAGCTTAATTTCAAAGCTCACACCATTAACCATGACTCTCTCTGACTACCTAACACTTTCTCTTCTTCTAGCTCTCTTATTCCAAACTCTATTCTTTTATATGAAATAACAGAAGACTAGGAAAGAACTTTTGAAGTATTTGGAAAAATATGCTATTTCATGTAAGAAAGAATCAATTTCCTCCAAAGATCATTTTTTCCTGAGAGGACAATCTACGAGCTGTTCTAGTTTAAATTTAGAAAGAAAGAAATTAACAAATGGTCTAACACTGATATAGTATTCCTTTACAGAAAGCCATTTCAAATTTATAAAAGCTTTTTACAATATTAATGACTTCAAAAAATTATCTACATGAGAACTAAATTTTAACATTTCTCTTTTTCTTCCCAAAGTATGTATTTCACTTTTAACACCTGACAATTCTTCATATTAAAAAGAAACTTTTTCAAACTAGACATTATTTTAAAAGACTAAAAAAGCTATCTCTGGCTAATCCCATCTACATTGTAGTAAACTGTATAAATGGCCACAAATTCTTCTGGTCTCTGTGCCCATGGTCTTGGATTCTCTTTCTCCTCAATCTAGCAAAATTACTAGGAATTATTAGGCTCTGATTCACTTTATAAATAACAGGAACAGTATAAAATTCAAAGAAAAAGAGCTCATCAAAAAATAGCCTCACTGAATCAGAACCACAACCAAATGACTGGAATACTGTCAATACATTAAAATGGCCATGTCATATATTAAAATGCCATCTTCATATTTATAAAGCCATCTTGGGAAAAAAAAAACACAGATAATAATGTTCATTTAGATTTTTTGCCAAGATTCTGTATCTTCAAGATCCTATATAATTGTGCTTACCACTAAATCAGTCCTGGAAATACATTTGGAGCTATTAGTTACTAGTTATTAGTGATGGCCCTTAGCAACTGTTAATTCAAATGTGGACACACTCATTAGGTTTGGAGGGCTGAGCAATCTTACAAGGGGTGAGACTATAGATTACCAGTTAACTAGTTAATAAGAGAATAAATCTCAGAAATCATGACCATGTAATACTGTGGTATAATGCAATGTGTTGAGAGCTGAAGTTGAACTGTCGGTCAGGGCTTAAATCCTAGCTGTACCATTTAACACTAACAGGCAAGCTATTTTAACATCTCAAGGTCTCTGTATCTCCATCTACGATAGGGCATAATAAAAGCACCCACCTTCACGGGGTTAATGTGAAGATTAAATCCATTTAACGCATATCTAGGGCTTGGCATGTGGGTGGATGGATGGACCGAGAGACCACAAGCACTCTAAAGCCATTATTATTATTATTATTATTATTATTATTATTATTATTGTCATCGTCATCATCAAGTCACTTCTTAAATACTTACTGGAAAGGTATACGATTTTCCATTAGGAAAAACTACCTCAGCTGCTTCAACCCTGAAAAAATTAAAAAAGGGTCCATAAATTTTAGAAATGCGTATGGTTAACAAATTTTTCACTTGTTCTGAAACTGTAGCTCAACACTCCAAACTATTCACATTCCAACGGTGCTGCTTGGATTAATCCCTCTAAATACAACATTACCGTTCCTTCGCCTATGGCTCCCATGTCCCTTTGGGTAGCACCCACCTGATATGGTTATTTCCCAATACTGCAAATTGTACATCCTCCCCATGGACTCCTCACCGAGTGAGTGATAAACCCGGGCCAGGCTTTACCAGAGTGGTGTGTTACACAATGAAAACTGACCGACACAACCACTAAAGCGCGAATCAAAGAAAAACGCAGCAACTGATGTTGCCCATAAAATCTGTCCCGCATTCTACTGTAATACATTTATTTTGAATTATAATTAATATTCTAGAATAAACTATGATGCTGGTATATGGCAAGGGCCATATAGGTCTGTTAAATAAATTTTTTAAATTACAATAATCTTATTGCTATATAAATGGGATCCTTGATCTTCCAAATGCTTCTCTACCCTTGTTTAGCTCTCCCTTTTGCTGTTCCTCCATGTTGACATCCTCAAATTCAATGATCCTTAAACACGGCTTAAATGTCACGGCCTTCAGAAGATCTGCCTAGATTGCCTCAGGAGGCAGTAATTTGCCCTTACAAACAGCCAGAACGTCACTGAAACTTTTAGAGCACTGATCACTTTTTTATTTTATAAATTATTTCTGTACCTGTCTTAGCTCCTTAAAGAGATTATACTTTCCAGTTACAGGAAAACCGTTTCATCTTTATATGTAGCTCTGCCTTTAGAACAACAGGCCATCAATAAAGGTGCCAAATGAACTTACGTAAATTGGTTCTCACAATATTCGCTGAACATGGTAACAATAATATCAAGAACTATTTTTGCCTGCAAAGGAAAAAGACAAATATTATGCTAATCTACAAATACGCATATATCTCTTTACTCAGATGGAAATGAATAATATTTAATATAATATAGTCCCTAAACATCTAAAAATGAACCTTTATATAATTCTAAAAAAGAGAGTGGAATCAACACAGGCTAATGTAGGCCTGCCCTTATTTTCAGGTGTTCCGCGTTTATTCGGTTCTCCTAGAGCTGCAATACATGACTGAGACAAATCAGTTACTTCCTCTCCCCCGGCCACCCCTTTGGGTTCACCAGGTTTTGAGACACACATATGACTAACTAGGGCAGTAAACCTTATCAATCTCACAAGTCTCTGCAGCCAGATCTGACTCATGGCTCTGCCCCTTACTAGCAGTCTGGCTCTGCAAATTACCTACTGTCTTTGAACCCTAGTTTCATCTGTTAAGAGGAGGTAATAAAGTTCCTATCACATTTAGTTATCACAAGGATTGTATATGCGTCTGTGTGTGCGCGTGTATGTGTGTATACGTGTAACAACGAACAATGCCTGACACACAATGACGGCCACAGAGATTTGTTAAATTTTAATTGGAAAAAAAAAAATGCTTAAAAAAAATACAATAACCTTATTGGGATATATGCTTTGCTTTTATATATACCTTACTTTATATCAAGCTTCAAGAAGACTTCCAAGGTCTGCTAATGTATGAATTTAAAAAAAAAGTTTTTAATAGGAACATTAACCTGACAATATTTTTCAAGGCAAATATAGTATGTAAAGTTATAAATAAAAGGCCTAACGATGGACACCAATTCTGTAAGGTATCAGTGAATGGCATTATTGGTCCTACTTCTATACTCCGGCCTTCTCCTGCCATTTAAGTTTACCTTTCTTAAACTGCTCTATGACTTCCTTACTTGTATAAAGAAATTATATGCTGCAGAAAAAAACTTCCATACCAATCAAATCTGCGTTGTGGCTAAAAGTGAGTGAACAACTAGTATTCTCCATATTCTAGATATCATTGTGTGCATAAACCCTGTATCAATCTGCTAAATAAAACTTCTTTATAGACAGTTTGTTTTAAAAAATTTTTTTACCATGTACACAAAGGTACCAAATTACTCAGCACTTAAATTAAGCCAACCAAGATAAATAATTGATACATTACAATACTTATCCCATTCTGTTTTACGATTAGGCATATCGCTAATTCTCCCACTAGACTATGAGTTCCTTGAAGTCAAGAAACAGGTTCATTATTAAATTCACAGCACTAGGAAGACGGTAGGTGTTCATTAAACATTTGTCGATTGAATGACAAAGTACAGAACACCTATATCTAATTTTCTAAATTTCTAAAATACATTCCCACCTTTGAAATAAATATTTTAAAGTTTGGTCACATAGTCTTGGTCCAGAAGTAAAATCTGTTCTGTCTGACAGCACCAAAAAAAAAAAAAAAAAAGGTTTACTTACCTTAGTAAAGTCAGTTCCTGTGCATTCGATAAATACATTTCTAGTATTTACTGTTATTTTGGAATGGTTTCCTACAACAAACATAAAACAACAATAACAAAACAATCAGTTTCAGAAATATAAGTGTACTTAAAAGCTCTAAAAACGAAGTACATTTTAATTTAAAATACAATATAAACTAACATCTCAAAGTAAGGTGATATACAACTTTCAGGCCCCATTGAGGCTAGAAAATAAAGATAAAATAATAACACGCCTTACTGAGTGCATGCAGTGTGTTGGGTGCTATGCTAAGCTCTTAGCCGAGGTCACTTCATCTCATCTTCACCACGACTCTGAGACAGAGCTGTCGGCAGGACAACTAAGATTCAGAGATGAAGCTCACTGACCATGATCACAGGTATTAATAAGCAGCAGGGCTAATAAGACTTGGACCTGGCTCTGGCTAACTCTGAAGCCTAGGTTCTTAGCCACTGTAGACTAAGATGTCAAGATGGCAAAGACTCTCCTTCTAATCGTGAATCAACTAACCCCCTTCTCACCTCCAGAAAAGCAAATACCTACAGCTTCAACATCATTAAATCATATAAACTCATTCATGTTTCCTTATCAAAAAGACTTCAGAAAGGAGTTAAGAGGGTAAAATTCAGTTTGAAAGCTTTAGTTTAACTATAAAATAGCAGGCAAAACAGAATTTGACTTTGACTTTAACCAAGTGAATTACCTGCTAAAACCTAAACATCAACACCCTTTGGAAGAATATAACAGAATCCAGAGACCGGCATCGGAAAGTATTTATAAACTTATACATACATATTAACGCATTTATAAATTGTAAAAAAAATCCCAAGTAAAATGTTGTTAAATAAATGAATAAAAAGAACCATTACAATAAAATCTACAAAAGACTTGAGATTCTCAGACCAAGTTATTTAATTCGGCCAAGTCTATTGAGAATTCTATAGAAACGCTGAAGAATGAAAAGAGACAGCAAAAAATCTGATGCTAAGCAATAACTCACCATTGATAATTGGAGGCATTGAAAGGATAACACCATTGCTATCACAGATAACTGGGTACAGGGGTTTATTTTCAATGATATGTAAGTATTGTTTAAGGTGATTGTCATTCTGAAAGAAATTAAGTCAAACGAAATTAATTTTTTATTTCTATCAATGTAACTAGTTTACCTAGTATAAAAAAATGGGGGAGGGCTCAGAAAACCAAACGGCTCCAAATTATAGAAAGTTCTAAGCTTATAAAAGTTTCTAATATGAATTAGTATCTCAATATCCTCATAGAGTCTCATCTCCTGCTGGAGAGAAATAAGAACACAATTGAGCTATTTTTCAAAAATGAAAATAAATTTGCCCTGGTAAGGCCGGATCATCCCAAATAAAGCACACCATCACAAAAACTATTCGGATAAATCAGAAGAAATCACTGACAAAGGCCAAGGATAATGGCTGCTTTTTTTCAAATGCTACCCACTACTTTTATTTATTATGTGCAATTTAAAGTGACTACTGAATTCATTTTCACTGCTGAACTCTAACATGATAACAATGGGAGGTGGGCACTCTGTAATAGCCTGTGTCCCTCATCCCCCAAAACTGGCTAAACTTATTGTTCCTTATCCTTGCATTATACTCAAATAAATATTACCATGTGCCATGGTCTACTTCAGTGGGTCTCAATCCTGGCTGTACATTAAAATCATCAAAGAGGATAAAAACGTAATAATAAACAAAACTAAACTACTCCCAGCCTCTCTTTAGATCAAATAATCAGTATCTCTGGGTTGGAGCTCAGACCCTGCTATTTTTTTTTTAAAGCACTCATTACATTTCTCTAACTCCAAGACCAGACTTTGAAGAAATTTCGTGATTTAGGTAGAGCTACTGCATGATGTAAAAGAACACTTACCTTGTAGATGTTCATCAGTTCACAGGCTGTGTACTCCTTCGTCTTATTTAGAGGTTTAAATTTGATATCTGAAGGTCGCTTCGCAGTGTAAGTAAATGGGCCTGACAAAGTGTCCAAATCATGGGTACCAATAGCAACTAATGCTCTTTTCCTAAATGATGAGAGGGGGAGAGAGACACAGGAAAGAAGATTTGACTATTCCGAAGCAGAAATTCTAAAGATAACACAGACTATAGGTTTTTAAAAATTATTTTTAGACACTTCCCTAAAATTGCCTGTTGCTGTATGACATCTTTAGGGGAGTATAAGCAACATATTCTCACAACCATCAAAAGCAATGAGGAATTACGAAGCTACTGAAAACATGAAGTCAGCAGCTGACGTGTATTCCTTGTCGCTACGCTTTCCTAAGCAATGCTACTTAATGTTTTCAAGGTCGACACTCCCTCTTTCTCTAACTTCATTTCCCCTTAGTGTCCTCAAGCACACATAAACTTTTTATTAAAGTACCAAAATGCTTTATTTTTTGGCTTTTCTGTATTTTCCTAAATTTTCTGTCACACAGCTATATTACCTTAATAATGGATAAAAATTACTTTTAAGAATTGTGAATTACATTTAAAGTTTAACGTGCATGGAAAGTTCAAAAGCAATTAATGTCATTTGTTCTCCACTTTATCTGCAAAGGATGTAAGGTATTTTAGAAATTTACAGTAAGTTACAAATTAGGAGAGAAAGAACTAAAAGTAGGGGGTGTAAAACAGAGCCAGGAATGATATTAATACTCAATTAGAATCTAAAGGTCCACCATCTTACGCAGAGGTTCACAAATTTGTCTCTAAACTTTCCATCGGGCAATTTAAAAAGAGAAACTTGGTCAGAATGTAATGTTCTTAGGATGCCGTAAGTTGGTTTTAGATGTATGTGGACATACATTTGCATACTTATGCATAATCACGTGTATCTACCAAACAAATGAATTACATTAGTTATCAAGATTTTATTAAAGTCTGTTATATGAACTATGAAATAGTTTTTAAAATTTGTAGGAAACCAATATTGGTCAGCCTCTAAGGCCAGCGACTAAATCTTTAATAAATATAGTTGAACTGAATAATATTGTTGACAAGGATGAGAAAAAAAAAGTGTTACTTTACTCAATGAGTTACAGGCTCATGGAAGGTAACCCCAGAACTAACACAGGTTGAAAAATATACATGGTTTGTTAAGTTTAGATAAATTAACGATGGACAAACCCTTGGGTAAGAAAGTCTGTGCTTTCTTAGGTATTAATATTGGTCCCTTAATCCTAAAACCGTACCTCAAAATATCACTAAATTTCAACTTCAAACGAATTGCAAAAAAAATTCCAGATGAATCAAGGAGCTATGCATTTTGAAAAACAAGAGACAAACATATACACACATAAAAGAAACCATAAAAATTATTCGAAGAAAATATAGGATTACAATGCTTAAAGCTCTGAAATAAGATTCCCCTTCTTAAGCTAGACACAAAATAAAGTTCACATAAGAAGACTGATAACATGATAAATGTGACGAGCCAAACTGAAACTATTTATCCAAAAGACCCCCAATGCCAAAAGACACAGTGATAGAAAAGCTTTGCAATATGTGTACAGAAAAAAGATTACTATCCCAAATATATAGCTATGAAAACTAAAAACAGTTAAAACCAAGATTTTATTTATTACACAGACGAAAAATTTAAAGCACTGCTCTGAAAAGGCAGCAGGTGAAAACTGAAAGGACTGGGAGCAAATTCAGGGGCTGCCAACTGCAGAGTGTTTCAAGTCTGAGTCTAGCCAAATACCCACGCTTTTGCCTGGAAGAACAAGACCACACCTCCGAGAAACAGAACAAAATCAGGAGCACCTTCTATAACATAGGTTTTATATGCAGTCAAAAAGCTGTGGATGTGAGAAGAAACAGAGTGCTAAGGTCACCCAGATTGTCAAAGGTGCTAGGACAAAAAAAAAAAAAAAAAACTGTTCAAGAATTATGGGAAAAACAGACACGTAATGAAAATATAAGGAAATATGAGCAGAAAAAGAGCAACTTTTTAAAAAAGAACCAAATGGATTCTAGAGATGAAAAGTAAAATAACTGAAGCAAAAAGTTCAGTGGACATTTCCAGCCAAGATGGAGTAACAGAGACTGGACTTACTCTCCTGCCTGAAACAACCATTTAAGAGGCAAATATATAAAACAATGGTTTTCATGGCTGGCACTGGATATCAGGCAATGAAGGACAGCAATTCCTGAGAGACAGGAAACAAGTGAGGTGAGCCCCAGATTGCCCCAGTTTACTGCCTGAAAGGGTTTCCAAGTTGCAGGGCAGGAAAGGGGGAAGAAGGTGAGCTGGGGCCCAGAGGACTCCCTGGCTTAAAGAGACAGAGCTGAGGGAGATAAGAGGGCCAGAGTTCAATGGACAGAGTACTGGGAAGAGAGCTACAGAGGGAGTGAGCTCTGCAGCTCCGTGGAGGGTCCCCCTCAAGTATTCAGCTGAGTACCGATCAGCACCTGTGTGCGCAGAGACGTCCCAAGGCCACAGGGAAGATCAAGCGAAAAAAGACACAGAATGAAAAAGGCGGTATCACTACAGGTACTACAGGTATTAAAAGGATAATCAAAGAACATTACAAAAACTTTATGCCAATAAATGTTATCACTTAAATGAATATATTTCTTGAAAAACAAACTTCCAAAGTTCACTCACAAGACTGATCAGGATTTACTGGCAGATAAGGACTCTGGCACACAGAGTACTAAGATGTGATTTATTCTTCCCCTTTGGAAAAGCTCACGATTTCCAAATCTACCAAATAAAACAGGGCTTAAAGTTAAATTAGGTGAGTAAATGCCTTGTGACTTAGATAAAAATGAATTTTTCAAGGAAAGTATGTTCAGAGCAGATACCATGGTTCGACCACTTCCTCGCTATATCTCTCCTTGTTAGGAATCTTATACACGAGAGATGGCGTACACAGCAAAGTCAAAGACACAATAAAAAATTCAGTCACTTAAAAGTCTCGAGTTGTATCAATTTATAATAATACTCAAAAACTCAGTGTAAGCTCAAAAAAAATTTTCCCCTTTAAAATGGCAGCTCATATATCAAATTACTATGGTTTAGTATTTATTAGTATAAACTACTACTAACAAACAAGACCAAGAAAATCTCTAGGACTAGATATTTTTTCTCTATATAGCATTTAAACCATATCTCTTATTCCTCCATGCACACACTATTTGTAAGCAGTAACAAATAGCTGTCTGGTAAAGCAAAATTAAACTCTTGTTACTCTCACATATAATTACTCCAGAAAGCTTTTGGAAAAAAAAATCTGTATATAAAGAAAGGAAGAAGGGAGAGAAACAGGAAGGGAAAGAAAAAAGATAGAGAGGGGAGAGACAAAGGGATGGGAGGGAGGCGGGGGCGGGGAGGCGAGGAGAAAAGAAGATGTCACCACAAACCTGCAAATGTTCTGATGTAATTTCTCTTGAAGGTCGATGAAGCTGTCATATCGATCTTTAGTAAACTTTATGTTTCGGAGAACCGCTGCTACAGCATAAGGGCGTGTTTTAGCTGCCTAAAATTCATCATGTCATTAGAGATGGCAAATATGAAGGCTTTTCTCTGTAATAATATCTAGCAATAGAAAGTTAGCTGCACTTGATACTGTCACACATTTTCATTCAAACAAGTATATATTCATTCATCCAACAAGTAATGAAATACAGTGGTGATGAGAGACAAAGTCACTGTACTAATGGAATTCACATTTCAGTAAGATGTCTGAAAATTTACTAAATAACTGAGAAAAAATTAATCTTTAAGTAGTGGGCTTATACTTGATATTTTTTAACCAAAATAATCTCCCCTTATAGTTTTTCTTCTCAATTCTATTACTAAACCACGATTATATCTCAAATATATTTTAAATAAACATTTGGATGTTATTTTCCAAAATTATTCATGGGAAACGGATGCCTTTGTTCTCTTTCATTTCTTGGTAAAAACAAACTGACAATTTTTAAGAGCTAGAGGTTAAATACACATCCATTTTAGCAAACGACCAAAGAAATTACACTGGGTCAGCTTTGTTCTTTTTTTTCTCCCCACCTTATAGACATACACAAAAGAGATTGTTTTCAAAACGAAAATGAGATTTCATCCTTATTATTACCTCTTCTGTGACGATCAATTTCTGGATTTCTCCAATAGGTACTACCCGTTTATACACTGGAGCCTTTATCCTACAACAATATTAAAACAAATGTGCTCTATATTAACCAAAACATTTGATTAACTATATTCTCTTCTGGGTATAGAAAGTAAAAAAAAAAAAAAAAAAAAAAAAAAGAACAGAACTAAAACAATTGACTGAAGTTACACCAAATCAAATTTGAATTGAGTATTTAAAAAAATAATAAAACACCTAACTTTGTAACATTTAAAGTTGCCCCAAAACAGTACAGAATGTAATGAGAGTCCTATCACTGGAGTCTCAGCAGAAGCTAGAAAACCATTAACTAAAGCAACTGTATAAGGAGCATTGCAACATCAGTTGAGGTTTAAACAACGGTAAAGTTTTATTCCAAGCATGAAATTCTGAACTCCTAAGAAAAACAGGCTTAAAAACACAGATCTGGACCTACCAAATCAGGATATTCAAGGGAAAGGCTTGGTAAATGTACAGTTTGAAGGCATGGTCCAGGAAATTCTTATTAGGAGTCGAGCTACTATTTTAAGTCAGTGTTTCTCAAACTTCTATGTGCTTACAATCAACGGGGGAAGCTCTTAAGGCACAGATTCTGATTCAATAGGTCTTGGGTGGAAGCTGAGATCTACAATGCTAACAAGCTCCCAGGTAAAGTAGATGAAGATGGTCCTCCGACCATATGTTGAATAGCAAAAGTTTAAGTCACTTTCCTAATTGTCTGACCATAAAAGTCATATGACTTGCCTGTTAGAAATTCTAATCAGGGGGGTTCGGAAACACTCTAAGGGAATGTCTCTAAACCTAATATATAAGATTCTGATTAAATTATACCAATCGATTATTATACCAACTCAGTCAACCCCCCAAATTTTAACCACTTCAACCACTTATTCAATTTAATATATTCATTAGTTTCCATATTTATTACATGAAGGGTTAGAAGCAAACTTAAAATCTTCATTGTAAATTAAAAGATTGAAACTAGAAAGGCCAATGAACTTGCCCAAGATTAAATGACCATCGTTAAGATCTTCAGTTTTCCAATGAGAAAGATCCACCCAAGCGTCCTTAGAAATCTTAAGAAAACAGTGTATAAAGTTTTGTCACCTCTACTTTTCCTCCCCAAATTTAATTAATCCAATGAACCACCTATTCCAATTGGGTTACTGAGAGAACTCACACGAGCCCACTAAAAAATTTTTTTAAAGTCAGAAAATCATTCACCACTCCATTTAAAAATATGCTGCCAAAATGAAAGGCTATGAGTCAATACTCTAAGTTTCAAATGGCTACATTCTACATGAATCTCACTCTCCAGTCACCCCTCTGTGCAAACCCAGAACTGTGCACCTGTCCAACGAGGTTTTTTCTAGAAACTCAGAGTTGCTGAAGAAATCTAACATGGCAAAGTATTTAATAAATATATTACCTTACCTTTCTTTAAAGACTTGAAGTCCTCGAACCAGTCCTTCCAGACACAGGAGATCATATCTGTTGGCGGGGACGTCAACTTTGTAAAGAACGACATCAGAAGCCCCCTGTGCCTTTTCATTACCTTGTTCCTTACTTATAATATCCTTCTCAGAAGTCTAAAACAAGCACAAAAAATAAAGTGAAATCAAATAAATTCTTTTGAAAAAGTGGTGGTCAGCCCTATAAAGCGGTAACTACATTATATGTGTTCTTTTCTGCAAAGGAACATAAGTTTATTATATCTATAAGAAAAATAACAGAAATGACTTTTACTGAGTTCAGAGTGCTAGGATCTTCATTCATTCCAGAATACCACAAATCCTTCTAAAGCAAGGGTCAACAAATGATAGCCCATGGCCAAATCATGCCTGTCACTTGTTTTTGGAAATAAAGTTTTATTGGAATATTGCCAGGCCCATCCCTTTACATATTATCTTTTGCTACTTACACATTGCAACGGCTGAGTTGTAACAGAGACCATACAGCCTACAAAGCTTATTATCTGGCCCTGTAAGTAGTTTGCCCATCCCTGATATAGAAGGAAATGAAACCACCACCAAGAACATAGGGCAACAACAATAAAAACAAAAGTGTCACTGAGGCAAAGTAAAGATGATTCACCAAATAAAAGAAATACAACTTCTTATAAGGCAATGACTCTGAAAGCTAATTCCTGTGGGTACCCAAGCCTAGAAGCAACATGAGAATGAGAGTAACCATATAAAAACAAAAACATCTGAGGAGACCATAAGCTCTGGTGTAAATCAGAGGAGATTATCGGTACAATGGGAAGCAATCTTGTGACAGCAAAGGTATCGAGCAGCAAGAATGAAGGCAACTGAAAAATACTAAAGTAATAATTTTTAATACAGTGACAAAAAGCTTTGAATATCAGAATCACCACATTATAGCAGAGAATAACAGACTTTCTTAACGATAACTATGAAGTTAAAGTCTGTTTCCTATGTTTATGACGGCAGAGAACTAAAAATATATTTAAATTTTTTTCAATCAAAATGCTGAAAAGTTATATTCCAATTGTTAATGCTACAGTTAACTAATTTTACAAATTAATTATCTAGAAACTTATGTTGAACTCCCACTATTTTTATGACTGATAACCTGCTAAAATAACTGATGGAGTCCTATCAAAATATGTAATGGCTTTTGTTTTATATGATGCCCTCCCACTGCCACAAAATGAGCAGTCCAAATTATTGCCCAAATAAAGAATTATAGTCAACACTTGCACAGGAAATTCATTTTGGTCAATAACCATTACACACCCAAGTCACCCCTAAGGAACCAGAGGTCCAGACGAGGCTGGGACTGTGCGAGGCTGTGTCGGGCTCCGGGACACATCTATGCTGGGCTTCTCAAACTTGGGAGGCATATTTTTAAAATTACAGAAGATGAAAGAAAAAAAGAAAAGAAAAAGAACAGAATGAGAAGCAGGTGGAGGAGAAATGGGAGGGGACAGGAGGGAAGAAAAGACATGGGGGAATGAGAGAATGACATGAGACGAGGAAGAAGCGTTACAATTTAGAGTTCAATAAAATTGCTATTCTTTAGCAAAGAAAGACGAGTCACTGCATAGGGGATGCTGGAGGGACCCCTAAAAGAAGGGGAGAAAATGTGGTAACCAGAGAAATGAAGGATTCTGAATAGAAAATGGCCTAATTCCTTTGCAAAAAAAAGACACTGCAACTTAAATCTTTCATTTTCAGCATCTCAATTCATGCAAAAACGGTATGTGAGGAATGGGTTTGTCGGTGCTAACAAAAACCTTATACAAAGATTACAGAAATTTCAGAGTCAGGAGAGCTGTACAGGAATCATATAATCTAAACCCCTTATTTCACAGATGGAAAGGAGGCCCAGGGAGACTCCTATCTGAGGCCCAGACAGCCAATGTGATTGTCCAAGCCAGTGAATGTGGGAGCTTAAATGATTACTCAAGTTTTCTGATACCCAGACCAACACTCTTAGGCATCACATATCCTCAAACGTAATTTTTGAGGTCTAATACAATTATTAATAGCAACTTATGAATATAATGTTCAGAAATCTCAGCCAACTTGTCAAGCATACAGATGCTCATTAATATTTAAAAAAAAAAACTTCCTATACTATTAGTAATGCAGCAGAAACAAGGCCAATATACATATTTGTCAGTCTGAAGATTTTTTTAACCTTATAGTGTATAAAACACTGACTAGATCAAGATAAAAGGCTTAAGAAAAAAATTAAACTAATTATGAAACAAATATAAACTCATCTTTTCAGTTATAAGTACAGTGTCTTTAATACATAATCATAATTAGTTATTTTGCATATAAGGCTTTTTAAATATTTTAATTATCACACAATCAAATGACTAGGAAAACACTTCATAATCATTTTTATAGGTCATTCTTCAAAAAATAAGATTATTTTACAAGACCAATGTATATGGTATCTGGGGACAGAGGAAGTGAAGGAGCGGGAGACAGTGACTCTGGCTGCAGCAACATTTCCACTGCTCTCAGGCCCCTTTCCATGTGGTTACCCTGCAGTAAGGCCCCTCACTCTGATTCTAGAGTCACCTAGATGGTCTGTCTACGCATCTCCACAGCACCAGCCTGAGACCTTGAGGTGACTGCACACAGAATGAAGCATGAACTCCTTTTGAGATTTTAAGCAAAGCAACAGACACTCTCAGAACCAGAGCTTAGCCCCTTCACACAGAGAACACAGAAATCTCCACGGCCCACAAGTGTTTCACATTTAACTATGAAGTAACAAAGATAAACTATCTAGTAAACCTCTGAAAAATGTGCTTATATGCATAATATTTGAAAAATAAATATACAATACATACGATTTCATCAAGTTCCAGACCAAATTCAAAACATAGTTCATCAAATTCTTCATCGGCTAGAAAAAAAGAGATTGCCAATTTTAATCTGATCAGCATAAATATGTAATAAATTGCAGTTTCTTATTGCCTTGCCCCAAGAATTCTAAATATCAGCCATCCTGTATCACCATTATAAACAAAAAAAGCTTAAACAAAAAAGTATAAAAATAAGAAAAAACCCCACAAAATTATTAAAGGGCTAATATATCTAATATCAACTACAGAATTAGGTTACCTCTAATGGGAAGCTTATATTTACTTAGAAGAAAAACAACTTATTAAGCAGGGATCGAATGTAAACTAAGCTCCAAATCACATACCCAACGCAATGAAATAATGTCATATAAATTCTATTATTTGAAATTCTCTGAGGTGACTTTGGAGCCTGGCCAATGAGTTTGAATTCTGACTATGCCACTTACTAGTTCTGAGAGCTTGGCATTTCGCGTAAACTTTCTAATTCCTATGCCTCATCCATAAAGTGAATCAAAATTCCTCATCCATAAAGTAGCATTTTACAGCCATTTATTTATATAGCATGCCAACTGTTGGAAAGATTTAAATGAGTTCATACAGATAATGGGCCTGGCAGAGTACCCTGAAAAGTAGTAGGTCTACAATAATAAACAGTTCTCTTCCCCATTTTTAAATTTTGTTCTATTGTGCACTGCTACTCAATACAGCATTTTCAGGATCTTCTCATTACCAAAAATCAAACACAAACCATCACTACCAGTATAGTCAAGTGAAAAGCTGGTCTTAAGATTCCTGATCCTGACACTGACCTTCAATTTAACATTTGTTGAACACCTACTATATGCCAGCCTCTGTACTATGTGCCAGGGCTGCAAAGATAAATAAAACACAATTCCTGCATTAACTACTTCCTACTCTAATACAGAAACCAGAAGTGTAAATATAGTTGAGTGCGAGGTACAGAGGTGGCACAAAGGAAGTAATCAGCTCCACTTGGGGTCAACTAAACCCTCATGGAAAGGATGAGTTCATTAGTCAGAGATCGTGGGGAGTGAGATAACGGTATGGCACAGTATGCGGAAAGTTCAATATGGATGAAACATTAAAGTTCACGTTAGGAAGAGATACAGGAACAAGGAGACAGAAGTCAAGTCATGACAAGCCAAGGGATTTGCCCTCTTTCCTGCCTGCAAGAACTGGGCAGTTAAACTGAAAGTATTTTCAGCTGAGCAAAAAGCATGATTACATCTGCATTTTAAAGAATGGTGGCAGGGTATATGTCTAATCACTATTGTTGTACACCTGAAACTAGCAGGGGCCTAAATGAGTCCTAGGTCTCTGGTGGGGGTACCCTTGTCTAAGGCAGGAAATAAGCAGGAATCCCCGCATCCTGGCATTCATATCCTCCTGTGAACAGAGGTCTGAAACAACCACATGAATGAGCTGAGAGCACATGCCCCAGCAAAGCCTTGAGCCCAGCTGACAGCTCGACTACAACACGGTGAGAGACTCGAGCCAGAACAAGCCAGCTAAGCCACCCCTCGACTCCTACCTCTTAAAAACTGTGTGAAATAACAAAGGTCAGTTGTTTCATACGTCTACGTGCTGGAGTAATTTGTTATACAGCAACAGATAATACAGACTTTAGTCCCTGGAAGTGGAGATCTGCTATAACAAAACATGGGGGAAACACGGGAATAGCTTTGGGAACAGGAAGTGGTCTTTGAGAGGGTATATGAAAACCGCAGTTCCCATCCTGTCCTTATTACATTCAATCAGTTACACTCGGGATGCAACCCAGGGCTCCATCCTTAATCTGTCCCCTGGCACCAGGCACGCAGTATGCGCTCCAGGCGAGATCCCTGAACGAACTACATGGCGAGCCAGGCACGTGCAGATGATGCAAAGGCTGCCGCAGTGAGACCGGTCCCTCGAGGCTACGTTATTCACCCAGGCCCGGCGCTCGGGGGGTCAGCACCCTCCCTTCCCGACCGCCCGAGGCCAAAACATGCCGGGCTGCACGATCGTTGCCACAATACCCTTTTCGGAGGTGGGGGTCCCAGCCTCCAAGGAGAGCCACAGTGCTCAGGCTATGCGGCCGACACTCACTGTAGGTCCGACCCAGGGCTTGGAAGAGCAGATCGCGCTTCACGCTGACAGTCGGCATGGCGAGTCAGGCCCACTACGCCTGCGCGGCGAGCGGGCCAGCGCTCAGAGACAGGAGATTTACAGGACCCGGCCCGTCCCGTGTGGGCTGTCTTGAATATTGCCAGTCTGCTTTCAACAGCTTCTCCTTTCGTTTTTCATCTGAACGCAAGTAAATTCCACTTATTAAGCTTAGTAAATATAACTGCATTGGGTGAATAACCTACAGTCTGGTAAAGGAGACAGAATTTAATAGAATATGCTATGAATTGATAGGCAATGGGAGAGACAAACCGCGAAGGCTCTGGCGTCTCTGACGCACTACGGGCGGATGACGCCAAATTAGTGGGCGGAGCGAGAGGGGCGGGCGCGCAGTAGGGGGCGGAGCCTCGAGGTGACGAGCCGTGGCGGGGCGGTGGTGAGAATGCGAGTGGGCGGGGTCCGAAGCTACCGGGAGACCAGACTGTGCAAATCTAATAGTGAAAGCAGGAAAAGCTGTTAACAGACCACAGGTGTTACTTCATTCTTACATACAGTCTCCTTCCTATACAGTCTCCTTCCTACACTTCTAAGTGCTGTACCTGTGGTTTGTTTGAACCTTACAGCAGCCCTATAAAGGATGCTTCATGAAAGACTTCTTTTTAGAAGAAGAAACAGACGTCTTTACTCAGTGCTCTCTACTGGCAGATGCTATGCTCAATCCTTTGCCAGCATTAGCAGATTTTCTCCTTATAACAACCCTGAGTGTAATAGGCTGAATAAGTCCCTCATCCACTCCAAAGATATCAGGCTCTAGTCCCTGGAATCTAAATTTTACCTTAAGGGGAAACAGTTTTTGCAGGGTAAGGATTTCAAGATGGAGAGAGTACCCTGGAGTATCGGAATGGGCCCTTATAAGAGGGAGATTTGACAAACGAAGAGGGCAGACAATGTAATCACAGAGGCAGAGACACAAGTGATCCACCCACAAATCAAGGAACGCTGGCAGCCACCAGAATCAAGCAGCAAGGAAGGATTCTCTCCTAGCCCTCTGGAGCAGACCTATAGTGTCTATAGACACATTGATTTTGGCCCAGTTCAATTGATTTTGGACTTAAGACTTCCAGAACTATGAGAATAAATATCTTTGTTTTTAAGTCATCAAGTTTGTGCTAATTTGTTACAGCAGCTGTGGAGAACTTATTCATTGGGGTAGGTGGTACCATTTCACAGATGAAGAAAACGAGGCACATACTATCTGAATCCCCAACTCTCTAGGCAGAGCTGAGGCTCCATGGGGGAGCCTTGCCCTTGTTTTTTCTACTGCACAGTGAGTAAAGGCCTCCAAGGCCATTTAGGTGAGAGGACAGTGTAGCTAGGTTGGATTTAGGCCTCCTTTACTGCCAGTGAAACAGTTTTTCATTATATTAACCTCCCTCTATGGCTAAAGGAAGTCACTTCCCAGTGCCCAACATAATAGATTGGCAGAGGCCCCATTAATGGCGAACATCTCCAATGCCAAGTAAAAACTCTTTTCACAATTTGTATTCAGTATTCAGTTAATGAATAAAGGATTTCCTGAAGTATTGCATGCTGACTTGGCTCTCCTCTGAGCATTCCAAAGAGTTCTATGGCCTCCGAACTGCAATTTCCTTGTCTATAAAAGATAATAATACATACCTTAGAGAATTATTGTAAGGATTAGGAATAGTACTCATAAATGACTAGTATAGTTCTTTGTCATCGGTCTTGAAAACTAGGAAGCTGTAATTATTGTTATCTATCCCCTTATTGGGTTTCCTGACTACTCCTGAACCAGCTATTCTCAGACTATCCAGGGGCATCCTGTTCTCCTCCCCCACTTGCTCCAACTCATCCATCCTGCTTTTCACCTTTGCACACACACACCTTTGTACCTTTTCTATGACTAGCTAACCTATTAGAAGATTTTATCGGAAAAAGGAACCTAGGCCATGAGTACTCATCACAAATGACATTGGATGAGCAATGGGAAAGATACTCGGAAAACCTTAAGATGTTATAACATAAAATGTAGGTAGGTGCTTCTCTCATCTAATTTTAGGGCCAGTCTGAGAGCAAGAATAAGGTGGCAGCATTTCCTAGAAATGAAAAACTGGCTGGCTAATAAACATAAAAAAATTCTCCACTCATTAGAAATTAGGGAGATGCAAATTAAAATTGTAATGAAATATAATTTCGTAGCCAATGTGACAATCTGACAAAATCAGATATTGGCAAGGAAGTGAAAATATAAATTGATACAATCATTTGGGAAATATGGCCTGATCTAGAAAAACAGAACATGTGCATACCCTACCGTCCAGCAATTACTAGCCCAGAAATATTCCCCAGGGAAT
This sequence comes from Rousettus aegyptiacus, assembly GCF_014176215.1. NCBI lineage: Eukaryota > Metazoa > Chordata > Mammalia > Chiroptera > Pteropodidae > Rousettus > Rousettus aegyptiacus. The sequence goes on along the minus strand of NW_023416295.1, from coordinate 11,389,024 downwards.
GTGCACCGAAATAAGAATGTTTATAGTTACATCGTTCATTACAACAAAAAGTGGGAAACATCCCAATGTCTGTCAATATTACAATGGATAAACCATTATGATCAATGTATGCAATGCAGCACATACAGCTATCCAAGTGAACTTCAGCTGTATGTGTAAACTTGGATAAAAAAGTAAATTACAGAAGTATATATACCGCATGGTGCCATTTATATAAAAAAGAAAAACAGGCTAATCTAAAGAGAATATTGTTTAGGCATACATAGATATCACAACTAAAAGGAAAGATAATAAACACAAAATCTCAGAGAAGGGAGTTCTGGGTAAGATGGAAAGGATACAACCTAGGAAGTTGGGATACTACTGAAAAGGTTTCAAAAATATTGGTAATGTTCTATTTTACCTGGTATAACTTCACGGATGTATTGTAAGAAAGTAAAGATGAAGGTGAGAAGCAAGAGATGAATTTGACATTCTTTTTTTGGAAGTGAGGTAAACAAATGTTTGATGGCCTATAGCTGAGTAGAAATACAATAGGAATACTTACTATATGATTTTAAGTAATTTTCTTCATAAAAAGCTTTTTTCCATAGTTTTAGTCTAATTTGTAATTCTTTTTATAGATTCTAGGTGTTATGTTTTAAAAAGTCCTTCGCCACCCTAGGATTTTTTTTTTAATCATGTATACTTCCTAAAGGACTTGAATGGATTCTTCCTGCCATCACCACCCCATTTAAATCTCAGCTCTTTCTGAAATTTGTTTTGGTTTTGGAGCAAGTGAATGAATCAGCTTTATTTTGTTTTCAAACAGTGATCCAGTTAGAACAACACAATTTATTAAACAAGTTTCTTTTTACCCATAAATGTAAAATACCTTCTGCAGAATACTTGAAATTCCGTATATATTTGGATCTATTACTGAAAATGATTCCATTGCCACTACCAAACTATTTTTGATTATTATGTATCACACATTTCAATATTTGGAAGAGTTAGTGGACCTTTAATGATTTCTTTTCCAAAAATATCCTGACTATTCTCACATGTTATTTTTTTCTTGATTAGAATTTTGTCAAGTTTTGAAAAACATTCTTTTGATACTTTACTAAGAATCATATTAATTTATGAGTTAGTTTAGTGATCTTTCTATCCAAGAACCACAGTTCCCATGCAAGTTTTTGAACATACCAGGCAATGACCCATTTCGGAGTCTTTGAACCAGTAGTTCTCTCTGCTAGAATGTTCTTGCTCCCATACGCATACAGGGCTAGCATCCTCAGCTCCTACAAGTATTCTCAGAAAGACCTATCCTTGACTACACTACTTATTATGGTTATTAGACATTAATGTCTCTAACCTGCTAAAACATAAGTTCCATAGTGCAGAGATTTTTTTGTGTTTTGTTCACTAATATGTACCAAGAACCTTAAACAGTGACTGGCTCAGAGCAAACCCTCAATAAATATTTGAAGTTTTCTTTTAATGATAGGAATACTTGGTATATTAACTTTTCTTTTTTAAAATATATACTGCAAAAAAAATGGACAAAGGAAATGAATAAACAATTCATTAAATACCAGCAGAAAAAAAAAAGTGAGGAGGAGAGAAGAAATGTAAATCAAAACAATTATGGCAAAGATATTTTCTCCAGAGAGACTGCCAGAAACTAAAGCAACAAAGATACTATTTTGTGTTGGCAGTGATTTAGGAAGCTGGCACTTTTTGACACACCTATCATGAATACAAACAGCAGTTTGACAATATGAATCAAAAATTTAAATATGTGTTCTCTTTAAACAAACAGATAGTTGCCAGATGAAGAGGAAATGTGGGCGACTAGGTGAAAGGGCTTAAGAAGTAAATATTGGCAGTTATAAAATAGTCATGGGGATGTAAAGTACAGAATAAGGAACATAGTCAATAATATTGTAATAACTATGGTGCCAGGTGGGTACTAAACTTATTGGGGTGATCACTTCATAAGTTTTATAAATGTCTAACCACTATGTTATACACCTGAAACTAATACATTAAATGAAAACCATAACTGAAAAACTTTTTTTCATTTTTAAAAACTATGTATTTTTTTTGACCCTGAAATCCCAGTCTTGGAATTATTCTAAGGAAATAATCAAGGAAGTATTTTTCTGTTTGTAATACAGAAAATTTGGAAACAACCTAAATGTCAACAATATGGGGCTTAATTAAATAAAGTCCGAAACTTTCATATGATAGAATATTATGCAAATGTTAAAATGGTACTTAAAAACTACATGTTTAACATGAAAAAAAAAAAGTCCACAACATATTATGTGAAAACAAATTGCTAAACAATACACTTAAAATACCTGATTCATGTTGAGTTCTCTTGCTTGCCTATTGGACATTGGTAGGCAATCCAACTCTTTTATCCATGTAGGATCAGAGATTGCAGAGATTTATGTGATAATGATCAATTTTGCCTTAAGACATGTAGCAAGGAAAAAGTTTCTGAAATAATTGTGCCGCTTTCCTGTAACACTTGTAGTTTGGGCAGTAATTGTGAAAGAGATGTTGTCAGGTCTGAAATCCTTCTTACGTATTTCAGGTCCTAAAAACACAGTACTGTGTCTAATGACATTTCACCCTGGAACAAGAAAGAGTTTAAAACAGTATGCTAGTGTTATGTGTAGTGCTTTCCTCTCCAAAAAAAAAAAAAAAAAAAAAAAAAAAAACATAAAATGGAGTAGGACCTTATCAGAAGGTTGCAGGGATAGCGTAGGTGGGAAAAATCTGAAACCTGCAAAAGGTCATTCAAATATTAGATATACTCAAGATATATCTAATAATCTAATACTCAAATATTGTTTATACTCAAGATAACGACCTAAGTGATCCAAGACTGTAAATTCTCTCTGGAGAATTTAAGCTTCGTAAAACTGAGTCTGCTGTCTCCAGGAGGGTGAGGCAGAGCTGTTAACTTAGGTAATAAATAATACAACTTACTACAACTGGCTTTGTTTTAATTGTCGTGTATCCAAAACTAGTTCTGTTCTGGTTAAAACCTGATATGCCTTTCCTCTATATTTCCCAAGGCACACTAAGCCCCTTGTAGATTTCCCTGAAACTCTTAGGACATGACCAAAGTCCATCTGTCGTCTTGGGTTTCTGTTGATGGATCTATCTGGAACCAAGAAGGTCTGCTAGACCTATCAAAAATCAGGTTGATCAGTACTGACTTCCTAATTGTCAAACCGATGGTCGTTTTAAATTGAATTTTAAAAAAAAACTTGTTAGACATTACATATTATTGACCATCCCCTCAGTCTTGAAATTCTCCTTTCTTGGTTTTCCTGATCTGAGACTCTTCTCTGGATTTTGCTGCTATCACTCTGTGAGAGGCGATACAGTGAAATGTTAAAAAATTAGTCACAGATAAAAGTGGTCACTGATCAATTTATGAATATCGATAAGCCTTGATTCCTTATAAATTGAAGATAATAACACCTACCTTATAGGATGGTTGTATAAATTTTAAAAGAAGTAGTGGGGTTTGGCACATCATAAACACTTGATAAATATTGACTCTCTCACAGCCTCTTCTACATCCTAGAGCAGCTTTTCCCCACCTTCTGTGCAGGGGATCTTCCAGAGTTATGTCTTTCGTGATCTTCTCAAAAGGCCTCAGGTTCTACTACCACCTAAACACAGATGGCTCCCATTCTAATCTCCAACCTTTATGTCTTTTCTACACATATGTCTTACCAGCTTTTGAACATCTGCATCTGCATGTTCCACAGTCTGTTATCTCATACCCAACATATCGAAAACGGAACTCACCCCTAGACTCGTTCTTCCCCATGTATTCCCTATCTTTTTCAATATCACCACTATCCACAGAGCTATCTGAGCCGTAAATACTAATATCAACCTACTCCTCCTCCTCCGTTTCTTTCTTTTAACTGGTTATGATTGAGGAACATGGTTCTCCAACGAATGAAACTTGGATGGCTTAAAGCTTAGCGTGTGTGAATTAGAAGTTCCAGCTGAGACTCAAGAGGTAGTTGATGCCTTATAATGCAGGGTTCAAAACTATGATACAGAATTTAGACTTTATCTTAAGAGCAATGGGAAGAAAATCGAAGATTTTAAGCAGAGAAATAGCACAATCGAGTTGGTGTTTTGGAAAGATAACTTTAGGTATGCTGTGGACAAGGGATTAGAAATGGTAGTCTGGGTGGGGGGCGGGGGAAAACTCAAGGCATGGAGGCCAGCTAAGAGGTTGCAATAATCCAGGGAAAAAGCAGCCAGGACTGGGGAAATGGCATGTGTTTTTAAAAAAAGTAATAATAATAGAGCAGAGGAATCAGCAGGTCATACACCAAGTAGCCATAAAGAACTAAAAAAATGACAATGCTAGTGCAAGCCCGTCTGATGGGTTGGACCTTTTTGGAAGCTGGAGGTAAGTGATGGAGCCCGCTTTGCTGCACCTCCAGAGACACTGCTGTTTGAGTGGACTGCCTCTTTCAAGAGCCTGCTGTGGACCCAGGTTAGGTGCAATAGACCTTCCCAGTCTCTTTCTCCTTGTTCCGCCCTTGCTTGAGTTGTTGGGGCCTCAAGTAGGTTCCCAGGCCACGTGCAAACAAAAGTGGAGGTGAGGGTCATGGAAAAAGAAAGTACATTTAATAACTATTAGTAATTGCCATGATCATTTCTAATAGTAATCACTCATAGTGTTATAATAAAGAGTACCTACTTTGTAGAGCAAACATAGTATAATGCCATGAACTAATAGAAAGGTGACAATTGAACTGTGTCAATGGAGCTTTCAAAGGAGAACATGGAAGGAAGGAAGGCACAAAGGGTGTATAGAATCTGAGGCCTTGTGTGTGCTTATAGCAGCAAGAAAATATGAAGGGAAGGAAACCTTGCGTTGTAATCATGGCGGCTATAAAGTGTCACTGTCTCAGGCAAGACTCCTGAACTTTGCTCAGAGCGAGCATATTTGAGCCCTGTCAAGCTAATAAAGTACTTAATCAAGAAGACAATAAGAAAACAGTGGGGCCAGAGCAAATTTCTTGAACTTAGTTCAAAAGAGCCTTGAAAATAGAATTTCTTGAAGGACATTCCATTGAAACGACCATAGTGACAGGATTCTATGTGACTTTAGCCAGAGCTGGTCACTCTTAATGAATTACGGTGACCATGACATTTGGGTTCCATGTGTGCGTGTGTATGTATGTATAATTGTAACCTTTATAATGAATGTACCCTGTGACAACCAGAACAGTGACCTTTGTCCTACACTGTGGGCTCTAGGACTCTCAATCTAGAAAGAATATTATTTCCTTTTTAACTTAACAACAGGAACATTTTAAACTTAAGTGACAATACAATGTCATGTTATAGAAAGACATTATGTTCTTGCTTGTTGAAGTCATCTTTGGTAAATTGCACAGGGGAAAAAAAATAAAACAAGGAGATGATTTTAAATCATTCATGTCCCAGCATTGGCTTTTGTAATCTGGGAGGCAATCTGATCTGTCACCTTCTAGTTCCATCATTAGAGTTGAGAAGTAGAAAGAGGAAACACTCTCTCCGTCCCTGGGATGTCAGATCTTCAAGCAGGACAGTATTGATTTCCTAACACTACTGTCTCCTCAGGACTTGTCATAGCAGAGGTGCTTGATACATTTTTGCTGAATTAATGTATTGAAAACATATGTATGTTTTAGTATTCGTAAATACCTAAAGCCAAACATATAGTATGTGATTGGTAAATATTTGTCAATTGAATAGATAACGAACCTGTACCCAAACTTTGACAAATTTCATCCTCTGCACTCTGCCCATTATTCAGTGACTTGTTCCTTTTGTGCTGGCTGGAAAAGGCTATCACCCATGGGAGCATACGTTATCGCCCAGGGGAACATAACAGTCTAATTATAAGCTCGCGCAACCAACCTGTGGGTTGTCAGTAAATAGAAGAAAAATAGACTTTTGTGTTCGGACAGAATGAAGAATGGGATTTAGGGCTTAAAACCCCTGTACCTCTACATTTCGGGGCTGCTTAATTTGGGGTCTGCGTACCCCTGGCAGACCCAGCTGGCTGAATAAAGAGTGTGTTTCCTGTAACTCACTGAATTCTGGTGGTCTGTGTGTCTTTCGGGGGCTGGCGGCTACAATATTTGGAGGCCCCAGCGAGATCTCGGGGAGTGGCCCTGAGATGTAAGACAGGACTGGCCTCCGAAGTGGTTGCTGTCCCTGTTACAGATTCAAAGGGGTGGCCAACCTGAGCCGTTTCAGGGCCCATGAATGCCATGACGGGATCAATGCAATCATCAAGGACGCAACCTATAGGACACACTCTGCTCCTGGTTTCGACGGGAATCTCCGAGGCCTCAACGTCTGGATAAAAGGTACCTTTCTGTTTCCGTTGATTGGTCATTAGGGGTCTGTGGAGAGACTGAATGCAGTCATATCTCCTGGACTGTGGCCAGTATTTATGGCTCAGATAGCTCTGTGGATAGTGGTGATATTGACTGTGGTCTAGGACTTCTCTGGGTCCACCTATCCCCCAGTAATTGTTCTTGTCTGAGTGTCTGTTTTGTGTTTTCTGCGCAAGCGATAGGGGGAGGCCTCACGTTTACAGAAGACACCCTTGGGGTGTCTCCTGTGACATTTCAAAGAAGGGTTTGTAGAGGGAGCTGACTATGGCATAAAGTTTTCTCCAGGCAGACTAAGGACATTGTGTGAAGTTGAGTGGCTGTCTTTTGGTGTAAACTGGCCTCTGGAGGGTTCCTTTGACAAGAGTTTGGTGAGGAATATTTGGAAGATTGTCTTCGGAGACCCGGGACATCCCGATTAGTTTCCCTACATTGATCAATAGTTAAACCTTGTTCAGAACCCCACTCCTTGGCTCCGCCGGTGTGCCCTTTCTCTAGGAGCACGAGTCTTAGTTGTGGGCACCCTGAAACATATGGCACCCGAATCTCCAAGACGCTCCAGTTCCTCAGTCCTCCAATCTCCACCGGAGGACAGTGACCTTCCCCCACCCTATAATCCAGGACAACACAGGCCCAATAGCACCACCTCACCTCCTCGGACGTGGGCAGGTAACCTCTATGGGCTTCCTGCTCTGGCTCCGGGCGGGGCATCAGCTGATACCACCACCCCGGCCATCCTCCCCTTGCGAGAAGCACCACCCCAGGGGCATCACGCAGACAGGCCCTTAATGGTTTATGTGCCTTTCTCGACTAGTGGTACAACTGGAGGGCACAGAATCCACCTTTCTCTGAGAAATCCCAGGCATTAATGGGACTCTTAGAAAGTGTCTTTTGCCAACAGCTTTTAATTACCCCCTTGACCTCAGAAGAATGCGGACGCATTCAGACTGAAACACAAAGGATAGCTGCGGGAGGGAGGAGAGTTGAGGAAGCAGGGGAACAGATTGAGGCTGAATTTCCCTCCACCCGCCCAGACTGGGGACACAATTCTCAGGCAGGGAGAACGGCATTAGATCAGTACCACCAGATTCTAATTGGGGGAATTAAGATGGCTGCTCACCAACCAACTAACCTTTCTAAGGTAACTGAAGTTATGCAGGGAGGGACCTCAGGAATCCCCTGGAGTGTTTCTTGAACGAAGTGCACTGGATATACACCCCTGTTGAGCCTGAAGCCCCTGAGAACCAGCAGGCAATTAATATAGCCTTTGCTACTCAGGCAGCCCGTGATATCCAGCATAAATTACAAACATTAGAAGGTTTTGCAGGGTTGAAACTTGTTGAGATAGCCCAGAAGGTGTTCAACAACAGGGAAGCACTGGATGACCCCAAACATATGGCTAAAATCCAAAGCTACTATCATCAACCCAGCCAATCTGTTGCCAGACACAGACTCCGAGACCCCTGTTCATGACTGCACATATTTTACTGACGCTGTGTGTTCCTTGCAGCCAGACCTCAAAGACTCCCCGCTGCCTGAGGCTGATGAAGTTCTGTTCACAGACGGGAGCAGCTTCATGCAGGAAAGGAAGGAGGTAAGCTGGGGCAGCGGTTGTAACTCTAACTGGCACCATCTGGTCACAAGCTCTTTCCCATAGGACTTCTGCTCAAAAGGCAGAACTCATCGCCTTCACTGAGGTACTAAGATAGGGAAAGGATAAGGCAGTCACAACATACACAGACAGCCGATACACCTTCACCACCTGTTGCTTCTATGCCAATAACTCTGGAATAATTAGAGAAAGTTAACTAGTAGTACAGAGAAATTTAGATGCCAGGAAAAAACAGAGACTAGAATCAAATAAGCAGTTTCATAGGATGTTCAATTGGTCACCATAGCTAACAATCCTTCTATCTGCTGTAGCTGGACCTTTGATCCTCCTCCTCCTCCTCTTGTTAACTTTTAGCCCATGTTTCCTCGATTTCTTGTTTGCATATATAAGGAAGAGAATTAATTCTATTAAATGTTTAGTATTACAAAATAGAGGCTATAAGCACATTCCACATGAAGAATCAAGGATTTGATTTTCTACTAAGGCCAGTGGGGCATGTGCTGGCTGGAAAATTACAGCTTAGCTATCGCCCATGGGAACATAGGTTATTGCCCATGGGAACATAGGTTATTGCCCATGGGAACATAACATTCTAACAATAAACTTTCTGCTTCTGTACCTCTGCTTGCACAACCAACCTGTGGGTTGACAGTAAATAGAAGAAAAATAGACTTTTGTGTTCAGACAGAATGAAGAATGGGTTTCAGGGCTTAAAAATCCTGTACCTCTACATTTCAGGGCTGCTTAATTTGGGGTCTGCATACCCCTGGCAGACCCAGCTGTCTGGATAAAGAGTGTATTTCCTATAACTCACTGAATTCTGGTGGTCCGCGTGTCTTTCAGGGGCTGGCGGCTACAACACTTTGTTCCCAAAACATGCCCTCCCTTCCTCGTGATATCATCTGAAAGACAGCTTAATATGGCAGTCATTTTCTCAGGCTCTAGAAACAGACAAACCTATTTTCATAAAACAGAAACCTGGTTTTTCTGCTCACTAGGTGAACAACTAGTTTGACATTTACTCTCATTTCTTTATCAGTAAAAGGGATCATAGTACCTACTCTGAAGAGTTGTTGCAGGGTTTAAATCAGAACAGGTAGAAAAAGTACCTGGTAGGTGTAAGTACTCAGTAATGTTGATATATCACTTTTTTTTTTTTAAACTGCAACCCCATTCAAACAAGTATTTTTCCAAATATTAGTCTGTTCCCCCCGTACATATGCAAAAGGGTGGGGAAGAAAAGAAAAAGAAAAAAGTAAATAAGCAGTGATTTCCAACCTGAGTTTTGCTGAATCCTTGGAATTTCTATACCTATTTGATGTTGATTTCATTTTTCCAAAAATACAGTCACTGCAGGAAGAAGGAAGATACTGAGAAGTGAGAGCCAGTTTCTGTATTCCTTTCCAACAAGAGCAGTTTCACTTGAATTTCTTTTATAAATTGGAGTTGTTTGAAGATTAAAAAGATTCTCCTGGTAAAATCAAACTTTAAAACCATTATCCCACACCACATGGCTTCTCCTCATGTTTTAGTGTGGCTATAAAGAGATCTAGGTCTACTCCCTGCCAGTAACTGGCTGGATTATCTTGGGCAATTGCTTCTCTGCTGTTGGCTCCCTGTTCCGCAAAATGTGTAGTTTGTGAAGATAATGTCGGAAGCCCATGTTTTCCTGTTAGTTTTAGTTCCAGATATCAGCTAAACTCATATAGATGAGTTGTCTTGATTAGCCTAATGAATTAAAACTTTCTCATCTTTTAATTGCAATAACCATTTGACTCCAATTATCTGGGACACAATATGTACAAAGATAAACGTGTTGAATATCAGCTGAGTGGATGAGCTAATTGTTGATTAAAACGACGATGGGCTGTTGCGTTGTCCGAGGCATGGCGGGTCCATGCTTCGCTTCAGTCGGCTTAGTGACAGATGATGGTTTTTTCCTACCAGCTAAGGGCTCTAGGAAAATGACAAAAACATGAGTCAGTCCAGTAAACTCCAAGTGATTAGGAGTAGGAGTTGGGTGTCTTGCTTTTCTTATTTACTGACTGATTGTGAATTCAATTTATCAGTCAGTCTTATCATGTATATCTCTTGTACAGATCCCAATCCCATCTCTATTCTTTGTGCCATAGTAGACCAAGCTGCAGGATTCTACTCATACCCTACACACGGCTCCTTAGAGTCTCCCTACTTCCACTCTTCTTTCCTGGAATCCAACAGAAATCAGTGCTAATTATTTTAAGTCACTGGAATCTGTATGTTTCTGTCAGGGCACTGTCAAATTTGGTTATATGCCTATGTGGTTATTTTTGGTTTCTCCCACTAGACTGGGAGCCCCACGAGGACAGAGAGCTTCCTCATTCACTATTGCAGCCTATCTCCTCTCCCCACCCACTGCCAACGCACAGAAGCCTTTCCACAGATAGTTAATGAGTGAATAGGTGCAAATTCTCAAAGGCTTCCAGACCATATCTTAATTTACTTCGGCATCATCAGAACCAAGGGGAATGCCAAATGCAAAACAGGCACTCATTAAATGTTCGTGTTTGATTGGATTGATGAAGGGATGACTCTCCTTGCCAGGTTGCAGACAAAACTGTTTTTTAAATACGTGCTGTGTGACTTTGAGCCTGGACTTCTTTGGCTGCAAAACTGGAGCTCAAGCTTATTTCTCATGTTTGCTCTGGGGTGAAGGACTTTGTATAATGTCTTATGGACATGTACTCATAGTATCCCCCACCTAGCCCTGGGGAGAGGTTCAGAGAAGAAATCTAAAACAGAAAAAGAAATTGACCGCTCTACTAGAAAAAGAACCCAAACCAGGAAGCTTTACATACAAAAAGTCACAAAGAGCTCCCTGAACTACTCAGGCTTGGTATGCATTTTCATCTAATCTTCTCTCAATTAAAATGTTGAAGGAGAAAGGGGCATGGCAAAACTTTTTGGTCAATGAAAGACCATGTACACAACGGTGGTGCCATAAGGTTGTAATGGAGCTAAAAAATTCCTATCGTTTAATTGTTTCATGTCCTAAAATAATGCATTACACAAATAGCTACCATTGTGTTAGAATTACCTATGGTATTAGTACAGTAAGATACTATACAGATTTGTAGCCTAGGACCAATAGGAGAACAGAATTTTCACCCCAAAATAGAATTTTCACCTCATTGGCATACGGATTATTTTAGACTGGTTAATGGTAAGAAACAGTAGACCTGGCAGAAGCTCTGAAAACCAAGTAGAAATTACACCCGTAAGAGACATCTTTATTTGTAAGAGTTTTTCCCTCACTGTACCAGGTAGAGGGGGATGATTTTATCTCTAAAAACTTAACCAATGCAGAAGGCAACTACTTAAATATGCATAACAATGTTATCCTTGTTTACTGTGTTTTTCCTGGTAGCCTCCTATACCTGACTGCTTGTTCTTTTGTCTTGAAAGGGGGAAGAGATGGTATTTAAGATGGTGGCTTCAGCCATTTTGGTGAGTTGCTCAGTGTTCCTGGGTCTCTCCTATGTGCACAGGAGGTATACATGTTATTAAATGTTTGTTTGTTTTACTCCTGTTCAGAACCTAGGAAAGTAGAAGAAAATTTATTTTTCCTCTCCTACAGAGCAACAGGCAAGTACCACATAGCCTAGGTATATAGTAGGCTATACCAGTGTTAAGTATACTCTATGATGTTCATACAATGACAAAATCGCTTAACGAAGCATTTCTCAGACATATCTCTGTCCTTGACTCATGACTGTATTTGGGCCTGTTCCAGTCTCGTTTAGCAATGAATTGAAATTGATGGCCACGTGCCACCTGGAATTTTTCAACTACACAGTAATAAGTATTTATAAAGAAAACATAGTATGTCCTCATGACTTGGAATTCATCCTTCTACTTAGCACATTATAATTGAAATCCTTCCGTGGCAAGTCTTACAGTAAAGGAAAGGGCCTGCAGAAATGACCAACTCAGCCGGTTAAAACTGCTCTCACCTCATTCTGCCCACTGCTCTCCAGGTAACGTGTTTTCCCCTAGCTGCCTCCCTCCCCCACCTCAAGGACTCTCCAGTTCGCATATGTGGTAGGTACTCAATAAATGTCTGTTGAATGAATTAATAAGTGAAAGAGTTCCAGGACTCGTGTAGGAATTTGAGGAGGCCAGGTTCCCGCCTCCCCCAATTTGGGGGTAATGTGGGGAGGACACAGACCAAGGAACGGATGAGTACCCTGCTCCCAGCGACGCTAACTACCACAGACGCTAACTCCCAAGCCTTCCTCCAGGTGGTGGGCGATTCCTGCAACTAATCCATCCCCAGCCGCAGAGGGTTCAGAGGAAGGGGTGGGTTTAAAGGCGGATGCTGAAGCCGAGCGCACAGTGATCGATCCTTTGAACAATAGACAGACTCCAGTGGAGATCCCAAGGATTCGGTAAGGTTGCAGGAATCCACGCTGCCTGGCTCGGGGCGCGCAGCCAGGGGATCCCTCTCCGCCTCCCGTGGGCCCCGGGGCGCTCCAGTCAGTGCGCCCCGGGCGCGCCTCACTAGCAATCCCCAGCTCGGCCCGGGTGCGCCCTCCGACCCAAGACAAAGTCCAGTCCCCGCCCACTCCTGGGCCACTGCCCCCTTCCCTCTCTTTTAGGCTGGTTCCGCACACTTCGCCGAGGCGCTGCAGAGCAACGAGGTTCCAGGCGGTCGCGGCGGGCGCTGTCTTCTCCCGGTCGGGCCATGAAGATCGAGTTTGCGCCGCTCAACATCCCGCTGGAGAGGAGGCTGCAGACGGCGGCGGTGCTGCAGTGGGTCCTGTTCTTCCTGCTACTCCGTAAGAACCCCGCGCGCTCCCGGCTGCGCCAGATCGAGGCGCAACACCTCGGTGCACGGGGCCCCGTCCGCTCCCTCCCCGACAGTCCTTGTCCAAGGGCGCGCTTAGACCCTGGAGCCCTTTCCCGGCTGCGAGCCAGAGCGCGCAGGTCGAAGAGGGCGTTTCGAGCTAACTTGGGACTCTCCTCTGGGGTTTCTCTCTCCACGCGAACCGCGTAGAGGACGACCGCATGCCAAATTGATTTTCCCCTGTACTTTTAAAATATTTTTAACTGAGATGTACCTTAACTACAATAAACGGCACTGATTATAAGAATACAGCCCTACAGTTTTTAGCAAATATGTACACTCCTGTAACCACGACCCAGTCGAGCCCCTTAAAGGTTGATTAAACTCGTGTCTTGACTTGGCCATTCATAAATGGAAAAACAATGCCACGTTTGAAACGCTCGGTTCCTTCTTCTCCCCACCCTCCTGGCAAACAGCCGTGTTAGCTTTTCCGTGTTTAAGACCTTCCGGATGCAGAAAGGTACCTGGCTGCCCAGAGGACTGCTCCAAGCTTTGGGCTGGGTTGGGTGGCTTCTATCTGTAAATAAATAATTCGCCCCCGGAGTGCGTTCTAGCGGGTTCGTAAAATAAGCGCTCGCAGAAACGCACCAGAGTCCGTCATAGATGGGGGGGCCGGGGAGGGGGGAAGCTCACCTGAACGCTTTTCGTCAGGATATTTGTTCAGCTTTTGGAGAAATAGGGGATGGTGTGAGGAGAGGAATTATTGGGAACTTAATTCTCCTGAAGGCCAACATCATTCGCTCACTGTAAGATTAGGTCGTGGTTTGCATACTGTTGAGGCCACAATAATAACAGTAACGGGCAACTCACTGCACTGGAGAGATTTACAGCTGGAAAAGGGTTTTTTACCTTTTGATAGCCTACCTGCATATGAGTCTCTGGGAGGAACTTCTGAAACATGGATGCCCAGGCTCTATCCCTTGAATTTCTAGTTCATTTATTTAAGAATGGAGCCTGTGCATGTGTGTGCGTGTTCATATTTCTACATTTATATAATTTGCATTTATATTCTTTAAAATTTTTTGGACGTGGTTCCATAGTGTAGCGGTGAGCACGTCTGCTTTACATGCAGAAGGTCCTGGGTTCACACCCTAGTGGAGCCCCGATGTACGTCCTACAGCCATGGCCGCCCTGAACAAGCCTCCATGTCTGATGTCGCAAGCTAGGAAGGGTCGAGCGTGGTTAGTACTTGGATGGCAGAGCACCTAGGAAGACCAGGTGCTGGAGGCATTAATAATAATAATAATAATTTTTTTTTTAACAAACTCTGAGCGACTCTAATGTGCACCTAGGGTTTCCTGAAAAAATGAAATTAAAAACATTAATTCATCAAGTCCTCACGGGCCAAACAGACAGAGTTAATAGCATTACTTTGTTTTGCTCTGGACCAAAGAACCTTTGCGATAATAACAGACACACTTCTGGAGGGTGTAGTATGCGCCTTATGCTATTAACCTTGTCATCTTCACTACAATCCCACGAATTGCGGACTGTTCATTCCTTCTCTCATTGTGCTGCACTTGTACAGGTAAGGCAACTAAGAGGTGAAGTAAATTGTTCAAGGTCACACAGCTAGTCGGTGGAGGATCTGGTTGCTTTAACTCCTAGGCCTCCTGTTTTAATGGCTTGTACTTGGAGACTGACTTCCTTACTGAGCAATCTGCTCATCTGTGATAGCACACTGACCTTTTCTTTCATAGCATTTGTCACTGCTTATTTGTGTATGTCAGTGGTTACTTGAGAAATGGCTATATTGCCATCCTTGTTCACAAGCTCAGTGAGAAACCACGTAGCATATGCCTGGCCCATGGAGGGTACAAAATAAATATTTGTCGAGTGATTATCTCAGCTCTGTCACTCAGAAGGGACAGGTTCCTACTCATATCAACCCATGTAATCCTCACAGTAACGCAAATGAGAAGTCAGGGGTGAAGGGGTGAAGTTACTTGCTTAGGAACATGTGGTTCAAAGTGATTGGTGAAACCACAGTGTCAAATGTGACTGTATTAGTGACTTGGACATTGCCAACAATTTCTAATTTGAATCAAACTCCAGTAGCCTGGCAAACAAGTTACGTAAATGTCTGTATTGCATGCATTTGTCATGTGTGTTACTAGGAGCAAATTATTTCATATTATCATGTTTTGGAAATTTTATGAAAAATTTCAAACATATATAACAGTAGCAAGAAGGCTATAAACTCCCATATATCTGTTACTTGGGTTTATAATTATTTTCACAATTTGCTATATTAGTTTCATCTATTAATTTACAAAAACATTTTTAAACAAATAACTTTTCCTAAATTACGATGCCATTCCCCAAACACACTTTTTTTTTGGTGACTTATTTGAACCAGGATCTAATAAGAACTTCAGGTTATATTCTTTTAATTCAGAACAGTGCTCTTCCATTTGTTTTTGTTTTTGTTTTTGTTTTTTTTTGTCAATGGAGTGTGGAAGAAGCCAGATTATCTGTCCTACAAGATGTCTTACCTTCAGGATTTATCTGATTCCCTCTTCATAGAATTAACTTATTCCCCAACCTCCTATATATTTTCTCTAAAATGGAAGTGAATGCTAAAGGCTCGATTAAATTCAGATGCGACCTCTTTGCACAGCCTCTTCCTAGGTGCTGCTGCGTGTTTCACACTGAGACGTACGTGATGTCCAGTTGTCCCCTTATTAGCATCTAAGAGTGATCAGTGGTCCAGTAATCTGAGAGGTGGTAATCGTCATGCTGCAAATAAAAGTTCCCTCTTCACCTAGTGGTTTAAGTCTCTATTAATGATTCTTGCCTAAATTAACTGTTTTGAGACTGCAAAAAGTAGTTTTCTTATTCTTTCTTCCGTGCTGCGCTTCTTAGCTAGAATTTATGCAAGGAATACTTTTTCCCATCATCTCGGGCCATTCCATTTGACTATCCTATAATCCAGTTCTTAAAGGAAAGGTAAGATAAAAGTTTACTTATTTCTTTCTACATAATTCCCAATTTTAAAGTAAGGAATTGATGTACTAGCTACTTCCAATGGTTTTTATAAAATATATATTTTAAGATCTCTCAACCAAAATCTTGGAATGCATTTTCCTTTCCACCATCAGGAAATGAATTTAAGCTGTTAGCCTTTGTGACCTATTAAAAAACAGAAAAACATTTCATTTAGTCATGAATAAATGGGATCAATGTTAAGTACCTGTCATCCAATCTTACAACATTGTATTAGTTTTGGCATACAATAATAATATGATATGTGTATACACACAGATATATATTGTAAAAAGATCACCACGATATATTTAGTCATGTATATTACAAAATGATCACCACGATATACTTACTTAACATCTGTCACCCGCACATAGTTACAATTTTTATATTCTCATGATGAGAACTCTAAGGATTTACTGTTTTAGCATCTTTACATCTCCAGGACTTATTTATCTTATATCTGAAAGTTTGTACCTTTTGACCACCTTCACCCATTTTGCCCTACCTCTACCCACTGTCCTACCCCTCCCCTACCTCCTCGGGCAACACCAATCTATTCTCTATATCTATGAATTAGATTTTTTTGTATTTTAGATCCCATGTATAAGTGAGATCATACAGTATTTGTCTTTCGCTATCCGACTTATTCCACTTGGCATAATGCCCTCAGGGTCTATCCATGTTGTGACAAATGGCGGACTTTCCTTCCCTCTTTTTTATGGCTGAATAATATTCCATTATATATCTATCAATCACATCTTCTTCATCTGTCAATGGACACACAGGTTGTTTCTGTGTCTTGGATATTGTGAATAATGCTGCAGTGAACACAGAGGGTGCAGATATCTTTTTGAGATAGTGATTTCATTTCCCTTCAATAAATATCCAGAAGTGAGATTGCTGGATCACCTGTCATGCAATCTTAATATTCAAGAAACAGAAACATTACTTACTAATCTGCTACCTGAAAAGTAGAAAACTGAAAAAGGGCCAGCATTTATTGACCATCTTCCACCTTTAACCCCATGTGACAGAGATTATTAGATTTCTTATTTTAGATAATAAAACTGACACTTAAGAGGCTAAGCGTCTTCCTTAAGATCACTTGGATGGGACCATGATCTTTTACTGAATGGATCTGTTTATTTACTTATTTATTTAAGCAGCCTTACTGAGGTACTGACGTACAGCAAACTACACACATTTAAAATGAATAATTTGACAATTTGTGATTATATAAATTACATTATATTTATGTACATATATAAAACCATCATCACAATTAACATAGCGAACATGGTCAGTGTCCCTAAAGGTTTCTCATGTCCCTTTTTTAATCCCTCCAAGCATCCACTGATGTGCTTTCTGTCATACAGATGAGTTTGCCTCTTCTAGTGTTTTATATAAATGGAGTCAAATCATATGCACTCTTTTCTATCTGGCTTCTTTCATTCAACATAATTATTTTGAGATTCTTTATGTCGTATCTATAAATAGTTCATTGCCTTTTTGTTTTGAAGTTGTATTCTAGTGAAAGACATATTGCATTTTGTCCATGTTGACGAATAGTTGGATTATAGTTATGAATAATACTGCTGTGAATCTGCCTGCAAGTCTTTGTATGAACATATGCTTTCTTTATTTTTGGATAAACCTAGGAATGAAATCGCTGATCATGGTATGGTAGGTGCAAGTTTAACTTTTTAAGAAACTGCCCAACTTTCTTCCCAGGTGGTTATTTTATTGTGCGTTCTCACTAGCAGTGCATGAGAGTTCTGCTTGCTCCATATCCTGGCCATCACTTGAAATAATCAATCATTTTTATCTTTGCAATCGTAATAGGTGTGTAGTGGTTTCTCATTGTGTCTTTAGTTTGCATTTCCCTCATGGCTATTGACATAGAGCATCTTTTCATGTGCTTAGTTGCCATCTGTATATTTTCTTTGCTGAGGTACGTATCTATTTAAATACTTTGCATATTTTTAATTTGTTTGCTTATTTTCCTATTACTGAGTTTTGAGAGTTCTGTTCTGGATACAAGCCTTTTATCAGGTATATGCTTTGTGTAAGTTTTTCTTCTAGCCTGTGGATTATCTATGTATTTTCGAAACTGTGTTTTGAAGAGCAGAAGTTTTAATTTTTGTGAAATCCAATTTATTCATTTTTTTTTAATGAATTCTGTTTTGATGATATAGATAAGGAATCTTTCCTTAATCTAAGGTCACAAAGATTTTTTATGATTTCAACAAGTTTTATAGTTATAGGTTTTATATAAATATATTTTGAGTTAATTTTTGCATATTATATAAGATCAATTCTTTTCTTTTTTTTTTGGCATTTGTATAATCCAATTTTTCAAGCTCCATTTAAAAAAAAATGCTATCTTTTCTCTATCGCATTGCCTTTGTACCCTTGTCAAAAGTCAGTTGTCCATATACACGTGGTTTATTTCTGGACTCTGTTCTGCTTCACCGATCTATATTTCTATCTTGGTGCCTGTCCATACTGTTTTGGTTACAGTGGCTTTATAGTAATTTACAAAATCAGACAGCGTTAACCCTTAGACTTTGTTCTTTTTTTCTTCAGAGTCATTTTGACCATTACAGGTTCTTTGCATTTCCATATGCATTTTAGTATCAGCTCATCGATTTCCACAAAAAAGCCCATTGGGATTTTCACCGCGATTGCTTTTTGATTAAGATTAGTCTAGAGATTGAATTTGGAGAGAACTGACATCTCAAAAATATTGAGTCTTACACTGTGTGATTTTATTTATATCAGAAGTTTTCAAACTTTAGAGTGTTTTTAAGAATCACCTAGGGGTTTTTGTTAAAATTCAAATTCCTCAGAGATTTTAATTCTGGAGATCTCAGGGAGGGTCATTAACATTTTTTAACTTTTTATTTAAAAATAATTTCAGAAATAATAATTATGGAAAATATAAGTTCTAGAAAATTACCCCAAATTCCCATATTTTTTATCAAATTCCCAAAATGTTAACATTTCACCATGTTTCCTTTACCTGTCTCTGTCTCCGCTTCTGTCTTTTCTCTCTCTCTCTCTCTCTCTCTCTCTCTCTCTCTCTCTCTCTCTCTCATTCTTTTAACTCTTTAAGAATAAGTTACACTCATGGTTTCCTTTTCTTCTTAAGTACTTTAGTACATATTTCCTAAAACCAAGGACATTCTCTTCCATAACCATAGTACAATTATCCAAATCAGACGCAGTCCTGTGATCTAATCTATACAGAGACCCCATTCATACCTCAGCCATTACCCCACTAATGTCCTTTATAGCAAAAGAATTCATACAGTGTGTTTTGTTTTTTCAGTTTAGTCTCCTATAATCCGGACAGTTTCGAGGGAGTGAATTTTAACAGTCACTTGAGTGATTTATGTGAGATTCTTGGACTTCTATAAATATGATTGTGTCACTTCTATTCTGACCTATATCTACAGTTTTCAGTTTGTAGCTAAACAAAGTATTTGTGTTTATTTTGTCATTAAGTTCATAAACCTTTAAATATTAATAACATAGGACTAGTTTCAACTGGATCCTTGTTACAATGTATTTGCTTCCATCAGGCAAAGATGTAGGTTTAGTAATAGATTTGCTTTTAAACAAGACCAATGTGATTTCCAATACACAATACTTTTAAAATGCAGTGTGGAGCAGACCCACATATTGGAAATACCGGCCCGTACATTTCAGCAAAAAGGTCTTATATTTGTCGTTTAGCACTGCCCTAAGACACTTTGGGAGGCAGTTTCTCTTAAAACAGGAATTTTAAAAATCAGAAGAATGTTCTGCTTACATTCTTATATTCAGCACATGGCTCTGATTGGTGTTTTGACATACAATGTCTCAGGAATAAGGAAGAAAAGAATGTGACATGCTAAGGATTTTGTTTGCCTCCGAATTTCATTTGCTTTCTCCATATTATGTGAAGTAGTTAAAATAAGTACAGACACAATTTTCGGGGTGCGGGGCGGGGGGGATGAAAACTTCTTGAACACAAGTGGGAAAGATATACATACAAGTTAAATATTTTAAACTATTTCTTAGTATCGATCACTAATGCGAGTAAATCAACTTTCAATAGTTGGTACAATGTTTTTCTGATGCTGTTTGCTCATGGACATTTCATTGAATCATGTTAAAGGTGAGACTATTCCTATATAAGTAGATTTGTTGTACAAAGTTTTGTTTAGCCCCCCCCTCTTCTCGTTAGTGGAACTATTTTATTTATTTTATAAGTGATTTTTTTTATTATAAGATAATTCATGCTAGTTATTAGACAAATTGTAAAACGTAAAAGAGCTTTTAGGAGAGACTAGAAAATTCCCATATTCCCATCTAGAGATAGCTATTCTTAATATTTTGGCATATTCCTTTCCTTTCCTTCTGCTTATCTATTTGAAAGATTTTATTTTTCTAAAACAATACATGCACTGGAAAACTAATCAAATCACATATTGGGTCGAACCCTCTGAAATTGGTGTTTTTGAGGGTCTCAAGTAGTCAATGGTGGTTAATTAACATTTATTGAGAGTTTTCTATATGTTTAAAGGTTTTCTGTGTATTATTTTATTAGTTTCACTAACCAATTATTTTCCCATATAATTATTTTTCCATTTTAAACTTACTATCTTAAATTTTGTAAAACCAATAAAGAAAAGCCCAGGACATAAAGGAGTCGATCAATTTACACACATCAGGTCTTTGACTGGAGAAGTGCCTATAGGCCAAGTGTGTCATTAGGACTCATTTACTTTTCAAATTCTGCTAACATTGATGGACCATTTGTCCTGGGCCAGACGTGGTCCAATCCATTTTAATTTGTATTTTCTCCTTCAGCACAATTGCGCTGATATTAAGTATCCAGGTGAGTGCATTGGCATTGGAAAGGCTGGAGGCAGCAGAGGAAGATCATTGCAAAGAGCTACAGAGATGGGAAGTGTCCATGTGGGCTCTGAAGGAGGACCATCCACCTAATAGCTGTGGACCTGGACACCATTCCCTGCCCAAACTCTTCAGTTCATGAGGGGGAAAAAAAATGACATTTACAGCCCTGATTTTGCTAGAATACTTCTTTTCTATAAAGCGAGGAAATTCTAAAGGCAGCCTTGAAGCTAAAAGTGGGTCATTGGATCAGTCATTCCCTCTACTTGGCTAAGATTAGAAGTCAAGACTTTCCGGCAAACGTAGGTCTTTCTGTGAGGTTCCAGCTGGTCCCCAGCCAGGCAGCGGTGTTTAACCTGCTATGCATTATTATCAGTTATGTGAGCCACTCAGACATTTCCCTCTATCTTTTAATTTTAGAAAATTTCAAGAAGTACTGAAAGAAGAGTTCAGTAAATATCATTTTCACTTTCATGGACCAACTTTTAGCGTAACATTGGCTTTCTCTCTCTGTGTACACACAGACATATGTATACACTTCGCTGTTATTATTGCTCTTGAACCTTTGAAAGTAAGAAATTAAGTTGTAGACTTCATGGTACTTCCCCTTGAAATACTGTAAAGTGTGTCTCCTGAAAAGAAGACGTAATCACAATCAGGCCTTCAGTGTCGCTTGGTTTGTGAATCTAGAACATATTGGAGCAGGCTTCGTATCTTCCTTGTCCCTTTGACTTCCAATTTAGAAGGATCATGTTACCTTAGATTGCTTACTGAGATAAACAGAAAATAGAGGTGATCTATTCACCTAGTTTTTGTAGGGTTTTCTGCTTCCAATTTAGTATCAAGGGATTAAAAACTATTTTGGTACTGTTTTTGATATGAAATATGAAAGAATGTGTGCCATGTGTGGAGTGGAGTTTAAATTAGAACAACTTCTTTAGATAGTAAGTGTATCAAAGTGTATCAAGTGACAAAGATGTTTCTGGTTAGTGATCCAGCGTGTGACTTACTGTCCAATGGAAGTAAATCAAAACGTGGGGAAACTTTATGCAGGAGTACATTTGTAGAGAAAATTTGTTAGAAGCCCAAATATTCAAAAACAAAAGAATGGTTAATTTAGCACTGACAATCAATGGACTGTTGATCAGTCATTAAAAATAACATTTATGAAGATTATATTACCATATTTTTTCTTACCAAACAGCTAATGTGAGATCATTGTGATAAAATACAGAATACAAAAGATACATGATCAGCCTTGTTAAAGGAACATAACCTGTTCCTAGGAAAAAAGACAACAAGGAAAATTTTAAGTTTTTATTGAGCAACTGGAATATGGGTAATATTTGTCTGCTTCAACATTTTGCATTCCCCAATGTATGATAGTGAACAAAATTATTATAACAATGGCTCCCCTTCATCAAGTGCTTGCTACGTGCCAGGCCCTGTAGTGTCTCTGTTTAGCCTCTGCACAGCCCTTGGAGAGAGTTGCCGTTACTGTCTCATTTCAAAGGTAAAAGAATTGAGGCTCAAGAAGTAAAAGGATTTGCTCCAGATCAAGCAGCTAGTCGGTGGCAGATTCCAACATAAGAGTTCTAATTCCGGAAACGTGTCTTAGCCATTATACATGCAAAACATGTGATAGGTGTGAAAGATATGCAGTGTGTGTTCAGTTAGAGGATGTGTGTGTTTGGGTGAGTGGAACACTAAATTAGTAGCTGGGGACGTTTATTTCTGGATCTGCTCTGTGGCTGAAGTTAAATTAATTTGCTTTCGGTCTCAGTTCTCCATCGTTATAGCAAAAAAAAAAAAAAAAGAGAAAGAAAGAAAAGAAAAACCCACAAAATAAAACAAATGCTACACCTAAGTTCCCTGTCTTTATGCTTGTGAACCTGCTTATACATGCGTAATAAATACTTGTGAGTTTATGGTGTTAGCACTGTTAAGTGGAGATGGTTTGGTTTTGTACAAAAAAAGTACACGGGTTTACAGATTAGGCAGATCTAGGTTCAAGTCCTTTAACTGCCTGAGCCTCAGTTTCCACAAGTGCAAAATGGGGACAGTAATATGTATGCTGAGGGTCACCAGTGGGAGACGGTCACTTCTCAGTAACCGGTCTCTCCCTTCCCTGCTCCACCTTGGCCCAGCTGACCTTGCTCGGAGTACAGAATAACAAGACCTGTAAATGTTTTGCACATTTTAGTAAAGTAAACAACCTCGGCCAATGGCGGTCATGTGCCAGCACTCAGATCCAGGTAGAGGGAAGCAGGCGAAATGACAAGGGGCGGTGCTGGCAGGGAGGAGGGCAGAGAACGCCCGTCTGGCCTTGCTTCTGGATGTGTGGAAGCGTCATCGGCAGCTCAAGAATGGAGCAGAACGAGCCACAGCATGGTGCCGGGCACACGCTTTCTTAACCTCTCATGCATTCTTTTTAACCTGTCACCCACTCTGGAGAGAGCAGGTCGGTCCTCTGATGGGGTTCAGTTCTGTGTTTGGGTTACTTTTTTTTTTTTTTTTTTGAGGCGAGGCTACCCTTGGTTGACCTCACAGATTACAAAGACCTTGTCAGTTTACAATCTCTTAGTTTTAAAATTTTTTTACGCCTACAGCACCTGGTCTTTTTAGGTAGTCTTCCATCTAAGTACCAACCAGGCCCAACACTGCTTAGCTTCCAAGATCAGACAGGATCGGGCTTGTTCAGGGTGGCATGGCCGTAGATTGTTTGGGTTAAATCTATACTTGGAAATTTATCGATTTAAATATTTCCAGACACACACACACACACACACGTATTCTGATTTGGGGGGCGGGGGGAAAGCCTACATCTATATTTATAAAAAAAATAATAGATCAAGGCGCCATGTCTCAGATACCATGATGGATTGTGTGGGGACAGAGCTCTTTTTAATAGAGTTGATAGGGAGTGGGCAGGAGTTGGGGGACCGAAGTCAGCACTAGATCACCGACAGCAACACATCGCAGAAGAGAAAGAGACAGAGGCACTCCTTGAAGTCATCATGACAGGCGGCATCGACTGAGCACTGGCGATGCGCCAAGCTCTAATATCTTCATGCTCCCTCCCCTCTCACTGATATGTGTCTCTTTGTAAATATTTTTTAGTGTAACACACAGTACAGGCATTAAAAGAAACCGTCTAGCTTAGCTTAACGCCGTACTTTAAGGCATACGTTCTTGCTGAGTTTGGTCAGTTTTTGTTTCACGTGTCTTGAAGCTCTGTCATGAGGAGCGCGGATGATTCGGATTCCATTCTGTCATTATGAAGTGTTGCAAACAGCGACGCACAAGCTGGGATGCAGAGTCCCTCCTAAGCTATTTCTATCTCTGGCAATGAAGTGCCTGAAAACGAAGTTTGTCCCTCCTATTAACGGCCGTTCCCCCACATCTCACATCAGGGAGGGCGGATGTGAACTTCGAATTTAGACGGATCGACCACTTGCGTTCCGTATGGCTTGGGCAATTCCTTTAACCTCTCTACGCTTCCATTTCTTCTATAAAAAGGACATTGAGGAGACTGTGGTTTCTTCACTGATACTGTAGCCATATTAGGACCAAATGGAAATATTTTGACAGCGAACACAACACTCGATATGTAGTACACATCCAATAAATGTCAAATGATACTGCCATTGTTATGTTGTTTTAGTACCGGCTTGAACTGAGGCTCAGTTTAATACCCTTCGCATGTGTCGAGTCCCCTTCCACGAGCCAGTGATTATTCAGCGCAGCGAGCAGATGCCCGCAGAGCCCGATTCCTGAGGTCTTTTCCTTTCTTACAGTGCAGGTGTGCGTTGGAATCTTTGTGATACTAATCATACGCAACTACTGGTTTCTCTACATTCCTTATTTTACGTGGCTTTATTTCGATTGGCGTACCCCAGAGCAAGGAGGCAGAAGATCTGAGTGGTTCCGAAGCTGGACTGTTTGGAAGCACTTTACCAACTATTTTCCAATTCATGTGAGTAGACTTATTATATAGTATGATTTTGAGCTAGGAGAACAATGAAAATTTTTCATTACATACATTTCAAACTTTTCCCCTTTTACAGAGAGAATGCTTACAGTTCAGCAGAAGTTACTGAATGGACTCTTAAGATAACACAAAATTTAGAAGGATATTGTGGGGGACTCTGGGCTCAGGAAATAGTTAAAAATGTGGGGAACAGCTCTAACTCAGGGAACAAAAACAACTCATATCTTCTGTTTTCCTCTTGACGTAAGAATGAATCGTGGGTCCTTTTGTTTCTTTTTGGAAGCTAATCAGGAGACTTTTTTTGTTTTGTTTTTAATATAAATGCATTGTAGCTCATCAAAACTTCGGATCTGGATCCAAGTCACAACTACATATTTGGGTATCACCCCCATGGAGTGTTCGTGGCCGGAGCCTTTGGAAATTTTTGTACAAATTATTCGAACTTCAAGGAGCTGTTCCCCAGCTTCACCGCGTATCTTCATGTGTTTTCAATATGGTTTCGGTGTCCCCTCTCCCGAGAATATTTGATGTGCTTTGGTAAGTGGAGGCAGATCACTGTTTCTGCCATGCGCTAGGGGAAGCAGGACTATGGAGAACATCCTCCCCCAAACCCAGTCGAGGTTACTGTTTCTTCGCGCCTTTATCTTGATCTGGCACCTTACAAGCTGCCGAGATGTTTCTTGCCTCCCCTACTGCACTGTGAGTGCCAAGAAGACACAGCCTGTTTCTTTTTGGCTGTTCTACCCAAGTTTCTAGCATCGTGCCTGGAATATAGGAATGTTCAATAGATGTGAAAGAATAAATCGATGAATGCATTCTGTGTATCAAGATGTAGCAGAGAATCATGGATTGAATAAGTGATAAAGTGCACCTTTGGAAAGGCACTTTGAATGCTTCTATGAATATTAGAGATGAAAAATATCCTCTAATATGTCTTGAAGTAATGGCAGTATATAAATCAAATATACTCAATCTGCTGTCTTTCTCTTCCCAGATTAAATATAACGTCTTAGAAATAAGAGTCCATTCTACTTTGCTATTCTGAATTAGTGAGAGACTCTTGAGGGTAGTGAAACTATAATTATGAGAATAAAATTCAGCTGAAATGCTAAAAGTCACTCTATGAATGTGTACAGAAGGCTAACCTTGTGGTCATATTTCTCATATTCATAGCTCTCACGTCAAATTACGAGGCTCACTTTGGTTTTCCATCGTGACTAACTAACTTATTGATTAACCATGAGCTATAGTAACTTACAAAGTGCTTTATGTTTCTGATCATTGTGTAGGTTAATTATTATTGTCTTTGCATTTCTTGGATATAAAGAAAAGCCGATAGTCTCTTTTTGAAAAATCCTAATGTTGGGATCAGTAAGTAACATATCAGAGATAGAATTTTTCATGGTCTTCCAGGTTTTTATTAGTTCCGATTAATTCCTGAAGTCTCTGTTGTCGTTAACACTCAGGAGGAAATCACTAAGCACACTGCCATTTTCTCGAGGTGGCATTTAAGATGAGACTTGTCAGCTATCACTGGCTCATGTCATCATGACATCTTCTCATGTGTTATAACCTAAGATGTCTTAAAAACGAAATAAGAACATCCAAACTTGTAGCCAGTAGAGGATTAGGCTCTCCTTGTCTCTAAGGCTAGAGAGTTCTCAGTCCTTCCCAAAACCTGCTTCCTAGGCCGCTCCATGGTCAGAGGCTGTGCAGCTGCTCTGCGCCTGCCTCAGTGGCTGCCCCTTGAGGTGTGAAGGACAGACAGACATGTGCCTCAGACTTCATGTAGTGAGGAATCTGGGGTTTCAGAGATCCTTTGCTGTCAGGTGCCCGTTTCGCTCTCACCTGAGAGATTTCTGCAGCTCTAAGTCCTCATAAGCCCCACCTCCAAACCATTCCTCTCAGTCCATTTTGGTGAATTGTTATTCAGCAGGTGTCAGACATTGGATTAGAGTTTTAAAAAACATAGTCTGTTTCAAGGTTCAAGTCCCCTTCTATCTCCATTTCGGCTGGGCAGGTAGTGGAGATCAGATCACAGCGGCCTTATATACTATGAAGGGAACTTGAGGTTTGATCTTGTAGGTAAGCCACGGGAATTTGTGAGGGATTTTGAACAAAAGAAGAACCTGATTGGATTTTGCATGTTAGAAAGATCCTTCAGGCAGCAGCTTGGAGACAAGTTGAAGGGAGGTGAGCTCGGAGACGGTGATGCTAGAAGGGGTATATTGCAGGGATCGAGGGGAGGTGATAAGGGGTCGATTGGCACAGTGACAGCAGTGGATATACAGAGGAGGAGACTGATATAAAAATAGTCGATAAACAGACTCAACAAGACTTAGGGATCGATTCAGCCTCGTGAAGGGACGACTGCATATCGTCATCCTCCAGGAGTTAGCCAAGTGTCTCCCCTGTAACAGGTGCTCAATAAATGCTTTTGAATGAATGAACGATGAGTCGACACGGTGGCTAAAAAGAGAGGGATACATATGGAACTTGGTTTCTGAGTCAAATGACTGGATAGATGATGGTTTGGTTCACCTCAGTAGGTGAATGTTGGAAGAGGAACAGCTCTGAAGAAGGATTTAATGCATTGGGTTTGGAGACATGGAGTTTGAGGTGTCTTTGAGCTGTCGAGGTAGAGATGTCCACTGGGCCATTGGAGGTGTGGGCCTGGAGCTTCAGCAGGAAGGTCATCCAGGAGATAGATCTGGGAGAACTCAGCACACATAAGTGGTAGGTGAATCCATGTGTGTAAGTAAGGTTAGAAGACAGTAGAGACAACGGCTTAGTCAGCTCTGGCTGCGGTAAGTGACTGCCGCGGGCCAGGTGGCCTAAACAGTGGAAATTTATTTCTCACAGTTCTGGATGCTGGCAGATCCAGGGGCTGGTGAAGGTTTGCGTCCTGGCTGGTACACACACATCTTCTCATTGTAGTCTCGCGTGGTGGAGTGAGGACGAGACTGTGTGGTATCCCTCGTTCTCTTCCTTGAAGACCTGTGATCCCATCCTGGCAGCTCTACTCTTAGGAGACCTGGTCACCTTCCAAAGGCCTCACCTCCTGATACTATCTTATTGGGGGTTAGGATTTCAGCACATGAATTTAGGGGGTCCACAAACATGCAGTCTCTAATAGAGCCCTAAAAAAATAGCAGCATTTTAGGATGGCCCCAAGAAAGGAACCCTGAAAAGGAAACAGAAGTAACAGAGGCAAACTAGGAGGGCCGGGTGTCTGAAAATCCAAGAGGCCCTCTTTCTGGTCGAAGTGATCCAGCCCTCAGGGCATGCAGGCAAAATGGCCATAGTTTGAACTCAGGGAAAGTTCAAACCCATCTGGGCTCAGATTCTCTACCCTCTAAACCACCACCCCTGTCTCCTTCTCTTAAGAGAAAAGTCGGTCATTCAGAATGCCATCATAATTTTACATTCCCCCTGTAATAGGAACCCACAGTAAAATGAGCATGTAATTTCCTTACGGAGATGAGGTTTGTTATGTCTTTATGAAGCTCATCTAACACATTTTTATAACTAATAAAAAAAAATAGATAACACCTCAGTAATTTTAATTTAAAAAATAGGTAAGACCAAGAATGGGAGGAAACAATAAGATATCCAAAAGCTATTATCTCTGAAACATGGGTCACAAGTGGTTTGTGTTTTCATCTTTCTCTTTCCCTCCAAGAGTTCATAATATTTTCTTCTAAGAGTACATAATACATTTAAGATCTGAAAAGGAATCTTTGAAGTAATATTTACATGGAAAAGCCTGATACGAAGACTGAACAATTATGTAACTATCTTAAATAACCAACCAAGTCAGACTAGACATTTTGGAATCATGTAGAGATCAAGCAAGTGACTGAGGATCTTTATCAAATGTCTGATTTTTTTTTTTTTGAAACCATTTACGTTATAAATCCAGGTTTGGAAAACAAAACTCCATATAGAATATCTGAAAACAATGAGTGTTCAGAAGCTCCACTGCAACCTCTTGGAAGATACACTTTGCGATTGTAAGCAAAGATCCACCAGGGCAGTGATCGAGACTCCCCCCTGTACAGCTGTTCACGTTGTGCACTGAGCAACTTCAGGAGGTGTCTTCTACTTAGAGTACAATATGGAGTCAGTAACATCCAGCAGTACGCAATCTACCCTAACAAGCAGTCGACCTAATAATGATTCAGCAACAGTTTAAAGACCTAACCCATCACCTGCCAAAATGTTAGTTCGTATTCATGGAGTATATTACTAAAAGATTTGCCTGTGAAAAAATTACATACTTGCAAGGTGCTCCAAATGCAAGTGATGTAAGAAATTTTGTTAGGTGTTCACTGATCCAAAGAATATTATGATAGAAATGTTTATGTTTTTTAAAAAAGGATAACTAGTTGCCCCTTTTATTTTATGCACTAAGGGATACTCCCAGCTTCCAAGAAAAGTATGTCCTACGTGCTGAGCAAGGAAACAGGTGGGAACATTTCGGTCATTGCCCTCGGGGGTGCAGAGGAGGCCTTAGATGCCCATCCAGGAAAATACACTCTGTTCATCCTCCAGCGAAAAGGATTTGTGAAAATTGCTTTGACCCATGGGTAAGTGGCTTTCATTCGGGAGCCTGGGTCAGAAAAGGTAAGACATTATTAAGTGAGCACAAAGAAGTCATTTTACTAGGCCTTAAAGACAGACCTCCTCCTCATCGACCTTACTGTAAAAGCAGGCTGGATATACATGGGAAAATGAAATATGGCCTTCCCACCAAGGTAGCTCAATGCTATGGCATCCCGCCATGAACTTGTCTTTAAAAACAAAGCAAACAAAAAAACTTACAAAATTTCCAGCCAAATGAACAAAGGAACCATGGCCAAAACTATAGATGAAGAAGAAGCTCCCTGGAACCTTGATTTTCTATAGAGTAGAATGTCACAAATTGCTAGACCGCTCCAGGACCTCCCCAAAGAATTTCAAGTAGAAGTCAGTTTCAACAAGGGGAACAGGCCGTCAGCAGCATGAGCGAGGCTGGGGGACGCTACAGGATCATTAGAAATTTGTTGTGAAAGTCATCTAGACAGAATAAAATCCTTAAATCCTCTCCATTGAAAATTCTTATTCTTCCTTTTTGTTATTTGCAGTGCCTATTTGGTCCCAGTGTTCTCTTTTGGTGAAAATGAACTGTTTAAACAAATTGGGAACCCCGAGGGCTCATGGCTCCGTTCTCTGCAGAACAGAATGCAGAAGATCATGAGGTTTTCTATGCCGCTGTTCTATGCCAGAGGAATTTTTCAATACAATTTTGGCATACTACCCTATAGGAAACCTATTCACAGTGTCGGTATGTATATTAAAGACTAAAACGCTTGTTAAAATAAGCAAAAGTAGTCTCTTATTTTGAGCAATGTGTATTGTTATCGACTAATGCGCTAGTGCAAATGGATTTGAGTAAGAACTTCCCAAAATAATAGTCCTGTAGATATTATTTGAGCTTCATTTCCAGTTTGCCTTTTATTGATGAAATGATTATATTTTCCATTATGAATTTACCATAAAGTCCCAGTGTTAGATGATTTGAATTATGGATACCCAGAGAGGTCCACCAGCTGTGTTTGCATGTGGTATAGAAAGGGCTTTATTCTCACCTTTTCTAGCCTTGAGACTGTCACTGGCTTCCCATTAACTCCTGAGCCTGTCTTCCAATGATGGATGAGATAGAAGTGTTTCTTGCATTTTCATTCTTATGGCAACATGACAAAATGCAAACGGTGCAATTGAGGAATCGGTTCTTTTTATCTGTAGGCCCACTGTGATGGCCGCGGCGACCGCTCAGGCACCAGCCACACACACAATTGACAGTGACATGGAGGAGGCGTTTATTATGCATCAGCCAGATGTACAGAAGGAAGTGGTGTGGGTTTGAGGTCTGACTCGGAGTGGCTTAGAATATTTCATTTATCTTCTCTGAGCCTCAGTTTTTACTAGCTCTGAAGAGGAGGCGGTTATCATTGTCCTGCCTGCTCTCAGAGTCCCTGGCGGCTAGGTGGCATCATCCTGGAAAAGCACCCTTGTGCTCTCAGGTGCTAGGCGCATGCAGGTTGGCGTACAGAGCGAGAGCAGAAGGCTTCCTGACCAGACTGTTGAGAGCTAGCAGATCTGTTACCATTTCCCTGTGTACGTATTCCCGCCTAAATGTTCATCTGAGTCAAATCATGAAATAATCAAGACAGATACGACTGTGGAACATTGTACAAAATGACTGGTCTGGACTCTTCGAAAAATATTAATGATGTGGAAGACCAAAAAGAGCATTGGAAGAGACACAGCAGCTGTCGTGGATTGGGGGGGGGGGGGAACAGCTGTAAAGGAGATTATTGAGACAACTAATCACATTGGAATGTGACTTCAGTACAAAATAATGTAGTGTAGGAGTTGAATTCCCTGCATATGATAATGGTGGTGGGCTATAAGACAGTGTTTTTGCTCTGGCACACTGAAATATTTAGGGATGATTAACACGGCCGAATCATTGGTGTCCACACATTTGAAATGGTTCTACAGAAATAAAAATAATAATGATACATAGGTATATACATATGTGTGTGTGCAAAAGGTTCAAAATTGGTGAGTCTAGAAGAAGGGTATGTTAGTGCTTAGTGCATTATTTTTTTTCTATAGGTTTGAAACTTTTTTTAAAAATAAAAAGATAGAGAAGGGAATGTGCTTTATTTCAATAGAACTGGTTTGAAACCACATCAGGATAAAAGTAGATCATTATGTTTTAAGTCATTCTATTTTGATGGGGAAAAAAGCTGAAATAGATAACCCTTAAATTGGAATTTTAATTATATGGCCAGGATTAAAGGAGAGAATAACATTAAGAGGATTAGTATGGTACAAGTATGATATACGAAGTGCTTAATAAGGGTTCACGGGTGTGTATATGCATATCATCTATATACATGCTCACACAAACACGCACTTAACATCGGGCATCTTTTGAGTCTCCACCATAGGCAGAGGTTGGATTTGAACTCAGGTTTCATTGGGCACCCACATTTCAACTCCTCACAACCCCGCTCCGTCACACGGCTCCCTGCCTCGTTTTCCTGTCCTATACAGGCAATTAGCATCTAGAGAAGGAGTAACTCCTGTGTGAGATCCTTAGAGATAAACTCTGGAATTTTCAGAATTATAAAATAGTAGAACGACGATTTCCTCTATGAAAGATCTACTCTTTGCCTCAATGGGAAGGAAATAATGCCCATTTCCAGTTTTCCAGCTGTTGTACAATGGCTCATGAAGCTGCTCATTCTTCGTCTTCGATAAAGACAACACGGCTCCCTAGAAATGAGAGCGAGAGTGCTGTAGAAGGACAATAGAAGCGCAACTAACCTCGAACTGTTGGACAGAATTGGAAATGGAACAAGCGAGCATGCCAGCTACAAAACCCACTGAAACATAAACAGAGGCTGTGATGCCTGACCCTGCCACAAGCAGATGTTGACTGATTTCTCCGGGGCAAGCAGTTAGTTCTCTTTCCAAGAGGAGCCTGATGTTGCTTTCTTTTCTGTTGGAAAAAGAATTATGCAGCTGTTTGCAGCTAACTTCGTCCTCTTGTTAAAAAGGGTTTTTTTTTTCCTCTCCTTAGTAGTAAAAATCTCCTGTTGTGGAGAGAGAGAATTCTGATCTTCTAGGATTCAGGGAACCCTCCTCAGATTTGCAGTTTTTTGTTTGTTTTTCCATCTTTATCTCTGAAAAGCAGTTGAGAAGAGTTTCTTAACTCTAATCCAACTTTGGGTTTTATAATGAGGGGTTGAAGTACTGAGTTTAAATGATAATTTCCTCTATTATTTTTGTGTAGTCTGGAACTTTCAGTATCTCACTTTGTCTACGGTAAACAAGAGAAAGGCAAGTATTACTGTGTCTCACTTTAAAGGGAAAACTTGTGACGATAAATTCAGTGCCTATGGGCATGTTTGAGCTCTCTAGCATAACTATCTATAATCTAATAAAACCATTAATAAGAGAACAGAATTGAAATTAACTATAGGATAGCTCATAGAAAATAAGACTCAACTAATAATTCGGAATTCACAAGTCTTAAAGTAAGCTGGGAACAATGCACTTCATCTTCTTAAGAGGCTGTGTCCCTTTATAAGTCCCCCACCCTGAATGATTGTACAGGACCTCTCTCCTTGGGATAACTAAGAAAACTAAGAAAACCAGCTTTTTCTAGGAAACCACGAATTTGTTAGTAGATTGCCATGCAGATTCTCAATTTGCATGTAAATTTCTCAGATTTTTCTTCAAACACAACAAAGTTCAGAGCTGGAAGGAAGCTTCGCGGTCATTTCAATTCTATTTTTTTTATCTTACACATGTACACGTTAAGGCCAGGGAGGAAGTTACTAGCTCAATGTACTTGCTTGTGAGCTAGCGCTGGACCTGGTCTGGCTGGGTGCTTTTTGTACAACACCGGCTCCCAGTTCCATCCCATCCCACGTTTCCACCACAACTGACAGCAAGACGATTATGTTTCTAGTTTTTTTCGGCGAATTAAAAAGACCTGATGTCTACTATATATAAATTTGACATGCAAGCTATTAAACTATCTGTTTCTTGAGGCTCTTTCTGGTTAAAAACTTAGCAATTTAAAAATATTAATGTTGCAGTAAGGATAGGTGTGTGTACGTATGTGTGTGTATATTATGTGTTACATATGATACATATATAATCTTATTGGTTTTT
Source organism: Rousettus aegyptiacus (assembly GCF_014176215.1). NCBI lineage: Eukaryota > Metazoa > Chordata > Mammalia > Chiroptera > Pteropodidae > Rousettus > Rousettus aegyptiacus. The sequence goes on along the minus strand of NW_023416295.1, from coordinate 11,355,485 downwards.
CCTTAACTAACCACCTTGCTGACATGGATTTGAATCTGGGTTGTAGCACGGGGAGGCTCAGAGTAGGCCAAAGGAAATCATTTTTGTGAGTTGTATTCTATTACCGACAGCCTCACTCCATCTCACGCCCAAGCAATGAAAGGTAATAATAAGAAGCAGTTTGCTGCCCAGCTGGTCACTCACTGAACATGCCGTGCTGTGTGTTTTAAACTCTTGGCATCAGTAGCAGCATCGTACCAGCAGAGGGCACAGTGAGTACCAGCGAGGACCCAAGAGGGCAGGCACCAAAGCCATGTGCCTCGTGTGGCCATCTGTGTTCTCTCAGAATCTGAGACAAGTAGATAAATGTTATTTGTTATATAAATGCCTTTTAAAATACGTATAGAAGTTGCCATGTGTTAAAAACTTAATTAGTTCATTTTAAATTGTATAGGTAAAACATAAATGTATACTCATTGTAAAATGAAAATTCATACAATGCAGATAAACTGGGAGCTACCTCCCCTCCTCCCTCCCTTGATGTAAGTTATCAGTCTTTCCAGACTTTTCCAAGCTTATAATGCACCTGGAAATATAATATTTTTTCATGAATGGGTTCATGCTATATTATTTGTTTTTCCCACTTAATACATTTTAGACATCTCTGTGTATGTGCATACACACATATATTTTTATTTTTTTTAAATTAAAGTTAATTGGCATATAACATTGATTTTAGATATACAACACAATGACATTTGTCTATATTGCAAAATGATCACAATGAATCTAGTTGACATTCATGATCATACAAAAGATTTCATTTTAAAAAGTTGCCGCCTAGGATTCCATTGAATGATTTCTGTGACTTACTTAATAATCATTCTGTCGAGACTTTTGCTTTTATTTTCCGCCGTTGCAGACAGTAGAATCCTTGCTATTGTATGTTTTCTAGGACAGATATTTAGCTATGAAGATATCTAGTCTTTTAAATTTTTAGGATGACATGAAAAAGAGTCAGAGTAGAGGGCTGTTGCCTCATGATTCAAGACTTCACAGCTGGTCCTAACAGGGTGCTGTGGCCTGGCTGTCGGCTGTACCGGAGGAAGAATGCGAGTGACGTACACACACAGCTGTGTTCTCTTACCTCCCAGCTGCAGTCGGCACAGTAGTTCATTTGACTCAAAGTCAAAACCACCAGGGTACTGACAGCCCAGTGTCTGCTGAGAAGGAAAGTTCTTTATTTGTCGTCAAGTAGGATGGTGTTACCGGCGTAGGCAGCCAGTGAAATGAAAGAAAGATCAGAGCTCGCAGGCCTCGTGGGTTTTGACTGGCAGATCTTTCCAGGACTGTCCATTGGAGGCAGAGGTCTAGTGGAGTGGCTTTCGTTTCTTATCTATGATGTATTCTCTATTTTTACAGTTGGCCGCCCAATCCCTGTTCATCAGACTCCGAACCCAACCTCAGAACAGATTGAGGAGCTCCATCAGACCTACCTGGAGGAGCTGAGGAAATTATTCGAGGAGCATAAAGGAAAATATGGCATTCCAGAAAATGAAACTCTCATTTTTAAATAACTGTATTCTTAAAAGGCATGCAGGAGGATGGGAGACCATCCCATAGAGAGAATAAATATTTTAAACGACTTAATTTTTTCCCTTAACTATGGAATGAAATTTGCAACTGAAAAGTATTATTTATAGTGACAGATGTTGAAATGTATTTGTGGGAAATAAAAATACAGTGTGTGATTATAGGATAAGGCGAGAGATGACTATAATCTCTTAATAGTTTTATTTAGGAAGATGAAATTTTACAGGTTAAGAAATAATTTAGAATTATTCATGTACTCAAAAAGAAAAATAACAGCTTCAAAAAGTAATTAGAGCTTTTTACTAAATGTCACAATAATTTAAGGTGGTATTTTCAATAAGCATGTACAGTATCGTTAAGCACAGCTGGGACCTTTAGGAGATAGTTTGTAAAATAATTTGCCGTAGAGAGTTAAATGAGATAATTTATTATTATTATTATTATTTTGCTTAAACAAGTCATTTGTTAGGGAATGATGCCACTTTTAAGACTTAGATCATTTGATCCTGTCATCCATATTCCATACTATACAATAGTGTAGAATTTTTATGCAGTTTTCGAAATAGAATGAATCTACCATATAGAAACCCATGTGGATAAGAACATGTCTCCTAATTTCCATTCATGCTTAGAAATACTCATCCTTTTCATCCGCTTAGAAATATGTTTATTTGCTGTAGACAAGGTGGTCTTTGGAAAGACATGCTTTTACACAGGTTTTATTAGGACTCTGAAATTGCAAAAGATGTTCATGGTACTAGAAATGGTTTTAATTTTCTTCCCAAATGGCCTCTTTGACTAAGACAAGCTTTGAAAAAAAGTGTCCCTCTCTGGTGAAATGTGTCCAGCTCTCAGTTGACCCAGGTTACGTGAGATGCCTCTGAACCAGCTCATCACATCCACAAGAGTGGGGACCTCGTCCCTCTGTGCACTGATGTCTCCCTATGCCTGGGGTAGCTCATGGCACTCAGTAGGCACAAAACAAGTGTGTGTTTAATGCGTGTATTTATCGACAAACACACATACAAACTCCGCCATAAAGTGAAGAATTTTTAAAGCTATGAGCTATCAGAAGGAGATCGTTTGCTATGTCTGATCGTTCCATGCCAAGAATTGGCAGTACCTCAGCCTAGCTCGTAAGGAGCAGGTCAGAAGGATGGATCTGATACTTAGTCACTAAGGATTAAGTAATTATTCAGTAAATAAGAAGAACGTCTACTTTCTGAATGATCTCCATTGCTAGTTGTTGCTGCTATACTTTGCCCATTCTAGGTATTTGGGGGTGACTGCACTGAGTTGTTCTAGCTTACTGGTAACATGTCTTCAGGCCTCTCATTTGTAAAATATCGAGCCCTGGGCTAGAGCCTGGACTGGGTTCAGTAACAGCAAAATGAAGTCATGCTGGGTGACGCCTTAGAGTAGGAAAGCATTTCACACATGAAAAGTGAACCTTCTGGATTTTTCTACCTAAGGTTTTGAGGCCAACATCCATCCCTTTGTGTTTACACTGGTTGAACGATCCAGGAATCCATTGACCGTGCCTTTGAATTTAGGTCAGTTTTTTTTTTTTTTTTTTTTTTTTTTTTTTTTTTTTGTCAAAAGCAGGGAATAGACTCCTCTTACCAAAAAAAAAAAAAAAAAAAAAATGTCAAAGGAGCGCCGTTTACATAAAATGACGCCCCCGCTGGTCAGGATTAAGTCTCTCAGAAGAAACTATGAGGCCCAAATAACCACAACTAAAGGCCTTTAACTTATGATAAAGCCCATGAATTTCCTTCCTTCAGAGATGTTTATTCAAAGCTCTTGACACATAATTTTTTGTGATTTCACAAAGGTATAAATTTTCATCTCACACTTGGGAGTGATGGGGCCCCGCTAACCATCCAACATCAGCTGGGTTTTCTAGTAAGCAGTTAAAGCAGAGGCACTGAGAAGGAGAAGAGTTCTGTTCTGATGAATTTATCTCGAATTTTGCCATTTAAAAAAAAAAATCTAGATATCAGCAACTTCATTTTGGGCATACCTAAAATCTCATTTTTAGGTATCTATTGGGAAGTTTATCTCTTCCTTTCTTGGGGTCTACAGAGGTCTCAATCCAGCCAGGCCAGAAGTCTTTTCATAAACTCAGAGAACAGAGTCATTAATTCCCTATAGTCCTATAGATTGCAAATGAATTATTGGGTATTAATTTTCATTACAACACAAACGTGGGTCATATGTTATATTCATGGGTGTGGTTTGATGGAGATCTCTATTTTAATGGTACTCATCTATTACACAGTCGCATGTAAAATCTAAGCAGCAAAGCCAAACAATAACCACAGCAGTAACCCCAGAATGCTGGAAGAGAAAGTGGGTTAATTCCCTGGAGAAAACGTGCATTGATGCTGTTTGATCTGGGCATTTCTTTCTCCTGTATTCCTTGCACGCTGGGTGCAGGCTGAGTCACTTCCTTTGTCTGGCAGCTAAAACCATTGAAGTGATCTGTATCTGGCCAGGTCCTTTTATGCTCACGTTGAAGGGTGCAGCACTGGTGCTTATGAAGGCCAGCTAGTTTTGCCCCGTCCCCAGGGGGAACCAAGGCAAGGGACGGCAGCATGGTTCACACCAAACCTTCAGCACAACTGTGAAAACGCCTAAGTGTATATACCTCAGGGACGATGGGTGAGCCTCCGTCATATGCGGAGGGTTAAAAGTAAAATCCCCACAGTCAGCAGAAGGCGCCTTTCCATCGTGGGCAGCACAGGAGGTGGATCCCAGCATGATGCCCATACCTTACGTCTCTTCCAAGCTACCTCACTGTTCCCAATTACCAAAGTCTGATAAACACGAAAACAAACTTGGGGGACATTCACTCTGCCTTCTTTTCTTCTGACAAGAGACAATGATGATGGGATTTGCTGAGTGGATGTTTTATTTCCCAATAGCCCAAGATCACTCCTTCTCCTACTTGTTTTGTTCATGCAAAGTGATAAAACGTGTCTGTGTGGTGCTGGAAGAGACTCTTTAAGTAAAATTTGTATATCTTTTTTAAAGAAGAAAAACAAGACAACTTTGAAATTATCAACCAGTTGCTCCATTTTCTCTAGGAAGCAGTTCTTTATATTAAAAAAGAAAATATTTCTCTAATCCCTTGTATTTTGGTTTTTGAAATTGGTCCTTCCCGAACACCTTCGGCTTAGTGCCTTAATATCTTAAATGAGAAGAAGAAAGTTAATCCCAATTGATAGTTAACCCATGGGGCAATGAGTTCCTCAACAGCAAGATCTGTCTTGTGTGTGTTTTGATCCCGACTCAACAGAGCAGTCAGTCAATGCTTGTGGCCGTAAGTTTTAGAGCCAGAGGGACTTTAGAGTTTGTCAGTTACTCCTTCTGCCGAAGAAGCAGCTGAACCCCAGTGCGTGCGGTTGAAGGCACATTGGAACTGTCTCCATGTTGCTATTCTTCTTCTGTAGATTAAACAGGAAGTGTTGCTATTCCATGATGGGTGATTCGTAAAGCCGAGACCTCCCCCTACTAAATGGAAGTGTCAGAAAAGTAGAGTATGCGTGTAAAATGCACTTAAAGCAAGGGATTTAACAGCGCTAAGGCTCTGTCTTCCTGGGATTGAGAACATTTTTCTTTTTTGAGACCAGTATGCCACATTGTCGATTCTTCCCTTTTGCTAGGGCTATTTTGGGGATGCATCCTGGGCAAAGTCCAAGTTTTCAACAGCAAACTTAACCACTGGAGCCTTTTGTACTGGGGCAGCAGGATAGAGCAAGGCGCCTGTTCCCAGGATGAGTGACAGACCCTGCAAAGGGCCTTCCTTCTCGGTCAGGTTGTGATCACTAACGCAAGACAAAGCAATCTCTTTCTTCAAACAGAGGTGGACGTTGAGCTTCTGTCACCTCACTGACAGCCCCAAGTCCATTTGTCTCCAGTCTCATCCAGCTGGGTTATCAGCTGGAGATACACACACACACACACACACACGTATATATGGGTATGTGTGTTCGTGTGTGTATATATATGTGTGTGTGTATATATATGTATATATACATATATATACATATACATACATACATATATACATATATATATATATATATATATATATATATATATATATATCTCGGATTCTAATTAAGGATTATCTTAGGCTCCCTCGAGAATAGAGATAAACCTGACCTTCCTTGTATTCCCAAGGGCTGTGTAATTCTCCCCAAGTCCACATCCAGACCCACCTGGAGCCTATGTCTTTCTGGTTAGATTCTCAATCCTCCAGTTGGTGCAGTCATGTCAAGACAACCAGAGAACCTCACTTCCCTGCCCGTCTCTATTTCGAATACTCCTCCAGCCTCTGCCCCTCCACTGTCTGGGTGACCTGGGTTCAGTCCCTCCCTTCGTAAATAGAGTGAGGAGTGAAAGACCTCCAAGATCCCGCTGGTTCTAGCTCTGTGGTCTCTGCTGACCTTTTTTTCTGGCATTGTAATGGCACCTAGTTGAAGAGGTAGGCTTATCTGATAACTTTTTCTCCGAGACACGTGGTGAGTTCAAATGAATCTCACTCCCTTGGTATGTGTAAGACATAAACTACCACTGCCGTTTCTCTAACGTCGGAGTCACCTTCGGTCACAGTGTTTCTAAGAAATAATTTAATTCTCTAAATAAAAATAGGAGAAATTTTTCTATGAAGATTCCTTCTTTATATCATTCAAAACTATGAAATAACAATTTATTACTCATTAAAATCTTTATGGGAGGGGCTGATTTTTTGTATTTTCTGTATTGTTATGTGTTGCCATGTGCTTTTAAGTTTTTTTTCTGTTTGTAAAGTTTTGAGCAATAAATGTGTTTTACGCCTGAGTTGTGAAAACCTGGATGGAATGGTTTTTCTTTTTCATACCTCGCAAGGCTGAACGAACTTGGACTCGGGGATGAATGTCAGCAAGAGAGTTGCATTGAACCTGAGCGCACTGCAAGTTCTCATACCAAGGAGTCGGTTCTTTAAATTCTTTTGAGGGGGTAAAAAACGGTATAGAGAGGAGGGGCGGGGCTAACTGACAGCTGCAGGTGTGCGGGTTGACCCGGGAACAGGGGACAGCAGTAGGAAGCAAGTCAGGAAGTTGCCGTGGTCGCACGGGGTTTGAGCGAGAGTCAAACCTCAGAATCTGAAATCTTCACACGCTAGTAGAACGACCTGTGGATTTCGCATCCAGTGAATCGCTGCTGGTGGGGACAGGGCTTCTTTTCGGGTGATGAAAATGTTCTAAAATTAGATTGCGGTGATGGTAACGCAACTCCACGAATATGCCAAAAGCCCTAAACTCTACACGGCACTTCAAATGGGTGAATTTTATGGTCTGTGAGTTCTATTTCAGTAAAGCTGTTTTATAGACAACTTGCCAAAATAACAGAATAAGCTAAAAGCTAAATTCTTTTTTAAAATGTGTCAAAAGTGAACTGCCTCTCTTTGATGTCAGCACATTGTACAATAAATTTTAAACCTTGATTTTTGAGGACTATTGGTGTTTCTGGTATTCTCGATCAAAATAGGTGTTTTAGTATTCTTTATAAGTATTTTATGGGATAAAGAACATGCTGTTTTATTATTGTGTAAAATACTGTTTGACTTAAATTATTCCCCGGTATGTTATTAATACCATAGTACATACTAAGTAAATATTATCACATAAAAGCCACTCAATATTTATTGACCATCTACAAAGCACCAGACACAGGACTCGTTAATTCGTGTACATTATGACGTTTAGTTCTTAAAATAGCCCTATGAGGTTGGTACTGTTTAGGAAACTGGGGCTCAAAGGAGCTAAAACTATGTCGAGGCAACCCTGACAGTGGGTGGCACCAGGGTCTCCGGGCCGGAGCCCATGGTCTACATGGAGGGCTCGGGAGCCCCGAGGTGTCGGCCATCTTTGTTTCTAACTTGCTGTGTGACTCTAGCTAAGTGACCTTATATTCTTCACCTATGAAGTGAGAGGGTGGGACTTGATGTCTAAAATTCTTTATGGGCCCACCTCCCGCTGATTCTCTTCTAAAGTCATCTACATTTCTAAACAATGCCCTCTCCACCTGTCTCCCAACCCGATGGGCACAAAAGCCATCCTCCTCACTGACAACAAACGTGGCGACCCATTGTGAGTTGGCAAAATGTCGTGTCTACCATTAGAAGGACAGAAGAAGAAAGTTTCATAGGTGGACTAATATTCGTTGTCCAAATTAAACATTTAGATGTTATGTTAAGGATACCCATTTAGCGAACAGTCTTGATTTTTTGGAAGCTGTTACTACATGGAGCATCAGCTGGGGGAAAGGTCATTTCTACAAACTGTATTTTTAAATTCATTTTATTTCTCACACTTGTGTATGCACATGTGTGTTTCTCAGTATTTAAACAAATTTTTCTCCTTGAGAAAAATTTCCCCATGTTCCACATTTAAGAAGAAACGTCTCCTTCCCTTGCCTTCTCTAGTCCCCCGACACATCTTTCAAATTCTACATGGAAAGGAAATTTGATCTTTAGTTTGACCCGACATTGACATTTTATGTGTGATGCTGAAATAAAACAATGCCATAGTCCACCTTAGTTCGGTGGACTATAGAAGAGCAGGATCATAACATTTCAAACGCACTTAAATTTAAACTAATATTGAATCCATGAATGTGGACTGTCCAGTCATAGTAAATAATCATAGTGGAATTTGCAGAGTGGTTTATATATTATACAGAGTGAGATGTTGATATATAGACATATATTCATTCCTATTATTGAAAGAATGCCCAAATGAAGGACATTTTAAATAATGGGGAATAAAAGCAAATGTGATTTATTTGGGAACTAAGTACCCTTTTAAAGATGAATTCGATTTGCATTTTGAGTAATACATAGTTGGTTGAACTTACCGCTGCTGTTATTACAAGGAATCGCAGGAGACGGGACACAGCGACGCCCCTACGCTGTTTCTTTAGGAAGCAACGCACTTCGCTGTTTCAAACCAGGACACGAGCACGTCCCTCCGCACCCTCAAAGTGCTGCAGCCCCCGAGGGAGGGGTGACCGTCCCACCCCGGGAGGATCTTGATCACGTGGCCCCCCACATGCCTCTCCTTCTGTGCCTTCTTCCACTATTTAGTTTTTTGGTTTTTGTTTTTGTTGTTTTGCTTCGCTCTCCACATCGGCCTCTGTTTTGTCCTTAATCCAGGACAAAGAAAAATGAAAGCAAGAGGCGGGGACAGTTGAATTGCAAGAAGCCATCGAGGAACTTTTCTTTTGTCAGAGGTCAAGGACGATTGAAGTCGAGGAGAGTCGAAAAGGAAGCAAAGACACAACTCTGAGGAGGAAGACATCTTCCTTTTGTGTGTCTTACGTGAAGGGACGTTTCGCATTCCTTCCCCTGGTGTGTCCTTCGTTTCGGTAATAGGACAGAAACACATCTGGTGCCGCCTGAGTGACATGACATCTCAGAGAAGGGGTCCCGCTGAAGGAAACGATACCTTCTTGCCGGCGCCTCCTGGTAATCTGAAAGTGATTCCCGCATTCGAAGTCCAAACTTTCTGAGCCCTACCAGGTGTCTGTAACAAGGCTCTGCTATTTACTTGGTTACTGTTATCAATTCACTGCCTCTGCCTAGACAGCTAGACGGTTGAAAAATCTTAGCTGAAAATTATGGGAGCCCCTGAAAGCTTGTTTTCCCACTAATACTATGCCAAGTCAACAGACATAGCTAGTAGTCCAAAGATCGAATAATCAAGTGAAAACAATAGTAAAAAGTGTGTTTATTGAAACCTGTGTAGGCGATGTGGCCAAACAATTATTTCCACTGTTACTGTTGAGAGTCCTATGAAAAACCATCGGGATGATTTGGCTACAGTTGCTGAGGTTAGGTGTTTAGATGACAGAGCGTATGAAAAGCAGTGTGTCCTCGCCGTCATCTGTGGCCATAGAAAGTGCCGTTCATAAGGAACTGTTGATATTGAACTTTCAAATTGCTCTGAAGCTGTTACCACATCCTTTTGGCCTGACTTTATTGCAGAAGTTATTTCCCTTTCCACATCTTGATAGACTTAGAAACTGCCCCAGGGCCATTATTTCAAAGGCGGAATTTCTCTTCCATCCTGTCCGTGATTTCTTTTTGCTCTGGGTGCGAGGTTTTGTGAAATGAATGCAGTGACTTCGGGCTGATCCTCTATTTGGGTTATGTAATGTGTTTCCTGCTAATTCACTGCATTCCATCAGGAATGTTCTTTGCCAGGGTTATTCAGCGAGAATCCCCAAGAGAATTACTTTCAGCTTTGTTTGTGGTTACTAGAGCCAATTGGAATTTCTTGCATCTCCCAGTGATTCATAGATTCTGGTGGAGGGGCTGAGCACTGGGCTGCAAGGTGTGTTTCTGCCCATAAATGCAAGAAGTTGGGGCTTAGCATGGAGGAAGATGCCGAGGGCCACTTCTTTCGAATGTCTTTCCAATTGATTGGATAATTTTGGCAAAAAGAACTAAGGCGTGGGAGCTGTGTGCTGCCCTCCTGGGCTCATAATTAGAAAATCGTCTCATGAGAGAGAGAAAGAGCGGCCCAGAGCTCGGCCACATGGAGCGGTGCATTCCGGCTGGGGCGTCTGGGAGGAGTCATGGAGGGAACGAAACTGACTTGGGCTTGGCATGAGGAAGTGATGAGGAAGACTTAGGGGAGCATGAAGGGAAAGCTCGGGATGGGGTGAGCAACTCACCCTAGTTTTGGCTGGGACTGTCCCTGATTTTAGCAGTGAAATCTCTCAGCCTGGGAACCCCGACAGTCCCAGGCCAGGTGGGTCAGCCGGCCCCCCTAGGCGGGATGGCTGAGGTAGCAGTTCTCTCCACCCTTGCGAGGGCTGGCAGGGCCGCTTTTTCTAAACATCCCAGAGAGCAGCTTTTAACCAATTTTTGGAAAATGAGTAATTTTGTTATGATACTCTGAAATCATACAGTCATATAGATAGCCTAGGATACTCTGAAATGCTTCAGTTACTGGGAATCCAATGCGAATGACAGGCTTAAGGCTCCGAAAGGTCTCCGACCTGAGCAAGGTTTTGTCACAAGTTCCCTGTAATGCACTCTCTTGCCCAAATGGCCTCAAAGCTAATGACGGTCAATTTCCTGTGGAGAGTTATTTGATGCCTGTGACCATCTTTTCTGGGCTTCAGTTTCTCTCTTGATGAGGAGAAATTGTTTTTTCCTATAACAGATTTCTAAAATATGTTTAAGGAAGGGGTGCCTAGACCTTGGAACTTTTAAAACTCAGGATATACTTAGAGGTCTGAAATATCAGGAAATGCCCTAATCTTTATACAGTATTTATTCTAAGTTTTTATTTTGTTTTGTTCTGCCTTTCACTTGTTAAAAAAATATATTTAAGTATTTTTTATTTGCTTATTTATTTATACTTTATTCTTAAAAGAACCATAGGTGGAACAGCTCTGTTAGAGATTTCGTGATCTAAATTATAATGTATGACACTTAATAAAAATGTGAATTAAATATAAAAATATCTAATTCCAATTGATCATTCACTTACATAATAAAATTCTCTCTCCTATACAAAAGAGCCACTGAGAGGTAGGAGCCGGCAGCCACAGTTCAATGAGCACATTTAATCTTGAAGCACAGCTTCTGAAACTTGTTTTTATATCTTTCCCATTCTAAGTACCTTGGCAGATTTAACTTGGGTTGAAGTGAAACTCCCTTCAGTTGGAGTCTGGGTTACGTGACCGAGATCAAATTCCTAAAGAAACGAAGTTTCCCATGAGAAGCAGCTGTCTAAATTATTCTTTCCCCAGTGACCACTGTTGAGACTGGGTTTAGAAAAATGATAGACCGCTTGAAATCAATTCCAACTCCAGGGACTCGAGAAAGCATTAGATCTTTGACCAACCATCTATCAGATAGGAATGCTGTCCACCTCACGCTTGTCCCACCGTGGGAGCAGAAAATGTCACCAGAGATCTAGACATCACATCTGTGTTTAATGCAGAAAGAAGGAGAAAGGCGTCCACTCTATGTTTCCCAGAATCCCTCTTGGTAACTTTCCTTGACATCACTAATGTGGTCAAAACCAAGTTACATTAACCTGACTACAAATATAGCTGGGCAAGTGATTGACTTTCCATTCTCTACAGCAGGGGTTGGCAAACGTTTTTGTTAAAGACGAAGACTGTAAGTATCTTGGGCTTTGAAGGCCACTTGGCCTTTGTCACGTCTACTCACATCTGCCACGTCATGCAAAAGCAGCCAGAGGTAACGTGCAAATGAATGAATGTGGCTGTGTCCCACTACGACTTCATTTATGGACATGAATTTTGAATTTTATATAATATTCATGAAGTGTTATTTGTTTTTGTGATCTTTCTTCAGCCATTTAAAAATATGGAAATCATTCTTGGCTCACAGGCTAGACCTGTGTGAGAGGACGGTAAGAATGGCTTTGGGTAGCCCACCCCAGGGCTCCCACAAATAGGCTCTGTATCTTCAATACAGAACAGTGGAAAGTGACGACAAGTTCGGTCAATCAAGCCAACTTTAATTTTCCCGAGATCAAAAGGAAAAGTTGACTTTCAAATCCCGTTCTTTGTCATGAACAAATTGAAGTTTACCAGATATCTCTAACTCAGAAAATCTGTATAGCAGACCTTCTGGCCCAAGATACTTTATATATTTTACATATTTTGTTTTAAGTTGCCCTACAGTGACTATAAAACTAGATATAACACAACATGAAAAACCAAAGTCTAGAACTGTAACCAGAAAATTACCGACGCTGTAACGCAGACATTTGCATAATTGCTCAAAGATCTGTTTGTATTAGCTTTATGAAAATTCACAGATAACACTACCCTAGATACTAGTTAAAACAAGAGAGTGATATGTTAGATATGTCGATCTAATGATTATTCATTCTGAAAATATCTCTAAAATGTTACCTATTTGTTCTCTTAAAACTTTCTATTCCCTTTTGAACTTCATAGTTAATTTTATAATTGCATTGTGTGTATGTGTATACATTTATATATAATATAAAAAGATATACATATTATGCATGCATCATATATGTACACATGTGTACACATTAATAGATAGTATAATAACATAATTCTAATATAATATATACGTGTATATATTATTTAGATAATATATACATTTATATAAATATATATACATAATAGGACACTCTCCTTCTTAAAAAAAGAAATGTATTTGGTTACCTAGGTGGAGAGTCTAGGGATTCAGCATGGATGCAGATGCTCAGATGATAGCATCAGAACTCAGTCTTGGTCCATCTCTCCTCTCTTCTCCCCACTGGGCTGACTTCGCTCCACAGCTTTCTTCATGGAAGTAAGATGGGCACCAGCGGCTGCAGGCACACATCTGACCAGGCCAGCGTTCCCAGAGGAAGAGGAGCTGCTCTTCTCCTAGGATTCTCACTGGACCGATGTGGATTACACGTTCATCCCTGAACACATCAGTATGGTAGAGAGTTTGGAATATGCTGACCGGCCTGGCCTGGGGCGCATGGTCAGATGTCCCACTCCTAGAGTAGGGGACATGGTCATGTTCACTGGCTTATCTGAACCACATGGACAGAAAATAAAGGATAGGTAGTTCCCCAAACAAAAATCAGGGAGAATGAATTCTGGAAACACAAAAACAATTGTTCACCACAATAACACTAACGTTTCACTTTTAACAACAACAAAAAATCAGGAAGAGTATGGAGACTCAAAACGAGGAATGGAAAAACCATGGGCATATAAGGAATATGTTTTATAGTTCAGTGGGCATACATCCAGCTAAAATTGGACACCTAAAAATTAAACATTTATTACTTTCAGTTAAACATGACGAATTGAATGCTTGCATTAATCTTTATTCCTTCATTAAACTCCACTGAAATGAAACTAAAGTTATAAAAATGATCAATAAAAAGTCAAAGAGAACAGGGGAAGAGTAAGAGGAGAAAGTGACGTTAACACCATTTCACAAAATAGAAAACACATAGACAAATGGTAACTGACTTGCCAGAATAGAAAAAGCAGAAACTTCACGCCAGAGAGGGTTGAGGGAGAGAGTCCAGTAAGAAACAAGCTGATTCCTTCTGCAGAATCTCAGGCCGAGCCATGGAAGGCACCACCCATCTAAAATCAGGTGCGGAAGGAACCGAAACCAGAGTAGTGGGAAGTCTCTTTAAGGGGCAGACTCTCAGGCTCCCTGCCCTGGCTCCTGCAGCTTGTCTATCCCCTACCTGAATAGAGCCCAAGAGCTTTGCTCTTGGAAATTATGGAGAAACTCTGAGCTCTGGGACGTCAGGCTCAATGGGCAGGGATGGAGTAGTGAGGAGCCTTTAAAAAAGACTGAGTGACAATCTTCTGGTTGAATGGTAATTCCCATAGCTCCCTTCTCACACTAGGTCCCCGTCATCCTGGGCATCCAGTTTTCTGTTCCCCAACAGGAGAGCGGAGAAGTATTTTTGAGAGAAGTCGGCCAAACCAAGAGAGAAGACCTATGAACTCCAATCTTTGTGGGTCTCCATCTGCCATATTACAATGAGGCCCACCAATGAGTAAACTCTATCTACACAGAGCTGATGGTCAGCTTTTTAGTGGCAGCAATGGACGTCCAAGAATCACCAGACCTTTAGGAAGAGCCTTCAACAGAAGACATATAACAAACGAGAAACATAGGAGAGATGGAAGGAGAGGGAGGAAACTTGTGTTAATTTACATCTTCAGAGAGATGAGAGAAAATTTTGCAACAAGAAAACAAGAATAGAATGCTACATAAAAACAACAACAACAACAACAACAAAACTTAAAAAAAGAAAGTGACCTAACTATACAGAGATGATATAGAGAGGAGAAAAACAAGTATGAGAATGTACGAGGAGCCGAAGTCTCATATTGCATAGAAGTGAGCCAGCGGATGAAGTAAACGACAACAAAAAAAAGTCAAGAAATAGCTATTTAAACATGGAATTTGAAATATATACATAAACACGTAAAGAAAAAGCTAAATAAGTTCAAAATTGTTGAGTGGAAGTGGGGATTGAGAGGCAGGAGACGGCTGCTTTTCGTTGTGAGCCTACATTCGGCTTACTGATTGCTTTTGCTAACAATCCGTGACTCTGATAATATCGAACTATATTTTACCATTGTTATTAGCCTTAATGATATTTTTTAAATCGTATATACACTTTAAAATAATAGAAAATATTCATACCTCGTATCTCAAAGACTACTTCCCAATAAGATGTTGAGATAGAAATGTACTAGAAGTCTCTCCGTTAAGTAATTAATGAGAAAAATAGTGTTGATGGACGGGGCGGGGCGGGGGAGGGGTTTACGAGGGAACTCTTGGACTTAAGACATGAAGGCATTTGAAAGAATCCAGGACTTTCAGGAGAGAAAGCAAGAATTGCTATTTTAAGAAATGTGAGCAAACCGTTGCTGACCAAGTTGCCGAATATTTACAGAGGACTGGCAGAGGTTGTAGAAATTGCAGATGCTCTGTTTTTTTTAATTGTTTATATATCTTAACAATAGGAAGTCTGTTTTGATAATATTGGGGAATGAAGACTTGCTTTTCTCTTTCGGTTGTAACCAGAGATGTTTGCTAGCATCAAGCCAGGCACTACTAATTTGCTTCTCAAACCCTGACCACCACTCCCTGACTGGCAACCCATTAAACAGGTCAGATGCTCGCTTTCTCAGGCTTACTCTCAGCTAAGAGTGCCCATGTATCCCTGTTCTGGCCAATGAAATAGGGGGTCTGCTTAGGGGCATCTGGGCAGTTTTTCCTTCCTGATAAGAAGTTGGTACCTGGGGAGAGAGAGTCCCACATGCTGACTTAGAATAGCATGATGATGTCATGCAACCGCAAGGCCAAGGCCAAGGGAATTTCCAAAGACAGCAGTCCAAAGCCCTGATATCAATAAATCCTGAACCAATACCAGTGACTGTCTAACTCGAGGCTCCCTATTTTGCAAGAACAAAAAAGCCAAGACGAACCTGGCTTCCTGTTTTTCGCAACCCAAAGCATTTCTGCTTTTACCTTTGGTCCAAATATGTCATTGTGTTATTTTTATAAACAATATTACGATCTCAGTGTTTACACTGTGTCGCCTACAGTGATGATTGATTCGAAGGAAAATTATTCACTCACATCAGCATGGTCATTCCGTTGCTTTTGTACATGTCTATGAAAGTTTCAAATAGCTCATCAAGAAGTGTGTCTTGACACACACATGTTACAGATGTGATTAGTTATTGATCCCCTCACCCTCGGAGGGCACTAGAGTGGCAGGAGTCTTTAGGGTTGGCTGCTGGGGCTCCTGGGCCAGTGAGAAAGCCCTCTGGCCTGTCCTTTACCCCGAGTGCCATTAAGTGAAACGTGTCGGGAAGACACGCTTTGGGATTTGCACGTGGCGTTTACGTGCATCGCCTCCCCAGGTCTTGCGGGAGTGCCCAACGTTGTTATCGATCTCATCTTCCAAATGTAGAAACTGATCTCTGGATAACTTAGATATTTTGCGACTTAAAAAAAAATCAGACATTCATTCAGTCACTAAAAAAAAAATAATAATAACTTTACCTATTAGGTTTGTGCCGAAATTCTTACCATATGGGTCCATCTACATGGCGTGAAATTACGTTGATCCACGTGGATAAAGGCTGGTTCACATTGTGAAGGACTGGGAAGTACAGGAATGTTGACGGGTCAGAAAGAAATACTTAGCACTCCCGGAAAGCAAATAATTACACAGAAAATAAAGTTTACTTTTTAACTCTGGTCCCCATTTTTTTTTTAATCGAGTGCCCCAATTCACACAGCCATCGGGTGGGTGGCAGTCAGAATTTGCAAGTAGGTCTCCAGGCTCACGCTGCTGCTGGAGAGAGAAGAGGCAAGCTTCTTATTCTCAGCTGTCCATTCTCCTTTTACACCTCCTTCTGAGTCATCTGGACAATGATGAACTTTCGTTGCCCAGAGAGAGAGGTGGGCAGTGGGGGGCGGGGAGGCTAATGATGAGATGAGAAGGAAGGATGGTTTGGCAACCACAGGGCTGAGCGCCAAGAGGGCGAGGGTGGCTCGGCCAACGCAGATCTCTCTTTATCTGTGGTCCGTGAAGATGGCACAGGACCTGAGAAGCCGGAACGGAAGACAGTAGCCACGTCGTTCTGCTGGACCGAGGCCCGAGGCGCTTCCTCGCCGCTCGTTGCGTTGGCGCCCTGAACTCCGCTAGATGGCGCTGTGCTGGCCCCTGCGGCAGCTGCTCGCGCTGAAAACACGGGGAAGGGTGTGCGCGGAAGCAGGCCGGGCTTGGCCCCAGCGTGTGTGGCCTTGCCGCTTGTCTCTTTAACTTCTGGGGCTCTCTGTCTGAGGCGCCCAGCCCTGAAACTACTGCTGCTCAGGATGTTTTATGTCCACTCAAATAACACGCCCTGTGGTTAAATGCAATTTGTTTGTGTGCTTTGAAGGCAATTGCTGATTTTCTCTTGTAGTTTACAGGGTCGTTGTTATTGTTGTCGCCCAAACAGTTAAACAGTTTCCATGAACTCCGGAAGTTATTTCTCCAAAGTTTTGTAATGTCAGAATGTCCTTTCCTGCTTTCCTTTCTCCCAAGTGGAGGTGACTTCACTGCCGTGGAACTTTATGCCACGTGGTAGCATCTAATGGTGTCATCGAATCTACCTCACATCATAATTATCTAACGTGTCTTGTTTCTTCTTCTGGATTGTTAGCTTTTTGGGGTCAGGGGCTATGTTCGATGTTCCCATTCTTAATGGTGCCCAGTGTAACGCTGAATGAATGAAAACGGTCAGTTGATCATCGTTGCTAACTGATAAAACTGCTAAGAAGTTATGTATTGTTTCACAGAGAACCTGAATAAGTGAAAAGAAAAATCAACAAACAGAATGCCATTTCATTATTGTTAAGTGGTAGAAGCAAAAGGAAGAAGCAGGAGATTGTTTCAGAGGGAACTTTAGTTCCTTGATTTAGTAACTGGACAATCTTCTATCAACATACCAATTATTTTTAAACAAATACTTCTGACGGCCGAGCCTGGAATGAGGACACCTGGACTGTAATCCCAGCTCTGTGACTAGGAAACTGTGGAAACTTGGCCAAGTCATTTGAGCCTCTGAATATCAGTTTCCTCTTCTGTACGATGAAGGGATTGAAGTCGGCGTTAGGTCATCACCCGAGTTCCTTTCAGTTTCAGTCTGCTTCTCCCTGTGCCACCTCAATGCCTGGGGCACAGCGAACCCTCCGGAAATGCCTGTGAGTTCATCGAAGGAGTTAGTTAAGTGGCTTGACTTTAAAATTGTTTATTCTGCAAACTTACTTTATTGATAATATAAACTAAATCTCAGCCAAGTTCCTCTTTACGTTAGCACAAATACCAAATTGGCAGTTACTGACATTGTGCGTTTTGGGAGTGTTTGTCACTTTTATATCTCTCATAGCTGGTACCTAGTCCACGAATTACAGATTTTTTTTAGATAAAAGGCATATTTAGGATTATTTTGTCCAGGGATTCTGAATCTGGGGGTCTCTAAACTAATGGGCTTTAAGGGCTTCGTGTACCCCTAAAACATAGTCCTCTAAATCCTGTCACTCTTTATTCCTTTTCTCTAACTTTTTTTTAAAAGCATTACCACTACTTGAAATTATCATGTTTTTATTTTTTCATCAAGTTTGTGCCTAAGGCCCTTATTTCTGTGTGCGTATGCATACACACACACACGCACGCACACACACACACACACACACACACACACACACATCCCCTGCTGGACTAAGCTCCAGGAGGGCAGCACCTCATTCTGTCTTATTCACCTGTACCCCTCAGTGCCTGGAACAGGGCCTGGCACTCAGCAGTTAGTTGCTCAATAAACCTTTGTTGACTGAATGAATGTATAAACCAAAAGTAGGTGGATTATTTTGGATCCAATCTCAATTCAATATTTCATCCCCCAAACCTATGAACCCAATTCTAAAATCCTTTAAAAAAAATATGTAAGTTCTGAAGGTTCTAGAATAATAACAAAAGGATTTAAAGAGATATCACAAATACACATCAAACTTCCAGATGTCTCGGACTTTCTTCTCTTTCTTCCCCCAAATTCTGATGCATGCCGGCTCCCTTGTCTTCCCCATTTCTTCAAAGTTCTCTCATATTGTAGCAAGTATCAATACTTCATTCCTTTCTTGTGGCCGAATAATATTCCATCGTATGAGTATGCTCCCTTCTGTTTACCTATTCATCAGTTGATGAACATTTTGGGCTATTTCTACTTTTCAGCTATTATAAATAATGTCGTTATGAATATTCACGCACGAGCTTTTCTGTAAACATGTGTTTTCAGTTCTCTTGGGTGTATATCTAAGAGTGAAATTGCTGCCCATATGGTAACTCTATGCTTAACTTCTTAAACTTCCGAATTGTTTTCCACCACTGCTGAACCATTTTCACATTTTCACCAGCAACTATGAGGCTTTTGATTTCTCCATATCTTTGCCAACAGTTGCTATTATCCACCTTTTTTATTACAGCCATCTTGGTGTGAAGTGGTATCTCACTGTAGTTTCGATTTGCATTTCCTTAATGACTAATGAGGCTAATGACATCGAACATCTTTTCGTGAACTTATTGGCAATTTGTGTACCTTCGTTGGGGATATGTCTAGTCCAGTCTTTTGTCCATTTTGAAATTGGCTTGTCTTTTTTCTTGTTGAATTGTACGAGTTCTTCAAAAATTCTAGACACAATACGATTTGCAAATATTTTCGCACACTCCACAGGCTGTTTTTCACTTGCGTTTTATCTACCCCAGATCTATTCTTACTTATCTTCTACATTAACATCCTGACCCTCAGGTAAATCAATCTCGCCTCTCTTGTTACTTCCAATTCTTCTTCCTGCACATTACCCTGATCTGTATAACAAAGGCCCTGGGGAAAGTAGAACAAATACAACATCTTCTTTAAAATGCGAAATGAGAAGGAAAGTCTGTGACTTCCTATGTTTTCATATTACTGTCCCTTTCAGGTAAACAAAAATATTTAGGCGCAATGTGCATTTTTCTGAGGGTATGGTTCTGTAGATTTTCAAAGCTATCTCGAATGCCCAGGGTGTGAGGAAATATGCATCTAGCTTCATTCTCTTGTTTTATGGGAAAATGAGACCTACAGCAGTCGAGCAACGTGGCCCAGGTCACCCAGCTTATTAGTGACAGTTTTACAGACACTCAGGTGTCCTTATCTTTCTCTAGAACTTCCATATTGTGGGTAAATTCCTCTTGGAGCAGCATATTAATCCAGTACTTAACTTTTATCAAATATTTTTTTCATCAGAGACAAAGGCCAGTCAAAACTGACCCGGAAGGGTGTGTGGGCGCTGGGGAACAGGGCAGGTCTTGGTAGGGTGCAGAAGCATCAGTCCTGAGGCTCCGCCGAGGAAAATCACAGAATGAAAAGTGGCAAAGGACGGTGAAGATAAAAGCTGCGTCACCACCTTGCCTGGGTCTGCTGGAAACAAACTGCAGATTTAAAGCATGACATGCGTATGTCGGAGACTGGACAAGGAACCAAAGAACTTGGAACTTACTTAGCAAAGCTGGGGAACAAGAAAGATAGTACGATTGACATATAGAAAATTAAAGAAATTTATCTCTGTGCAACACTGAAAAAAATAAGTTTAGAAACTTTCTGGCCAATTTTTCACTTCTGGACTTTTTTTTTTTTTTGCAGTCAGCAAAGAAATTTCTAAATGCTCGCATGGGCATCAAGGATAATACTTTGGCTAAAAGTTTTGTTTAGTTTAGAGATATTGTTGCAACATTAATTCCCTGGTGTTGGTACTAGTACTATATTTATGAATGATGTCAATGTGAGTGAAGCTGGGTGAACGGGATGAGGGAATTCTGCACTTTTTTGATAAATTTCCTGTAAGTGTAAAACCATCTTAAAACAAAAAAAGTTAAAAAAGAAAAAAAAAAACTTCGGCTCAATTTTTTAGTTTCTTGCATTCCTAGAAATTTGTTTTAGCAACACATTCACTGCAAAGTCTGTCTATCTCTCTGGTTATATTTTCTTTTTATCCTCCCCCATGTGATCTTTGCTGGAGTTTCTAATTGTCTCTCTTCTGTTTTTTCTTCCTTTTGTTCTTAACGCTGTTTGACTTCATCACAATCACGATTTCGCCCCAAACCTTTCATCCCTTAGATGTCCTCTTGTGGACTCCCTCCCCTTTTGCCCGGAAGCACTTCCTTCCGGCACCTCCCTCTTCCTGTTAATGGGACAGAACCACAGCTCTTCCCCTAAAGCCATCCTTCATGACTCTCCCTGGTTGGGCCAACCATTTTTTGGATTCTGTGGTTTTTGTTTGTTTGCTTATGCCTTCATTTTGCTTAAGCACTTCTCCAAGGAACATTCTGAAAAAGAGCAAGATGTTCGGTCTCCTACTTAATATCTACCTGACATTTCTGATCCTTCCAGATCACCTCCATTGACTTCTTTCTCTATGAATTTGCTGAAAGTAGAAGTAGCAACCTAATCATCTAACCCTTAACTGAGAGAATGTCTTACTTTTACAAAAATGGAATTTGTTTAACAGGGCCAGGCATCTGCACTGTGCGTCCAGGCCCTCAACATACAGGTTCTGGGCCTTTCCTTACCTACCACTGTGGCTCCTCCAAGTGTCGAAGGTCCTTCCTCATTTTTTAAAAGTCATTTTGTAAAAAAAAAAAGAAAAGAAAAGAAAAGAAAAAATGCAACTACACAAAGACTATTCCATAATAAATGACTGTATTTTTATATTACATTTCAGTGGCCTTTTTCTTCTAGGAAATAAATCAGACTTAAATAGATTGTACCCAAGATGTTATTTATGAAAGCTCTTTGCCTGCAATCCCAGGAGTTGCCACCAGGTGGTGGCGAGACAGTTTGGAGGCTTCTGCTCCCTTCCCAGAGAAGTGAAGGTCTGACAAAGATCAAAATCGTTTTGGAAGGAAGGAAGGGAGGGAGGCGGGAGGCGGGAGGGGGGAGGGGGGCGGGGGAAAGGGAAGGAAAGGGGGAAGGGAAGAAGGAGAAAGGAAGAGAGGGTGGAAGGAGAGAACCAAACAATAAAAAAAGGCAGGATATAATTATAAATTAACAAAATGTGACTATTGATCAATTTTTTATAAATGGAGCTACTAGGGACCAACTTCCTTCTCTGTCCCCTCCCTCCCCCTTCCACTCTCCTCAGCCTTCTCTGAGTTCACCAGCAGCTGCAGTGAACAGTGCCCAGCACAGTGACACCTTCCCACCTTGAGGAGGGGGTCACCTTCTGCTTTTCTGTCAGGGGTTTTTCTCTAGTTCAAAGGTCTGTTCTGTCCCTGTGCTCTGGGCCACCAGGAGCTCAATGACCTCACGGGCAGCCCTTACTCCACGAGGGAAAGGAGTCAGTGGACAAATACTCAGCTTCTCCTCGTGGTGGGGCCATTCTTAGAAGCTTCTCGGTGGCTTCTCAGACGGTTCCCAGAAAGGCTGAGCCCCTGAGGCCCCTAGAGAAAATGGCTCATTTACATACCACTGTTTATTGGCCTTTCTCTGTACCCCTTCTTTACTACTTCTTCACCTCCGCAGGATCTGGATTGCTAAACCGGGGCTCTAGTACAATTTGACTCTGGTACCTTTCAGTCTCATTAGATACTAGAGTCATATTGGAATTCAGGCGATGGAAATCGTACCTGGATCGGTTTGCACGTGCCTGCGTTGACTCTGCTGGCTCTAAGTCTGACAAAACAACAGCAGGGCACCCTGACATCCAATCGTAACTGACTTTCTACTGGCAGTTCCTAATTTGGGTTTTGTCTCTACGTCAATCTAGTTTAACCTGTTGGAGTTTTTGGCAATCCCTTTCTTCCGAGGTCTCATTATGGATAAAAACAAGAAAAAGAAACAACTAAATTGCGTATACTAACCTAATAGTTATTGTATTATTGTCTGTTTATAATTTGGCTGCCTACCTGAGCCAAACTGTTCGTGGGCTTTTTTTTTTTTTTTTCCTTTTAAGTCATCTTTATTTCTTAGAGCAATTTTAGCTTCACAGGGAAATCGAGCTGGAAGTACAGGGAGGGCCCACGTGCTTTCTGTCCCCATTCGTGCCTCCCGCACCATCATGCTAAACTGTTTTTAAATTAGATGTTTTGTGTCTCTTTGAAATGCAAAAAAAAACATTTTAACACCCCATAGATTTTAAAAGTAGTGATATGATGGTTTCCTAACACTGCCAATGATGCCTTTCTCTTTTTCTTCGTGGCTTTCCATTCTCAGCGCCCGCTCTTCCGAAGGCAGGCAGAGGAAGTCACAGTAGTTTGCGCGGGGCTCGCTGTCATCGGGGCACTTTTCCAAGCAGAGAGTGGAGAAGGTAGGTTTTCACCCAACAGTGGGAGCCTGGGAGAGAAGAAAATCTCAGCTTTCTGTTTCAGTAAAGAAAAGTCATCTGAAAGAAAAATTAAAGTAAAATTCGATCAAAGAGAAATATAACTAAATCTTGGAAAAACCTGCTAACAACTGATGTGGCAATTTGCTCCCAATAACTCCTGCGTGGATGGAAGTCAGAGATAAACACGTAGATAATTTAAGAGCATTTGGAGTCATTTTGACATGTATGGTTTGAAAGCTCTCGAGCTTTTATCATTAATAAGAGTCAGTTTCTCTGCTGCTGCTTTCTTCAAGGCTATAACATTGTGGCGAACTCAGCAAACATTTACTGCACGTCTGCTGTATGCAGGGCACCAAGGGACACACCCGTCGGAAGCAGTGACCATGTTTCTGCCTTGACCAGTTCGTGATCTGTCCTCTGCTGGACGCTTCCATGTGTTTCCTCGTTTAGCTCTCCCAAGACTCCAATGGGGAGAACTTTCCCTCATTTTACAGTTGAGGATAGTGAGTCTCAGAAAGAAGCTTGTTTAAAATCACATGACTTGAACAGGCAGAATAGAACCTCGCTCTGTTTGACCCCAAAGCCTTTGTTTAATTCGAGCTCGCCGCGTCGCCTCTTTCATAAAAAAATTCGTTCACCCTCATGTTTATCTCCTGGGTTCCCGATTTGTTTAAAGAAGTGTTTACTGGGCGCCACCCTTCTCCCACTCACCGGCCTGCCCCCACCCCCAGCGCTGCGGGCAGACAGGATCCTCTGAGGCCCCCAAAGAGACACCGACCTCCTGAACCCTTGGCATGTATACGATGTAAAGCCAGATGTGCTGTGAAACACACACAGGGTTTCAAAGACTTGTTAAGTAAAAGATAATGTAAAATATCTCACTGGTAAAGTTTTTACATCGATCATGCGTTGAAATAATATGATGGGTGTATGGGGCAAGATCAAATATTAAATGAAATCTAATTAAAATGTTAATTTAAAATCTTAGTGAATTTAAAATTGCCTGCGTGGCTCAGATTCTGTTTCTAGTGGGCAGCTCTGAGCACACTGTCCTTAGATCTCTTCCTCTGTTGCTTCCTTTGTGGATTATGTTGCTGTGATGATGGGGGGGTGGGGGGGTGGGAGGCGGGGTGGATGGGGGATTTGCGAGGAGGGCCGACAGCTTCTCAGCTGGCCTGGGTGTTCACAGGTGACCCTAATGCCAGGGACTTAACCTGGCTAATCTGCTCGAGCTGGAATTCAGCAGCCTCTGTCATTAAGAGAGCTAAGCCCTTTAGTGAGCTTTGGCTGTTGGAAACACTACCTGTCTCTCTGGATTGTATCTTAAGGAACCGAAAAGAGGATGGATGAATGAAATAATTGAGGAACAAGGCAAACATGCTCTCATTCTGTTTTGTCAAATGATGGTCCAAGTTCGAGGTTTCTAAATGTGTCTTGAGTTTTACCTGGATAGCAAGCTGAGTTTCACTGTTTTCTTCCGGGAGTGAAGGACATGGCTTTAAAGACTGTGGTCCTTTCTTTTCGTGCTACAGTTGAAAGGGATGGAAAAGTACATTTGCTCTGGGGAGGCCGAGACAGAAAGGAGCCCCGCAGGAGGTATCACATTGCTCCTTCCAGCTGGGAGCAAGGCGGCTTGGTCGGAGATGGGATTTCAGCCCTGTGGTTAAATAAACAAACCGTCTAGCCAGGTCACAGAAGAATGTATGAAAGGGGATAGGTAAATCCAGGCCAACTCTGCATGTTCAGCGGCTGGAGACACAGAGGCCCAGGGAGGCCGGGCTGGCTGAGGTCAGTTATTGTCACCCAGAGACCGCCCTACAATGCAGGTGGTAGGGGTTGACAATCCAGGTCAGGCTCTCCAACCGCTGGGTGCACTAAAACCACCTGGGGATTGTTAAAAGTCCCTGATGCCCAGGGCTGCACGCCTGACCAATCAGGTCGTCAGAGTGTTTAGAAAGTTTCCCGGGGGGATTCTGAAATGCCGCCAAATTTGAGAACGACTAATTTTGCAGACACTTGAGACGTGGCAGGACCAGGGAACTTAGCTCAACTTCTGAGAGCTAGCACGTGACTGAGGCGGGACAAGGACCCTTTTATCATCTCGCTCTTGATTTTGAAGTTTCCTCCCCCTTCATCCCAGGGCCCCGTCCTTCCATGACATCCCTTTGCTTTCCTCTGAAATGTCTTTCCTCCAGATCTCTCAGGGCCATCTCCTCCTCCTCCTCATCGTCTGGACCTCAGCGTCCATGCAAAACCCAACAGCCTGCCCTGGCCACACACGCCACCTCCCGCCCATCGCTGTTTTCCTTCCAGGCACTTATCATCGTCTGGAATCTTCCCCGCGAGATCACACCTTGTCCGCCAGGCTCAGGGGCCTCTTGCCAG
The DNA here is from genome assembly GCF_014176215.1 of Rousettus aegyptiacus. Taxonomy (NCBI): domain Eukaryota; kingdom Metazoa; phylum Chordata; class Mammalia; order Chiroptera; family Pteropodidae; genus Rousettus; species Rousettus aegyptiacus. The sequence goes on along the minus strand of NW_023416295.1, from coordinate 11,330,071 downwards.
CTCTGGCCGTGGTCCCTGTCCCATTGCAGGGGGTCAGTAAATATTTGTGGGCTGAATGAACATTGAATGGATTCTTAATGGTGACAGTCTCCTGATATTGTCTCCATTCGGTATCATTTCAGGGAAATATACTTTCAATTTTGGAAATTGGAGTAAATATTATTTGATTTTGAGAAGTGGATTTTCCACTCTTTTCAACTCTTCTGAATCGCATCTGTTCCATCACGTGATGCTCATCTGGGTGGCCAATACATGTCAGCTCGAAGACCCCCAGCTATTCAAAGGGACAGCATTTTACCCCTGACCCAAAAAAAGGACTTTGATTAGATCATAGAGTGTGATTAGAATAAGAGAGGACCCCATGACCCAATGGAAACATTCGCTGCCAATGAAGATCAAATTATAATTGCATTTCTGGCAGTTGAAAAGATTAACAATGTGACAATTAAAGAAAAATCTTTCCAGCTGAATAATATTACATGTGTAAATTAACACAGGTGACATTCAATGCACTGGTGAGTCCCTGTATTCACAAATTTTATAACACGGTATAAAGTGACCCAGCAGAAATACAGAGGTCACGGTCAATTTTCAAATGCATTCAATGGATTTGACCCTGTTCCACTGAACTCGGCGTTTACTTTGGCACTTGCTACGAGTAAAGGGTTTGGAGCCTGGTTACTCAGAAGCGCTGTAACAGCAGCGGCAGCTCGGCAGCTCGCTTGCTACAAATGCAACAGCTCAGGCTTCGTGACCCCTCCCCCCCTTCCTCCCCTTCCCATCCCCCTCCCCCGCCCCACACAGACAGAAAAGAATTTTCCTAGAGTTAAACTCTCTTTCGATGGTGCTCACCTGGGGGCGGGGGTGGATTTTACTCCCCAAAGGACATTTGGCAATGACTGGAGACATTTTTGATTGTCACACCTGGAGATGTCACTGGCGTCTAGCGGGTAGAGGCCAGGAGTGCGACTCAACATCCTTACAGCACACAGGACAAGTCCCCCCATGAAGAAAAACTGAGCCGGTGCAAAAAGTCAATAGTGCTGAGATGGAGAAACCCGTTCTAGACCAAGAGACTCTCGAATTTAAAGTAGTAACATTATTATTAATAATAAAGCAAATTGTAGCTTAAAAGCATTAGAACTAACCACTGAATCCATATATCTGAAATCCAAACAAAGAAATCTTTGAAAATCAATGATAACTCAATAGACATGCACGTACTGATTAGCGGCCAAAAAAAAAAAAAGGAAGTATATCACATTCTATTGTGTAAGAAGCCAAAGGTTTAATGGTAGAGATACTTTAAAATAAACCCGCGCTCACCAAGCTCGCCCTTCTCATCTCCTCTCTGCACCTTGTTCTGGTCACCTTTGCGTGCCCCTTCCTCCAAATATTCAACAGCCCCTGGCATTGTTCCTTCTTACTGAAATGCCCTTTGCCCTTTCACCTGCCACGTTCCTCCCTCTCCTGACCCTGAAAGGTCATCCTCTGTGCTTCTCCTCTGCCTCCTGGCCCTGCAGCTCCTCTCACTGCCTCCAGATCCTCCCCATGCCCCGGAGCCCACTTGTTGTAGAGTGTTTGTGTCTAACTGGATCCACCCATATTGATGGAGGCCTGAATCCCACCCTCAGGGAGTTCCTCCTGGTTCGTCTAGGTCTGGCCTGGGCATCAGTCATTTTCAAGCTCCTCGGCCAGGGTTGAGAACCACTGCTCCCAGAGGCAGGTGAGCCTGCTTAATTCAGGGGAATGGAGCTCTCCTAACCACAGCTTCTTTTTCAGGTTGTTTGCCCACCCTCAGCATCTTGACCTCTCTCCACTACCTTGCTGTATCCCCCAATATACATGTACTTAAAAAAAAAAAAAAAAGAAAAAGTTGTCTTTTTTTCCGTATTAAAAGATGTAGTGGTCTAGTTGTACAAATTTTGGAAAAGATGGGGAATGGTGAAGGTGAAATTGATTTACCTCTGATTCTAGAACAAAGAAGTAACCAGGGTCGTATTTCTCTGTTTCCTACCAGTGTTGCCGTAGGCATCGTCACACAGAGGCCTAACCCTGACCAGGACGTGTGCTTTTGTCCCTATGGGTCCTTCTGCCTAGAATGTCCTCCCACGCCCTAGCCTCCCAGCAAACCACTGTAGACCCCTCAGTGCCCATCACATGTAAGTGCTTCTCTTTTACGAAATCTTTCCTGAGCAAGTCAGGCAGAGGGGGCGTCTTCCCCCCGTGTGCCCACCGCGCTGGACGCACACCTGGTGCGTCTCACGGGAGCTGGGACATTGTCTGCTGTTCATTTTCCTTTCCAAGACTGTGACATCTCTGAAGGTAGGAAGTCATGACTTCTTATTATCCATTTTGTTGTTTGTTTGTCTTTTCATCGCTGATGCATAGCCAGCCAAGTGCCGGGATGGAAAAGGGACTTAGTAAATGTTTATTGCTTATTGTGTTGGTGAATTTGCTTCTGTAATTGAATGAGAGAGCGAGGATATATCCCGTGGTGAAACCGTTCTGGAGAGCAGCATTCCAGCAATTGGTGATGGCCTGTTTTTGTTTTCTTGTTTGAATGTGGCTTTATTCCTTTTTTATGTTTATCAGTATTCACAGTTTTCTTTGTTCCCAAGACACTGAACAGTTCTGCTATTTTAATTAAAATCGAAATGACAGAGAACAGCCATAATGACTTTATCTCTTTTCGTTTATGTTTTTTTACAATTAGGCTATGTGGGAAATGAGCAAATAGAGTTCAGGTGGCATGAAAGTAGCTGTCTTTACCTCTAACAACAAGGAAAACATGCAGCCATGGCCCTCCCCGCCCCAAAGGTGACATTTGACCTGATAAGGTTTTAATAAACGTATTTGGCTTTACATGGGAAGTGGACTATGCTCCAACAGGAAGATGCTTACAGCAGGAACACCACAGAGGGACAGGACACGGGAGCTTTAATAAATAGTTACTTCGGTCAAAAGAACTACAGTTATGTGCATTTTCTTATTCATTATCTGAAGCATAAGGATGCTGAATAGCAATAGCAAAAATCAGCAAACCCAATGTTTAAAATATTTAATTCTTTAAATACAATATGAACCTACCTACATTATAAATATCCTTATGTGTTTTAAAAGCCAATGGTCAGATACCAGGGAAGCAAAATAGGTAATTCGGAGCTTCCGAAGAGCAAACGAGTGCTGAATTCTGAGCGAGGCGACGAAGTAGTGTGGTACCTCCAACTTTGTTCTTTCTCAAGACTGCCGTGGCTATCCCGGGTCTTTTATATAAGTTCCATATATGTCTTGGGGTTATTTGTTCTAGTTCTCTGAAAAATGTCATTGGTATTTTCATAGGGGTTGCATTGAGTCTCTAGATTGCTTTGGGTAGAATGGCTATTTTAATGATGTTGATTCTTCCTACCCGCAGGCGTGGTATACGTTTCCATTTATTTGTATCTTCTTCAATTTCTTTTCTCAATAACATAATCTCAGAACAGGTCTTTTACTTCCTTGGGTAATTTGATTCCTATGTATTTTATTGTTTGTGATGCAATCATAAGTGACATTGTTTTCTTAATTTCTCTTTCTGCAAGTTCATCATTGGTGTATAAAAATGCAATGGAGTCTATAGCCGTGCTACCCTAACAAGCCCCATCCTGTCTGATCTCAGAAGCTAAGCAGGGTCAGGCCTGGTTAGTACTTGGATGGGAGACCACTTAGGGAGATGTAGGTGCTAGTGCTGTAGGCGTACAAAATGAAATAAAATAAAAAAATAAGGGATTGTAAACTGACGAGATCTTTGCAATCTGTGAGGTCAACCAATGGTTACCTCGCCTAACAATTTACAAAAAAAAAAAAATGCAACCAATTTTTGAATATTAATTTTATATCCTGCTACCTTACTGAATTCATTTAAAAGTTCTCACAGTTTTTTTGGTGGAATCTTTAGGGTTCTCTCTCATGTTATCTGCAAATAATAACAGCTTTATTTCTTTTTTTCCAATTTGGATGCCTTTTACCTCTCTTTCTTGCCCGATTGCTATAGCTAGAACTTCCAATACCATTTTAAATTGAAGTGGTAAAAGTGGACATCCTTGTCTTGTTCCTGATCTTAATGAAAACGCTTTTAGCCTTTTCCTATTAAGTATGATGTTAGCTGTAGGTTTCTCATATATGGCCTTTATTATGTTAAGGTATGTTCCCTCTATTCCCACTTTGCTGAGTTTTTATCATAAATGAATGCTGGATTTTGTCAAACACGTTTTCTGCATCTATTGACATGATCATATGATTTTTATCTTTCTATTTACTAATGTGGTATACATTAATTGATTTGAGTATATTGTATGAAAATTGCATCCCAGGAATAAATCCAACTTGATCGTAATGTATGATATTTTTAATGTATTGCTGAATTTGGTTTGCTAATATTTTGTTGAGGATTTTTCATCAATGTTCATAAGGGATATAGCCTATAGTTTTTTCTTTCTTTGTAATGTCTTTTTCTGGTTTTGGAATTACAGGTGGCTGGGCCTTTGGATTCCATTCTAAGTAATGGCTGTCCCACTTAGCGAGGGGCCAAGGTTGGTTCTAGAACTTTTTAGGAAAAGAGCTTTGAAGGCAGATCCCTTTCGTATGATCTCGAGTAAGTTAACTTCACTTATCTGAGCCTCAGTTTTTCATTAAAATAAGGTAATCATTCCCAAGGAATGATTACATAAAAGCATTTAGCATCCTGTCTGTACATAGTACAGTCTCAATAAATGGTAGCAATTATGATAGTTCCACATCATATTTGTTATAATATATTTGCAAAAGTCTTGGATATCCTGAGTGGGGTTTGAATCTTCCCAGAGTTCATTGCATCCCCTGGAAGAGACAGACACTCACCCACAGTGGATTGATTGACTCTTCTTTTCTTTAGTATCTATCTGGACTTGGAGTTCTAGAGGGACTGAGGGATAGAAAGCAAACAAAAGATTAAAGGGATCTTTTCATCACATCTCTGGAACTAAGTAATGAGACTTCACTGTCTACCAACAATAACTTCCTTTAGTAATCTAGGTGGTATTCTGGGATTACTCAGAATAAATTTTCCTAAATCTTTAACTTTAAGCATCCTCAATATATACATTTCCATGTTTTCTATTGACACTGATTGACTGAAAGTTTTGGTTGAGACTATAGGTTCTAACACGGTACCAGACACACTCAAAATGGTAGTGATTAAAGAAGATAAAATTTCATTTCTTTCTCACATAAGAGTTGGGATAACTAGTCCATGCTTTCTGTGGTGGCTCCATAATCGTCAGAAACTAGGCTCCTTCTACCTTGTTGCTCTGCTGTTTGTACTATGAGGCTTCCATTTAATGTTCAAGATGTCTGCTCCAGCTCCCGCAATTCAACCAGTGGGAACTGGGAAGTGAGGGAAATAGCATGGCCAGAACACTTTCCTGTAAGGGCAAAACTGGGAAGCTTCACATGTCACTTATACTTATATCTCATTGTGAAATTAGTCACACATCCATACCTACCTGCAAGGGATAATGGGAAATACCATCTTGATTTGGGGTGGCCCTATGCCCAAGTCAAACTGAAGATTCCGTTAGTACGTGAGAGAAGGGGACACATACAGGGAGCTACCTAAGAGTCTTTATCACACTCACGTTTGTGACAAAGTGACCCACTTCACAGATTTTTCTCAAAGCTGGGAACAGGGTTGTTAAGGTTCTCTCAAGAGAGAATTACATTTTCTTTGGTCTTTATCCTTGGTTTCAATGGCAACAAAATATTATACCGAAATACACTCTCACGCTAGCAAGTTTTCCAGTGGAATCTAACGTCTCGAAATGAGAACCAGAAATGATGCTTATGTCATCAAACCAGTGATTGCTATTTAGCAGAAAATATGAGTCTGATGTGAAGAAACGCTGATCTGCCGTCAGGGAGAGAGTCGTTATTTCAGCACAGTCCTTTCACTTGGAGAAAAATTCCCTAACTTGGCAGCTTCACACCTGTCTATTAGCCCTGCTTCCTGCATAGATCAATTTTGATGTCCGGTACTGATGGAGATTTCTTTCAGTGATATCATATTAGTATTTCCTAACTCAGTTAACTTACGTGGTCTACAGTAAACCTTGAAAGCAGATGAGAAATATATTGGTTTTTTTTTTTTTTTTTTTTTTTGGCCAATATGCTGAGCTTTGTAAAAAATGCTTTTTTGAAGGTTATGTGCTTTGAGTTCTCTTTAAGGAGATAGATTTCTTCCTTCAATTATTAATTCATTGGCTGTCACTCACATTTATTCTCTCATATGAATTAATAGCATTCATAATGGAAAATTAAGGTTACAGGTCTAAGCAGGGTCATAATACAGCATAAGCTTCTCCGGCTTGCCCAGCTGTGACCATGGTGTGACCATGGTGTGCTTAGCACCAGGTACTGGCCACAGGTTTATAGAATACCTCTAATAATAGCCCTGTAGGTGTGTGTAAAGGCATGTCCTTTCATCTACTGAAAATAGTTCTTGAAAGAATACTAACAATTTTACTCCTTAAAGATGACTAAATTTAGATTCCACAAATAAAATAATTTGGGGTTGTGTCCAAGAATATGATGACATCTGCATTAATATATTCAATAATATATTATTGTCCAGGAAGATATAAACCAAAAAACAATTTAACTATTTGCTTCACGAGATCCTTGTAAACTAATTTATCTATGAAAACAGTTTGCTTGCCTGCAAAATAGTTCTCTTATCAGGAAATGGTTGCTTGCCTATGAAAAACTTTCCTGTCATATGACAGCTTGCTCATCAAAACCCTCACCTCGCTGTGCCCACCAATTCTAAATCGTTATATGGTAAACCACGCCCAATGTCAATTGGTTCCCTGGATTGAAAAATCAGCCCTATGCCCCTTGAGCCCCCACCCCAAGTCCTACAAGTAGCCTTCCTTAAAATCTTCTTTCTGAGACACTACGAATATTCTATTAAGGTGGTATTTTCCTTTTTATAGGAAACCTAATAAGTTAGCTCTTGAGGAGTTGATAGTCAACAAAAGGGAAAAAATAATATCTATCGAGTATTGGTATAGGTGCTCAGTATGTCTCGAACCGTCATGTTATTATCTACTTCCTTTGCTAATTTGCACAGAACACAGAAGTCATTGCTAAGTTATGCTGTGACTTGGCTTAGGAGAGAGTAAAGTCTTATATCTGGTTATTTATTCTGAGATTCATAATGGAAAGCAGTGGACTCTTTAAGCCTTCTTTAGTACAAAAGAGTTACAAAATGGTAAGACTTTAAGGCCTTAAGCAAGCTGCTGCTGCTTCTCACTCTCCACGAGCATCAACATGGACCTCTACGAATGTCATGTTAACTGAAGCGGGTATGGAAAATCCTTCCTTGCCACCCTCCCCTCCTGCCCAATGCTCGCCTCCCGAAATTAGCTTCTGTGGCCATTACTTTTGCTCAAATAGCTCGTATGGCCCCATAATTCCTTGTTCGAGTTCAGTGTTATGGCTTGAATGTGTCCCTGCCTTCCCCCCAGCCCCGCCCCCGGAAAGATATGGTAAAGTCCTAACCCCCAGAACCTCAGGATGTGACTTTATTTGGAAATAGGACCTTTGGAGAGGTAATTCAGTTATAAGGAGCTTATTAGAACGAGCCCTCATCTAGTATGGCTGGTGTCCTTATAAAAAGGGGAAATCTGGGCACAGAGACACAGAGAGAGTGAAGAGACGAGAAGACACATGGAGAGAAGGCAGCCGTGGGGTTGGAGCGACGCGTCTGCAAGCCCCGGGATGCCGACGATTACCGGACAGCAGCAGAATCTAGAAGAGGCGAGGAAGGGTTCTCTCCCGGAGGTTTCACGGGGAGTGCGGACCTACCCGTATTCTGATTTCAGATTTCTAACCTCCGGAACCGTGAGATGGACACATTTCTGTTGTTTTAAGCCACCTAGTTTTCGGTACTTTATTACAGCGGCCTAGGAAACTGATACACCCAAAGTCATCATTTTAAAGGAAAAAATGATTACATAAAACATTCTCTTAATTTTTATTAAATACGTAATTCATTTTAACCTGTTAGTTAATGTGCTTGCAGACAATGTTAATGGATAAAAAGACTGAATGCTGGATTTCTGTTTACCTAGATGGACTTTTTACATTAATTCTTATCGAAATAATTTCCCTTTTAATTTTTGAATTAAATGGCCTTTTCCAGAAATATGACTTTGGTGTATAGCATAGACACCTGGCTCTACCCTGATCCAGGTACTTTACGCTTATGGCTTAAATTGTTGATGCAGTTGTCAATACCTTTTCCGAAGGTAAGGAAATAAGTTTTAACTAGTCTAGGGTCAAATAACTGATAAATGATAAAGTCAGTCATGCCGGCTTACTGCCATCTTGAAACAAAGTCCAGCTTTCAACTCTACAATTTCATTTCTGCAGAAACTAATTACAAGGATCAATGTATAGTAAGGGATTATCGTAGGACCCACACACCCAAGGTCATGGAAGAGAAGAACTGTTTTGGAAACTAAGATGTCAGTGGCCAAGATCTTTTCTCCAACCTTTCAAAGAATAGTGTGTATATATTTAAAAAGATTAAAATTCAAATCTACTAGGTATCAGACCTGTACTAGGTAGGTACTTTCATAGATAACTTTCAATCCTTATACCAACAAAATAATCCATTACTATGTGTTAAGATTATAAAAGGTTCATATGAAAACAACAGGAATTAAACCCTACTGCCAACAGGGATACTTTAGATTTCTCCATCCTTCCCTCATCACTGCTAGAGATGGATTTGATACAATGTTTTAAACGTTCTGTGATGGGCTTCCTTTTGTAAGCTTTCTTTAGTCTAGCTCAGTGGTTGTCAAGCTTTGGCAAGTAGAAAGATTACTGTACAAGACTGAGTGGCACACCATGTGACTATACTTGATGAATCATTTAAGTGATTTTCAAATATAACTTTAATTACATATAATTTTCGCCTTTGTGCTAACCCCTGGCTTAATGTTCAATTTGATAGCAGTTGTGATTCAGCTCCAAATTTTGCAGTGACTTTCCAGTGTCTGATATAAGAAGAACAACATGATCGTAAAAAGTTCTAGGCTGGGATTTGTCAAGGTAATTCAAAGACCTCGGAAGGGGAATTAGTGCTCCCTGGAGCGTAGCATAAATTCATTGGGAAAAGTCTTCCCACAGAAACTTCATCAGGTTTTTAAGTTATATGATCAGGAGGCTGAGCTGCAGATCAGAATGTTTGGAAAATAGTGGAAGTAGGAATCCCTAACATCCTTGGACAAAAGGTGAAATGTGGTCAAATATTTGTATCCAGTTTCATTTTTATGATTGGTAGGAACCAATCCTCAGATTGAGAAGTCTCCTGCGCACCAGCATGACCTCGAAGATACAGTAGACCGTGTGGCCCAGGAGCCAGGTCTATAGTGGAATCTCCATGAGATGGTAGAGGTACTTGAGCGAGGATGCCAGAATCAGCAGTAGACCAGAAGGGAGTGAATCAGGTTGAGTGGGACCGGAGTTAAGGCCAGTTTTGACCACACCAACCTGGTGGCTTGGTAGTGTCCAAGGGCAACAACACCAAAGGAAGATGAGGAGAGAATGAGGAGAGGGCGCAGTTATCCCGAAGGTGCTGCCCTTCTTTGCCAAGACCACTGACTTCCCAGGGAATGTGGAGAAGTGGCAGAAACCACATCCACCTAAGCAATGGGAGGGAACCACTGGAAACACAGCTGGAAAGTCTAGTTCGTATTTCAGGAACTCTGGTTGTAGCCTTGAGCTAAAGAAAGCTTCCCTTGTACCCCAGGTCTGCAATTTCTCAGCAGCAGCAGTAGTAGGTGTGGCCTCAGAAATTAGGACATTGCAGATCAGATGTCAGGCCATTTAATACATCTTTTTCAAGCTGTGAACCGCCATCCATTAAGTTCATGAAATAAACTTAGTGGGTCTCTATCGGCATTTTAAAAATGAGAAATAGAGTAAAATAGACTAGAAAGAAAATGTCAGAATACATTGTCTGTTGTAGAGGTAATATAAAAATTTTATTGAGAGAGAGAGTATATGTGTATGTGTGTATGTGTGTACACCCGATTTTGATGTCAAATATATTTCTTACTGTGGGCTAGGGTCAAATGTTTGAAAACCACTGATTAAGTGGTAAATACTTAATTTGAAGTATATAGTCAAATATTTTGTATCCAGCTTCATTTTTATGATCGCATTAACGGGAACTAAAATGATTTAGGGCATTGACCAATATTTGTTAAACAAACATCTCCTGGTTTTGGAGTGACATGTTCTGGTTTCCTATCGCTCTTTTGGCTCCTGCACATGTCAATACTTCAGTCAACGAGAGAACTGTTTGTTCTTTCTCATCGATAGTGATTTATTTCCTGGAACACGCTCTACCTTCGTTTCCGTAATTTTGATCATTGGTTTCAACATGTCATCATTCTTCCAATCTGATACAAATTCTCTGTTTGTTTTGTTCTTTTTAATTAGATGATCTCTATTTTTGAAATATTCAAGAGCCACGGTAGTGTTTATCGCCTTTCGCTTTCGTATGTGGGCAGGGGAAGGACTTTATTTCCTTTGGTTTTACTAAGTGCTTGTGAAGATCTGAACAAGAACACAGCTGCCAAAACCCAGTGACGGATGCTGGTTCTAGAGGGGCAAGAATGTGAGGAAGGGGCATGAGGCATCCTGGTTGAATGCGTATTGTTTCTAGAGAACTATCACGTACATCGAAATAAGTAGAGGACTCCAACGAAACAATTAAAGTCATACTACGAAATGAAGAGATCTTGAGGGTCCTTCTGGCCGATTCATCTTTGGTTTTAAAGGAGCACTCGGAATTCCTGGTTGGGTAATGCCACCAATGTCAACAGAGTTCCAGGTCTTTTTTGTTTCTTTTTTTTTTTTTATGTGTGTGTTTTGTTTGTTCGTTTCTTTGTTTGTTTGTTTAGTTCCAGGTCTTTTAAAACTTAGTACAACCTCACGGGTGGAGCTGATTAGAAGAACTGAAGTTATTTCTGATTAAAAAAAAAAAAATCAGCACTAGACTGCGAGCTTCCACTGGGTTCACAAGACTCACCGTTTCTAACCTTCATATGATATCAGACTCTCAAGCCCAGGAAGACTTTCATCTGCAGCTCTGGCCCTTGCTAGGGACTCAATGCTTGCATCCCCCTTCCCCGCACCACCCCCCCCAAATTCATATGATGAAATCCTCACTCGCATTGTAGGAGTTAGGGTTTTGGAGGTGGGGTTTTCGGGAGGTGATTAGGACATAAGGGCAGAGCCCTCATGAATAGGATTGGTGGTTTTATAAGAGAGATCCCAGAGCATTTGTCACCCCTTTGGCCATGTGAAAGGAAGTGACTGGTAATGGGTTTCTTCTGGGGATGATTAAGACGTTCTAAAGTAGGTTGTGATGTGATGGCCCTACAACTCTGTGGCTATACTGAAAATCACTGAATTGTTCACTTAAAATGGATGGATGGATGGAATGGAGTGTGGATCATATCTCAATAAGCTGTTTTTTGAAAGAGTGCAGGTAGAGAGATGGGTCCTCAAACAGGGGACAGGACTTTATGGGGTGATGGAAAGTTTCTGTAACTTAATTATGGCGGTGGTTACTAGGGTATATACTTTCTTAAACCTCATAGAATTGTATGTAAATTCGTCCTCAATAAAGTTGATTTTTAAAAGTGTCCAGAATCTAGACAAAGCCAGGCTGGGCCTAAGGATCAGTCCTTGGGCCAGTAAGGGCCTCATTCCTTCTCCGTAGGAGGGGCGCTGACCCCAGGGCGCGATGTGAACAACATCATAGCACCAAGGAGACAGCAAGACCTGACCGTGATCAGACAGCGACGGGCAGGGGATTCTAACCTCAGCTCTCAGAGCAAAGTCAGACCATCACGGAATTATGCCACTCCTTGTCATTACAGAATTACGCCAGTCCTTGTCTCAAGGGTCCTGGGGGAGCACAAACCAGGTGAGACCTCCTCAGGTGCTACTTTCCACTCGGATTGGGCAGGGCCCTCTTACCAACCTTTGGCTTGAGTCAGGTGCCCCGCCCCCGGAAGTCACATCTCTCTGACGCCCCCCACAGTTCAGTTTTGCATCGTCCCCATGGGTTCGCATGTCCGGTGTTTAGGGCTGTCCTCCGCCTTCCGCTCCTCTCCTCGCTTAGAGTGTTTTATTCCGTGGACTCACTTGGGGACCTCAGTAAATGGAGACAAGCTCTCTTCGAGTGACCAAGCATTCCAGCTCCGGAACCTCTGACGCAGCTGCTGGAACGCACCCAGTGCTCCAAGGAGCCACTCCTCAAGGCAGCATTGTCTGAACTTTCTCAGGAAGCATAGCCCCGAGAAGCGGTTTTCAGTAATAATAACTAATACCCCACAGGTGTCTGGGGCTTATGAGCATCGTTTGAAGTAATCTTTACAATAATTGTGTTGGTATGTCATTCTCCTTATTTTATAGATGAGGATCAAGGCTTAGTGACGTGAAGTATCCTGTGCGAGGCTGCGTCGCCGGATCATTTGAAAGGTGGGATGCAATGCTAATGACAGCGGACAGAGCTCAGAATCCTGTCCCCACCAGGAACGTGCACGTGAACTTTGAACTTGGTAAACACATATAAGGAAATGTGTTCGAGTATTGTTCTGTATCCTATAAACTTTATTTTCCATGTTCGCATCACACCCACTGAAACTTTATGTTTCAGAGCTTCAGGAAAAAGGCCTAAACTCAGCAGAGCGATGTGGCTACTTTCCATTCGACTGTTAACTTGAGAACTGTATCTAGAAGCGACAAGACAATCCGCTCGACTATCGACCCGGAGAGAATGTGCGAAAGTGAGACCGATGATTATTAAACCCTTTATTTACCTAGATGATAGAGTTTCTTCCTTAAAAATAAAAAAGAAGCTTCTTTTTCCTTCAACGACTGAGAGACTATAATGCAGGAAAAGAGTGAAACCCACCTCTTCTTGCAAGTGGAAGAAAGGAGGACAGGAGAAGCAAAGAACTCAAAGCAAACATTCCTATCTCCTGTTCCCCGAAAGTGTGTGTGTGTGTGTGCGCGCGAGCGCGCGTGTGCATGAATGTGTGTGTGCAAGATGGGATCAGGCACAGCTTAGCTCTCCACTGGACCAGGGAGAAGACCAGGAGGGAGAGAAACCCCTAGCTAGATTTGGGGAGGCCAGAAAACAGCAGGGCTAGTGACCCTCTTCCGTGAAATTGTGCTGGAGCATCTCTAAGAGAAACGAAGCTGCCGTTTTGCAGGTTAGGTGACATCTACCCTGACTCTGCAGTGGGGTGGGGGAGGCGCAGTGAGAACCCGGAGGCTGGACGAGCCTCAGTCGCTGCCTCTAGTTCCCCAGAACCTCCAGTGGCAGTCAGGGAAATGAGACCTGACTGCTGTGCGTGCAAGAGAGAGCGTGTGCTTTCTGAGTGCTCAGGTGCACCAGCAGAGGCCTGAGGCCAGCACAGGTGGGGATCCCAAGACCAGGGACACCGGGACCAGAGGTGCCGGCTGGGAAAGTCGGTAGATCATCCCCACAGCCAAGATGGGATCAGGTATGGCTCAGCTCTCCACTGGACCAGGGAGAAGACCAGTCCAGGCCGTCTGCAGAGAGATCGGTGTGGACCCAGCAGACACAGGGACCATGCTCCCCCCAGGGTCCTATAAAACACAAACATGCAGAAAGCCCAGAGGCCCCTGTGGGGAGAGGCAGAGATAGGAAGTGTGAAAGGCCTTAAAGGGACTCAGCATTGGTCTAAGGAGACTGTTTAAAAGATTGAATTAAAATAAATTATAGGAGTTTCTTTCTATTGCGGGCTGAATCCTGTCCTCCCAAAATTTGAAGCTCTGACCCCCAATATCTCAGAATGTGACTATATCTGGAAACATGTCCTTTAAAAGGGATTAAGTTAAAATGAAGCATTTAGGGTGGTCCTAATCCAATCTGGCTGGTGTCCTTATAAGAAGAGAATATGTGGACACACGAAGGGCCCCAGGGATGGGTGTGCGTAGAGGAAAGTCACGTGAGGCCCTCGCAAGCCAAGTAGAGAGACCTCAGGGAAAACCAGACCTGCTGGCACCTTGATCTTGGGCTTCTACCCTCCAAACGTGTGAGAAAATAAATTGCTGTTTTTAAAGCCATCTAGTCTGTAATATTTCGTCATGGTAACCCCAGCAAACCTCCCTCTAGCCTCCCGTCAACCCAGTAGACGGAGGCTTTGAGGAAAATCAAACCGTTCAACAGGAAAACAAAGAACCTATACACTATTGAACTTGTTCAAATGATTTGGAAGAATTTTTTCTAGAATAAAAAAAAAATTTTACCTATAAACATTCTGCTCTCATTTATCTAGCCATTAAAGAAAAGAAAACCTTTACTTAGTAAACCTGGATGTATTCAAAAGCAAAGCCCCATGCCCAAAACTATTTCTTTAACATCTCTAATCGAATTGTTAGAAATTAAATTAGCACGATGTATTCCAAATCGATGACGTATGTCATATTTTAACTTCGAAGTCGGTCTTAGAGAGTCCTGATTTTATTCTGCCTCACGTTCAATAAAAGTGAAATCTTGTCTTTTCCCACTGAAAAAGGCACCCGAAATGAACTGTAGAATGACTTCTCTACCATTGATCTTTAAGAATATTTCAGTTGTTCTTTTGTTCTTTATGGTCCACAGTTCTGTTTTATATGTTCAATCTTAAAATAGAGACCAAACATTTCCTCATGAATATTTCTAAACTGGGACGTTATTTGGCTGGAAACGGGGCGACAGTGGCCAGTCTTTGGTTAAGACCGCCCTTTCTCTTTGTTCACGCTCGGGCCTGTCACCTCTTCATTGGAAGTAGGACATTTGGTGCCTTAGCCTGTCGCCTCATTCAAAACAAAACCGCTGCCTTTGGCTGGGAATGCGGTGCCCGGACGCAGTGGGCGATGTTTGCCAAGTCTTTAGCAGTGGCAACCAATGAACCACGCTTTCCTAATGTTCACCGCTTCTTTTCGCAGTGATTTAATTTAGCGCCGCCTCTTTCCTGACAAGCATTCACATCAAGGACTCAGCACTGTCTTACCACCTGCAACGTGGAGTTCCTCAGCCCTTGCTCCTTGCGCACAGACCCCTGCGCCAGACCTCGCTGCAGAAATCACCAGAAAGTCGACTTTGGCTTTGACCGGAGGATTTTTCCAGTTAGTCATTGTGCCTCGTCCTTTTCTAGGTACAGAGCTGTCTGTCTTAAAGCAGAGACTATGCGGATTCAGCACAAGGCTCCCCTGGAGAGATGCACATGCAGAAAAGGAATGACTGTTCCGGACGGAACATGTCAAGTCAATAAAGACGGCGTGAGGACGTTTGGAGGATTAGCAAGCAAGGAGATTTGTCTTCGGAGCAGGGGCAGGGAAGCAGGTCACCCATGCAATAGATAGGCAGCTGTGTCCCTCTTTTATAAAAAATCTATTTCTCTTCCAAAAAAAAAAGATTTCTTACTGGTGAGTAAGAATTCTCAAATACAAAACAAGTGAAGCCACGGTAAAAATGGCTGTGTCATTTGTTGGAATCCCTCCTTTTTCTCATTTCCAAAATAAATCTTCCTCCTCCTTCTCCAGTAAAATATTAATTCTGGACGTGGTCTGATTCCAAATGTATCAGCACAAATACTGTAAAATAGCCTGTTGCTAAGATGTTAACTAGACCTGTTATGGTGGTCATTTTACAATATATACAAATACGGAATCATTGTGTTATACACCTGAAACTAATATAATGTCATATGTCAATTATACCTTAATAATAATAATAATAATAATAAAGCTTACTGAAAAAAAGTGCTGAACACTTCCTTCAAAACGCAAAGAAAAGTACAAAAATATTGTTTAAAAAATTCCAACTTTGTCTTCAGTTTCCACTCTGAAGATAGTTACTATTACCAGCTTCTTGTACAGAATTCTAGAGACATTCCATGTATAAGTGTATTCTGACAACATTAATTTGAGCCCCGCAAAAACAAAACAAGGTTCGCAACCCTGATTTTCCCCAATGAGAAAGACGTCGCCATCACATGGACTATGGGAGACCACGACACTCTCTCCTGGATTTTCTGGTCCGTGCAGAGTTCCCTCTTTTCATCCGTAGGTCAGAAAACACTCCATTGCTGCTTAGGTTAGACTTAATAAAATAAAGTCTCAGTCAGTGGACTTCCGTCTGATTATTCATTATGAAGTACAAAACTCCGCCCCCCCCCCAAAAAAAAAATGCTTTCTGAGCACTCCATTTCCAGGCTAAATCCTCTCTTTGAGTTACTGCAACTTCAGCAGCTAATTAATGCTTTTCTTTATAGGCTCTTCCCTCCTCCCCCCAAAACCTTTCTTATTCTAAGTGTTTCTCATTCTCTCCTTCTTACTTTTTTTTTTTTATTGCTTTCTCCTTTTTCTATTTTTCCTTCTGATTTAGCACTGTGTTGGCACGCATTCCAATAAGCCACCTCCACTCTTGACATTAAGGCTTAGGAACATTTTTGTGTCCTTGGCTGGGCTGTCAAGGGTTTAGTGTACCTGTGGGACATTATATGAAACTCTATCAGTCAGCGATATCTACAAGCAACACAGAATTAGCCCAAGTTCAAGGTGCTTTTATTAAAGATTAAAAGACAGCCTTGTTCATGTCAGACTTTACCATCCTTCTCCCAAATGGCACCTTGCCCAGAGGAAAAAGGAAATGCTGTTATTGGTGATTTGCTAACATTCAGACTTTAGCCAGAAGCATTCTCCATTTCTTTAATGAGTTGCCAATGTGTATAGTCTTCTTTGGTCCTATGTCTTGCTGTACTCATTGTTACTTGTACCAATATATGTAGGACAAGCAGAACTCTGTTCTGAGGATAGGCATAGAGGATATTTAACACTCTGACAAATAAGAAACCATTTTTTTTTAGCTGCCATTTGTTTGATTTGCACAAACTAGATATTGTGGGTTTTTTTTTTTTTCTGGGTCATGCGCAATGTGCACATTTCAGGCCCTCCTTGATGAGAGCTCCTAATGATAAACTGCCTCTTGAAGATGACTCTAGAGGGAAAAGTATCCCTCCGTGGCTACAAAGTTCTCATTAAGGCCAAAGTCCTGACCACTTTTCTTTTTTCATCATAAAAAAAATGACAGCGAAGTCATCAGTTGCTCCTCTATATTGGAAATTTGCTTAGGAACAAGAAGGCATGATGAGCGCATGCCGAAACACCCACAGTGAGGTGCGTTCCACACCCTCGGGTCTGAGAGGTGCCCTGTGGAGAGACTCGCTTCCCACACTTGTACTGCTGGCGTTGACATCCAGAGATTAAGGGGCATCTGGGGAAAGTAGTGTAGATCCAGAACCAGAAACCTCAGAAGTGGTTCCAGGCGGATTCATGTCTGGCTCCTTCGTTTGTCACTTCGACAAATGTTGACTAAGCACAGCCTCTCATATATACTGGCTGTGAGTGTCCAGCGGGAGGGGAACCAGGCCTGGGCACTGGTCTTAGGAAGCTGACAGTCAGTCCCCTAGGAGAAGCCCCTTGGCTCTTTGCTGTGGCTTGTCACCTGAGGCACTGACAGGCAGCGGCATGAGCCACCAGGCTCCTGCAATGCCCAGTGATCTGGCCCCAGGGAGCCTCCCATGGACCGTGAAACCCTGCAGGTGAACCTCAGCTTTTGAAATCTGTTATTAATGTGTCAAAGGGTTTTCCTGGTTGGGGAAATGTTGACAAAAATTTAAAACAGAAATCTGACATGCAGTTCCTATACCTAACGTTAAATGATAGCCTGCCTAGGGTTCGTGCTTCAGAGATCGTTTTCAAGAAGGTTTAATCTCATTAGGATGGACTTCTGTGACTGCTGCTGGTTCTCCAAACCCTCGGCAAGTAAATAGAGATGACATTTGCTCCAGTTAATGCTACTACAAATAAGTGTAAGAGGGTCACTATCTTTGCCTCAAACTCCCTCCTTCCCCCAAAGAATCTTTCCTGAAGCTTATCTTCTTCGGCTCCAGGAAAAAAAGGCTCCCATTTAAGTCTGTATTCCTTTGAACTTGGTGCCATCTGCCTTCTGCACAGAACTGTCCTAATAATGCTTTTGAAAGTGATTATTTGAAAGTTCAAAAAGCTAACAGTTTTTGGCCTTGTTAAAAACAAAAATAAACACACACTAAAAACCCTCTAGTCATTCAGTGGCCATCTCTTGGCCTATTTATCACTGCTTTTTATTCACTTTAAAATAATTATAATTCTTTAAGACAAGAAGACTTAGGCCCACAAGTAGAATGATTAACGTCTTACTTTAACTCTGCTGACTGAAACACAATAAACTTTCTTTTCCTAAGTGTCATTCAGACAGAAACATAACTCCTCCTTTTCTTTATTATTCCAATTTTCTAGACAATATTTAAAGGATAGTGTGGGCTGGTATTCTTCTAGGTCCTCTGAAAATTGCAGACCCTCTATTCCCCAGCAAACATCTTTTAGTTGAAACACCAACTCAGTGTTGCATCCATTTCTGCTGGGTGCAACGGAGAGCTCTAGAATCTTCGTGAAACTTTGGAGGTACAGGTGTGGCCCCAGGTGTAGCTCATTGGATCAAAGTCCCCTTTAACCTGACAACTTCGTTCGTGTCAGAACTGATCTATCACTTGCAAGATTGGAGGTTACTTCAGCGGGAAGACAGTGGGCTCCACAGTGGAAATCTCTCAGAGATACACAATTATGTCCAGCCCGAATCCCACCCAGTCCACTCATCCTCGGGTGAGAGGTGAGATTTGGGGGTCAGGCAGGATGGACCATGGCCTAATGAAACCCGCTGGCATTCATCCCAGGTTCAAGGACTCACAAAAGCTTTTCACATGTCTGATGGTTAATTTATTCTTTGCATGACTAACCATTTTGAGGGAGAGAAATCGAAAGGGAAATTCAGGCTCGTATTAAGACCATTTGTGTTAGAGACCATGAATTCTTTCCAAGGCTGTCTTCTGATCTACTGGATGTCTATATCTATCCACTTGTTTTTTTGTTTTTATTTTTGAGATTTCTCATCTGTTTTCTAAAATAGAATATCTTCATTATTTTTAGGACTATAGAGAAAAATTATACTGTAAAAAGTTCAGATAAACGAAATCAAAAGTCAAAATATCCTTATATGCCAAAGGTAATCAATGTTGAGAATTTAATATACATTTTTCTTCTGGCCTTTTTTTCTATAACACAAATCATACTTTTAAAAAGTAACAATATATTATACAAACTGTTTTGCAATTTTTTTTCATTTAGTATTTTTCCATGTCAGTTTTGTCTGAACTTAATCTATTACCATAAGTTATTTTGCAAGACTCAGATTATGGGCAATATTATGACACTTGCGGGTGAACAAAGGCAGGAAAATGTTTTGGACACGGTAACATAAAAGACATAAAATGTACAAATTAACATTTTCCCTAATCTAAGAGTCGTGATTTTCCTCAGACCCTGTGGTATAGAATGAATAAATAAAAAATGGCAAGAGTGTCTTTATTTTAGGGCTGCCTGTCCCTCCACTAATGGAGTTAAGCAGGGCACAAGTGACTTTTACATAAGAGTTGATTTTATATACTTAGCTTTCTGGCAATTATGATGTACTTTTAATATATAAAGTATGTTATTGCTATTAATAATTCCTCTTATGAAAAAATGCACTTTCTGTCTGTCAGTCCTTCACCACCAATTTAACAGGATTTTCTGTCATTCTTATTAGAATTCTTTGTTTCTTTTTTTTTGACTTTTTAAAAATTAAGTTTATTGAGGTAACATTGGTTAATACTATTATATAATTTTCAAGTGTGCATTCTAATTCAACATCTGTACATTCTATTGTGCATTTACCACCCAAAGTCCAGTTTCCTTCAATTACCCTATACTTGATGCCCTTTACCCACTTCACCTTCCTTATCCCTCTATATTAGACCCCAGAATTATTTCTTTTGAATTTGTTTTTTTCTGATTCTAATACAGTGAAGTAACTGGACAGTTTACTGAGCTGTAGGCTAAGAGAAATGACGCGCTTTGACATTTGAAGTTAGTGTCTTTGAAGACGGAGAATCCAATGCAACATTTAAAGAGACACATACCAAAAAATAAATCCCCAAATAGTTCAAGAACGACTGTGCCATGCTAATGACAAAATTCCCCTCTCCAGCTGGCGCGTCCGAGGCAATGCCATTCCTCCCACCAGCTAGTAGGTGTAATGGTATGCAGTGCCAAGTTTTAATCTGTCCCCATTGTGAAGATGGATTAGAATTGAGCGCAAAAGCAAAGACCGTATTAACACTTTGAAAAAGAAAATATTTAGAAATCTGTGAATGGGAACTATCTTTCATGAGTATGGCAGGGAGCACAATTCAACAGCTGCTATTTTACCTTCAAAGCACTGTCAAAAGAAGATTAAAACAAAACAAAACAAAACACGTCCGCTGGTGAATCTGTTCCCTGCACCACTTGCCCTCAACTCCCTTCCTGCTCCCATCAGCAGACATGCGGGTGACAATCTGTGGGTGCGGGGGATGCTCTGTGCCCTCCTGTGAGGGGCTCCTCGCAAGCAGGCCCAGGGATCAGAATGGAAGCTCGGCGCCTCCCTCTTCGAAGCTCAGGAACGTGGGCTGGGGAATCCAAACCGTCAAGTCTTTCATATCCAGCATGTCCCTTCTCATATTTCTGGCTGTGACTTTTATTACGCTTTTGATGAGACCAAGCACAAAAAGACTTCCTCTTGGAACAAACAGGCATGCGATCAGGGCAGGCTGATAAAGCTAGCTACCTGGGAAAAATAATGTGTTATGAGTCTGCATAATTTAAGATATTGTCCCAAGACTAGAATATAGTGCTGAGTGTATATGTTGGCTAAACAAATTATACAAAATTAATATCCATAGCTAAGAATTTCAATGACAAATACGTGAACATTTTGGCTACATCTCCCACTCTTCCTCCAGATAGGAACTTTTATTAATTTTATATTTTACCTCTCAGTGTGATATTTTATGTATAAGCAAAAAGGACATGTTTTTATTATTCTCTCTTTCCTACTCAAAATATTGCATAATAAGTTGACTACTCTGCACTTTGCTCTCTGACTAACATATCCTGGAGATCTTTTTTTACATTAGTATAAAGAGAAAATATTTATTCTTTTTAAAAACAGCTTTAATGAGATATATATGATTCACATATCATACAATTCACCCATTTGAATTGTATGATGCAATGGCATTTAATATATTCATGAAGTTGTGCATCCATCACCCCAATTTTATAACATTTTTATTATTCCAAAAGAAATCCTATGTCCCTTAGCTGTCACCAATCTTCCCACCCTACCCCCTTGCCCAAAGCGATCTACTTTCTGTTACTACAGATTTTCCTATTCTATAGTATGTATATGTATGTATTATGTATGTATGACATTTCGTACAAATGGAATCATACAATATGTGACCCTTTGTGACTGGCTTCTTTTCCTTAACATAATCTTTTCAAGGTTCATCCATGTCGTAGCATTACTCTTTTTTATGGCAGCGTTGTCTACATTTTATCGTGCAGAGGTACCATCATCTGATTAACTGTTCCCCTTTTAGATTCATGAGTTCCTCCTAGTCTTTGCTTTTTCAAACAATGCTGCAGTGAAAAAACTTGAACATATGTCTTTTCCTATGTGTGTTGGCACACATTTCCAGATATAGGATTTCTGGAGTAAATAGCAAACACAACTGTAATTTTGTTCGATAGTGCCAACTTACTCAATTGCACTCCCATCAACAATGTGTGAGAAGCCTAATTCCTCATAGCCTTACCAGCAAAGCATGTTGTCAAACACTTGAATTTTTGTCAATCTGGTGTTTATTATTAGCATATTTCTTAATATGGTTGAGATTGATATTCATATACATTGATGACTCATGATTTCCTTGTTTGAACTATATTTTCTTGGCTTCATCAGAGTGGTAGTTGGAGTCTGTCAACTGTGACAAGTTGGTTTCCTGCAAGTGTTTCATTTTTATTTCTTTTGCATTTTGCAACAGGGAAAGGGAACTGGTCGTTTTCGTATTGACAGTTATAATAAAGGTGTGTATTATGAAATATAAATAATTATCTTCACAACATAGGTATCAAGAGGACTATAATTTATTTCTGATTAGTTTGCACTAGTGTTTTTAGAGTCATCAAAGAAGAAATTACCTTTCACTAGTGATGGTTCTTTTGGTTGGCAATATGATTGTTCTTACCATGAAACAGCAATTCACATGAAATAAAAACAAAGCATCTATTTATAACCAACTGAATGACTTCATTATATGTTAGGTGCCTGTCACCAGTTTCACTTGGGATGTCTTAGAGAAAATAAGCTCTAGCATTTCCTGGAAAAGGCTGTCCATCTGAATATTTTCTCTCTTTCATCAGACATTTTATCAAGTAAATTCTTCTATTAGAAACTAAGGATTTTTTTTAAGCATAAACAAATCCATATAGGTTTTGATTTATTTACATTTTATGTGCTAAAATTCAGAGACTTCCGCACAAGAATCTGTGTATTTCCTTAGCAGCAAGTCATTTGTCTCTCAGAGAAAACAGTAGAGTCTAATCTGCATAGCCGCCTAAGGCACTCTAGGGTGTCAAAGTGAGACAGCGGAAATTCCTAAGTGGGCGACCCAAGATCTCCTGAAAGGAGCAATTACGAAGGTGAGATTGATGGCCAAGCTCTCGGAACCCTGACATTAACGTTCAAAGCAAAACCAGAAGCAAGCTTGCCCTGACCTGTAAACACACTGTCCTGGTGCTTCCCAGAGACCCAGGCATGAGACAGGAAAGCTTCAGGTGACAGCGGTCAGGGTTCGAAACAGCGATTAATTACCAGCAAGGGCCAGAAGCATTCTTGAGGGTGCTGAGGTGGTATGGTGGCTCCCCGGCACTCACAGCAGGAGAAGTATAAACTAAAGGGCGGACTCTCTTGTATAAGCCTAAGAAGCAATTCTCTAAGAGCCCACACTCCATTTATTATGAGGCAATGGTAATACAACAACCACAAAAATAATAGCCCATTCTACTTATTCATGGTAGTTGGTACACAAGTTGAATTAGCAAATACTGAGGAGTGGCTACAGTTAGTGACTACTGAATCATTGCTCCTAGGAGCGATACACGGTTCCTATGAGCCTCAGATCACAACGTTTTTATCAGCCGATCGCCATATAACCTTGTTTTCTGTGTGTCCTTCCCGACAGCACTATAACGCATGCCTCATGAAGTATATCGAACACACGTGTCTTTTCCGGAAGGCATGACTCATCCTCCCTGGGCTTAGGAGCACCAGACAGTACTTCAGCCCTAGGCTTAGGGGGCTACTTTAAACGGCAAAATCGCCAGCAAACACATAAAATGTGAGACACGGCACTACATAGACCGTTAAAAGGACACTTGTTCCCAGCCTGAGAGCTGAAACAAGAAAGCAGAGTGTCACCTTGTTTGACCTCAGCTAGGAATGTGTGCAAAGGGCGATGCAAATTTTTTGCTGCTCTGAGCATGTCCCTGAATAGTGAAAGAAAGACAAGTGCGGAGCCTCTGACGGTAAGTTTTAGTGAGTAGGCAAATTTGCATATAGGGAATCTGCGAACAATGAGGGGCGACTGTAATTGTCATCACTGAGAAAACACAGATCCGCCCTACCTTTGAGGAACCGGGCAGAAGCCGTGCGGCAGCAAAGCAGCGGGACAGGAGCGGCCAGAGGACGGGCGAGAGGACATGTGGGCATACGCCGTGGCACCAGCGTGAGGCCCGATGCGCGTTTTCCGTGGCTCTCTGGACGGCTCATGGAATTTCACCGAGCTTCGGTTTCCTCATCAGCGAAACCGAAGTCACTCCTGATCTACTTACTTCAAAGAGATGTTTTGAAGTTAACATGTAGGAACCCGAGGAACTAAATAAATTAGAATGAATTAGGGGGAAAGAAACCTCCCAAAATCGAAGGGTCCGTGGTGGTTCTTTCTGTATGAGAATGGTCGAGGTAATTTTTATTTTCCCTTGTGCGGCCCTCTAAATTATTTCGCAATGATCACTCTTTAGCATGTATTATATTTAAAATCCGAAATAATTTTTTAAAGGAAAAAACACCCAGGAGAATAACGTAAATTTATGGGAAACTGCTTTGAGAAAAAGTAAACCGTTTAAGATTAGAGAAGGTGTCATTGTCTATGAATAAGTCAGTATTAACAATGGGTTAGTAAGTGGAACTGAAATTCCACCCTGCTCTGCTGAGAGCAGAAAAACAAGTCCCACCTGGTTTCTGTAGTTAATCCTGTCGTCAGAGCCATTTGCCTCAGGCCTGACTTTATACCACTGTGCAGCTGGGCTGAGCCTGCCTGACCAGTAGGCGCCTGAACTGCCCTGGGCTTCATTTGTACTTACAGGAAAATAAAGGGGACGGAGGGCTCAGTTATTTCCCCTCTCTTAACAGTAACCTGTAACATAAACCAGAGAGAGAGGGACTCTAGGACCGTGTATGGAGAAATCTGCACTGTTTCCCCTCAATTTAGCAATTTATTTATTTATTTATTTATATTAAGTTTATTGGGGTAACGTTGGTTAATACAATTATATAATTTTCAAGTGTGCACTATAATTTGACATCTATATATTCTATTGTGTGTTTACCACCCAAACTCCAATTTCCTTCAGCTACCATATATTTGATCTCCTTTATCCACTTCGCCCTCCCCCTAAACCCTATATTAATTCCCTTTACCCCATCTAACTCCTCCTTCCTCACTCCTCCCCCACCCCACTAGTAACCACTAGTCTATAGTCCTCTGGTAACCACTAGCCTATAGTCCATGTCCATGGGTCTCTGTTTGTTTGTCCTGTTCATTTGTTGCTTTTAGGTTTATAACCCACATATAAGTGATATCATGTGATTTTCAACTTTTCCTGTTTGGCTTATTTCACTTAGCATGATTATCTCAAGGTCCATCCACGTTGTCACAGATGGCAGTATTTCATCTCTTCTTACGGCTGAGTAATATTCCATTGTATATATGTACCACAGCTTCTTTTGCCAATCATCTATCATAAGACACATCGGTTGTTTCCACGTCCTGGCCACTGTGAATAATGCTAACAATGCAATTTTAAACAGGTAGCACTTTGTGTGCTACCTTTGGTTCCAGGAACTAACCTGACTCACTGTTTTAGAATCACAAGTTGTTCTGGGCCTTTTAGGTGAAGAACAGGTTTATCTGATTCGAAAGTTCACTGCCTTCTATAAAGAGTTATTTACTTGCCTTCAGATTTCTCTCTGTCCTTTCAAATGGACATGTGATGCTTTTTCATTTTCTAATCAAAACTGTCCGTGGTATGCCTGAGGGCGATTCAGCAGCTGCGATGCCTGAGGATAGAGATGGTTGGTTCTCCAGGCGGGTAATGTGATCCTAAATAGATTACAGAATGAAGGCTAAGCCCTTCAGCTCTGGCCTCTGGCTTACGTAAAACACAGACCTGGTTAATAGATTTTATTGGGTCTTAAACAATTAGGCCTCTTGCAAAATTTAGCAAAAACATCACTGTTTAAAGAATGAAAAAAAAAACAAGCTTGCAGAAATAATGAAGAATGATCACATGGTTATTATTATTTAATAATAAGTATAAAGTACTATTTACTGAAGTGAACATTGTTTTAGCTTTAATTCTGTTTACACAACTAATGTATTGTGTTACACCAATTTAGCACATTAAAGTCTGTAGTTTCACAAAAATCCTTCAAAAGGGCACTTGAAAGGAACCCAGAAATGCTAGCCCACATGGTAAATGGGTATAAAACAGTAGGAATTTGGAATAATTGACAGCCAAGGTAGAATATTTTTGTGCCCAGACAAATTATTTAGAGCAATCTCGACAAGATCTGCTTTTGAACTATCCAGATGCATGAAATTTTGGTCGAGCCATCTATAATTTTGTATCATGGATTAATTATGATGATGTTGCTTTTCATAATTCTCTTTTGGAAAAAAAAAAGTCATTATTATAGTGCTGTCAGAGAAGCACAAGAAAGTGCTTACATGTGAGAAGCAGCTAATCCCCATCTGAAAGAAGGAAATTTGGTCTTAACATTGTAAGAATGCCCTTGGAGGGAAACTGAGTCTGGAACATGACAAACTTGATGATGATAACTAGTCTATTTTGACCTCTCTAATATTTCATATAAAAAGCCCTATTTGAAAATATTTAGTACAATCAATGTACAATTTCAGCATCTGAGAAGAGTCGTCGGAATCTTAGACTGTTGAAATTCCAAGAGCAAGGGGACAAGAGAGAGAGAAACAAGTAAAAACAAAATAAGTCGTGGGCCATCAGATAAACATTTGGTTTCGTGGAACGCCCAAATAAGAATCCTTTGCTGACAGGTAGATCATACACCTTTCTTGTAAAGCATGAAACATAAGCAGAGGTCAAGAAGTGATAAAAGGAGGCAGCATTTTGGGTTGGCTGAACTCAGAGGGACATCTGGCATTGTCTCGCCAGCCTTGCCACCTTACAACTGGAAACAATGAAGCCCCAAGGAATTCGGGTGACTTGCCCAGCTGAGGCTCTTTCTTCCATACTTCGCCTCTCTTGAAAGAAAACATACTAAAAATGCCAGCAGTTCCTAGAATCCCTCTGGGACTAGGAGAAAGAAGAGAAGGAAGGGAAGAAGGGAGAGGGGAGATCTTTGCTCGAGGAGGAAGCCGTTTTCCTGTGGCCTGGCGCAAAGTCCCTTCAATCAGTTTTTAAACTTCAGTCTGCTTCATCTGTCCTCTTATTCATCTATGCTAATATCATTAGTTATTGAGGTTCTGTGCCCAATTAAAAATGAAATGAGAAAAGAAGGTAAGAAATTGCTAAGAACAGCACATGATATGTTCATATTAAAGAGCAAGCTGACTGTTTAAATTTTAATCCTAATAAATTTATTGTCTCACCAAAAAAAAAAATGTCGATTAGGATATTTAAATGCTAAGGTAATAACATACACAACATGGCCTGAATGTGTCTAATATTCATTAGGAGAATGGGTGCCTGCAAGCATAAAGGAATGATTTAGGAGTCTTGGATTTTGTCTCTAATTTGTTATGTGACATTAGACATGTCACTATACTTTCATTGCAGCTGTAATAAAATTGCCCCCTGACATAATCTCAGAGAAGTGTTCTTATGATTAACGAATTGATGATGGCTTACACACCTGAGATTAAATGCGGTGTGTGAAAGTGTAATGTCATTGCTTTTGTAATTACTGTTATTGTTCACACACCAGGAGCAGATACGGGGAGCGGAGGGGGCTGGCAGTATGTCAGTCACAGGTAAAGACCTGAGAAAAAGAATGAGCACATTAAGGAGTTTTGGCTTCATTTGCAGTTTATTTTCGAGGTTAATTATTCTACTGAGATATACACCATTTCTTGAGTTATTGGTGTGATGAAACACTTTCAGAACCTCCTGACTTCCCAGGGGAACATGTGGAATACGTGGAATGTTCTAGTAGCCAGCACTGTGACCTTTATAGCACCCATTGGATCTCAGTATCCATGTCCATAAAATCCAGTGTAGATCTAGATGGTCTCTGAGTTTTATACTTGCTCTGAGAGTTGACTATTCTACCGCTTCAGAAACCTCCAAGGTCAGTCCTGCAGCTGATGATAAATAGAAGTCCCCATCAACGTCAGCCACCATCGCCGGCTGGGGAAGGCTGGTTACAAAACCGAACAGCACAGCGAGGAGGTTTCTAGCGAGGTGTCTGGAACTCTTGTTCTGCCAGCTTGTATTAGCTAAGGGCAGTTTTTATGATCATACAAGAGAATATATTTATTCTTAGGAGATGCGTGCAGAAGTATTTACAGTAATTATCATGGTACCTGAAATTGAGTTTCAAATGGTTTGGCAAAAAAAGCCCCACCTCACACTATATATATATATATATATATATATATATATATATATATATATATATAGTATGTTTATATATATATATTTATCTATCTACCATCTATCTACCAGGTAAATTGGCAAAGTGTTAATGATTGATGGATCTAGGCAGAGGATATGTGAGTATTCGTTCACTGTACTGTTCTTTTAATATTTCTGTAGGTTTGAACATTTTGAAAATAACAAGTTGAGGGAAAACGAAAACACAGCATATTATGAATTGAGAAAAATATCTCCAGAGAAAGCCCCTACGTAACCCGTGTTTTCCCAGGTCTCAGCAGCGGGTGGATACAGCACGTTAACCGCAGTAACCCACGGCATCCAGTACATCATGGACGGTCAGTGGATGGAGAAGCGAGTGGACGTTTCAATGGCTCTTTGGACCATTCGCTCTCACCCAACACCAGCTCCCTGCAAAGCGCCCTGCAGGTGTACGGCATAGTTTCCGCACATGCGCACGGCCAAGGCTTTTCATCCATTCGGTAATTCATTCACCGAGACACTCATTCACTTATCTAACACGTACTTTCCAAGTCCCCCAGACGCTATGTTCATTGCTAAATGCCAAGATATAGTTTCGAACAAGACAACCCTCCTTGGGGACCCTGTATTCTGATGACATCTAAAATAACGTCTTCCCTCTTCTCCCCGGGACCCTCTGCTCACCTCCCGCTGCAGCCAAGGACCTCTGAGATGACAAAGCTCCCAAACTAGTATTCACTGGAAAGCAAAGAAGGTGCCATCTCCCTCTCTGTGTTGGCACTGGTTTGTGATCTGTGACAGGGTGGAAAGTTCTGAACCATGACCGATCCCATGTACTAAAAGCTTGTCTGTGCCAGACACTGTGCCGACTGCCAACCCCTTCTAGCAGGTGCAATTACTAAACCTTTTTGGTAGATGAGAAAACTGAGGCACAGGAAATTTAAAGTACGTTGTTACAGGGCTAATAAGTGTTTGAACTGGCATTTTGGAGTTTAAAACCAGAATTACCTGGCTCTATGATGCCTCTTTGTCTCCTGGAGGTTTTAGTAAAATGCCCACTGGGATGCCGCTTCCAGCCCCTCCCTCCCCCACCTCTTCCTCTCTCCCTATAAGGTTGATGATCTCCTTGGAGACTGTGCCAGACACAAACGTGAAGGGGAGCCTTGGTGCTATTCTGGGGAGCACGTCTCTCCTACTCTCCAGTGTCGAAGGCTCTGCTCTTGGGTCAAGCCTTGTAGGCGTGGCTCCCGCTTCCCTGAGAAGAGGTTCTTTCCCAGGAGGCTCCCACGCCTTCCTGCAAATGCGCCTCGGGCTGGCAGGGCTGGCATCTCCGTCCTGGAGATCACTATCCTGTCCTGCAGAATTAGGCAACACACAGAGATCAGCAAAACACCTTCTTGACTACTAAGGTGAAAAAAGTTCATGAGATCACATCTCATTCCATCCACTCACAATAATTTTTTGGTTTTTAACCTTGTCTTCTCTGGGCATGACTAATGTATGTGTATCTATAATTGTTGGATAGATAAGCAATTCCATTCACCTTCCCGTACGCAGGTGCCAAAGTAGCAGTTCACTTGTGTTAGGGTTGTGCCATTTTACACGATCCCCCTTTTCTAACAGCATATATGTAGGTGGGTTACAGAGAGCTGCGTATTGAGTGGGCGAGGGAAGCCTCCCCTAAGTTAAGGGGCAGAATTAATGACATTCAGGCCAGCTCACGGAGCGGTGAGATCCAAAGACCAGCTTCCTCATGTCATATAAACAAGTGTCGTTATGGTACATGGTCTTTGCAGATTTATAAAAAGCCACGTATGTGACTCGAAGTCCAATAGACATAAAGAGTGGAACTGGAGCATCTGTCCTCCACGAGGAGAGAGTCACGGAGAGATCGCAGTAGAAAACATTGGAGTTGTTTGTGCACAAGTTCCAAGTATCTGACGGAAGCTGGGGACCCAGAAGCCACCCGAACTGGGATGAGCAGTTGACTGATTTGGAGGGCATGGGCAAGGACCATTCTAATAAGGTTTCTTAATATTGCACTTCTAAAACTAGGAGTACAGGGTGTAGAAAATGCATTTAAATTAAAAACAAGTTCTTCAAAAAATTATAATACAATAGGAAACATCAGAGTTCATAACCCATGATAAGGGCAGGTGCTGTTCCAGGAAACTGTCGTCTATACATGTATGTACGTATGCACTGGGTTACACGCATTTATTTCTTTCTGTGGGATGTGGTCAAATGTTTGAAAGTCACTACCAATATCTTCGATAATGACCCAGCACAAGAAAGAAGTTTATATTATATTCTCTCATCTCTAAAATGACCATGGGCACAGTCTAACTGTTGATACTGCCATTGTTGTTTTATTTTTCTTGACTTTTCTTCCTCCTTCAATTTTAACAAATATACTTTGCTAAAGTTCAATAGACTTAAGCCTTCTTTTGTGAGACAATGGTTTTCTTGTGAAAGCTCATTTTAAAAAGAAAACTATTAATTTTAACTGAAAGCTATAAAAGATATAGAGACTGTATCATATCCTTGAATGCAAAGTCTTAATAGCATTTAATGTGTACTGCAAATTAGGTTCTCATTCTCTCATAGGTAAACTCACTTTTATCTTTGTCCATTCGATCCTTCTACTAATATTTGTCTGTTATATTTAAAATTTCCATGAAACATAGTTGTTTCTTTTCAACAATATCTTCCCAAATCTTTCTAAGGATGTTGCTTTATTATAAAGTCTTTGCCTATCTATTTAACTGTACTCCCTCATGTATTTCTTTGTTTATTGAATTTGGTGATTTTTACAGTAGTGTTTTTCCCTAAATACTTTGTGATATTTGTTTTTCTGTTGATCTTTGAGTTTAATTTTTCTCGCCATCTGCCAGTTCTATCTAATGTTCTGGGAAGATGTGGGAATACATAGGAGAAACTGTGTTGGTGGGAGGGGTCTATATCTTCTCCTTCTCTCCAGGGACTATGGGGATGTATAGTTCCCCAGATCTTGCCTCTTCAATACAAGCGTCCACACTCACAACTTTGTCTCTGAGCAAATCCCCCAGCTCTCCAAATAGCCCAATTCTTCCTCCTCCATCTTCCTAATTCATCACCCTCAGTGTGTGCTGCTTCTCAAATCCATGGCCTCTCTGTCGGGAGCCATTTTGAGAAGCCATTATGAGGCACCGAAGAAGTCACGTAGCTAAAAGCCATGCTATGGCTGATGAGTTTAAAACAACGGTCACCTTGGTAAGCCTCATAAAGTCACCTTTTAAGGTTATGGAATGTTATACTACCATGGAAACAAGAACATGTAGGATCTTATGTAATTGACAAGCATTGTTTTAGATATGTATGGTGTGCTTTGCTATGGTAACGTGGCGATTGATTATGGTATTCAAGAATCACATAAAAAGACTATGCTAAATAAACTCGGGCTGCAGCTCTGACTGTATGCCCTCCCGGAAAGATCTTTCCTGTCTTCTCTTTTTTTCCCTTAGGCTTCACCCCCCTCTTTCAGGTACTGATCAACATTAGCCGTTAGCCGGCTGGCTCCGGCACCTCGCCACTAGGTACTTTTCCTGGAATGCTCCCCTATTAAGCTCCCCCCACCCCACCCTCCACACGTACACACTCTGGTAATTAATCCATAATGCTAACCCTTAGAACTCTCTACCACTAATTCTTCAACTCTGGTCCATTGAGGACACTCTTATTTTCCAAGACTGTGTTAATTTATTGCTGATGTTTATGAGGCTTAAAGTTTCCTCCAGCTCCAAAAATACAAAGCATATTTCCAGGAACAGTCTTTTAACTGTCCGTTTGAGGTTTATTATGAACCTTTCATATCTTAATTACTACTTCTCCAAAAGTGGGTAAATAGAATTTTCATTATTGGTCCTCTCCTTTTAGCAAAACAATGTACAGATTCCCCCTTCCCTTTGGAAAGCTAAGAGGGAGAGGTCTCATGCATATAGAATTATTCTGTGTGTGTGTGTGTGTGTGTGTGTGTGTGTGTGTGTAATTATCTATATTATAAATACAGGCTGGGCCACAGTTAAGGATTGATATTTAAATATCTCTATCTCCTTATCTTTTCTAAGTAATTTCTCTATTATCGTGGGATATAAATTTCAAATCCAGTACATTGGTTTTGTCTATATAATAGGTTTCATGATAGGTGTCATTTTATTTTCCATGTGAATATCAGGGCAGACACTTAACTCTCATCTTTACCAAATTTGTCTTCCATCCTCCAGTAGATAGAAACAAAGAAAGACTGAATAGAAAGGATCAGAAGCAAAAAAAGCTTGTCTTCTGAAGGTTCATGGCCTTTGAACTGGGGCTGTTAGCCCTTGTCTTTGTATTTCTGAAGTCTCTTTGCATCCTAGTTTAGTTGCGCAAATTATAATCCATATCTCATTCAAGTGCAAGTGAGAAAACACCTCCTAGGGTGGTTTTTGAAGAAAAGACAAGGTCTCCGAATAAAATAAATGATGACTTTGAATCAGACAAAAATTGTGTATTGATAGACCTCTCTTCTTAATGGAGCAATAAGATCGATCAACAATCAAACACTTCTCACAACTAAACGAGGATCTCCCTCAACAGCAAAGCCCACCAGAACAAATTTCAAGTTTCAATTGGCCTAATTTCAAGAAATAGGAGAAAGCAAGGAGACCAGAGTAGCCATCAAGAAGCTGTTGCAGTGACTTCAGGGGAGTCGTTACCGGAAGGACTTGGGGACATTTGCCTCATTTGTTCTGGCATGGTAGATAAGATAAATTAGGTTCTGCTTGTCTCTGCAGCCTTATATCTTTTTCAGGTTGAATGGAGTACACTGTGGTTCTTAACCACATTCTCTCCTAGCTAAAAGTTTCGACTCATTTCACATATGTAAGTCTCTTACTTTTATTTTTCAGTGGCACTAAAGGAAGGGACGGAGGGAGAGAGAGAAGTAGAGAGAGGAAGGCAGGTCCTCAAAAAAAAGCCTGAAATATGAGATGAAAGATCCTAATACTGGCAAAGAAACACAGGCTTCTGCCTGCTTGGTTTTTCTGGAACTCAGTGTCTCTCTGCTTGGAATGTTGTCTCTATTCCATCTAAGCTTAAAAGTCATATGCTCTGGGGAGCCTCCTCTGACCCACCAGACTAAACACATCCTTAACTTTCTTATCCATCTTTATATGCTCACAAGATTGAGTGCCCTACTAGACCCTAAGATCACAAAGACAGTGTCTTTGTTTTGCCCACAAGCCATGCTGTCAAGATAACAGGGTGCCTGCTGCATACTGGGTGCTCACTAAACATTTTCTAAGTGAGAGAATGACTTCCCTTTTCCCCATTGACTAAACGGAAGTTCTGTTTGAGTGCTGTAGGGCCCCTGTCTGTGTTGCTGGGGAAACTGAAGTTTCCCTGGCATTCAGGAGAGTGTTTTGTATTTTCATCTTACCTGTACTTCAGTTTTTTGTTTTTTGTTTTTTCACTCACCCTTTCCCACCTAAAGCTTGGCTCAAAGATAGCTGTATATGACTTTGATATTTTGCTGAAAGACTTGTGTCTTTTTATTATCTGTCTAAATATCTTCCTAATGCAACATTTTTTTTTTTGTAAAACAAAACAAAACAGTAAGAATTCAACTATAAAGCCCCTTGAATAAACCGGCTATAATTTTTATAAATTGGAAATAAAATATTAATGATGTTGTGTGAGTTGCAAGTTAAATTTCTATCACTGTAGAAAGTCACCTCTCCTGAAATCACATTCATGACTTAATTCTTTCAAGAAAAATAACATTTTGACTACTAAAAGTAATCAGAGAAAAAGACAAATTATAACCAAAAATCTCAATTATCATTCAAAAAAAAATTTGTCAGCCTGTTCATCTGTTATCAAGTGAGGCATCATTTTCGCAAATGTTAAAAATTGAAGAGAAATAAAAGTTATGTAAAGCAATTTTACTTGCAGTATTAATTAAATGTAATAATAAGAAAAATTAAATCAAAAAATTAAAAAATTTACCCCAAATATTGGAAAGTATTAGCAATATAACAACTTGCAGAATAACAGATATAGGAGACCAAAGAGCAAATTGATTGAAACTATTAAATAAACTAATTTTAAATTAACAATGATGTTTCTATAAAAATTAGTTATATGGATTTATTCTTTTAATATTTTACATTAATAACGTTTAATTTATCCTTTCTTCATTTTAACTCATTGTGATTAAAAATACCTATTTCTTTTTTTAAAATTCATATATAGTTTTATACTACAGGGAGAAATTTCTAGAAGCTTCGATCCAAGAAGGGGAGTTCTCATATAAATGGATAAAAGAGGTTAAAAAGTCAATTTAAAGAAGTGGGACATGAACTGGTTTTATTTTCATAGTTTATCTAATCAAAAAATTATACTTACAACTTATTTAGTTAAAATAGTAGAAGATTAAAGAGGGGAAAACATGAAGGTCTAAGTAATAATATAAAGACAGCATATATTACATCTTTATTAGAGTTAAAAAGAAACATACGTAAAATGTATTAACGTGGGCCAAGTCTATATGTAAGGATTAAATGCCTTCCACGAATACAGAAGAGATAGTTATATTGAAGCAAACATACCTGTTTGGCCATTTATGGATCTAGCATAACAATCGCTGAAGAACATCCAGCCCCTGCTGAGATCATCGTGTTGTATTATTTTAATTAGTATGTCTTGCTCTATCATGTTCAAGGTTTAAATAAGGTCACATTTCCCTTTCATAACCCAGTTAATCATTGGGGCTCCTCCTTGCCCAGATGTGCAGGAAGTCTGCTTTCTCCCTTGAGGGCCTGTGCCCAAAACAGCAACAGGTTACAAAAGTCCAGTCTGGCCAGTCCTGTTCCAAATATCTTGCCAACAGAATCTGGAGAATCTGATTAGCCCACTGATGGATCTCACATTTTTTGAGGTTGTTGGTTTTGTGAATGCCCCTGGTTCATGCTTATATGTTCAGCTACAGTTTCCCAAAATCACAGCTTCCCTGCCAGGATAAGCCATGCATTTTGCTGGAACAAGCTGTCAATCATCTAGGCCCTGACATTGGGCCTAGAAGTTAGTTAGCCCTGTCCTTCTTGGCAAAGTTTCCTTTGCAGACCACTCAATCTCTTCTAGAGAATCAGAACTCCTAAAAGATAGGAATTATAAATGGCTACATGTTCTCCAAAGCTCATAGTTCCCCATGCACATTTGCCCATCTTCTCTTCAAAACATAGCTCTCCTGCTTACCATGGAATATTGGAAGGAGTATACTTTGCTAGGTCAAAAACAAAACAATTCCAACCAAAAATAAATATTCAAACAAAGGAACAATGCTTCGTTAAACTAAAAAATTATGCTTTAGATTTATATGCTCCTGCAATTTAGGCTGAGAGGTGACCAGCATTGCTTAAATAGCAATCTCTCTAAACAATAAAACAGTATCAAAGTACACAGAGTTGAAAACCAGTTTATTTCTCTACCTCTTTTTGCACTAACCTTACTTTCTTCCAAGCATATGGGTAAATTATCTTATTTCTGGGGGAAGAAAAATTTAACATCACTCCATACACATTGACAAAAATTGGGGTAACCCGGACAGTTTTAAAATATATATTTCATGGTATATACATATGGCCAAGAGATAGCTCTTAATTTTCTCTTTCTCATAACTTGACTTTGTATATTTTTAAAATCCTTATTGAACTTCAGAGGGTCTCTTTCTGGAAGAAAATTATGAATCAAATCTAAATTATCTGACTAAAATACAGTAAGAAACAATATGAATTTGTTACAGGCAGGTTACAATTTATTTTTCTCATGCTTGTCAGTTTGACCGTAATCAGAGGCAGACTTAATATCTGAATCAAATGAAATCAAACAAACCAGAAAACGTCTTTAGTTATCTTTCCACCGATTTTTGAATATGTTTTTAGATTCTGCATTTGCATGGCAGGGGCTGTTAGATATACTTTAAAAAAAACAAACAAACATGTCTGGGTTTTACTCTTAAATCTCATGCTTGTGCTCTTTAATCATCAGAACTGGAAGTTATTCTTTCCTATATCTTTTAACTTGAAGTCTTATTTGTGAAAACACAGGCTTTCTGTTTCTGGGCCTTTATGGAGTTTCCTTTTAAGAAAGAAACATTGTTATTTAAAACATACATATTTTTTTTAATTTCCTTAGATTTCGATGTAGTAGAAAAGACTGAAATACCACGTGTAGCTCTGAACACTTTGTGTCCAGTTTCCAGTGATTCATTAAGCAGCATTTTTAAGTAATGAAGCATTCAAACTTGAAAATTTCCTTAGGATTATACAGAAAACCGCTCAGGGTGGAAACTCTGCCACTAGTAACTAAGTCTATCCTGACCAATGTCTTTCGAAATGCTTTCGATGCTCATTTCCAAGGTCAGAACCCCATATATATGACTTTGGCTTCAGACGTTGACTTCAGTCGGATTTTATGGCAGAGTCAGCCCACTACCGACACTCCATCTGGCATGGAGGAGAGAAGATCCTTCGTGCTAATTAGGATGTTTTGCAAGTGACAGAAAAACACTGCTAACTAATTTAGACAATGAAGGGGATTTATTGACTCACATAATTAAAAAGTCCCAGGATGGATGGCCCTCAGACAAGGTTGGCGCTCACGATTCAAACCGCCTCACCCGGACGGCTAGCATCTGGTTCTCCAGGGCGTCTGGCCGCCCTCCACCCTGCCCCTGCAGCTCCTGATGGCAACATGGCAGCAGCATTCTAAGACCTCATAGCTTCATCTTATACCTCCCGGGGTAGCTAGCTCCTTCCCAAGCCTTAGGATCTACCATTTCTGAAGAAAATTGGGCAACTTGCCCACCCGGAATCAATCTCTGTGGCCAAGGGGATGGAACATATGTATAATCTTAAATTTATTAGCCAACCGCACTCCCTTTCCAGAGATGAGATTGATCCCTTGGGCAAGGGTAAAGTTCCTGCTGTACCCTGATGGCAGGGGATGTGTGACAGATGTGGACAGATACCCATGCCACCTTTCCTTTCCACTCTCTTTCTTTTTAGTAGGAGACACATGAATGCAGGCAACAGCTACCCAGATGTCGTCACCCTGCTTGACCGCTTGCAGATGGGGGTTCTCCAGGGTAGTCCGTGGTCGCTGGCCATTTCTAGAGGGCAAAAGGATGTTTGCACTCCTTCTCGTTGATGTCATTCATTCAGCCATCAGTTCGTTATTTCGTTCCCTCATTTTCTCATTAAATGTATATTTACGTGCCAGGCGTGGTGCTTTTCTTGCCACGTCTTCTTTCAGAACTGAGTGAAGGTGCTGGGCTCAGAGGGAGCATTGAGCTCAGGTGGAACTCAGAGGTGATGAGAGCAGAGGGGATAATGTTTAAGTGATTTTCCTTGTGGGCTCGTCACTCCACACCCACTCTTACCTAGAAAATGCCTAGGGATTTCCAAGGTCATTAATTAGCTATTCAAAGGTAATCTAGGGGAAGCTCCGATTTTCAAACCAAGCATTTTTTTCCCCATGGTATTTTTAAATTCTCTCCTTAGATAACACAAATAATCACTGCCATTTACTGAATGCCTACGAGGCAGTGCTTATTCATTTTACTTACATTATTTTATTAAATCTTCACAACGAACCTCCAAGGTAGGAATTATGATTTTTTTACCTGCCACAAAATGAAGACATGGAGAGGCCAAGGTAGAAAGTGGCAGATCTAGGATATAAACCCAGATCTGATCAAGGCCAAAGCCAGCACTTACTCTGTGGGCTTCTCTCCCGTCACGTGCACGGCATCATGTTAGTAAATATCGTATTTTCATTATGTATTAGGTCGCATTTAACCCTGTCTGCTGTATCACTGTCTATTTGACTTAGTAAGTCATCCTGAAACTGATATCTGGACATCGAATGGATCTTTAAGACCATGTGATGGAATTGTATTTTACCGGGGCGCGGGAATAGAACTTGGGTTTCCTGGCTCCCGACTCAGAGTTCCTTTCTGGATCCCACAAAAGAAAATGAGACACGGAGCCTTCCCGAGCTTGCACTGAAGCTGGGGAAAGGGACCTACAGAAGACAACTCTACCCTTGGTTGTCAGTGAGAATTGTACATATGTAGTTGAATGACAAATGAAACGCTATCAACAGTGAGAACTGCAGGAAGAACCCGGAGTGCGCACCGCTCCTCC
The DNA here is from genome assembly GCF_014176215.1 of Rousettus aegyptiacus. NCBI lineage: Eukaryota > Metazoa > Chordata > Mammalia > Chiroptera > Pteropodidae > Rousettus > Rousettus aegyptiacus. The sequence continues at coordinate 11,291,816 of NW_023416295.1, read as the reverse complement.
GATTCCTTTTACTTTTCACAGTTTGAGGGAGAAGTCTTTTTTCGCCTTGCCTCCTTGTTGCACACGGAGCAACTCCCTTCAGAATACTGTTCCTGCAGTGGAAGCAAGTTATCTGATCGGTGGATGCCAATGTTTCTTGATTGGGTAACATTAAGCTAGATAAAGCTGGCAAGGCTGCAGCCATCAGAGATCCATTCTCTTCCCCTGCGGCACACCCGTGTGAGGCAGTGATGGCGGATAAGTGCATGTGCTCAGGTTCTTGGTCACATAATTCGGACCGTGCGCACAGAAAGCCATTAGCCAGTTCTGCCCTACTGGCCATAGATGTAAATCCACATCCTCCAGTCAGCTTCCACTGTCGCCTCTGTCTGGTAGTTCCCTGTGTCTTATTTCTCAGTTGCTTCAGAATTTCACAAGGGAAGAAAGAGGTGTTATTATTGATTAACCTCTTAAAACTCCCCAAACGGAAAGCATCCACTTTCTCTTGTATTTAAAATCCAGCGACCATCATGGCTTATTACGGAGTCAAAAGAATTCAACCTGAAACTTCTTTATCAATATTTTCATTTGCATTATAAATACTCAACAATGATTTAGCGAGGCACACCTTTGTAAAACATGTGACTGCTTTCTCCCGGGCCCTTGGCAGTTTGCGGCTGGAGCAGAGGTATTGCGGCAGCCTGCCTCACAACCCTCCTCTTGCTCCCATTTGAGTCACAGCTGAGGTGCAGAATTCCCTGTGAGCTCAGACTATTCCACCTCAGACAGACACCTTGTGTTGCTCCAATGTTCAACCCCAGAGCCCTCTCCCAGGCTGGGAGGCTGCTCACCGACCTGCAAATGCAGCCTAGAACTGTGGGGAGCCAAGGACCACAAGGGCAGCCTTCAGACAAGGAATGAGAGGACAGAACAGAATTAGGCAGAGGGAGAAGATGGGCTGCGGCAGAAACGCAGCAAGGCCTCCTCGCATGGCAAGTCCAGAAGCTGGGAAGGCTTTTCAGAGTCTCCCTGAGGTGGGGCCAAAAGCTGGCCTTGAGTACCTCCTCACAGATCAGTCAGTGGACGCAGGCTGCCCTGGGAAGAGATTATGACCTTGGACATGGCACGTTGATTCAGTCCGGGCAGTTCCTAAAGAGGGCTGCCAGCCGCCAACATTCCCAGCAGCTGAGGAAATAAATCCTTCAGCCTTTAAAGGGTGGAGGAGGGGTCCGGGTAGCTCCACCTGTCATTCACAATCCTTCGACCCTCCCACTCCTGTCCTTCCACCCGTCCCTCGCTAAGTCCTTGGCCCTAAGCTCTGCCTAGAGATCTTCCGGGTGAAAAAGCAAAGACAGCAACATCTTAAAAAACAAACAGAAAAACCTATGCAGATTGTGGTACAAGGCAAGCCTATTTTCTAACAAAACTAAAATCAAAACACATTTTTTTTTTTTTTTTTGTAAATAAAGGTCTATGTTCCAAAATATATTTCGGAACCCTAAGGCATTCTTTTCTAGATGCACTAAACTTCGTGAATTCTGTAGGAAATGGAAACTTTATTTCAAATATAAACCTTGAAGCAATTTGAAAATAAAGAGGACCCTCCTTTTGAGCTGATGCTGAAAGGTAAGCATGTCCTCAGGCTCTGGGAATCAAACTTCTTAAGAGTTCAAAATTCGAACAGATTGTAATAGCAGATAACCTAGAGTACACGGTGGCTTAGGGAAGACTGAGCAGGCTCCCAGTTAGAAACTGAAATGTTTTTCTCTGAACGTAAAGTACATTCTAAGGTCCTTCGGATGTTATAAGGTCAAGCCCATTTGGAGTTCCAAACAACTTAAAATTGAGTAACTGTCATGGGTTGAGTTATGTGCCCCACCCCCAAATGTGACTTTATTTAGAGAGAGGATCTTTCCAGAGGTAATCGAGTTAAAATGAGGTCATTAGGGTGGGCCCTAATCCGATGTGATTGGCATCCTCATGAAAAGGAGATTTGGGGACATAGAAAAAGACACACATCGAAGGAAGACGATGTGCAGACACAGGAAGGATGCCATCCATAAGCCAAGGATTGCCTGAGGCTCCCAAAAGCTAGGAGAGAGGACCCCCAGCAGACTCTCCCTCGCAGCCGTCCTGGGGAACCAACCTTGCTCAACAGCTCGATTTTGGACTTCTAAACTACAAAACTTCTATACTTTTGTCATTTAAGCCACTCGGGTGGCAGTACTTTGTTCCTGCAGCCCCAGGAAACCAATACAGCCTCTGACAGTACCTTCTGCATTCAGCTCAGGTTGTCATCTTCCATGAAGAGAGCTGAGAGGTCAGATGGACTTAAACTTGGTTCCATCATTTGAGCAAGTTATTTAATTTCTCCGAGACAGTTTCCTCATATGTAAAATAAGAACATAAGTAATAACTACTCTAGAGTTCTTTTGAGTTTAAATGAGCTAAAGTAAATAAGATCCTTTCTAGGTGCTTATAAATTCAAGAGCATCGCATATGGCCAATTGACTATCTTCTAACACAAATGTTTATAAATCTAATGGTAGGTTGTCTGATCCTTGTAATTTTTATGACTCTTAGAGAATCAAGTTCGGCATCCCTTCCTCTGTCCATTAGTATCCATTATCAATATTATTGTTATTTCTTATCAACTCTCAGTAATCAAAGCTATTACATCTCCTGAAACAAAACAATTATTTTTATGTACTGAGGAAATCATAAACCAAAAAGACAACAGCCTTAGAGCAAGTACCCCACCTTTCTTGACATGCAGTTATGAATAGTCAGGGAATGCTGTAGATTAATCAGCAAAATGAGTCCCAGGCAAGGAGTTGCCCAGCCGGGGACCAGCTTCCAGGCTCTTTTGGCCAGATACATACATGGAGCTTTATTATTTTAAATGTATTTTTTAAACCTGATAATCACTCTTGGTTAGTGTGGGACAGAGTCTTTCGGATAACACCCAAACATTACAAAACTTCATATGGATGATCTTTGGACTTTTGGTGAGATTTGATCATCTCAACTGTTTTCTTTTATTGACAGAGATAATTAAACACAGATTGAACCACAAGATACCACTTCGCACCTACTAGGATGGCTATAATAATTAACAAAGGGAAAAAGCAAGTGTTGGTGAGGATATGGAGAAATTAGAATCCTTGATCATTGCTGGTGGAAATGTGCATTTCTATGGAAAACAGTTTGGTGGTTCTTCAAAAATATTTAACCTAGAATTTCTGTATGACCAGGCAATTTCACTCCTAAGTACATACCCAAAAGAACTGAAAACAAGGCCTCAGATACTTGTGCACCAGTGTTCACAGTAGCATCATTCACAATAGCCAAAAGGTGAAAACAATCCAACCGTCCATCAACAAATGAATGGATAAACAAAGTGCTGTATATACATACAATTGAATGTTATTCAGCCATAAAAGGGATGAAGTTCTGATACATATTACACATGGATGGACTTCGAAAACATTACCTCAAGTGAAATGAGGCAGATTCAAAAGGACACATATGTACGATTCCATTTATATGAAATATCTAGACTAGCCAAATGCATAGGCTCAAAACAATAGATAAGAAGGAGCTGGGAGTAGAGTAGAATGGGTGTTAACTGCCTAATGGGTACAGCATTTCTATTTGGAGCAATGGAAAAGTTGTGAAAACAATAGTGATGCTTGTACAACATCGTGCATGTAATTAATGCCACCAAATTGCACACTTAAAAATGGCGAATCTTATGCATAGCTTTACTACAATAAAATAAGAAAGAAAGAAAGAAAGAAAGAAAGAAAGAAAGAAAGAAAGAAAGAAAGAAAGAAAGAAAGAAAGATTAAATAATCATTCGATTCTTTTCATCTGAAACCAGGGGCTCTACACACATTGATGAGATCATTTTGTCATCACACAATGTTATGAGGTAAGAATCACTGTTTCAATTGGACAGCTATGAAAACTAGGGCTCAGAGAGGGGCTCATGGCCAAATAGTTACTAATCGACAGAGCTGGGACTGGATTCAAGTCCTAGTTCTTCCCCAGCGCTAAGTAGAAAAAACACAAATTTCTGTCTATCTAGATTCTACCAAGATGGGCCAAACGTAGATATTCATTCCTTACTGACAGTAGCAGATCCAGGCAGGAAGTTTCCTGTGGGCCTCATAAGGAGAATTTCCTGGTTCTGAGGGGAAATTGAGCAGTTTTCTCAATTCCGGTTGATTATTTGTAAAGATAAGGTGTGCCTGGAAAGTGCCATTGCAATGTCTCATGTATTTGTGATCTCGGTTGACTGGAGGCGTCAAAGTATTTAGAAGTGAGCAAAGATCATGGGTTAACATACCAGGGCCGGCTGTCGCATTGAGACTACAGCCTTTCTGCATGTTTTTGCAAAGACTTCTCTTATCCCCACATGGAGTCTGCAGCTTTAGTAGGAGGGACTGGAGTGGGGAGAAGTTGTTTTCTCAAAAGAGAATTGCAAAGGGATGATGAGGAGGAAAATCTACACTGCCTGATGAGGGAGCCATCCTGATTGTACCCTTCTATATCTGGTCTTTTCATCTTTGTCTCCTTCATGAATTCTCTTTATTGGGCTTTTTAATGTGGATGATACCCAGGCTTCTGTCCTTCCAATTTCTCTTTTCATATTATACTCTCCCATCCACACACATGGCTTCAGCTACCCCTGGTCCCTAATAACCTCTACACTCCCAGCCCTGATGGCTCCCCTGAACTTTGGACCATTGTAGCCATTTCATACCTCCAACAAGATGTCCCTAACTATATTCATCATCTTCTTCTGAACGCTTAGTTACTGTTGGAAAATCTTCTAGACCCTCCTCTTTCTCTTCTTTTCCTTTAGATCCCCTCAGTTTTTTTATCCTATCCATTCTATCTCCTGTATGTTACTAATCCATTGCTTCTTCTCCACCCCCATTGTGTTTTGTTTAATTCTTCTTTATCAAAACGTACCAGGGCCACTAAAGTAGATGATGTTTGAGGTGCAGTAGACTATTGAAGTAGACCCTTGGCCTCCAATCTTATTCCTCTGCAACCTGTTCTCCAGGGAGTATTTAGACAAACAAACAAAACCACATCTGGTCACATTTTTCCTCTGCCTAAACGTTTTCCGGGGCTAATGGTTGCCTGCAAGATAAATTTGAAACATCCAGGCTTGACATGGCTGGCAAGTTCATTCATGTTCTTTACAGACTTGTCTCAGAACACTTTTCTACACACACCTTAGGCTATAGTTATCCTGGCCTACTTCATTACAAAAATGTTCCTGGTACTTTAGCACACATCGTTTTCTCCATCCGGAATGTTCATCAACCCACCCCGCCCCCACCTTATTCTCCACCCCTCTGCTTAACCTTTATACATACTTAGAGACTTAGCTTGAAAATTATTTCCCCGTAAAAGCATGTCCTGACTGCCCTGAGCAGGTTTGGAGCCTTCCTCTGCATAGTTTTCCTTTATCAGTACATGCAGAACTCTATCCTACACCTTATCATATTGGCTTAGTATGGATTTTCTTGTGTAATATCCTCGCTAGACTAATTATTGTAAGCAGGCACATGGTGAAGCACATGTTTGATATACAGAAAGGATTATTCAGTGCAGCTGCTTTTCTGATAAATTGGTGGACATTTCTTGTTTTGTTGTTGTTGTTTGTTTTTGTTTTTGTTTTTGTTTTTGTTTTTGTCATTGAGTAACTCTTTCTATTTCTTTTAGTAATACGACCTTGAAATGTCTTTGAGATATGAAGCCTCCCCACCAACCCAATTCCTGTGGTTCAGGTGGGGCTGATCCCTAGGCTCCCACCTCATTGGTGGACATGCGATGTAGGCCTATCCAATCAGAGCGCTCCATTCCCTTTCCCTCAGCAGTCAGTTCAGAGACAGGTGCATGACCCCAGCCAGACCAAGGACACTGAACACTAGACATTTCTCTGAAGCTAAATAGAGATTTTCTGTGGTTGCTTGGTGAAAATATAATGTAGACTTACAAGCCTGCGGTGACTGGTTGTCAACCTGGGCTCCATATAGGAAAAGACTTGAGAATGAACGCCATGCAAAAAATAAAGGAAGGAAGGAAGAAAGGAAGGAAGGAAAGAAGGAAGGAAGGAAGGAAGGAAGGAAGGAAGGAAGGAAGGAAGGAAGGAAGGAAGGAAAGAAGGAAGAGCTGAGAGGCAAAAAAACAAATTGCTGAGGATAATGTTTGAGTGCCAAATCCAACTTTGCATGAAGCCAAACTGGTTTTGTTTGTTTATTTATAGTTACATGATAAAATGAATTCGACTTTTCACATAAGGTCATTCAATTTGGGTCTCTGTTACCTGCAACCAAAAGAGGCTTTATTAATACTGACATCAGGGTAATCGGCAAATCTAGAGAGAAAGCGTGATTACAGAGGACCCTGATTCTGTGGTCATATGATAAAGATGTGTTTCTTTCCATTCACATCCTTTCATGCAGTGACTCTCTAGGCATGTAGCAGAGGAAAGAGTACTCTGGAAGGAACTATGGGTCTCAAACTGCTTTAACTATGGTCCATTCAGATGGGGAACACCTATTCCCCATCCCATTTGCACTTGCCGAAAAAAACATGTATTTCTTATAAGTCCCCTGGTGGTGCTGAGTAGACTAAAAGAGACCAGAAGACTTATGAAATGGTATATTAAATGCAAATTGAAATAGATGAGAATATAGGAATGTATTTTTAATTACGAAGCAAACGTGAATACATTCTTCTTGTAGAAATGGAAATATAGAAAATGCAGAAGGTCCCTTGACTTTTACTTGACCTTCTCCCAACAGGATAAGGTCACCCTGTATTCACCTTGTACTTTGAACCCTATAACTCAGCATAGACACACATAGAAACAGAGGTTTGTTTTACATGGTGGCTGTGACTATGTAGGTTCTGCCCACATACACACTAAGGATAAAGTTGCACTGAAAAGTCCCAGCTCCAAAAACACCTCCCTTCTCACTCTATCATCCAACCCGGGAGATATGTAAGACTGCCCCTTCCTTTAAATTTCTTCTTCGTATTTAGGAATCCTCTCTAAAAGGTTGCTATGAAAAAGTTTTATGGGAAGGGGAAAATTAGGTCAATTATAATTTTTCTCATGTTTGTTTCTCACTCATTTTTTTAAAAAAAATTACATAATATATGAACAAGTGCTTAATATAAAAGACTAAAAAAATACAGAAATACATGGAAAAAAAGGTGAAAATCGCCATCATCTCACGATCTCACCTTGCCATTCCCTACCTTCTCACTATACTGTGTGCTTTTCAGTTCTTTTTCTCTGCATTTTCACTCTATATGTTGAGCATCAATATATTTTAGACACTTTTCTATGTTGGTCTTATAAGATTAAACAATGAAGTTATGAAAAGTAGAGAATATGCCTTTAGGTAATGAGATACAGGATGGGCAAGTTTTGAAGGGTGGAGAGAGGCAGGAAATTTGTACACAAACCTCAACGGGGAGGGTTGGGCCCCGGTGTTGAGAGTTTTCATGGAGCGAAGCACGCTGTTGGGACAGTGTCCAAAGCAAACCTCACTGACTTCCCAACTTTCCCATCTCTGCTTCTCAAATCCTGAGACCGGGAGGAGGGTTGACAGAATATAAGTGGCCGAATTGCTACTCAAAGCTCAGTATTTTTTTTTTTAACGTGTTTATTTTCTCCTTTTTCAGATAAATCAAACTATATATCTTTTTTTTTCTTCTTCTTATGTGCCAATTTCATAATGTGAGATAGGTCTTTGATGAATAATTCATGTTTTGAGTTGCTTCTTGACTGGAGGTAATATCCTCATTCTCTCTCTCTTCTCTCCTTCCTTCTCCTCCTCCTCTTCATCAGTCTTTTCTGTTTCCTAGTATTCCACTTTTTTTTTTTGAAGAGGATGCATTTTCTTTATTTTCTTTCCCTTTTGAACTTTCATTCGACTTAAGCTTAATATTATGATTACTAATCTAACATATTAACTGTTTTACATTGAGGCTCAGAGAATGCTGATTACACTTCTAAAATATTTGAGCATATGGACATTTGGTGTGATATAAACATACCAACGGGATGACCGACACTACTCCTCCTCTCCCTGTGAAGCAGTGTAGTGTCTTGAAGAAAATCATGAGCTGGGAGTCAGACAGACCTGTGTGTTTCCAGGTTCTACGGCTCACTAGTTTTAGGATCTCGAGGAGGTGCCTAACAAAGTTTCAGGGTTTTCTTCTGTAAAACGAGGGAATGCTTCATTGAGTATTGATCAGATTAAATCAAATAATCTATACGTAAAACACCAAGTCAATACATGAGTGCTATTTTTCCATCCTAACATTTTATTTAGAGAATCATTGATGGAAATTTTACACCATCCAGTTAACCAGGATAGAGAAGAGAGTGATGCAGGCAGACGATCTGTCCAAAAGGAAACACTACTTTATGCTTCTCTTGTGTTGTATTTGCTGAGAAACCTGAGCTTGCCTGACCTAGTACAGGAAGAAACGGCAGCCCTGAAAATACGACTCCTGCTTTACAAAGGCAGGTTGACAGAATATAAGCAGAACACCTGATAAAGGGTAAATGACTCTGTTTCATAAAGAGGTAACTGCAATTTCACAACAGCACTGAGCTATCTTTCAAAGCATCAGTGAGCTTCATTTTGAAGCCCTCCTTTCATTTTCCTGTTTATCAGGGAATTTGACTTCTCAGTGACCCAAAACTAGCCTAAACATACACATTTTGACTCATTTTACTGGTAAAAATAGGGATGAGCCCTGACCTCAAGCATCACTAGATTTGGGGTTTCTCGGCCCCCTCTCTTTTCTATGCTCCCCTCTGGGCTCATCCTGTGGGCTTCTGAGAGAGAACTGATCTGCACACAGGCTTAGAGGATTCCTACACAGTCTCTTTCTCGTGATATGGCCATAAAATTTGCAGGATGGATCCTCCCTGGATCATGTGACCTCCCTGAACCAATACCTGTGGCTACGGGGATAGAATGATCTGATTGATAGTTTGTGTCCTATATAATTTCTGTGGCTAGTGTGGACAAGGTTTGGTGACCAGCAGTTTCCCCAGAAACACATAGAATGAGGAGGGGCCCTTTCTCAAAGGGAAGGGGTAGGTTTTCATAGAAAAAGTAGGGAAAGGATTGCTGGGAAGACAATATAACAGGTGTTCATGCTAGAGATAATATTTTATAAATGAGCTTCTAGCTAGAATTTTACTATGATTGTGTAGATTGAGTAGCCACCAGTCATGTGTGGCTATTGAGCACTTGAAAGGCGGCTGGTCCAAACTGAGATGCTATAAGCATAGACTAAACACCAAGTTTGAAAGAGTAGCTCATTAAAAATTTTTAATATTGATTACAGGCTGAAATGATGATATTTGGGCTATGTTGAGTTCACATAAAATATATTATTAAAGTTAATTTGGCTTGTTTCTATGTACTTTTTAAATGTGGCTACCAGAAAATTAAAAAATACATATGTGGCTCCTCTTATATCTCCAATAGAAGGCGCTAGTCTAGAGCAAGGGACCAGCGATTCTCAAATTTCAATGTGTCCATGAATCATCTGCAAGATCATGTTAAAATGCAGATCTGGTTTAGGTAGTTTTGGGATAGGGCCTGAGATTCTGTATTTCTGATAAGCCCCCTCGTGATGCCGAGTAGACTAGAAGAGACCAGAAGACTTATGAAATGGTAAATTAAATGCAGATCGAATAGATGAAAACATAGAAATGAATTCATTGACGAAAGAAAGAATATTAAGATGAACTAAAGATACCGCAGAAGAAATAAGTGAAATAAATGTAGGGTGAGGACAGTCTCTTAGTCAGACTTTTAAGAAACTCTCTGATGTCTTCTCAGAGATTAAATGTACTGTCAGTGCCAACATTCGTGTATGTATCTCTCTAAACCTATGCACGCATGTTACAGTATTCAGTAGTTGAATTGGACAAATGTTTCTCTAGCTGACTTGGTGCAAGCATTGCATCCGCCAACATACTTGGGTAGATCTGAGGGATAAGAAGATGAAGAAGACATGCTGCTTCTCAAACTGCTCAACGTGGAGTTAGGAAAAAAGGCAAACACCACCAACTCGATACAGCACAAAGAGAGCTAAACTCAGGGTGGTGCCACCTGGTGGCTAGAGGCCTTTGCAGACTCCTATCCCACTGGCAACAGTCTTTTCCCAGAAATTTCATTTCCTCTTGAGATGTTATGTGTCCCTCTTTGCCCAATCTGAGTGTTCAGAACACTACGTGGGTTCTGTCGACTCAGACCTGGCTCATTGGCTCTACCCTTAGATTCCAGGGTGGACTTCAGCAGTCCACACCTCAAAGCACTAAGGAGACGTGTTGGGGAGACAGGAGTAGATGTTCCACAGGGAAATCAGAGTGTGATTGTTAGTGGAAAAGTGAAAAGAGACCGAAACATAAATGTAGGGCGAGGACAGTCTCTTAGCCTTCTTGCTGCCATGGGAGGTATGGTCGCGGGGCTCAAGATGAAGCAAATACTGACACTAAGAAAGCCAACCTGTGCAATGGAGAGTCAAATTGCTCTTTCTGATCTAATTGAGCCCATATCAAGCTATCCCCTGGAGGCAGATATACTCCCTTTAATTCTGTAAGCCAATAAATTTTGTTTGCATAAGCAAGGTTAATTTGCATTTTCTATTCCCTGTAATCTGAAGAGGCCTAACCAACAAACAAATAGCATGAACAAACACAGAGAATGGGACAATTAATTTTTCATGGGAGCATCACAGGGTACTTGACATTTGAGTAACAAGCTTTAAATGACAAAGTGTGATCTAATGGACCTTTAGATGACAGGACTGTGTTCCTTGTTATATTTAAGGATTTTGCAAATTAGGCAGGACTCCCCAAAATGCCAGGTCAAGTCCATGTGATGCAAGAATGTGTTCCTAGTCTCTGGAAGAAGCTCTCTGGAGCTGGAGGATGAACTTCCTGCAAAAAATATCAGCTAGTTCCTCATTAGGACTTAGATATCACCCTTCAGAGTTGTCTGCCCTGACCTCTCTATCCAAAATTGTCTCTATTCCTACTTTCTTCAAGTTATCTTGTTTAAATGCCTGAAGAGCACTTTTGACTCTGTGATTATCTTGTTTGCTATATTTACTTATTATAATGAGCTTATTTTAGAATATAAGAAAGAGTCAGGACCTCTTCTGTCTCAGTAAGCGCTATTTTTGCAGCATCTAGCACAGTACTTCTCATCTGGTAGCACTTAAATATCTGTGGAATTAACATTCAGTTGATTAGAGCATTGAATCCAGGCTTGGCTTCAAAATAGTTTATAATGATATACAGGAACTGTAGTGGGTCCAGAGAAAAAGAAACAGCAAAGATAAGAAGTAAGTTCAGTAAGAAACTCTGAGAAGAATTAAGAGAGATGGTTCTCCGGAAGAGAGGCTCAGAGATTATTTATTTCACAATTATATGAAGGCTTTTTTTCAGAAAAATGTAGAATGATTACTCTCTATTGTCACAAATGTCTAAATCCAAAGGAGAAACAAACGGGAAAACTTTTATTAGTCCTGGGAAGAACTTGAGCGTTATCAGGTATAAGGCGACGTATTGAGGATTCCATCGGCTGCCTCACCTTTGTCAAGGGGGCAGAGACTGTTGGTTGTTTACCCAAAAACCATTGTCCCCTTCATGGTTAGTAACGGAAACTGTGATTTTATTGAAGATGGCAATCTGTGCTTCTAAGAAATTTCTTTCCCAATGTACTTTGTAATTGATGACATCTGGTCAACGAGCTGTAAGATGAGATGCTGTGTGGGAAGAAACATTCCATAATTATTTTTATTGCCTTAAAGGAATTACTAGGACTTACATGCTTTATACATCGTTCTGTTCCTTCTTTCTGATGCCTGGAATGTGGATGTGATGGGTGAAGTTCCATCAGCTCTTTTCTGACCTTGAGTAAGGAAGTCACACGTGAAGAAATCACACACTGGGAATGACAGAACAGAAACAGAGAAGCATCTTGGGTTCCTGGGTTTCTGTATCGCCTATGGACTACCTAGTTCTGTACTTTTTTTATGTGGAATAAAAGTGATTTATGTTTCAGCCACTATTATTTTGCATTCTCAGTCCCATGCAGCCAAATGAAATCTTCTGATGTATTTAGGTTACCTTTCTTTTAAAATGAAATATATCAAATATTTATTCCAGAATATCTCACAACATAATAGAAAACCAACTATTCTGGACAGTTTAATATAACTGCCTGCATTCAGAGGTCTTTACAGATATAAGATGGAAAGGAGACTCATATGAATAAGTTACAGAGACGGTTTAATAAAAATAACATAAAAGGTTGTTTGTGCTGAGGCTCATACATAGAACCCCAATCAAACAAGCCTAACAATGGATTTAAAGAGACTTTTAGACATATGAGAATGTGTGGCTAATAAACGTTCACTGCTTTAACCAGAAATTATCATTAATCAGAATGAACCAGGAATGAAAAAGTATGTGCTGTTACTTTAAAACACTAATTAATTTTAGGCTATTTTAATGTAATTCTAGTGAGTAAGGGCTGGTAATAGATTATTTCAATACATTTTACAATTGTCAGGCCCTTGTTAAAGTTTAAGCATTCTGTTTTGTCCTCCAAATGATGAAGAAGGGAGAAGAGTAAAAATGATTAAAGGGATAGAAGGTAGATCATTTGGAAAAGAGTTAAAAAATATATTGTCTAGCCTGGAAAAGAAAAAGTAAAAGAGGACTTTAAAGTGTTTCATGAATACAAATGGTTATTAAAAGGAGGCTGGTAGGTTCTTAACCACTAAAGTGGAATAAAATTAAATTACTTTAAATCGAAGAAAGAATGTATTGATAGAGTGTTTACATAAGCTAATGTCATTGGAGACACTGAGATGAGAATCTCCATCCCTAGAGATCTTTATAAAGTCTAGAGAGCATATCCCACTGTGATGTCACACCCCATGATCAGCCATGTGCATCCCTCCTGAAGATGATGCTTGTGTTACAAAGAAGGACTTCCTGGAAAGACAGAACCATAGAGATTGGCCACAGACCCTTTAAGAATTCTTCTGATTCTTTGTTTGAAATTCAGTAACTGGAAAATTCCTTGAAATACACTCTTTTTCTTTTTTTTTTAAACAAAAGGTTTAAATGGCTGACATTGTTGATGCCCACCTATAATCAGATGCTGTTGTTGCCTTGTACATATGCCTTTGGTGTCCAGTATATGCTGATGGCACCTGCAAATCTCCACTTCTCTCTACCTGTGTGCAGGGCAGTGATTTGTCTTTACCAGGGTTGGCTGATATATAACCCAGGGGTGAGTTTGCCATTCCAGCCCACTGAGCCTTTGCCAGCATCCCAATCTGAAGGCTCACAGAGTGTTCCGTTTGCCATCATGGAATCTTGCATAATATTAATCTGCAACAAAGGGACCTATTTTATGGCAGGGGAGCAATAATAGGCACGTGACTATAGGACCCATGGGTTCTACCATACACTCCATCACAGATAAATGCTGCCAGGTAGAACTCTTAAATGTCTCTTAAAAGCCAGCTAAGGAGCCAGCTTGAGAAAGATGCTTTTTGGGGATTGGGCCCTGTCCTTGAAAATGTGGCATATACTTGGAACCAAAGCTCAAGTGATGCTATGTCTCCAGTTGCTAGAAATGCCCAATCCTAGCCTTAGTAGGTGACCTATAATTTAGCTGAGTTGGTCAGGGCAATTTTTTTTGTTATTTCTTCCCATGGCTGTTTCTGTGTTGATAGTGCCTACCTTCCATTGGAGAAGCCAAAAATGCTGACACTTTCCCAGCCTCCCTTGCAGATAGGATTCCAATTCTGGCTAATTTGACTTGAGGAGTGTCTGTTGTGAGCCTTCTGAGAAAGGGTTTCGTCATTAATAATGTGTGGTGCTTAGGAAATACACTCCTATTCTTTGGTCAGATGCTGTTCTGTTTCATGTGACCCTTGAAGCTGTGGCTGCTGTCTGTGATTACGGTGCTAAGGCTGACAGAATGCAAGATGGTAAAAGCTCAGGTCCTCAACGACATGGCAGAGTCCTTGACATCTTGGACTTATTCTGCTTCTTGAATTATCTTTATGTGTAAATAAATGTCATAGTTTAAGCTGGTTTTTGTTGAATGTTCTGCTTCTTGCAGCCAGAGCCATCTTAACTCAAACATACATTATCAAATGCCACCTCGGCTCCCACCTTCACCTCTTACCCCACAGTCCACCAGAAATGAAAGAACTAAAAAATTTCTGTTAAAATATTAAACTTCGGCTTCTCCTGGTTTTATATTGTAATGGTAATGGAAAATGCTAGTTGTAGTTTGTTATACAGTCACAGACTATTTCTTTCACCCTTACCATAAAACAGATCGTTAGGTATTCATGAGAATTACAAAGGCATTTGCCCTCAGTAATTCTGTAATTTGGAGAAATGACAAAACTGTAAAAGGAACTGCTGGATGTTTTCATTAAGTTGGCCATTACAGATTCAGACTTAAATTTTTCTAAAAAGAAGGAAAATGCAGCCAAATTCCAAAACCTTCAAAAGTTCTAAATAAAAATATATTGAAGAGCAACTGTATATGTATCATTTCATTTAAAAAAGAAAACATCTAGAATCTAAAAAATATTACATTTCTGTTTAGACTAAGCAAAAAAGTTGAGAATTTAGAATTTTAATTCCAAGGAATATTTTCTTTATATTAAAAAGCCATATATATAAATATGTATGAATATATGTGTTTATATGCATATATACATATACATACAGAAAGAGATAATGAAGAAAAGAAAGATAATAAAGGATGTTAAGATGATACTGGAATTCTACTAGTCTGCTTTATGCTTATTGGTGGAAAAATAAGATTCGATATTGGTTTTCCACTCTTGGAAATTATTTTTCTAGAAGCTCTTCTTGATTTTAGAACTACCACTTCTAAATATATTTCTCTCTGCAAGTGGAATGGTGGTAGGCTTTTTAGATAAGAATTTCTGCATTCTATTTGGCTTCAGGATGTATCCCTTGATAATGCTTTCATTAGCGAGCAAAACGTTTTATAGTAGTAGAACAGGTTGCCTAAGTCAGGTATCTCTGTTCTTCTACCCAGCTAAATTGGCCTGGGATCCAAGATGAGCTTGCTTTGCTCTGAATATCATCCATCACTCCACCTAGTTCAAGTTCAGGCAGCTTCCTGGGATTGTGATTCTCCTGGAAGTGAGCCCCTGCTTTAGTCTTAGGCTGGTTTGTGACTGTCACCTTTCACCTATTTAACGAAAAGTTTTGCATCTCAGTGAGCTTTACTATTCCATAACTATTGCTAGCCCCTTCACCACTTAAAAGAAAAAATCAAAACTCTCCAAATAGCTTTTATTTATTGCGGTATCAAATCCGATTTAAAGTTATCATTTTGTTTATAGACAAACTAAATAATGTGTTGGATGAAAAAAAGCCTAATCCTAGTACTACCAAGGTACTGAAGGTCTTCTTTCTTAAAGTGCATTGTTTTAGTCATATATCCCGGCTTTTTGTTGTTGTTGTTTTCTTGTGGGGAGGCAGTCTCTCTGCCCTCGATGTCTTTTTTCCTTTCCCCAGTGTCTAAAATGAAATATAATGGCAAACTCTTTAAAATACAGAAACGCTTTCAGATTTGTAAGACCATCCAAAAACAATAATTTGGAGTGAATTTTATCCTTTGAAAACAAGTATCAACGTTGCGTAAATCGTGAGTGCATTTAGGAGAGATGGGTTATTTGCAGGGTTTGATGAAGCCAAAACAAGATAAGTAGTAAAGAAACACGCTTTGAATATTTGAGCCCCTCTTGCTCCTGGCATTTCCAAAAATCATTTTATCTGACTAAATGACAGGAACTTGTGCACGAACAGGATAACGAATCCAGTTAAGAATGAAAATAATATGCATATTATTTCACGATCTAGATTCAGATTTATACATTACAGCAATAATAGTGCGTTTGTAGTTTCTTGGTGTGTGTGTGTGGGGGGGCAGGGTGGTCTTTTTCCCCGGGAGGGAAGGCCCTTCTGCAGATCCTGCTGGACCCACCTCTCTGCCCACATCGCAGCCTCAGGGCCGATTCCCCTCCTGCCGCCGCAGAACTACCCCACTACCCCTCCCCACCGACCCCGCCCCCGCCCCGCGCCGGCAGCGGCTGGGTCTCGTCGGCGGCGGCTCCGACGAATGACCTGTAGTAACCCTGCTCCGCCCCGGGTCCCCAGCGCCGCCCTCCGCGGCCGGAATTCGATAGGCCCGGCCCCGCACGCGCCACCGCCCGCGGGCCAATGGGCGGCGGCCTCCCTGCATATGCAATGAGCGCCAGCCGAGGGAGCGCGTCCCGGGCGGTTCGCTCAACAGACGCTGGTGTGCCGGCGCCGGGGAGCGGCGCTGCAGTTGTCGCCGCGGCCGGGGCCGGGAGGAGGCGGCGCAGCGGCGGACTGGGCGGCGGACGGTCGCCCCCTCGCAGTGCGGCCGCGGCGGCTGCGCCGGGGTTCCCAGGAGGCGGCGCGGGGCGTGGATGCTCCGGGGCGCAGCCGGGCCTGCGTGGGCCGGAGGCCGCAGGAGCCAGAGTCCCGGCGTTGCGGTGAGTGCGGCGCCGGTTGTGGGGACGGCGGGGGCCGGTTGGCGGCGCGGCCTCCGCGTGCGGCCAGGCTGGGCCCGAGGGCGGCCCCGGCCTGGGGGGAGGGTCGCGGCCGGCCTCAGGCCCCGGATCCCCAGCGTGGCGGCCGAGCCCGGCTCCGGGGCAGTGCGCGCCTGCGGCTGGGGGGAGAAGCGGCCGGGCGCAGCGGGGGGCGCCGCGGTGGGGTCCGGGATGCGGGTGACGTGGAGCCTCGGCCGGACGGCCCACGTGAGTGGAGGGGGGAGGGACCGCGGCGGGGGACGCAGAGCTGTCCCGAGGGAGGAAGGATGCACGGGGTCTCCCCGCGCTTTGGGGTCGGGGATGGGGACCGGGCAACTTTGATTAGATCTGCGCTGACGCTGTCCCTGGGAGGAAACTGAGCCCCTTGATTTTAGAAAACCACGTCGGAGGGGCGGGCGGGGGTGTCTTGCTGCAGAGTATGAGGAAAAATTGGGCGTGTGAGGTGGGTCGACCTTGGTATTTGTTCTGGCCACGATCTGCGGTGGTGGGACTGGATTAAGACTGATTGATGTTTTGGGGTTGACGGTTAAAGGTTTACTTGTCCCTGAGTGCGTTTTAATTACATACCAGTAATAGATCGGGTAGCAGCAGGGGCGCGCTTACTACCCTCCGTCCTGTGGGGTAGGTATTATCAGGCCCGTTTCATGGCTGAGGAACCCGAGGCACAGACATAGGGAACCGTTTTGCCCATTCGGGTTTTAAAAAATGTGCTCTCAGCTACTGTATATACAAGGCTCTCAAAAATGGAAAGGGTGGAACAACGTCTTTAAAATTATGAAGGCTAGAGGGAGAATAGGCTTTGTGAAAGGGATTACAACTGAATAAAATGACACATAGCCGGCATTTATTGAGCCTTTATTCCGTGCCAGGCACTGTTCTAAGCTTTATGCATGGCATCCTTACACTGTTAACAGACCTCTAGGGCGGTGGTTATTCCTATTTTACAGTTGGAGAAACTGCAGTCTGGAAAAACCTCAGATCACAGCAAGTGAGAGGACGTGCTTGGATTCAGAGCGGCCTCCCCCCAAATCCAGATCTCTCACCTTTAACTACTATGTTATGCTGCCTCTCCTTGGCTGCTGGCTGAATAGTTAGTTGCACCAGTAGATTTTGTTTGGGTGCCCAGGAGAACCTTGGTTTGATGACACTGTCTTTCATGATCATCACAACCTTTTTTATTTCCCCAGATTAGTTCTGGGGGTTGAAGCGTGCTGCTGAGTTGCTCCTGAGAGTGTATATGAAGGTTATTAAAGGGGAAAGGTGTCGTGACATGGGAGTCTGTTGATCAGACTTTATTCTTTTGTTTTCTGGTGTCTTCCCGTGCAATTCTCACCCTTAGGGATGAGTAAAGCTTCTGTAGTCACTCTGGCATTTTCTATTTAGACTTTTCCTGGTTTCTCTCTTTTTCTACAAGGAGGGTTGGTTCTGTAGAATTACAGCGTTGTCAAGTGTAGGGCAGAGAAGTCTATACTGGCTGTAAGGATCGAGGTGACAAGTCACCTAGTGTCTTTGGGTCTCAGTTACTGGATTTGTAAGACATTTGGACTGGATGATTTAAAGCTGAACTGGTGTGTGTGTCCAGAATGCCCTCCTTAAAGGAAAGAAAAAATGAAGGATGGACAAATACAGGGAAAGAGTCATGCCCTCCCCGGTTTGGCAGAGTGAGATCTTAAAGCCTCAGGTGCATTGCTTTTATGCATCCTGCTGTCTACTTTGGCTTCAATGATTGGTTCTTTCCTCATTCAATAAATTGCTCCGCTAGAGCCTTTTAACTCCTCTTGTATGTCAGGCACTGTGTAAGGTGCTGGGAGTACAGCAGTGAACGAAATTGGTGTCATCCTTGTCCTCATGGAGGGAACAGACATGAAGCAAATCATCATACAAATAAATATATAATTATAGATTATGATTTGTACAACGAATGAGACGTAGTTTGTGAATGAATATTATAACGAGGCTTGTGGTTTTAGATGGAAGTCTAGTCTAGGCGGTTTTTTGATTTGATAAACGGTGAGATTTTGATAGATGACAATCTTGCTTTCTGAGGCTGTAATTAAATGTCTCTGAAGAGTTTTGAGAACTTTTGAGCAACATTTCATTTTACAGTATCTGGCCCTAATCAGAATGTCACTCACATTTCAAGATGAAAATGAGATAGGGAACTTTTTCAAGCATTCTGCCTGCCTTCAGGGTACTTAAAACTTAAATATTCCTATAATGCTTAAATGTTCTCCTCTCAGAATGCACCATTGGGAAGCAGGAATCTTTATGAAATTTAGTGTGAGATTTGGATGTTTTCAGGAAAGCCAGGCCAAAAAAGACGACAGGTTTTTCTAACTTTAGATAAGCAGTATTGTAATTATCAAAAGTATAAAGTGTAGTTTATGCTTCAGATAGTAATTTAATTTAAGATTCTTACCTCTCACGAGATAAAAATGATAACATGCTTTGGGAAATAGAAGCTGTTAGATGTGCGAATATTTCAGTTTCGCATGTGTTAAGCGAATATAAGGGATTCATTGCAGTATACTTACTGAAGACCACCTGCAAAGCGCTGTGCTGGGCCTGCCATGTGGAATGAATGAAAAGATGAACTTGACAAAGTCCTTGCTTTCAAGATTTCAATTTAATGAATACAAACACTCAAATTGGTTTCACCCCCTTTTTTAAAAGTACAGTCATGTTAGCCCATTTGATCCTCTTAAGAACGTTTTATCATGAGTAGAAATATGGAGAAAATGGAGATTTAGAGGTAAAATTGCCAGACATGGTGATTAATATTGCATGGGGTGGGAGAAGGGGAAGTCGAGTGATCACTAGCTTTAATTTTGGAGCCATCAGCGTAGAGATGATGGCTGACGCCACGGCGTGAGATTGCCTATGGAGAGACTAGGATAAGAACAGGAGGAGGCCTGGGATGCGGCCGGGGAGAGGAGTGACCGGGGAAGTGAGGACAGCCAGAGTAGGTGTCCTTGCAGTCAAGGGGAGAAGCGCTCAGTACTGTGGAATGCCTCTCTGAGAGGAAGATCGAGTACTGTCTATCGGAGTTGGCAACTCAGAGGTCACGAGTGACCTTCGCGGGAGATGTTGATGTGGTGGTGGTAAAAGGGTGGGATGGGGAGCAGAAGCAAGCAGAAGTGAAAAAAATGGAGAGGGAGCAAGCATGGGAAAGTTCCCAAGCGCTTTGATTACAGCATGTTTAAGTGCTGATGGGAAGGTCTGGGTTGAGAGGGCGAGGTTGACTATCGATGAGGAAAATGTTGTTAGTGCAGAGTTCCTAAGAAGATGGGAGGGGATGAGCTCACAGCCTAAGCTGTGAGGAGGGACACCTCTTCCATAGTAACAGGAGACAGGCCTGTGACTGACTTGACGTGAATTTGTGCCTTATCATGGAGCCCTGAGTAATTTCTAAAAAACTTCCAAGAACTGTTAAATGCCTGTGAGAATCAGCCCAGTTTCAGCTCACTCATGACAGTCTTCTTAGCTCACTTCACTGCAGAAGCATCCCTTCTCTTTTTCTTTTCTTCCTTCTCCTTTCTGTCCTTTAATTGATATACAGAAATCTGCACGTATTTAGTATATGCAGCTTGATGAGTTGGACATGCACGACATACCTGTGCAGCCATCGCAATCAGGGTAATAGACATATCATCACCTCCAGGCTTCCTCGTGCCTCTTTTTTTTGGCCGTTGTTTTGTTTGTTTTTCTCTGACATTCAGTAGTTTTTTTTTTTTGGAGGGCCCAGGTGTATCTGGTGTGTGAGCAAACCAATTGTATAAATAAGCGCATACATCATTTAAAGGGGACTAGAAATTATTAATTATTTAAGGACAAGAGTATTCAGATTGTACGAAGGCACATAAAAGTGTGGTTAATATTAAGTGAGCACTACAGAGGACAGAAATGTCATGTTTGGCCAGAGCAGCCAGAGAAAGGTCAGCTGAGCAAAGTTAGATGACAGCTGGATTTGAGGCAAGAGTAGAGAGAATTTGAGGAAGGTACTCAAATGAAGATGTTCAAGGCAACTGGGGAAGAGCAGAATTGACAGATAAAATTGGGGCATCAAACTCTTTTGGGGCACTAGGGAAGATGTGAGGATAAATCATATCTTGGGGGAACCAAAAAACAAAGACTTGGAGGACAAACAATTAAGACCTGGCATAAACTCATTTATTTATCAATTCCTTCCACTCAGAAAGTAATTAATTGTTAATTGAATGGGAGATCCTGGGAATGGGAAGGGAGACTGAGCAGCCAGCACGTGGAGAGAACCCTGTGGGCCCTGACTTGCTACAGGAAGGGCATTTGGAGGTCTTTCCCATGTTGTTTCTCACTCTGCTGCTGTGCCTGTCACATGGCACTGCTGTGCGGCACTGCATACCATACACCCTGGCAGTGTGATGTTGTCCCGGCCATTTAGCCTTTTTGGAGCTCCATTTCCAGGTCTGTAATACTTTCTTGCTCAACAAAGTGTTCTTCAATATTCTTTTTCTTTTACCTCCCTTTCCACCTTTTCATTGTACTTGGCGCAGGCTTTTTGTTATTTCGTGCCACATTTCTTTCTTAGGGTTCTTTGAAACTTTATTAGGTAGCTTTGTGCGTTTCCTCCTGTGTGTTCATTTATGTGCTTACGACTTGGAATTCACGGGGCACTTGCCTGGGTTTTGTTAGGGGCTACTGCACCAACACCACTGCATAGATAGTCTTAACCTTTCTAATGTTTTAGTTCTAAACCGATTTTGTATGTATGTCAACAGTTCCTTCTTCTGCATCCATGTTTCTGTGTTTTAAGATATTCAGTATCATTTTGGCCAAAATTATGACAAGTTCCTACTTCTACCACATAAGTTTTTAAATTTTACTTATTTTTCTTTTATTGGGATTGCAGTGATCCTCATTCTGGACTCAACTTTGGCTTTTTTCCTGTAAAACTAAAAAAGCAGAAACCCAGGGGGACCGACTGGATCTCTGGACTTGATAACTTGTTTGAGTTCTTTCTAAAACGAAGCAAGGAGTTTTTTTGGTTCCATGGAGTATTGGAATGAACCAGAATGAATTCATTTTAGAAGTGAATTTGATGTAAGTTTAAGGTAAACAGAATTGACATTAATTCAAGCTGTTCCCTATGGAGCATAATGCATGGAATCATCATTGTTTACATAGCCACAGTTAATATTTCCCTAAGTCATTTTCCTTTTTTATTGTAAGTTTCCGTATTGCTCATGTGTTAGAGTATCAGAATTTCTATTTGTTATTTACTGTGAAACGTGGCCTGACTGGTAGGCAGATGCCTGTTTAGACAGCATAGCACTCTCCTGAGATCAAGTTTAGTGTGTATGTCAACTTTTGGAGGCATAACAAGAATACCTGTTCTTTCCAACAGCATCTTGAGGAGGGAGGGCTGCGGGAGGGAGTAGCTGGCTGGGAGTGAGGTGTGAGGTAAGAGAGGGAGCTCACGGGACCCAACCCAACGTATGAGGAAAGAGATCGATGTGGGCCGGAGGAGTGATACAGGGCTTGAGCTTTGTGGCCACACTGTTGCTTGAATCTGCAAATCTGGTTCTACCTCATTCTTCTAGTTTTGTGACCGCAGCAAATTACTTAACCTCTGAGCTTCGGTTTCTTAAGATAAGGGTGATGTCTGTTTTGCAGGGTACATGCGCTCTGCGGCGTGCATGCAACCCATCTCTTGGTGCCGTAAGAAGATGTTAGAAATTTTATTTCTTGTTTTTAAAAGTTTATTTCACACACGGTTTGTAGTGTTTGCATTATGCTAGAACAATAGTACATACACACAAATCGAAGGTACACATGTTGGAATGCCAACAGTTTTTACCAAAAGAAGCATGTTGTGATTGTTAACGTTTTGAGATGGTGAGCTAGTAGGTAAAAGTGAGGTCTGTACTTGGAGACGTATTAGTTGGCGGCAGCTTTAGACACTAATTGAGTTTGAGATGGGGTTGGGGAGCTTGGGCTGCTCGGCTCTGGGAAATGTATCGAAGGGTATTGGATGTAGGGAACGTATCTGTGCAATTTCATGTGAAAAAGGGAGAACGTAGTAAAACTGGCATGTGCCATGATTTGAATTAGTTTGTGAAAGTCTTAAACTGTATATTCTCACACTGTGTAATGCGTTAGGAAATTACATGGGAGACATTTGGATGGTACATAACCCGGAAACATGAGTCGGTGTTAGGGAATCGCTCTCGGCAGTTTAACCATAGATAACTGAGAGCCAACTGTTCGTATAAGTTAATGATATTTAGTGACGTCGTATGATACCAGAGGACAGCATGTTAACCACAGGCGATTAAGTGCACGTTTGTGTTTCTTCTTGTTAATTTCATATTGTTTTATGAAATAAGAAATGTACTTGCTACCTTTTCTTTTTCGATAAGTCTAAAACGTGTTTCTTTTGGGCTTCTTTAGGGAGAATAGCTATATTTAAAATGTCATTCCACCACCAAGAAAACTCTACGAGGACAAGGGTGTTTGCGTTTGATTTACTTGATGCACACCCAGTGCTCAGCATATAGAAGATGCTTATTTGTTGAATGACTCAACCTTTGTACCTCTGCCATCTAGCACAACAGTGGAAATGAGATCCTCAGTGAATGTTTGTTAAATTGAATTGAAAGTTTTGAGCATAAAACCAGAAAAATTTTGGAAGGCCAACAAGCTGACATCAGAACACCAGCGTATATTTGTTAATGGGAGCTCGAGAATTCTCTAAGAGTAGACTTACCGTTGATAAAATGCCCATTTGAATAGCTAACTGGTAGAGTAATATGTGCAGATATAATTTAAAAATTATGTGATCAAGAAGGCAAAAGTTCTGTGGTGGATTGTCTCAGCCCAGGCCAACTGTTTGTTATACTTTAATATCATAATCACTTGTCACCTCTGTAGCCTCTGACACTCCCGATAATGTCCTCATCGGCCCTCTTGTCTGTCTTTGGCTTCTAGGACACTGCCTTTGGCGTCTTTACTTTTCTAGCTGGCTTTTATAGTGTCTGTTCTTAATTCTTATGTCTTATAAGTGAATATCAGTTGATTCTTGAGCAACTTGGGGGAAGGGATTAGGGGTGCTGAAAATCTGACTTCCTCAAAACTTAACTACTAATAGTTAACTTCCGTTGACTGGAAGCCTTACCAGTAACAGTCTGTTAACACATTTTTGTATGTTATATGCATTAAATACTGTATTCTTAACAAGTAAGATAAAGAAATGAAAATGCTCTTAAGAAAATCATAAGGAAGAGAAAATACTTTTATAGTACTGTACGTATGTATTGAGAAAATCCACATGAAAGTGCACCTGCATAGTTCATACTTTTCTTGTTATTTTTTTCGGGTTCCATGGTTTCGACTCTAAAGTGGAGAATCAGTGATGACTCTAAAATCTACATCTTCACCTCTGGCTGGTGCCCCAGTCCTGAGTTTTTGATAATATCCTGAACATCTCCGCGGGTTATTCCCACAACTTAGTAGCCCACCCTGCACCCATGTCATATGTGTCGGCCCTTTCTCCTCCATTCCTCGTACGTATCACAAGCCCCCCGACATTCCGGAAATGTTGACATTAGTCTTCGAAGATTAACATTCACATTTCCTCATAGCCTGTAGGTTTCACCTCGGAAAAGTGTCTACCGTTGGTGCTGCTGCTTCTGTATCTGCTGCCATAAACTCTGGACCACTTATACTCGAATCCTTTCTGGTTTGTTTTTCATATTGACCCAAGTAATCATTCTGCAAAACCAGATTTGGTCAAACGTTTTGCTTACTAACCTATCTCATTCTATCGGCAGCATGTTTCGATGTTCCGCTTTCATTTCTAGCTTCTCTCGTATTCCCTGTGTTCCAACCATCTCAGGCGGCTTAGTACTTACCCCTGTGCTGGCCCGTGTGTCAAGCAGGAGTGCAGGGAGGAATCGGAGCACAGAGGGATGGATTTAGCTCTGTCAGCGGGACCAAGGAGGAATTCACGTTGAGGCTTCAGTTGAATCTTGAAGTGCCGGGCTCACTTTGGCAGCCCTGTTAGCTTCTTTCAATGCTTTCCAGTTCTTTTAATTCCATTCCAGTTCTAGGTCCTGGAGAGAATATTATTGGACCAACGAGTCCATATTTTGGATACAAGCCTCACTGGTCACAGGCTGCTGGATCCCTGTGGATACCCACATTTGCTATAGTCTGCTGGAGTAGAGGACAAGAGCGAAGTAGCATCACATAGTTCAAAAAGAAGCAATTCTCTCCCCAACAAGAGTCATAGGCCAGGCAGTGTGAACTGTGCAGGCCACTGTGATAGCACTGGAGATTGTTTTATAATTAGAAAAAAGACTTGGGGATAAATCTTTTTGGGACATGAGAGCTGTGGAAGAGAGGTATTGCTAGGCTAGTTGGTTGCTTCAGGGGATTTGCTCCTCAGCTTTCCAGGATTTAAATTCAGCCATTGTCTCAGTTCGGATTTTTCTTGGATGCTGCCCAATTGATTGAATAATCGATCTTTAACCCACTGATTTGAAATGCCACCAGTCTCCAAATATAAAATTTCCACGACTGCTTCTGGTTTTAAAATTCTGTACCAGAATAATTAGTGTTAGTTTTGACATCTGATAGGGGAAGTATGCACAAATTTTTTTGCTCTCAAATTTTATTAGCTAATCTTAAAATATTTTCTAGGTTAACTTTGGAATTCATACATCAAGTAGTCATACAAAACAAACAAGTAACAAAGCCCTAGTAGATTTTGATTGGGATTGCATTTGGTTCGTAGGTTAATTTTGAGGGAATTACATTCTTTCTACCCAGGAGCTAGTCTGTCTTTCCATGTATACAAGCCTTTTAGTGTCTGTCAGTATCATTTTATACATACATACATGCATACGTATATAAATGTGTTTAAATAAGGTGTTGTGTACATTAAGTATTTTAAAGTAGTTATTGCTGTTGAGACAAAGATCTTTTCCCTTTTCATTTCTGACTCATTATTACTAGTATATAGGAAAACTGTGTGTTTGTTATTTACCCGATGTCCAGATATCTTAGTGAATTCTCCTGGTTGGGTAGTTTTCAGATGATTCCTTTGGATTTTCTTGTCAGACAGCCAGTTATCTACAAACAATGATGATTTTGTATCTCCTTTTCCAGTATTCATACTCACTTCTTTTTTCTCATTATTACGTTGACTAGACCCTGTACTGTCCAAAAGAAACGCAGTGAGAGCCACACATGTGAGCCATGTAGGTAATTTAAATTTCTAGTAGGCATCGACCGGAAGAAAATGCTGAGATGGTCTAAATTAAATTACTGCAGGCCAGAGGTGGAAGAGAGGCGCAAGAAGGGGTTAATCAGTGAACAGCTCTAGGGCAAAACTAACAAAAGACTGCTCCTCCTCCTGAGTGTGTGTTGGAATTTCAGGTTAACTTCCAGGCGGCTGTTTCTGCATCCTCTAAAGAGGAGACTAGGCCAAGGCTGGCTCCGTGGAACCCCAGGAGCCTCTGCTGCTTGTTTGCTTGTTTACGCAGGAGCCTACAGGACTGCGGGGACAACTAATCCTGATCCTGAGGAGCAAACACTTCCTTTCGGGCTCTGCCGCACCCATCCCAGAACTAGCCCCCCTTCACACCTTCTCCCATCTCCTTGTCTGTGTCTAATGTAAGTTCTTTCAGAAGGGCTTACATCTTTCTTTCTCCCTTCCACTTGATGTTTAAAAACGCTTGCCAGCTCTAGGGGGGCAGGCATGGTCGTCTTGTCCACCTGACCCTGCTGCTGGTGGTTTAGACTTTATGCCCCAGGACCTGGTCTTCTTTCTTTTGCAAACAATGGCCTAATAAACCCTTTTGTCTGTGTAAGAAATGTCCAAACTTGCAGAGAAATCTAATGAGTTTATTTGAGCCAAACTGACATTAATTGCCAGGAAGCAAAATCTCAATGGATTAAGAAAATGCTCCAGAGCATGGCAGTTTTGCAGCTTATTTTATACATTAGAGTCAAATGAGGAGATGTAAAATGACTTACTTGAAATTCATTTGTGGTATATTAAGGGGGGAGGGAGACAGCAAGGTGGGGAAATCTCTGGGATCGGGTGAAAAGTAAAATGGAGGGACACACACTTATACGTTGGTGGGTGCAGGAGAGTTAATAATTCACATTTACATCGCAAAGAGGTGGTATTCAGGCACCACAATAACAGTGGGGTTCCTGTGGTTTCCTGCTCTGCTGCTGGGTTGTGCCCTCAGGGGTCTGGAAAAAGGAATCACGCTGACATTCCAAGAGTAGTGATCCTAGGTGCAAAAAGACCTTCGACAGGCTCACTTAAGGTAAACGTTGACCTTTGTCAAGGAAGCTACAGGCCTAGGACATGACTACCCGCCATGACCTGCTCTTAGTTAGGAATTTTTATGTTCAGACCCTCCCGTGTGGTGGCTTTCCGTCTCTGAGTTTGTAGGGCCTTCCAGGCTGGCCTCTGCTAAGCCTGTCGGGTTGTCTGTGGCCCGTTTCTCATCCCCACTTTTGAGAAAACTTTCAGCTGTGGAAGTTAAAATTTTAGTTTAAAAGCCTATTAAATAAAGTAAAAAGAAACAGATAATCTTAATATACTTTATATATTTCAGTATATCCAAAATATTATTTCAGCATACAATCAATATAGAAATTGTAATTGAGGTGTTTTACATTATGTTTTTCATACTGTGTCTTCGCAGTTCTGCGTAGTTTTTACATGAGAGCACATCTCACTTGGGACCACTATCACGTGTTCAGTAGCTACATGAGGCTAGTGGTTATACTGCTTAAACAGTGTATAGTAGTTATTGTCATCGCTAGCTTCCTTGTCTTGTTCTTGACTTTAATGGAAATTGACTTTGAGTATGATGCTTGCTGTTGGCTTCTGATAAATATGTATGCTTTTATTAAAAGAGTTTCCAGTAAGAAGTTTTTTAAAAAAGTATTTTTTAAAACATAAACTGACATCACATCACACCTTTCCTCCACGCTAAACTATTACAATATAGAGAATGATAATCGTATAGTCCTATGGTATAATACAAACATATGTTTGTGTTTTGTCCCCATTCTTGGAACTGAACTCCCAAAACTCAAGAGACAGTGCTTCATTATTCATAAGAGCTCCTTTTGATCACACCTGAGTTTACCTTAGCGACTTAGGTTAGGGTCCCAGGATAGCCTCAGGGTAGGGCTGGTCACCTAAAAGTTCTGGAGATAGAGGATTCGAACTTTCAGTCCCATCCACCAGCCTTCTGTAAGGCGTGAGGGGGCCAGAAGGTAAGCTCCATAAAAACTCTTGACCTGTAATATTCAGTAAACTTCCAGTTTGATGAACAAGTCCAGGCGTGGGAAGGCGGTGCACCTGGAGAGGGTTTAGAAGCTCCGCTGCATCCCCACTTCCCCCATCCCGACCCTATGCATCGCTTCCGTTTGACTATACCTAAATTGTATCCTTTATAATAAAATGGTAAACATAAAAGGTGTTTCTGACTTCTGTGCGTCATTTTACCAAATTACTGAACCTGAGGTGGGAATTATGGGAATCCTTAGTTTACAGCTGGCAGTGGACTTGCGACTGGCAAGTTGGGAATAATTTTCTAGGACCGAACCCTTAACCTGTGGGATCTAGCTCTTGTAAAATAGATTACAAAACTTAGATCAAGTCTGACTTTAAAGAAAAAAATTGACTTCAAAACCTACTAAAGGAACATATATACATGGTGGAGGACTTCTCAAAGTAATTTCTTAGCAGAGTATGTAGGTCATAAATTTTCTGAGTCCTTGAATGTCTGAAAATTTCCTTATTTACCTGTAACTTTTCAGAAATCTAGCTGGGAGTAGTGTTACTGATCCAAAGTTTGTGTGTCTGATGCTTTGAAAGGCCAAAACTCAGAACTTCAGAGTTTGGAGTAAGGAAAGGTTTATCGATTGAGACGGCACCATCTGAGAGGTGGGAGACCTCATGGTGCCTCAAATCCATCTTAAGAAAGTAGAGTTCAGGCTTCTTTTATGTCAAGGGAAGGGGAGATGGGAGAGCCAAGAGGTGATAGACAATGGTAGACATCTGGGTGCCAGCAGGGGATGAGAAAGATTGTGCTTAGTCTGTTGACTCTAGTTGATGTGAGTCTGGTCACCAGGTTCTTGCAAATCTTTGATAAACAATACATACTTTCCCCCATCTCTGTGAGGTGCTTTCTGGTAAAAGGCTGTTTTTTTTTTTTGTAAAACTCAAGCTGTGAGCACAGTTTCTGTAATGATTAGCATGTCTGCATTCAACAAATGATTAACCTAGAGGTTGTGGGAGCAAGTAGGCTGAACAAGGTGGGGGTCTGAAAAACGGCGCATATCACTGTGTTAGAATAGAATTCTAGATTGAAATGTATTTCCCTCAAATCTTTAAAGGCATTATAACCTCCTGGCTCCCCGTATTACCCAGACAACTGATGCTAGTGTGATTCAAGAAAGGTGACTGTACATCCTGGTTTTTCTGGAGCACTGTTAAACTATGTCTTATCACACCTGTTCTGAAAAAGTATCCTTATTTGTTGATCACCTATAGAGTCGCTTTAGTTACAGGTGACCTTGTTTTTGGTTTTTGGAAGTTTTTGTGATATTCTTATATTTGCTGGTCTGAGAATTCACAGTGCTGTGTCTCAAGGTCAGTTATTTTTTCCCTCATTCATTTCTCAGCACTGAGCAGACCCCTTTAATCCGAAGTCCATCAGCTCTGGGATATTTTATTGCTCGATAATTTCTGCCTTTTTGTTCTCTTTTTCTTTCTTTGTAGAACTTTGAGTGGAACTTGGTCTTTTGAATTAATTTGAAACTTTATTGAAAGAATATTTTTCAACTCCTGTTCTCTACTTTGCTTTTCCTTTCCTTTCTGGGGAAAAATTCTCAACCTCATTTTCTAATGCATCTATTGAATTTTTAATTTTAAGTGCTATATATTTCCAAGGACTTTTTCTTATGTTTCATTCTTCTGTATAGCATCCTGTCCTTGTTCCATCAATGTAATCGCCTTTCTTACATCTTGAGCATCTTAATTAATGTACGTATTTAAAGTGTTGGCTCTATGTCCCACATTGTCTATTTCCATTGAGTACGCCCACCCCCACTTTTGGTTTTATTTCTGTCTTCTGTTATGATAGGTTTGTCTCAATATCTGCTGATCCAGAACTTTATCTTCTGTCTGGATTTCTGGTTCTGACATATCTTCTCGTTTCTAGTTTCTTTTTCCATTAATAAATTTTCAACTTCATCAGCAGATTTAACAGTGTGAAACAGAGATCTGCTTATGCCATTCTCTTGCGTAAAAAGCCTGGATGGTTCTTCAGAGACCTGGATCAATGTCTGAACCACTTAGCACGTAGCGTGCCATACAGCACAGTGGCAGTGAGGTGTACTGCATTTGTTTCTTAGAGCTGCCATGATGCCACCACTTGGGTGGCTTAAAACAACAGAAATTTATTCTCTTAGAGTTAATAAAGCCGAAATTCAAGTCAACGTTAATGGGCTGAAGTCAAGGTGTTGGCAGGGCCACATTTCATCCAGAGACGCTAGAGAAGAATCTGTCCTGGCCTCTTCAGCCTCTGTGACTGCTGCATTGGTGGCCAGACTCCAGTCTGCGGGGCCAGCATCTTCTGATCTCCCTGCTCCGTCTCCCTGTTCACATCCATCTCCCTCTGCCTGTCTCCTATACAGACACTTGCGATGGCATTTAGGGCCCACCGGATAATCCCAGATTGCCACCTCATCTCACAATACCTAAATTTAATCACACCCTTTCCCGAATAAGGTGACACGGATTCCATGGATTGTGACCTGATAGATTTGGGGTCATTTATCAGCCTCCTATTAGTAGCTTAAAGTGTCCTTTCTCGAGTACCTCTGTGCTTTTGCAAATACTGTTATAACTGCCTGCAGTTTCCTCTCTTTATCTCCTTGGCAAAACATACGTGGATCCACTTAACTCATAGTCAGTGCTATTTGGCCTCCTGGTCCCCCTCCTATACCGAGGACTGTGGTTGCCTGTCATTTTTCTCAGTACGGTTGGCGTGCTTCTCCGGTGGCTTTTGACATGTCAGAGTGATTTGCCTGTCTCTACCACTGGCATAGGAACTTTTCTAGTACTGTGGTCTCATTCCCAGAATGAGAATCGTTAGATTTGGAGCCTAGTAGGCATTTAGCAAATGTTCGTTAAGGATATGTAGTATTTATTAAGGATCAGTTAAATACCAGGATGTGCCATTTAACAAAACGAAACAGGGTGAAGTAAGTGTGGACGGGTACCAAAGTTTCTCCAGGGCAAATTTCTCAGAAGGGATTTGCCAGGTCATAGGAACTTACATTTCCAGCCTTTGTGAGAGACTGCCAAATTGCTCTCCAAAGTGGCTGCCCTTGCCCAGTAATGCCAAGTGCTGTCTTGTTTCCTGTGTCCTTGCCAATACTTGTGATTTTTTTTTTCATTAAAAAAGGCTGATGGGGAAAATGATATTGTTTTAATTTGCAGTTCTTTGGTAACTAGTGAAGTTGACCATTTTTCATAGTTAATTGACAATTGGATTTTTGTTTCGACAATTGGATTTTCATGTGAATGTACATAGCCAATTTTTTTCTACTTATAAACATTCTACAAATATGGATATTGATGGTTTACATATGTTTTTGTCTTAATTTACATACTTACATATTTACTGACAAGTAAATTTATAAGATCTCCCTTCCCCCCATGGACGGATCATGGATAAATAAATAAATGACCTTGTCTAGAGTCACACCTACTAAGAGACATAGCAGGGATTTTTGACCCAGCTATATCTGGTTTTAAGGCTTGTCCTTCCTTTTAAAAGTTTAAAAAGTATATCTGGCTGCCTTCCAGGGAATGAGGAAATTAATAACGAGGCAGCGATAGTGCTGAATTTTGATTTAAAATACTTAACTATTAGCGCTGCTAACTAGCTCTGTGAGTTTAGGCTGATGTTAATATTTTTTTTTAAATGACTGTGATGACAGCTAACTGTCTGCTTCACAAGTGATTAAGAATTGAAATAATGTATAAAAGCATCATACACACATGGAATAGTATTTATAAGTATTAATAATTTTTCTTGACCACCATCATCATCATCTTGACCATCATCATTATCATCGTAACAAGTGAATAAACAATATACTTAAAAAAGTTTCGAACGCACTTTTTAAGAAAAAATGGACTTTTTTAGAGCAGTTTCAGGTTCACAACAAAATTGAGCAGCGGTGCAGAGCCGTCCCACATACCCCCAGCCCGCACACCGCACGGCCCCTCCTCTATCAGCATCCTGCCCCAGCGTGGCGCGTTCATCACAACCGATGAATCGATACTCCGTTGAGCCTAGAGCGATGTGTCTGTCACTTAGAGAGTCCTCAGTTTACATCAGGGCTCCCTCTTGAAATTTTCCATTCTGTGGGTTTTGACAAATGCAATGCCGTGTATCGGCTGTTATTGCATCATGCAGAGTAGTTCCGCTGCTTCGTAAATCCTCTGTGCTTTGCCTCTGCGTCTCCCGCCTTCCTCCTAACCCTTTGCAACCTTTTGCTGTCTCAGTACTGTCTCAGGAGCTTTGCCTTTCCCAGCATGTCATATAGTTGGGATCATACAGTATGTAGCCTTTTCAGATTGACGTCTTTTACTTAGTAATATGCTTTTGAGTTTCCTCCATGTCTTTTTATGGCTTGATAACTCATGTCTTTTTAGCAGTGAATACTATTCCATTGTCTGGATGTACATTCACCTGCTGAAGGACATCCTGGTTACTCTTATGTTTTGGCAAATATGAATTAAGCCTCTGTAAATATTCGTGTACTTTTTTTTTTTTTCTGTAGACATAGATTTTCATCTCATTCGAGTAAATATCAAGGAGCTCGATTGCTGGATCATTATGGCAAGGATATGTTTAGTTTGTAAGAAACTGCCTCACTGTCTTCCAAAGTGGGAGTACCATTTGCATTCCTAGCGACAATCCGTGAAACTTCCCTGTTGCTCTTCTTGCCAGCATTTGGTGATGTTAGTGTTTTGGATTTTGGCCATTATGATAGGTGCGTATTGGTACACAATATGCTTTTTTTGGGGTGAAAGATTACATAATAAAATGTCATTTGCCAGTGTGGCAGGCCGAAATGCTGGTGGTCTCTTGTGAGTTTCTTTTGTCATCGGGTGTGGAAACAGGCGCATATCTTGAAGGCGCTAGCACCTCCTACCATCGCCAGCTGGTAAAGCGTTTATTCTTTTTTAATTACCAGATATTTCTGTTATTAAGTATAACATGTAGTAAGTTAAAGTGTGCCTAAACTGTTGAAGAAAAAACATTCTTCGCATTTCGCGATTGTGAAATGATGAAAGCTATGAGGAGATAGCTTTCGGAGTAATTTTAATTCCATCAAAGCCACTGGAACATTAAGCCATGTTATTCAGCAGTGTTATTTACCTTGCTGTCCTCAGTTCGAATTTCATTAAGCATCTGTGAAAGAGTTTCCACTCAGTAGCCTCTTTATTTTGCAAAGTTTAGCACTAATTAGACTGGTTTTACTGGTTCAACATGTGGTGGTCATTTTAAATTTGTGTGAGTGTTACTTTAAATTTCTAACCGGCCATTTTAACAGAAGCAGGTTCATGGCAGCAGTGGTGGGGTGAGGGTTGGGGACAGCAAAGGGCATTTTGTTACCTGTAGCAAATTCCGCATGTTAATTACAGTTGTCCTGGGGGTAAATGTAACACAGTCCCATTTTTTCCTTACTGTGGCTTCTAAAATGAATTAGAGCTTATGAAATTTTGGGGCAAGAATTTAAGGATCAAATGACCTGAAAGATTTTAGCCATCTGAGAAGTGAAAGTAAAATTTGATAAAACTATTATAAGGTATAGTCTATATTAGTAAAGTGCTTTGAGAATATAAAAGCAATAAGTGTAATTTTATTTATTTTTATCTGTTGGAATCATAATTGTTGACATTTATCTGTTGTTTCAGAACATATTTCAAAATCTTTTCCCACATCAGTTGAATTTATTAATCCCTACATTTTCTACTGATTTTAATAAGAAGTTACACAAGTAGTATGTTTATTATTAAAATCTATAAACCACATCTGAGTGTGTAAGTAAAAGGAAAACTTCCTTATCCTCTGATTCTTTTGCTCGGGATTATTCCTCACCAATTTGGAGCGGGTCTTCCCAGACCTTTCATGTGCATATCTAAGATCACTACCTTCAAATGAAGCAGGTGCCGTGGAAAAAGAAATATATCTTGCCCATTAGTGTGCCTTCACTTTATTTTAGACATTTATTTTCCTACATCTTTTTTTTTTAAATTTAGTTTTCAATCATAGTTGACATGTGATATTATGTTAGTTTCAGGTGTACAACATAGTGATTAGACATTTATATACCCTACTAAGTGACCAAAGTAAGTCTAATACCCATCTGGCACTAAACATAATTGTTACAATACTGTTAACTATATTTTCTGTGCTATGCTTCACATCCCCATGACTGTTGAGAACTTTGTATCTTAAACACTATAATAAAGCTATGATAATGGGACTAAATTTATTCAGACACAACTCTATTTGTTAATGTCCTCTTTCGAATTCTACAGGTCCTTACCAATTTGGAGTGGGTCCTCCCCATGACTGTTGAAAACTTTGTATCTTAAGCCTCCAACATAGTTAAAAACAATCACTATTCTGCCATTTTAATCTCCTTTTAGATTTTAATAATTTTTTAAATTTTAATTACAGTTGGCATATGGTAATAGTTGAAGGTGTACAACATAGTGATTAGACATTTATATAACTTACATTCCTACAGCTTCTTGAGCGATAGATATATTTGGCTTCGAAGTGACTAAGTAAATTTGTTGGAACACAATACTTTCTCTACAGATTTCTTTTGGTGATTAGTGGGTTATGGAAACTCCAAAGTTTGCATTTCTAGCTAAAAATGTGTCACCAGAGTTTAGATTTACAGTGAAATTGGTATCACAAATAAAATATACTGCATATTAAACAATAGGTATGACATTTGTATACATGACTGCAATTAGTATTACTTTCTAGAGGGTGAGCTAGATTGGGGTAGAGAGGTGATTTTGGTTAGTACATCTGCTTAGGGGGAATAAAGTGCTATGGGAAAGTGACAAAGGTAACCGACTCATAATTTTGCCTAGACTTGAGCACGTACCCAAAAGGAAAGGACATTTGTCATTTTATTTAAGTTTAATATATTATGAAATAAAAGGAATTTCAAGGACTATTTGGGGAACTCAGTGTCTTGAATTCCAAAATGTTGAACCTCGTTTCGCATATGAGAACTGCCCATATTCAGCTGCCTTGTCGCTTAAGAAATGGAGTAAAAATTGAAAAGATTCATATGTGTATGTGTTCTTTGTGCAATTGTTGGTTTGAAGCATTTAAAACTCCTTAAAAAATCTGGAGGAACAGATTTTCAGTACAGTTTTGTTACAGATTCACAGCAAGTTCAGTACTCTTCTTTTTTCTTTTTCTTTTTCTTTTTGTTTTTAGGAGCAACAGAATAGCTTTATTAGAAGGGAGAATAAAGAGACAGTACACTTGCAGATGTGGAAGTGGGCTGAGCAAGAGAAGTATAGCTCAAAGGCCTTATTTTTTCTTCATGTTCAATTTTATTGATTAAAAAAGTTATTCTGTCCCTGATCTTAGTAATTCATATTTAAATTTTATAAAGTAGACACATTTTGATGGCTTTAGGTCTTAATCACTGATCTTGATGATCCAGTGCTCCACATTCATAATGGTAGCAGAAAGCATTATCTATGCAGATAGCCTTGTAGTAAAGAGAAATTATCCGTAATGTTTTCATTCGGATGTGAAAATGATCTGTATTAGAAGTTTGTAAGCCAGGCTTGCTTGGCTTAACAGTCAAATGTCTCTTGGGCCAAATATTTCTCATAGCTCTTGAAGGTGGATTTCTTATTTTTGGTGGCTTCTATTTTTAAAACGCAGTCTAGTTTTTGAACAGTTATGGAAAAGCTGCAGAGGCCAGAAAACTGAGCACACTGGAAGAGAGAAGAGGGAAGACAACCCTTTATCTTAGTAGTTTTGATTTTGAAACCTGTTAAGAAAAGCTTTATTCATGGTAAAATAATTGAGAATTTATGGGAAGAAGAAAATGCTTTATGTAAAGAATCAAAAAAGAAAACACGAAATGAATTATCAATAGAGTACAATACAATAAAAGACTAAGTATTGGCTAAAGGAAGTGTAATCGCACGTTTAAACCTTATCCGTTTATGTAACATTTAGATAGTACAAATAATGTTGATATGTTAGTTGTGACGCAGGAATTTATCTTGTAGTTATATACTTTTTTACAGTATACTTATATATGTATTTGCTTTTTCTTAAGTTTGTTTTTAACTGATATACCAAAATATAGAATAGGGCTTTTGGGGCAAGGTGGGCCAGTGGAGGAAAAGATAAGGAAACATCTAAGGACTCCTACTGAACAGTTTATAAACCCTTGAAATTGAAAGAAAAGGTATAGGCTTAGATTGACTAGTCTTAGATAGACTCGAATGCCAAATTATCTTAAGCTATTGTAACTCTTATAAATAAGCTAAGCATTTTAAAATTATCTTGGAAATCTTAATTTAAACATTTTAATCTCTTTGTATCCTCAAGGGCTAAATTTACCTGAAGAACTATCTTTTCTCAAACATGCAGACTTCACTTTGCTGTCAATAAAATGTTTACTTTTGCTGTTTTTTACTGTTGTTTATTGTTACTGCCCCCCCCACACACACACTATTTTGTATGTTTGGAACAATTATATTTAGCCTTTAGCCTTTGAATTTTCTTTAATTTTATTTTAATTTTACTCTGGGAAAAGAAATAGGTAAATTTGAAAGTATGATTGTTAATCCAACTGAAACAACCTACACTTAAAAATTAGGCCATCTGCTCACTCTCCTAGGTATAGGTTCATATCATACTAAATATAGTGCTTAGCTGGACTCAGTTACAATTGTTAAGACCCTCAAGTACTATTTAGCCAGGCCGATGTCATCCGATAGTCCACGTTCTCCTGAAATATTTATATGGTTGGCTCTCGTTAACCATTTCGTAGGGATAGTTGGAATAAATAGAAATAGTACTACAGGGGTAAGTAGGCTATTCATCAGTGTTTTAATACAGTCGAGGTATTCAGTTCTTGGCTAGTCAGTACATACTGATAAATATGTCAGATAATTGCACCAAGTAGAGCTCCTGCCCTACTATTAAGATAATGCATGGTGACTGATCATGCCATTCCCCCGTTTACCTTCAGTGACTTGATTGTGAACAAAATTCTAATATAAAAAAGCTCTGCTTCCTTATAGGGAATTCCCTGTCACTTCTTTTGGATGTAATAATAGGAAGAGGAGGGTATGTGGCTTGGGAAGCTAAGTAGAAAGCAGAGTAGGATTAGGTTTTCCCATAGATGAGGAAGTTGAGGCACAATGACTCAGAACTGTGATCTGGGTGTTGGTGTGTGTGTATAGGAGCGGGGGTCATCTGGGTAGGGGGGATAGTTGGAGATATACCACATCATAGCGAGGTAGATAAATGGACTACAGAGCCACCCCAACTGCTCCCCCAGGTGTTTCCAGGTCCTGTCATGGGGTTAAGGGTGGACCTGAGACTGTAAAAACCTCGAGAGTTAGGAAGCTGTTGAGGGCCATCTTTTTGAGATATATGGAAGCCATGTAAGCTGAATCAGCATAACAACTGGTCCTGAGTTATATTCCACACATATTCTCTACCTTTGTGACTAGAGTGGGATCTAGAAATTAGGGTTCAACATTTCTGTCATAAAATCTGAGAAATTTACATTTTAGCATAAAGTACTGGCTGTGAGAAAAAATATTCCTACTATATACATTTTCTTAAATAAATTTGTAATCATCTAACTGAAGCTTATTGGGAGAAATCCCGCTAACTGGTTAGCTAGGGATGCTAAGTGGATTTGAGATTTGAGTACTTATTGTAAGGCAAGCATTGCATCCTTTACATACATTCACTGTTTAAGCCACTTAATCTTATGATACAAATATTCTCCACATTTTACAGATAAGGAAACCGAGGCTTAGGGAGGTAATTTGCCTAAGGTGCCATTTAGTAGATATTAGAGCAAAATGTCACACCCAATCTGTTTGGCTCTGGAGCCTGAGCTCTCAGTAAGAGTATAGTTAGAATTGACTTCAGTAAATATCTTCAGATGGAATCAGCAAGATAGAAGAAATAATCAAGATTAAAGAAAAACATTGGTATACATAGTTTTGTATAAACAACAAAATTTTAAGTACTGTTAAAACTTACACTGTATTTTGTAGTTTATGTAGTGTTTTCAGCTCCTTGTTTGTTCCTAAAGGGAGTTTTGTGAGGTATTTATTGCTGTCGCCCCAGTTTTACAGTGAACCTGAAGCTCGGTCTGTTAAGGGACTTGTCTCATGTTACACAGTGAGTGAGTGGGGGTGGGGTATAACATCAAACCCAGAGCTTATTGCTGTAGTTCTAAAAGGAGCAAGTTGATTTGAACATTTTTTATATGTGGTTAAACCAGTGTTACAAGTTTTATACGATCCACCGGTACCCTCAGTGGATCGTATAAAACATGTAAATAAAACAAGTACCAGCGAGCTTTGAAACTTGACGTGAAACAGAACTTCGTACCCATAACAGCTATATTAATAAACTAGCACTTATGATGCCTTTGCATTTTTCCAAGGTCCTTTATATCTACCATATTCCATTTTATCCTCACTGTAAATGTGTGTATTAGATAAATGATGACAGATATGGGGAAATGAGGTACAGGAACGCTATTTCAAAGAACAAGGTCAAACTTTACCAGTGTCGGGGCTCAGGCTACAACGTGTTTGCTTTCTCCGTGAAGTGATTGACTGTAGGGTTACCAGCTTGTTCCTGTTTGCCTGGAACCTTCCTGGCTTTTGTGCTGAAAGTTCTGGGTCCTGGGAAACCCCTCAGTCGCAGGCAAGGCGGAGTGGTTGGTCATCCTGGTAACTTACCGCACTTTGTGATCAGCTGGCAGTGGGAGTAGGGCCGCCATATAAAATGCGAGGCGCTCAGTTAAATCTGAATTCCAGATAAACTTTACGTTTAACCATGTGTCCCAAATATTGTATGGGCCTTATGTACTTTACAATCGGTTCCCTGTTTATCTGACAGTTGGATTTAACTGGGCATCTTGTATTTTTATTTGCTAAATCTGGCAACCCTAAGTAAGTAAGAGCGGAGGGACGTTCTGTTGTGTAAAGGACGACTTAGCTGCTTTATTTTTTTTGTGGCCCTTAGTCTTCACACATTCTTCTACTAAGGAAGTTCCATCTGGCAGTTTCCTCTTCTGGGGCACCTGACTCTTGTTCTTTCAGCTCTTTGGACACAAATAGATGTAAGAGGTCAGGATGAATATATGAAACCAGATTTTGCCTAGTGCATTAAAACGTGTGTGTGTGTGTGTGTGTGTGTGTGTTGCTTTGAAGCAGTTAGTTCTCTGCTTATCAGAAAACTTAACCCAGTTCTGAGCCCGTTCTGTCTTTGTTGGATCAGTGTGTCAAAGACCAACACATTCTCACAGGCCTCCCGTACTGTCTTTAGACTGTATGTTAAGAAGTATTTTTTCCTGTAGTTAAGAATAGTACATGGACATAATTCAAAATGAAAAGGAAGTAAAGGCTTCACTCGCCTCTTCTTGCATCCATTATTCATTTGCCCACCATGGAGACCATCCGATCCGATTGGAAAATGTTAGAATTTTTGAAATGAACCTTAGAAATCTTCTCATTGAGTGTTTTTTGACCTTTTTTTTTTTTTTTTTTTTTTTTTTGAAGCAGAGGAACTCATTTCCTACCCTTCTCCCTTCCCTCCTCCCGAAAAAAGGTGTGTGCCAGCGGAAAGTACCTTTTTTGGAAGACAGAAATGGGTTCTTCTGTCAGTGCTCCTAAATTGATCTGGGAGTCCTAAGCATCAATAGAATATAGCCTTAAATAGATCTAGTTGAATTCCATCAACATTAATGGTGAGCGAATGAAGATTTAGTGACTTGGACAGGGTCTCGCAGTAATTCGTGGGAGAGCCGAGACTGGGGTCTGCGGGCATGGATGCTTCTGTATGTATGCCTTACAACCCCGCTTCTGTGTCAAGCTGAAGAAGACATAAATTCTCTTGTCTAATTTGTTTCCTCTTCGAATTTACACCGAGACACCTACCATTTTTGTTTTAAGAACATCTGATTTGGACTTTATCTAGAAAAGGAAAATGGAATAAACCTAGATTTAAAAACAATGTATCTTGATCAGGATGAGGGAAGTCTGGGGATGGTATTTGTGGTTCAAGGAGAATACCCAAGAGTCCTGCTGTTTATTCAACTATTATAATAAAAGGACTAAAGAAATTTTAAAATTTCGGTAGATAACTGAAGATTTTGTAAATTTAGTTGACTCTGTTCAGCTGCTTTTTAGTTTTTAATTTAAATATCTTCAAGGCAAAGACTTGAGTGGTTTTCCTCAGTTACTTTCTTTCCCTCTTTTTCTTCCTCCCAATATATGTCTTTAGGTCCAAAATTTCATTTTCTGAGATTAGAATAAATACATGC
This sequence comes from Rousettus aegyptiacus, assembly GCF_014176215.1. Taxonomy (NCBI): domain Eukaryota; kingdom Metazoa; phylum Chordata; class Mammalia; order Chiroptera; family Pteropodidae; genus Rousettus; species Rousettus aegyptiacus. The sequence goes on along the minus strand of NW_023416295.1, from coordinate 11,251,448 downwards.
TTGATAGTTAAAAGACGGCCAAACTTTTATTTTCTTAACAGATTTTCTAGCTGTGAATTGAAAGTTCATCTAATCCAGATGGTAGTATGACTCAATCTTTATTAGTCTTTAATGGACTTTCTGGTCCAGAGTTTCTTGACCCCTTTATTTGTTATATTAAGGAAGTACTTACGTGGGCTAACGATCTTGATTTTTCCAGCTGTGCAGTCTCATATTTATAGAGAGGTAGGAGCTGTGGAGCCAGAGTCAAAACCTTTAGCATTGTTAAAAGTTGTGTTAATAATTAGGATTTTAGAAAGGAAAAATCCTTTGTCTTTCCTTCAGTAAAGAGAGAGTGAGAACTGCTGTATTATGCAGTACTGAATTCTTATTGAACTTAGGCAAGTAACTGTATTGCCGTGCAAGTAAGAATACTCACTGAAAGTTTCCAAATTTTGGAGGAATCGAGTAGGAAGAAAAAAAATAAGTGTTTTAATTCTGCATACAAAGATCATATACCAGGTTGCTCTAGGCCATAGGTAGCCTAACAGAAAAGATTTCCTTATATCTGGAAAATAAAAGGTTATAGAACCAGTACTATTTCAGATAAAAAGTCATAAAAATTATAACCATCCTCATAAATTCATTCAGTCCCATGCTATTAATCCTTATTGGTCTTAATCTATTTGTTAGTAGTTTTATGAATGCAAATCCTCACTCAGTTCAAAGGTATAATCTGAAAGTTTATCAGAAAAGCCTGTATTTTCAAGTGTCATAGCTTCACGAGTCTCTCTGAAGCTGAAACATTTACAAGAGGTTTGAGTAATACGATTACTGTAAGTGACAAAGACTTAAAATGACATATGGTTAAAGATCTCTGGTTCCACTGTAGTTTACAGAGAAAGTTGCTTTTCTCTGCAACACATATTTTCAAGTAACAACTAGAATTACAAATGAAAACTTTATATTAAGATGTTGTAGGCTCTTATAAATTTTATATAACTTTTAGAACATTTATTTTAACAATATGTGCATACAAATACAACATTATTATATGTGAGTAGTTCCCATGTAATTTTTACAAATCAAACAGGCCTAATTAGTTTTATTTTTCCATTTTATAAAAAGAGAGATGTCCTTTAAATTCTTTGGGGGATCATTCTGAAAAATCTCAACATTATTTTTAGATTTGGAAAAAGAGCTTAATTTTGAATTTTTGAGAGATTTGTCAAACATGGCAGAAGTTTAAAATACTTATTTTTGTAAACCCAGATAAAAGTATTATATTTAATTCCGATAATTCTAAAGATGAGCCTATTTTAACCAAATCGAACTCAAACCAGCTTAAATAGCATGCATTTTCGCAGATCACGTGAGCCTGAAAAACATTTGGGTTCATTTCTATTATATTTTTGAGAATTTTTTATATAGCAATAAATTCCTTTAAGCCAAATAAACAGCTCTTTACCATCCCATTCAAATACTGTTGGGGAGGTATACATACATAGACAATCGCAACCAGAGACCTGATAGTTTTGTTTAAAATTTCAGCCTGAGACAGGTACAACACTTGAAATAAGTTATGTTTATTCTTTCAGATGGCTAAGGCTTTTTCTTGTTAATATTTGTGGAGAAGACAATTAAGATTTGTATTTGTCCTTGGCAAGGAGCCTTGGAGCTAGAGCCTCAGTTGGTGCTTTTTCAAAAAAGAAAGAAAGAAAAAAAAAACTTCTTTATTTTTTTTTTTCCTTCAGTCTGAGGAATTGAGCGTGGTAAATATAGGTGGCCTTTGCTTCTATGGTTGCTTTTCTGGTTTCACAAAGATTTTAGGATAAGGACAGTTGTTCTCAGTTTCCTAAAGAATTGGATTTCACTTAAATGACATCATAGGTTGATCTACCTGTCCAGCTACATCTTCCTAATTGGCTTCTTTTCCTCTGGATAGGTTGCATTTTAGCTTGGGGCGGGGGACGGGGCGGTGGGGGGAGGGGTGGGGAGGGGGGTGGTTAAAACAAATTTCAATCAGGTTCTGAATTTTAGCTTCTGATTTTGCCACATTTCTGATAAAAAAAAAAAAAGGTATTAAATCCTTTCAAATATCTCGTCGGGCTTTAGGCAGGAAAAACTCAGGTGGCCGGAGTTTCTTATAGGATACCTTCAGAACTGTTTTTATCTAAAAGTCCAGTTGTTGTTTAGAATCTTCTGCATGTCAATCAAATAATGCATCCTGTCATCCCTGAGAGAGGTTCGGAATTCTCTCTTTAAGGGAGGGCTCTTGAGGAGGACTTAAAACAAAGTTTTTCCTAATGGCCATTAGAGTTTTAAATAATTTTGGCTAAATTGGTCCATTCTTTAAAAGGCGTAAGAGGAGGGACTAAATGTTTGTATATAAAACTAGCAGGAGTTCCTAAGGAACATTTTGGGAGCTTTAGAGGGTGATGATCCCAGGGTAAAGATAATTCCCCTGAAAGCCATCAGATTGGACAAAAAGAAAAGTTAAGACCATCTTTAATTGTTCAATTTCTTAGGGGTATCTAAATACCAGTTGAAAAATGCCTCCAGTTCAGCTTGCTTTACATTTCTAAGATTCTCTAACTGTGCATGTAAATATACTAATTTCAGTATGGTAAGAAGTCCCCAGACTAGCTGCTGTAATTCCAGATTGTCCTTCTGGGTACAATCAGAAGTCCATTGAGACCAATATTTAGCAGTGGATGGTCGTAAATCCAGTTGGCATTCCAGAATGGGGTTGTCTGTCCTTCCATAACAGACTTAGATGGAGGGGTCCCCATTACAAAAGCTGGTATCAGAGGACCAAGCATAAAAGCTCTGAGCCTCAACTGAAGGAGGGAGGTTCGGAGCTGGGAGAACTCACACCGCTGGAGCCCCGCAGTCCACGGGGAGTCGCCAGAGCATGACGGGCTCCAGCAGCTGCCTTGCTTGGATCCAGCAGTGGCACTGGACTGAAGCCCCAGAACGCTCTGGCACTGCATCGTCAAAGGAATTCAAATAGAGTCTGGAGGCTTTGGCTGGAAATAAAAGATAAAGATTTATTCAAGGGTCTCAATGTTTGTAAACCGGAAATGAAACTAGGCAAAACCCAGAAGCATTCCCAAGAAGAAAGAAGAGAGTTCTTATAGTAAAAAGTACATTATTGAAAACGAACCAGTCCTGCGTTCTCAGCTCTAGGATTGGTCTCAGATGGTTACCAGTCAGATGTCAGGTGATCTGGAAGAAGGTGCCGGGGGGTCAGTGTCAGGTCGCATCCACTGGCCCGGGTGATGGATGCGGGGTGGATGTCAGGTGGGTTAGGTATGCGAGTCCTTTGGGGGAAATCAGAGGGTTGTCTGGGAGTCTAGTGTATGTGTGTCCAGGATGGAAAGTTCAGAAAGTTCTCAGGCTGGTTAGAATAAGCACAGTCTTTCCGTGCTTCAGCCTTCATGATGATGATAATTTTAGCAGCTTGGTTAAATGGCACCATCTTATTAATTCCCTGTCTTCACTCTTTCTTCATGTCTTTGCTAAATTATTTATCATTGTATAAATAATGATGAGTCATTTTCTTTTATTGTTAAACTTGACTCATCTTGTTATTTTAATTAGCGGTTCTGAGAGTAAAGGTGGAAGTTATATTCTTCATGGTGGAAAATTCATGTGCTTTAAATCATAGCTGCATTTAAATATTTAGAAATAACTGCTTAAAAACTTGCCCATGCCTTTTTATATCGTCAGACATCAAGCCCTGTATACCTGTACATATACTTTTAAAGATATACATATAAAGAATTCGCAAGGTGCGTGAAAGTCTCTCCAGGTCAGTTGCTTGTACGTATAACTTACTGGCTGCATAATCGTCCATACTGTGGATGTATAAGGTCCTCAGGGCTTTCTTTGATTGATTTAGCTTGTTTTAAGTTTTCAGTTGTTAAAAGAAAATTTTCCACAATTTACCGATCTAGTAGGATTTTTTTCAGCGATTTGTGAATCAGTCAAGCAAGATAGAAAGGAGCTCCAAAGAGAGCTGTACAAGGCAAGGGAATTTTGTAGATCCAAGGCAGTTATCCTGGACGTTTGCTAATTGGTCACTGCAGGGTTACTGTCCTTACAGGGAATCAGGGGAACATGGGAACTGGGTCAGGTAACTTGTGCTGAGCAGGCACGAGCCGATTGGTTGACTTAGGCCTTCCTTTTCCCGGCTAGCCAGCATAGAAGCTGAGCATTGTTTTGGTTTGCTGACGTGAGTTTAGCAGGAGCAAGACTCTTATCTTGTGCCTAATCTGGTTACTTTAACAGTTTTTTTTACCTCTGAAACGATACTGCCATGTCCTTCAAGTTTTGCCTTCAGACTGTACTGCTTTTACTGTTCCTTCTTGTTATAGTTATGTCCCCTGTTCCTTAAGTATTTGAACACCAGGCTTCCTGTGACTCTGCTAGTACCCTGTCATGATTCTTACTGGTTTCACTACCTTTCCAGTACTGTTGGCCTTGAGTCCCTTATCCTGCTGCTGAAATGATCTCATTCTCTGGTCTGCCCTTGCCACCCCTTCCTCCATGACTATGATCTGGACCCCGCGTGAACAGCAGCTCCACATCCTCCGCCACCCCGGTTCCCAGCACGCCACGCAAACCGTCACCTTCAGCGTTCCAGTTTCTCCCTTTTCGCACCTCAGCTGTAGCACTTCTGTGACCCGACCCAGGACCTGATCTGTCCGCACATACCTGTTCCCTCCTCATTCCTGCCTCAGCTTGAAATTCCCTGATGAGTCATTATAACCATTCCCTTGGAGATAGTGCCCTGGCTCCCCGTACCCCCCGCGCCCTTTTGTCTGCTCGTTGCCTGGTAAAGCCCATCGTGGCTGGAGCAGCGCTCGGCCTGATCCACGTTTGTGCCTCGCCAGCTGAGCTGTGGCCGTGCAGCGGACTGCCGGCTTGGTCGGTCTGCCAGGTGATCCCGCTCTGTCTCCCAGATGACCGTTTCATACTTTCTTTCTCCTTAATTTTCTAATACCATCCTTCTGCCCTCTCAGCCAGTGATTTAGCTTCCTATTAATTATTCTGAGACTATAGAAGCATCTCGAAGGGGATCTTCCACTAGCTCCCGTTACCACTTCTCCCCACCCACATGCATCTGTGTCCCTGTTCCCGTCGAAGGCCACCTTCTCCCCCTCTCCTTCCCAAGCCTGTGACTCATCTGCACAATGCTTTTCTTTCCTCCGCTGGGTAACAGGCATCAGTATGCAGACAAGCGGCACTATCCCTTACCTTTAATACAAAAGAACCTGCTTTGTCCTGTCCTGTCCTGTCCTGTCACCCATTTCTCTGTTTGTCTTTAGAGCTCTCTTCCTAGTTTTTCTTGAACCCTCTCCATTTGGGCTTTGATCCTTACCACAGCTCTTTTCAAGGTCGGTAGTGACCTTCACATGGTCAAATCTAATATCTAATTCTCAGTCATCTTTTTTTTGGATTTTTTTTATTGTAGTAAAATATAAATAACAATTTACCATTGTAACCATCCTTAAGTGTACAGTTGATTGACATTCAGTGTCTTCACATTGTCGTATAGCCATCATCATCATTCATCTCTAGAACTTTCCTATCATTCCAGACTCTACCCAGTGAACATAATGCTCCATTTCCACCTTCCCCCTCGCCCCTACCAACCACCATTGTACTCTCTATCTTTATGAATTTGCTTATTTTAAGTGTCTTATACAAGTGGAATTGTACAATATTTGTTCTTTTGTATCCGCCTTATTTTACTTAATACAGTATATTTTCAAGGTTCATACATGTTGTAGCATGTATCGAAACTTCATTCCTTTTTAGGGTTGAATAATATTTCATTGTGTGTCTACACCACATTTTGTTTATTCACCTGCCAATTCACCTGGATTGTTTCCATCTTTTGGTTATTATGAATAATGTTGCTATGAACTTTGGGGTACAGATAGCCATTTGAGTCCTTGCTTTTCATTCTTTTGGAAACATGCCCAGCAGTGGAATCATATGGTAACTCCGTGTTTAATTTTCCAGGGAGCCCCCACACTGTTTTCAGTAGCAGCTGCAGCCCTGTGCATCCTCCCCGGCGGTGCGTAAGGGTTCCGGTGTTTCTTCCCCACATCCTCACCAATACCTGTTGTCTTTTTTTAAAAAAATTAAATAATAGCTATCCTAATGGGTTCGAAGTCTCATCTCATGGGGGCTTTGCTTTCCATTTCAGTCCTTATCTTCGTCGACTTGTAGGTAACGTGTAAATTTGATCAGTGTCCTTTTGGAACTCCGCCTTTCCCACTTTTCCTCTGCCAACATTGACCCCTCCTCTCATGCTCCGATGGCTGTTCCCTCTCCTCCCCTCTCCTCCTCGAGCCCTCTAAATGTTGACTTGCTCCACGACCTGCCCTCGCACCTCTTCTCGCATCCTAGGCTGTCTCAGCCAGTCTCAGGGCTGTAAATACGATCAAGATGCTAAGCACTCCCGAAGGTACGGTCCACAAAACTGAATATCCTTTCCCCCAGTCTGTTCTGCAGTCTTCCCTTTCTCAGTAAATGACGGCTCAACTTTTTTCCCAATGTCTCAAGCCAAAAACCTTTAAGTCACTCTTGACTTTTTCTTTCACTGTATGTAAGGCTGTACTTTCAAAATAGAGTCAGAATTAGGTCATTTCTCACTACTTCCTTCATCCTTCTTCTGTTCAAAGCCACTGTCATCTCATGTCCAATCCCTGCAAAGGCTCGCGGTTGGTCTCCTTGCTTCCTCAGCAGCCAGGGTCATCCTTTTTATGGTAGGTCAGATGATTTTGCTCATGTCAGCACAGTTCTCAGCGGTGGTCTGGGGTCCGGCTCCATTCTCACCGTGTCCTCTCTGGCCTCTTCCCCTTTCGCTGTCCCCCTTCCTCCCTGGGCGCCACCAGAATGCTCTTCTCCCAGGTGTCCACGTGGCTCCCTCTCTCGTCTGCTCGTGACATCTGAGGTGCCTGTGCCCAACCGCTTCGCAGAGCAGCAACCCTCTCCTCCCCGGACATTCATTCCCCTGAGCCCGCTTCATTCGCTCCTATCACCTCCTAGTATTTATCGCTGTTTGCCCATGGTCTCTTTACCTCTCACGTTTTGTTCATGACTGTGACTCCATCATCTGGAAGGGTGCTTGCTGTGGAGTCTGATCAATAAACGCTCGGGAAATAAATGAGTGGTCGAATTCGTGTTCAGATGTGCTTAATGTGCACTTGCTTCTCTGTAGAAGAGAGTTGTGAATGGGGGATGGCAAAGGGTGTTCGTGTGTGCGTGTTGAACCCTGCCGCACTGTTCCAGGGCGCCCTGGGTACTGAGGTCTTCTACATGTTTGTGAAACCGTTGGATGAAAATTGGCATGGCTTCGTTTTAATCTTGATTACAAGTTACGGAGAACATATTGTCTATGTGTATTAGCCATCTGCATTTCGTCTTTTTTGGCTTCTCTGTATGTATTCTTTGCCTGGTTTTCCTTGGTGTTGCTTGATTTTTTTTTTTTTTTTAAATTTATAGGAGCTCTGTGTATTTTGTCGGGTGCCGCCCCACCCCGAATCTTGTTTTTCCTTTTGATTTTTTTAATTGTTTCGCCATAGAAATGTTAAATCTTTAAAATTTACATGGGAGAATAAATCAGTAAGAATTGAGAAGAAAATTTTGAAAAATAAGGATAGTGAGGGTCTTAGCAGATAGTTAAAACAGTTAGGTTCTCAAGCATTAGTGTACATGCCTATCACACCGATGCTGTTTAAAGTGAGTCTGGCCCTAGCGTTTTCGATGTATAGTATTGAGGAGGGGAGAGAGGGGGAGCCATGTCTGAGGAATGCTCATTTCAGATATCCTCTAAGGCCGTCCCGACACGGTCGGTTCGTGGATCGCCGCTGAGCGAGACCGCTGCAGATCTGCACTGGGACTAGGGTGGTGAGCGCAACGCAGTGGACGGGTCCCAGACGCAGAAGAGCGTGAGAGCTTATTTTCGGAGATGACATTTTAGTTAATTGACAGGAATGTGGCTTATTTAACGAATGGTTCAGGCAGTTCGTCTGAAAGAAGAAGTTAGCTTTCTCCCTTACACAATATCCATATCGATTAAAGATCTAAATGTCTAAATTATGCAAGTACTAGGAAAAAAAAAATATACCATTAGTTTAGCCCTGGGGTGGAAGAGGCCTTCTTAAAGTAAATTGGAAACCCGGAAGATGTGAAGGAAAAGATGAACGGATCTATTTGTCCATGTTTACTCTCTGAAAGGTTAGATACTCTTTCTAAGGTGTGACGACATAGTAAAGTGCCTGTGACTGGTTCCCTTGTTCTCTAGACTTTCCATACCTGTTTCAGCAAACAAGAATCAATTAGCCAAAGACCTGTTTACCTATTTTATCTAAAGCATTTTAGAAAAATTAAGTGTCTTAATGGCACATAGCTGGACCATCTCGGCTCATGTGACTCCACCGAACCCTTACTTGCTGGCTCTCATTTCCCTTGGCTTTCGCGACACTGCCCCCTCCAGGTTCTCCTACTTTATTTTTCAGTGAGATTTGCCTCCTCGGTCTTGGCACTAGTTTCCCTTCATAGTTTTCTGTCCTTGAACTTGATCTTGGAGATTTCCTCCATGTTCTCTTTGGGCAGTCTCATCGTTCATCTCATTTTGACTCCAAAATGTATGCTTCTAGCTTCGACCCTTCTTAGTTTCACAGTTTATATATCTGGATGACTCGCTGGCATCTTAAACCCATTATTTTCAAGAGTCTGATTCATTTCCTTTCCACCAACCATCTAAACCACTGACCAGCCATCTGTCTCAGTTGAAGCCACCAGGATTGTTTTCCTTTCTTTCACTGCTGCTGTGTTACTTCGTGACTTTATTCCGTTCAGGATTCAGAAACAGAAACCGTCCTCATTGTCTTAGGCAGATGGTGGGAAGGGCTGGAGTAATGGCTGCCACCGTCGCCACCACCCTCTGGGCGGGTAGGAGCTGGGAATCCCAGCCGCTTGGCTCCATGTCACACCACCCTGGCCTCCTGATCGAGGAGTAAAGGTTTATTTTGGCTGTTTTATTATTATTATTATTTTTATCTCATCTCCTTGTTTCCAGGTTGTGCCTTCAGATTAGTTATCCACTGCATACAGTTATTTTCTAAAGCTGCGTTTGTGTACACTGGAACACAAACTAAGTTCCTTCCCTGGCGTCAAGGCCACAACAGTTTGACCTTTACAATTTGGTGCCTTAAAACACCTTGCCCTCATCTCCTCATCCCCACCCTGCTCTACTTGGGTGGCTGATTGTTTCATGAACACCGCTGCTTTTGTTACATGTTCAAACTCTGTGCTATGATCTATATAAAATCTCCATTCTTCTCCCCTCCTTTCCCCCAGACTTTAAGATCATAAGTTGTTGTTTGGTCCAAGAAGAAGCCAGCCTCTTACATTTTACTGTACTCTTCCTGATTAGTACTTCGTTTTATAGTTTTAGCTCTTACGTGGTTCATTTTGAGTTAATTTTTTTGTATGGTATAAGAGAAGGGGTCTATCTTTGTTGTTTTACATGTAGATACCTAGTTGTTTCAGTACTATCTCTTGAAAAGACTATTCTTTTCCTGTTGAATTCTCTTGCCATTTGTCGAAAATCTGTTATCCATAATATAAGGGTTGATTGTTGATCCTCAATTTTATCGCATTGATCTATGTGTCTTTCCTTTCGCTAGTACCACACTGTGTTGATTACTGTTGCGTTGTAGTAAGTTTTGAAATCGAGGTGTGTGTACCCTCCATCTTTGTTCTTTTATAAAATTAAATTCTGGGTCTTCTGGCTACTTTGAATTTCCATGCTAATTTTAGGATCAGCTTACAGATTTCTATATGAAAGTCAGCAGAGATTTTGATAAGGATTGTGTTGAATCTGTACATTGATCTGGGGATTGTTGCTATTTGAACAATATTTAGTATTACAATCCATAAGCAGGATTTTTCCTATTTATTTAGGTCTCAAATATCTTTAAACGTTTTGTGGTTTTCATAGTACAAATTTTGCACTTTGTTATATTTAATTCTAAGTTGTATTTCTTATAGTCTTATTGTAAATGTAATTCTTTTCTTAACTTCATTTTCTGATCAGTCACTGCTGGCCTGTAGAGAAACACGATTGTTGGATATTCAACTTACCTCCCGTAACCTTTGCCGAACTCTTCGTTTTATTTATTTATTTATTTTTTTAGGGGAGTACTTAGGATTTTTTATATGTACAGTCGTATCTGTGGATAAAGGTAGTTTTTTTAAAAATCACAATATCATTTTTTAATTTAAAACACAAACATGCAAAATTAAATTTCAGAGAGAGTCCATAGTGAGATAACATTATTCTCCCGCGTTATTAAGGTGTATCTATTCTTGGTAGCTCTTATGTCCTGGAAGTAGCATGGCCATCTGTTTTCCTTGTACCATCCTCCTCTGCAGAAACCTTCAGAGGCTCCCCGCATGCCCTTTCTGGCAAAAATCCAGAGTCTTATGGGCTCATTCTCCAGAGTATTGTGCATACGTTGTCACAGAAGACAGCTTGAAATGGTGACAGCCTGGGCTTCATTTGGGAGTCTTGGCTTCTCACCACCTGTGTGCACAGGCAAATGTGTTCCTTATTTTGTAAAATTGCAGAACTGGACTTAGAATTTTTAAAGCATGGTTTCCTTTAGTTCTCTGAACATATTTATAATAGCTACTCTGATGTCTCGTCTGCTAAGTCTGACATTCGGGCCTTCTTTCTGAAGGACGGTTTGTGTCGCCTGCTTTCCCTTGCTGTGTATGTTTGGGTCATGCGTTCCTGTTTATTCATATGCCTGGTAACTTCTTGTTTTAAACTGGACATTTTCGATATTTTGTAGCAATTCCAAATTCTGAAGCCCCCTCCCCTCTTCCACAGCTTCTGTGGCTTCTGTTGTGCTTGTTTCTTCGTTCAGTAACTTGGCTGGCCTGTTTCAGAGAAGTTCCTCGGAGGCCACAGCCTAGTCCGTGTGTGCGCACACTGTGTTTGTCCACCTCTCCCACGAATGTGTGGGTATCAGGAGGAACTTAGACTTTTCGCTGTTATATTCCTTGCACTTAGAAGGGTATCTGGCACATAGTAGATTCTCAGTAAATCTGATGAATGAAAAGTATAAAATGACCAAAGTTTACCACCTTCTTGGTTCACAGTTTAACCTGCCTAAATTGAAAATATGTCTGGAACCGCTATGAGAAGTGAATTTATGTCGTTTGCAGCTTGAGTTGCTTGTTGCTGCCTAGAGTGAGAGTATGGCTCATTGGGAAGGAGAGCAGGATCCGCAGTAGCTGCCTAACGAGACACTGGAGAACAGGAAATGAGTATATTTTCGGTCTCCATTCTTTTGTAGGTCTTCTGGCTTACCCTCTCCTTGCCAGTAGAGGTGTTTGTGGAGAATTGGGATTAGGTTGGAAAAGCCACCTGTGTACAGAATGATGTGGAAAGTTTTCTGTGGTAATTCTGTTATTAATAGCTGTGGTACAGATGAGTCTCTTAGAAATATCAAGAATAGACAGGCCAGTATTTTAGCTGCTGCTCAATGGGAAAAAAATCTTCATTTGGTTATCTGATATGAAGAATTTTCTTTAAAGTTATTTAAAAAATGATTTTGAATTAATATCTTTCTTTCTCTTCTAGATTCTTACGGAAATCTGTTAATGCTACTTTTTGAGTACTTATGAATACCCACGTATCTTCAAAACCGCCTACCATGAAGCTCAAACAGACCATCAACCCCATTCTTTTATATTTTATACATTTTATAATATCACTTTATACTATTTTAACATACATTCCATATTATTTTTTGTCTGAGTCGAGAGAAGAAAAATCAAACCGAATTAAAGCAAAGCCTGTAAATTCCAAACCCGAGTCTGCGTACAGATCTATTAACAGTTTGGATGGCTTGGCCTCAGTATTATACCCTGGATGTGATACACTAGATAAAGTTTTTATGTATGCAAAAAACAAATTCAAGAACAAAAAACTCTTGGGAACACGTGAAGTTTTAAATGAGGAAGATGAAGTACAACCAAATGGAAAAATTTTTAAAAAGGTAAGGTGACCTCTCATTGCCTTTGACTTTCCTCTGCATAAAATGTACCCTTAGAAGTGCCGGCGAGGGCCAAGCACGGCCTGCTTCCTTTGGCATTTGCTGATGTGGCGGGAGAAACAGGGTGGGGAAGTGCCACGTCCAGCTTCATACCTGAGTGGGAGATGCTGAAAAAAGAGACACAGGTGGGGTCAGGAGGACCACTGCCCGCTGGCGATGGGCAGCGGCGCAGTGTTATTTTTGCGGGCCGCTTCTACATCCAGAGCACACAGTTGCTGGCTCGGATAACATCGTCTTTGGCACAGTCCCCTAACCCACGTTCCATGATGACCTTCTGCCGTGCAGTGTGTTCGCGGCTGTGAGGGCTGTGAGCGTACTTCCCCGTCTTGGAGCAACACCGCATTGTTCCCTGAACAATCCGCACCTCCCCAGACTTAGGAGGGTTCGTTGAGGCGAGGCAACCGTTGGCTGGCCTCACAGGTGGCAAGGACCTCGTCTGCTTGCAAAACCGCTCTCCACAGGAAAGGACTAGACTGCACTCTAATCTCTTTCTATACTCCGGCCCTCCTTTTCCTGAATTTTTGCAAAGACACCGAGAATACCCACTTTGGGGTGGCGGGGCACTTCTGACCCTCAGTGTCTGCCAGGACTGGGAATAGAATGTCTAGGGCCGTTGGGGCGTGAAATCCAAAACTCCCGGTACCTCCAGAAGCACCTGTTTGTGCTTGAGATTGCTCTGGGTTTTGGGGTGGACCTGCTGTTTCGGATTTTAGCATAGCTTCCATTGGTCACCTAATGTCTTGGTCCTTTGGTTGTGGGAGTTGCATGGTTTTAAAAAGATTCTTTTTACAAATATAGAAGCAGCTGCTATTTTTTATTTGAAACAGGATAAGACATCCTTAGCGGCAGTGTAGCATAGTGGTTAAGAGCCTGGACCCCAGATACAGATGATGGGTTCGAATCTCGGCTTTTCCGCTTAACTAGCTGTGTGACTTTGGAACAGTTATTTAGCATATTTGCCTCAGTTTCTCTTCTATAATATGGAGATAAATATCATTGCCGATATTAGCATTTCTTTGAGCCATGGTATTGTAAGAGCTATACATAATTATCATCTTGTTTCAGACTTAATAGCCCTATGAGTCAGTATGAGCATCCTTACTTTCCAGATGACGACACAGAGGCAGATAGATAGGTGGGTGACCTACACAGGGACATTACAGCCAGAAGGCCGTGAACCGGGACTAGAACCCAGGCTGTCTTGCTCCACACCCCATAAACTAATCCCAGCACTCAGAGTGGCTGAGAGGATTAAGTGTGAATGTGTACACACACACACACACACACACACACACACACAGTGTGCGTAGAACAGTTCATGGCACCTAGTGTAACTGTTCTAGCTTTTATTATTATGTCACTATTGGGATTTCAGTGGGAAAAATTCGGGGTGCATTCAGCCTTAGACGATGAAGCAGTGCAGCAGGTGAAGGGTAGTAAGTGCCAGCGTAAGAAACGCCTAAACCTGTGCAGAGTTTTTATGAGTTTATTGTATCCCAACTGATGACGCGCCAGGGAGCAAAATATCAAATGCTCTGCAGAATAACAGTTTTGCAGCTTCTTTTTTACCCATTTGAGATTAAGGAGGGATTGTAAGGGAGATTACATGGCTGTGGGAGAAAGCAAGGCGGGGATTGGATTACAGGAAAGTTAATAAGATTATGTCCTCTTCTGAGGGTTAATACCTCTTCAAGGAGCATTACTTCTGGCATTTCAGAGGTGTGCTAACCTAGATGCACAAGAACTGTGCACAGGGCTTAAAACCTCTCACTGAAGTTAGGGGCCTGGGCGTGACTACCCACGTGACCTGCCCACTTAGGAATTCCTGGTCAGATCCGCCCTGTGAGGTGACTCCTTAGAACACCCCGCCCCCTTTGTGTGCACATAACTATAGACATGGCATGACTTTGTTATCAGCAGTCCTTGAAACTCCAGTAGGTAAATATTGGAGGTAAAACTTTTTTGAGGCAGTAAGATGATCTGTAGTTGGTTGATAAATTGGTCAGTTTAATACCTGTTTAGTCAAAGTTGTTTCCCCCTTGTTTTTTTTCCCCTATGTGGTGACTCCAGGTGCCTTTTTCTGTCAGTCATAGAGGGACTTTGATTTTGGAGGAGAGTCCAAATAATCACACGGTGGGGTGGAAACACTCAGAGGCCACCAGCCACCGCAGGGCCAGGGGGCTGCTGTTGGGCTTCCTTAATGCCCATTACGTTTGGTTTGGCCCTAGCCATTCAAATTCACAATCCTTTCCTTTTAAACATGAAGCAAGTTAGTGTCAGTAACGCCTAGAAATTACAGACATTGTTTTAACTCTAGACGGGAATCTGTAAATGTTCCTCACTTTAAATAGTGACCTTTCACCTTGTTTTGCCTGGAATGGTCCTGATTTATACTTGTCATTCTGACACTAATCATTCCCCCTTAAATCTCAGAAGTGGTTTGGTTAAATTATGTGGTCACTCTACTTTTAAGCCATATTCTGTATTTCTTTCGCTGATTAATTTTGCCTCACTTAAATGATTTTTTTCTGCTAAATTAAGAGCTAGCTGGAGTTCACAGCACATTTCTAGAAATTGAAGTCATAGCTAAACATGTTTGATTATTCTTCTGTCATTTGCAAAACACTAATGGTGTTTGATTTTTTCATATTTAGTTGCTACTTTTTATGGCACACCACCATCCTTGATTCTGTTTTTGAGAGAGCTGGTAGTTGTAAAAGGCACCGAAAACACTGCGTTTTTTAGGTACCGAGTTTTTCTACTCCTCTGCCTTCTCTTCTGTGCTTCTCATAGTATCTCTAAAACACATTCATGTTCGTCTTTTGATCGAATGCTGATTGGGTTCTCTTATTTTTAATCTAAGCACATATAACAGAAGACCTGTTTTGGCAGGAAGCTTAACTTTTCTCGAGTATCCCACACGTATTATAGGGATTTTATGGGGCTAGTACTATTCTTCAGTCATTCAATACTGATAGCAGCAAATGAGTCCCCAAGTTTTTAAAAAGGAGAAAAATACGATGAATATGAAATTCCTTCTTAATTCAGGTATCAGTATAATTAGGACAAAATAAAACCTCAGAGCTATCATAGGTGTTCCTTAAGTATGGCCAGATAACACTGGACACAAGGAAAGCCATTCGTGGTGTGTGTGTGTGTGTTCACATGGCTTTTTCTTCCCTTTCCTGACCATGGTGCCTTTATACTCATTGGTTATTCAACAGAGATATATTTGAACTCAAATAAAAAAGTTAGAAGATGAGGAAAACGATTTTTAAGCAACGTTTTCTGCCTGTACTGCATTACAATCAGAAGGTCTGCCGTCGCTGACATTCACCGTCAAATCGGCATTTGTGATTCAGCAGACTTTTGGAAGTCTTTGTTCAAGCTCATATGGAAGACATACTATATTTTTCTTGTGTGGAATTAGGCTCATTAGAAAGTAAAATGAACTTTTAGGTTTTGTGTATAATACATGAAGCAGATATTTTCCGTTAGCTTTCCTCAGGAAGAAGGTATGCTTACCACTGGTTATCCAAGGCGCTAGCTTCTGTCGGTCTGCGTGGCAGCTGTGGGCGTTTGTCTTCACAGCGGACAGCGGTATCTCAGCCGCGTGTTAAACAAGCTGGTCTTTCTTTTCTCCTCTTGGTTTCTTCCCATCCATCGTCTTGCAGCAGTAACAGCATCTGCCGCGACAGGATAGTGGAAAGGGGGACCTCGCACGACTGGCGCGCAGATGTAAGAGTGGGGTTGCTTAGGCCTTGTGGCTTCTCCGCACAGTGCTTCCCAACAGTCCAGTGCAAACGCATTTTTGATGAAGTATTTAATAGTTTCCGAATGATGTAGCAACATCAAAAAGTTTCCTCCCTTTTTTGAGGGGCCGAGCTTTGGGGATTAACCCTAGAATGTATCTGACGGGGCCGAAACAAAGGTGCACAAACCTTTATTTCCCCTTAACAAGCTCTGAAGCTTTGTTTCCATCCTACCCTAAAAGTCTGTTTTGAGCTCCTGACGGAAGAGAAAAGTGGAAGCGGAAAGGCCCTGGTGAGGGTTGTCCTCTAATTACGCCCTCCATGGGGTGGCCGACAGGGTGGCGTCAGCTTCCCCAAGACAGGTCTCTCTCCAGGGGGCACACGTAGAAAAACAAAAGGCAGAGAAACAGAGGGCGCAGTGTTCTTGAGGCTTGGCAAGCTTTTCCAGGACTGTTGGCCCATCCTTTAAAGTCGCTTCTGGTTTTGTAAAACCATAGCAGAGTCAAGCACCTGGAATGTGTGTCAGCGGCTCCCGATTGCCACCTTCCCAGCAGGAAACGTGTTGTTCCACGGTCTTTTGAAGTGAAGAACAATGAAATGATTGGTTTCCACAGCGTCTCTAAAGGACGTGTACCCGAAATAGAACAAAGTTGCAAAGAATAAAATAATTTTGCATGTCTGTTTCTGAAATGGAAAAGAGCACAAAGCTGGTTTAAGCATTGTGATCTAACTACTAGAAACACTTAAAAATTTTTTCTTCTGTTTTGTACACATTAGAGAGAAGAAAATAGGAGTCTTGTGATGATAGTGCTTACAAAGAGATTTCACTATAACCTTCTAAAAGGATCCAGAAAGATCATAGACATGTTCATTTCTGTTCCCGGGAGTTGACTTGGCTTCCTTTTCCTCTCGCTCAGTGCCTGCTGTTAGTTGTGTTATTTATTGCTGCAGTCACATTTGCATATGTGTGTGATATTTATTTTCTGACTTATTAGGACATTGACATCATAATTGCTTTCTATAATGGCCGTCCCTTGGCCAGGATTTGTGAGTTGGTTATTTTATTGCTCTCCCTGACAGAACTCTTGGCTGGCCTTTCCGTATGCGTTCCTCTCCCAGATCCCCATTTATCGAAGGCACTGCCACACACCTAATGGCTCAGGTGGAAAACCAGGAGCCCGATCCCCCCACGCGCCACCGTAGGGCCATGCCCCTCTCCCCCACCCTTTCGCTCCTGTCTCCTCCTACAGGCCACCTGCTCGCCTGCCCAGGAGCGGTCAAGCATTGTGACTAACACTTAGATTCTGGAATGCACCTGCCTGGTTCATATTCTGGTCCCCTCACTTGATAGCTGTGTGACTTTGAGAAAGTTATCCTTTCTGGGCAAAACAGGGATAATGAGAACTGTCAGCATTACTGTGAGAGTTTAATAAGCTGACACTTGCAGCTACTTAGCGTGTGGTAAATGCTAGTGAAGGTCCTCATCGTCATCCGCGGTTATTACCAAGCATCCTGATTTCTCGAATGTTTTCACTTTCTCTGCCTCCCTACAGTAATTGGCTTATAATAACTTTCATTTGCATAGAGAAAAGCTGAATGAAACCAGGTATACTTTGCCAAAGAAGGCAGGAAGTGTATAATTTTGAAATATTTCCACTTTAAATGGTTAAAGTAAAAAAAAAAAAAGAAAAAAAGAAAAAAATGCTAGTGCGTCCAGAGGTTAAACTCTCAGTGTCCTGAAAACTTGGTCTCTATTAGACTGATTCTTTAGGGCCCTGAGTGGTTAAGTGTTTGTGTGTTTTTATCGTGTAGACTGTTCTGTGTGTCAGCTCCATTTTATTTTTATAGTTTTCTTCTGAGGTAAGAGACCCTCCCTCCTCAGCAGCATTATCAGACATCTGATGTCGCAGGTTCCTACCAGAGTAAATTAAGTTCCTGTGTCGCCGACAGCGCCGGTCCGAGTGATAACATTGACACGACGCACCTGTGTGTTATACCTGCCGTGGAATAAAAGCGCAGAAAACTAAATGTGAGAGCACAGTGAGTGTGCAGATGGAGAGGCTGCTCAGAGGCTCCCCCTGGGCCACTCCCAGAGCCGCACGAAGCATGCGTTTTCCTGGGTCCTGGGTCAGTCCTTTCGAGGTGGTCGGCAAAGGAAATGTGCGCTTGCAGGGCGGTCAGAACAGAGGCAGCTGAGGGAGTGAAATGATCAGACGGATGTGGATTTTTTTTTTTTTTTGATGCAGTCTCTTTAAAAATGCAAGTGCCAGAGGAGAGAGAAGTCAGAAGACACCACCCCCCCCCCCCCCAAAAAGCCTGGAGTGAAGTGAGGCTGTGTTTAGTTGTACCCCCCATTCCACACATTTGGCACATACTTGCTGAGCGCCTGCCATGTGCCAGGTGCTGTCATCGGCACCAGGGAGACGGGAACGAACGGGACACGCAGGCTGCTCTTCTCGCGAATCTTGTGTTTGTAAGGGAGGAAGAGACAGTAAAGAATAAGTCAACAGTTAGTAACTGCTGTGAAGAAATGCAGCCGACTGGAGATGAAGTATGGCCGTTCCGGGTAGGTCACGGCCCGGCGGAGGCCTGAACAGCAGCAGGAGCCAGCTTCACGAAGGTCGGGGTAACGAGCCACGTGTGCGGTGGGACAGGGTGGGCGGTGGCTCCCACACAGGGACGAGCCCGGTTAGGTGAGGCGCTTAAGGATGCAGACTGTAAGAGGACATTCAGACCCTGAGAGTCGGTGCCCCCTGAAAGTCTGTGCCCGGGGGCCTTGCTTGCTTCATGCCTGATCCTGGCTCCTGCCTTGGCTTAGCCTGTTTGAAGGACAGAAAGGACAAAGTTGTATGTGCAGGAAATGAGTCAGAGGAGGAGGGCTTGAGATGAGCAGAGAGACCTGCCACATCCAGGTCCCTTGGGGCCTTAAAGGCCAAGGTGAGGATTGGACTCCATTACTGCTGGACAGATGAGTAAGCCGGCATATTTTTTTTTAAAAAACCACTCACTGCCATAGGGGAATAAGGATGGCAAGTTGGCCAGTCACCGTTCATTAGTTCAGGAGAGAGACGGACTAGGATGGCAGGTGGAGGTGGGAAGAAGTGGCCGGCTTTGGGGCACGCCTGGTAGACATCCTAGGTGAATAATCAGGTAGAAAGTAAGTTGGATATCCAAGGGGTGGGGTGGTCAGGGCTAGAGACGGCAATGTGGGAAGCTCTTTGAAGCGAAGTCCTTACGAGTTTGGCTTTTGTGAGGGACACTCTGACCATTGTCATACCATGAGGGGCCACAGAGGTTTGGGTACGGATGTGTGCAGGTTATTAAGTGGTGTTAGGAAGATCAGGGAGTTTCTGTTTAATTTCTAATTTCTGAGCAAAGTGTGAGATATCATCATCTGGGAGTGGAGAAAGGAGGAGGTAGAGGGCATCAGAGTAGAGAGAAAGTTTGAAATAGCCATTTCAGAAGGTGAGGGGGAAGCGGCATGGGGTCACTGCGGGGGTAGCCCTGTGATTCTCAGTTTAGTAAGGTTGGGTGTGCAGCGGTGTCTGGCAGTCTAGGCAGGGAGCAAGTAAATTGGTTTTAATCTCAGGTTGGGCTCATCATAGGGACAGAGTTAAGATGAGAAACTTTGCCCAGCCCAAGTCAGATAAAATCGGGGGTCCTTTAAATGTAATATTTATGAAGAACAACACAACGAGATGATTCAATGATTTAAAGAATCAAACGAAACTCAGGTTTTGATCATCCTCGAATTATCCTCATGATTTGATTTCTTTGCCACACGGTGGCACCATCACGTAGATTTACATATTTGGATTATGTATCTAATGCCTTTTCAGATCACATATCCTCTGAAACTTCTAAAGCGTGTCGTTTAGATTCTGGAATGGAGGAGGAGGCAGCTCATGCTTGGGAATTAAAATTCTTAATAATTGTAATCCAGTTCCTGCACATTTCGGCCAAATTCTCATCTGTCTTCTCACCCCCACAGAGCTCCTTTTGAAGTCATTGGAGCTCCCCGTGCTGAGCATTTCGTGGGGGTGCAGAGCAAGGTGAGAGTTTGGGACCACTAAAGTTAAATAAGCATTTTAAATACAATTACCTTATCAATATGAGTATTTCTTAAGTTCATTATGAAATCGGACACTAGAGGGCAGTATTTATCCTTTTTTTTCTCTCCCATTTTTATCTTCAGCCTATTTTTTGAAATCTCTTAAATGTTGTATGCATTTTTGAAAATGATTTTAAGGTGCGTGATGATACAGCCATGTCTGGGAACTATCTGTATATTTTTGCAGTGAGAGGAGGCTTTTATCCAATCTCTATGTAGTTGAGGACTGAATAGTCTGATCTAAGGTGGAGAAAATTTCTGTAGACAAAAACTATGTTAAGCAGTTGAGAAGGAGATTGTTACCGAGGTGGACGTCCGGTGGTGCTGGTGAGTGCTGAAGGCTTCTGCAGAGGGCCTCTGACGCGCAGCAGAACTGACCACCTGGTTGTGGAAATAGACTTGCTTACTTCGCTTATCCGGAGTTAGATGCAGCTGTTCAAACTGAACAGTGGTAAATATTTCTGTTAGCTTGAGCCAGGCCAGTTTGTTTTTGTGAATCGTATGTTAGCATCTGTTATTGAAATTCAGGAATTCATAAGAAAAGGGAACATAAAATTTTGGTATTTGGTTGTATTTGGTACTAGACTAAATTTTGAACTAACATCTAAACTATTTAAGTAAATAAAATCTGTAAATGAATTATTAGCGTATGACCATTGGGCCAGGAAGTTGATCCTATCAAACTTAATATTTTTTTGGTGGGGGTGGGGGGGAACCACACAAAAATCACAGTTGAAGATTTAGCATAAAATTTGAATAGTTATAGAAAATATCACACAATAGCTGATTTTCAAAATAGATTTTTCACTTGAAACTCACTTCCTAGCTTTTTTTACTTTTAATTCACAATTAATTTTTTTTTTTTACACCTACAGCACCTGGTCTTCCTGGGTGGCTTCCCATCCAAGTACTAACCAGGCCCAACCCTGCTTAGCTTCCGAGATCAGACGGGATCGGGCGTGTTCAGGGTGGCATGGCTGTAGACCTCTAGCTTTTTTAGATTTAAAAATTATTGGCGTGACATTGATTAACAAAATCAGATAAATTTCAAGTGTATCATTCAACAGAAAGTCGTATACGTCTTGCACTGTGTGTTTGCCGCCCGGAGTTCGAGTTCCTTCCGTCACCACTTATTTGGCCCCTTTCACCCCACCTGCCTCCTCCTCCCCCCTCCCTCCGGTAACCACTAATCCACTGTCTGTGTCCATGAGTCTCTGTTTGTTTATTATGTTTGTTCAGTTTTATATCCCACTTATGAGCAATATCATGTGGTTTTCAGCTTCTGTCTCAGTTTGCTTAGCATGTTTATCTCAAGATCCATCCATGCCACTCACTGACCAGCTTCTCGTTTAAAAATACTTTAATGACACACAGATATAACGTCCTGGCCCGTCAATCTAGAACACATCCTGGTTTTCTGGCAGTTAATATTTTGGTTACACTGAAAGCTGTTTATATGTTTTTTTGTTTGTTTCATCAGGTTATTCTCGGACACTATAATTGGCTCTCCTATGAAGATGTCTTCATTAGAGCTTTTAATTTTGGAAATGGCTTACAGGTGTTGGGTCAGAAACCAAAAACCAACATTGCCATCTTCTGCGAAACCAGGGCCGAATGGATGATCGCTGCCCAGGCGTGCTTTATGTATAATTTTCAGCGTAAGCAGGCTTGCTTATTTTCTGGAGGAGGGGACTTTTGTTATTGTGGGAGAGATGAGACTCACTTTTATTATAAATACTTCATTCTTAAGAGATGAAAATTCTGATGTTAATTTTCATCTTGCATCCGGTCAGTGGAGAACTTAGAACTGTTGGTCTGCTTCGGACAGGGAACCCGCTGTGGGACACATGGGACAGTCCGTGTAGCATGAGGGAACCTGAACCTGTTGATGGAGGACCTTCGGGGTCTCAGGAACGGTGCCTCCTCCTCAGGGCCGTCACCCTGCTCTCCTCTCTCAGGAAGTCCCCTTTGAATTAGCGTCCTTTTGTCACGTGCTTCTATCAGTATAGCCGCTGAGCTCTAAAACCTTCCAGCACTGGACCTGGGCGCCAGGTTAATTAAATGACAAGATTGCTGTGTTGTTAACTGCTTGAGCGGTCCTCACAGCTCCGTCTGCGAGGTAGTCCAGGCCTCGGTGCCAAAACGTGATGTCAGGTGGGGACAAGGCCTTATTCTTCACATGAAACAGAAAAGCTGTTTTGATCAGATTTCTTGTTGTAAATGCCTCCACTGTTTTTGTGTGTTAGGTTGGTTGGTTAGTTGTTTTATTTGAACTGGGATACCTTTTTGTTTTCACAGGTTTAGGGTTTACAAAATGTTTCTTTCAAGAAGCTTTAAAATAATTGTCATCTCTGAAAGTCGCTTAAGTCTAACGTTTTTGAGTTAGGCAGAAAGCAAGTAAAAATCCACATTATTGTTATTTAATTTCAACATTTCTAAGAATGTTTTTCTTTAGATTTTTCTACTTTAGAATAAGCAGTACTGATGCTTGTTCGTGCTGTTAATGTGTAATACTGAAATCTGACCTTCAGCGTGTTAACTACTGGTATTACGCATATTTTCGTACCAAGTAAGACTTTGACATTTTAGAGGTCAGATACAATTCCTTCGAATATGCAAGTTTTAGAGTAACAAACCTGTAGGTAAAACAAAAGAAAATTAAAAAGTTTTTACTTTAAAATAACAAATCTTGGGGGAAATTAGGGAAGTGTGAGTAGGCATAATGTTGTTTAGTATATTAAAGTAATTTAGAGAAACACAGCACAGTTTGATCATAAACTGTGGCCCTAACGATTTATGGTCATTACGCTCCATTATGATTCACATCTGCTTTCAGAGGCTTTGCTTATATTTACTGTTCCCGTGAAATGTTTGAATGTTTAACTTGTCCTTCTTTTCCTGTAGTTGTTACATTATATGCGACTCTCGGAGGTCCAGCAATTGTTCATGGCTTAAATGAAACAGAGGTGACCAACATCATTACTAGTAAAGAACTCTTACAGACAAAGTTGAAGGTGAGGCCCGGAGTTATAATAACTGTCTGATGATTTAGAATTTTCAGTGTCACGAGCTGTATTATTGATACTTAGTTCTTTTATGGTCTTTAAAATCCTTAATGTCTATATAAACTTTTAGGAATATCATGATTTTATTACTTTCCTTTAGAAAAGAAAAAGTGGATTTCGTATGTAATTATGTGTAAGTAGTGGAGACAGTTAACAAACTGGTCATATGCCTGTGTCTATGGTGAAATGATTATAACGTTTTCTTTACTGTGCTCATCTATTTTCTACTCTGTTTTCAATAAATTCGTAATTTTGAAGGTTTATTTTTAAGCTAGTAATTAATTTATTTTGCTGAAGCATTGAGTGGTTATGAGTTTTCAGAATTTTTTAAAGGGAAAAAGAGACTATGAAACTATAGGTAAAAGGGGTTTCTGCAGTCTCTAGACAATGCCCATGAAAACAATAACTTCTGATGATGTTGTTTTTTTTTTAAATTACAAGTTTATAAGTGAATTCCTTCCCCTTTCCCCTGTACTTTATTATTTATAAGCTTCTTACAAATGTGAAGGATTTGGCCATGTAGTTCAAGCAGCCTATATTTACATGCCCATTTTGTGAGGAAATAAAAAGATTTACTGAAGAACAAGATACACACAATAAATCTAACACTATAAAGTAGTAATTGAAAGTTTAGACCCATATTTATTTCTCCGTCTTAAAAAAGTGATACTTATACCAGTGTACCCCTCCTCCCTTTTTTGAGGTAAGAAATTAATAATTCAGTAAATACCTTTCTTATGTCCTGGATTATTTGCTAAGCGGTTTCACGAAGAATGATGAAGAACATGACGAATGCTTGTGTTTCTCCAGGACATAGTTTCTTTAGTCCCACGTCTGCGGCACATCATCACTGTCGATGGCAAGCCACCAACCTGGTCTGAGTTCCCCAAGGGCGTCATCGTGCACACCATGGCCGCAGTGCAGGCCCTGGGAGCCAAGGCCAGCACGGGTATGTGTCGCAGCTCCCCAGTTCCTCGGATGTGTTCTGCGGTGACCATGTTCTCCAGATTCATTCCACGTATTCGATCCTAAAGTTAAAAAGTCAAGTGACATATAAGTTTTGTAGACCATCACTTGGGGACGTATAAGGTCACTTTAGATACACTTACATCTACCCTTTAAAGAAAGATTAAAGGAAAAATACAAACAATATATGAATGTTCTAGAAGTAGTATTTGTTTGAAATTAGTTTAAAATACGCCTTACATTATACAGTTTCTGTTTCCCTGTTTTAATGGTTTTGAATGATTTGAACTTAGCTTCATAAATGATGCCATTAAACTTGGCCTCTGTGAATCATCTGTAAGTGTTAATAGATAGCTCGAGAGGCGACCCTTAGACCCCTCTTCTTCTACAACCCTGCTCCATCACCACCTTTTCCAGAGAGGCAGGGTTTCATCCTCCAGCCCGCACACCCAGGCCTGTGACTGGAAGTTCCTACTCTCAGATAGTGTCCGAAAATGTTAGCACGCTGGCGTTTAGGGCTCTCGCAAACAGACGCTGGGGTGCTGGGGCTGTTTTTCCTTTACAGTTGGAAACATGGTGATGAATTAGAGGTACACGTAGGCTCAGCTCAGGAATAGGGCTACGCTGATGTTAATTGGGGCACCTTGAGCGTTAGGTGCCAGTGGGACGTTCAGATGTTGATATCTGTTGGAGAGTGGCCTCCACAAGTCTGGTACTCTGCCGTTAAGTTTGGGGTTAAGAGATTTAGAAGTTAGAAGCAGTTAGGTTCTAATTATAGCTGTGGAGTAGATGAGGCCACCCACAGAGGATGGTGCCTCCAGAGGCCACCGAGGACTGGTCAGAGAGGAAGAAAGAAAGTGTATGTAGGTCATGGAAGCCAAGGGAAAGGAAGTCTTGGTGAGGCAGGAGCCATGAGCAGGACCAGCTCAGACCACACAGGGGTTGCAAGGGGCCACCTCGCCTTGGGTGGTTCCAAAATTAATTCAGGCAGATCAACAGTACCATCCAGACCCCACTTCTCTTTGTGTCCTGTGTTACCTTTGTAGGATACTGGCCACTGTCCTTAGGCTTATGCACATGGAGGACATTAATCCAGGATTTCAAGTGTAGCCAAGTTAACTTTACCACCGGGTAGCAGAGACAATTTCTACAAATGCCTGAGTACCCTAGTCCAGCCACCCTGTGTTTTAGTGGAATTGCCGGCTTAGCCTTTTGTCTCCCTATGTCCTTTCCTTCCTTTCTTCAGTTAGGTAGCCACATGGCAGCCCAAGTGATCCTGTCGCAGATGAGGACAAGCCCCTTTGAAACAACTGTGCTTTCCACCCCGTAGTGAAGTCCGAAGTCCTTAGCATGGCCTCAGGCTCTACATGAGGTGGTTGCGACAGCTACTTCCCCCTCGTTTCCTGCCACTTGCCCCTTTCTCACTGTCCCGCCAGGCTGCTCGCTGGTCTAGACCTGTGCCAAGCACAGCCTTACCTCAGGGCCTTCGCATTCTCTTATCTTCCACTTTCTCACTTTACCCAGGTCTTCACTAAAATAGCAACTCTGAAGAAAGGCCTTTCCTGGCTTTTGCATCTAAATAGCTTCTCATCTTTTCACCTTGTCTTGCTTCATTTTTCTCCATAGCTCTTACTGTATTATAGGTTTATCTACCTGTCTGTCTCAAGAGAATATATGTCCCTTATATGCAGGGACGTGATCTGTTTTGCTGACTCTCGTATGATTACAATTAATAGTTGTTGCATTGAATTAACAAATAAATGATTATGAAAAAATTGGTGATATGGCTAAATTTCTTAGAAGTGTGTTTTTCTCCTCTGATACAGAAAACAGACCTCAGAGCAAACCAGTGCCGACAGACATCGCGGTAATCATGTATACCAGCGGCTCCACGGGGCTGCCCAAGGGCGTCATGATCTCCCACGGCAACATCATTGCTGGCGTGACGGGGATGGCGGAACGGATTCCGGGCCTGGGGTGCGTCCTCCTGGCCGGATGCGCGCATGCGCGGCGGTGCGGGGTCTACGTCTGTCGTTACAATAATGTGTGTTATTTAGCAGTTAGTCTTTCAGAGTCAATTTACAGTAGGCATTCCCTTCAAAAACGTTAAAATTAATTACAGAACAGTTATAGTGAAGTTTAAGGGATCATTGTTAATAGTTAATTTTTTTACTTAAAAGTGCAAATTTTAACTGACAAATCCCTTTACTTTATTGGTTGGTGTTTTTACTTCTACAGTCGTTTTTATACCTAAATGTATTAAACTTCAGGTGAGCAAATAACAGTATATCCAGTACATGATTACTGAGGTTCTCTATTTAGTCTCTTATTTTTCTTTTTAAGACACACTCCCTTAGTGGCGGGCCGGGGATCATGGCGCCGGAGACTGGTGGGGCTGGTGGGGCGGACCAGATGGGCCTCCAGGGACTGAAAGGGGGTGGGTCCCGGAGATGGGCTCAGTACGCCAATGGCTGATCCGGTGCAGTGGTTGGGTATTTTTGATGCCCTCATGCACAGAAATTACACGCCCGTGCGGTGTGCACACACACACACACACACACACACACACACACACATACTGCTTACCGTGGAATTGGATTTGGTGGTGAAGAAATTTGTCATACACGCATAGCTTTCAGAAAGAAATTAAGAGCAACAGTTACATTGTGAGTTTGCCTCAGTTGCCCTTAGTAGTTGAGGGATAGGGTCAATTCTTGACATAGACACACTTACATGCATGCACATTTTCTTAAATGAGGTATAATATATTATAATTCAATTTAACTCTTTCTGTAAGCTTCCCGGCTGACAGTGGTGGATTCTATTTGAGCTCTGTTTGGTAGCCCACTGGTTTTAAAGACCATTTTCCTCCTTAGGACTTCTACTGTCTGAAAGAACCCTTCATTTATTTTCCCCCAAACTCCTATTTCTTCTGCCTTGGAACTCGGCTTCTACAACACTCATACCTGATGAATGAGTGTCTTCAAGTAGGACTGGAAACAAGGCCACTTGCTTAGAGTGTCTGTCCCCCGCCCCCCCACCCCAGTCTTAGGCTGAGCTGGAGTCCTTTTGCCCTCACACCCCCCAAGTGTCGGTCTCTCTGTCTCTCTCTCTCACTCACTTTCACTCTCCCAAATCGATGCCCTGACGCACCCTTTGGGCTTGCTCCCATAGCAGTCACTTTCGGCAGAGACGGCACCTCACGGTTGCTGCTTCTGTTTCCCTCTTCTTTCAGAGAGGAAGACATTTACATCGGATATTTGCCTCTGGCCCATGTTTTAGAATTAAGTGGTGAGCTCGTTTGTCTTTCTCATGGATGCTGCATTGGCTACTCATCACCACAGACTTTAGCAGATCAGGTAAATTAAATGTCAGATACTAAAAAATCGTGATTATTTTTAACAATTTTCCCCTCATCAGTTTGACGATATTTTGTAAAGATGATAGTTAATTATTTTTAAATAAGCACTTCCAAGTGCCTATTAGAATACGAGTAAATTAAAATGATGAATTTATAATATGCTGTTTGGTGTAAGAATTCCATTGAATTTTTAAAATACAGATCACTTTATAGAGATTTTTTCTTTTTCCTCCGTATAGTCTTCAAAAATAAAAAAAGGAAGCAAAGGGGATTCATCCATTTTGCAGCCAACACTGATGGCAGCGGTTCCGGTAAGAATTGACCATTAATTAATATTGCTTACTAAAGAAGTGTCATCTGCTTCAGAAGATAAACGCTAGTGGAAAAGATATTGTCGTCAAGGTAGTTTATGTAGGATTTATTCCTTATCGATTATCTATATTGTTTTAAGCTCTGCAGTATTTATTCAGCCTTGTTTTAGCTTTTTTTTCCCCTTATTTTCAGCATCTGTATGATATTATCAGCTCCTTTCCCTAAGTAGCTTCTTGTTCAGATCATTTTCATGAGATCTGTTTGCTCTTAGTAGAGCCCTGAAACCCCGCAGGAGATAAGTGAGGAGGCTTACGATCACCTTCTAAATAAATAGTCAAGTCACACGCTTACTGTATACTCATGTTTATACATCTAGGAAATCATGGATCGGATCTACAAAAATGTCATGAATAAAGTGAATGAAATGAGTAGTTTTCAACGTAATCTCTTTATTCTGGCCTATAATTACAAAATGGAACAGATTTCAAAAGGGCGTAGTACTCCCCTGTGTGACAGGTAAGTAAAGGCCCTCCCTCTTGATAATTTAGTCATTTCGTTCACATTCGTAGCCTTGTTAATTGAAATACTAGTGAGCAATAAATTTATTTTAAAAAACCAAAGAGACTCCTTAAAAATCCATATTGCCTAAGAATATGAGCAATTAAAAAAGATTGCAATGTTGTTTGAAAAAAATTTCACTTACAATTTTATTGTATTGAATAATATGTTTATATTTTATGTGGACACGTGATTTTAATTATTTCGAGGAAGTTTCTCTTTGCTTTTAAATTTACTTCAATATAAGTATAAAATGACAACTAAATATGATCGTTTTGTGTTTAAAGTATTAAATGACCAGTCTTACCACAAACCTCAAACCTGTTTATTTTTTGTTTTTGTGGTGCTACTAAAGTAAATTTAATTTATTAAATAGCCTAGAAATTAGAAAATACAACTATGCCATTCATATTTTTTCTGGAAATATTAGTATGGTTTTCAGATGCTACACATTTTTTAAAACTTCATAAATTTTTTCCCTGCCTTTTAGTTATCTCTAACATTTTATATAACCTTTTTTGTAAAGCCTATTCACGTTATTTTTAAAAGTAATTATTTTAAAAAGAATGATTGCCACTTGGTCTTTGCTTTTTTCAAAGTTACTTCCAAAAACCCTTCTTTTGATCAAAGTAGTAAGCAATCTTTTTTTATTAGTGTATTTTCAGAAACATTTCAGTTAGATATTTGAATTGTTTTCTTTTAAAAAAAATTTACCAGTTATTTTTAAACAATTAACACTTCAGAACCTGAATTAGTAAAAATTTAAAAAAGATATTGATGTATACAAACATATACATTTCTAATGCAGTAAGTTAAAGCAAAAAATTAATTCTCTTTTAATACTAAATTGTATAAAGATATAGTAGGATTGCTCAGTATTCGTATCACATGTATTATATGTTGATATAAAATGAATTGTTTTGGTCATTAGCAAGGGTTTTTCATTACTGTACAAAATTAAACTGATAATTTTGAATCCAGCTATTACTTGAAAAGTATTTAAGAGAAAATCACATTTCCTTTACTTGGTTGAACTTCTAAAAATTAAGGTTTAAATAGTGGATCAAGAGAACCTGTTGAACAGGCTATGTGGGCGTAGACAAATCACTTTAATCTCAAAATTTCATATATCAAAATGGGGAGACTTGGGAAATACCATTCGGCTCTACAATCCTGCGATTCTCTGATTAATTTCTTAGGCTTATTTTCCGGAAAGTTCGAAGCTTGCTTGGTGGAAACATTCGCATTCTGTTGTCCGGAGGTGCTCCACTGTCCGCAACCACACAGCGATTCATGAATATCTGCTTTTGCTGTCCCGTTGGCCAGGGCTATGGACTCACCGAGTCTGCTGGGGCCGGAACGATCACGGAAGGTCAGTGCGCACAGTGGAGGGTCCGGCTGGAGCGGGCCGCTGCAGGCGGTTTGGGTGTGGGTGATAGGAAAAGAGTGGTTAAGGTATTTATTTGTGTAGCAGAATACTGGTAAGTTCTATGTTCTCTGGTTCTGGAATGCAGTAGGTATATCTAATAGTCAATAATTTATCTAGAGGACTTCTGCACGTTAAACTATGTAATATTAAAAACTACTTACTACTTAGCACTCCAGATAAGAAGTTTTAGTACCAGGCATTGGCTATATTGTATACATTTATTTTCTTACATCAGTTATTAAATTTCTGTTTATATAGAAAATTAACGTGTTTTGTCTAGTTGTTGTTTAGGTATGTGTATTAAGGCCAAAGTTCAGAAATGTTTCGTGGGGGTGGTGGTGATCTGTGTGTAAGTATATCTGGAGAGAGTAGATTGAGGTCTAGAGAACGTAATTTTCAGAGTTTATCGTGAAGATGTGGCAGAGGAGGTGACCTGAGCGTTCCCATGTGAATCCCACAGTGTCACGTGTGTTCCAGCTGTGGGAGAATGTTACTGTGCTTCCCAGCTCTAGAAAGAACTGTTTCTACTTTGTGTTTTCTAGATACTGATAGATACCAAACCTCTTAACTGATAATTTTTCCCCATTTGCCTTTAGTACTTCTGTGTACTATTCTTATGCCAAGTTTATCTTGCATTACTTCTGTATTTTCCTTTTTTTAAGTTACGTTCTCTGTATTTTATGTATTTTTGGAAGCTACTTCTAAATTTTGTTTTGCAGGAGGTAAACAAGCAGTCTTAAATACTTACACGTATGGTTCCTTTCTTTTGAGGATCCTTAATTTCTGTTTTTAAGATTCACATTGTGTGATTAATGAGTTACACTGTGTTGTCAGTAAGACTGTAAAGTATTAAATCTCAGCATTTCTGATATTTGATTTTTGAAGAAGAAACACAATTGCAGTGGTAATTTGTAATAGTGATGGGTTCTTTTTGCAGATTCTTCAAAGTTTGGAATCTTAATCTCTGGCCTGGGCTTTGAACTCTTTATCGTATGAATTTAAATAGGGCGTGATAGCGTAACTGACATCGCAGGTCTCACGTTGACGTAGTGACACACGGGAGAAGATGGGAGAGAGGGTTTGTCCTGCAGAGCCATCCGGTCTGCTACGAAGGGGAGTATGTGTAAACCATTGTGCTCCATTATTCCTTAAGGGAGGGGCTATCAGCTCATGAACCAGGCAGCTACTTAAATGAGCTGAGTGGGCCCCGATGTAAGAAAATGTGACGGGTAAGGAATCTGGGGGACTGGAGCAGACATGCCCGGTAATGGGGACTGCACCTGCTGGAAAGGCAGGTCCATTGGTCCAGGAGATTCTATACTTACACATAAAATGTCTTGAATTTTAAATGTCAATAATCAATTCAGATTAAAAACAAAAGAATGTGGGCCACACAGCCTGTGGTTCACCAGTTTGTGACTTCTGCTTTTAAGGATTCTCTGGCGATACCTGAGTGTTGGGATAATTCATCATTATTGGTAATTTAGAAAAATGAAGCCATTTATTAACTACTGTAATCAAATACTTCTTTTATTTGCATCTTAGCATGGGACTACAATACTGGCAGAGTGGGAGCGCCATTAGTTTGCTGTGAAATCAAATTAAAGAACTGGGAGGAAGGTAACAGCTTATTTTAACCAGAGAGCATTAACTTGTATAATATTAAGCTTTAAAATTAGAATTGTGCTTCATTTTTTTCCTTATTTTAGTACATAACATTCCTCACAAGTGCTCATTTTTGTCTTTGTAGTAGAAATATTTTAATATTTTATCTAGAGCTACATGAATATATTCTGCTTGTTTCAAAGATGATTCTAAAGAATTGTAATTTTTATTTTGCTTATTATTTTATTACATAAATACAAGTAAGAATTATGCCAAGATTTGAGAAATGTTATAAAGAATCATTAACTTTCGTAGAAGCAAAACCATAAGATTTATTCTATGAAATTAAAGATTTTTATGTTTTTTCTTTTTTTTCCTCTGAGGGCTTCAACCAAAAATTATCAGAAGGAAGTTTTCCCTATAATTCCATAAAAATTTGTTGCTTATGCCACTTAAATACTAATTACTTTTTAAGTTTTTTTATTCGATCCTGTTAACACGTACATATTATCTATGATTTGTTTGGATTTTTTTTTCTTTCATACAAAGTAAAGATTCTAATGCTCAGAAGTAATTTTTCAGCTGTCTTTTAGCAGAATTTGAAAAGGTTCAATAAATTTAAACTTGAGTCATTCTGGAATTATACAAACTAAATATTCTAAATATTTAGTAATGCACCTAGTTTTCTATTGATCGAGTTTTGTTCATTCATGTATTGCCTTATTTCCTTTGAGAAGCTCTAATTGGAATAAAATTATAAGTCCCTGTTTAGAAACTAACAGTTTGAAATTTTCACATGGTGCACGTAGGGATAAAAATATTGAATTAACTGTAAGTTATTCTGTGTTTATTAGGTGGATACTTTAATACTGATAAACCACATCCCAGGGGTGAAATTCTCATTGGTGGCCAAAATGTGACAATGGGATACTACAAAAATGAAGCAAAAACAAAAGCTGATTTCTTCGAAGATGAGAACGGACAGAGGTGGCTCTGCACTGGAGACATCGGAGAGTTTGACCCCGACGGCTGCCTAAAGATTATTGGTGAGCCCTCTGATCTATTTTTTGAAAGTGGATGTTTCTGAAATAGTTTTTAAGAAGAGATTCTGTGTGTTTGGAGAAGCCGTTTAATCACATAAGAATATATCTTTATGTAATGTTGCTATGGTCTGTCGCATTATCCCTGGAATATAAAAATTTACAGTAGGGACCGGGCGGAACTAAAAGGCCTGCGCATTATAAGGTTCCCAATCTGTTCAACGACTGTTATTTTTAATCATTATTAGCTAACCCGTAAAGAGTCAACTTCTGAATAGGGAACACTCATTTCTGTGAGTGTTGTGCTGTCCATAGGTTCTTGGACAGGGCTCCCTACTGCCGGCACCGCGTCCGTGCCCGTGAGAGCCGAGGCCGGGCAGCTCGGCGGGGCGACAGTTACTCCCGTTTCTCCTCTGGGGCCGCTTTTCCCAGTTATGACAGCGTTTCTCCCGGTCTTGCTAACGAGAGCCTGGGAGGAAACAAGAGACTGTCCCGTCTGCTCCGCACGCCTGACCCAAGGCCCTGATTCACCACGCGAAATGGGCTCAAGGTCGCCGTCTCCTTTCTCTGTCCCTCTCAGCACAGATCGTGGGTTAGGCCTGCACCTTGTCACCCTATTGCAAGAAATTCCTCTCTTCGCCTCACTCGCCCCCCCTCAGACGCGTGTCCTCACTCCCTTGGCGGGACCGCTAAATGCTCATCTCAGTGGCCCGGGCCACTTTCCTGCCGAAAACCTCTCAGTGGCTCCTCGAGGCTCGGTTCAGGGTTCCTGTTGGCGTGTGGCCCGGTTCACCTCTCCACTTCCGTCTGGGCTGTGGCCTTCGCTGCTGCGGTACCTCGAGCCGACCCCTCTCTGTCCTCTGCCAGCGCTCGGCCAGTTGGCCCCCATCGGTCCTCCATCAGGCCCGGGTGCAGGCTTCGCTCGCAGGAATTCTTCCCCAGTCAGCAGGCTGGGGTCTTAGCACAGCATGGCCTGCCCTGTCGTGGTGAAGGAGCGTGTTTTTGCATCACGTGTCTCTAAGTAGTGTGTGGTCTTCCAGGTCGCACTGAGCATATGCTTTACTTCCTGGTGCTGATGTATACCAGGAGCATAGCTGTTCAGCAGAACATACCTGAAGCCCCGCTAAAGGGGCCCCTTAATCAGAAGTGAATTTTATTTAAGGAATGTATTTAATAGTACAAATTAGGGCTTGATTTTATTATGTGCTTTTAGTTTTAGCATAACTATTATGGTAAACTTAATTATAGTGCATTACTTAGGGAATGGCCAGTATTTATGTGTATTAAAGGTGTTTCTAACATGACCCTCCACTGTCTCCCCTGCCCTGGCCTTTGTCTTGCACAGACCGTAAAAAGGACCTCGTAAAGCTGCAGGCAGGGGAGTATGTTTCTCTCGGGAAAGTAGAGGCAGCTCTGAAGAACCTGCCGCTGATAGATAACATTTGCGCATATGCAAACAGGTGAGAAAGCAGAGCTCATGCTGCTGCTTGTGCTTAAAACATTTCCCGTGCTCCCGCCATTTCCTCCCGATGTGGGCCTTCTTTGTAAAATCATACAGGTAGCTCTTCCTTCTTACCTACTGGTGTCTCTGAGGACGGCCTCTGGTCTCTTGACTCTTTCCTCCCCGTCCTCCTCCGTGTCCCTGTTTTGTTTTAGCTCTCGCTGCAGTGTCCTATGTGATGGGGAGGTGAAGTAAAGAGCATCCTTCCTGCTGTCTTGGTGCCCCTAGCTGTCTGTCCCTCTGCTTAGGGAGGCTTCGCAAAACCAGTCTAGAAGAAAGGGGAGCGGAAAAGGAGGTGGGGTGGCGGTCAGCAAGCAGGGCTGTGCTTGGTTCCAAGGCCTTGCTCTTCATGAGAGCCGCTTGGGACCCTGGCCTCCTGCCTTAAGCTGTGTGAAGCCCGCAGTGATTTACAGGCAGCCGGGAAGGAGAGGTCGAAGTTAAAATCCCAGAAATTCTTGGGAAATGAGTTGGAATTTTTGATTGCCACTCCGATGACCTTTTCCCTAATGGTACTGCATGCGAGGAGTATTCTCCAGTGTTCGTGGTTAGGTAGTTTGTGGCCAGCGTAGGAACCTTAACTACAACAGTTGACATAATCATTATTATGAAAAAATAAGATCTGGTATCAGAAGAACCACTTTAGAAACAGACTTTGATTGCCAAATGGCTTGTCACATTGATTTGGAAATGATTCGGCGCTTTAATGAAGTACTTTCTTTAGCGATGCCGCGGTTCTGGGTTTTGCTTTCGTGCCGTTAACCAGAACTGTCCTCACCCTGATGCTGCTGTCCTGACTTCAGGTTGCCGCCTTCAGCGACAGCGCTCAGCTCCTCTAGCAACGGAAACTCCCTCAAAAGAAGAGAATAAATGCAGTCCCATTTCTTCGACTTGCTGCCAAATCTCTTTAGATACAGTTTCTAATTTACATTCGCTTTTAGTTTTGTTTAACCTGTTGTGAATTACTGATTTTTAAAATATGAATTTTCTAATATTTATAATTTTCTTTAAAAAACGTGTACATGGCATTGTTTATACGAGTTATGTGTAGTTGAAATTGATTGTTATATGCCAGATTAAGGTTTATTAACCATGAATTCCGCCAAAGCATTGGAATGTATTATGAATCAGACAGTAAAAGTAGATATTGCATAAACTAAGTATACCAGTAGCAAATATGCCTCGTGCATTCTCTTTAAAACAGTAAAGAGCTGGATACTAAAATGTCACTGTGATCAGTAACTGCAGATAACGTGGTATGCCCTTTAGTCATTAGCAAAGTCGTGCTTTATGTATTTCAGTTATCATTCTTATGTCATTGGATTTGTTGTGCCAAATCAAAAGGAGCTAACAGACCTAGCTCGAAAGAAAGGACTTAAAGGGACCTGGGAGGAGCTGTGTAACAGCTGCGAAATGGAGAACGAGGTACTGAAAGTGCTTTCTGAAGCTGCTGTTTCGGGTGAGTGCATCTCATACTGATTCTAAGCCCTGAGATGGGAAGACAGGACTTACATGTATTTATCCTCTTGTATTACAGAGCTTAGGTTACACCATTACCTGCTCAGAAACAAATTGTATTTTCCTACCATTAGTAGATAGAACATACTTACCAGTCCCTCGTTCAACCCTGGTTCAAGCCCTGCAGTGGGACCCACACGAGCCGCCCCTCCCACACCTGGCGCTTGCCTCAGAATGCTCTGCGCCTCTGCTGTCTGGGTCGGTCCTTTTCATCTCTTACCTCAGCTGCTTCCCAGGCCCCGCTCGGTTTCTTGGCCACCCCAGCACTTAGTGAATCACCCAGGACTCTGGTTTTACACTTTCTACGCTGTTAGTGTACTGGTAGTTGGTTGTACCCAGATGACCTCTATTCCCTGTGTGTGTGTGGGGCGGGCTGGGAGTGGGGGGGGGGGTTGTGACGAGACTGGTTTAATATTGTTGGTTTAATAAAACAGTTATACCTTCTGAGTCATCAGCATTAAGTATAATGCAGGTATGCACCTTTTTTTCTTCTTGGATGCTATTCAAGTTTATTTAAAATGTAAATTGCATTGAACCAGATGGAATCATTATTCTGGCCCTTTATTTTAATAGTGATTATGTTTTGTTAGTATGTCAGCTTGCAGTTAGTTTCCAACATTTTTAGGTAACTTAAAACCTTGGACTGATGCTAAATTGAGTTAATAGATATTCATTAGAAACCTACATAATTTCTAAGTAAAGATAGAGTGCTGAAACAATAAGCCTATTTTTAGATACTTTTTTGCTTATTTTAAAATTTTATTTATATTTTAACAACTTTATTGAGATAAAATTCATGTGCAAAACAACTAACTTATTTAATAGGTACACGTACATAGTTTTTAATGTATTCACAGAATCGTACAGCCATCGCCACACTCGGTTTTAGAAGTGCTGTCACCCCAGAGAGAAATCCTGTGTCCGTCAGTCACTTCCCATTATACTCCAAGCCTTCTGCCCTTGGCAACCAATGATGTGCTTTGTTTCTATAGAT
Source organism: Rousettus aegyptiacus (assembly GCF_014176215.1). Lineage (NCBI taxonomy): Eukaryota > Metazoa > Chordata > Mammalia > Chiroptera > Pteropodidae > Rousettus > Rousettus aegyptiacus. The sequence continues at coordinate 11,215,111 of NW_023416295.1, read as the reverse complement.
TTGCCTGTTTTGGGGATTTTGTTTCGATAGAATCATACAATATATGTTTTTTTGTGACTTGTTTCTTTCACGTAGCATATTGTTCATCCGTGTTCATCGGTGTTTTCTTGCAGCATGTAACATTTCATAACATGGATGTGTATCACATTTTGTTTGTCCATCATCAGTCGATAGGCATTTGAGTTGCTTCTCCTTTGGCTGCTATTAAATAATGCTGCTATGAGCATTCATATATAAGCTTCCGTATGGACATAGTTGTTTCTCTCGGGCAGATAATTAACAGTGGAATTGCCGAGCCTGTGTTCACTTCGTGTCGGACCGTTGGAGGAACTGCCTAGACTTGCTAGACTGTTTTTCAAAACTATTTTCTACACTGGTGGCACCGTTTTCTGTTCCCACTAGTGTCTCATGCAGTTTTCAGTTTCCCCACGTCCTTGCCAATACTTGTTATTGTCCATCCTTTTGATTCTAGCCACCCTCGCCTAGTGGGTGTGAGGAGGTATCTCACTGTGGTTTTGATTTGTGTTTTTTTTGGTGGTTAATGATGTTGAGCATCTTTTTGTGTACTTATTTAAACCATTGTATATCTTCTCCGGAAAAATGTCTATTCCAATCCTTAGCCCATTTTTTTAATGAGGTTATTTGTCTTTTTATCATTGAGTTGTATGTATTCTTTATATATTCTTGATATAAGTCCATTATCAGATATGTGATTTGGAAATATTTTCTCCCATTCTTTGGATTGCTTTTTATTTTCTTAATGGTATCCGTTGAAACATAAGTCTTGATATGATACAATTTATTTAAAATTTTTCTTTTGTTGTACTTTGGTATCATCTGAGAAACCATTGCCTAAGCCAAGTCACAAAGGTATACCCCTGTTTTTTTGTTTTATAGTTTAACTCAACATTTATGCTCTTAATCCATTTTGAGTTGATTTTTATATGTGATGCAAAGAAGGGATTCAGCCTCATTCCTAAGCCAAATCTGTATTTGCACAGAATCAGTATTGTAAGGAATCGGTGTCTGCAGTTATTGGGGGCTGGCCAGGCACCGCTGGCCTGGAGGGCAGGCTGCTGAGACAGTGGGCTGGGGATTCAGGCACGACCGCTCTGATCCACAGGGGGATTTTACTTCTCTGCGGACACCTCAGCTCTGCTCTTAAGGCCTTTCAACTGACTGAATCAGATCCACAGAGGTTATCTAGGGGAGTTTTCCTCACGTAAAATGAACTGATTATAGACTTAATCATATCAATAAAAAACCTTCCAAGCGATACCTTAGATTACAGTTTTATGGGATAACTGGGAACTCTAGCCTAGCTCAGTTGACACACAAAACTGACCACCACAGTTCGTCCCATGTCAGCTTGGCCCCTTTGTACATCTTCTTAAACCATAGTTAATGTCCAAGTAAAGACAACAATAAAATCTTACCCCCACCTAGCATGATGCAGCTGGCCTGCATCCACCTGAAAATATGTTTCCCAGAGGAGGATGCAAACCTTGTGAATGATTTTTACTCTTCTCCGTTGAGACCCTATAAGTTAAATACTGTGATATAATGTTAACTCATTAATACATGTTGTAATAGAAGAATAAGAGGGAGGAAAACGAAAGTATTTGCTTACCGCGTATACAACAATAAAGAAGAAAACTTATAATGATTGCAGCCCTCATGTCACCCGCTGCTCCTGTGGTCGTAAGCTGCGTTTGTTTTCCTCCAACTCTGGCTGGATGATAGCGTTCTTCATGCAGCATGGTTGTGAGCCAGGTCGTAGAGTCTGGCACTGCGCAGTCTGAAACTTGACTCACCTGGTCTTCCGGTGCTTGCTTTTCACTCCCGTACGTCTCGATAATGTCACACCCCTCTGTCCCCGAAGTCCTGAGGCCCGAGCCATGCTGCTCTCGCTCCTGCTGGTTTTTCCATGTGGAGACCACTCCTGTAATTCTTTTAATCTTTGAAGAATAAAACCTTGTTTGCTATCACCATGTTTATTTTTACAAGTTGGAAATAATGTATCTCTTTTGTTTCCAAGGCATTTATACTTTTAATTTATATGTAATTATATATAACTATATATTGTATATAATTATGTATAATATATATTTATACATTTATATAGTATATATCATGTTTTTATATAAATATATATAAATGTGTGTGTGTATGTATATATATACACACCTACAGTAAACACCTACCATAGTAATTTTGTGTGGTAATTTACTATGGTAGGTGTTTACTCATTTTCCATCCCTCCATTCCTCCACTAGTGACAATCTACTGGGTATCAAACGGCACGTTAGGAGCATAATAGTGAGCAAACATTCTGTCCTTCATAGCTTTTACAGTGACTAGCCTGGTTAAATTTTTTATTACTTCCTAGTTTCCAAAGCGATTGTGCCCTTTATCATAAATTCAAAGAAAACAAATAGGTGCAAAGTAGAAAGTGACATTCCCTTCTCCTTAATCCTGGACGCTAGCGCTTAGAGGTGCACGCACTTTATAGTCGGTGTGTGTCCTTATCCTGTACATCTAGATATATATAAGTTTATCTAGGATTTTTTTTTAAAAATTGCCTTTTTAAAAAATCTAACAGTATATTGTAAAAACTTTATATGTTCATACCATAATACCATATAGATCTAATTTATTTTCAATGATCAAATTGCGTTCTGTTTTATGCCAGTATCGTAATTTAACTCATTCTATTAATGGAGACGTATTTAAAGTTTTTTTTGCTGTTGTAATTCTCATACGTATCTGTGTTTTTGCTGCTGCTAGTATTTCTGATGGGTAGATTGCTTAGAGGGTGTTGGCCGTGCATTTGACAGGCGCTCAAAGACCAGGGAATTTACACTATTTGCTGAGAATTTTAATTGTACGTTTTTCAGGACTTTGAATTTACTTTTTTTTTTTTTTTGGTCTCACTATCTCAGCAAGTCTGGAAAAGTTTGAAATTCCAGTAAAAATTCGTTTGAGCCCCGAACCGTGGACCCCTGAAACCGGTCTAGTGACAGATGCCTTCAAGCTGAAACGCAAAGAGCTTAAAACACATTACCAGGCGGACATCGAGCGAATGTATGGAAGGAAATAATTGTTCTCTTTCAGCATCAGTTTGCTACAGGGAGTTCAGATCAAATAGGAAAATACTTGAAATGCATGTCTCAAACTGTGAGGCAAAACTCCATTCCTCATATTAAATCCAAACTGTTATTTCTCGTGACATCACCATTTTTAACTGACGGGATGAGTAAAATATTAAGACAGCAAACTCGTGTCTGTCTCTTCTTTCTTCTCCTCCTGCAATTTGCTTCACCACCCAGGACTGCCCTTGTCAGCATGAGGACTTTTCTGAATCATATCGAGGAACAGTGATTTTAAAACCTCAAGTTTTTAAACATGATTTATATGTTCTGTATAATGTTCAGTTTGTAACTTTTTAAAGTTTGGATGTATAGAGGGATAAATAGGAAATATAAGGATTGGTTATTTTGGGGGGGGCTTTTTTAATTACAGTATTTAAAAATGTAAGGGTATGGATGTGAAATTATGTAAATTTCAAATGCTTATGAATCAAATCATTGTTGAACAAAAGCTTTGTTGCTGTGTAATTAATTATTGTCTTGTATGCATTTGAGAGAAATAAATATACCCATACTTATGTTTTAAGAAATCGAGACTTTGTGAATATATGCCTGACAGTGTCTTCTTTATATATTTATTTTTATTAGAAAAAAAAATGAAGTTTGGTTGGTGCCGCATGAAACAAAATAGTGGGAGAGGGTTATGGCTTAATAGTAAAGAAGCAGATACAGCAAGTGTCACACCAGTGGATAATTAGTCTCTGGTAGCTTACCGTGAACATTTTCAGAGTCTTCGAGTTAGCTGTCAAAACCAAGAACGTATCAAAATTTTTAGAATTGGACAGGTTAGAACCTAAAAGGAGAAAAAGTTATTCTTTATTTTATCGACCCTATGTACATTGAGCTACGTGTCACATTTACAATGGAAATTTACACTCTCCAGTTCTCCTACTTTTAGTGTATATGTTTAATCTTTTTCACTTGAAAATTAGGATTCTTTTTTGATAGTTTGCACTGGGGTGTGTGTGCGTGTGCGCGTGTGCCAGTGTCTACTGGTAGCTTATTAAAAAACACTTTCTACTATAACCTTTCTACACTAGAAAATGAAATAATTTAGAATGCTTCAGATAATAGTATTCTTACTAATTTACATGAAAACTTAATGAGGTGAGTTAAAATTTAATTTGTAGGTTTTTATTTCAGTGTGCAAGTTATTTGTGATCCTAAAAACATTGCTTGTATGATACGTAGTCTTTTTATATGTATTGCTTGTCTATTGTTACTTGAGCATTATTAAGAGTAATATTGCACCAATTAAGATGTGTTCAAATCAAGACTTTAGTTATTTTCTTGATTCTTATCTACTTTAGATATCAAAAGGCAAAAAAAAAAAAATGTGGATCTGCGTTGAGGACCAAGGGCCCTGTAGTTTTGGGGCATAAGACAAACACATCATACTTGGAAATATTGCAGTATGGTGTTCTGTTTTGAACTTTACTTGTATTCTTGTGTATTTGTATTGTTTTCAATGTTGTTTTCCTTGTTATAGTTTATCAAAAATTTGGAAAAACCACCAAGAAGTAAAAATATGAAGGAAATTGAATGGAACCTCTTCTGAATCAGGATGTCGTGATCTAAAAATTAAAATTGAGATAGGTTAAATTTTTTCAGATGCTTCAGAATAATTGTTTGCTTTCAAATGATTTTTAAAATTTAGAAAAAAGGTTCAGTGCTTCAACGGAGAGATATTGCAAATTGTGACTTGATGGATATACAGTTTATCACCGATTCAAAATAAAAGTTTTCTTTTCAGAAACATCTATTAAGGCTGATTTGATCTGTATCGAGTTTTATTTTTCTCATTTTTAATTCATTTCAGTCCTAGAATACCAAATGCCAGGTGTAGATGTCACAGCAAATATGAAATCAAATAAGTAGAATCCTTTTTCAAACAAATTACTCTCTAACCCAAACCTTTAGTGACTTGAAAAATAGTATCTTTTAATATTACCCTTTCAAAAACAAAAAAAATTGGTTGATTAAAAAAACCCAATAATCCTATTAAAAGAAAGAATGGTATAACCAGAAGATACCTGGGGAGGAAAACTTGAAATTTCAAAAGAAATTGCCAAATCTATTCCACACATCTGAATATAGACTATAGATCCTCAAAGTGGATCCTAGGAGCTGTTTTCTAGAGATCAGCTCTATGAAGACTCTTGAACCCTTCTCCGTTCAGCAAGTTGAGCGGCTTCAAGCTGGTGGCGTGGCTACCTCCTCCTCTCCTTACATGTACGCCTCACCCCTGGCCCCCGCTTTAAGTTTCATTAACCCATTTCCTGTTTGCCCCAAGAATACTGGCCAGTGGCACTTGCAGCTGCAGCATTTACCCTGAGATAACTCGTGGATTACAGCCCCAACCTCACCCCCAAAGTTTGCCATGAACTATCTCCCTTTTATTATTATTTTCGCATTGCTCTAGTATATCGATAGTCTTTGGAAACAAATGACCTCATTCTATTGATAGCATTCTGGTTTTAGTGGTGGTTAATTCCAGTTGCAAAAATATAGTAATTCTTGATCGCTGAACATGCCAAATCCTAGAAAATGCAGCATTCCTGCACAGACGTTAACACAACAAAGTTTTTCTAAACAGGAAAAGGGTTAAAAACATTCTACCAATAACAAAATTGAAGGCGATACCTACTTTCTAAGTACGACTTTGTTATTAACTAATGGATTTGGTTTTTACGATGTTCTCTAAAGCTTGCAAGTTTTCATCAATGTTTAAAAACAGATGAGCCTGGCATAACCTTCCTGCCAACATTCCAAGAGTTTATAGTTTTAAACAATTAGCCCTGTGACAGAACTTTAAAACTTAAAAAAAATTGCTGTGTGGGCTTTTCTTTGAGTAAGACAAGTACGTACATCTGTGATTGTTATAAAGGGGGTCTAACTTTTAGACTGTCATATTGAACCACACTGAAATGTAACATCCTTTCTAGACTTAAAAATTGGTCATTTACTGTGATTTCATTTTCAGTGTTTTCTTGATTATTGCTGTTTTTCCCCTGAAGAAGTGTATATCTTAAAAGAAACTACATGGTGTGGACTTTGTAATTTGACATGAAGTTCGAAGAATAAAGATGTGTAAAAACATTTCTGATATGAAAACTCAATATTGTTTCTCTGCAAAAAGCTCCCTTCGTAATAAAGTCAAACTTTAGTTGAGATTCCTGAAACACTTGTTGAAAAGAAGTTTGTGGGAATTTTGTTTCTTGGCTCAGCCATCAGTTTGAAGAGACTTTTTTTTTCTTCTAGAAATTCTGTCCTTTACCTTCATTTCCTAGCATTCGATTCTTACATCGCCTCCACCCTTCCCAAGTTCCTCCTTTCCATTCCTTCCTTTTGATTGCACAGAAGCTACGCTGTCAGCGTCTTAAAGTCAGTGCTGATCAAATGTCATCTACGCTTATTGACACAGCATTAAGTCTTGAATACAAATAACAGAAAAATTAAAGTTTGTGCCGGTAGCAGCAGTGTGGCTTGCTTTGTGCCAACCTTTTCATCCTCTGATCGTGGGAGAAAAAGTTCTGGGTGATTCTCAGAAACCAATCCCTCCCTGACTTAAGCTACCAATGAATATTTGTATCTTATCTACTTCAGGCATCAAAACTGGATATATGTGCCTTTACATGAACATTTTAATAAAAGCAGGTGTTTGAATGTAATCCTGTTACTACCAAAACTTGTACTTAAGCACCTAGGAGCTTCAGTGTGTTTTTTTGTTTGAAGTGCCTCATTTCTCTGTCATTAACTTTCCTTGGATTATTCTCTTAAACATTGGTATCCGCCTGGCCTGCTCCTCTGAAGCCTCCAGGCGAGAGTCCTTCCACGCCCGCTCCAGGTTGGCCAGGCCCTCTGGCTCTCCTTGGCATTGTGGGTGCACCTCCCCAACCCTCTGTCCTCATGGGGTCTTCTCCCCATGTCTTCACATCATCTCTCTGTCCCCCGTCTGAACCTGATCATTTGCAATAACCCCAACTCCAAATCAGCTCACATTCCGAGGTACCAGGAGTTAGGACGTCAACACACCTGTTTTGGGGAGGGGGCACAACAATTCAAGGCAAGTCCGTATTTGTATATTTTTTTTGAAATTTTCCTTCAATTATGCGCTTGCTTTTCAATCTTGTTCAGTTTGATCTTTATCATGTGATATTTGAGTATCTGTCTTCTATCGCATTGAAGGAAATTTTTCTCTGGTAATTCTTTCCCAGTTCCCCTGTTCTGTATATCTTTATTTTCATATTCTTAATCTGATTTTTTCCCTCTTATTTATTCATTCATTACTTTATTGGAAATTTTCTACGACTGAATTCTGTGTAACTTTTGTCCCAAATGACTCTTTTCTAAAATCTTTTTGTATATGCAGTAGATTCGTTATATCCTCTTTTAATGTAGAACTTTATCAATATCAGGCCAGGTGGCATATATTTTTTATTTTAAAAAGTGTACACAATTTACTAATTTTTTAAAACAGTTCCCACAAGAAATGGGAAATTCAAAAAGGTACTTTCCTCTTATATTTTCCTGAAAGTGAAAATGAGGATCCTTGTGACTTTGATTACATTTATTTTGAAAGCCCAGCTCTAGAAATCATCTCTTTCTATACCCGTCAGAGACCCAGCCTTTCCCCACCCAGATTATCAGCAACCCCACGAGGCAGCAGAAGCCAGCAGCCCAGACCTGACTCCTGGTCACACATCCAGACCTCTGGCGGGCTAAAGATGGCATCTTGACCTAAGTTACGTTTCAGTTCCTGAGTCCTAAGGTGGAACAACCCCCTGGCTACTTTCCCACGGGACCGGACAGAGGGACCCCGGAAAAGACCTCAGAACTGTCCTCAAGATCTGAAGAAATGACTTACGCCCTTACCTCACCTCTGGCCGATGGGCTCCCAGCACGACCCCGAACCCCTAACCCTTGGTGTCCTGTGATTGTGCCCTGTGGAATCTGTCACCTAAACACCAGTGGGGAGTTGGGGCTTTTGCACATTAGCTTCCTGTTCTCCTGGTGGGCACCGCTCATCAGTAACATAGCCGGTCTTTCTCCGCGACCGTTCTTGGTGTGTAGCGTCTGGCTCTGCGAGCGCGGGGTGGACAAGCTCTTTCTGTTCGATGACAAAAGTTGCTCAGTGTTCCACGACGGCGTCCTGGCTAGATCACATCTTCAAAGTTTTGCAAGCTATCCCGCTGGTATTTTGTTTCGAACGTATGTATCCTGATTCCTTGAGTAAATTTAAATTCCAGAGGATGTGGGTGCTTTAGCGATTTTTTTTTTTTTTTGGTATTTCTCGTGTCATGTAATGAGTCTCCCTTCTGAGCGATTCTGATTAAGTGTTTGCTGCAGTATCATTCTCATTAACCACTCGTTTTAGGCTTCGATCCAAGCTAAAACGCAGGGAACAAGGGGAAGGACCGTTGCAATGTGACCTAGGCCGGCCCACCGCTGGGGCGTCTCTGGATGCCGTGTCCGTTAGGTCTTGTTCTGTTGTTGTTTTTTGTCACTGTACTTCCCCCACCTGCTTCCTTTCCTCCTTTTGTCCCTGTTGACAAATAATAAGAACTTCATATGCCTTTTGAGTCGTTTATGGGATGGTTTTGTTCTATCCTTTCCCAGGGGTACGCAAATCATGAGTGAACTAGAAATGAATGCAGGACCGGGAATCAGACAGAGGCTTCTGCAGGGCATTTGATATGGACACACCTCTGTGTATCTTTCCGTGGTCCTGCCTCTGCGGCTTCCACAGGAAGCAGCAGGGACCCGGCGGGGGTAATTGATGTTGCTGCCTGCCACTGACTGCCACCCATTTCCCTTCTGTGATTCACCAGGCCTGGGATGCTGACCGCATTGCATGCTGACGCTCCCCAGCTTCCTCTTCCCAAAGGGGCACAGACACGGGGGCCTTTCTCCTACACAACCGTGAGAATGCAGTACAGCAGGAAACGCTGTTTTCCCAGGTAGAGAGGATGCTGGATGCAGATCACCCTAGCAACACATCCACCATCACTTGCTTGCCCTCGACATCAAAACTGATCTGGGGTCATGAACAGAAAGGATGATTTTTGGGTTTGCAGGATTAGTACTGAGAATTTTATGATTGGCCTCTTCCTTTTCTTCTCCACGTCCTTCTTGCCTTTTCTCTTGCCATTAAAGAGACAGAAAAATGACTTTGGTTTTATTGGGAAAACCTCACACTTGTGAGTTCTGGAATAATAATAATTATAGCAGCTAACATTGAGAACTGGCCAGGTTTTGATGCGTGTTACCTCGGTAATCCCCATGACAGCGCCATGAAAATGGGTGTCCATACTCACCCTGCTTTACAGGTGAGGAAGCTGAGGTGTGCAGAGTTTAAACGAGCATGTGACCGAGCTGGGTAGGAACCCAGGAGGTTGAAGCGCTTCGCACACTGGTTTGGTGGACTCTGATCTCCCAGACTCCAGGCTCTCGTGGTTAATGAGCTGGGCCTTTCCGAGCTGTTCTGTGGGTCCTGACCTGTGCACCGGCCGTAAGAACTGCAAGCCTCCCCTCTCTGCCACTCCGCCGGGCTGACCCGTGATGCTCCCCACATTCTGCCCACCTAGCGTCCCCACCTTGCGTCTCTGGGCCAGCCCTGGTGTCCAAGCGTGGCGATGACCCTCTGGTTTGAGCAGTCAACGGAACGGCACCACTCGGCTGTTGGCCGACTGTGTGTCTGGCTAGGTGCCTTCAACGTGACCAGGTGAAAACGAACACATTGGCCATGTGCAAACAGGAAGATGACTATGTTTGCAGAGCAGATTTCTGTTAACCTTGGCTTAGAGTCGGGAACCTACTTATCCTGTTCCTGACACGTACGTCATCCTGGCAATTTCTATTTTGGTTTGCATATGAAAACTACGGCCACATTTTTCCATCTAAATTTTCCATCCAATGGTTTCCTTTTTTTTTTTTAACAGCTTTTTTGAGGTCTAATTTATATACCATAAAATTCATCCATTTTAAGTGTGTAATTCGATGATATTTAGTAAATTTATAGAGTTGGGCAACCATCACCACAATCCAGTTTTAGAACGTTTTCCTGACCTCAAAAAAGATGCCTCATGCCCATTTAGAGGCATTCTGGGGGCTGCTTTCGCTCCCTGCTACCCCCCGCCCTGGGCTCTGCTGCTTTCTCAGGGAGGGGGGCAGAGCTCGCCCCGCAGACCCTCTTCGCTGTCCTCTGCTACCTCCAGCTGTGGTGTCTGGCACCAATGTCAACATCGGTGGCTTCTGGAGCTGGCTCTTTCAGGGGACCCCCAGACACCTGCAGTCTCTCCCCTGGCGGCTTCACCCGGAGCCTCCCACATGGGACGCCGATGGGGACAGGGACACTCTGTAGTCCCAGCCTGTCTGTCTAAGGTGCACTTTCACCTTGAGGAGGAGACCGTGGGGGAGGCACAGAGAGCTGGCGTGTGTGTCACCACCCCCGGCAGCTCCTCTGGGCCCGCGGCTAGCCCGGCCCACCCCAGCATGCCCACCGCTGCTCGGGAAAGGGTGGTGGGTGGCGAGGTCGCTTCCATGGCTTCTCCTGACTCGAGAGGTTGCACTGTCGTCTTCCTACGGTCCTGCTTCAGGTCTCGGTGACCCTGGAGTGGTTTGCTAATCTTGCTGTTGAGCTGTGTGCGGGAGAGATGTAAGGACACCCCTCACCTCATCTCGGAAGACAGTCTAGGGACAGTTTGCCATGCTCCTGAGCTCCTAGATCTTTCCTCTCTGTCCCGCTTTATGTATTTGTTTGCAGAAGAAGCCGAAGCCCACGTGCTTCATACGCCCTGCGGAGTGGGCTGAGAATCTCACTTTGGGAGCCGGGCTCCTTGAACCGAGCTGTGCAGAGTACAGAGCCTTTGCTGTCGCTGAGCGCTTCGTCCTCAGTCAGGCTTCACCTTTTACCTGGGTATTTTGCACACCAGTGTCACCTGTACACGTATGGCCCTGAGGAGAGGAAGGTTGAGGCTCAGAGACATTACGTAAACTGGACATGGCCACGTAGCATGGATACACACAGACTAGGTCTGACCCCAGACTGGGCAGTACCACGGAGCAAGGAAGAACCTGGTGTCCGACGCCAGGGAAAGAGTCAGAGCTGAATGATGGTGCAGTCCCGTGATGCGCTGTTCTGCAGCCACAGACACTTCTCCGTCCGTCCGTCCGTCCGTCTGTCCATCTGTCCGTCAGTCCGTCCATCTATGTGCAATCTATTTTCATTCCCTCCTACTTCTCTCCCTCTCCCTCTCTCTCCCCCAATCCAGGGACTCTGCTTGTCGGACGTCTTTCCTTGAATGTCTCAAAAGCCCCTCTGAACAAAACCCACGATAACCCCGGCCGTAGAAGCAGGCTCAGTCCTCCTTCGGCATGCTCGGTCTTCGTGCATGCAGCCTCTTAGCCATCCAGCCACGACCCGGGTGCCACCACGGACCCCTCCCGTGCCCTTACTCCCAGTAGCCAATCAGGCATCGACTCCTGCATATCATGCCTTCTAAGTCTCTCCGAAATGGTCCGCTCCTCCGTCTCCGCCGCAGCCACCGTAGTCCAGTCGGCCATCAGTACCCACGGCCTCCTCACTGCTCTTTCTGTGCTCATTTTTTTTTCACTCCTTTAATTTTTTCCCACACTGCTACCAGGCCGATCTTTCCAAAACACAATCATGTCTTAAATCAGAAACAGTCTTATTGACATGTAATTCCCATACCATATAATTGACCCATTTTAAGTGTAAAATTTATGTTTCTCAATATATTCACAGAGTTCTGCAAATGTCACCACCATCTAATTAAGAACATTTCCATCTCCCTCCACACCAACCCCAGACCCGTTAGCAGTCACCTCCCGTTCCCCCATCCCCCAGCCCTGGGCCACCACTAATCTACTTCCTGGCTCTCTGGATTTTCCTATTCTGGTCATTTCTGGCAAATATAATCATACAGCATATGGCTTTCGGTACTAGTGTCTTTCACTGAGCATAGTGTTCTCAAGATTCATCCATTTTGCAGCATGTATCCGAACCTTCTTCTCTTGGGGGAGGTGAAAAATGCTCCATTGCGGGATGTGACGTTTTGTTGATCCGTTCATCACCGATGAACATCCAGGCTGTTTCCACGTTTTGGCTTTTGTGAATAATGCTGCTATGACCACTTGTGTATAAGTTTTTGTGTGGACACATGTTTTCTATTTCTCCGGGGTGTCTACCTAGGAACAGAATTACTAGATCATAAAATTAATTACTTGTCACAAACTTTTCGATGACATTCTGTGGCTCTTAGGATGAATTCAGTCCCTCTTTCCTTGGTGCCCCGGCCCTCACAGAATGACCTCTACCTTCCCTGCCAGGCTTCCTCTCTATGCCCCAGGAACCTGGCCATGGTGGGCTTCTTCTGATCTCTTGTTTTTACTAAGCTGTGGGTCTGAAAAGCAATTTGGACCGCCACCTAACCCTCCTTCACTTTACTCATCCTTCAAACCCCGGCTCAACTGTCACTTCCTCTGAGAAGCGTTTTCTGAGCTCCCCGATCAGATGAAACGTGTTTTTTTTTTGTTCATTTGTTTTATTTTGTTTTGTTTTCCTCGCACGGTGATTACATCACACACTCTTCTTTTGTAGCACTTGTCGCCGTTAACAATTTTACATTTCCTTTGTAATTTTTAACCGAATGCCTTCCTCTCCTAATGGCTCCGTGATCTGAGCCGTGCCAATTTTCTGTATTTCTAGCACCCACACAGTACCCGGCAACTTAATAGGGGCCGAGCATTTGCTGAGCGAATTGTGACGTGACTGGAAATGCCCTCAACTTCAGGATCGAATCTCAAGCATTATTTCAGTTTTCTGATCTTTACGTCGTGAAAATACTACGTATCAGTCCAATGATCGTAAGGGCTGTTTCGGCTAAAACATGCCGCAAATATTAACAATAAAATGTCATGATTTTCTCAAAGGCTCTGCCAGCAGCCGAACAGAATTTCCCTGGTGGGAGGCGACTTCTCGGCAGCGGACGGACTCAGGAGGCTTATAGGAAAATGGACTCACCAGGGGGGAGAATATGGTTTCCCATGGAGCAAGAAACCCCCAAACCCACCACTCAGCTAACTTACGTTGGGATAAGACGATGTGTATTTCTCAGAATCAGCGCGCATAGCGTGGTTTTCGAGACGCACACAGCTTCACCGACCTTCTGTCTGATGCCCACATGGGTCTCAGGGGGATCTAACCTAATTAGATGAGAACGTAAGCTGGGTCTCTCCTGGCCTCCCCCGTGGGCCATTCGAATTGCTTTGAGGGAAACCCTCTGGCGATTAGACTCGGGGAAAGGAGGCGGTGGGCGGATGGGGTGGGCAGGGGTGATGTCTGGCCTCAGGGTGAGTCCCGTGGGTGCAGTGGGCGGGGTGGACGCTTCTAGTATGTACCTTGTTTCACTGCCGCCATCATTCCTGCTGTTCCTGAGCCCGGGACCTCGCCGGGGTTTGGCAGAGTGGATGGGCTTTCGTCTGGGATGTGTTCCCTTCCACGCAGCCTTCACGGGCTCTCATTTCCTCTGCACTTCCTTTCGCTGGGCCTCTGTCTTCCAGATGTCTGTTGAATTTTCACCAGCAAAAGCCCCCTTGTATCTTCTTCACTTTCGTGGATTTATGTCCTTTTATTTTTTTATTTATTATTTTTAAATTAATAAATTATTTCAATCGAAGAAATGATTAAAATTCTTTTTCTTCCATCTACCTTCCCCCCTCCTCCCCGCCCCCCCCCCCACCCTCTGGTAACCACTAGCCTATAGTCCACGTCCACGAGTCTCCGTTTGTTTGTCCTGCTCATTCGTCGCTTTTAGGTTTATATCTCACATATAAGTGATATCATGTGATTTTCAACTTTTCCTGTCTGGCTTATTTCGCTTTGTATGATTACTTCAAGGTCCATCCATGTTGTTGCAAATAGCAGTATTTCATCTCTTCTTATGGCTGAGTAATACTCCATTGTATATATGTACCACAGCTTCTTTAGCCAATCATCTATTGTAGGACACTTCGGTTGCTTCCATGTCCTGGCCACTGTGAATAATGTTGCTATGAGCATCAGTGTGCAGATGTCTTTTGGATATGGGTTTTCAAGTCTTTGGGGTAAATACCCAGTAGAGGGATTGCTGGATCATATGGTAGATCAATTCTTAGTTTTTTGAGGAAACTCCATACTATTTTCAGTAGTGGCTGTACCAATTTGCAGTCCCACCAGCAGGATTTATGTCCTTTTAAATGTTTTCATTATCATTTTAACAAGGCCTAAGGAGGGGGAGGAGTAAAACTCATGTTCAACCTTCCATGTAGAACTGAAATTCCTGCTTTCTATACCACTTATTTAATTAACTCTTCATAGTTTTCTGCTTACGGGACTAGATTTTGAAAAATGCACCACTAGATTTTAATATGGTGAAGGGGTTGCATTTTATTCTTTGTATTTCGGAGCCTAGCCCCGCACCTTTCACGAGGTCGGTGCTCAGCTGGTGTATAGCGACTGAGTTGGCGTCACCGTTTAAGCTTCACCACCTCCATTGTCATCTGTCCTCACACGGTAATTTCTCACAGAATGGACGCACACATCCGGATCTCCATTTTGTGGCCTTTTATATTTTTAGTCTTGACCATGCGTTTCTGTGGTAAGTGCCCTATGCGGAGAGATTTACGTTCCGTAAGCCGTCTTCGCAGTTGTAGTTCTCTTGGCTTACTTTCCTTCCAGGTAAGAGCATAACCCTGGCATTTTATTATCCCTTCAGTCTCTTGCGTTTTTTTTTGGTTTGCTGGAGAGACTAGGCTATTTCCTCTTATAAGTTCTGGGATTCCCAGAGTTAGGGGGCTCCCTGCTCTCTTTCCCCATGGCCGTGAACATGTGGGTGTGCACACGTGCATGTGCATTCCGCCCCATACGCTGGTCTACTCTGGACATTTCCCCCCTCCGAAGAAAACTAAATTGGTGGTTTCTTTTCATCCAAATAAAAACCATCAGGCAGGGCAGCGTGACATGGCCCTTAAATCCCATAGGTCACATTTTTGGCAAATGGCCGTGTCCTGTAACTGTTATTCCCATGATGTCTGGCTTACTCATCGTCTAGTGCATGACATTTTCTTGGTCTTGGAATGTTCCATCTCTATTAAATTGGGAGGAAAAAGAGTCATTCTTCTATATTGTAAGTGGGGGGGGGGGGAATACACTGTGGAGACTTTTCTCATCAAACCGTAGAGGAAGAGAAATTGCCTGCCCGGTCGATGTCTCATTAGGGGAGAGCGCTGGTCCAGGACGGAACCAGCTCAGGAGGAAACCTGGAAGAGTCTTGGCTACTTAGTAGTTTGTACTTGAAAAAACTCACTTACATGCCTCTCCTTTTTGTGCTTCAGTAACTAATAAAACTACCCGAATTCATTCACATCTATTCAACATGATTTCTGCATAGAGTAAAATTTAACAAAAGCATAATTCAGCACATTTAGAATTAGACAATATTGTAGGAAGAACATTGATTTTTGTGGCTAAGAAAGACATAACTTTGAATAACAACTCTGCTGCTCTCTATCATCTATCTATTATTGTGGTAAAGTAGATACAATATAAAATTTACTACTTTAACCATTTTAAGTACAGCTCAGTAGCACTTAGGTACTCTCGCAATGCGGTATGACCATCACCACATTTACGGACCCTTCGTTATCCCAAATTGACACTCTGCCCCCACTAAGACAAACTCTCCCTTCCTCCCTCCCCCCAGCTCCTAGTGCCCAGCATCTGACTTTTTGTCTCCATGAATTGTAGGTACCTCATATAAGTAGAATCCAACAATATTGGTTTTTTTTTTTTTTTTTTGTCCATCTTATTTCACTTAGCATAACACTTTCAAGGTTCATCCATGTCGTAGCATGTATTAGAATCTTCTTCTTTTTTAAGGCTGGATCCATTTGTATGTATGTACCAGATGTTGTTAATTCATTCATCTGCCGATGGGTATTTGAGTTGTGTCCATCTTTTGGTTCTGGAGAATACTGCTGCTTTGAACATTGGTGTACAAAAATATCTGTTTGAGTTTCTGCTTTCACTCCTTTGGGTCTATACCCAGAAGTGGCGGTGCTGGATCATGTGGTAATTCTATGCTTAACTTTTTGAGGAATCATCAAATCATTCTGCATCAGCATCATTCACAGATGAAGAAAACGAAGCTCAGAGAGGTTAAGCTATTAGCCCAAGGTCACACAGCTGGCCTCTAAAGAGAGTTATTTAGGTGAATAAGGATGGAATACGCTTAGATAGTGCCATAAATAGGCTCTCAATAAATGTTTATTCTATCCTGATGGCAAATCAGGTAAAGTGGTCTAATGTTCAGGTTTACTTAAGAGTCCACACTTTCTCATTTTCTTTATAGATACCGCAAAAACAAACAATTCTCCTACTCTTGGCTAAAGTGATTCAAGAACCTTCTCATACCTCAGAAGCGCCTTCCAAGGAATTCATGTGCTCATCACATATCCTCAGTTGTTAATCTACTTTGGTGGACTTTGGTAGCCATAGTAGTTTGGGGTTCTTGAGAGTAATAGAATTGCCTTCTACGTTATTTTCGTGTAGAATTTTCACTAACGAAGAGTAACCTGTCCCCTTTCTTCTCTTCGATCCCAAATAAAAACTAGTGACCATGGCGTGGTCCATGGCTGGCGGGCCGAACAGGAGGGAGACTAATGGTAAGCTGTGCGAAGTTCAGTTGGGAGGCCCTGTTGGCTTTTCTTCATCACAGGCCTTGCCTTTTAGTGTTCACCCTTCGACCTCCCCTTTAGGTGACAAATGGCCTTTCTCCTCTGCCCGTAGGTCAGCCGTGGGCCACTTAGGTCGATAAGATCCTGTCTCAGGAGTAATTACATCTAAACCTGGTTCCGATAGAGGAATAAAAGTCATATTGTAGAACTCCCGCCAGACTGATGGGTGTTGGTTTTGGGGGACTAAGGGTGGGGCGGCCTCCTGCAATACCACCCAGGTCATGCCTCACAGGACAGCGGCTTTGAATGCTAAAGACCAATGTGTCTACAGGGCTTCCTGACTTCGGAAATTGAATTGGACGAAGCTGCTAAGTGAGGAACGGTTTGGGAGAAGTCAAAACTTCGATTCTCTTCGTGTGGGGCCAGGAGGAAATTTACTTTTTCTTGAAAAAGAGTGAGAATCACCAATCCAAAACACTCCTAGCCAAGGGAACTTCAGAAAGCGGAAGACTGGGGAGGAAAGGGGGGGACAGTCTTGCTTTTGGGGTGTGGAGGAGACTAAACAGGAGCATTTTCCCGTACTCGCTGAGACACAGGAAGACCCTGTTTTGTTTTTCCAGTAAATGTAGTTCTCTGCATGTCCACAAGATGGTGCAGAAACTCCTCTCGCAGCCTGTCCTCTGAGGCCTGCGGGAAGCCTCTGCCAGCCTCCTGGTAGATTGATAAGCTGGTTAGCAAGGCGAGATGAAATCTGCACTGTGCTGAAGATACCTTTTGACATCTTAAGCATCCAGATTGAATATTCAATTAAAAGTGGATTGAGTCCCTAATAAATTAAATGAAATTACTGATGTGTACAAGGGCTAAAAGTAAGACAGAGAGGGAAAAAAAGGGGGGGGGGGCGGGGGGACATGAGCGAGGCGCTGTGCGAGGTGATGCGGAGCATCTCACGTTCCCCGCTCCCCGAGAATCTTGAAGCAGAACTGGGCATCTGTTCATGCATCCCGTTGGGCCTGTGCTGCAGAAAGCACCAGTCTGGGCGCTGTGCAGACAGTAACCAGCTAAGCTCCCAGCCTTTGGAGAGCTTGCCCACCCATAGGACGATTAGACAACACATTAGATAAGAAAAGTAAGTACAGCGCCAGATGGTGGCGCACACTGCGGGAAAAATATTCAACCCGACGAGTGGAGGAGGAGGGCAATGGACGAATTTAAATCGTACGGCTCCTTGGAGCAGGTGACTTTGCAAGAAGACTTGAAGGGTTGCTGGGGAAAGCCGCGGGGTTTCTGGGGAAGAGGGTTCTGGGCAGAGAGCACAGCGCAGGCGAAGGTCCTGAGGCAGACAGAGTCGAGGAGGAGCCAGGAGGCCAGCGTGGCCGCAGAGCGAAGCAGGGGAGGCGGGTAGGATGCGAGCCAGAGATGCCGAGGGGGCAGAGCAGGGGATTTCGAAGCAGAAGGACCCTACAGAACTCTAAGATATCATAAGAACTTTGGAGCCATTGAGGATGCTGAATAGAAAAGTGTCGTGGTCTGGCTTACATTTTAAAACGATCATTCTGGCTCCTGCATTGAGAAGGGCTGGGAGAGACCGGTCAGGAGGCTGCTGTAATGAGAGGCTGGTGGCCTGGGCCGGGGTGACGACAGTGATAAGGGAGAGAAGTGGTCAGACTTTCAGTCGATAGAATTTGAAGGCGGATTGGACGAAAGCTCGAGGGAAGGAGAGAGACCAAGGACGGCTGCAAAGTTGTCCCCCTGAGCATCCAGGTGGATCGGATTGCCATGAAGTGAGTTGATCTGGAGGAGCAGGTTCTCTGGGGGGTGGGGGGTGGGGCGGAGATCAGGAGCTTCGGTTTGGATGTGCTGAGTTCGAGGAGCCCCAGAGATGTCCGAGGGGAGACGTTTTAACTTCTGCGAACCTGGAATTCACGAGAGGAGCTGGGGCTGAGCTGTAACTCCACGGGAGGCGTCCGGCATGTCTACAGGGGTTTGAAGGCATTGGCCGGAGTGAGACTGGGCAGAGAGGTGAAGTCCAAGGGCGGAGCCATTGGGTAGGAGTTGTGGAGTTGGGGAGGAGACAGCAGAGGTGACAAGAGGTTGGACCGGTGGCGTCGCAGGAAACTTGAAGAGTGTGTAGCGTCTGGAAGCCAGGGAGGAGGGAGAGACCAGCTGCGTGCACTGCCTGGCTGTGCCACACACAAATCACTGTCACACGCAAATCACTGTCGAGCAGGGCTTCTCTGCCTCCGCGCTGCATGTGTCCGGGGCTGATAATCCCTTGAGGTGGGGACAGTCTTGTGCCTTGTAGGGTGTGTAGCAGCACCCTTGGCCTCTACTGACCAGGTACCAGCAGCACCTCCATCAAAAGCGTCTCTAGACATTGCCATAGGTCCTCCTGGGGGACAAAGTCACCCTGATTGAGAACCACTACCTTCACTCAAGCCCTGAAGAGCTAATGTTCAGGGGAAGGAAATCTCTCCTGAGGGGAGAGGAAGCTTCCGGAGAAGCTGACACGTTTGCATCTGACTTTACCGGTTGGGTATTGGACTGAGGAGAGTGACTGGGGTCAAGGCATCCCAGTCAGGGGCGATTCCTGCTGGTGCATAAACGTCTCTGTGCCTTTCAGAGTCACGGATACAGTTATATCACTTCTACCATCTCTTGCTTTCGGCACGAGCATGGTTTCCATGACATTTTTCTTCCCCATGAAGGACGACTGGAGGTCAAAGGATTTATTTCTCTGAAACGTGATTTATGGAGATTCAGGCATAACGCGTATTGTTAAAAAAGGGAAAAAAAACCAGTCCCCTCCGCACCCCTCCTGCCCCCCACTCCTGGCATTCTTCCCAGGCGGCAGAGGAGAAACTTGTCTGTGTTCCAGTTTGCACGTACAAGGGCGGACTGTTCCTCCCCGCCCATTGCAGCACGAGATTAATTTATTACTCTGCTTAGATCACACACACACACAGACACACAGACGCACGCACACACTGAGCTGATATACATAATTCTTCTTCTTCTTCTTCTTCTTCTTCTTCTTCTTCTTCTTCTTCTTCTTTTTTTTTCAAAGCAGACACTCGCTCCACGGCCTCATTAGGCATTTTGCTGCAGAGCACCTGTAGGAGTAATTATTTTTCTGTGGTTCTTTTTCTGGACATTTAGCCGCTATGTTCAGAGGGCAAATTCACGTTGCGTTCGCAAGCGAAGGGAACCAAAATTTTGCCTCCCGGAAGCTGCTTTTTGGGATATTGATTTTAAGCTGTTTAGTTCAGAAAAAAGACTCAGAAGGAACCTCGGACTCTCCCTCATTCCTGCCGGAGTAACTCGGACATGGAGCCATGCTCCAGAAAGGAAGTCTTAGATTGCTGCCTTAGCCTAATTTGAATTAATATGGTAACTAAGAGCACATGGGGAAGGTGCTGTTCGCTAGATACTCACTGTGTCCCACTGTTTCCGAGTTGCCTAGCAACAAGTTGTCTGCCCTACATAATCGGCTCTCCCTCAACTACCTGTAAACTACTCATCTCACTTCTGAAATCTGATACTCCCAAGCCTCATCTTTTCTCCTTTGTCCAGAATATCTTATCTACCCAATGTCACCTCACTGTCTTTGCAAATTTCATGCTTATGTGAATTCCCTGTACACACGCATTAGAACCTTTGATTTTCTCCTGTTAATCTGTCTCTGTTCATTCGATTATTGGCCCAGCTAGAAGAACTTAGAAGGTGGGAGGAAGTATTAATTTTTTTTTTTTAGTCCCCCCCCCCCCCCAACACACACAAGACTCTTAATAGGAAAGACCATCAGGGTGAGAAGGGGTAAAATGAAGTTCACTTTGAGAGTGGGAAGGTCCGTTATTGCTCACGGTAAAGGCCAATTTAAGCGGAAAGTGTTAGCATATCTGAAAGAAGATCTTTTTATAGCAAAGAAAGCTCCTAAGAAAGCAGACTTACCTGGCAGACTGGCGACCAATGCCATGTTGTCGTCTGTATGTTGCTGGACAAACTTCCCGATGGGAGTCACAGGGGGAACCATTCAGGGGGACATGTCGTTCAAGGGCAGACACTGCAAAGCTGGGCATGGAAATGGCCTATTCCAGGGCTTCTCAAAGGTGGTCGCCCATCACAATCATCAGGGGTCATCAGGGGGCATAAAAAGGTGGGGCCCGCCCCCCACCCCCTATCCCTAGAGATTCTGGGTGGGTCCACGGTGGGCAAGCTTACGTCGTCTGTCATTTGTAAATGTGCCCAAGCTGGTTCTGACCAGTCCTGGACTTCATATCAGCATTTGGGGGATTATTTGCCCAATTTCAATAGAAATAAAGGAAGTTTTAGCTCTTAGGCAAAGAAAAGGTTCTGTACCTTAGTGAACTTGACCTCTCCATTTTTTTTTTAAAGCCGATGAATTTGTATCTAAATGAAGACAAGATCAGAGAAGATCAATAGCTTAGAAAATGATTTTTTGACTTTTTGTTTAAGGAGACTTCCGTTGAGCATGCGGCACACGTTTTCCTGACTTAGTTTACTCTTCCATGTCGTCTTGGCCACGGACACTAAAGTCCAGTACCATCTGTGCTTCGGTCAAACGACCCTGGTCAGAGCCAGTCACTGAGACGCACTTGCCAAAGTAGTTTATACAGATGGACAATTTGTCATTCACCGAAAGCGATGGGACCTCATGGCTTCTCTCTTTTCAGGTTGATCAGTCTCAAGGAAACACTCATCCCTCATAGTCTCCTCTTCAGAGAACCCCTGGTGAACGAGGCTGGATAACTCCATTCGGCAGGGGTGGGAAAAGCCAAGAATTTTCCAAGGAACGGTCACTGCCGCACCATCCCCTTTCATGAAGAGTTATGCGAACGTCATTAGCGTCATTCGGCTGGCAGGGTATTCCTTGACTGCCTTGTGTCTACCGTCCATAGTTTTATGGCAACATGCCAGCACCAGTTTGAGAGATCCTTCTCCACTAGCGGGAGGAAGAACAAGACTGACAGAGGTCCACCCTTTAAAGGTCTAGGCTTGCTTTGGAACCATAAACATGCGACGATGTGCCACATTTAAGGAGACACTCCTCAGGTAGGGCCTCAAAGGCTCCCTGTCGGGCCCTTACCAGCCTCGATCAAAGAGTCGTCTTCTCAACGTGAAAGTAGAAATCCGTGCATATGACCAGCTCGTTCGTGATTTTCCTCCATCAGCGAGGGTTTCTGCTTCTCTGCTTGGAAGGGGGAATGATTGCAAAGTGGTTCAGACTCTGTAAAGAATGATGGTTAAATCACAAGACATTTTCAGAGAGTAATAAAAAACAATATTTCTGTTAGCCCTTACCAGGAACTAGATGCTCCACTAAGCCTTATCTCATTTAATTCCCCGAACAACCGGGAGGCAGGGGCCATCATTATTGCCATTTTACAGATGAGTAAGACTGAGGCTTGGAGGGGTTAGGAAGCTTGCTTGAGGCTGGTGAAGGGCAGAGCTAAGAGCAAACCAGGGCTGCTTGACTCTGAGTTCAGAGCCTCAAAAAGCATCTCTGCTACACTGCCTGTTAGGAGCTTTTGACATGAACTCTGCATAGCGATGGCATTGAGTCCTCAGGCAGGCTGGCCCATTGGATTCCTGCCCATCTTACTACGAACACCCATCCATATCACGTGACTGCTGTCGGGTGCAGGTGGAGCGAGAAGAGGTACGATACTCTTGCTTGACTGCATTTTTTATCTACCCATAGAAAGAATCTATCAAAGAATAAAATGACCAGCTTTGCTGCTCATTAAGCCATCACCCCAGGAAATCAGCTTAAAGACTAAGCCCTGTTAGTGGTCATCGCCATGAAGGGCTTTACCCCATAAGTTAGCTCGAGCCCCTAAGATGTCATGGATTTCTTTTTTTTTTTAAGTTAAATATATTGGGGTGCCACCGATTAATAACATAAGTTTTAGATGTATGACCTACCATGCGTCATCATCTGTGCATTGCGCCGTGTGCTTATCACCCCACATCCCGTCTCCCTCCTTCACCGTACGCCCGAGCCCCTTTCGCCTCCTCGTCAGATTTATTATTAGCGGCTAAGGAAGGAGGACAAGCTCCACGACCCAGCGACCCCAGCCGAGTTGCTCTCAGAGGGCACGCTCTGTATATTTCGAAAAAAATCTCATGCTGCCACCAGCAATTTCATGATCACCTAGGAAACTTCCAAACATCTTTAAAAGATGTTACTTCCTCGTAAGCGTCATTTCCACTAAAGAGACCGGAGGGCAAGGTGACCTTGTCTTCTTCAGAACTCTCTCCCATCCTTCCCTGTCGACTATTTACATTGCCAGGAGGGCTGTCTTCGCCTGGGCTCTGTTTCTCTGAAATGTCTTCTCGAATTTTAAACAATTTATTTTTACTTCTCTGGAGAAGCAGAAATGCCTCAGGCTCAAGATGGTGTGATTCAGTTTAACAGGAAGCCTGAGAGGCGGACTCACCCTTCCGTCCTCACCTGCTGGATTCGCCACACCTGGGGCATCCGAGGTCCGTGAGGTCCAGGTGGAGCAGCCACAGTGGAGCAAGCAGGTATGTGATGAGAGGACCTGGTTTTTGTCCTCAGGGAGATGACAATCTGATATGGAGGAAAACGAGAGTACACAAATTAACACAACACAAGGACGATTACAACGGGTGTCTTGAGAAAGCTTTAAACCAAAGTGCTTTAAAAATCAGAGGAGGAAATGCTATTTGCGCACAAGACGTGTCAGTCCTTCACGTGCCTTGCAGGTCCTCTCCAGCACAGGGCTAAATACACCAGAACCCTAAACTCGGCCGGATTCTAGTTCTTTCCTGTGAGTGATTATCCGTTGAAAAACCGAAGTTGCTTCACTTAACCGTAGGTGTTTATTAGTACAGCTTGTCCTTTATTCGGCTCCTTTCTTTTCCGCATTTGGCCAGGTACTCCTGAAGGTCACCCCATCGTCAGGGTCAGGGTGGCCGGGGGGAAACAGCCCATCGCGTGTCCATTTCTGAAGGGCCGGGAAGGGTGGATGCCAGCTCGCTCTGGATTCTCACGGAGGTGCCTGGATGTGACTCCCACTTACCTTGACTGGAGACCCGACGCTTCTCCAGCAAGTTTTTCAATCACTCAGATAACTTCTAAACCTCATAAGAAGGTATGTTATGTTCACAGCTGAGGCTGGAGGGTCTTTCTCCCCATCACCCAAGTCCCATCCATCTTTACATGAAGTTAGGAAGAACAGCTCTCAGCCGGTCTCCGCGTCCCGCCCTGTGTTATTTTCCTGCCCCTGCTCTGTGCCCTTTGCTGGTTGCCTCACCCACCCCTACCCAGTCTTATGAGCAGGACTCACTCCTAGACTCTCTGCCCCGCCTGTCTCTTCCAGCCATTTCTCGGGATTCATTCTCCATCGCTTCCCCTCATTGGTAAACATCGAGGTGTGACTGACTTGCCTTAAAGTGCACACATCTTAACTATGCAGCGTGATGAATTTTCAGTTATGTGTCCGCCCATGCAGCCACTGTCTAGATCAAAGTTAGAGCATTTCCATCCACCGAGAAAGCTCCTGTATGACCCGCTCAGTCAGAACCCCCACGAGGAATTGTTTGCTCTGATCTCTATCACCATGGATTAACTTTGCTTATTTTCAAACTTTATATGAATAGAATCATACATTATGTACTCTTTTTTTTTTTTAAATTTCTTTCACTAAACACTATGTCTGTGAGATTTATTCATGTGCATGCATTGGTACATTGTTCTTTTTTGTTGAAGTATAGTATTTTATTATAATAATATTTTAAAATTGATTTATCCATTCTACTGTTGATGGACATTTAGGTGGTTCTCAGTTTGGGATTATTCCAAATAAAGCTGCTACGAACATTGTTTTACTGGACATAAGAATTCTTGGGTAGATGCCCAGGAGTGGATCATAGGGTATACATATGTTTAGCTTTTGCATGTATTGCCACACATTTATCCAAAGTGATTGTACGTATTTACACACTCAACAGGAGTGTAAGAGTATTCCAGTTGGCTCTCATTCTCACCAACTTTCACATTTTTAATTTTAGCCATTCTGGTGGATATGTAGTGATATTTCATCACGCTTTAATCTGCATATCTCAGATGACTAATGAAGTCGAACACATTCACTTATTTCTTGGCCATTTTGATATCCTTCAAGCATGCCCCTTACCTGCTTTTTCATCAATTTGTCTGTTTATTTTTGAGTTGTAGTTGTTTTATTTTTCTTTTAAAACTATATCGGATACGCGCATCCTGTTGCTTTTTAAATAAAACCCCGAATCATCAAAATGCTCCTGAGGCACCGCCCGTGACTCTGTTCCGGGCTCGTCCTCTTCTCCCTCTTTCTCTGCTTTCTGCCCCCTCTGTCCTCCCTCACGTTCCTTCCTGCCTCAGAGCCTTTGCATTTGCTGTTTTCTTTGGTCCATTCTACTGTTGATAAACATTTTTATGTTCTTTTTCTAAACAACCAATCTCCTTTTGTCACCCAGCCAACTCGCACTCATCCTCAAGGTCTCAGCCTGCACTGACTTCCTCCTAGACCGAGCTCAGTCTTCCTGCTCTGCGTTCTCACCCCACCTGTGTGTAATCGTCATATTATTTATCGCAAGTTTCGACCATCATTTATACACTTCTCTGGTAGCTCCGCCTTCCCAGTTCTACAGGAAAATTCCAGAGAGTTAGGATGAAATTTGTTTTGTTCTACGCCACTCAACACGGGGCTAGGTATATAGAAATTGCTCAACACATATTTTTGAAAAGATGCAAGAATGAGAACATGAACAAAGCAATATCTGATGTCAGCTTTCTCTGGCTCTGCAGTTTGGGGAATTTATCTCTTTCACCGGGAAGCCTGCGTTGTTGCTGGAAACCGCACAAGGAGCAACATCTCTAGAATTACGCGTGGGTCCGAGCCTCTTTGATCCCGAGTGTGAGATCGTGTGTGCAGTGATTGCGTGCTACCGGCAGAGCTTGAGTGAGAGAACTGCACAGGCCGGGCGAACGAAAGTGAGGGGAAGATGTGGCTGGAGTGGGAATAGGAGGAAAGAGATCAGGGAGAGGAGAGGAAAGAGAGAGAGAGAAACATTGTAGATATAATCGAAAATCACAGAAGCCACCTCAGTTACTCCACGGTGATGGCTGTGTCTTATGACCATGAGGTCTGCAATAGAGGGCAAGAGGGAAATGACAGAATACACAGTTGCTCTTAGATAAAAATATAAATAACACCAAATTTTCTGACTATTTAATGACTTGGGAATTCGAAGACATCTGAGGCTCTTAAGACATTCTCAGGCAGTGATGGGGCTTTGGGGGTTCAAATACAGTGCCAGACTGTTTCCAGCCAGATGGCCCTTTGAGTCCAATGGTGCTTTAAAATTGGGGCAGGTGGTTTTTCTGGGAGAGAGACAGTGTCCACGGCACAGTGTGCAGCACCCCGGTGCTTTGGCGTAATATGGTTGAATGGCCGGAGCCCTCGACTGGCACTCGGCAGAGACGGGACCCCGTGGTTCTGGGAACTTTAAGCTCCCGTGAGGAACCAGAGGCCCAGTGTGTGCATCAGGCGTTAGGCTCACGGACGCCGCGTCTGGCTGATGCACCGATCGCTCCTTTTATGATCTGCATGGACGCCCTTCTTTCCTTTTTAAATTAATTTTTATAAAAAGTTCTTTAATGGTATCGATACTCTTCTAATTAGTAAATGTACACGTATTAAAAGTGTCACCGAATTGCTTTCTGCCATTTAGATGGCTTTGAACATGAGGCCAGCAGAAACGTGTGACGACTTTCCTGTGGAAGGTCTTAAATGTCTGGCGCTAACGTCTGGTCTTTCGCATCGAACGTCTCAGTTTGCTGAATCCGGGGAATGCTTAGGACTCAAGATCTGCTTGTGGGATGCTGAAGAGATGAGGAGATAGTGCTCCTTGGGGAGTTCGTGGTGAGATAAGGTCTCCTCATAGCTAGTGGGAGACTATGGGGAACGTCCAGACCCACGAACCCCAGAGAGCCTGTTTGACGCCTAAGGTTCTTTGTGGACAGTGGTTCCTGAGACACGATGCCCACCCTGCAGGTGTCTGGGTCTTTGTAATTAGCCCCACCCTCCACCTTGCACAGCAAATTCTCAAAAAAAAAAAAAAAAAATGAAGATTTTAGGCCTAAAATTGAAAACAAGATGATACCATTTTGTCATGGTGCAGAAGTTAGAGTTTAGGAGCAAATGTGCTTCCTTTTCAGTAATTTCATTCGAAATGTTTGGAGGGTGATTTCTGCACAGGCGGCTTAACCTGTCGCCACGTAGCAGCCTTGTCTCCATCCAGTTCCTGCTTTAAAAGGAGAAGCCCTGGGCCCTCCCTGTGGGCAGCCTCGCGCAACCACACTGCTCTCCGGCCGCTCTGCGTTCTCGCGTCTCTGCTGGAAGCTGCCGCTGCAGCTCCCTGACTTGTGTGGCTAGTCCCACAAGACATCATCGCTGTAGAGGGTCTGGTGTGGCTTCTGCAATGTTCCAAGGCTTCTGGGACCCCCTCCAACCTGTTTCCAGCCCCTTTGCCTAATTCAGCCCTGCAGAGGTGCCGGGCCCCACCCGGAGCAGTGAGCCAGGCGCCCACTGTCTCCTGCACTCAGACCTAGCCGATTCCCCCCACCCAAGGGTGTGGCGAGGTGGCCTGAGGCTGCTCTCTCTCTGCTTCTTCAAGAAAATGTCAGCTATTTTAAAACAGCTTTATGGATATACAAAAAATTGGCGAAGATTTAATGTATGCAATTTGATGAGTTTAGACATACACATACAAAATTAAAAAACTCACTTCATAAAGGTAAATACAAAGACAGTGAATCCTGTGCTAGTGTAATGGTTGTATGTTAATCACTCTTAATTTTAGCATAAAAGTTGAAATACGAAAAATTAAAAATATCTATAACTTCGAAAATTGGTTAATGGATAGATCGGACAAAAAGATGCAAATTAGGACACCGGCTACCCGCTCCTGTCACTTAGGTCTGCTAAGCCTGTGTTCACAATGTGGACCCATCCTCCTCCCGGGGAAAGAATCTTCTCTTGGTTTCATCTGCAGAACTGGGCCACTTTCATCTTTTACTGAACAGATGACAAATACCAGTTACCTGAAAGAAGGATTCAGAAGCGGGTACCAAAAAACAAAACAGACCAAAGACAGCGAGATGACACAAGACAAATCTGTGCTCATTTCTTAAATGTAGCGTATTTCTATTTCTGGTCCTATGGCTCAAACATTAATTTAAGGGATTTTTTTTTAAAGACTTAAAATAAATCTCTTTGTAGTAAGATTAAAGAGAACTTCCCATATAAAATAAAATTGAAAACCTCAGATTACAGAAAGCAATATTACCAGTTAGCTTTCTCCCACTGGTTACAGCATTGACATCTTTGAACCCCAAGATCTAAGATGAAACAGCTTCTGAAAACTCATTTTTTTCAGGTCCTGTTACCGTAGTGAGGCTGAGGGCACTTCAGCCTGTTGCACTGGGGACAATCACTTTGATTTTTGCACATGATCTGGTAGAACTGAGACCACCCCCCCCCCGCCCCGCCCCCGCGCCGGTCCAGGCGCCTTATGCAAACAACTCGCATTTGCAACAGATCCCTGGTGCTTTTCATCTCTTCCTGCTCTTGGCTTTGTCTTCTAATCCTCCAAGGTAGACTGGCCTGTTTAAAAACCTGAGACCTGTGCTTTGCAGTCCGGAGAGAGTGAAAGAGTCTTGAAGCCATGACAAGTGGCCTTCAAGGGAATCAGATTAGATTTTGATCGAAATGAAGATTGTAAGATTTCGAAGCTTTGTTTATCTACTAGGACTCTGGTTTTAAAAATGTCACGGTCAGTAGACGTCTTTTGATCTCAAGAAGCACACGTGACAAGTTCTGGGTCACTCACCTTCCCACGGCGTCCTCAGTTTTCCCAGAGCTTTGTTGCTCTTAGCAAGCCTTAATGAAAACCACTTCCTCTGCATGTCCGGCCCCTGTCTCCTGCTAGTTACTGTCTTCCCAGCGGCCCGTTTATAGTGCTCTCGCCAGTCGTCACTGTCCCCACAGCTTGCCTCTTTCTCGACCACTCTCTGAATAACTCGACCTTGCCCGATGCCCACTTACGGGAGAAGAGCAGAGGTGGAGAAGTACTACTCAGTCATGCTTCTTTTAGCGACTCCCAGTCACTCTGAGAGTTTCATTTGAGGATGACATTAGCTTTGATATTCCCTCTCTCAGCAAAGTGCTTTAAACAGCAGCCTTTTCACGGAGCTCTGGGCACCATGCATCACAGCTTGGGAGCCATTGCCGTGTGGCCATGGGAAAGGCCCTCCCCACATAGCCATGACCTTCTCTTTGAAGCTAATGTGTGCCTCTGACTCTCTGAAACCTTGAACTTTCGTTGTTACCTTCTTCAGCTGGCCATCCACAGGTCGATCATCTGGATAGGGATGTGTGTGAAGGTTCTGCTCGTTACCGTGCAGCCCACACTTATCCCACGTGGGAGCAGTGATCACGGTATTGAGGAAGAGAGTGAGAGCTTGGGTCGATGTGCCCGGAGGGAATCATGGATCACTAGCTGCGAGATTGAGCAGGTTAATTAATGCCTCTGTGCCTCGCCTTTCACCTCTGTGAAATGGGGGTAGTAGTAGAACTTACTCATAGATCAGTGAAAGGCTTATTTGAGACAGTACACACAAAACACTTAGAATAGTCTGTGGCATATAGTACATGGTCAAAAAATGTTAGCTAGTAGTCAAAATAGAAGTAAATTTAAAAAATCACTCAAGTCTGCAAACTCCCAGTCCATCTGAGAGAGGCATACTATCATCATCCAAATCATACCTGTATTTTCTTGTGGCTAACGTTGTAACTTTCTAGGGATTGTAATTCTTCATCGATAAAAAAAATTCCAGGGAGGTTAAAGTCAGGACAAGTGCCCTTCCTGGTGGACAGACCAAATTACAACTGAAGCAAGGTCACGACTTTCTTATTTCATAGTTTGTACCATCAGCCCAGCGGTTTTCCAGAACAAACCAGCTGTTCTGATGTGTCCTGTGTCTCCTCATGGTTCTCTGAGATTTACTTTTGATCAAGGAGGATACCTCAGGGCACACACTTTTGTATTCTAGGCTAAAGCTGCCACAGAGAAAAAAAAATTAGGGATTCCCTTCCAAATTTTTGAGGTATCTATGATTTGCAGAAGAGTCAAGCTCATCTTTCTTCTATTATTATTATTGTTATTATTATTATTATTAAGCTCATCTTTCTTTAATATCACTCTTCACATGTAAGTTCTATGATCCATGGGTCACTGGTTGATAGCACACAGCCGACTTGCAAGGGGGACTCTATCCATGAGAGTGACCAGGAGAATTTCACAGGCCCAGTCTGTCTGGTTGCAGACAGATCTGTCTTCTGACTTGCTCCGTGTGGACTATTGTACTGCTGAATATGCTTATGTGAAGTTATGGCATTGACCCCGTAACAGGGTTATGGCAGAAGTGTGTCTTCTGGGTATTGGGGGACATAAGCTGGAAAAGAACTGCCTCTACTTCGGGATGAACCCTCCAGTCCTTGATCCTGCAGATGGCATAACGACCTTGGCACTTGAGGCTTTGCTGCAATTCATATTATTACTAGAAGCGCTGTAGGCCAGGAGGCTATCTGAATTCTTGTTTGTGAACTTGAGGGTATGTGCTAATTTTATTTATGTTGTAGTGTCAATGATTTCTTGACTTTCTGAGGGGAACATTCTCTTAGTCCACTTCTGCGAATGCAAGTTGTACATGTTACTTAATTTTTCTGTCTGTTGGGAAAAGCTCATGACTCCCACTAGGCTGATGGGCTCTTATAATACATACATGTCTTTCCCTTTCTATGTCTAAATCTTTGAATTTGATGAGATCTCAAGATATATAATTTCATACATTTTAGAACCATTGTAACCTTTTATATCCTTAGGATCATACAACACTTATATCTTATCTTTAGGTAAAGATACCTAAAGTTATATCCTATTGGATTTTGGATATTTTATATAGCTTTGCCTGATTTAGACCAGAACTCATTGTATCCTTCTACTATTATACCTCTTTGAGTTAGAAACTGCTTTTTTTTTTTTTAATTGACGACCAGTGTTCCTCGTCCCAGCGACTTCCTCCTCAGGCTGTGTTTGGAACTGTGGTTTTTATTTTGACTTCAGTCCCTCTTTGAGAATCAGGCAGAAGATTTCTGTGTCTCAAACTTTTTGGCTTGTGTTTTCCATATTAAACTGATCCCTTCAGAACAGTAGTTAACTGTAGAGTGTAACAACTGCTTTTTAATTGATGTATTTACATTTAATATTTCTGTCGTTTGTTGATTCAATTAATGAATCAGTTATATAAACATGATTGAATAGCAAGACTCGAGAAATTCATTGGAGTATTTTCCTTCTTTTAGGATGTTTTATGTTAGCTCTTTCTCACTTTTTGTATAACAACTATTCTAAATACTTTGATTCTCAGACTCCTTTGAGCATCTGATAAAATGTTGACCTTATCTCTGGAAAAATACACGTAAACATGCCATTTTGTCCTGGTTCTTAATTATTGGCCATTACTGGATTGGGTTGTTTTTAATCTGTACTTCACTGTTGGTTGTATTGCTGTCTTCCTATGATTGTAGTTTCGCATTGTTTTGTTCATTCTCTCAACTGGTTTTTCTTTCTTTCAATGTAGCATCTAAGTATTGTAACCTAGTTTTGAGCACAGTGCTATGGGCACATGAAGTATTAAACAATCAACTTCACTCTGGGGCCAGAGAAGGTTGCAAAGAGTCAGTGATGACCTTGGGGCTAAAGATTAAGAGTGAAGCCGAAATTTCTCAGGCAGAGTGGATGGAGACTCTTAGATGAAACAGGTATGGAAAATTTGGTAAAAGTTCAATGAGAAGGGGCAGGGTAGTAGACGAGTTTGGGGGTGTCGATGAAAGAGTAAGGAGAATGCACATAAAGAGGTCCCTCTATCTATATTTAAGTTCCAGACTCATTAAATCAGTAGATGTTTCTGTTCTTTGGTGTGGATGAGAAGCCATACCTGGGGGTATCCTGGTTGAAGGCAAGAATGGCCTCAAACAATAAATGGTAAATATCTCTGAAGATACAACCTCAAAGCTTTTATGGGAATAATTGTTCAATCTTAATTCAGGATTTTGGAATTTTAATTTCTCATTCTACGTGGGTCACTGACATTGTCGTCATCATCACCACCGCCATTAACGGTGACAGTCTACCACCACCACCCCCCACTTGGAGTGGGAAAAGTTTAGTTCAGGCTCAGGATGAGATCATTTGTAACAAAAGCAAAGAGAATACACAATTCTTGCCTCTGGATGCAGATATTGTCTCGCCCAATTCCATATCACATTAGGAAAAACATCCTACCTTGGAAACTGGTGACAAATGATAAGAAACCCTCATCTCTAACCCCATGGCACTGCCCCACTTCGGACCCTCGTCGTCTCTGGCTAGGACCTCTTCACTGGTTTCCTTGCTTCTGGTCTTGCTGTGGTTACGTTATTCCCAACACCATAGCAAGAGAGATCTTTTTAGTATGTAAATTTGATATGATACTTTGTAACTTAAAACACTTCAGTTTCTCTAATTTCCATGAAATTTCCATGAGACAATGTCTAAACCTCTAAATACAGAGAATAAGACCCTTCCTGGCTTCTACTTATTTGCACAGTCTTGTCTCTAATATTGCTATTAAATGCATTCTCTTGAATACATAAGTTATTTTTCATCTTCTCATGTTTTAAGATGATTTTCCTTTAACCTCATAAGCTCTTTCTTTCTTTTTGACTGAATAGAGAATTAGTAGTTATCCCTTAAGAGCCAGCTCAAATGTCACCCCTTCCAAGAAGCTTTCCTCAATATCTCTGGGGACAATTAAAAGTTTATTCCACTGTATTCCCATCATGCCTTGCTTTTATCTGTATGGATGGAAACCTTAAGGCACATAAAAAATTATTATAACACTGGGATTCCTAGGGTAGCAGGATTTGTATTCTGTTCACCTTGATATCTTCTTCACAGGGCTTGGTACAGAGTTGTTTAATAGTTATTGAATGAACAAAACACATATGTTATTTAAGATAATCTCTAAAGATAAACCCTAGGAGTTTATTTTTGTGATGAGAAGGTTATCCTTTCTTTTCCCTCCTGAACGTTATTTTCCCATTTACTTTGGTGACAGTGGGAAACAGGGCTAAGAAAAGAGCCATATGAAGGACAGAGAAAGAAAATTAGAAGAGATTAAAGTGTTGAGACAGAAGGAAAGGAAGAAAGAAAAAACTATACTTCTTTATGGTAGTCTATCAGGTTCAGGACCAGAGAGAAAAAGCCTTATGGATTTTTAACAAGTGAGCCGGGGGGGGGGGGGTCCTTGTCTGGTCACGTGGCCGGGCAGTGACCATTCTCCCTCGCTTCCGAGGGAAGAGGGAACATGCGAGGTCTCCCTGTGCAAAGTTCAGAAGGAACTCAGGCAACCACACTCCAGCTGTCTCTCCGCTTTGTTTATTTTCCTTCTCATCCTCCTTTCCAGCACTTAGGAACCTTTCCTTTCAGCCTGTTCAGCTGAAGCTTGCTGGAAAACATAACCTTGGCAACCCCCAAGGGCCTGTGGGGCCCATTCGAGCTTCCTTCCCAATCCAAGAGCTAGATTTTAATTGTCTTCCACTGATGACTCATTTTGCCTAAGAACTAAGTGTCCAATATCTTGGCTGTGCTCAGTAGCCATATGGAGTATGCTGGCTTCTCCAGTGGGAAGACTGGGTGGATGTAGGTGAATGGGCAGCGGCACTGTTCCGCCTGAACTGGGGAAGCAGGTTTACGTGAAGAGTCTTTGGTGCTATGTTCTTTTCCCCTTTATGTGTGAATATGGTCTGGAAAAGTTGCTCTTGGAATGTACTCTAGCCTAAAGAAGAGAAAGTCATGGTGAAAGCAAAATCGTCTGGAGCCTGGCTGCCCATATCATTGACAGTGATCTTCTCAGGAAGTTGGGCTGCTGTGTTTAGCTCTGAAAATAGAAGCTGCTTCACTCACAGTAGATTCTGTTTGGAAAAAGGCTAAAGGCTCGGAGTGGTTCTTCTTCTCTGTTCTAAAATATTTGGACCAATTGTCCTCCATTCAGGGCCATACCTCCAAAGGGCCATCCATAAGAAGGGAAGGAGCTCATCCCTCACCTGAAATTGGCATGTGGGCAAAAACTGGTTCATGAAAACGTCCAGAGTGGGCATGATCAGTGGAATGAGAGCATTAGGATCAGAAAGTACAGCTGGCGGGAAGAAATGTTTCTGAGAAAGGTACCAGAGAGAGAAAACAAGTACCCTGAGGGGTTTCCAAGGAGACAGTGGATGACCGTGGTGGCAGGATACCTGTAGTTGCATTTTAGGGACTAACTCCCAGCCGACAGTTGCCTGCTTCATTCATTCCACTGGTGCCTAGGACTCCCCTCCCCCAGAGTGTCAACCTTGGAGCAATTGTTCCCATTTGCCTTTTCCTAGGAATAGCTCAGGTTCCTACCTGTAAAGGGAAGATAAGGGCAAAATATTAAAATATTCAATGGTACGTCTTATCTATGGGTTCACTGTGGGGTCTCCAATTAGCAGGACATTTTGACCATACCAAATTCTACTTTCATGGCCTAACTACACATAGACAAAGATCATGTTTTCCTCTGGGTTTCAGTATTTCAGAAGCTGGAATCCAATGGAAATAAATACACACATTCACACACATAACACACACACACACACACACACGTATCACCTTCTTTATGATTAGGGTTGGTTATGGAGGAGAAATAGGTAATATCTCCTTCATTCATTTGTTCATTCATTCATGTACTATTTTTTGAGTCCCTTTATGAGCCAGTTTCTTTACCAGGAGCTGGAATATATCAGGGAATACATCAGAGGGTCTTTACCCTCATGAGGCTCATAACTAAGATAAATCAGGCAATAAATTGAAATCTCTCATCTCTACAGTACAGCATTTCAATTGACTTTTGTTTTTTTCTCTCTTCTCTGTCACAGGAATCCCATAGTTCCTAGCACCTCTGAGATCTAGAACAGATTCATGCAGGGCACAGTTGGGGCGCACACCTCAGCACTGACTCACACCTGCCAGGCGACTGGACAAGCCAAGGGTGTCTTCTCTTGGCTTCTATTTCCACAGCAGTACAAGGGAAAAGCCCATAGCCGCCCTAGCCACGAGGGCCCTGCTGTTGACTCTCTGATTTGTCACTGTTCTGGGAAGCATCGGCAGTGCTTTTGCCCGTGAGTGTTTCATGCCATCTGTCCAATGTTCCTGGATGTGACGGGAAGACCACCTGGTCAGAGGTGGCCTGCTCTGCCTCAGGGCGGAATCCTGGCTTGTCTCTGCCGCTTGTTTATAAAGCTCGGGCTGCTTGGTCTCAGATGCGAGAACACTGAGCAGCACCGCTGTCTGCCCTGAGTCCGCGCTTTGCAGAGACTTCTGGTAATTTTCCTCTGTGAGAAAAGAGGCTGGTTGCCAGCCGTAGCCTGTGATCCCTCTGCTGTCCCTCCAATGTCAGCTGATGAAATAAGGGCTTTTGATTTCCTTTTCCGTTATGGTCCCTGACATGAAACCAACAGGGAGATGAGGTTAAAAACTTTCAGGCTATTCCAGGCAGCTGAAAAATGTCACAGAAGCAAAGACATTAGACTCACTAAATCCTAGGACCCGAATCACAACGATATACTAATGCTTATAAAGTTGTTATGCATCTCCAGATTGTGGGTATGTTTGTGTAGGCACATTTTTCTCTCCTGAAGAGTCTATCAGATGGGAAAGAATAATACTCCCTTTGCATTATCTTTGTTTTTCTGATGAAAAGCAAAAAATCGCCATTCAGCTCTTGGCTAAAAAGAGTTTCTTTCCTGTACATTTTTGCAGCAGGGTTTTGTGAGGAATCTGAGCCTTTTATCTTTTTTTATATTTTTAGATTCCAATTATTATGAGGACCCTTCTTCTGGGAAAACATAGTGAGTTTAGGATGTCTAGCACTGCACACATTGGTTGA
The DNA here is from genome assembly GCF_014176215.1 of Rousettus aegyptiacus. Taxonomy (NCBI): domain Eukaryota; kingdom Metazoa; phylum Chordata; class Mammalia; order Chiroptera; family Pteropodidae; genus Rousettus; species Rousettus aegyptiacus. The sequence goes on along the minus strand of NW_023416295.1, from coordinate 11,179,126 downwards.
ACCACTACCCCTTAACCCCCTAGTATATTTCACCAAAGAAACTGTGTGTGTATGTGTGTGTGTGTGTGTGTGTGTGTGTGTGTGTGTGTGTTTCTTTTTAACAATACGATCTGATCTTACATGGGGAGAACATTATTTCTCTTAACATTAAAACTTTAATTCCTCCTCTCTTTGCTAAACACTGTAACGAACTTAACATTATTTCCCGAAGTAGATTTGATTCTCATGCCTATTTACCTTTTAAGAACCTCCTAGGAGCTGAGGACGGCTCTGTGTTAGCCACCTGAAACCGGCCAGGACAACTCTAAACAGATTATTTCTGATTCTCAACTTTGTCCTCTGATGGAAAGGGGCATGGGGCTCAGTAAAGGCTGCCAAAATCTTGAAATCGTGGACACATCTACATGTATAAACAGTTTAAACAAATTTGTTAATTTGTTCCATTCATTTAAGTTAGTAAAATATACACTTAGATTAATTCCCTCCACAACTATTTTGGAATGAAAGCAGCTAGTTAAGGGGAAACATCAATTTGGTTGTTTGCTCTCATTCAGAGAGGACAACTCACGTATTAACTACACTCTTAACTCATGTCAGTGGCCACAGCGGGTATTATATACGGTCTAAAGTTATTCAATTGGGCAGTTATTGTGACAGGGCATCCCTAAACTGTTCAAAAACAAAGGTTGAAAATTGCTTTTCAGTGATTGAGGGATCATTTACCACAGTCTGTTGGGATCCAAAAGAAAAAAAAAAAAACCCTGAGCAAACACTGTCATCTCAAAGAATATTGTGTCCCGCTCTAATAATCAGCTAAGGTGACATGTGGGATCATTTCGCTAAACGATATGCAGTCATTCTCTGTTCTGTGACACTGTCGCTTCTGGAGCTGCAGTTATTGTCATACCTTAAGGTAACTATGGCGACAGACACTGTGCTGACAAGCTCTGTGCGTACCATGATTAGGGATGCGACAGTCTTGTCAACTACAATTAATTGGGATTTTTTTCCGCTGCTGGATTTGTAAGGCTATTGACGTCAGCATTTCCTGGGTGCAAATAAAGACGTTTTGGATGTGGAAAAAAAAACAGACTTCATCTTATAATCATGACATTTATTCTGAAAGGCAGCTCAGGGAGGCAAATGCTAATGAGGAAGCGGAAGTCTGGTCTTCCTTTCTCTATGCTGGAAAAGGGGACGGACAGGTCCATTCTTCTGTGTGTGAAATTCGAGCCTGTGGCCTTAGACATATCCATGTGTGAAACTGCTAATTTTTTTTCTTGCAATATTTAGAGAGAAAACATCCCAGAGAACATTTTCAATAGTGAAGCAATATTTTAGGCAGCCTTCAAGATGGCTTTTTTCTCAGCTTTTCTAATTAGTTGTTTGCGGTTTCATTTCTCCAGGGTTTGTGGTAAAGAGAGGTCTGGTTATTTTGACTTTCAAACTATATTTAATGGTATTTTGATGTGTCAGAGATTGTTAGGTAAGAGAATAGGGCTTCAAAAGAGCTCTATATTCTGGTTATTTAGTATGATGGTAGGGTTACAAGAAAAGCTTGTTTTGGTGCCTGTTGTGAAAAGATTAAAGCCCCCCAGAAAGAAATTTCTGCAGATTCCTAGTCAGTCAGTATTGACTGAGCACCCGCATACACCTTGAAGAGTGGTTGATATGCACGTAATCTCACATTTATTTCCTCCCTTAAGAATTTAGTATCTTTATTAAGGTAAAAAGAGCTCTTACAATTGCACTTAAATGTGTAGATGTAAAACATGATATTGTAATTTTGACCCAATAAAGTAATTAACAGAGGATAAACAAGAAAATAACTTCATTTCTTTGTCTCTATAGACTTTGATGCAGAAGGAAAAAGCAGAAACAGTTAGGAAGTTGTTCGAATGATCCGATCTGGGCCGCTATATCTGAGACTTTATTCTTCTCTCCTATGTGAGAGGCTATTTCATCGCTTCCTCGAGGTGGAAGTTTTTTCCAAAGATGTTTGTTTTCTGGTGGTTGGACTTTACTTAGCTGTGTAAAGACTTGACTAAGCTCTAGGAAATTTCTTCTAGGCCAGTGACTGATTAAAATCTTGAAACTTCGGGCTGTACTTATTAAGTGCAATCTGATTTCCCTGGAGCTTAGACCTAGAGTGAGAAGAAATCAGGCATTGGGCCTCATCATACTCAGGTTAATATACACTCAGAAATGTCATTGTTTCCTACTGTAGAAATTTCCAGAAAGCGGCTTCTGGACAGGAAGCTTAAGAATGTTGGGTCTGAAGCTGGAAGACTTGGATTTGGTCTTGAGCCTACCCCTCACTCTCTTTGCTGGGGTGGGACGAATCATATCATCTCTTTTTCATTTTCCAATCTTATATTGAAAAATGTTATAATTAGGTCGATCGAAGTATAAAATGAGATTGAGTAGGTACAAGATTTCTGTAAATTCTAAAATGCCTTCAGAAAACGATATTTGGCAAAACTCGCAAACTCATTGCTAAGAAGAATTAGAAAATATGACCTTGGGGTTGGAAAAGAAAAAGGGAGCCCAATGGTTAGTTGGTTAGTATTGGCATAGTTTTTTTTGTTGTTTTTTGTTTTGTTTTGTTTTGTTTTTTTTTTACAATATTCTTGTGCAATATACACACAATGAAGACTAAGTATATCTGAGCCTTATTCCACACTCCGCCAGTTAGGGGTTTGTGGGAAGAATTTGAGAGGAAGAATCATATGGTCTGGAGTGTTGAAATGCATTTTGTTGTTTTTGGCGTAACATCTTGGGTGGAGTGATGTAGCTCTTCATACCTGGGCAAAGAGAATGATAATGACACTATAGAAACTTTTTTGAGCACTTACTATGTGACATCCACAGTACGAAACGCTTTGCAGACATTCCCTTGTTTGTAATGAATCTATGCGGACTAACTCCTACTACCCTGGTCTACATGTGAGGAGACTGGAGTATGAAGAATGTAACTAACTTGCTCCCAGGGTTCCCCTGGAGAAAGAGGCAGAGCTGGCTTTTAGGCCCGCCCATGAACCCCAGCCCACCAGTTCCTCATATGAACATACTCTGAATTGAGCTGGAGTAAAATTATAACTTGAATTATGTAAAATCAATAATATGTTTATTAGTTATTTATTTAATAACAATAATTTCTGCAGTTTCTGTGCTAGGGTCTGGGGATGTACCAGTGAGCATCTTGGCTCCCTGAAGCTTCTGGAAAAGAGTGATATGTATAAAATAATTGCTTAAATACTAATCAATTCATTTATTAATTAAATACAAGTTATTAAGTGCTTAATGCTAATCCATTAACTTATTGATAAAACACAAGCGCGTCGAGTGCTGCACAGAGTGCAGGGTGCTCTGAGAGCCTGTCCAGAGAGGGCAGTAATGCAGCCTGAGGGCTGGTCAGGTTTGCTTGAGGAAGTGACACTTAGGAGAGTTCAGGGGAATACACATGCAGTTGACCCTTGAACGACATCGGTTTGAACTACATGGGTTCACTTGAACATGGATTTTCTTTTTTCAATAAATATATAGTCGGCCTTCTGTAACCCCGGGTTTCATATCCACGGATTCAACCAACTGTGGATTGAAAACAGTGTTTTCGTTCCTTGGTTGGGAATCTGCAGAGGTGGAGAAGTTGCCTTGTTCTACATCCTTGTATATAAGGGACTTGAGCATCTCTGGATTTTGGTTTTTGAGGGATGTCTTGGAAGCAATCCCCCGTGGATACCAAGGGATAACTGTGCATGTAATTTTCTCCCATCTCCTCATATCCACATTTTCTAAACAGTTCTTTAAAACTCTGCTCCAATGCTGCTTGCTCAATGCTCTTCCAGCTGCACACGACTGCCTCCTCTGGAGTCCAATACCTTCTTAAGAGTGAAACATTGACTGTGTACCTACTATGTGCAGAATGTTCTAAACGCTTTTAAGTGGACAAATCATTTGACATTCACAACAACCCCTGGGTAGTTACTGTTATTGTGACCATTTTGCAGAGGAGAAAACTGAGGGAGCCAAAACAACTTGCCCGCAGTCACACGGAACAAGACTGAAATCCGGACAGTGCTGTGTGACCCGAGGGGGGACGGTCATAAGCACTCAGCCACGTGGCTCTCGCTGTGCCTCTCTCGCCTTCAACTAGGATTAAACTAGTGTTTGGAGGTGTCATCCTCCTTACTGGACTGTAAGCTCTTTTTGATGTGTAATTCGCATACGACAAAGTAAACAAATTTGAACCCCCTCCCCAATTAAACAAAAACCATTTTCGTCACTTCTGAAAGTTTTATTGTGTTCCTTTTGAATCAATAGCCCCTGTCCTCCATTCCATCCCAGGGAACTACTTTTCCAATTTCTATCCTCATGGGTAGTTTTTTTTGTTGTTTGTTTTTTGTTTTTTGTTTTTTTTTGATTATATAAACAGAATCCTACAGTACGTACTCTTTTTTTTTTTAATCTGCTGTCTTTCACGCAACACGATATCTTTGAGATTCACCCACGTTGTCTCTTTTTATTGCTAGTAGTACTCCATCTGTAAACTCTTTAAGGGCAAGGCATGCCCCACCTTTGTATTCACCACTGTACTTGAGACAAGAATAGTATTAAAAATATATATCAGCAAAGATGATGTGGAATTCATTAGAACAGACACTGGCCTGAGGGCTGGAGCACAGTCCTGCACCAGAGATTAACCTTTAATCACTGGATCGTGGGAAAATTAGGGTCCTGCAGGAGGGACCATAGGACATGGAGGTGGCTGGGGTGGTGATGGGGCACTCGGAAGCTCAGGGGAGTGGCTATTTACCAGCCAGCAGGGGAATTTTCACTGTTTTGAAAACTGATACAGGTATACTAGCGTCTGCTGGTAAATATCATCTCTGCTTAGTGAAGTGACCTGCATAGAAAAGACAGTCAATGTTATCTGTTTATTGAGTGGATGAATAACTACAAATTAAATGTAAATTGAGGATCTCTGCTTGTATCACTTAAACTTGATCTGTCTTGCAAGTATATTTGAGTCCTTTTGTTTTATCGGTAGTTGTGAGATAGAGGTTGTTAAAACTATTTCTGAGACTGTATCTAGGTTGTAGCATTTGGTCCAAAGTCAAGGCCTATCATGGTATCAACAACTGATGCGTGATCACTAAATACTTTAAAGTATCACCTGAGTTCTCAATCGTAAACAGTTATACCTGGAACATCATGTAGAGGAGAAGCAGGACCGTTGGGAGAAGAATGGAGACCTGACAGAAGACCTGGCACACGGTGAAGGCCCCAAAATAAGTGTTGAATGAATGACCGTGAGAATGACTTTCATATTGTACATGTTTAGAAGAGAACGAAGTCAATCGAGTTTGGAATATCTAGAAGACACTTCTTGGAGAAAGCGGGTTGAAGGTACACCATGAGGGTGGGCAGGTTTTCGAAGAGAAGGTGAGAATAGCGTGAATAACGAAAGGGTGTGGGTCCCACAGAGGACACCTGCGCTCCTTCCTGCCTGTCCAGCGTCCCTTCTTCCCTGTGGAAGGTTCAGCTACACTTTGCTGCTGCTTTCAGGCTTGGAGGAACTGCCAACCAAGGAACTCTGTCTCCCCTAGACAAGAAGTAGATGGGTGATCCACATTACACTGGTAAGAAACTCTCTTCCTAGGTGACATGTGGAGTAATCAGAGGATTATGGTCGAACCGATGAATCCCAATGGCAGTGTCCTGAACAGACTGCCCCTCGGTTTCTACTACCCAGATCTAAAGAGCTTCCCTGATTTTTCTTTTCTGAAATTTTGACCATTCTACTTTTTCTTTATTTCGGAGAGGTATTCTATAGCCTTTTCTTTTCTTTTCTTTTTTTATTTTAAAGTCAGTGTAGCCAGAGTCCATTTCTATTGTTTGCAACCAAAAACCCTGATCGATTTAGGCAGTTTTTGGCTTTCCAGCTCCACCAGATTTTTTGGATGTCTTGGCTGGTCAGTAGCTGATTACAGAATACTTTTGAATGTTTACTTTAGAGAATGAAATTCCCTACACTTTCCTTACGAGCAGACCTGTGGTCTCACTACTGAGTCATAGACAGAGATGTCTGGAAATTGAATGTTCTTCTTTATGACTCAGTTTTAAGTTTTGCTGCGCATCGATCCCCTAAGAGGTTACACTCAGTAGCCTGCTGAGAAGACGTGAAGAAAATATCAATCATCGTGTAGACTCTTGAGAACAAAAACACAGCCTGATTTTAAAAAATGAAGATTCTTATCTCCAGAGCTGTAGCCAGTGGCTGTCGTGTGTGTGTGTGTGTGTGTGTGTGTGTGTGTGTGTGTGTTGTTTTTAACTCATTTTAGCTACTCATTTCTCTCCCAATAAAAGTAAATATTTCTCTTTATTTTCTCAGCTTTCATTATTGGGCTAAACTATTGCTGTGATGTTTGTCCTCCATCTTCCTTTCCTAGCCCTCACTAACTTTTCCACTGGCTTCATTTCTTGCTGCTAACTTGGAACACTCCAGAGTTTGTGTCTGATGAGTGCTAATTGAGCTATAGTCCTCATTTTTTCTCACGAATCCTGGTGAGGGTAGCATTCTTCTCCCCGAGGGAAAATGAAAACATGACAGAAGACTGAACTAGCTATTATGTAAACAAGAGAGGAATCGTAGAACATAATTCAGTGGCCTTTGTGCAAAAAGAAAGCAGAAGGGAAAAGAGCAATTCAAGTCCAGGCCACGTGAATGAGTCTTTTTCAATGATAGCACGGCATGAGAAAAAAGGAGGGCCCGTCTCAAGAGGAAGTGCTCTGTGTGGGGTGGCTGAGCAAGTAGCTGCTGTCGCAGTCCTCAATAGACTCAGGATGAATGGGAAAAAAAGGCTTTAAGAAACCGGAAAGGGTACAAATTCAAGAGAATCTATCTGAAATGAATGTAATTCCCTCCCCACCCCAATTTTATTTTTCCTCTTTGGTTGATAATGAGAGCAAGGGCACTTAGCTGATAGAAAATAAGCATAAGCTTGGGGAGCAAAATCTGCCCTCTGACTTTAAGGTAAGGATGTGTCCTTTGGTGCTTTGCAAGTCGCCTACCGTGTCTCACTCCCTTCTGTTCTTACCTCTCATTATTCATTATTCCCGGCATGTTTTCCTAATGGTCTCTTCTGATTTCCCCCCTCCTCAGCCTTCTCTCTCTGCTCCCAGAATAAGCGAGGCCCGGTTATGTTAATCACCTCTGATGATGCTCCCTGGTCCACAGGATTGCGTTGGAGTCTTCACCATGGCAACAAGCTTCTCCCCATGTGGGTTTCCACATGTCTTCTCAGCCTTGTCTCTTGCTCCTCACTTCCCTTCCTCTCCCACATGGTCTACTTGCCACTCTACAAACTCGCCAAGTAGTTTAGGGCCTCTGCGGCTTCGCTCATGCTTCCTCCATCTGGTCTTCTCCTCAGATTCCCTCCGGAGGAATCTCTTAAAGTGTAGCATTACATGTCAGTGCCTCACCCAACAAAATCTATTGCCTTTTCCTCTGTGCACAATTGTCTTTCTGTACGTACTGCACACACGATACATTTTATCGGTGTGGTTCGATAGAAACATAACATGAGCCAAATTAAAATTTTCCAGTAGCCACATCGACAAAGGTAAAAAAATGCAAAATTTATTTTAATAGTGTATTTTAGTTAACCCAATGTATCCAAAAATTTTCAACATGTAAAATCAATGGAAAACTTATCAATGAGATATAACACATTCTTTGAAATCCGATGTGTATTATACACTCACAGCACAACTCGATTTAGACTGAGTACATTGCAAATGCTCAATAGTGACGTGTGGTCAGGGCCACTGTGGTGGACAGCTGACATTGCCTCGATCATCGTACACTTGTTTCTCCTGAGATTCAGGGATGCATTTCTTGGGGGGTGTATATAGTCTTCATCTTTCGATGTTTGATATATAGTTTTATGCAGGGGACACAGCAGTGAGTAAATATGTATTGCAGGAAGAAAAATTTTTAAAAGTCTTGGAAAACTCTGAATTTTGGGACCACAAATGAAATATCATATTTCCTTTTTTTTTTTTTTTTTTTTTTTTGACAAATTCCCTTGGTGGTCTCAGTGCAGGCTATAAAATAATGTTCAACGATTCCCTTGAATCTTGCCAAATAGTCAATGTGGTGGCGCATTATAGAAATGACCTGAAAGGAAGATTAGCGACGCTGTTCGAATTCCATTTGGCTGTTGTAGAATTATCATAACAGCTTGAATATATTATGACTGCAAGTGATTAGATTGCAATTGCACACCTTTTGAATATTTTTCTTATGACATTGACCTAGATAAATCGACTATGCATGCATGATCTAACCCATCGTTGAAGGCATCTCTGACCGAGTTCGGGCAAGATGGAAGTAAAGGAAAAAGAGCTTGTAGTTCAATGCAATGGTATTTAATTACTCTCCTCTCTGAAGTCCTATAGCGTTTATATATAGTGATCCCGTGGGTATAGGGTTACAGGAAAACCTGTGGGATCTCTGAGAGCAGTGGTTTCACACCACTGGCAAAGAGCCTGTTCTTTAATCCTACACTGTTACAACCTTCTCAGTATCACAGGGGCAGAGTGTGTGGCGGGGACTCTTGGGATTTGGGATGAGATTGCACAATACGAAGTACTGTAACATGCATCTAATATAGTATAAATAATGTCTCTTCTTGCCAGAATAAAGTCCTTGGGAATCATTCAATGACTCAAAGTACAAATACTGATCGTGTCCAAAAAATTATCCGGAACACATGGGTTTGCATGCTTTTGCCAAAATAAAATCCCCAGCTTCTGTCCACTAGAAGATAACATTCAGATGAGACTCTGTCATGTCTGTCACCATATTCACCATTCCACTCTTCGAGTGTTCACATCCATCCCTTCATTCAAAAAAATTTGTGTCAAACTATTAATGTCGTCACTTGCGTTATGATTCACGTTGGCCATGAAAACTGTGTAAACTATTCTAGCTAATGTTTTTGAGGGTGCTTGTTATTTTTCGACGTATAGACGTAATCATATACAATTTCACTTATGCCATAAAAGAATGAAGCGCCGTAGTCAAAGGAAAATCAGTTCACAAGAGTAAAAAGAGGTGACAACATTAAGACCACAGGCCCCTTCTCTCTTCTGTGGGAGGAACTCGGGACTGCTGTGAGCAGGGACAGATGGCATCTTGGTGGGCAGTATCTAGTCACGTGGGACATCTTAACCTCCAGTTGTGCAAAACCATAATTACCTTGGCACATGTCAAGACCCAACAGAGCAAACTCTTCCACGCACTCAAGAAGGGAATAGCCAAACGTGGAATAATGGTGTGAATTGTCAGGCCCCTTTAAATCTAATCATTAGAGCAATAATGTCGTCGACATTTTAAAATTTAAAAATTCAGGTTCGGCCAAATTGTTTAAAGCATGTACATTTTAGTGTATCAGTTTTTTTCTACACGTAGGCATTGACAATCTGAATAAAATCTTGTCCAAATGTCAATCAAAATCTACAGGTGTTGGATGGAGTCTGAGATGCTTAAATGGACGGTCCCACAAGTTTCACCTGTCAGGAAAGCTCTCGTGGTTTGTTGGAGAAATGCTGCACTTTCTACAGCGTGCGCCTGCTTTTTTTTGTCCCTCTCCTGGACATCGCATCCGTGTGGTGCTGAGTGGAGTTAGAGAGCAGGGCTCTTGTGTCAGACAGACCAGAGCTGGTTTCCCCACCTGCTGACTCTGGGATTCTGGGCACCATAATACTCCTTGTTCAATAACGATGCCTTTTCTTTGTATTGTTCTTTATCTTTTCTCAGTTGTGCGTATACATGCCACCTCAAATTAACGTAAACTTTCAAACTTTGGAACATTTTTAGGAGATTTGCTTAATGGCAAATTTAGTTTAGTTTCTTGTTTCCAAGAGTGTAACAAAGGGAAAAATTCTGCTCCCTATTGCATGCTATCAACTTTGGATTCTTTATTAGACTAACGGAATCATGGGTTTGGCTGATTTGGAACAGCATAAAACCAAAACAACTTTTATTTGGGAGTCTCTTTGACTTGGGCAATTTCCAGTCTGTCACATAGCTCTGTAGCCAGGGTCAAGTATCAAATGAATAATAATAGTTTGCTTTCAATTTTGGAAAAGCTAATAACAAAATCGAAACTTACTAAGTAAATAAAATAGGGGATAGTGATTTTCTCTGAAAAGAGAAGCATCTAGATAATGATTTATCCTTACGCTACTTTAAATCAAACATTCTCAGTGGAACCAGGTCTGCCATGTAGGGAGAATTTCGAGCGTCGCAATATTGAAGTTGTATTACTGGTATTTAGCAGGGGAAGCTGGGGTGTCTGACTGTCTCAAAGCCCAATAGTCAGTCCCGCTCAGGTGAATGTCCTCTAGGCCTTCATAATTGTCGAATGCCTGATGGGACATTTATGCAGGGATAAAACCTGTTTTTAAAGGGCTGAGCTTAGAATCTAACTCTGCATACAAACATAATGTTGGTTTTATTAGGGAGGCATGGTTTTAATAATATGTAATAAATTTATGAGAATGTGATTACTTTGAAAATTGAGGGAAGATTATATTACTTTGTTTTGTTTAGAACTTTACTGAGACTTGGTTGCTGTTATAGACTGAATTGTATTCCCCTCGACTCCAACCTTCGATACCTCAGAATGTGACTGTATTTAGAGATAGGGCCTGTATAGAGGTAACTAAGTTAAAACGGGGTCACTAGGGTGGGCCCTAGTCCTATATGACTGGTGTCCTTATAAGAAGTGGAGATCAGGATACAGACACACAGAGGAGAGAAACAAGGAGAGGATGGCCCAGGAGAGAGGCCTCAGTCCAACGGTCGCCACTTCGATCTTGGGCTTTCAGCTTCTAGAATGGCGAGAAAATAGGTTTCTGTTATTAAAGCCGCCCAGTCTGTGGTATTTTATTATTGCGGCCCTAACAAGGTAATGCAGCCGCTTTATTTTTGGAAAATCACGCCGGTGATGTTTAAGCCGCTTATTGCATCCGAGTCCCCATTGCAACACAACCGCGCCATCCTGCGTTCGTAGCTGTCATGTTCACGGTGATTGTATAAACAGTGCAAATATCTGACTATATACTTAATGCATATTATAATATATATATATATAAGTATGTATATAACATATGTAATATTGTAGATAATAATGTGTCTGAGCACTTACTCAATATTTCCATTATTTATTATTTTATGAATTACCTTTCTAGATTTTACCTTTAATGATATTTAGATTATTACATTGATAGTTTTGTGTTTAGAGAAATTATATTACCTATAAATTTTAATTCAGAACATAAAGAAGACACCTAAACTATTTATTACAGGTGGCTGTGGCGGGGGTGGGGGGGAGGGTGTTGGAATGGATGTAGGTGGTCACAAGGCAAAAAATCCCAGTTATAAGATGAATAAGTCATGGGATATATGTATAGCATGGTGACTATAGTTCATAACACCGTATTGTAGATTTGAAAGCTGTTAAGAGTAAATCTTAAAAGTTCTCATCACAAGAAAAAACTTATAACTATATGTGGTGATGGATGTTGACTTACCATGGTGATCATTTTGCATTATATGCAAATATCGAATCTTTTTGTTGTATACCTGAAATAAATTATAATGTTATATGTCAATTATATAGTAATAAAAAGATAATGTAACAAATTTGGATGACAAAAAGCCGGCATTGGGTTTGCTGAGGCTGAGATGTGAGCATCACTAGAGGTAAGTTTTAAGTACATTTAAAATCTTGCATGTCTAAAGCAGTGGTTCTTCAACTTGGTTTCGTGCTGTTAAGAACTCGATGCCCAGGTTCCCCTCTGAGAGATTCTACTGTGCTTGGAGTGTGGCCTGGGCGCCAGGAGTTGCGAAAGCTCCCCGGGTGATTCTAATCTGTAAGCAGAGCTGAAAACCACTGGGGGGGGGGGGGCGGGGAGGATCAAAGTTCATCTGCAAATTCTTTGAGATTCCTTCCTTCAAAAGGTGGATATAATTCCCCTTGAAAATGGGCCAGACTGGTGACTGGCTTCTCATGGATAGAATGCACTGGAAGTATTGCCACCCAACTCGCAAGGCTAGGCCATTAAAGGAGACGCAGCATCTACCTGACACTCAGTCTCTCTTCGTGTCTCCATCTCTCTCCCCCTCGACCTATCTCTTTAGAGCCCCACACAGCCACATAAGAAGAACGACCTACTCTAAAGCCACCGCATGGGGGGGATCACGTGGAGAGACCATCTAGAGATAGAGAGAGAGATGTCTGAGGAGTCCCTGATGTTCACCGCCTGCTGTTTGGTTCCTCCCCGGCCAGGCGCCACTTATGTGAGGGGACAAGGCTTCCAGATGATCTCTGGCTGCCACCCCGGAGAGACCTCATGCAGAAGAGAACCGCTTAGTGGAGCCCAGTCAACCCCGCAACTGGGAAAGATAATAATGTAATGGTTATTGCATTAGGCCACTGTTTGAGGTGGTTTGTTATGCAGCAGTAGAAAACTAGAACAAGTTGCGTTGGCATCCGCAAAGCCTTTTGGATGGAATTAGAGCTGCTCTGTGCCCTCGCCTTGTTTTCTAGTTCGGACTAGGATGGGAGGCATCTGCTTGGCCCTCTGGCAAGACCACTTGAGTCTGCTGGACTCCCGTCTTCCCTTGGAGTTCTGTTTATCAGGCCTCATTTATCCTAAACTTGTTAATGAGAGGAGAGAGAGTTCCCAGTCCAATGCAAGAAAATCCTGACTGGCCCCAGTGTAAAGGAATATGTCGTAGGATTACACTGATTAGAAGAACCCTGGAGTAGAGAAGCCCATATCTGCTTTGCTTCCTGATTAGTTCATAGCTTCCACTCTGCATTTCCAAGGGTTCTTTAAATATTTTCTTTCTTCCACAGATTTCTGGTACAGTTGCACAAATGCCGGCTGGTCCAATCCTAGGCAGATAAGGACTGGGATTTCATTTCTCCTCCAGCGATCTTGCTGCAATTTGCCTAGCTCTGGTACGAGCGAAGGGAAACGGGTAGGCCAGTATTGTCTCTTGCACAGTCGAAGTGACAGAAGTATAGTCCTGGTTCACAAGTAGGCCCTGTATGGCCTGGCTGAATCCCGTCAGGAGAAGCTGGGCAATGTGGAAACGTCATAATTACTTGACATGTCCTTCTCTTGAACAGTCAGCCTGAAGGACAGACGAACACATCCTGTAATGGCGGATGATGCATCTTGTCTTTCTTGAAAGAACTTTTCTATGCCAACTTCTATGCATTTCCTTTCCTAATGGTAATCCTGTACAATGATCTCTTCCTCTTCCAGAGTTTAGTCACAACCAAGAGGAAGAGGAGGTGGGGTAGTGGTGAGAGTTTGGGAGTTAATGGGTTTCTAAAAAAAAAAAAAAAATGATGAGTCGCTTTGACGGAGTCTTCGGAAGTCTAGGGCTCAGATTCACTTACATCATCTCTGGGATGTTCGGGCCTCACACAAGCCCTTCTCAGTGTTTTCTCACAGAAGATAATCTTCTGGAGAAGCCCGTTATAGAAACAGCTTTGGGTTACTCAGACTGAGAACGTCTGGCCAGAAGGTTCCCCATCCCCTGAGGAGACATTTGCAGAGGGCACTGAAAGGCAGTTACTGTCTTCGTAAGGGTCTGAAATGATTTTTCTCTGAGCTGAGTATAAAGCAGGATATCTGCAGAATTGAAACTTTATAAGTGAATCAAAACTTTATTCTCCTATAAATAAAGGATGGAAGCTGCAGGGGAGGGTAGGAACATTTGTTCGAGGCTTTTGGAGAAGAAAGAAATAAGGGCTGTCATACCCTCTGCCTGGAACTCACAGTTACTGAACTCTCTCAAGGTAGCCAGGTGTGGCTCTGAGAGGTGCCCAGGGACAGGATGGGCAATGAATGACACAGCATCATCTTGAAGACAGAAAGAGACGTGACCAATCAGGTGGTGGAGGGGTTGGTGCTGGAGAACAAGCAGGCTCTGGAATAAATCTAGTGAATTTCAGGACTTAAACTTCCAGTAGAAGAGTAGAACGTGGTTTTGAATTTCCTGCCGACGCCTACGTGTGGGAGCGAGGCCCTTATCTGCAGCCCCCAGAGCGAACCAGGACACCATTAACCTTATGTGTGTATAGCACTTGCAATTTCCGAATTGATTTTAAATCAAAGTTTCTACTTGGGTGTCAGAAAAATTTATCGATGCTGGTAGAGCAGGTGTTATGTTGAGCTGCCATTTCGCAGATCAGAAAACCTGTCAAGGTCATCGAGAGAGAAAGAAGTTGTCTGCCACTGAAGGCTGGCACTTACTGAGCACTCGCGATGTGCCAGGCACCACTGCAAGCATGTTACTCGTGTTCATTCATTTTATCCTCCCCACGATGCTATTAGTGTTATTATTTCCCCTTTTATAGAGGAAGAAACAGAAGCACTGAGAAGTGTCACACAGTGGAGCCCTGATTTAAAGACTTTGTTATCACGTAAGAGGTCCTGCCCCTTATTTTGAGAGGTGATCTCTGCTGACTGCGCTTAAGAATTTTGCATCAGCAGCTGCTATTTACATATAAATGTGACCCCGTGTGATGTTCAGGGCATGATGCCTTCGGCTACCGAGGGAAAACTGGGATGAGATCAATGTCCCTTTTACAGCTGACTGTGCCATTTTTCAAATATTTTAAACAAGAATTTGAATAAGGAAGGAATGCACCGGGCTAAAAACTTGGGAATCATTTCTCCTGCTTCCAGTTTCCCAGTGCTATGTGAGGAGCCTGGTAATGTCACACGAGGAGAGGGGCTGGATCCCTTCCATTTGGTCCCAGTCTCTTTTGCCAGATGGAACACGCTGGGATCAAAATGACCAAGGGGTTATAACTAGCATTTTCTAGAGTTTCTAGACCAAAGAGTGAAAGCTTTAGGAAGGCACTTCCTGAGATGATGTGATAGGAAGGAAAGAGGGACATTAGTTTTGGGGTTCAGCCCACTGACCTGCTGGGATGTCAGTGTGGCTTAAGGCTGGAACAAGGGCTCTGAACCCACATACCAGGGTTCAAATGATGGCAAGTTCATCAATCTCTATGAGAGCCTCAGTTTTCAATGTGCATAATGAGATAATGGCATCATGTCCTGTAGGACTTGGAGTAATGAGTGAATACACGCAAAGCCCGAGTGCCTGACATACCGAAAGCTACTCTGTGGTTTTCGTTACTTCAGGGTTTCTCAACCTCGGCTCTATTGACTTTTGGGCCCAGATGATTCTGTGATGTTGGGGGCTATCTAGAGTATCACAGGACGTTTAGCAGCATCCCTGGCCTCTACCCGCTAGGTGAGAGTAAGATCCCTCTCCCTCACGTAGTGACAAGCAAAATGCCTCCAGATATTGCCAAAGGAAGAGGAAGAGGAGTTGCCCTTCTGTTCCTAATGAGTTCAAACATATGGCGGACTCCAGAGATGAAACGAGTGGATTGCCAAAAACCCACACAACTCTCAAACCAACAAATCCAACCTTTTATCCCCACATTTCTGTTTTTAAGGAACCCACGACGTTGGGATTTCATTTCCGGTGCCCCCCTCATCACCTGCAGGTGGACAGACCAATAGGCCCGTTAGTCAAGCGCTCTGTGCCCGTGCTCGCTGAACAGCCACAGTAATGGTGCCTGGTGGTGCCATTACGTCTCTCTTTCCTATATGACGAGACGAAGGCTTGCGGGGACTGGGCACCTTGCTCACCCCGCAGAGTGGCTCTCTCTCTGACCTGATAGCCCGACACCCACCAAACGTGTCTCCATCATCTGTTCCTTCCAACTGTGGCCTCTCCCCTGGCTTTGGTTCTGTCATGGACCGAACATCTGCGGGTCTCCAGGATCCATATGTCGAAATCCTTCTCCCCCAGTGTGACAGTGCAAGGAGGTGGGACCTTCGGGAGAAGATTAGGTCGTGAGGGCGAAACCTCTATGAACGCGATGAGCGCCTGTGTAAACGAAGAGACCTCAGTGAGCTCCCTCACTCCTTCTGCCACGTGAGGACACAGCGAGGAGCCGGCCATCTGCAGCCTGGAAGGGGCCCTTACCCGGCCACGCTGGCACCCTGATCTCAGAGTCTTGCCTCTGGAGCTGTGAGGAATCCATTTCTGTTGTGTATGAGCCACCCAATCTACAGTACTTCGTTATAACAGTCCAGCTAGACTGAGACGGGTTCTATTCATGCCGATGCCTTCGCTTGGCTGCCTCCTTTCTCCACTTTTCTGCCGACTCGCATCCCACTGGTTACACGAGGCCGCCCTGAACCCGCAGCGTCTTTGCACGATTATCTGTCTTGCCGATGGCAATGATTATCTGTCTCGCCGCTTTCAGCAAGGACTCGTACCAGTTCCCTGCTTAAATTCTGTCTTGAGCGTGGGTCCTTCCACTCTCACTGAGTTGTAAGCTGCCTCATAATTCTTTCAGGGCTTATGGTAATAATAAGAGCAGTTAACATTTGTCTACCATTTTACCGTTTACAACTGTGCCTTATTGTTAAATAGATGGCTAGAAAAGATTTGTTTTGCCAGTCTCGCCTCAGATTGATGAAGCCAAGTCAGAATACCACAGCCTGGGGTCTGTCCCCTGGCTTGCTGGGGGAAACTGATGTGTGATTGACAGGGGAGGTAAGTCAGCTGCCCTGAAGGGCCCTACAGTACTACAGGGAGTTGTCCAGAAGCCTGAACTGACTGACTCAGGGTATTTGGAAGTTTCTTTCTCTAGTTCGGTATTTTATTAGAAGTTTGCCCACCACTACCGCCTAGAGCATTACAGCCATGACATGGGAGACGTAAGGTCAACATACCACTGTTCGGACCAACATACCACTTAGAAGATGGAAGAGCTATTTTGTGAACACGAATCTGCTGGCATTAATGGTTATGTTCTTTCTAGTATACTGGTGGAAGTGCAGGAGATTCCTCTGGGCCAGGAAGCAAAAATGTAGATTCGTGCTCCATCCACAAATCCACAGTTTTGCTAATCACCTGCAGGAGTCCGTGCATCACACGCTCACTCAGGAGCCCCTTTCTATTCCAAGTTGCCTCACCGACATGACTGTGTAGGTCTCCAAAGTGTTTTCCAGTTTATAAAGTTCCGGGACATACATTTCCTCATCTATAAAATGAGGCAGTTGGTGCAGAATACAGATGATCTCCAGGAGCCCGTCCATCTCCGTACACCATGACCCCGGCTGTTTACAGCAGAGGCGGCTATACGAATTGACCTCAGAACCAGAAGATAAGTGTCTGTGGAAATGCTCCCAGTTTGGGCAGGAAAGCCATAGACACAGAGATCACACAAACGCGTTGAGAGAAGCAGCACTGAGAGCAGCAGTCCACAGGCTGCAGGGAGCACTGGGCTGGGAGTCCGGAGACAGTTTCCAGTCCTGGCCCCGCCACTAACTTGCTCGGTGGGTATGTGCCTGTCCCTGTGCCTCTCTTGGTAACGGAAAGGGGTTGACCAGATAAATGGTTTTCATGACACGATCTTTGGAACCCAAGGGTTTGTCAGAGGAGCCGAGGGGGTGCAATAGAAAAGAGGGGGGCAATGGTGGAAGGGCTTTGGGCCCCTCAACCCTGCTTCAATTACAGCAGCTCAGAATTTTCCTACTTGCTTTATTTGGGTTTTCTGTAAGTTCTGTTTAGAAATATGGGTTTCAGTGCTAAAAATGTTTGAAAAGCACTGGGCTTCGCTTCATGTCTCTAAGGCTAGTGTCTCTAGAACCCTTGGAACAACCATTTGGTGATTTACCTGAATTTAAATGCAAATAAACACAACATAAGCAACTAAGAACCCTACGTTCAGGTGAGCAAATGGGGTTGAATAGTAAATATTGGACCTAGTTAGGGCCAATATTTAATTTAAATACACACAGCTGAGTAAACAGGGCTTTAAGCTAGGGCTGTATTTATGTAGCCATTTCCTCAACGGGTTATATGCCAAATGAATTCAATGGCTTTTTTACTTTTTTCCTTCTGATCTTAATTGTGACCTATTTGACTAAATCGATGGAACTAAATGAAAAGTCCAGACATGAAAAACTGGGGAAACTTTTTTGTAAAGGGCATTTTTAGCTAAGCCTTCATTATTTAGTGGAATAAAAAAGAGAGTTTAAAGGACTTCTAGAAATTTAAAAATGAATGCTTCGTGTATCTTACTATTCTCTATATCCATTATCCCACTTAAGAAAGGGTAGAAATCATTTTGGGGTTGACATGCTGATACTGTCTGGGTGCTGTATCTTAGGCAAGTCAGTAGAATAGTCTACAGTAGCTATTATGGTTTTTTCCTGGGGATGATTTGAGTTGGGTCAGTCCTGTTTCTTAGGTGAGGATACTGACATTACAGCCTTGGAAACTTCAGTCTCATCATTTAATTAACAAGCAGAGCGTGCAGATAGGGTCTCCATATAATTGACTGACTTGGGATATATTTTTATGTTTTCGAGATGCTTCTCATTTGATCCATGTGTTAGTAATAATGCAAACAGCTGTAATAGCTGAACCTCTAAACCTCTGTGGCTTCCTCCAATCAGAGTTATTTCTCACTTATGTAAAGTTTGAAGTGGATTTGGCATCCTGCCTTTCATGAAGCATTTCCGGAATCCAGCCCCCTTCCGCTTTGTGGATAAGTCACACTGACTTCTTACCCATATTAGCTGAGATGTGACAGTCATCACTTTCATTCATGCTCCATTGATGAGAACTGGCCCTCCCAAATGTAAAACGGACTGAGAATATCATATTGGGTTGGCAGCCACTTCCCAACAAAAACTATACAACGGAAAGAAAGCACAGGTTTTGGTGGACAGCTAGTTATCTTTGCCACCACTAGCATCAACAAACTAAGGGCTGCTGGATAATCATCAACTAAGCATGCGATTTTGACCTTTTAAGTCCCAAACAGTTAAATTGATGGCATTATTGATCTTAATTAAAGCAGAAGACCACCTAAGGACATGACACATTCTGAGGCTTGTAGAAATGTCCCATACATCCAACCTGGTAGTACTGATGGCAAAAACTCATTTTTATGAGCAGTGAAGAATGTGCATAAACAAAGGTCAGTTTCTTCCATGTATGTTCAAGGGATTACTTCCTTTATCCATGCCTTAGAGATTTTCTGTAGAATAAAATTATTGGATTAAATCATTTCTAATACTTACATTCTTGCAATATGAGTTTCTTAGGTTTTCGAAATTATTCAAATGAACATATCTGTCTTTGATGTGATTAATTGTTCTAAAAATTAGAGGAAATAGGGAGCTAAATGTTTGCTTTTCTTGCCTGTGTTTCCAAACATTTAAATGTAAAATATGTTATCATTTCACCACGACTTCGATGCTAAGAGCAAACACAAAGCAGATGGTTAGATGGCATGTTATCTTAAAGTTTTAACTCCAAACAACCTACACATGCAACTTTCAAATAAGGATAAGCCCACTAAGTTTCCACAAATATGAATTTTAAGTTATTATTTAATCAGTCTCGACTTTTTCTAACAATGAATTTTCTCTCCCACTACATCACATTGTTGTTGGTTTTTTGAAAGGCACTAGTTGCAAAGGTGCCCTGATGGTGAAGTTTTCTCTTGAATCACTGCCCACGATGGCATTTGATCCTGAGCCGTGGGGCCAATGCAGTTAGTTATTTCTGGCACCAGGAAAGCAGCTTTTTGTTCAAAAGGCCTTCCCAGCTTGCTTCATTGCTGTTCATGGGACTTCAGGTTTGTAAATGCAGAAAAGCATCTATGTTTTGGTGCTGAACTGTCAACTACTGTGAGGTAAAACAAGAGAGGCTTATAATGCACAACTGTAGACAAATACGACGCTCTCTGCAGTTATTTGTGAGACAGTGAGGGGAAGGGCCCCACCTCACTCAGCTGCAGGCAGAAATCAGGACGACAGTGGATGGCTCCTGGCGGACAGTTTTTTCTCCCTGCCCGAGGAAAAGCTTATTTTGTCCGTATTGTTTATTTTTCTTTACTTGTTAAAAAAAGTTTTTCAAACTCCTTATCCTCTGGATTTCTAAAGGAAGGTCTGGAACCTTGAATGTTTCCTACCCTCCTTATTTCAAGCGGCATCATGGCGCAGGGAATCAGCAGAGTACTGGTCTCAGGGCCACCTGGGCTTGCTTTGGGGGTCTGCTACCTTACAGCTTTGTGAACACGGGTTCTCTGTGCTTGAGTCCTCTCATGTGTAAGACGGTCATTGTGAGGATTAAATAAGATAGTCGACGAACAGTGTTCGACACATAATAATTATCCTATCTATCCTCTGACCTTGTATCTATCATCTATCTATCTACCTCTATCTGTCTGTTTATCTATCTATCTATCTATCTATCTATCTATCTATCTATCTATTATCTATCTATCTATCTATCTATCTATCTATCTATCTATCTATCTTCTCCCGGGCTAGCAAACTTAAATGTTTCCTTTGACTATCATCCTCTCTTCCCATGTCTTTGGGGGTGCCCTAGTGTGCCCCAGCCAGCCTCGAGGTAGGTCAATAGGATTCCTCTCACCCTGATACCACGGCACCCAGCTCCAGGTATGCGGTGGAGAAGGGAGGTGGTTTGTGGAGGCCTCACTGATGGCTAAGGGATTTGGAAAAAAAGTTCTCAAGGTGCAGATAGCAATTACCCTGCTCCTTGGAAGGCCTGCAAGGTGCCAGTGAGGTCTGGAAAAATGGCAGAGAGCGCTCCGCCTCAAGCCAAGGGCAGCCTATGCCTGAGCTGGCCTGGTCTCGGGTCTCAGTGCCCCTCGGCTCCTCATGTTGTTACTCACGTGACAGAATGCTCTTCAGTGCTCTTTGCAGGGGCTTTGCCCTCTACCCAGATACTCTCTAAGGCACTGGCCATGGCCACAGTGTTGGAAAAGGCCACCTGGAGTCAGACCCTGTTTCCTCAGTTTCCTCTCTGAGGTCTGCCCCCCCCCATCTCTAAGCCGAAATACTGCAGGACACAGTTCTCCTCTCCCATATTTGGGGGTGTTTATCTTCCATGCCCTAAAGGTGATGCTCTCATACCACACACTTGCTCACTTTCAGGGGTAGAGTGGAGTGGGTGGCGGGTAGGAAGTGATTGTCACGGCTCTGAAGATGATTTCAGAGAAAGATGGTTTCAGAGAAAAAAAAAAAACTGCAGTGGGTTCTGTCTGCGCCATATCCTCACAACACCGTTCACGTCCTGCTCCTCCTTCCTCCTCTCACTGATGCCACTCCAGCTCTCTTCCCAGGAGCAGAGCAAGAGCCTCCCAGCCTCGTTCTCGTTTCCATTCTTTGCTGGTCTGGGCCACACTCCCAGCTCTTGCCAGCTCCAGGATGATGCCTAGACCACTCACACTAGGTTTTCTAGCTGCCCGTGCGCTAAGGGCTTGTCGACTCATGCTAACTGAGACACTAAGGATGTTTGGATGTGGATGACCCATCCAATCTTGCCTCTACTGGGAAGGGGTGTCCAGTGCCCACTCCTGTGTTGCACTTCGGAGAAGCTACCACCCTCCAGCGACTCCCAAATCCTGCCTCGTTAGTCAACCTAGACCCCACCCTTTTTCCAATTTCTCGGAGGTCCTCTTTACTCACACTCACATCGTGCCCTATTCCCTGGTCCAGGGTGAGGGCCCTACCTCCTGTGACTTCCACTCTCTTAGTGCTCCCTTTGTTATTTCCCCCTGGGGCTTGCTTTCTACCACCCATGTGCGTAGTCAGTCACTCTTCCTTCTCTGTTGGGCATACTAGAGGGGCAGGCAGGGGAAGGGGGCAGCAAGAGTCTTCCAGTCTTCAGGGGATCACAGTGTTAACAGGCTCGAAACATAGTCTTTGCTTTATTTGCCCACCGACTCTGACTTCTCTTACGGCTGGTCAGCGGCATAGGAAGACATGAACTTGAGGATCACTTTGCATCACAGTTGGCAGCAGCATAGTCAGGGCAATGTGACCCCTGGCAAGTTTCTTAGCTTCTCTCTGCTCCCCTTTATTCATTTGTCAATTGGATGGAACAATAGCACTTCCCCTTAGCAATGCTTAGAGGAATGAGATAATACTAATGACAATAATAGCAATACCAATAATACCAATATTTATTGAGCAGTTGCTACATGAATGGCCTTGTACTAGGTTTTCTTCATGTATTAACTTTTTAATCCTATGGCAGTCCTATGCAGTAGATACAATTACTATAACTCTGCTTCCAAGAGAAGGTAAATGAGGCACAGAGAATTGAAGAATGTGACCAAAGTGACATAGACAGTAACTGGCAGTAACTGGGATTTGAACGTAGGCAGCCTGGCTACTAGAGCCCCAAGCTCTGACCGCAGTGCTATGCTGCACACGAAATGCCAGGCAGAAGTGAGGTCAGTAAAAACGGCAGAGTAAGAATGTCTGAACATTTTCTCCCCCATAAAAGCAACAAGGAAACGGACCAAAATGGTTTGTATCGATTTTTTCAGAACTCTAGAAATTAACCAAAGGCTCAAAGCAATCTGGGAAAGTGTTTAGTCAAGAAAAATGGCTGAATCTCAGTAAGAACAGCAAGCTTCATGGTGCTTTACATTGCTCTATTTCAGCCCTCCCCCTCAGCTCTGCAGCAGCCTTAACGATTAACAGCCTGAAAATTAAATCGCACTGAAATCTAATAGTCTGGCAGCCACCAGAGGGAGCAGACAGGAGTAGGGGCTCCTTCAAAGCCTCGTTTCCAGAGAATTGTCAT
The DNA here is from genome assembly GCF_014176215.1 of Rousettus aegyptiacus. Classification (NCBI taxonomy): domain Eukaryota; kingdom Metazoa; phylum Chordata; class Mammalia; order Chiroptera; family Pteropodidae; genus Rousettus; species Rousettus aegyptiacus. Next base: position 11,156,361 of record NW_023416295.1, on the reverse strand, counting down.
TATTTCACCTTTATGGTTGTTTCCTGAGAGACACTATTCGCAAGGCTGTCTTTATTTGCTTGACTCAGAGCTTGTCCAGTGAGAAAAGCCTTTTACCCAAGGGTACTTGTTGAAATAATTAGAGGCAATTGATGAACTTTGTGAGTGCCTGAGGCAGGATAATGGATAATGGTCAAGGCAAACAATAAACTTACAAGAAAAACAATAATTAAAACTTAAAAAAAAACCCCTGAGGAATGAGATGTTCACAGGGGCTTTGAAAAGCTCTGACATATTCTTTGGGGATCTAGAAGATCACATACAGGCCTTGGGATGTGCATGCTCAGAAAAGACCTAGACACATCTTGTCATCTCTGGTTGACATTAAGGTTCCATACACGTGGGAAGGAAGTGAAGGCTAAGGCAGAGTTGTAGATTGCCCGTCAGAGTATGGGAGTTGCGCCCCCGCATGTACACAGAACTCCGTGCTAAAGACTAGGAAATGTATTGGTTCCAGTAATTTAAGTAAAATAAGTCTTCTTCCGGTCATTTGCTAATCACCAAACTGAGTGGAGATTTCAGTGGCCACACATGGCAAAGAATACAGATGGTACAGAGTTAGTCAGGAAAAGTCAGTACAAACAACATTTAGGTATGGGAAGAAGATAAAACGCATACAGATTGGAAAGGAAGAAGTGAAAATACCTCTATTTGCAGGTTACATGATCTTACATGTAGAAAATTTTAAGTAATTCACTTCAAAATTTTTTTATTAGAACTAATAAACTGATTTAATGTGGTTGCAGGATATAAGAAAATGTATAGAATTTAATTGTGTTTCTGTGCACTAGCAATGAACAATCTGAATATAAAATGAAGAAAAGCAATTACAGCATCAAAAATAAAATATTTAGTTCTAAATTGACCAAATGAAGTAGAAGGCTTGCATACTGAAAACTTGGGAACATTGTTGTAAGAAATCTAAGACCTAAATAAAAGGAAAGTCATCCTGTGTTCATGGATTGGAAGACTTGGTATTATTATTTTTTTTCCTTTTTTATTTCTCTTTATTTTATTTATTTCTTAGTTTTGGAAGATGATATTATTAAGATGGAAATACTTACTAAATGGGTCTATAGATTTGGTGTAACTGCTCTCACAATTCCAACTCTTTTTTTTTTCCACCCAGAAATAGACAAGCTGATTCTAAATTTATATGAAATTACAAGGGGCCTAGAATAACCAAAATGATCTTTAAAAAGAGAAACAAAGTTGGAGAATTCACACTTCCTGATTTCAAAACTTAACACAAAGATACAGAATTTAAACCATTGTGGTACTGGCGTAAGACTAAACATATAGACCAATGGAATAGAATTTAGATCTTCAAAATAAACCCATACCTCTGTGGTCAGTTGCTATTCCACACAGATACCAAGCCAATTCAATGGGGGAAAGAAATAGGCTTTTCAACAAATGGTGCCAGGACAACTGAATATCCACATATGAGAAAAATTAATTTGACCCTCTATTCATACCATATATAAAAGTTGACTCAAAGTGGATCAAGGGACTAAATATAAGAGCTAAAATGATAACACTTTGGAAGGAAACATGGGTTTAAATTTTGTGATCTCGAACTAGACAACGATTTATTAGATACAACACCAAAAGAATAGATAACAAAAGGGGAAGGAGATTAATTGGACTTCAGCAAAATTAAAAAGTTTTGTTCATTGAAGGACACTAACAAGAACATGAAAAAGCAACTCGCGGAATGGGAGAAAACGTTTGCAAATTATATATCTGATAAATGTATAATATCCAGTATATATAAAGAATTTCTACAATGCACCAATAAAAAGACAGCCCAATTAAACAACTTGGGCAAAAGATTTGAACAGACATTTCTCAAAGGAAGTACAAAAAGGGCCAATAAGCACATAAAAGGATGCTCACCATCTTTAGTTATTAGGGAAATGCAAATCAAAACCACAATGAGATATTATCTCACACCCACTAGAATAGTTATAATCAAATACAGGAGAACAACAAGCGTTGGTGAGTGGGTAGAAAAACTGGAACCTTCAAACGTTGTTGGTAGACAGTTTGGTGACTCTTTGAAGAGTTAAACACAGAATTCCAGTATAACCAAGTAATTCCACTCTTTGGTATCTACCCAAGACAATTAAAAACACATGTCCAGACAAAAAGCTATACATGAATGTTCACAGCAACATTATTCACAGTAGCCATAAAGTGGAAGCAATCCAAATATCCATTAACTAATGAACGGATAAACAAAATGTGGTATATTCACGTGATGGAATTCAGCGCTAAAAAGAATGAAGTACTGATACCCGTTACAACATAAATGAACCTCGAAGACATGTTGAGTGAAAGAAGTCACAAAGGACCACGCATTGTGTCATTCTATTTTTATGGAGCTTTCGGAAGAGGCAAATCCGTAGACAGAAAGCTGGCCGGTGGTTGTAGGGCGTGGGAGTGGGTCGACTGGTAACAAAAGGGGTTTGTTCTGGGGGAAACGAAAATGTTCCGGAATTAGATAGTGATGATGGTCCTACAACATTGTGAACATATTAAAAACCACTGAATTGTACACTTTAAATGGTGAATTTTATAGTGTAGAAATTATATCCCCCCAAAAACGTTAGCCCTGGTAAGGACTAACAGTGATAGCTAAGTTATGGAGTCATTAGTAGGTGCCAGGCAATGCGTAAAGTGCTTGTACACATCTCATTTAGTCTTTACGACAACCTTAAACAAGACACAGGCGGGCTAAATAAGTTGCTAGGGCCACACAGCTGGCGAGTGGCAGAAGTGAGACTTGAGTGCGGGCATCTGATTCTGGAACCCGCGTTTTATTTCTCACCGCTATGGTGATTATTTTTCCTCTTATGCGTAGGTGGTTTGGATAATCTAACGACCTTTTCCTAGCTGATAAAAGAGGTAAAATTCACCTTCCCACTCCTAAGAAAAATCTGAACCTTTTACACCAGAAATAAAAGCCACAGCATAGTATTTACAGTTTCAAATGAGGCTCAGATTTTCTTTTCTTATTGGAAAAAGAAAAAGAGTTTTTTTCTCAGAAGACTTACAGTAAGGGCCTGGTTTTCTGTGGATTGGGCCTGTGTTGCTAGTTACACAGCCAGAGTGGGGCTGAGCCTGGTTCCTCTCACGCCTTGCAATTGCCGGGAGGCCTGAGAGGCGCCTTGGCCATCCAATGCCGAGAAGAGATGGATATCCTGTGTCTACACTGCAGGCAGCTGCAGAGTGTTTCATTGTAGACAAGTGTTTGGTCCTGTTCAAAGAGGAAGCCAGTCTTATTCAGCATGAAGCTAGGATCTAAGAAAGCCTCAGTGGCAGCCAAGTTGCTCAGCACTAAGTTTTATTTGACTTTTTTTCTGTGTAGCCAATCATTTTCTGTTATTTTTTTTGTTCCGAAACTTTAATTTATGAAATATCTATTGGCTTAGGTTGCAGGACATGTGTATTTATTTGAATAAATGAATGAACGAATGACTAAAAGAACAGATACAAACCAAATGAATGTATCATTAATTTAGGCTATGCACAGTAGAGCAAGGGGCCAGGACTGTGACACGGGTTTGGCAGAAATTTCTGGAAAGTATTAATCTGAGACACCTAGTCCTAGCCTACTCAATCGATGATCAATGACTACCCAAACTTATCATGTGACTTCTCCCCTCCCCAGGACCCTACTGAGCAGGACTTAGGTATATTCTTCTCTCCCCAGGCTCACTGTTCAGCATGGACCAGAATTTCTGACATGGCTTTCCTGTCTGTGTGCAGGAGTGAATTATTTCTTGAGCTCCGAAGAAATGATTGCTCTCTCGGCATGGCCCTGGCTCTCAGACTCAATCTTCTCCTTGGTTACTTGTGGGAAGGAGTGTTTCCCTCTTCTCAATTGCTACCCTGCATAAAGAGCTAGCTTTGGTATCTTCGGGTCTCAGTTGTGATGCCATAGGTCAGTCCTGCCTGCATGACATCGATGGACAAGCTATCCTTGATGAGCTGCCCATTCTCCCTGCCCAGCTAGGATGACCCTGACTGATTGTACAGCCATGGCTGTGGCAAAATACAGACTCTTCATGGCCTATTGGCCTTCGGCTGCCCTGTGCTTTAGACTCCAGCTCTGTTTCTCCCTCTCTTTTTACTTTTTAAAATAATTTCACTGAGGAATAATGACAAATATAATTGTATATATTTAGCATGCACAACGTGATGATTTGATATACATGTATTGTAGAATAGTACCAAGAGTAGGATAATCAACACATCCCTCATCTCACACAGTTAACCTAGTTGATTGTGTGTTTGTGTGTGTGTGTGTGTGGTGAGAATGCTTAGGATCTACTCTCAACAACTTTCAATGATATCGTATCATTAACTATAGTACATCTCTTAGTTCTTACTGGGTTCTGTATTATAATTTGGTAATCTGGTACTTAGGAGGTTTAAAAAAATCTTTTAAGGGCTTCAAAACTTTTTTTTTCTTTTTCTTTTTTCTTTTTTTTAAAAGAGAGCTACTTTGCCCTCCTCAGCTGGAATCCTCCAAGACCTTCCTTGGTTCCAAAGCTGGTACTGACTGCTTGATTAGCTGGGGCCAGAGGAAGTGACCAACAACAACTGAGCAGTGTGTGTCCTAGAAATGGAGTATGTGTCTGGCATGATTTCATTAGGAAGGAGGATGGTCCATTCCAGGTCGGCTATGTCCTGCTGTGTGAGATGGACAAGTTATTGACCTTTTCAGGCCCTAGTCTCCACATTTATAAAATTCTGCTTCTAATATCCCTTATTCAGCTCTTGGAAAATTTAAATATGAAAGTCTGGGAATTACACAGCTCATTCGTTCTGTCACCCACTCAACAAACATTTCTCAAAGGTCTACTGTGGGCCAGGTACCATTTTAGGTTTTGGGAACAAAACAGAGCACAATCATTTATGGGTCCTCAACTTAAATTTAAGATACATAACGTCACAGGGCTCCCCAAATATTGTCTTTTTTCATTTCTCTAACATTGTTTAATATTTATGCTAAGCGAATGCTTGCAAATCATAGGCACCGTTCCAAGTATTTCGCACATGTAATCTTATGATAAACAAGTAGAACTTGTAGGGCGTCATCATAAAGCAAATCGTTATAATGGATCCCACTACTTCTTCAGACTCATTCTCTAGGGCCAATTCCTCCCCCGTCCCGTGGTGGGAATCTGGGGGCGGATCCCACGACTTTTGAGGTCACTCTTAGGTAATAAAAATCCCCTGGCTGCTCTAGTCTCCCCAAATAGCCGAGTTCAGTAATTAAAATGTCCATTCCCACATGATGGTCAAAACTCCTCAAGTTCATTTAGAGTTAAAGCTTCTTCTGCCACACTCTCTCTACTCCTTCATTTGTCCCCACCTCCCTTGGGCCTCAGGCAGACTGGAAGTCATTGGTGGGCAGGGACATGACTTCTGACCTCGTCGCTGGCACGTGGAGAAAGCATCGCCTCCTTCGGCCCCTGGCTGCCATCTTGGGTGGGAACTGGCCTGCGTCCCAGGTCTGTGTGCTCTCCTCCTGTGTGGCCTACATCTGGCCTCCTGGAAGTGCTCCAATGCCGAGAGTAGGAAAATAAATAATCCACTTTCTCCTGACAAACTCTGGGAGCGTGGGTTTCCTTAACTCAGCAACCTCTGTCCGGAGCTGGGGCTAGACACAGTCTCCCACCCTTTGGATTTCTCCAGGTGTGAGTATGACCCTAATCCTCTGTGTCCAGCAGGTTGCAGGGTACAAGGACACTTGGACTCTCCCCGCAGCCTCTCCTTTTACCTATTACAGTTCCAGGGCAGAATGTTGTGCCTAAACACCCACTAACTAGAGGAGACAACATGGTGTAGTGGTTAGACCCGAAGCCTCTGGGTTCGAAATCTCAGAGTCGGGTCCCAGAGCCAGCTTGGTTCTGTCCTGGCTGTGTGTTCTAGGGCAGACTACTCCAGCCACCTTGTACTTCAGTGTCCTTATCTGCAAAATAGGAATGACAACAGAGCTCACCTCACAGGCTTTTTAGGAAGGTTGAATAAGATAAAATTTATAAAGTTCTTAGAGCAGTTCCTGAGACACTTTAGGCATCGCCTAGGTATTTGTTAAATATCAAGTGAAAAAAAAAATGTTTGAATAATAAATAACGAAGATGAGTTCATGGCAACTTTACCAGGCACTCTTTTTAATTTCAGGAGTTCTAGGTTCTTTCTTCCTGATCAATTTTGGATGATGTCCAAGCAGAATCTGCCTACAGCTGAAACACAGCTGGTGTCTTAGGGTCTGGAGGTGTCAGTAAGCACTATACAATACTCAGTCCTGTATTATTCCAAGCGCTAGGAATGTCAAATTGTATGTGTCTAGGAGGGTGACTCAGGGCGTTAGAAGGAATGACCACAGCAAGAGTTCCCAGATACGATTTTTCAGAAAGGGTTTCCGGGAAAAGCAAATTCATGGGTGGGCATCGAGGGTTTCATTTTGCCATACTCGGCCAGCCCTGCAGCCTGCCTAGCCCACATCTTGTATTGTTTTGTTACTTACTGTGTACGCAGGAGAGGGATATCCTCATGAATTATGGGACAGTCTGAGTATCTAGAGACAGTTAATTATCCTACTCTTGACATGCCCGAGGGGGCTAAATTGAAACACAGAGAAATCATGCAACTTAGCCAGTCACGTAGCACGGGTGAGCCTGGGCTGGGTCAGATCTCCGGATTCCAGACTTAGGTTTAATCTGATGAGATTCACTGCGTGCTGCTATCCCAGCATGAACTTAGTTTAGTCACAGACATGGCTAACCTAATTTCAGAGATGTGTGGCCAGGGTCATCTGGTGAAAATGACATTACCAGGAAATTAAGACTCAAAGTTCTGGAAAAAGTTGTGTGTCAGGATAAAGCTGGAGGGAAAAAAGACCAGAAATCAGCTGTATACATAAGCAAAAGGAAATTGTTTTACTATGGAAAATATGGAAATAGGACGAAAGTATCACTACTTCACTGATGCCTTCTAGAACATACTAAGGTTGCTGCAATCTCCAGGATTCATGATAGTATGACTTCAGAAGAAACAATTTATAATTGCATGTTTGTATTTATGTTTGAGTAACTGGCTGTCTAAGAATTCACGTTCTTGAGAAAAAGTTTTATGAAGACTCTAATGAAGTTGGAAAAATATCCATCTTTGCTACCTTTTCTCAGTTTGCTGGTTCCCAGTGAATGAAACAAAAGGAAATGGAAAGAGATTCGGGATTGTACAGACATGGGTTCAAATCCTTATTCTATTTCTTATAGTATGGTCTTGAGCAAATTGCTTAGCCTGTCTGATCTTCAGTTTCTTTATCTATGGAATAGATATAATAATAGCAAACTCACAGGACTGAAGTAAGCAAAACCACCAAATGCCTGGTATGTAACAGATACTCAGTGAGGTCCCGACTCTAGCATATCTTAGAGTCATTTAAAATACCAGTTCAGAATGGATTTATCAAAAGCATGACATTGTTGCCAGGATAGACAGATCGATCAAGGAACAGAATAAAGAGCTCACAAATAGATGTACACATATATGGTTAACGGATTTGGACAAAAGTTCCTAGATAGTTCAATGGGAAAAGGATGGTCTTTTCAACAAATAGTGCTGGAATGATAGGATGTCCTCTTACAACAGGTAAATGAAATTTGACCCATACTTTGCACCCTATACAAAAAAATAACTTGAAATGGACCATAGACCTAAGCGTTGAAGCTAAAGCTATAAAACTTTTAGAAGAAAAATAGGGCAAAACTTTTTAACCTTGGGTTAGATAAAAATGTCTTAGGATACAAAAAGCACAAATCATAAAAAAATTTTGATAAATTCCACTTCCTCGGTATTAAGAAACGTTTGCTCTTCAAAAGAAAACGAAAAAAGCAGGCCACAGACCAGGAGAAAATATTCGTAAAATATATTTATTTCTTTAATATTGCTGTCTCCTGAGCCTGTGGCGCGGCGGAGATGGACGCAGTAACTCTGGTGTGTCCCCACCCTCTCCCTGACTGATGCTTTCCCTTCTTCCCTCACTATTGATGCCACTATTCACTCCCATCGATCTCATAACATGAGTGAGGGCCGGGGAGAAGATGGAGCTATGTGTTATGCCGTGGCAAGCTCCTCATCTTAAATTCCATTCTTGGCAGGTAAGGAAAGAGCAACCGTAAACGATCCGGAGACAGGCGCGTGCCCACCAGGAGACAGCCCGACGCTTTCGGGGGCAGCGCGCCACGCGCGACGGGGAGGACGAAAAGCATCGATCGCGCATGACACGTCCCGCCAGACCTGGCGCCCCTTCGGCGCTGCGCTTGCGTTTCATTGAACTGTGGGGGACACAGCCACGCACGGAGCCGGCACTGGGTCCCCGAGGAAGCGGGGCACCCAATGCGCATCTGCTAGAGTTTCATTCGCGCTGTTCTCTCCCTCAGGTCTGCAATGGATTTTGGTTTTTTTCCCCATATTTCCGAATTGCTTCGTCCTTCAGATTTCATTGCAGATTCATCCATGTCCTTCCTTGGTTTTGCTGTCTTGGGACCGCTGGCTCAACTTAGGGGATTTATCTTGTTTGAAACTTTAAGCTCTATTTGGCTTCCAGGCACCAAGCTTTGTACTTTCTTTCTCTTTAATTCTGGTAACTCCTTTTTCCCACCTCCTCTTTGCTTCCTCAAAACTTGCGTTTGCGGGATTTGCCCAGCCTTGGTCAAACATTATGAATTGTGAATCTCATACGTGATTATGAATCCCACATGTCCCAAGGTACTCAATCAACAATATTAGGATCAACGATCACAGGCATGGCTCTCATGGGTCTCTCTTTTCTAGTGTCTTTGACAAACCCCTGGAGGCATGTCTGAAGACGGATGTCCTCAGGTACTTACAATGAATGCCAGTTGAAAAGGTCACGTCTACCTTGGCCAAGGTAGATGTGGAGCTCGTTAGGTATTGATATAACCGTGAGGACATCTTTATTGGTGAGTGATGGTCCAGTGTATGGATGATCTCGGTGTTGGAATGTCAGCAGTTGAATCCCTCTGAGCCAGCTGGGGAGTTATGGGTGAGCACAGCCCAAAACATAAGGTGAGGAGAACACAGCGGCATGTGCCCATCATCCTGCTCTCTCGCAGGTATCCTAAAAGAATTAGGGGCAGGTGCTAACCCAGGTGGGCTCATGTAGCAGCACTGAAAGTCTCCGTGCCCGCACCCATATACATGTTCCGGATGGGGCAAAGGGGCGTCGCCAGCTTCTCCTCAGCTTCAAGTGAACAACAGCTGAACCGCGAGACCTGTTTCCTCTAGAGTTTCCCCGATGGTCTGGTTGCAATCTACCGGCCACAGACGACCGGCGGGGGTTGGGGGTGGGGCGGGATGTGTAGAGCCCTCCTCCCCATTTACTGCCACTTAGAACAAGAGCCTCTCAGAATAAACATCCCGGGAAGCAGATGGACTGACATCAAAGCTTTCAGCTCTTTTTCCAATTTTGATGGCAGCAACCATTTTTTTCACACAGGGTCTGTGTAGGTTTTAAAAGCTTGAACTGTGCTCAGCTGCTCACCGGAAGAATTCGTGCTCCTCCTGTGACCTGGCAGAGACAGCCAAGAGATGTGTGGATGGTCTCCACGTGACGCTATGACGAGCAGCTGTGCCCACACAGCTGGAGCAAAACCTGCCACGGTATCTCCGTTATCTCGCACTGTACCCCATTTCCATTTCACGCAGACTACTGAAAAGAATCTGGAAGATATACTTATTGATTATAAAAAAAATGCATTAATGAGCCTGATGTGAAAGACAGGTACCATCTCTCTGTTTTTAAAGGTCTGACCTCTACCAGGCAGCCTTTAATCTCAGAATAATTAAGCTAACTGGGACGCATAAGGCCACACAGTTTTTGTGATTCTGTACATGGATGCCCCCCTAGGTCTAACCATTTAACATACCAGGACTCTGTCTGAGGTGCGGAAAGATTCAGTGGAGCTTTTAAAACAATTTGCAAAGTTAGCGGAAGAACAGAAACATACTCCCTAGTTTCTTGACAGTAAATCCTGCACTTCCGCGGCTTCCAAATGTCTTTTATCCAAATTACAGTATTTGACTGTCTCTGAAAATCCGCAGATGGTGTCATGGTTATTAGCCCACGGGGAGATGGAATATAAACTAATAGTCAATGGGAGTGGACTTTGGGGTACCAGTTCTAACCCGGCACGTTCTTCCCTCCACTTTCACTCATTATCACGGCCACCCAAAAGCTGGCTCAGGGCGAGGGAGCGAGAGGCAGTTCCCACTGCCTTCCCAGCGTCTCGTCACAGCTGCAGAGTCAGTGTGTTCAGCTGCAGCACTTTGAGGTCGCTGTTCACTCTGCCACAACCAACCTCTGTTGTGCATTTTCCTCCCAGAGCACGTGACGATGCATTTCTTGACTATATATCCCGACTGCAGCAGCAGAGTGGCCAGAGCTCGGAGCCCCGCGCGGAGGAAGAACGCCCTTGGACTTGGCGATTTAAGAAGTCAGGATTGGGGACGAATTTGCCAGCCTTAGGTAAGTTAGTTAGGGATGTTACTTGGCTTCAGAAACGTTTGAAAGAAGGCTGTTGCTAGCAATTAGTACGTGAAGTTTTCCTTTCCTTTCTTTGTTCTAAGGAGACTTTGTTTTGAATTAAAAAACAGTTCTAAGTTTCAGTAAGTGGAATGTAAACTTTCTTTTTTTCTGTTCTGTTAGGAAGAATTCCCCAGCGATCGCAATGTTACTTATTTTCTCCATGCTCCTTTGTCTTATATTGACTTTTTCCTCTGTTTTTAAAATTGTAAAAGCAATGCTTCTGACACGCTCAGTCTACGAAATGCAAACATGATGGACATGCGTGCATTGAAAAATTAAAGTTCTTCTTACATTCCTCTACCTGTCCCTGCCTCCTTGCTCATGTATTGCAGCCTCTCAGAGCTAACCCCTGTTAACTGTTTGGTGGGACCTCCTACCGCTCTTTCTCCATGCGTTTATGAGCAGTCTCCACATTGCAATGCTACAAACCTCCTGCTCTCCCTCCTCTCTGTACCCCGGACCGCGGGAGAGTTCTAACCTGCAGGTTTCTCCCCAGATCCTGGCTGCGTGAGCCGCGTGTCAATGCTGAAGATGGACCCGCTGAACAGCACGCACGCCAGCACCGAAGCCCCCGGCAGCCCCCTGCAATCCCACGCTCCCAGCAGCGGCGGCAACGGGAACGAATACTTCTACATTCTGGTGGTCATGTCCTTCTATGGCATTTTCTTGATCGGAATCATGCTGGGCTACATGAAATCCAAGAGGCGGGAGAAGAAGTCCAGCCTCCTGCTCTTGTACAAAGATGAGGAGAGACTCTGGGGGGAGGCCATGAAGCCACTGCCCGTGGTCTCGGGCCTGAGGTCGGTGCAAGTGCCCATGATGCTCAACATGCTGCAGGAGAGCATGGCGCCTGCCTTGTCTTGCACCCTCTGCTCCATGGAAGGGGACAGTGTGAGCTCTGAGTCCTCCTCGCCGGATGTGCACCTCACCATCCAGGAGGAGGGGGCCGATGATGAGCTGGGGGAGACTTCCGAGACGCCCCTGAACGAAAGCAGTGAAGGGTCCTCGGAGAACATTCATCAGAATTCCTAGCACCCCCAGGGCCTCTGGAGGTGGCCCCATCAGCCAACACCCTTAGGAAGAGGGACACTTTTCGTGTCAGGTTTCACTTTTGCAGTGCAGCTGCCACTTTGAAGAGACCCTCGGCAAGCCCCTGAAGGGGGCTGGTAGGAGGCAGCGCGCTCAGCCGGAGCCGGCAGCAGCCAGCAGCATCCAGGAGTCATGACGGCTCGCCCGGTGCTGTGGACCCGCCACCGCGAAAGCCCCGAAGGCGCAGAGCGTGTACATTTACTTTGGGGCTTGGGGGTCGGGGTTCCTGCTCAGAATTTAGCGGGTCGGTGTGCTGTCATTTTCGCACTGGATGCCCTGGGTAACTCCTGCAGCCTCTGCCCTGTCCCAGGGCTGCCAAATGCCTAGGTCATGCAGAGGGACTAGTTCTGATTTGCTAATTCGCCTAGAGCTTTGTTCTTCCAGATAGGACTGGCTGTAAGTACCTCCACTGTGTCCTTGTGGTGTTAATGCACAACAGGTTACTGCGCTTCTTGGGGGATGGGGTAGGGGTGGGGGTGGGGTCTATTGGGTGGGGAAGGGGACATTTGTCGGAGGACTTTTGATGGAAGAAAGCTGGAGAGCTGAACCTGGCCCATTTGCATCCTGTAAGGGGGAAAAAAATGCAATTTTAAAACCTGTTAACATTGGCTGGGATTTTAAGACATGATCTGCTATTTTGATATTTTCTCTAATGTATGACCTTGAACTCTGACCCGGGACTATCCAACATCTCGGGCTGGCATGAAATTTTTTTGGTTGGAAGGGTTTTCCCCAAAAATCTAACCTGCACATGAATGGCCATGCAGAAGACTCTTTCTGAACTTTCCGGAAGAGGTAACGGTGGTGTTGAACAAAGCCAGCCATTACCTCTACTGCTGCTCATTTCTCAGCCTAGTGTTCTGAGCTGGGAGAGGACACGATGCCGGCTTCCTTGACACAGGCTTTCGTCATGTAGCTGAGGCCTAGGAGGGCATACTCAGGCGGAGATCGCACAAGGCTGGGGTCCGCGTTCTGGTTCCTGCTCCAGAGGCTTCACACTGATTTGCTGTGTCCTCCCGGGCATGTTGTTAGGAGCCTACGGCCTGCATGAGAGTCCTGGTGATCTCTATTCCCAGGGGGCTGGGAGGGCGTCTTTAGATTTTTAAGACTCTGTGATAAATTCTGCATGGTCTGATGTTAGAAAGCTTGGACAAAATATTTCCCCACTGGGCCAGTTAGTCTGAGCAAGAATCTGCTTATTTAAAGAAGCAGTTGGAAACTAGGAACACAAGTAACGGGGAAGTTCAGGGCGAATGACCAACTCATCCAAGCTGTCGTTTCTCCCAGCAGTGAACCAAAGAAAGAGGCGGATACCACGTCTCACTCTGCAAAGTTGTCTGGGTGCTGGAATGTTAACACTCCAGCTAAGCGAAATCCAAAAGAACACGCTCAGGAATGCTTGCTAATACGTCCATGTATTCCTGCGGTCAGTAGCTCCGCCGCTGAGCCCGTAGGCCCTGGAAGACAGGGAGGAAGAGAAACATACCAAAAGGTCAAATTTAATTCTAGCAAAAACAAAAAAGCTTTTTTTTTTTTTTTTTTTTTTTTTTTAAACATACCCTCCCTGTGGTGGAGACGGCAATGCCTTCTTGTCTCCATGGAAGAGTTAGGAGTGTAGGAGCTGGTTTATCAGTTCGCCTTAACACAGTGCTAGAGAAAATTTACGTTTGGGGGGAAAAAGGGGCCTCCATTCACTTTAAAAGTCAGAGTGTGGATTTACTCCAAAGGGGGCTGTTTAAGGTGAAAGAAGCCAAGTTGAGCTGGCCCCTCGCCTGGAATCACTTGAATTCTGAAACTTTACAGCAACGGACTTGTGCGTAGTCACATTTTCCATTGCTTAATCCTGTAGTTTGGTGCAAGCCTACCTGCGCCGATTAAAAAGTGATGTAGATACTTCCTTCTTATTCTATTAAGCTGTATAAAATTGTCTTCTGTATTTAACAGTTTGTAATTTTCACGATATTTTTTAATTTAAATAAATAAACACATTGTCCCTGAGGAGGTTCTGAGTTCTTTCTTTGATTCTTCAATATGATTCCTAGTTTCTAAGGCGTCCCAGATACATTCTCCAAGCTGTTTCTGGATCTGGGTTAGACTCCTGTGAAGACCTATCTTATTTCCGCCTGTACCACAGCCTGGACGGGGCTGGGCTTTTCCACTTAGTGATATGCTTTGCAGTGAATGAAAAACAAGCTGCAGACAGTCTCACATCAATTTCTCTTTTTAAATTTGGTGGCCGAGGGCCCTTCGACCTTGAACGTGCAGTGACATGGCCACTGCTAGAAAGATGTTGCTCCAAATTTGGTTGCAAGAAAACGTTTGATTTGCACGCTGGCTTGGCGGGTATTATCCACCTGTGGCTGGCTGTGGCTCAGAATGACGGACAAGGAGTTGCTGTATATAGAGCAACACAAACTTAGCGACACACGTGCCATGACTGGGGATCGTCTCTCCTTCCTCGCCCAGTCGCCTCTGCACAAAGACTGACTTCCTGAGCTCCTCCTGCTTGGTTTAGCTGTAGCTGTGTCCGGCAGGCTGAGGCTTGGCCAGGCTGCTGCAGCCTCTCCTTTATGATTTCACTGGCGCAGCCAGAAAGGCTAAAGAAAAATTGCCCCAAATTGACTCATTTTGAATCAAGCATATGGTACAAAACAGTCTTACTTTTATGTTTCGTTGTGTCCTGTGCATCTGGCTTTTCTCTTTCAAGTAAATGTTTCTTTCAGGTTCACAAATAACTGTCTCCCTAAAAGATATATGTAGCCAAGGTACAGAGGAGCCTGGATCCTCCCCAAAACACATCAAGGATCTTCATCCATTGGTTTGACAATGTAAAATGAGAAGATTATTTTAAAAGACAAGAAAGCCCTTCACTTTATTCTGGCTTAATGTCATTCTTGGTAAGGAAATAGTTAAAGCAAACATTTTCTACCAGGGATGGAAGAATAGGGAATTCTAAACTCTAATTGTCCTAAAAATATGCAGAGTACACTATGTCATTTTAATGGAATATTTGTTTTCTTAAAAAAAAAAAAAAGAACTTCTAAGCAGAACCTAAGGCCCAAGGGGTTTAGTCTGTGTGGATTTACTCATGCATGTGAAAAATGGAGAAGGGAATTTGGCCCCGTGCACCTAGGATATTAGAAACATATTTTAAAGCACTTAAATGTTAGGGATGAGGTAAATGGATCATTCTGCTCGCCCCATGTTGTTCTAATTACACCTTTGTACGTCAAAGTCAGGCAGGGACGCTGGTGAGAAGAAGATTTCTTTCACAGACAGGATCATGGGATCAAAACTACCGGGAAAGGCTGAAGCTGCTTGGAAAGTAGAGCCCTTGGTACATGTGAGAGCTGCAATTGGAGGGTTTTGTGGTCGGGCCTGCGCTTCCAGGGCTCAGCCAGAGAAGGGTCATTTATCATACTATAAACTACTGCTCTGGTCCTAGACGCTGTGGAATAGACATAACATTGACCTTACAACGAGTTGATATTCCAGGTTTAGACAGAGCTTACATCTGCTCAGTTGCCTTACTGAAAATCTGGACATCTTTCTAGAGAAAATCATGGGGAATATTATGGGTCAAAGAACAGGAGGTGGTATCTGGGGCTGGAGGGAGACATGTCCGGTGGCTGACCGGGATGGTGGCTCAGGCAGGGGTTGGGCTACGGGAGGGCAGGGCGTGAATGGGGTTCAACAGAGACTCCGCCTTCTGATAGCTGGTGTTCAAGACTAACTCTGCTGCTGTGCGCTCTGTAGCTCTTGGGAAGCTACCCAGCCTCTTTGACCTGCAGTCTCTCTCTTTCAAAATGAGAGGACATGCTGGCCTTCCTCTCTGGGGAGCTGTTAGTGAACAGAATGGTGAGCCACTGAGAGATACTGAGCTCTGCTTGAAACCAGAGGAAATGCAGTTTCAGGCTTCTGCTTCTGAAAATGTGTCCTCGGCATCATCTGAAAATGAAGTCGCTGAAACTTCTACCTCTGTGGACCGTTTCCCCCAGGAGACTGAAATGTTTAGGAAAAGGGCACAATGTGCCAAAGGAGAAAGGTCATAAGAGAGAAAAACCACTGCTCTTCCCCATTTCTGAAATGTTTCCTCCCACACAGGAAGGAACAATTTGGGATGTAGGCTGTTACTATGGAGATTACCAGCCAAGGTCACTTATTTGAAGGAGCCCATGGCCCCACAGCGTTAAATCATTACAGCGACTTTATGAAGTTGGAATGTGATCCTTGACTCGGGCGACAAGCTTCGAGCCCATTGCAGCCTCTGTCCACGGCAGGAGGACGGACGCAGGGAGCACACTGTTCTCTTTTTGTCCCGTACAGCCCTGTCTTTCTTTTTCTCGCACCTTCCCTGACACATGCAATATAGGGCTAAGCATTTGTTTTTCCAACTCTAAGAATCTATTTTCTTATCTTGCATTTTCTGGCAAAGAAACACGGTCAAACAATTTTTCGCACCGATAACTATTAACCATACTCTTTTTTTGTCCTGAATGGTTTTTTTTCCCTTTTTAAAAAAAATTTTACCCCCTGTTCAAAGATGGTGAATAGCATATTCTCTCTTGTCTTAGTCCTGACTGCTAGAGCAAAGTAACATAGACGGGGTGGCTTGTAAACAAATACACTTACTTCTTACAGTTCTAGAGGCTGTAAGTCGGAGATCAAGGCCCCAGCATTGTTGGGTTCTGGGGAGGATCCACTTCTAGTTTACAGGTGGCTATCTTCTCAATGTAGTCTCACTTAATATAAAGAGAGCAAACTAGCTCTCCTGCTTCTTCTTATCAGGGCACTAATCCCATTCCTGAGGGCTCCACCCCCATGACCTAATCACCTCCCAAGGACTCTATTTCCAAATACCATCCTATTGGGGGTTGGATTTCAACATACAAACTTTGAAGGAACACAAGTAGTCAGTCTATAGCATCTCTTTCCCCAACCTCTCTCCATCTTTCCCTCTTTCACTTTCTTCTGTTACGCAAAAGGAACAAAAATAACAGTAACCACCATGCATAATGCTTATCAGACACTTACTATATGCCAAGCACGTACTACCTGCAATCATCACATCCTGCGCTTTGAGCTTCTACTCTCCTCAAAGCCCTTCACCAGGTACTGGGAAAAATATAAACTTGTCCAACCCCCAAAATGTCTTCTTGTAGATAAATTCCAGTAAAAGTAACTCTATTTTTGGTTAATTCATAACATTAGTAGAATATTTCTACATGCAGGGCCCTCTGGCTCTAGAAGGATATAAAAATACAAGGTGTTTGAACAGTTGAGGACACCATGATGTGATTAGTTGGACAAAACGTATTGTTTGCCTAGCATTTGCTTTGTTCTGTGATAGCTGTTTCCCCTTCATCTTATTGGATCCTCCGAAAGAAACTCCAAGCTAGATCTCTAATACTGTCAATGTAGATATGAAAGTTGAGATTCAAGGAGATTTTTACTGGCCAATGAAGTGAATGATCAGAATTCCAGTGCAGGTCTTCCGATATAAAATCTTTACATCAGAATCTCTTTAAATGATGAGGATTTAAGACACGGAATCTAGTTTTGTTCCAGACATCAGGTGGCTCTGTGACATTGCTTATATTGCTTAACCCTTCTGGGCACGTTTCCTCATTTATGAAGTGGACAGAGTAATAGCTTCTCTACTGACCTCGTCAGAACTTCTTATGAAGCAGCTGAAAAAAAAAAAAAAGTCTTTGTTATTGGTAAGGGTCTGTGTGGACATGACTAGCATTCACCAATATCCCATTCTTCTCCTCTTCTGAGAACATGGAAATGTCTACTTCTCAGCCCCTTCCTCTCTTCCTCGCTACCACTGGGGGTTGGGCAGCCATATGACTCATTCTGGTTGATGTAAACTGAGTAGAAGTGATGTATGTTACACATGAGCCGAGTCAGCGAAAAGCCCGTGCATGAGTCTCTGGTCACCCTCGTTACCTGCATGTCACCAATGGGACCATATGTTCCAGATGGTTAAATAATAGATATGGCCTACGTCAGCTTGAAATAGTGAGTTACTGCATGGAAGGTGGTTGCTTTGGAGAGTTGCCCAAATCTGCAGCTGGTCGTGCATGAAGCAATAATAATCTAAGTTATGATAAATATTGTGAAGTTGGGGTTTTTGCCGCTGCAGCATAACCTTGCCCATCAAATTCATACAGAACAGGAGAGACACAGAATGTTGGGAGGCGCCTTCTAGATCATCCCCTCTGTGTAATTGTGGGGAAATTAGGGCTCAGAGCAGCTAAATGACTTGTTCGAAGTCATAGAGGGAGACAGGAGCAGAGCTGGGGTTGCAACCCGGGTCTCCTGGCATCTGGTTTAAGATCCTCATGGTGGGCATGGCCATGGGGGTTCTGCCAAGACTTAGTGAACAAAAGACCTAGAGGGTCTTTTTCCTTGAGCCTCTCACCTTGAGCTTCCCTGAGCAGCACCGAGTCACCACTGCTGTCTCTACTTATGACCCATGACTCCTGCTGGGAAGTGGCTTCTTTTTTTCTGGTCAAACCCTGACACTTGTTGCCCTTCATAGGGGGATGGATCTGAGTGGGGAGAAGTAAACATGTTCCCCCAAAGCAGTACAATGTGACGTCACTGGAAACTTTAATAAAAGAGAAAAAGCTATAAATACGAGGAGGGAAATAGTCAAAGAGTGTTGAACGTAGTTGTCCCGCATGCTGCTTGCTGGATTCCAGCTTTCGGTTTTATTAGTTTGCACGTTTCAGCTTAGCGCCAGTGCCAAAGCTGGTCGCAGGCAGCTCCCCAGTGCAGAATGCTCCTAGGACTGAAGTGCCAAGTAAATGCACCCTTAAGGGAAAGGCTGGAGGTTCAGCTGCAGACTGAGGTTTCAGACATTGCAGAAACCAACACACCCATCACTGTCCGTTATTTTCATATGCTTAGCCCTGATATGGAAGGAACAGTCTCTCCATCATCTTTGTATTTCTTTTTCACTCAGAACTTCTGCCAAAGAACTGGATATGGTGCCTGACGGAGATTCTGTTTCTTTTTCAAAATGTTCTCCTTTTTTGTGCTCCCATCTTACTGTCCTCATGCCTGGATTACAGCAGAAGTTATACTCGTTCCCATAGGTTTCTAAAGCTGGGACTACACATTATTGTTTCTGTAGTTAGTGCCTACTTTGGGTTGGAATTCCTCGGGGGTCTCTCTTATTATGTTCTTTTCTCTGTATTTTCTCTTTTCTCTTTGGGTTATCTC
Organism: Rousettus aegyptiacus; assembly: GCF_014176215.1. Taxonomy (NCBI): domain Eukaryota; kingdom Metazoa; phylum Chordata; class Mammalia; order Chiroptera; family Pteropodidae; genus Rousettus; species Rousettus aegyptiacus. The sequence goes on along the minus strand of NW_023416295.1, from coordinate 11,137,370 downwards.
ATTCACCCTCAAATCTCTATTAACTATTATATAACTAATTATAGCAAATGCCTGTTTAGTGTTCACCATGGGCCAGGCATTGTTCTCATGATATTTAATTCAGATGACAAGTTAAGAGATAGGGATTTTTTGAGCCCATTCTAAAGATGAGAAAAGCAAAGCGTACAGAAGTTAAGAACACTGACCAGGTTCACACAGCTAGTTAGCAACAGAACTGGGATTTGAACCTGGCAATCTGCCTTCTGAGTCTGTACACTTGGACTGCCTCTCTATCTTCATGTCCTGATCTTTTAGCTCTAGCCTACACTTCCCTCATGAGCACCAGTACCTGGGGCTATATCAACCTGATGTCCCATAAGCACTTCAAATTCCCGATGTCGAAACCCAAACTCATCTTTCTTCCAAAACTTGTCTCCCAACTTATATTTTGCAGGTGTCAGACACATAGGTAGAACCCAAGCTTATAATCTTCCCATTCTGTAAGGTGAACTTAAGAAAGAGGAGGGAGGTAAAGAAAGCAGGATTTGGGTGACAGATGAGAAGTTCGTGTACTAGGGTAAATTAAATGAAGACACAGAAGCTAGAAATACTCAAGAGTTGAAACTGATAAGATGTCACAAGTAGTTGCATGTTGGAGAATGAAAAAGAGGGCGGGGATGAAGGGTGACCACAAGGTTTTGAGTCTGCATGATCAGAGGAGTGCAAGTGCAAATAATAAAAATGAGCAGTAAAACCTGAGAAGGATTTATCGTACATTTTGAGTCGGAGGTGTTGACATGATATCCAGAAGGCATTTGGAAAATCAATGTGGGAACTTTTGAGAGAAGTTGGAGCGAGAGACGGAGATTTGCGAGCCGTGCACATGAATACATGGACTTGAAACCTTGAGCATGGCAGAAACAGCCAAGGATAAGTGGGAATAGAAAGGAGGGCAAAGGGCAGTCCTTGAGGGACCAGCTACTTCTTGGGGTTGAAAGAGCAAAGACAAAAAGAACAGGAGCCGTCCAAGAACTAAAATCAGGATGGCAGAGTGCCCAGGAGCCGAGCAGAGGTTTTCCAGAAAGAGGAGGTCAACTATAAAGAAATGGAGGGGTAAGAAGCTTCCTCTTGAGGACTTGTAGATGATTAGTATCTATAAGACGTAGAATTTATAGAGTGGTGGCTGTTAATACTACAAGTAAAAAGACTGTTGAGGAACAGGTCACTCTCGTTATAAACTAATTCTTTCAGAGCGTTTGGCTGTGAAAAGCAAAGTATAGTGTAGCTAATTCAAAGAGTGGTGTTACTCTACACAGAGTTTGCATTCTTTTCTACTTGCCATTAATTGCTAGTTAGTTTAGGTGGAGGCCTTACTTTCACTCCCCCTGGTAGTAAGGGCCTCTTAACCTCTTTTCTCTGTATGTCGAAGAGTTTTTCACCCAGGCGTATAGTGTGTCTCCACTAAAAATACCCAGGGAGGGCATGAAACCAGCCTGAAGATGTGTTATAGGGCCGATTCATGGAAGTTTAAGTGACACATTCTCTTTCCCAGTGCGAGCAGCAGAACACAAATATTTTGTTGCCAAATCTCTGCCTTTCCATGATTTTCTCTTCAGGTTATTTAAAGAAGCACCAGAGATAATAGGGTGAAGTTTCATCCAGAATTGCCCTGAATTTTGTATTTCTCTCAAGTGATTTTTATCCAGGAACTCAATTTTTGCAGGTGCTTGAAAACTGAGTGGTATATAATTTTATACATTGGTGCTTTTTCATATAGAAAATGTCATAATGAAGCCAAGATATTGTTATATCTGAGTATGTATAATTTCTGGGTCTCGAGAAAATGGTTGAGTTAAGGTGTATTTTATGTATATTAGTTATGATTCAAATTACGTTTTAAAAAATCAGTGTTCCAAATAAGTGAGTGGATAATGCGAAAAGGCTTTTCCGATAGAGAGTGGTTAGTACGGATGCAGGACAGGGCCAGTTCCCTGAGTGGGGACTCAAGTTCTGCACTGAGAGAGAATTCAAGCATGTGTGAGAGTTAGAGACAAAAGGAAAGTTTATTAGAGAAGAGTAATGCTCTGTCCATAGAGCATGGTCCATCTCAAAGTCAGAGAATGAGAGAGACAGATCCCGAGTATTCAAGGAATTCAGTTTATATGTCATTTTTAGTTTCTATGAATTATGATTTAAAGGCTTTGTGTTTTCTTTTTCTTTTGACGGTATGGGTTTGTAGCATGAAAGGAGTGCGAGTAACCTCAGCCTTTGTTCTATAGGTTCCTGTAGGGAATAAATGGTTGGGTTTATTTATTTCTTTACCACCACTCTTAAAGATTCTGTTTTTCTGTTTTCTTTTCATGGTGTAGGTAAATAGTTTGTTAGTAATCCCAGCAGGAATCGTCCTTTGTTCTGTAGGTTTCCCATGGTTTGGCAGTAGCATGTTGAAGGCTCAGAATACAACTTTTCAATTCATGTAGTTCTCATGCCTCTTCTCTATATCAGGACTGAAAGATTCATGGTCACATCACGGCCTTCCACCATATTAAATTACAACATTAAAAGGGACTGGTTTAAAGTTCTCTTTTTGTTTCTTGGTCCACGAAGAGGGATGCACATCCTGCAAAATCATATACAAACAAGATGGTCACCCTTGACCTGGACTGGAGGGTGGCTTTAGGCTATCCTAAAAAAAAAAAAAAAAAAAGGTCAGGGCAGATGTTATAGACCAGAGGAATGGTACCTCACCAAGAATCACAGATAAAGTCAAGCTACCTTAACTCTCTTTTTGTAATTAATGAATGGCATTTTTTGTGGCTATAATGATTAAGCATTTGGATCTTGACAGCTTAAATCCAGTTGAAAATCAGAAGAGTAAAGACATACTGCTATATTTCAATTAAAAAGATGGTGGTTATCAGAAAGGGTAGGATTTGGGGGAGGGTGGATTGGGTAAAGGGGTCAAATATATGGTAACTAAAAAACTAGACTTTAGGTGGCGAGCACACAATAGAGTATACGGATATTGAATTATAACCTACACCTTGAATACATACAATGTTATTAACCAGTGTTACCTCAATAAATTTAATTTAAAATATTAAAATGTAGTTTTGGTGTTCAGATAAATCAAATAATATTATGAAAATAAAGACAAAAATCAGGGAAAAAACCTAAAACTGGAACGTGAATGTCAAATGTTTGTGTTTTACGACTAGAATTCATATTTTTAATAGAAAGTGGGGTCTGATTTTATTTCAGTGATCAGGTTCTAAAATCAGAGTGTAAGCCAAAATTATCCTTCAAATCCCATTAATTGCTTTGCAAATTTTAACTTCTGCGATTTCTCAGATTGCTTTAGTCATGGCCTTTCCGTCCTTGGGTCTAAGGGTGACTTTGACTAGGAGAAGAACATAGGGGGATCTTTTCAAATGACTAGTAAGTAACCAGTCAAATTACTAATAAGGAGCATAGCTAGGATTCGAACCCATATCTACGCAATGCAAACACAGGCATTTTTTTCCCACTCTACATTATGGAGTCTTTCTAATTGTGCACAAAATGATAGTAAAATAATATATAAATTTTTTCTGTTTTAATAGAACTCGTTGAGATTTTATCTAAAGCACATGTTTTTTCATGAGTTTGAAAATTTACAACCAGATGGGAAAGCTGCGAACCCTTTTAAAATCCTAAACCACCCTTCAAATGATCTTGACTGTCTTCTCAGCATCCTTCAAGGGAGAAAGAGCAGGGCTTTTATCATATGAAACAGAAAAGAGATGAGGCCTTGAACTAGAGTTGCAGGTCCTGGGATGGTCTTCCTGTGGTGGGAATAAAGACCATAGTCAAGAGGAACGAACGGGACCTGGGGGGGTCAAGGGCCAAATGGGTCATGGAAGGAAGAAAGCAGAAGTTGGAAATGCTTGTCTGAGACTAAGAGCTGCTTCAACAGAGCCTGAGAGACTCTTTGGGTGGGAAATTTAGCAACTGTTGATTTGCATAGAATAGTTACCTCAAGACTTGTTGATGCAAAAAAAAAAAAAAGACTGGAAAGACGGGAGAAGGTCATTGGAATTCATTTATTCATTAATTCAACAAACATTCGTTTTTGAGTCTTGTGTACAAGATCATTTTGTTCTTGAACTCTGAATGATTCAGAAAAACAAGGCACTTTTTTTTTTTTTAAGATTTGAAAATATTAAGTATCTAACAATGATGACAAGATGGTACCTTCAAAATGCTTGGAAATATACTTTAATTAAAAAAAGAAATGTCTATTTTGTGCTAATAGGCTTATTATTGAACAAATTTAATTTAAGCTTTAATGGAAAGAGTCGACCAATTTCTTTGTTTTTCTTGTTTTTTTTTTTTTTTTAATGGAAATTTCCATTCCAATCCTCCTGATCGGAATTCATTTGTCAGGTTCATACTCTGCCTTATCTACCAAATCTTCTCCAGCTCCATGGTGACGGACAACACAGAAAGGGAAAATATTTTAGGCCAAAGTTTGGGAACAGTTGCTTCATATAAATTCACTCTAAGCACGGTTCTAGATTTTAAAGTACATGTTGTCATTAAAAAATTATAACCCTAATGCTTTTATCCCCTTACAACTGTTAATCAAATTGTCATTATAAAGAAAAACTTGACATCTAAAGAATATTTTGTGTTTTAAGTAAGTTGGATTTTTAAAAATGGAATGTTATGATAGGCTGTGGGCAAAAAATCTGAAAACAAAGATTGTTAGGAAAAGTTTGACAACTATCATTTAAAAATTTTGTTTTTTTTTTTATTCTTAATTTTATAATTTTTCTTGGCTTATCCATCTATTTTATTTATACTTCCCTAGTATTATTGAGATATAATTGACGTGTAACATTGTATAAGTTTAAGGTATACCACATAATCATTAGACTTGTCTATATATTATAAAATGACCACCAAATATAGTTAACATTCATATTTTTCTCTTATTCACAAGTGGAAGAAACAAGGATTAATTTCGAATTGTAAAATAAAATTCATATAGTTTTAGTGATAAGCTTGAAATAGATGCTTTCCAATTAGTTAAATGAGTTAATACACATATAATTCTTGGAATAGTGCCTCACATATGGTAGACACTCAAATGTTAGTTACTATTACTATTATGTTTAAATTGATATTACTACAGTAAATATTTATTATTATATTTTAATTTCCATAAATTATAATAGTCCTATTATACCGGGAACTGTGCTGACTTATTACAGTATACTTTGTAAATGTCCTTTGTCCAAAGAACATGAAACCTTAAGATGCTCAGATTTTAGTGTCTGGGACTAACTGTTAGTCTAGAGTTTCTGTTGAACTTTACTATCACTATTTCAACATGAGTATGAAGAAACAATGTATTTGAAGTTCAAGTTTATTCGGATTCTCAACCCAAGTTCAACAAATAATCACTCTTTGTCACACTTTATGTGCTAGGATGGATGTACAGAGCTTAAGATCCTGTATTTAGATAGTTTATAAGTGGAGGAGACAGATGTATAAAAAAATAAATTGCATGTGATGAGGTAAGTACTAGAATAGGGTGTTAGCTGACTGCTGTGGAAGCCAGAATAGAGAGCAGCTTGGAGTGGTGGAGAAAGTCTCTCCACAGGAGATGGAGTTTGATCAGGGTTTTAAAGGATGACTAGAAGTTGCTACAATTTCTTTATCTGAAAACAGAAATCCTTTAGGCTCCAAACTCCCATAATTTTAATGCTTTGAATCCCACTTAGTCAATAATGAGGGACATTGGCATTGGGCCTTTGCATTTTGATTTTTGCAGAAGACCTTATCTGCACAAGTCTAAGCCTCTCAACCCACAGCAGAAGCATCAGTTGACTGTTCAGCTGTTCTGCTGTTTTGCCAAATAGCCAAGCTTTTAGATTTCAGAACAAAGAATTCATATAACTGGCTGCATGTTTCACTTTTCATCAGGATATTTTGGCATCAGGTAGAAAATAACCATGGACGAATTTCAGGAATTTGAGTGATTTGGATTCAGTACAGAGAAAATAATAGCTTAGATTCTGATTCGAAGTGAAGTTCAATTATCCTGAGCCAAAAAATAGCCTTTCTTCTTCCAAGTGGTCTAAGATGTTCATTAGCTCTGGCTTTGGTCCTGGGGTATTTTTGTAATGAAGTCTGCTGAAAGTTTGCAGGACAGATGGAGTTGCCATCCTTCTTGGGGCGGTAGAGAGGAGCAGAGCTGAGTTAGAGACAAGAAGAAAGAAAACATTTAATGAGGAGAAAAGACCAAATGCCACCTGAGTGATTTTATCACTGGGCCCAGTTCTGCTTCAGCAGTTCCTTGGTAATTCTAGTGGTATTTTTTTTAAAAACCAGAGTTATTGAGGTAAAATACATACTTTTTTTTGAGTTTTGACAAATTTCTGCACCTGAGAAACCATCAGACAATTGAGATACAGAATATCATCATCAGCCAAAACCAGTGGATTCCTTCACAGCCTTTTTCCAACCCATACCCCATCCTTAGACAGCCATTAATTTACTTTCAGTCACTGTAGATTAGACTTATTCTTTCTAGAGCCTCATATAAGTGAACTCATGCAACGTACTTCTTTGTGTTTGCCTTTTATTACTCAGCATGTTTTTGAGATTTATCCATAGTATTGAGTGTATCAATAGATCTTTTTTATAATTGCTGAATAGCATTTTGTTGTACGGAATGCCACAATTGGTTTACCCATTTACCTGTTTTTGGACATTTGTACTGTTTTCAATTTTGGGTGCTTATGACTGAAGCCGCTATGAACATTTATGTACAAGTCTTGGTGTAAACGTATGTTTTCATTTCTCTTGGGTAAGGACATAGGAGTAAAATTGCTGGGTCATATGTGGCAAGGATACATTTTAACTTTATAAGAAAATGCTAAATGTTATTCCAAATGATCGTACCATTTTGCATTCCCACTAGCAATGTTTAAAGGTACCAGTTGTTCCTCATCTTTGCTAACTTAGTCTTTTATTTTATTTATTTATTTTTCATTTTTTTTCTAACCTAGTCTTTTAAATTTTTGCTTTTCAAGTGGACGTTTGTGGTTTTACATTATTTTTTGTAATTCTCATTTTCCTGACAATTAATGATTTCGAGCAACTTTTCATGCATTTAGTGGCCATTCGTATATTGTTTATGGAGTGCTTTTCATATCTTTTCTGCAGTAGTTTTGATGCGTTTACATGGCACCATGTGGTTCAGTGACTAGGCTTGGGGCTTCCATTGTGGGCAGGTTGGATTTTGCCTACGGTTATTTTGAAAACATGGTTCCACGGTTAAAAGCAACATTTGAGAACCATTTGTTTAAAGCATAATTGGAAAGGAGGAAAATTTGGCTTTTGGTGTTCCATTTTTTTATTTTTTTTTCTCCTCAAAGGCCTGCACAGTAAGGAACAAAATGCCTCCGAATTCTAGGTAGTACTGTAGTAGAAAGAAACATGCTCAGGCTCTGGAGTCAGAAATATGAGTTTATATTTAGATTCTGCCATTTGTAAGCTATGTAAACTTGGACAAACATATTATCTCTTTTGAGCCTATAATTTCATCAGCTGTAAAGTAATACAGCTATTATAATAAAACTAGTAATATCTAACCAACAGGTTATTCTGAGGATTAAACGAGAGAAGAAACGTAAAGTGTCTAGAAGTGTGCCTAGCACTCAGTAGCTATGAACCAAATGTTACTTTCCTTCTCTTTCTCCCTACCCCTACCCTTGCCTTACTTCTCTGCCTTTATTTTAAGATCTCAGGATTCTTCACTGCAGCATCCAGTCCTTACCCCCTTCAGAGGCCCTGGACTTAGATTAATTCTTCCTCCAGTCCAAAATTCACTTGTTTATATTCTCCTCTTATAGAGTCTTGCTGAGTGTGTGAGTAGCTAATCTGATGAAACATAATTTCTGTTAAGGTGGTAATTGTTGATAATATTTCAAAGTTTTAATAGGTATCTAATCTAAGTAGTAGGACCAAGGAAAGAATGAGTAATGGAAGCGTATGAGGCCTGTCAAGGGCTAATTAGGGTAGATAGTGTTTTTGATATGGCTGACCTTTCCCAGAACCCCATAAATCACATTACATAAGTGTTTTCCCCCAGGGAGTTTGCCTGCACTTGGATATTTTCAATTAGTTGATTTATTTCAAAATTTTCTCTCTCTTTTTTTTTATGAGGTTTTTCCCACCATCTTCTAGCAGGCCAGAGCCATAGGAATGATTTTACAAGACAAAAAATCATTCTTTAACATGTTGTTTTTCTCCAGATTTGTAGTTTACCATGCTCCGAAACTTGTGATTGCTTGTGATTCAGTGTAACATTTCATAAAGATTTTAAGACATTTGAAAAAACTGTAATTACTGTAGTTGTAGCAAAACTTTGAGTAGGCAGACCTAATACACGTACTCCGGATTGTGCTTTGGGAAACCACCTAGCATTTAGGCCAACAAATCTTCAAGGGCAATTTGGATGCTAATTAGCTCTACATCAAAGACATGAAATTATTAAATAATAGAATATTATGGATAGAAGAGACTTCGGGAATAGTTAGTCTAACCCTATGCTCAATTTTTTAGATATATTATGTGATTAAAAAGCAATTTCTTGCGGACTGTTGTTCTGTTTTGTTGATCATGATATTGACCTGAATATCATCACTGCTGACCATATTCTAAGATAGCTGATTCATTAATTTTTTGGACGTCACTTTTCATAATTAAATTCACAATCCCAAATTTGGGTTACTGCTAGTCTGTTTAGCTTTGTTAGCACATCTTATTTTTCTATTGCTTTGGGAGCCAGATCTATAGAATGTTAACATTATGCAAATAAAATGAAGTTACCCACAATATACCTCAGGTTCTAAAGTGAGCTAGCTCCTTTCTTGCCAGATTATCTTTAGAGATAAGTAAACAAAAAAACTTTCAAAGAAAAGGCTTATATCTTATAGCTGTTCATAAAAGGGTTCTTACTTTGAAATTTTATCTATTTTAGAAAGAAAAAAAATGTGTCCCAGATGATGGAAAAAGATTGTTTTCAAACAGGATAGCTGGACCAACATAAATTCAAGTTATTCCAATTGCATTCCTGGAAAACTCAGTTCTATTCAGAGAATGAAAGTTATAAGCAAAAGGCACAGAGAGTTTGGCACTGCCTGCTCCTAGCCATCCCACTGGGCGACTCCTCGTGGACCACCCTAAAGAATCTTTTAAATATGAAAATGCCCTTCCTAAAACAGTATACGCCTCCACCCATCGAACACGATTTGTCAACATCACATCTTTATTGGAAGAACAGAAGCCAATTTAGAAGAGTATAGCCATGGGCCAGGCATGGGGTTATGATGATTTGGAACTAGATGTAACATTTTAAGAAAGAGGAACATTCAACATCCAAAGGCTGGGAGTGTGGAAAGGGAATCAAAGTTTTAGTTTAAAATTTAAAATGCACTTTTTAGATACTCAGAGACAATAAAAGAGTTTTCACTGTGCACATACGTCCTTTTTCGAATCCCCCTGGGCATTCTGGCTAACAGTGTCTGCCGGGAGTTCCTCTAACTCTCGTTGCTCCTTGTTGGTCTCACGTGATTGTATCATCCCACTGAGTTATGCTCATGGCTTGTTTTAGAGGCAGCTGCATTTCCCTTTAGGGTAGGAGGTACATGCTGCTTGTGTCATATTGTGTGAAATGCTGAAGAACCTGGGGAAAGAGGTTCTGTGAAGGCAGACGCTACCAATATGAAGCCAACCATGAAAAATAGATACTTGGGGTATGAGGAAATGGACTAGAAAGAGGCTGGTAATTATCATTACTAATTAGCTAATAAAGTGGCATCAAGCATGATTATCATTTAGCACAAAGACAGTGTCAGGAGAGAGAAATATAAAATACATTTTAAAACCCTAAACTTGGAAAGACTAAATTGTAAGACTTTTGGGAGGGGGATTATAAAGCGAATATTGAATATAGCTTATAAAACTTCAGGAGGCCTGGTCGAAAGGATAAACATAATTTTCTTTTGGGATATGTGTTGATATTGATTTTGTTGTTGTTGTTGTTGTTAATAAAAAAAAAAAAACCAAACCTGAAGAGTGTTAAAACTCACACTGCTGGATCCCACTTTCTGAGTTTATGATTCAGGAGTCCTGGAGTAGGGTCAGAGAACTTCCATCTCCGAGGTAATTACCAATTTCCATGGTAATTCTGATGCCGCTGAGTTGGGGACCATACTTTGAGAACTATTTATTAGCTAATTCCATTATTTTACAGAGGCAAGACTCATAAAAGCTTAATTTTATTATTTTAGTGATATGACTAGAATTACATGTTTGTGTCTGGTCAAGCCAGGACCCCAAGTCTGTGGACATCAATTCCATAAGTCTTCGGTTGACAAGGTAGTTCTGGTGAAAAAAAAAATGGTATTTTAAAAACAGGGATTTTTTACTTCTAATGTCATCCTTAGGACTCAAAATGTATGGCAATCAATGGCAGCCATACATTTTAGGCCAGAGAACGTGTTCAGTAGAAAAGGAGAGTAAATTTAATTTGAAGCAGGAATGGAGCAGAGTTTTGGGAGGGTCCTAGGACCTGTAATTCCCTGTGAGTTATATTTTTAGGAATAATTTGCTTATTTTAGTTGTATGTTTCCCTCAACTAGAATGTAAGCTCCCTGATGGCAAAAAAAATTGTATTTATTTTTATCGTGGCATCCTCAGCTTCCGTACTGTGCCTGGTCTACAGTAAAAAATTCAGTCAATCTCTGGTGAATAAGATAAACGAGATGCTGCACTTATCAAGAGCCAAACCCTGGAATAGGAATGTTTTCTCTTTTGTCTGGGTAGTGCTGGAGATAAAGCAAACTTTATCTTTCTATCATGGCCCAGAGTGAACCTGACAGCTGTTCCAGGCCGGATTTGTGTTGCAAAATGCTGCCAAGTGTCCCAGGGCTTCCAAACCAAAGGTCAGCGCCATGTCTTCAAGACCAGTGGTGACCAACCTGTTAGCTTTCTCTCCAGGAGTGAATTTCGAAGTGATCTTTAATGATGATGAACATTTACAGAGCTCTTACAATTTGCCAAGTACTCTTCCAGGGCCCTTGTGTGTATTAGCTCACTTAATCGTTAGAACTTTCCTAGCAGGATGGTACTATTATTGGCTCTACTTCATAGATGAGGACAATGAAGCCCATAGAGGTTAAGGAATCACCAAAAGCTTATGGTTGATAAAGGTGGGATCTGGGGTGTAAGGCCAGGCACGCCGACTCCATACACCTTGCTCTTAACCACCAGACCATTGGACCTTTTCATGGTCTCATGAGCCAATCGGAACTACACACACCCTGCAAATGGAAGAAAAAGCTGAACTGGGCCTGGATGTCACCCTCCCTCGGCTGACTCAAACTGTCTAGAACTTGTCTTAACTTAGGGAAAAGTTCTTGGAAATAAAAGTGATTGGAGAGCTGTGGAAGGGCTTACAACAAAATGTCAGGAAGCAAATCCAAAACAGAGAGATGTATCTATATAAAATTAGGGTCCTGGAAAACGTTTTCTTTGCAGTCCAGTGGCTAAAAATTTAGAGCAGAATTTTTTTTATAGCAATGTTTTCTATCTGTCTGGAGAGTAAAATATTTAGGCAGTCTTCCTCTCTGTATCTGAAAGGAAAAAAAAAATAGTCCAAAAGATATCATAGATCTGAATAAGAATTTTTTGCTTAAACTTTTAAAACTAATCATGCGGGCATCACAGTTAACACTTGTGTTCTGATCTCGTTTTTCTCTTGATGTCGTCTGGTTCGTTACATTGAAAAAACCAACAGTGGGATATTCCTTACTCTGGGTACTTTGACTATGGAGCACTGTTTACTTAATAATCCCTCTGTCCTGATTATGAAAACATCTTCAAACACCATGATTATGGGAATGAATCGTTCTGTGGAAATCTCACTAGCTTTGAACATTAGAAATACAAAACATGAGGCCCACTATTCAAGGTCTCTTCTTACCTCAGCCAGGAGATCTTTCTCGGGTCCCCGTTACCCATCACATGCTCTCCTTATCTCTGTGCTTTACGCACCCCTGAGCTGCGCAGATTTGCCGATGCCGTGAGACTCCTCATTAAAAACACTTGGAGCTCCTCTTACAGGGTGAGCTGCTCTGGTTTTCAAGGAATTTGCTAATTAATTGCTATTGGATTTTCTAGTAAATTGGTACATTTATCAGATTTCAGTAAATTATGTGGCATAATAAGCTATCTCTAAACCTCGGTGGCTTACCTTTATTTTTTTGCTCATGCAATATAAGGGCTGTAGGTCTCTGGCAAATCTGCTCCACTGGCCCGCTCCCTTCCAGACTCAGACTGAACTAGCAGCCTCTATCCAGGACATGCTCTTTCTTATGAGTTCGAACTTATCCTCACAAAATTCACCTGCTGATAATAATGGTATGGGCTTCAAATCATTGTGAGGTTTAAATAAATTACTACATAAAAATTACTTAGACCTGTGACTGGTGGTTAAGCCCTTACTCTCAGAATAAACCTCTTCTCAGTGATTCTTTTTTTTACATGTAAATGCATTAGCAAATATCAGGTTTCTGTGTTGTTCTGGAGTTGTTTCTATTGTTGTTTTATAAACCACCCCAAAGATTTGTGGCTTAAAACAATAATAGCACCATTTTATGTCTCGTGTTTCTGCAATCTGGGCTGGGCTCTGCTTGGTGATTCTTCTCGTGGGTCTGCAAGGGCTACGCTGCCCAAGATGGCTTCTTTACTCCCCAATCTGTGCATTCCCGGAGATGGCTGGGACAGCTGGGGGCTGGTAAGGTATCTCATTTTCTTTGTCTCTCTGTCTCTCTGTCTGTTTCTGTCTCTCTGTCTCTGTCTCTCTGTTTCTTTCTCTCTCTCTGGCTAGCTCTGGCTTCCTCATAGCTTGATGGTTTCAGAGTAGTTGAAGTTATTTCATGGTGACTGGCTTCCCCTAGAGAGAGAACGGAAGCTACCTGTCCTCTTAAGCCTTGAGATGGGACATCGCTTGTAAAATTCTTAATCTTTTAGCAGGAAATGAAATGGGATATCTCTTGCAGAGTTAAATTAATCTTTTTAGTAAACCTACTTAAGTTTTCTTCCCTCCTTTCTTTGAGAAGAAGGCTCCCTCCCTCAAATCTTGATAATTGCCCTGGTGACTCAGAGCCTCTGGCTATTGATAAGGGCCATCAGTCCATTGTTAAGCAGAAATGGTGTGAAGCCAGGTAGGACCTACAGAGTCTGAGGTGGCGAGGGGACTTTAAGCCAAAGGTCTTTGTTTTTACTCTTTAAGAAATATATTAACCAAGCCTGTTTCCCCTACTCACTTAATAGGCAAATCAATGAGAGAAATTAATAGATGTATGATTTAAATAATGAGTTTGTATTTTCTTTTCCTTGTCTAGGGACTGAGGTAGCACTTCAGCAGGAAATGCAAGACCCCACCGTAACTGAGGCAAAGGGAGAGAGCTCTAAGAAACTCCTGTAGGCAGAGATTAGGCCATTCTCAGGAGGAAACGGATACAGAAGAGATTTCCCTTCCCTCAACATTCATGCTAAGGGGTTCATGGCTCTTAGAAAAGAGGTAGGCAGGAAAGTTAGTTAGGGGTTTCCAGGCTGCCTGCAAAGACACTGAGGTCATCCCATCTTAGAAGGGGTCCGCCCTAATCTGCCCACAATTAAGCAAGTCAGAAGACATTTTTTTAACTCACAAAGAAACCAGTAGGCAGAAATTTAGGTATCAGTTTAAGCCAGTCACTCGCACCTGTGCTATGAAGACCCCCAACGACCTTCAACTCACCTGAGTCTCATTATATCGTCATTATAATATAATGCATATGCCCGGAAGTTCATTAATATCATTATAACAGACTGAATTATGGGAACAAACATGCGCAGAAAGCAAAATGATGAATCACTCAGTCCTGTCAATCTTAGTTGTCCATCAAGGAAGCCCACTCCTCTAAGAAAAGTAACCACCCACAGCAAAAAGGGTTAAAAACCCCAAAGGCTTTGTTACCAGGCCTTTTGAGCCACGCTTCTCTTGCTCAGGCCTGCTTCCATTTCTGAAAGTGTACTTTCCTTTCTAATAAAACTTTTCTCTTCTACTGTGTTTCGACGTCTTGCTCAATTCTTTGATCGAGACATCAAGAACCTGGACGACATGCCGGGAGAGGACCCCATTCTCCGATAACAGCCTAACTCAGACATCCTGAAATATCACTTCTGCAATGTTGGTCAAAAGCAAGTCACAGAGCTAGCCCGGTTAGAAGGGGAGGGGAAATGGACCCCGCCTCTTGAAAAGTGGAGCGTGGTACATGTAGAAAGGGAAGGAAATGATGAAACCATCCTTGAAGACTATCAACCACCAGATTATTCCTGAATGATTTTAAGAATGCCTATTTTATTTCTGTTAGATTGCGCTCGCCTCGAATTTTGGGACAACATACTTTCTGTCTTTAATACTCTCACTTAGTGCTCTGTAAACACCATACACACAACATATAGATAGATATTGGTAAGCTGATATTAGCACAAAAAAAAAATCCAAATTTGAGCAAATGTGGAAAGAGTAATCGACCTTTTCAATTGGGAGAGAATCCAGAAAAGAGAAAAACAAGGAGGAAATTTTATTAGGAAACTATGAGTTTCTATGCTGTATCTACTTTTAGGGAATAATACACACTTTAATTTTTCTTCCTTCCTTCCCTCCATTATTTCTTCCTTTTTACTCCTTGCTACATAACCTTAAGTGATCTCCAGTTTTAGAGGAGAAATGAGGGATGTGCTCATGGCTGTGCCACCTCGTATGTGTTACCATGGTGACAGGAATCGCTTATTGCTGCAGCCTGAGGCTGCAGGCACTTCTAAAAACCCAAGGCCTCCTTTGTTTTTCATCAATTCTGGATGCTACACAGCCTCTTTTTCGAAAGAGTAAGGGTTTGTGGAAGATCATTCAAGGTTTAGATTTCCATCAAGGGACTCCTAAAATAAGAATTGTAAAATAGAGCTATGGAAACATAGAATGATTCCTGAGGATTTTAAAGTATGAATCTAAAGCTGTTTACATCTAGATCTTTATCTATTTCCCACTGGGAACTCAAATGGTCCAAATTTTGAATCAGAGTACATAGAGCCTTTGGCCCAGAGCTACCTGAAGTCATATTTTCTCTCCAGGTAGCCCTTTACCTTGCTTCTGGTGGGCATCCATGGCTTGTGTAAAAAGGAGCAATGAGAGGGAATAGTCTCAGCCCTGTCCTGTGGTGGCGAGCTACCCATGTTGGGTTCCAAAGGCTTTTGTTCATGTCAGAAGCTTTCACTGGCGTGTTTTTCCGAAGTGATGTTTTGCTTTATCTCCAACTCAGAATAGTTTTGGAACTTGTAATAAGTTAGAAGGAAAATTTCTAATATATAGACATATATAAAGTGAAGGCAAGCTGGCGTAGCATGTCAGAGAGGCAATCGTCATTGCTGGGTGAAAATAAAGTGTAGAGAAGAAGGTATCAAAATAGGCTTCTTTCTGGAAACTGAATCGGAAAGGCTGAGCGAGCGCCCTCTCCTCTTGGCAACTTTGGATTTTGGCTGAGTCTATCAGGAGCTTATGACTTCAGGAGAGTTAGCCTTTGGTGACTTTATATCCTTGTCAGAGTTGTGATTTCCTCTATGCATCAGGAACGAGCCTATGTGTATGATTGACAGGTGCCTGAACACCACTTCATTCAACGCCTAATTAAGAGTTCAGATGTTGAATGCAAACAGACTATATTTTCAAGCACTCTTTATTATTTTAAAATTAATTAATTAATTTTAAAATTATAGTTGACATATAATATTAGTTTCAGGTGTACAACACTGTAGATACCTCATGAAGTGAACGCCACGATAAGCCTAGTACCCACCTGACACCGTATAAAGTTATTATGATATTTAAGACCATATTCCCTGTGCTGTACATTACTGGTGATGATTTTTATCACTGGCAATTTGTACCTCTTAATCCACTTTACTGTTTCCACCCATCTGTCCATCCCTCTCCCCTCTGACAGCTGTCAGTTTGTTCTCTATGAGTCTATTTCTGTTTTGTTTTGTTCGTTCATTTGTTTTGTTTTTTTAGATTCCACACGTAAGTGAATTCATATACCATTTGTCTTTCTCTGACTTATTTCATTTCCCATAATACCCTCTAGGTCCATCCATGTTGTTTCAAAGAGCAAGATTTCATTCTATTATTTTTACTTGAATAAACTTGGGCAAATCACTTAGTTTCTTTAAATTTTGTTTCTCTCATAATAAAAATGGAATAGTGGACCCTCAGGATCCTGGAGCGTGGGCCTCTGGCTTAAGGCTCACTGTACCCCAGCTTGTCACCTCACAGACCCTCAGGGAAGTATTGTCGAGGAAGAAGGAAAGGAGCTACTTGTTCGAGGTCAGAGTTAGGAGGACTGTATTCCGGCCCTGGTTCTTCTACTGCCTCACTATGTACCTTTAATCAAGCCCTTGAACCCTTCAGGCCTTAGTCTCCCCATCTTTAAAATGAGGCCATCGGACAAGGCTCTCTCCCCAGCTCCGATGCGCTGTGTGTGGCCTCATGGTCCTGTCTCTGCTCACCACCGCCTGTGCCACCGCCTTTCCTTTCAAGTGCCTTTTGATTTTTCCCTTTGAAGTCAACCCCCACTTTGCATTTCAGTTAAGCTGAAAAAGAATGCGTGGATTTTTAATTTTTTTTTTTCCATCATGATAGGTAACGTCTCTTTGACATGAATCTATAAGAAAACTGGGTTTCTAGATAAAAGAAAGAGAGTAACAACAAGTTGTGTTAAATACAAACTAAGCATCACAAGTCCTTCCTATTCCTTAAAAGTCTCGGCTTGGTCCTGCCTCAGGACCTTTGCACATTCTGTTCCTCTTGGTAGTCACTCTCTAGCATGGTACCTTAGTTAACCCTCTCTGAGATTATGATGCTTTGTTTAGTCAACATTTGTCTCCTGCTAGTGGAACGTTTTCCCCATGAGAGCAAGGACCTTGTCTGCTTGTTCACCTTCACATCTTCGGCACTTGGAATAGTTTGTAGCCCTTGGTCAGAACTCAGTTTCGGTCCTGACGCTGTGTTCCTAACCAGTACCCTACACTGCTGTTAGGAATGAGAAATACAGGCAGCTGCTGTACGAGGGCTGAATTGGGTAATGTGGGATGATGATGACACAATCGTCAACCTCATTTTCTTAAAATCCTGACCCGGCAGATCCTGGCTTCCAGCTGGGCTTGCTAACCGCTATTGAGCTGTGCCGTAACTTCTCTGGACCTCATATTATACAGTTTTAAAACTGATGAGCTGGATTACTAAAATTAATACCTCACGTGTGTGAAACCCCTATTCTGTGCCAGGCACTGGCCCAGCACTTTACAGGCATTAATTATCTCATTCAGTCTTCACACTGGTCCGCTGAGGTATGGTCCATGATGGTCTCCATTTACAGAGGGGACCTGAGACTGAGTTTGAGAAATTTGCCTGTGTTAGTTTGCTAGAGCTGCCATAACAAAATCCCATCGACTAGGTGGCTTAAACAACAGCTATTTGTTTTCTTACTGTTCTGGAGGCTGCAAGTCCAGGATCGAGGTGTCGTAGGTTTGGTTTCTCTTGAGGCCTTTGTCTCTGGCTTCCAGATAACTACCTTCCATGTAATCACACGGCCTTTCCTCTGTGTACACACATCCCTGGTGTCTCTTCCTCTTCTTATAAGGACACCAGTCACTGGACTAGGGCCCCATTCCTATATTCTCATTTCACTGTTATTACCTCGTTAAAGGCCCTAGTTTCCAGGACAGTCACAGAGCTTCAACAGAAGAACTTGGAGGGGCGCCTTTCTGTGAATCACACTGTCCAAAGCTACTCAGCTGTTCAGCAACGGGGACATGATATGAATCTAGGTCCCAGTCGCATGTCTCTGATCACTACCCAGCCCTGAGGATTTCCTCCCAAGCATTATCCATGAAAGACCAAGCTTGGCAGAGCTGGAGGCCACACCTCCATCTCTGCAAAGTGGACACTGGGGAGGGAAGGGGCCGCTGGCTGGAGAGTAAACAATCTCGCGGCGTCACTCCTGGACGAGCTCAGACAAGGTGATGAAATGAGCGCTGCCGCACCCCGTTACTCACGGCTCATCTGACAGGAAAGTCCCCCGTAACTGGAGTCATTGAACACTACGGTCAGCCGGAAACCTCTCCCGACCTCCTCTAAAATTACGTGAGGATAAATGTCACTTCAGTTCTCTCATGGATAAAGTGGCAGTTATCCAGGGACCTAAAAAGGCCAGGCAAGTTTCTAGAGGGCAGACTGATATTTGCAGAAGGGGTCTCATCAGAGCCTGTCGCCTAGGTTGACAGAAGGAGAGAATGCTGCAGCCAGGGCCCAGAGCGTGAGCTCTTCCAGTCGTGCTGGGTGGACGGCTGTGAGCCGCTGGGCATCGCCGAGTGCGTCTGGGCTGCCGTTGGCCACCTGCTCGGCAACATTCTCTGAGCAGCTACTCTGCACCAGGCACCCTGCGAGGAGGCAGTGGTCCCTGCCTGCTTTAGCAGACGAGCTCAACATCTAAATCATTAAGCATAGTGCAGGACAATGCATACTCCCTGAGTACCATTGATGGAACATTCCAGAAACTCAGAGAATAATTATATTGATATCAACCCTTTCACCTTCTTCTGCTCCCATCCCTCTTGCTATTCCTCCTATTAACCTCGTTTCTTTATATTTACTGTGCATCAGGCCCTTGCTAGATACCGTCTCATTTCATCTTCATAAGATTCATATATGATGCTTAAATTGTGGTCACCACCATTTTATAAATAGAACCAGCCACTGAATGGTCTCGAATGGTGGGGTATGACGATGACATCATTCTGTTCTCAGTCAGTGCCTGTGCTATGTTAAACGCGCCTTCTCTGCTAGGTTGTAGTTTCTCAGATGACATCGTGAGCAGTTTTGTGGTTCCCTAGTCCCCTTCGATTTTTTAAAACCTCAGTCCAATCTTCACCTCTTTTCTGTTCTGTATACGTAGCCCACTAACACCTATAAATCCGTCATTCTGTAATGAAATTCTTTACATGTAATGCTATTTTAGGTTAGAGTTGTCTCGTGTGACATAGAGAGCTTATTCTTAAAATTAGTTTTCAAACACGGTGTTGAGAGTTTTCATACAGGCTGGTTAAATGAGAGATGTGCTATATGTTGAGATTTTGACAGGAATTGTTAAATGTGAGATATAATGAGTAGATTTTTGAACTCTGTCTAGTACTACTGTGACCTATCTCATAAAAGGAATTTTCCCCTTTCTGTGCACTTCAGGATATTTAGAAATGTTCAAATCTTTTCTCTGTGAGATAGATGTTTTACAAGGTGCTGGACTCAGTTTACACGGCACCACTGTCTCTCTGGATAACTTAGGCAAACAAGGCCTTAGGGCAGAGGAGGAAAAGACAGATCTGGTCTCACAAATTCAAATTTGTGATAATCCTCAGTAGATTGCTTAAATAAGGCCTCAAACATTTTTTGGACTTCTCTGTTTGTTTTGTGAGTCTAAGGGCCTTCTGACTTTAATCAAAGTCTTGTCCATTATGATGAGAAAATAAACATTAGAAAAATTTAAATCTACTTAAATGAAAGATACTTAAGAGGATTACAACTGTTCTTTGGTTTCAGAAAAATTGGCTTTTCAAAAAAGGTTTTTAGGTTAATTGCATTTTTAAGAACATTAAAAACTAAAGTGCATCAAAATATTGAAAAACTAAGTCTATGTAAGTAAAATAACAATTATTAAAAAATACATTTTCATTTACTTCTATAATTAACATTCTAAAATTTCACAAGGTATTGATTTGGCATACTCAAATATATGTTCAATATATATTTTAAAAATTGATAATCTAAAGGTATAAAAGTCTATCATACTTTAAAAAATCTATTTATTTAAATTATGTTTAAACATTATTTGTTTTTAGAAGTAAGCTTCATTTTCCTGGCTAGAAAATACTTAAGAAAGTCTATCAAGAATCAGACCTGAGCTAATTGTTAACATGAAAAGCCAATACAAATCATTAATTAAAAAGTCAGGAAGTAAAAAAAAATATCAGGAAGTAACAATTAAGAAAATAATGTCAATTATGTTCCACTTAGGAACATATAATACTAGATAATAATAATAAGAAAAATCATGTATGGCTCCTTTATCTGTAGAAAAGATTATGAAAAACAAGATAAATGAAAACATCGTATATGCATTCTTAAAATGACACTCATTATTGGTGATAAATAATTGACTAAAATAAAAACCAGTTTAACTAAATTGATTTGTCAGGACGGTCAAGGGGAGACATTACTTGGTGTAACCCCTATATGCACCGAAATAATTGTTACTGACTTGAGAAATTTATGGAAAGAATCATACAAATGGTTTTCAAATATGACTTCAATTGTTGGATGTATTGGAGTGGTTTTAAACTTAAAATTTAATTTGTAAACATTTGATAGCTTTTCCTCACCAGGTCTCCCAACCCAAGAATGAGCTATGGTTTACCAGCTGGCTATGTCTGCACTGTTGAAGGCAATTGATATTTTCCATGGAGGGGAATATCAGCCTTTTTCTGACTTGTTAGAAATCTCAAGGCCCTATGTCTTTGATGCTGAGCATCTGGCCATGGTCATTTTGTGAACAAGACAATGAGAGCTTCTTGGAATGTATATGGGAGCTATGGAAATATGCTTAGTCTTAATATAGCAGCATGATGCCGTTACCATTGTGTGTGTTGGAAGAGTTTGTATGAAAACTGTATTTTCTTAGCAGTTAGCACTTGGATTCTTCTTAGGGAGAAAACTGTCTTTGTTTATAATAGCACTCTACTAAGACATTTGGGATAGCAGGTGCAGAAGAGCCTGAGGTCAATAAAATAAAGCCAAAGCAATAAAAGAGACAGCTAAAGTGCACAACACAAGAAAATAAAAATCGCTCTTCTCTCAGAGGGATAGAGACTGGGTACCATAGGGGTGAACTAGCCGGGGGGGGAATGCCCAGTAGGCTGAAAGCGGGGATGCCTAATTTTTAAATGGGTCATTTATATTTCTGTTTATATTCCTTGTATCTCTTTTAAGTCTGTAGTAAAATCACCACCCTCATTTCCTTTAGAAATTGGGAAATGGAGAAAAAGATTGAGTTTCACAGTCAGGTCCAAGGGGAGCAGATATGAAACGAAAAATGATCCATCAACTGAGCAAGCCAAGGTTAGCGCCAGAAGTTCACATAAAACCAAAAGCTGCCTCAGGAGTTTGTAAAAATTGTAGAAAATGGGGTTGGACTTTGCACAGGGTTTGAAATTTGGAATTCGATGTAATTGTATATAGATCTCATGACACATAGAGGTATCACCTGACATGTTGGTTGCATAGAAAAAGGAAAGCAGACCCTAAATAGATAACAAAACGGCAGTAATCTATTTATTAAAGAAATGTCTTTTTTACATTAACTTTTAATAGCAGGCCATTAGCATGAAAAGAGACTGCCCAGATCCCCTTCCCTAACGTCTGAAAATTTTGCCAATGGGGAAACAGGGCCAGGGAGTTGAAATCCCTAGCCAGATGCCCTAAGTTAGCAATAAGAAAGAAGTGTACTCGAAACAAATTTTGTATCTTGAAAACTGAAAAATATTGCCTTGAGAGGAAAACTGCCAGTGTCTTAAAATGTATCTGGCTCGAAAAGGAGAACCATCATTAATCGACACAATGATTTGTCCTGCTAATGACTTAGTGGGAAACTCACTTCTTGGCCTCACATAGCCTCTGGCAGATCCAATTCCCTTTTGCAGAATTGCATT
Organism: Rousettus aegyptiacus; assembly: GCF_014176215.1. Lineage (NCBI taxonomy): Eukaryota > Metazoa > Chordata > Mammalia > Chiroptera > Pteropodidae > Rousettus > Rousettus aegyptiacus. The sequence continues at coordinate 11,115,473 of NW_023416295.1, read as the reverse complement.
TTCTTGGGACTCTAAACAGCTAGTTACAGGTGAGAAAGCTGATAAGAGCTGCACCCATTCATTCTTGGTGTTAGGGCTGACGGGGAATCCGTATGTGCACCAGAGCTGAAGTGGACTTTGCAGAAACATGAAGTACAAAATAAATTCCAGGTTCATGATAAATTTTTATCAAGCGCTTTTTTAAGATTGTCTTTTTTTTTTTTTTTTTAGAACAAAAAATCCACGATAAACTTGAAGACAACACTGCATTCCGATGACCAAATTACTCTTTAGAGATACTAAAATGTGGTTCATTTTATATATACTATATAAATATATAATGTAAAAAAGAATATATGTATTAGTTGGGATTCTCTGAAGAAATAGAGCCAGTAGACTATATATACATATTCTACAATTACGTATTATGTATATACATATTTACAGATATAATATACATACATTTGTGAAAAGGCTATTCTGTAAGATTTGAAATATGACAGGACCTACTCCTTAGAAAACTGTCAGTTTTTAGATTGTCTGTAGTTATCTGAGAATTATTGTTCTGTTCTTTACCCCAAATATTTGAAGATAAATGTAAAAATATACACTTGGTTATTTTTATACCCAACTTTTTTCATTACTCTTGGTCTTTTTTCCTTCTGGACACCCTGCTCAAGTGGAAACTGCTCCTCTCTGGTCATCCCAGATTTTTAATCTCCCTTTCTGCCTTGATCCCCAATGGCTTTTCGAACATATCCAGTCTTTATTTTGTTCTCATTGAGCCTTTCATTTACATCTAATTTTATCATGCTCAAGAATGATATTTTTTCCTAATATCCGAGAAGGTCAGGGCTCCTTGATGGGAACTTCTTCAACCCTGTCTTTGTTTCGGATATAGCCATCTTGCCCAGTATTTTCTGCTTCCTTTTTTTCTCAGACAAAGACTTTCTTCCTTGTGTCTCAGGTTAACTCCTCCATCTGTACTTCAATCTCTTCTCTTCTTTGCTCTTCATGGTCCCTCTTCTTATTTTGTAGACTTATCCACAACCACCTGTGTGGCTCCTGGTCCTCCTTCTCATAAGCTCCAGATCCCTGTCTTACAGGGATAGCTAGCTTGGAATGGAGAGACAGCCGGAAAATTCAACTTGCCAAAATCACCATGTCTCTCTTTATTCATGTCTCTCAACTAAACTACCATCTCTTCCTTCTCTTACAATTTTTATCTTGGTTGGCAGCATTACCATCATTTTTGTAACCCAAGTGAGAAACTCTCCTTTTCTTTTTCACACTGTTCTCTCAGTCACAACCCAGTCCACCTCAAACTTATCTTGACTTTCCATTCCCAAAATTTCTCTTTCCAACACCTTATTTTTATCCCAAGGCCCTAGGTTCAATCTACATTTTCTTTTGCTTAGAATATAGCCACAGCCCTGGTCTCTCTGGTGGGACCCAGGAAGCGCTTTGGTTATGAAACATAACACAAGTTTTTTTGAAAGTTTTGATCTTGCAATAGAAGCATCAGGTTGGCATTATGGGCTAAGGTTTTACTCTTGGACTTTCTTGTTCTTATTTTATGGTTTAACATTTTTGAATGCCATTTGTGGTAGGGATATGATTGAACGGGAAACATACTCTTCTCAACATATGGAGCCTCAGAAGGTCTTAGGCTGACCTTGTCCTGAGGACATGCTCAGGTTGTCATGGTGACCAGTTTAGGAAGGATCCCATGACATCACCAGCCATGAGATATTCCCTGTACAGAGCTCTAATAGTAAATCCAGGCCACCCAACTAGACGCCATCTTCCTCCTTCTGGGACGTTTCCCATCTACTTGTTTTATTTTCTTACTATTGCTCAATCTAAAAAGACTGAGCTTAAAACTTTGAGCCTAAAAGAGAAAGTGTCTGGAACCACTTCTCTATCTCATAGAAGGGCCTTAGATCCCAAATAAACTCATAGTTCCAAACTAGTTAGTTAGGAGGGGCATAGGCATTTTGTTTGTCAATAGGATTTGAGTCCCAGGCCACTGTAAATCTCAACAATACTTTTGAACTTTTCCTTCAGAGCTGCTGAAAGTCACTTGTTTCAAAAATATTTATAAAGGGCCATTTCTGGTGAACTTCTGGAAACAGAGAGTCTGATCCAAGGTGACTTCCTGTTCTCATCTCCTAGAGTAGAAACTGCTGCTGCATATCTCAGGAGAGGTGAGAAAGCTAGCTTGTTTGTGCCCTACCAACTTTTTTATTCTTGAGAAAATGGACATTTGTGTTGTTGAGTCTGTGATTTTCCATCTGGCTTTGACTAGTTTGCTGACTTCTTTGACTCCACCCTTGACTGGAAGGATGGCCTCAGGGGACATGCATATCAGAATTATGCTAACGAGGCTGTTGAGTGCCAGTTTGCCTGCCTGGGACACCACTCTCAAAATCTTGCTGGGCAAATCATCAAAACCCAGTTCCCATTTAGTCCTTTGAGAATGTGATGAAAAAAAACAAAACCACCTTGTTCAATAGCGTTAAACACATTTTTACATGACTCAGAAAAAGGATTGGCCAAGACACCATTTGGTTTATTTAAAAATTCCATCGTCTTATCATTGTGTGAGGATTTGAAACTGGCAGCTACATGGATGCCTTAGATGTTTTCGGTGTGTCTTTGAAACAGCCTCAGAGTGTTCAAAATAAGCCAAGTCTTGAAACTGGCCAACAAAAGTTTTTAAAAATGTAAATATTTATGGTGATAATTTTTAAGTACTTGATTACCTTCTCTGAAACCCTATCAGATATGTAAAAAGAAATGGAAAAAAAGAATCGTGAAGCAACATTGGCCTGAAATTTTTGGATTTTCTGTAAGCAAGAGTGACAGATTGTCAGGAAGTTTGCTTCCATAAGAAATATAGGTTGGACTCTGATGTTTATAGTTATCAGGGGAACCATATTTTAGACCAAAATTGGAAGATTCTTTTCAAGAGAAAAATTAAAGTAGCTAACTGTGGCCCAAAATATCTCAATAGAATATTTTTTTTTCAAATAAATGTATACTTTCCAAAGTTTTACTAGAAGAAATGGTCCAGATCATCATATGTCATATGCTAACTACATAAAACTTTTCATTGATATAATTTGTATGAAAAAAATCCGATTGAATTAGAAATGTTTTAAAAACAATTACTTGAATAAGAAAATGTTGGAGGTCTTGACATACCTTGATTTCTTATAATAATTCTGATATAAAGTATTATTTCAATTTTACAGATGAGAGCACTCGGGGTTCCCGAACTTATAAAACTAATTAATGGGTTCTTGAATCCAAATTTGAATCTGTCTTAGATTACAAAGACCGTGTATGTTCCCTCAGACCACAACCACTTCCTCAATGCAGCTTGATTACTCACAGGTTTTCTACTAAAAGTTATCAAAAATAACATTTTGGGGGCCTGCTGTCATTAAAAGATTAATAACGAAGTCTGAGTAGCACTTAAAGTATGCTTTTGCTTTAAAAACTCTTAGAAATACTTTGAAGTGAACATTTTTTTTTCTTGAAATCTTATCCAAAAATTGCTAATTTGCTTGCTAAGTCTATTTTCATAAATACTGGAAAGGGTACCATGAAACCTTGCTGATCTCATGTTTTAACTCAGAGTTTAACAAAGCATATATACATATTTGTGAATATACTTTTGTAGCTTTGAGAGTTTTTGAAATAAGTTTACTTCCTTTTAAATTTAATTAACTGTTCACTAAAATTGTTCATGGATGGATGGAATAAAGTGAGAAACTTTCTTTTCTGTAGCAGAAGGAAATCTTTGAAAATAAATGGCACGTTGGAAATGAAAATTTGAGCAGTCATAATAGTTTCAATAATAGTCTTGTCCTATGATAGTAAACATCTGATGGGAATGACAAAAGACTGTGACTTTAACAAACGTCGGCACCTCAGTGTCGAATATAATTTCCTCTTTGTTGCTGGCTTAGCAATGTACAAGATTTGGTTGGTAATAACAGTAGTTATACTTTTTTTTGGGAATTGGCTAGGCTCTAGGCTCTCTGCTTAGGGTTCATTCATATGTTCTCCTTTAAGCCATGGAAACACAGTTTGTAGAAGGTGATCCTAACCACCAGCTACAGATGGTGAGAGCAACTTGCTCAAGGTCACAAGACAGGTAGATGGCAAGCCTGGGATTCTTTCATAACTCTGCATCTAAAGAGCTTCAAAGATGTTGGAGAGGATGGTGTCAGATCACTTCAAAGGAGCATCATTAGGTTAGCTTATGGGGAAACTGAGGCCAGAAGAAGTTAAATTATGTTACCCAGAATCCTCAGTGTAATTAATTGGTGGCATTTGCCTTTCAGCCACATGCTGTTTTCTGAGATAGCTGGTTGTCAAACTGCTCTGTACAAGTCCGGCATTTCTAGGGGATTCTGGAAAGAAGAGAGAGCCTTGACTGACCAGAGGGGCTTTGTATTCACAGGGGCTTCAATGAGCTTAAGTAGAGAAAGCTGCTGGCCCAAGGCCTGGCCGTGGTGGATGCCAAGCCGCTGCCCATCCAGAGACTCAGAGTGGGGCAGGGACCAGCCGGAAAGAGCTCATGCCAGCAGGAATTCATCTCTAGTTTGTTGCATGGTTCACATAGAAACCTTGGTTAAAAAAAATATATATCTGAAAACTTTTTTTTTTAATCTTTTAGTGATTTATTATGTTCTTACTGTAATTTATTGTGGGTCCCTGACCTTCAAATTTAGTGGTTTTTTTCTTTTTCTATAAATTCTTGTTGAACACTTCAAAGGGCAAGTTTATTAATTTTTTCAGGGATTGCCTGATGTCAAAAGCCTCTGGGTTTTTTTTGCCTAGTTTCTGCTACCCCAATAAAATACTGACATAAATACAAGAGACAGGACTTAATGGGACTTCATCAGTAGGGGCACACCAGGTAAACTCCTGAAATACTTCCATACTAGTTGGTAAATGATTACTTTTCTGAGCCTACTCAGTACCGACAATCTCTTTCTCCATAGCCACCTCTGTTGGGACATTACAGAACGCTTTCCTCTCTGGCAACCAAAGGGTTAACACCTGGCCCGGGCTGATTTAGAGTTTGTGGGATCTGAAGCTTATTTAATTTGGGAGCCCCACTTTAATAAGAAGAACATACTATTAGGATTAGGCAAAAGATATGTAGAATAAGAAAAAAATCACAACAAATTATAAACTTTGAATACCTGACAACACTAATATCACAAAACATAGCAATATCTTTTGTTAATTAATTTCCCTTCATAATACCATAAAACTTTTCTTCCTACATACTTTTTTGGAGTTGTGCTCTTTATATGGTAACAATTTTATAATATGAACTGTAGAAATAATAGATAATTTGGTCTTTCTTCTTGTATGGCTAACTTTTATTTTTAAGAGTTTTTACAAATTTACTAGACGTTAATGAAAACTGAATCTTCCATTTACAATTTTGCAAATCTGATGATTATGAGTTTTCTAAAGGTTAGCGCTGGTCCCAAGCATTTTGAACTTTGTTTTCCTTCCTGGTGCTGGTGGCTTGGGATATGTTCATGTTACCCTATGACCTCCCGTCTTGCACACTCTTATTATACTTGCATATTCAGGTCATACATATTCATATCTTGGTGGGCTAATTGGCAGAGTAGGCACTCAGAACAGTCCTGGTCTTGACACGGAAAGCATTGTGCATGCTATGGTATTTATGTTTGTGTGTCCCGTTCCCCAAAATCATTTGTTGAGATCCTAACCTCCAAAAGTGTTAATATCAGTAAGTGGAGCCTTTGGGAGATGACGAGGTCATGAGGGTAGAGCTCTCATGAATGGGAGCAGTGTTCTTACAGAGGAGACACCACAGAGCCCCCTATCCCCATCCAACATATAAGGACACAGGGAGACGAAGCCAGCTATGAACCAGGAAGTGAGCTTTCACCAGAACATGACCATGCTGGTTCCCTGATCTTGGACTTCCAGCCTCCAGAACTGCAAGAAATACATTTATGTTGTTTTTAAGCTACCAAGTCAGTGGTATTTTGTTATAGCAGTCTGAATTGACTAAGGAAATCCATAAAAGAAAAAACTGATGAGTTGAAAAGATCGATATTAAGAGGATGGAAAGACAAGTTACAAACTGAAAGAATGTATTTGTGAACGACATATCTAAGAAAAGATTAGTATCAAGAATATATTTAAAAAAAAAAACTCTCAAAATGTAACAGTGAAAAAAAAGTATCCAAATGAGAGAAATGAATATTTATGTTTACATAAGTTTATAAAAACCTGTACATGAATGTTCATAGCAACGGAAGTCAGCCCCAGGGGGCTTTCGTCAGGACAGTGGCTAAAAAACAGTATGGTACATCTGTACCATAGAACAGTACTCTGAGATAAAGTGAAATGCGTTATTGATACACTCAGCAACTCTATGGACCACAAGGGAATTATTCTGAGCAAAAAAAAAAAAAAAAAAAGTCAATTCCAAAGGGTCACATACTTTTTGTGTGATTCCATTTATTCGACACTTTTAAATGACCATTTTTAGAGATGGAGGACAGATAGTGGCTGCCGAGGATTGGGGACAAGGGGAGGGGATGAGGGAAGCTGGCGTACTCATAAAGGACTATGCGGGGATCCTTGTGTTTTTGAAATTGTTCAGCAATTTGACCATGGTAATAGACACACAAACCTACACAGGTGAAAAATTGATCGAACTTAACACACACACGCGCACACACACACACACACATCCATACAAGTGAAACTGGGAAATCTCAATATGTAAGTGAATTGTATCAAAGTTGATATCTGGTTGTGATATTACTCCATTGTTTGGCAAATGTTACCATTAGGGGAAACTAGGCAAAGTGTACAAAGAATATTTGTATGATTTCTTATAGTCACGTGTGAATCTGTGATTATTTCATTGAAAATGTCAATTAAAAATAAATTTTAAAATACTCTTGCAAGTTATTCCTACTTTGCTACAGTTGACAATAACTTAATTATACACGGAAGCGACTGCAAAGTACAATTCATGCATTATCGTTAAGCCCTGCCAGATCCCCAATGCCCGCAGCTGCTACGATGCCACCAACAGGAAGGGAAGTGTGACAGACGGGACATTGGAGGGGAAGTAGATGGTGGTGTTAACCACCTGGGGTTGATTCGGCTTACCTTTCAACGTTTACAAAAACCTACCACCCTGCGAATACATCGCGAAGGTCGCTCCCAGGGCGTGTACACGTGAGGTGTCTCGAGGCTTAGTTACACACTCTTAGCTACTTAACCTTATGGGTTATGCTTGATATATGTCTGGCCTTGAATATGGCCCGGCAGGAATCACCATAGCTGAGGTCGCTGGCCTCTCCTCTGGTTGCTGGTGGCTGGGTTGGGCTGATCGCCAGGTATTATAAAACAGGACCGCCAGTCGTCGCGTTTTTTAAGTGAATTTTTTGTCAGTTATTCTGACCTCATAAAAATGAAAGCACGCGGTGACGGCACGGCAGAGCACAAAACGGCAGGAGAGGTTTGCTGCGGGACCCTTTGTTTTCTTTCGGACCTTGGGAAAGGGGTTTGTTTGAGAGTCCTTTATTGGCGATTTATTTTCAGGTGGATCTAGAGTCCTGGTGAGAAGCCAGGTTTACCTGTAAGATGGGTCTGATTTTTAAACTCCAAGGACAAGTTCATTGTACCTTTTGATAAAGCGATGGGCGAACGCTTTCTGTACTTCTTTCTGTGACTTCTTCCTCCTCCTCTTGGGATAAAACATAATTTACTCAACTGGTGGGATGGGCAGAGGGAATCATGCCACACGTCACACTTACGCCCTTAAATGGCCCTGTCTTTCAGATCGGCCTGCCCATCGTCCTCCTCTCTTTGTAGAAGCCTCACTAAAGCAGGACCAGGTGGAAGTGGGGGAGGCAGGTATCCAGCTCTTCTGACTCTCCCCAGGTCAGTAAGGCTCAGCTAGGGCAGGAGGGAGAAGGGAGCTTCTTTGTCCTCAGACTTGAGCTAAGATCTCTGATCCATCTTGACCAGGGATCAAGGAGATGCTGGGATCACGATCTTCTTGTCCACTGGTCTAGAACATCTAGGGTTGAGAAATGTGATGAAACAAACTCTTAAACACCACACACATAAAACTCACACTTCCCCAATTTGTTATGTGGCAGACACATAGTTTTGTGATACTCGGTGAGCAAAACAGTCATGGTCCCTGCCCTCACGAGGCTGGCAGGCACGTTTCAATGTGCTGTGGGTCATAAGCATCTTCTTCTGTCTCTGGGTACACAGTAGTTCCACTGCTAGTCTATGGAGAGGAAAATTCCTTCAGCTCAGTACTGTACATTCCTCTAAGGTTTTTTTGAAGCAGTTGGACTGGAGCCCAGCACTCTTGGGGGAATCACTTGGCCATTCTGTCCAAGACTCCCTCCCAAACATGTGGCAGTCAAAGAGAATATTCCTTTTATGATCTCAAGTCAGCTCAGAGTAAAACCAGCTCAGGCTGTAAGAGAGGAGGCTGTGGACAGAGCACATAAATCACCCACGGAGCAGACAGGCGGACTCCCCTCCCCAGGCCCTGGTGGGCCCCTGGCTGTGTCGCCAACCTGTGAAAGGAGAAAGCAGAGCCGCTGAGCACTGAGCAGCCCCCTCAGGCGACAACGGGGCGAAGACTTCCCTGCCCTCTCCCCACTCCCGCCGGAATCCAGGGTGGCGACCTGTGATGGCAACCTTTCCTCTCGCCCCTAACCCCCACTCTCATTTGCTTCCAGAAAGGCATTTACAAACACAGCTGGGAGCTTCCTGTTGAGAATGAATTTTACTTGCCTGGGAAGAAAGCAGTCTGAAGGCAGCTTCTGAATCTTGCAGTGACAATGGGTATTGATCTATGTCATTATTTTTTTTAGAATTTTTTAAATTAAAATTATCAAGGTGACATCAACAAAATCAAATAAGTTTCAAGTGTATCACTTAACAGAAAGTCGTGTGTGTGTGTGTGTGTGTGTGTGTGTGTGTGTGTGTACGTGCACGTGTGTGTATTGGATAATTTTTGACCACCCAGAGGTTTCTTTCATCACCAAATATTTGAACGCTTTTACCTTTAGCTACCGCCCCGCCCCTCCTTTCCCTCTGGTAACCACTAATCCACCGTCTGTGTCATTTTTAAGTGGCCAGAAGAAGGGGTCCCTCAGGCCTGTATTCCAGTCTGCATCCCAGGGGAAAGACTTCTCTTGGTTGAGGCAGGTGCCCTGCAGCAGGAGAAGAGCTCTGCTGGTAATGACCTGTGAGGATTCCAGACTGATGCCCAGTTAGGAAGGCCTGCCAGGGGAGCCCTTGCTCTTGGCTGGTTCCTGGCATCGGTCAGACATGCTGTAGTCATCATGTTTGGATGGAGTCTCCTTCAGCTGCAAAAGACTTGTCCTCATTTTTCCCTCCTAATTTTTGCATCACAATATAATGGAAATAGCACTAGGTAGAACTCAGGGGGCCTGGTTCCAGTTCTGACTTTATCACCAGCTCAAGGACTTTAGCTAAGTCATCTTTCCCCTGCGTCTGAGTTTCCCTATCTTTATAATGAGCTATCAATTTCCTTTCCAGACCTCACTCTCTGGAGTTTATGGGTGCTCTGGCTTATAAAGAAAAGGGAATAAAACTATATGCCAGGCATTGAGACAGACACTTGACTCTGTGATCTCCTTGGATCATTAAAAAATATTTCAGTTTTTCAGATGAACTAACTGAAGGTCAGAGAGGTTAAGCAACTTGTGCAATATCACACAACTGAGGTATTAGAGAGCAGAGTTTTTGTTGCAAGTGTCAGGAAATCCAAATCAAGCTAGTTTAAGCAAAAAAGAACATATTGGCTCTTATAATGAGAAATTCCAAGGGCTTCTGGCTACAGGCATAGCTCGATCCAGGGGTTTGAAGATGTGAACAGGAACTGACTTCTTTCCACCTCTCAGCTACTTTTCCTTTGTGCTGATTTCATCCTTGGGTTTCATGTGCTAACGTGGCTGCAGCAGCTCCAGCCCTCACAACCAGGTGCCCAACCACTCTGGTATGCCTGAGATGGACGGGGTTCCCTGGACATTGGACTTTCCATTTCAAAACAAAGAAAGTACTAGGCAGACTGTCACAAGTTGGTCCCTGGTATCGAGTCAGCTTCAAGTCCAGCGGGAAAGAGCACGTTTACTTGAGCAGCTCTTGCAAGCTGTTCTACCTTGCTCAGACCCAGCTGTCTTAGACCAAGGCTTGTCCTTGAACCAGTGACTATAGGCAGGGAAATGCAGGTGTGCTGATGGGCTTAGACTTGAGGAGACCCCTGCCTGGACCACACGTAGGAGAGGTGGGAGGGGGGAGGGGTCATAACAGAAAACAGGGGTATGGCCAGAAAAGGGAGGGAAAGCTCCTGTGGAAGGAAGTGGCAGCGTCAAGTTTCAAGCCCTGGGTCCTTACCGCAAGTGCTGTGTTCTTCCCCCAGAGCCAGAGGGAGGTGGATGGCTCCAAGGGATGCTGGGGCCCTTTGCCAGGAGGGGGTCAAGAAAGAACACAAGGCAGAATTAGAGAATGGTGGTTCTGACGCAAAAACTTTGGGAGTTTTTGGCTCCTGGGCCTTTGAATAGAGAACAGATCTGTTTCCTGGCCCTTACACCGCAGTGGGATTTATGGAGGTGGGTGGGTGGGGTGTTGGGGGTGCCTGGCCCATTCTCGCCGTGTGAGCATGTTGGCAGCAAAACTGAGTAGGGCCGCACTCTGTGCAACCATTCTGCATCTGGGAGGCTCCTAGTTCATGTCAAGGGCAGAGCCAAGCCAGTTCCCTGCAGAAATACAGTCTCCCCCAAAAGAGAAAGACATCTGCCTGGGACGTTGATCCCCAAAGGAATTTAAAACATACCTTCTGTGCACTGCCAGCTTGGAATGCCCTGGCTGCTAATGTCGTCTTTTATTAAAGCTTCCAGCAACACTCACTGGAGACCTACCAGGCTTAAAGGAAAGATTATTTTTGGCTTTCATACTTCCTGTTTTAGGAGAAAACAGTGTTCCGGAAAGACCTACGAAGGCAGAAAAACTGCTAACACAATGACATTAAAGACAGGAGCGAAGTTTCACACTGAAATTTTTACTTCAAGTAAGAGAAAAAGTGTGAAAATTATCATAAGGGTGATGATAGAAACATGCCAGAATCGGAAACAGAAACATGTTCTTCTTAACGAGACCTACTGTTGGAGGTATAGTGTATGATTTCGGGGCCAAGTTTATCTTCCCGTATGAAGAAAATTTTTAGGAGTGTTACTAACAAGAATGACTCCAGCAAAATGATTATTCAGAGATCACCTTGTATTAGAACCCTTGGAAATCTAGATTGAGTGACCGGTAATGAACTTCGACGGACATCTTTTACTTGTGGCCTGATCAGCTTCTGTTCTCTCTTCTGTAACAGCCCATGTATGCTGGTGGCCAACCGATCAAAGGCAACATGGCAGAAAATAGAAGCAAAGATCTTGAGAGACGGAGCTTTCAAGATATTATTTAAGCACCCGGATCTGGCCATGCCGGATATCTGTGGACGGATATCTCAGCCGTATGAGTTCGTATGCTCCTCATTTCTCTTAAGTCAATCTGATTTGGTCTTGGGTCACTTGCAAATAAGAGAGTCCTAACTAACAGACAACGTGTGTATAGTTAACCATATCATTTATTAGAAGGTCAACTATCCAATTAGCTGACAATGGACAACAAAGAAAACTGTGAACTGAGCATGAGGAAACTCTGAAGAGTCACGTAAGCTAGAGATTCTGAGATGGACTCAGAGACAAATCTTTATATATTTAAGATTGTGTGTAAAGTCAGAGTCAAAATGCTCTGAGCTGTTTTGCTAGTTGGCTTTTAAATCTACAGCAGACAAGGAGCAAATCACGAAGCAAGAAGGGAGCCGCTCCAAGGCAGGAGGGAAGAATTGGAGTGACTGGAGGAGGCTAACACGGGAAGGGCCGGAGAACCCGCGGGACTCCCAAATGCAACAGTCTTAGTCATTTAATGTAAAGACTGAAAAAATCCTGTATCACAAGAATGTTTTTGATGAGCCCCAAGTCAACAAGATAAGACTGCTGGTCATTCCACGGTTTTCTGTTTTAAGAAATGTGAAATACATCACACATTTTAGGGTGAGTTCCTAATGTTTTAATTTTTAAAACAAGTTTTGCTTGTAAAATGGATACAGTTTACTAAATTGGAAGAGCTCTCCACCAAGACTGACTTCCCGAGGGTAATGAATAGCCTAGAAATACTTTTCATATTTATTGATTTAGAAGCAATGGTGTCTGAAACCTTTCACAGTTTACTACTTAAGTGAGGCAACTTGTGCTTCTCGATTTTTCTCTGCTTTGATTTAGCCACAAGATGTTTTCGCTGCTGGTGGTAAGAGAGAGAAGGACATGCCAACATGGTGACGAAGTCCGAAGGAGTCACACTCTAAGGGAGGCAACACATGTGGCCAGCTCTTTGAGCATTTGATCTAGGTGCAATATTTTACGTGATGGTGGATGGTCTCTGGGGTCCTTTTTAGCTCAAAGGATCTATAATTGTATGCTTGGTTTAGGTATTTTTTAATAGCCATTTAATTTTAAGTAATATATGATTGAATACATTTATTTCCTCAGGTTTAGGTTATTAGAATGCGTATGATACCATGGCATTCTTTCAAAAGTTATTTCAGCCATAAATAATGGTTTTGAGGAACTGCCAAACTGTCTCCAAAATGGCTACACCATTTTGGATTCTCGCCAGTGGTGCCTGAGAGTTCCAGTTTCTCCCCATCTTTAGCTCGTGTGATCGATCATATCTTGCGTTGCCGTCATCCTGGTGGATGAGAAGTGATATCTCGTTGTCGTTTTGATTTTCATTGCCTTGCCGGCCAGTGATTTTGAACATCTTTTCATGTGGTTACTGGCCATTTGTATGTCTTCTCTGGAGCAAAGCCCAGTCATTTTATTTGCTCATTTTTAATTGGGTTATTTATCTTTTTGTTATTGAGTTTTAGGAGTTCTTTGTATATTCTGGATACAAGTCCCTTCTCAAATATATGATTTGCAAATACTTTCTCCAATTCTTAATCTTTTTGCTTTCTTAATGGCATTTTTTTTGCAGCACTTCATGACATTTTATAGCCTCCATGACCTCAGACTTCTATTTGTCCATCCATCCATCTATTCATTCAACAATTCACGGATGTAATGAGCCAAGTCTTGATTGATTTACTTTCTTGGCTTGTGGTCGGGAGGACTTTCTGTGGCGTGAATCAAATGTAATTGAAGACATACTAGGGAATATGTGTTTTTCACTGGATAACTAATTTAATCCTTATTTAAAGGAATCTTGTGCATTAAGGCATGGGCCACATTTGAAAATTCTACTTGCAAGAGAATGTGCCTTTGGAAAACATGCCTAGAAATTCATTTTTTTAAAAAATGGTGACTTCAGCATCGCTTATATTTCAATGACAGATTCATACACTTTCAGAAAAGCATTTTATTTAAAAGATTTGTATTCACTTCCTAATCTACACACACATCACTCCTTTCATCTTAAAAATGAATAAAAGAAACCCCAGAACCAACTTGCCCCCATTTCCTTGGAAAGGTCTGTATCTGTCAGAATACTCTGAGTTAAACTGCACTGTATTCTGTTCAACTGGTAAGTGCAAAAATTATGTGTTAATTGGTTTGTTTAATCTGCGAGAGAATCAAGGTGTGTGACCATGCTTAATTAGCTTTGCCTTTTTCTTTGACTTGTCTTAAACTGCAACTGGCCTCAATTTCCTCATTTATATCATGGATATCACAATGCTTCTCTCCTAAAGTTTTAAGGAAGATGAACTCTGTGTACATGCTTTGGTTAGTGTCTGACTTAGAGTAGGTGCTCAGTTAATATTTATTAACTCTTATCTTTTCTTGATTTTGGGTACAGAGGGTCAAGCCTTCAGAATGTATCTAGAATAATTCGATAGGAAAAACAATTGTGGATCGGCATGTCTATACCAAGAGAATTTGTTGCACATGTTTTCTCTTTAAGGATCGGGTGAGGGTGGGGATACACAGTAAGATATCACACTTGGAAATGCCAGATTCTGACTCACAGAGGCCACAGCTAGCCGGCGCCCCATGGGTGGTCAGAGAAGACACATGCAGATCCGGGGGCTGGCTCTGGCCCCTGGCTCACTGTGTAATCACTCCAAGAACATCTGCTTTATGGAAAGAAGTGATCAAATGGCTCAAGAAAAGATTGGGAAGAAATAAAGTCTCTTAAGCCCTGGGCTTACATTCATTTCCCAAAAAACAGGCACGTGGTATGCTTAGTAGCAGTTTTTAAAGGAATGTAATTTCTTGACCTTGGTGCGATGGTCTGGGGTGTGCTCCTCAGTCGAGATGGGTCGAGTGGCTTGAAAGAAAGGCAGAGTCTTCAGATCAGGCAAAGAGAATGGGGAGGTTGTTGCCTTTGTTGTATGATTCATGATTTTGCTTCAGTTCTGGGTTATTCTTGTTGATTCAAACATTTCTTCTCACTTGCCGACATGCAGACTGAGCATGTGTCATAAAATTGAGTTCAGTAATCTGACAGCATGTATTTCTTGAACATCTACTCGCTGCAAAGAACTCTGTGAAGCTCTGTGAGGATTACAGACAGGTGTATAATATTGCTGTCTTTTCAAGAAGTTCACAGTGGAATTGAGATCAACAAGGCACTGGGAGGTTAGTTTGATGTATCAACTTCACTAGACTATATGGTACCCAGTTATGTAAACTCTGTTTTCTTCATCTTGTAAAGGCACCAATCCTGTTATGGGAGCTCCATCTTCATCACCTCATTTAAATCTAATTAGCCCTCAAAGATGCCTCTTCCAAATACCATTACCTTGGGGGTTAGGGCTTCAACATATGGATTTTGAGGGGACACAAATATGGGATCCATAGCCATGGGTAACCATGCTCAAAATATTTATCCCTAGTTTTCAGATAAGAAAATTAAATATCAGAAAAGTTAACAATACCTACTTTACAAGATTAAAAACAGTAACATTTTGTATAGTGTCTGGCGTAATGGGTGCTCAGTGAATATTAGCTTCCTGCCTTCTCTAGGTAGTTCAACTATTTAGCAGATGTAGTGCGATATTAGGTATATGTATAAATGCTATGAGTACTTCTCCTTGCATGTAGAGTATTGAGCATTAGAGGTGAAGAATAGTGTAATTCTCTGATTCTGCCCATGAAGTTTGTTCTATCCTTTTGGTGACATTTAGAGAAGTTTAGTGGACCTTCAGGGAGCTCGGCAGGAAGTAAATAATTCAGCGATGAGTGAGAAGGATTGGTTTTTGAGAAAAGTCCTTCTCTGCAAACAGCTGCCTGTGACAGAACAGAGATTTGAACCTGCAGAGTCTGGCTTGTCTTCAGTCTGTCTTCTGACTACTACCTGCTACTGACAGAAAAGTCCCAGTCTTTCTATTTCATAGTTCCAGAGCTTTCCTGAAGTTCAACCTCATCATCAGCTCTACATAGTGTATGATATCCCCACCTCCTTAAAATAAATTCCTCATGAAGGTGACCGAAGTTGGTTTCTGTAACTTGCATATAGAAAAAATTTAACTAAGACAGTGTTTGCTTTTGAAAAAAAGCAGTGAAGATTTCATGATTGTTTATGATATAAAAATTTACACTATTATCCAGCTTTATAGAATCCAATAGGAAATAGGTATAAGTTTCTAGAAAGAGTATTTTATTAGACCCTTGGAGCCCATAAGTAGCCTAATGAACAAGAAAAATATAGATTAGGTTCTAGAGGTATTCAAAAATTAGATAAATCAAAAAACTGTGAAAGCAGGAGACTGAACCATTTAAGGTCCATTTCTGTAACATATTTCTAAAAATGAAAGATGGCATAATTCCGACATTTGGAGGGGAGTGGGGGTTGACTAGTAGAAGGCTCTTTGGAGATTTAATTTAAGCTAAACAAGACCTCTTAGAAATGGTCTCTATGATGGTTAATTTTATGCGTCAACTAGACTGGGGTAAGAGATGCCCAGATAGTTGATAAAACACAATTTCTGGGTGTGTTTGAGAGGATTTCTTTTTTCTGGAGAAGCTTAGCTTTTGAATCAGTAGAAGTAAAGAAGATCACCTTCACCCACGCGAGCGGGCATCATCCAACCTATTAAGGACCCAAACAAAACAAACAAGGCAGAGGAAGAACAAACGCTTTCTCTCTCTTCTGGAGCAGGGATGGCCATCTCTCTTTCCCTCTAACATTAGGGCTCGTGGTTCTCAGGCTTTCAGACTCCAGAACTTAAACCAGTAGCCCCCTGGTTCTCAGGCCTTGGGCTTCGGACCATCAGCTTTCCTGGTTCTCTGCTTGCAGAGGGCATATTGTGGGACTTCTCGGCCTCCATGGTTGCATGAGCCAATTCTTATAATACATTTCCTGTTATATATTTATATATATATCATACTGGTTCTGTTTCTTTGGAGAACCATGATTAATAGTCTCCGATCTAATCGTCTCATTTAGGGAAAACTTTCTGGTAAGGAGAGTGAGATGGAAGGAATTATGATCGCTGTAGTAAAAGTTCTTTGAGGTCAGCAACTTTGTTTTCGCTTTCCCACTTTCCTCGTCACTTTGCAAAACTGTCATTTAATTCTGTTGATGATGACAGCTGCAAAATTGATAGGAGGACATTAAGCTAACAAATTGTGTTTCTTTTGGGTAGTTTTAAAGCTTATCAGTGTTTCACATTTTGGGTTAAGGGAGCAGATGCCTCTTGATAACTTTAGGTCATTAAAGAAATGATTTGTGACTCAGATGCTCATTGGAAATCCTTTATCTAAATCACGTGGCAGCCTTCAGCTAGTCTCACCAAAATATGGTATTTTTCCTGGCTAGTGAATTTCAGAAAGGACTGCATTTTTTTTCAGATAACTACAAAGAGTAACTGGAATGTTATCAGGTCCCCATGATGCAACCTATTTAAAAATTAAAGCACATGCATCTTGTTCTGTCTTGAAATTTTTACTTAATGAGAGGTTTAAAACCTCTGAGGGGAGATGACCCAAAATTCTTCACATTTGGAACATCCACAGAACTGTGACATGGTTTCTGATGCTTCCTGGGCTCCGAGGACACTGCTAGACTGTCTACACTTATTACTAGTGTATAGAAAACCCGTGGGATAGATTTGGGCAATTCAGATGCCAAAGAGTAGCAGACATTACAAGAAGGTAGATGGGGAAAGTGGATCCCATTAATTAAATGCAAAGTGTCAGCAAGCTGCAACTGTAGTTCTCTTTGCTTTGGTTTGTGTGAACATTTTGACGGCCAAAATTTTCTGGAAGCATAGGCTTTCTCAAAATTGTGTGACCTGTGATAACATGTACTTGTCATGTGAGAGGCACGTGCTATTATGAAAAGAAGGCAGGGTTGGGTGTCACTGGGTGCGTGCTCTGTAACTTTTGGAAGTTACTCAGCCCTCCTGAGGTTCCATTTTCTTGTCTGGGGATAAACATGATGCCTCCCGAAGTGGTTATGAGGCTCAGCGAAGCTCTGGAGGCGACAGCACCGACCAGCTGTAGAGCACAGTGTCAGCCTCAGTTGGCAGTATCTGCGGTGGCAGAGTGTGGGCTCAGAGTTCAAATCCAGGCCCAGCGCACTCAGTGGTTATGCGACCTTTGAAAAGTTAAACCCGACAAGTTACACACATAACCTTTGACTCGGTATCCATTCTGAGCTTCAGTTTTTTAAATCTGCTAAAACTTTGGTAGTAATGGAATAGCAACTGTTTCATGGGGTTATTGGAAGGAGTAAATGAATAGTGGAAAGTTCTAAATTTGGTTCATAATAAGCCCAATAAGTGTTCCCTCCTACCATTACTGGGAGTGTTCTAGATTGCACGGCTAAAGTGCATCCATTGGAGGTTCTCCTTTTTGATCTTTTCTCACCTTTAATGTCCTAGGCACAACTAGCTTCTTGTTTTTAAACTGAAAGTTGGGGAAATATTTGTTTTTCCTCGTAGACATTCTGTAAAAATACCGTGGAATGTGGGATGTAGGTCCGTTGTTATGTGTAATTTTTCCTGGTGCCATGTTTAAAATGGAAGGACAGAAGAGTTTATCGTCTTTCCTGTTGTTAATTTCACATGTGTATGGGGTCCATAGCTAGAGAGTGTTGCCTCGAGGACAAGGACCAAATCTTAGCTTTATTTTGTGCCTCGCTTCCATACCATCTCGGTGACTCGTAGACTGATTGTTGGAAGGTTCAATTTGGATTGAGAAAATTTTCTGTTTCCAGTCCTACATTGAGGTCTACGAGAGAAAGCGATCGTCCTTCCATCTAGTTGGACCCAGTTACTTCCATTGGCCCCCACTCTTTTAAT
Organism: Rousettus aegyptiacus; assembly: GCF_014176215.1. Classification (NCBI taxonomy): domain Eukaryota; kingdom Metazoa; phylum Chordata; class Mammalia; order Chiroptera; family Pteropodidae; genus Rousettus; species Rousettus aegyptiacus. The sequence goes on along the minus strand of NW_023416295.1, from coordinate 11,097,061 downwards.
TATTCAGAAATACTCATTAATTTAACAAATATTGAGACCCCCATGAGCTGGGTGCTGTGCTGAAACCGGGGAGAGTGGTGAGCAAGGCGGACGTGGCCCCTGACCTCACGGGACTTAAGTACTAGTTAATATCATGTGGACAATGAAGTTCGTGTGCTATTAAGGCTCTTTTAGAGTTCCTGCAGCAAGATGTTCTCAAATTTTGATATAGTTTGAGTTTGCTTTATACTTTTCCCTTTGTATCTTGCTTACTGTTAGGTCTACAAATTACTCCCCCAGAATAGTCAATGCAAATTTTTTTTGGACTTTTAAACAAAATTTTTGATTTTTATTATAAAAAGCAAGGTATGCTGTCAAAACTTTTTCTATTAAATTTTAGTGGGATACTGCAACAGTAGATAATCACCAGATAATCTGATTTAAAATCTGGAGTGGAGAATATCCTTCTTTTTTTTTTTTTTCTTAGAGCTTCCTGTGAAAATCAGGAATGCTATGCAAACTTTATTTTCATGGGCCTGTACACTGCCAGAGGAAAATGTCCAAAGGGTAACATAGTTTGTAGAAGGAAAAACACCATGGAGATTAAAAAAAAAAAACAACAGCAAGTATCTAGCCACTTGAAAAGAAGGAATAGGTCCCAGCATGCAGAATAGCTCTGGCTGAAGACCGGAAAACACCAGGGGTTAGTTAGCATAGCCGAAAATACATACAAACATATTTCAGTTTTGAGAAATGGCTCATAGATTTAATGGCTGTGAAAAGCCCCTTTTATTTCACTTAGGAAGGGGACTTAAAATAGTTCATTTATAGCACTGGGAAATCCCATCCCCAAGGGTCTTAGTTCACTTAAACTTAACTAATGGTTGCAGAGAACTTGCTTTGTGCAGGCACGGTGCTCCGATGGAGACCCAGGAAGAAGGAGATACAGCACAGAGAGGCTTTTAGGCTGTTGTGGAAGCAGATATCTAAGCAGGAAATTTCTCTACACTGTGATCAGACCTATGAAGCAAGCGAGCCCAGGTTACCATGGGCAGCTTGGAGGAGAGGCATGAAGCCTTGGGGATGAAGAGAGGGTCTTACAGAAGAATTTCTGGAGCAGGTAATGAATGCCTGAGCTAAGTCTCCAGAGAGTGGGTAATGAGTGGCCTTATGCCAATGAAGTAGTATTTTTTATTATAAAACACTTAAAAAAAATGAATGAGGACTTCTGTGAAATGATACACATAACGTTGAAACTTTTGGAGTTATATACCCAAGGCAGTCATCATCGCATCCCAGGTCTGCTGATTCTACCCCTGACGAAGAGCGGAGGCAAAACCATTGAACACTGTGGAGAGTAATTTTTGTTCACATACGTTCCTATGGACTCTGCCAACTGGATTCCCTGAATAGTGTGTTCTCCCAAGATGACTTTCTGGTAATTGGCAAAGTAAGGCAGTTTCTTCCCTAAAGAGCCATGCCACTGGAGCTCTTTCTTGTTGCCAAGTAGCCAACATCATCCTTGTAAGGGAACCCGCACTTGGGTTTTCTTCACTCGGTGACCTGTAACAGGTTCATAATATTCTCACGGGGTTATTTCAGGGTAGCTGTGCAAAATTGATGCTGGTTGCTTTAACCCTTTTTCGGATGGTATTAATGACTCAAGCCTCATCAAGAGAAACCAGCTTGTTTCATTCATAAACTCTGTTGCTGATAGGATGAGTTAATTGCTTTTCATTCTCAGGAAATCTAATAAATTATGTCTAAGTCAAGGGTGGCATAAACTCATGACCTCTTCCTGGTTGGGATAGTTTCTCCTTCAGGAAAATGCTTTAGGGGCACAGGATAGTTTTGGAAATGGGAAGTTAGAGTCTTTTTATTTTCTGAAAGTGTAGCTGTTCTGAGAAATATTTTAAAAAAAGATTGAATAAGTCTCTTTCACAACATTTAAACAACTTAAGAATTTGGGGATTTTCTTCCTAATGCTCTTATAATAGAAAATTCTCTATTTGCACTTCTCCTCTCTATCTTTTCACTTCTGCAAAAAATTTAAAAAAAAAAAAGAAAGAAAAAAGGGAAAAAAGGAAATAGAGAAAGAGACATCTCACATTACCGTAGAGCACACTGGACTGCTTTGCATTCAGCCATTCAAGTTCTTGCTCATTTTGGTTACACCAGTGTTGGACTAAAGGTATGGCATGGAAGGGCTTCAGGCCCATTGGAATTTCCATCAGCTCCACTCCAAATAAACATACGATCTAAATAAAAACTAAGCAATTGCCACGTACGTACAGCTTCAGAAGGATAACCTCTTACTAGCGGAGCGCCCACCTCCTGTGCGTCAGTCAACTCTGTAGGACTGACACCTTTGCTGGGAGCAGCTGTGCCTTGTGTCTTTGGAGTTTAGGGCACACGACTGTTTCAGTCAGCCTGGCACGATACTTTAATTTTATACTTTGCCAGGGTTCTCTTTAGAGTCATCTAAATTAAACTGTCGTAGATGTGTTTCTGGCTCCCTTTTCTTAATTTTACTCATTCTGAGAGAGTTGGCACAAGACCCAAGTTGAGACATATGAGTCCAATTCATAATCCTGCTGTTCTCACTCAACTCTCGGGGTCTGCAGAAGCCAGCGCTTCTTTCCCGTACCTGTAGGATGACAAGGTTGAGCAGCTGTAGATATGGCTTGGCCATGCTGAAGGGAAATCTCATCCACCTCTTTTCGATGGCTTTCTATAACCATCAGCAGGCAGAATCAGTGGTCAGCACCATTGCCATTTCAGTCCATGTGGCTAGACTTGTTTGCTACACACTCAGCCATAACCTGGGATCACTTCTTCATTGTCTCTAATTGGAAAGTTGTTCCCACCGAGTGTTCTAAACTAAGTGTTCGTGTCTCCACTCATCCCTAATCCATGTGTTGAAGCGTTAACCCCTAAAGTGATGGTATTTGGAGATAGGGCATTTGGGACGTAAGTAGGTTTAGATGAAATCATGAGCGTGGGGCCCTGTGGGTTGGGTACATGTCCATATAAGAAGAATAAGAGACCAGAGTTCTCTCTCAGCATAGGGAGCTACAATAAAAAGGCAGCCATCTGGGACCTCGATCTTATACTTCTTAGCTTCCAGAACTATGAAAAAATAATTGCCATTTAAGCTACCCAGCGTATGGTATTTTCTTTTAGCAGCTCAAATAAACTGAGACAGCCTGCAATTACTATTATTGCATGTAAGCATCATCGAAACCTAAGGGATAGAAATGATCTTAACTCTATAAATAGATAAACTGAGACACAGAGAAATGAAGTAACATTCCTGCTCCAGGATTTAAACCATGGAAAAAGCAGATTCGCCACAAAACCAGGTCTGAGGCTAGAGCAAAAATTTATTTAAGGGTACCCTATCCAATAGGACAGACACTAGTCACATGTGAAATTAAAAATGTTCAGTCCTGTGGTTGCTTCATATCAAAGTGCTCGACAGCCACGTGTAGCTAGTGGCTACCGAATTGGACGGCGCAGACGCAGACTGTTTCCACCATCACAGAAAGCTTTATTGGACAGTGCCGAGATCTCCCTTTTGCCAAGCAACTCTAACCGAAGACGGACCATGCCTCTGCTCCCCCTGGCTGGCACACACAGCGTGGAAGGAGAAAGTGTCACTCAGCGCTGGTTGCAGGGTGCCATTCTGTTCTGCACGTGTTGAGCGGGGAGCAAAAACACAGAGAAGCACTAAAAGGAAAACGACTTTGGTTATCGTCAAGACCGTAAATAACTATTAAATCATACGTAAGTTGAAGTGTATGAGATAGGAGATAGAATGTAGGACGATGTTTGCCAGGGCTGTGTGGAGGGAGTGAGGGCAAGTTTGGGCCGGCAAGGCCATCCCAGGAGCAGACGAACTGTCCGCACAGAGTGTTACAGGACCACTGGCAGCAGGGGCACTCCGCGGCAATGGGACACGATGGCAACAGTGTGTCGCTAGGGTCTCTGGAGGTCGTTCTGGCTCTCAACTGCCCCCGAATGTAAACCAAAGGTCCCCCCAATTACTTTTATAATTTGCGACGAGTAGATTTCAAGAAGATCCGATTAGATTTCCTGCTACTAGATCAGTTCTTAAGGGATTAAGCAAAGCTGCATGACAGCATTAGTGCCCCGTCTTTAGACATGGTCTAGCTATTTAAATCCTTACCACCTTCACTGCATATGTGGTCATCCGGGGAGCTTTACGAAGATCTGATGCCTAGGTTCATATCCCCAGAGATTTTGCTTTATTTGGCCTTGGTGGCCAGGGCTTTTGGGGTTAAAAAAAAAAAAAACCCAAACTCCCCCGGTGATTCTAATGTGCCAATAAGGTCGAGAACTATGGGCCGTCCACAGAGGCTGTAGCAGACATTTTGATGCATGTAATGTACTCAGAAGATTACTGGCCCACAGATGAGACAGAGTGAATGTTATTGTTTGTGTTGCTCGCTATCGGCACATTGCTGAAAACACCGAATACATAAACAGAACACCTCAATACTCACACGCTGTCCACAGCCTGACCGAAGAGCCAGTTTAGGTCTCTAGCTGTTGAGAGACATTATCCACTTACGAATTGCGTTTCTCTTTCTACTTAGGGTGCTGGGATGGGGAACCTTTGATGTCTGCCTTCCAAAAGAAGGTTTAGCAGCACTGGGTCTTGAAAAGGGAAAGGCACGTTTGTGAAACTGAACTGTTTTTTGTTTGTTTGTTTGTTTGTTTATGTGTTAACACTTCCAAATCTTGAAAGGCTTTAGATGAGTAAATACTGAGCCTTAAGAATAGACTAGTGGTAGCACTACTGGTAGCTAGTGATAGCACATTTGCCTATTAGTCTTCCCAGATGGGGACATTACTGCTGAATAAGTTCAATGCTGAGCACCTATTATTGTAAGGTTCCATTGGAGACCAAATGCGTGATATAGTACAAAATGCAAGACCTGAACTTCTCAATTAAGGAGCTTATTTATTTATAATATATATAAAATCTTAATGTGAGTAGAACTGATCTCCTATTAAATAAAATTTTATGTTCAGAGTTGTAGGAAGTCGATTTACTTACTGTAGCAGATAGCTATCCACTTCGTTACTTGTTGCTTACATATTACTGCATGAAATATAATGGTATACAAGATATTTCAGTGGGCTTCTCATTTTTCTCACTTTTTTAAAAAAGAAATATTCACATGAAAATAAAAGAATACTTTTTCCGTCCAATTTTTACTATTTATTGTTTTAAAGTTTTAAATTTGTCTTCATGAACTGAAATTGCCAAGCAAATTGTTTCAAAATATGTGGGAAAATAACTCTCAATTGCCTTTTATATATGTTTGCTGAAAAGTTATCTGGACACTTCATCTTAGTATCTTCTTTTCATTTTCTTCAGTACTACAGCAAGATGATACAGTTGACCTGTCCTGGGGAGTATAGCCTACACTGAACATGTAATTTAAGATTTTTCTAACAAATTGTTAAAACTCTAGTTCAAGCTGTCAAAGCAAGGCCAGGCTGGAAATATTACACAGTAGCTCAGTCCCTCCAAATGGAAAAGTACACAAAGTCTCCATGCATGCTACTGCAAGAGCTCTTTGGCTCCGGTTCAGAATGCAGGCTGGCCAGCTTCCCCGGGGCCTTTTTTTTTTTTTTTTTTTTTTAATATAAAAATGGAGCCTGTCAGCGACAACAGTTCCTTTGGCTTATTTGCATTGACAGATCTGCCAGTGATGACTTGTCCTCATCAGAGATGTAAGAGGGTTACTTTGTAAATGACCTTTTTGAACTTAATTATGCCAACAGGTCTTTTCAGTAAATTAACCGCTAAGATGAAAAACTGGGCAGAGTCAAGTTTCTGTAGTCATTCTGTAATTCACTTTCTCATGGTTTCCTTAATTCGTTCAGACAAGTCTTTATGGAATGGTGCCTGACACTGTGCTAAGCACGGGAGAGGACAGTGCAGCAGAAATAGTTCTGACAAAAATCTTGAGAAAATCCTCTTCTTATCTGGGTGGCTTGACCAGGTGACTTTTGACGTCCAGCCTATGAAAAAATTACACATCCTCATCCTGTTGAAGTCAGACATTATCATGTGATTTACTTTGATCAGGGAAACAGGCAAAAGTGACACACATCGTTTTCATGAGAAAGCTTTAAGAGCCAACTAATGATTAGTCAGCCATCTCTCTCTCTGTGTTCCCTCTTTTGTGAGCTCAATGATGTCCCCAACATGGGCTGCTCTTTCTATTTAGTTCCAAGAGGAGAGGCAGCACCAAGATGGGAGCAGACACCTGACGTCCGGGGATCGTGCAAGGAGAAAACATTCTTGAAACGTGGGACTCAGTTGTTACCGCGGCATAACCTAGCCTGTCCTGACCTGTGCAGTGTGGTATTACTGCAGGTGCGCACTATAGCTACAGTATTGTCTCTCTAACACTGAAGTCTGAAAGGTTACTTCCTGGTAAACTCCTGCCCTGTTTAGGACCCATCTGAGCCTGTGTCATCCCTTCTGGCAGGTTCTTTTTCTTTTGGACGTTTCCCAAGGGAAATATGTCTCCTGCACACATCCATTACCCGCACATGGTTGCTGGCGCTCAGAAGGTGGAGCCGGGAATATGCCGGGGGGGGGGGGACACAGAGCATGCTGGGGAAGTGTAGAGTGGAGTTGGGAAGAGCTGAGGGAGTTGCTTCAGGGGCTGCATCTGTAGGAACTGCTGCTCGATTTTTGCCCCAGATGTCACAGCCCACAGCTGCTTCCAATCATTAGATGCACGCATTTCCTGTGCAAACCAAATAATAAAAAAGAAGAGACGCACATCACCAGAACCCACAGCTCCTTTTCCCCTCTCTGGCGTCCTCCTCCCCTCCAAATCTCCAGATTTATATTTCTGGATTTCAACAAACTTATTCAGAAAGATGTAGCTTTTCAATATGGAAAAATAGAATGCTTTTAAAAAATTATTTAGTTTTGTGAAAAGGAACTCTGTCTGGAGTCGGAAGTGACTCCCGAATTGGTGGTGCCGTTGTCGCATCGCACGGGTGTTGGCCTCACGACTCAGCACCGAAGTCTGAGCTGCGCTCCGATCTGTCTCCTGGGAGAGGGCGGGGTTGAGCAGCACTGCAGGGGAGCCGAAAGCCCTTGGCCACAGTTCTCTGGTCTTTGCTCAGCTTCTCCTTTAGCCCATTGATTTGATTGAACACAGTATTAATTCAGTCATTTTACAAATATTTACTGAGCACCCATTATGCGCCTCGGTCTCTCTAATCGCGGGATATAAGAGATGTTCTGATTCCTCTCTGGCTTTCAAATGAACATATAAAGCACACTACTGCTTTTTTATAGGCTCTCATCAGAATTACATACATTAAGAATCCTTGAGGATCCAATTCATCTTTAGATGACCACCAACCTGCTTCTCATTAATTTAACCTAGGAAAAACTGATAAAAGAATTTTTTTTTATGTAATGATGAAAAAAGTGATATATAATATACAATATGTAAATATAATTTCTTGATATATTATAACATTATTTACTTGATGAGGAAAACTTTAAAATTCAAATTATGGCGACTGCCTTGCACAGAAAATCAACAGATTATCAAGGCCTGAAATTCCTCCTTCATCCATTTTTTACGTCATGTCAGTGTGGTTGGCTTTGATGTTCTAAGATGTCACTGCATATTTATATTGCTGCAGGATAATATTTGGATCCTTTGATTTTTAAAGTTGACCAAATGCAGTTAGATTTTATTCCTGAGGATTTAGCTAGGGACCTAGACAAGCATTCTGTCCATGTAAGCAGCATTTTGGCCCACGATTTAACCAGAACTGGTTTAGTTCTTTCTAATCAAATGTATTTATTTAGTAGAATATGTTTATTTAGTGAAATTCCTCCTTTATTCTTCTTTTAGATCATCTCATAACGCTTGGCTTTCATGGTCTAAGATGTCACTGCATATTTACATTGCTGCATAATGATATTTGGATAGCTTGATGCTCAGACGACCAAATACAGTTAAATTTTATTCCTGAGGATTTAGATGCTGATCTAGACAAGCATCTTGACTGTGTAAGTGATATTTTGGCCCTCAATTTAAACAGAATTAGGTTAGCTTTTTTTTTTTAATCATTATTGCATTTTATTTATGCTTTTAGGTTCTTTTTTTTTTTCTGTTTATTTAGTGGAACAACTAGCTTGAAATTAATGACAGCATTGCCATTTCTGTTCCTCTAATCTTCCAAGGGTCTATAATATGATCTTACTGACTTCACAAACTATACAAGAATATACTAAGCTGATATTTGAAGAATTTATTAGGAAACTTTCTTGGGGGAAAATAAGTTTTTCGATAGAAGTAATCTCTATGTCTTCACATTTATTTGGTGACGGGGACTGCAGAGAGAGGTGTTTTCCTGAGTGAGACCTATGACACCACCACCTCTTCGTTCCTTAGAGTCACAGTTTTTTATTATGTCAATCTAGGAAAACAGATGAGCTCTTTTGAATGGTAGGATGCCTTGAGACATTCTTCCCATCAACGCGATAACAGTAAGAAACCCCTCTCCTCAGATCCTCTATCTTTACTGGGCACAGAAATGGTAAACTCTGCTTAAGTCACCCCAGCTAGATCTCAGAATCTTAGGAAAGAATGATCTACACATTCCTTCTGCAGATTTTTACAGATGACGCAGAATGAAGTGCCCTTAACCACAGGCATGTCTTTTTGATATGGAGTCCACGTCGTTCCTATTGGAAGTACCTCCTTTCCATGAAGTTCCCTGAGTGGTCAGAGTCCTGAGAACTTGCTGGAATCCAGGAGTGCTCTCTGGTGTGGGCTTCGTTATGAGTATGTGTCCAAGTCTCAAGAGATATTTACTCAAAACACTAGTGAAAAATAGTCTATTAATTAAGAGGTAGAATTTTAGTAACAGGCACAGAAGAGTTTATTAACTTTATTTGTAGAAATGTCCATGGTTGTAGGCCTAATGGTTACTGCTGAGTGAATTCCTCAGATTGCTTTTAAACAATTGTTGAGCAGTGGACTATGTATTCACACAGCATGTGTGCCCGTTCTAATTTCAAACTGAAATTGCTCATGATGACTCTTAGTTTTTTATTAGCAGCTTCACGAAAGCATTAAAAAAAAAAATTTTTCAAAGAGCACAGATATTCTAAGAATTATTTAGAAGATAACGTTGTGGAAGAAAAAGTTATGAGAAGTAAACATTTTTTAATCAGTGGAATAATCCTTGTTGCCTAAGCTGGGTAATCAAGCTGGCTCACCTTTTTGGAGAAAAAGGAGGTAACACTGTGAAGAAATAGATTAGCCGTATGTGTACGTGTGGCGTGTGTGTGTGCACGTGTGTTGTATGTGTGCATGTGTGTGTATGCACATGCATCTGGGTATGCACGTTCATGCTGAAAGCAGTTTGAGAAGTGGAGTGCTCCGAGCTATGGATAATATCACGAGAAGAAGTATACATATTCCTGGTTTTGAAGAGGACAACATCCATTTTTACTGATTAGATTTTTAAAGCTAAAATATCAGTTTTATCATTATAGAGATATATTCTGTATGTAAGTAAGAAAAGAATCATCATTATGAGTTCATTAGAATGTTTGCTTTGGCAACTTTGATTATCTTCATTGACTCTACATGCCAGCCTGTCTTTTCTATTTTGGGAGTTGAGGGCAGACTCATGTACATATAAACCTTTGCACAGGCCCTGTTATAGCAGAACCTGGAAACACTTATCACCAAGTTTTCTTGACAGTCATTATGATGGATTTGCACAGGATTTGAACTTCACTTCTAATTGTGGATTATTTAAGATACTTACTTAGTTAGCTATAAATCTTCAATTACTTCATATTTAATTAACATTTGGCTTCTTATTTATTCTAGTAGAGAGCCTATATATTCTGATCCTAACTACTCACATGAAGGATTTTAGACTATGTATGAATTATCAAAGTTTAGAGGTTTTATAGCAAAAATAAATAAGTAAATAAATAATCTGATGACCTTATTAAACTTTTAGCAAATTTGAGCAAAGAGAACAGCCAGTTGTCAGGAGTTCCTGTAACAGATTCTCTTGAGTTTCTCATTTCCAGAAATTGATAAATGAGTCTTACATGAAAAACAAAAGCACTACGACATAGGCCAAAATATTAACAATAAAATGTATGAGAAAGACCTTCCAGCAATTAAAGCTACAATAATAATTTCTGAGGAAATAGATTCCAACCTCTAAAACAGGAACAGCACGGTCTCATGTTACGCACATTTATAATAGCAATTAATGCTGAGAACGGAGAGCTGCAAAGTAAACTTTGCAAATCAACTGTTATTTAAAAAACTACACAGTGTTCTCCAGTTAAATTTCAGTTTCTTCAAGGATAGTTTCTGAATTCTCTCATCTTGATAAATATATTTTCCCTTTTTGTCTTTTCTAGAGAAATAAGCAAATTGTTATTATAAAGTACCATTAGAACCCTATATACGCTTATACAAGTCTAGCACTGTGTAGCACATTAAATATAGCCTTATTCTACTTATTGCTCTATTACTTCTTTTATTTTATTTCGTACACTTTAGAAAATATTTATTGTGGAATATGTTTTGTAATTTATAACTAATTAAATGAGCTGCCCAAGGCCATTACTTTAAAAATAGAGCATCTGACCCTTGACCAAAACCCAGCAATACACAAAAAAAAGCCCATACAAAATATCTGATAAAAGATGGCTTCACATGTTATTAATTTTTTTGATTGCTGTCTGAGTGAAATTAAGCAGAAAAAATTAATTTCAAATTCTCGTTTTCTTTTTATAAAGAATTTCTCATTTCTTATGTCTTAAGTTTCAAGATAAAATGGAAAATTTGGATTTTAGCATCTTTACCATAAGTATATCAATTCATTTTACAAATACCGGCTGTCACGTGTTAAGGATTTCCTGTAGAAGAAAATATCATTAAGAAGATGATCTTTAGTGTTAGAGCCAATGTGATAGTGGAAAGGAAATTGTTAACCACCATTGACCTTGGGAAGTTCTTAAACTCTCTGAGTATCGGTTTCCTCTTCTGTGAAAATGGGGATTTCCACGAAACAAGGAACCGTGAGGACTGTCTTTAGTAATGGAGGCAAACCACCTGACCTGGGAAACAGAGTTGGCGCTCTCAAAGGTTAGTTTCTATCCTCTTCTTCTTTAAGCTTCTCGTCTTGTTTGCTCTTATTCAAGCTGTTGCTGCTGTCCTGGCAAGTTACCCAAAGAAGCATGTAGTACCCTGCAGCCCACAGAATTTAAACTTCACAGTATTAACTTCTGTTAATAAATAGGAAACGATTAAAATCATAGTGAAGTAAATATTCCTCATCTGCTGAAGGTGATTAAGTGACTTACCCAGACCACCCAAAACTCATGAGAATGTGAAGTTAACAAGAACCACCAACGATGGGAATGAAAATTGGTACATGACTTTGGGAAGTATTTCAGAATGATTACTTTCTTTTTTCCTTTTTTCCCTTAGGCCTTGCTTTCGATAATGTTAAGATTTTCAACTTTAGAGAAAACAGTTAAAAAAAAATAAAAGTAGAGTAATATAAGTGCTTTTGAAAATAAACTGCTTCTAAGTAGAATTTTGAATAGGCAGAAAATGCAGACTTTCCTTGTACAGAAAAAATGTTCATTCTGTGTGGTATTGTATTTCACAGATACAACAGGATTTTCCATTGGGAAGTAGATGTCCTGACATTGAATTACTTCCCATGATGTTCAGACACAAGCTCAGGTTTTATCCATTGACTTTGACCTCAAACTCCTCCACGCAGTCTTCATGTAGAACCACGCACAAAGGGCGGTCTGTCTTTCATACACTGACAGCATCAAGATCTCCTTAATTCTTTTTGTTCACTGTTCAGTGTCAGGAAATACCCTCAGAAGAATTTTCCTCCACTGGTTGGTTTCTGTAGGAGCTCTTGGTGCTGGCGTGGCAGTTTTATGGCATGTGGAGAAGGTCCCACAGAACTTTCTGGGGAAGCCATGACTTGGAGTAGTACCCTGAATCTTTGCTGAAGGTAAGAGACAGGTGTTGGGTTGCCATGACCTTGCTTAGCAGAGCACTGAAGAGCAGCTGCACGTTCCCTCCTAAGGAAGACTTCCTTGCAGAGAAAGTCTTATAAACTATGTCTTCACATAAAGTTATTTATTTATTTATTTATTTATTTATTTAATTTTAATTTAATCATAGTTGGTACACAGTGTATTAGTCACATTAGTTTCAGGTGCACAATATAGTAATTTAACATTTTCATGCCTTATGGTGCAGTTACCCCAATAATTGTAGTAACCACTTGTCACCATGCAAACTTATCACAATATTATTGACTATATTTTAATGGCAAAGAGACATAAAGAAAAACATATGCCAATCTTATTAGTTATCAGAGAAATGTAAATAACATCACAATTTTATAACATTGGGTTCACAAAAATGGAAACATCTCATGATAAAGAGCAGAAACTCCTGAAATGTTGGTGAGAACATAAATTGGTAAAATTGCTTTTGGAAACAATTTAGTATTGTTTTGTTAAAATTTAAATTTATATGATTTTTCATCCACAATTTCATTTTTCAGGTCCGTGTCTAACAAGCTTTTGTGCACATTCACTTCTTGATACATACATAATGATTTTCATTTTCCTAGCAAGGATAGTCCAAACACTTAAAAACTGAAAACATGCTAAATGTTCCTCAACATTAGAATGAATAAATAAGTTGTATATTTTGACAGTGGAATACTCTACAGCAATAAAAATGAATGAACCATGACTACACATATCAATTTAGTTATGTTAAAAAACAATGATTGAAAAGCAACATAGAAATTCAGTGTGTGTGTGTGTGTGTGTGTGTGTGTGTGTGTGTGTGTGTGTAGTATTATGTAATCTAAATAAATCCTCCTGGCCTTCCAATCAGTCACTCTCTTTATAAAGTCATTTTGCCTCCCAGCTTTCTTGAGATATAATTGACCCATAACATCGTGTAAGTTTAAGGTATACAACCCTTTGATTTGATACATTTATATACTGCAAAATGATCACCACCATAGCATTAGCTAACACCTCCATGATGATACATAATTACCATTTTTTTTTATGCTAAGAACATTTAAGATATACTCTCTTAGCAACCTTCAGGTATATGATATAGTATTAACTATCATGGCCATGCTGTATATTAGATCCCAAGAACTTGTTAATCTTACGACTAGAAGTTTGTACCCTTTGATCATATCTCCCCCTTTCCCTCGCCCCTCAGCCCCTGACAACTACCACTTCTGTCTGTTTCTCTGAGTTTAGTTTTTTTTAGATTCCACATATGAATGACAGAATATTTGTTTTTCTGTGTCTGATCCATTTCACTTAGTACATAGTCATTTTTTAAAAGATCAAATTCCAGTAGCCAAAAATTATTAAATAGGAATTAAATATTTTACTTGGAGCTCTTAAAAAATTAAAGGGAATCCAGATTGTAACTAAGAGGAAAAATTCCCCTTCCTTATGTCCTCTGTTGCTTCACAACCCTTGACAGATAATTGGTTGACTGTTTCCTCTTTCCACAAGATCTTTCTCACAGATCGGATCCTGCACTGCTAGCCTCTCTTCCTCTTTCCCCTTTCTATGTTGAGGAATAAACTAGCTACATAAAAATATGTTTTGTATATCTTCCTCTTTTCCTACTACCTGGTATAGTTTGTATGAGATTGAAAACATCTTTTTTTGTTGTTAAAAAAAAAAAAAAACCTTCTCTAAAACCTTCTAGACTTTGTGTCTTCCAGGAGTTGGTTTCTGCCTACCAATCCAATTTATTTTATCGTTTTTGGTTTCTTTGGATTTTCTATTTCTTGAGTTAATTCTGAGAATTCATATTTAAAATTCTTTTTATTTCATTTAAGATTTGTAAAGCACTGAATTATCATTTTTCATGGTAATTTATTATTTAAAAATTATCTATTGTCTCTGAATTTTGACCCATTTTCATTCCAATATTGTTTGTGTCTCTTTCCCCTTGTTCAGTTTCACCAGAGGTTTTCCTGTTATATCTTTAAAAATCCCTAATTTAAAAAAATAAATATTATTTTTTTCTATTTCATTTATTTATGCTTTTTATTCCCCCTCTTCTGCTTTATTTTGAATTACTTTGCTGTTCTTTTTCTAGTTTCTTAATTCAAGTGTTTAGGTCAATGATCTTCAAAACTTAAAACAAATCTATATAGAAGAAAAAAGTCTCTGAGTTCTGTTTTTAAATGTAGAAATGGTCAGAAGCACCATTAATTCAAGCTTGTTATAAATAGTTGTGGTAAAGAGGCAGAGAAGTATCAACCAATATTTCAAAATATTACAAGTTGTACTAAGTTTTTTACAGAGGATTAGAAATGAAAACTTTGGTCTATGACGGGAATAGAGAAAAAAATTCTATGTTTATGCCATGCCAACTCAATTATATCTTAAGTAATAAATAGTATGTATTATGCATGAATTATCATGTTTTATGATTTTCCTTAATTATTCAAATAGGCTTCAAAAACCAATATGCTTCAAATGTACTCAAAGAAGTTTTCGTTTCCCTTGGATAAAAACAGGCTGCGATAAAACAATTTGAAAACAAACAGGAAATTTTACCTCTGTCTGTAGACTGGCAGTGGAGAAGGAACTTTGAAGCAAGAGAGGCAGAAACACACAACAGAGCCATCTATTCCATAGTATAAACACTAGGGTATAATCAGATAAATATTACTTGGGAATTTGGATTTAGTTGGTTAGCTAGCTATGAAGCTGCTTGTTTAGGTCATTAGGTCATGAATGCAGCTTCCCTTATATAACAGTGTAAGACAAATTATAGCACAGCATCTGAGTAAACAAAGGGCTTTGGCTATTACGGCATTTTTTTTTCTTTTCATTCCTATGCACAAGATAATCTTTATTAAACTTTATGATCAGGTTTCTAGGTTTTGCTCATGATATGGAAAGGAAATTTAGAAAATCTATATTTCGGGAATATCGCTTGCTAATGATTTAAAGAAGTCAGATTGGCCACTGACCACTCTGACCCCTTGGTTGCAGGATGTGTCCGCTTTCACCCTGAGGCAATGAATGCCAGTGAGTCAGCAGTAGGAAATGAGCAGGTAAGCCTCATGAGGGATGGCGTGTGACCAGCATTGCATAAGGCTAAGCACACCAGCCACACTCATGTTTCTGACAGCACCCAGGGCACCTGACTGGCGGTAATGTGAGCATGGAGGCTGGGTCTGGCAGCAGATACCCTTAATGATAAGCATGGAGAACAGAAGAACAGACAAATAAAAAGGGCCTGAATAGGGGCCAATGAAAATGGTAGATATCATATTATACCTGAGCATACGTATGCATGAGCGCCCTTTGGGGATTCTGTGAAATAAATGAAAAGGAATAGGCTGTCCCTTCAGATTTTAGGTTATTGTGGTATGGGAGAAACATAGGCAACATATTTTGAGAGCCAGGATGACTAGAACAAGAGAAGAAAGAGAACATAGTTAAGTAGAAGTAATTAATAATAATAATAATAATAATAATTAATAATAATATCCAGCTTCTACTGAACATAAAGTTCTACATGCTTTAAGTATTTAATTTCATTTGACTCTCTCAATAATTAAAAAAAAAAGAAGTAAGAAAATTGTTAATTTTGCTATTACGAATCACAAAACTTATAAAGGTTATTCAACTTTTTAAAGGTCACATATTAAAATGCAGTATCATCATTTGAACTTGGGGATTTCTGACTTTGGAAGCTGAGGGCTGCCACTGTCTCTGTAGGCATGGCTGAGTATTGGAGCCAGGAAAAAGGCAGGAGTCTAGAAAACCTTGGGGCTGCTCATTTTGACTTCAAGGGAAGTTTTTGAGTGTAGGACATCAGAGGACATCATGAGACTGGCCTTTCTGGAAAGGACTTCAGCAATGAAACTGCCCATGACAATAGAAGAAGGAGGAAGATGCACTAAAAAGCCAGGAAAAAAAAAATGTGAGAAGCAGCAGCAGCTGTAGTCTAGTCAGTGGAGACGATGTGCATTTGTCACCTTGCCACACCTATGTGTGAGCCTCATTCTAAAAGGTCAGTCAAAAACCTTACAAGAAATGTACAGACTATTATCTTTTATGATTATAGGGGCAAAAATCCTCGATGAAATACTAGAAAGTAGAATCCGGCAACTGAAAATAATTATATATCATGACCAAGTGGAATTTATCCCAGAAATCAAGGTTGGTTTAACATTTGGTGATCAATGAATGTAATACACCATATCAATAGAATAAAAGGCAAAAACCACACTATAATCTCAATAGATACAGAAAAAACATTTGAAGGAGTCTAACACCCTTTCATGATACCAACACTGAACAAAGTAAGAATAGAAAGAACTTCTCCACTCTAATAAGGAAAAGCTATGAAAACCCACTCTTGCCACTGGAAATTCTAGCTGGGAGAGTTGAAAATAAAAAGTTATAAAAAACATTCATATTGGGAAGGAAGAAATAAAATTATTTCTATTTGCAGATGACGCTATCTTATATATAAAAAATC
This sequence comes from Rousettus aegyptiacus, assembly GCF_014176215.1. Taxonomy (NCBI): domain Eukaryota; kingdom Metazoa; phylum Chordata; class Mammalia; order Chiroptera; family Pteropodidae; genus Rousettus; species Rousettus aegyptiacus. Next base: position 11,080,439 of record NW_023416295.1, on the reverse strand, counting down.
CTAAGGAAACCACTAAAAAACAATCACAAGTACTAAATGGGTTCCATGAGCTTGTAGAGTATAAAATCAGTATATAAAAATCAATTGCATTTCCATACATTAGCAATGAACAACCAAAATGAAGTTAAGAAAACAAATCCATCTGTGATAACATTAAAAAGCATATAATACTTAGGAATAAATTTAACAAAATGAGTGCAAAACTCATACTCTGAGTACTATAAAACATTGTTGAAATAATGAAGACTTAAATAAAGAAAACTTGATATCCTGTGTGTATAGGTCAAGAGACTTAATATTGTTAAGATGCAACACTCTGCAAATTAATTGATTCAATACAATCATTATCAAAATACCATTTAGCTTTTTTTTGCAAAAATTGACAAGACGATTTTAAAATTCATGTCAAAATGCAAGGTAACTAGAATAGCCAAAGAATCTTGAAAATGAAGAACAAAATGTGAAGACTCATGCTTTGTGATTTCAGAACTTACTACAAAGCTACAGTGATCAAGACAATATGGTACTGGCATAAAGATAGATACACAGATCAATGGAACATTGGGAGTAAAAGAAATTAATCCTTAGATTTATGGTCAATTAATTTTTGACAACAGTGTCAAGAAAAATTAATGGGGGGAAATATTATTTCAGTAAATGCTGGAATAACTGGATATCTACACGCAAAGGAACAAAGTTGGAATTCTTCCTTACACAAGACACAAAAATTAACTCAAGATGAATCACAGACCAAATGTAAGAACTACACTATAAAACCCTTTAAAAAATTTAGGAGTAAATATTCATGATCTTGGGTTAGGCAAAGCCTTTTTAAATATGACCTTAGAAGTACAAGTGATAAAAGAAAAAGAGATAAATTGAATTTCATCAAATGTAAAACTTTAGTGCTTCAAAAATACCATCAAGAAAGTGAAAAGGCAACCCATGGAATAAAACATTAGAAAATCTATACTTGATAAGAAATTTATATCCAGAATATATTTAAAAATCTTATAATCAAATAATAAAAAGATAAATTCAATTAATAAATGAGTAAAGGATCTAGATCTGGAATTAGACATTTATCCAAAGAAGACACATAAATGGATAATAAATCCATGAAAAAAATACTCAACATTATTATTCATTTGGAAAGTGCAAATCAAAACCACATGAGATAATCACTTTTCACTCATTGGAATGGCTATAATGGAAATGACAGATGGTAAGAAACTGTTGGAAAGAATGTGGAAAAGTTTGAACACTTATACTCTGTTGATGGGAATGTAAAATAGTGCAGTTGTTTTGAAAAACAGTCTGGCTGTTCCCAAAAAGGTTAAACATAAACTTATCATGTGACTCAGTTATTCCACTCTTACGTGTACACCCAAGAGAAATGGACGCATACGTCCACATAAAATCTTGCACTTTACTGTTCAGAATAACATTATTTATCAGAGCTAAAAAGTGGAAATAACTCAATGTCCATGAACTACTGATGAGTGAGTAAACAAAATGTGGTGTATCCATACAATTGAGGATTATTTGGTAATTAAAAGTAATGAAGTACTGATACAGGCTACAACTTGGATGAATCTTGAAACATTATGTTAGGTGAAAGACTCCAGTCAGAAAAGACTACCTATTGTATGATTCCGTTCATATGAAAAATTCATAATAGGTAAATGTATAGAGACAAAGTAAATTATTGGTTGAGGAGGACAAGAGGATTTGGGAGGAATTAGGGAGTGACTGCTAAAGGATCTCTTTCTTTTTCTCTTTTTGAAGTGATATAAATACTCTAAAATTGACTGGTGATGGTTGCACAAATCTTTGAATATACTAAAAACCAATGAATGGTCCATGTCAAAAGGTTTAATTGTTTGGTATGTGAATCAAATCTCCATAAATCTGATAATGAAAAAACATAATCAGAGTCTGGAAGGAATTGACCTTGGCTCTGAGTGTAAGAGGAAAAGATCTGAAAGGAGGACATGGAAGGTGTGGGCTGCTGGGTGAAGTGACTCGAGGTGAAGAGGGGTGCTGATCCCCAGCGAGCCACTGGCGTCAGGGAAAAGGCTATCCGAGCTCAGCACCGTGATTGGTGCTTTGCGTGTATTCACTTATTGGGTCTTCCGAGCAATCCCATGAAGTAGCATTGTTATGCATAGTGTATGAATGAGGACAGAGTCTCAGAGAGGTCAACCGACTCACCCCGAGTTACACAGCCAGCAAGAAAAAGAATTCAAGGCGCGCCTGAGTCACTCCAAACCCGTTCTTCCTCCAGTACCTGAGTGCCCCAGAAGCCCCACCAGAACCAGACTCCAGTGGCTGCTGTCCGACCAGCTCTTGGCTCCTCTTTATTAAGGGAGAATCTTCCGACAAAGAGCTGAAGCAGCGAGGGAGCTGGGTTTTATCAGGTGACAGGGGTAGGGGGAAAGGAAATCAGCAGTGAGGCACAAACAGCAGCTGGGGTCCCCAAGTCAGCTTTCATTTTCTGCTGCACCTTTCTGGGGTCAATTTTATAACCGACGGACACTGCTGAGAGACTGGCATACTATATACTGAGAAAGCAGAGGGCCTCTGGATGTTTCCTGGAGAACATGTTTATTAGCCAGTTTGACTTAAAAGAGTTAAATGTCACAATTTGGAATTTACTATAAGAGACAGCGAGATTCGGTTCAAAGGAAATTCCAAAGCCAGAAGAACCGATTAATGTCCGAGTCCTGTTGCTTGCCCTACTGTGATATCACCAGCTGCCTACTTTGTATGATTAAGATTTATACAGCAACTGCAAGAAAGACATGTCAGAATATAAATAGTTGTTAAATCCTTTCACTATGGACCTTTTGGCCTGTTTTCTGGTATTGATTCAGTGTTTATCTTATTGCCCAGAAACTCACACAATGCCTGGTGCCTGATATGGTGACTGGAACTTGGTGAGAGCCCAGTAAATATTTACAGATTAAATATGTTGGGAAAATTTTTATATTTATAAAAATTTTATATTCTTTATCTCACTGCCTTTGAGATTTCACTTAGCTTTTTTTATGTTCAGAATGATTTTGTAAGACCTCAAATTGAAATAATTCGTCTTTCCTTTTGCTGATTAAAATCCATTATTTCTTAAAAAAAAAAAAAAAGCCCAACAAGAAGAACAGAAAGATGAAGAGCTGTGAAATAAGAGTTCAAAAACTGTTATTGGATGGCTGCCTTTGGAAACCGAAGTCAGTAGACAGATTGTTTTGGCTTCCTAATGTTTAAATGTTTTTAAGGGCTGTTTTTATTATGTTTAAGCATTCCCATCAGCCGTGGCAGTGATTTGTGAAAAGTACTCTTCCTCCAACACTTGTCACCAGCCAGTCCTGCCAGCAAATTTAACTTGCAGAGCGTTTTGGCATTTCAGCCACACAGGAAGGAAAGATGCCTGTGTTAGTGGCTATCACTAATGGCACTGTGGGTACAAAGATTAAAAATGGGAGTGGTTTTCACCCTCAGCATGATACTACCCAGGATGGAGAGTGCCTCATTTTTACATTTATTTTCTAATCCATTTAGTTAACTTTATATTCATCTAACATTTCAACTGAGAATCACGACAAAGGTCAATGACGAAGCTTTTTCCTATCTAATTCATTCAGAGTCAAGATGTGTCACACACTAACTCAACTTCCTCTTCTCTGGGAGGGTGAAAAGTTTTTAAATGAGGGCTCAGGATTTTTTCCTAAGGGGGCACTGTCTCCAGACAGCTCCTAGAGATGGATTGATCTACTCAGGGGCTCCTGGAAGGATTGTAACCTGTTTTTCTTCTTCTTTGTATAGAAGTGATATCTGTGTAGTTCAATAAAATATCAAATAATGCTAATAAATTTATAATGAAAAAATTAGCAATCCCTTCCCTCACATTACCCCAAGCCACCAGTTAGTTTCACTCCCAAGATCGACTGTTTGCAGCCCTTTTAGCTAATTATTTTTTATCTTCCTCCAGATTAATAAATGAATTACTTGAATTTTCTATTTTATAATTTTTAAATTTTAGACATTATAGATTGGGATTTTTGTTATGTTGGCTAAGGATTTGGCTCCATTTAAGCCATCCAGGTATCTAGTTCACCTTCTCACATCTTGCCAATATAGATGTATTACAGTATTTAGTTACATTATTTTGCCTTTATAAATATGATTGCTACTTAGCTAAGATTTTTTTCTCTTGCAAATTAATTTTTTGCAGTTCTACTCTGACAGTTGCATTATAAAATTTTAATTGAAAATCAGTTGAAGGCTTAGCTCAACTATCTTGCAGCGAGTAGCATTGTTGTTGAGAAATTCAATTGTATTTTTCTTTCTTTTTTTTAAATTATTATTATTATTTTTTTTATGGTGACATTGGTTAACAAAAGCCAGTAAGTTTCAGGTGTACAATTTAACAGTAAGGCTTACATATATATTGCATCGCGTTCAATTCTATTTTGAATCTTGTTCTATGTTACCTGTTCTTTATTTCTGGATATTTTAGTAGCTTTCTTTTTTATCCTTAGTGTACTTAAATTTCACAACAATATGTTCGATGTGGATCTTTTCGTTCATTTTACTGGCCTCTCACTGTTTACTTTGAAGATCTGTGTCTTTCATTTTTTTTTTTTTTGTATTATCTCTATGGGAGATTATCTTTACCCTATAATTATAATCCTTCCATTTAATTTAAAATTCTGTTTATTATAGTTTTTAATTTCCAGAATATTTTTCTTATCTTCTAATTGTTTATTTTTTAAAACTCTCTTAGACGCAAAAGGCGATGCAAAGAAAAACATAATGAATAACACGCACCACTAATTTTTAAGAAATCACTACAAATGGAGTTGAATTTCATTGTGAATTGCCATCTTTTTCTTTCCAGAGGTAACTGTGGTGTTTATCACTGTGATGTATATTTTACGCATTTACTACATTTCCCCTCACGTGTTGTTTTATATTTTAAAAAATGTTGTATAAATGTATCATATCATAAGAATTATAATGTAATTTGCTTTTTTTGCTCCAGATAGTGTTTGTGAGGCTTATACATGTTGACATATGTAGCTTTCATTTATTCATTTTTATAGTTTCCTTGTATGATTATACTACATTTTACTGATCTGTACTCCTCTTGATGGACATTTTGTTTTTCCATTTTATCTTTTCTTTTTTGCTATTTCAAACAATGTGACCATGAATATTCTTGTACAAGGCTCCCTGTGTATATGTTCATGAGTTTTTCTGGGGTTCATACCTACGAGTAGAATTGCTAGTCATAGGATATGTTTACCTTCACCTTGGCAAGATTTAAAATTGTACTCTTCCACTATCAGAATTTATGTCACTCCACATTCTTGCCAACACGTAGTATTTTCAGACTTTTAAATTTTCTCCAAATGAATGATTGTCAAGTTGTATTGTGTCGAGTGGTTTTAGTTATTTCTCTCACTATTAGCCATTTATATTTTCTTCTTCTTTTTTTTTTTGATTTGCTGATGTATACTCTTTTCTTGCCTTTCACAGCTTTGGGCTGTCTATATTTTCCACATTGTTTGATATAATTATTCCTTTTACACAGCACCCTGTTTTTGCTTTATAGATTCCATATCTTCTGTTATCACCCTGAGAATACTAATTATACTTATGAATCTTTTTTCTAATTAGAATATTGACTTTATTTTTGGGAAGTCTTTATATTTTTTCTTCATATTTGTGTATTTCCTCAAATATCTGGTGATCTTTGATTATCTGTTTATATTTAAGGACCAGGCCTACAAAGCTGATTTGTAGCTTTATGCATTTGAACAGAGATAACCAACTGCAGGGTTATTTATTGGTCAATATTTCCTTTTATAGGGGACTTTTATCTAGGGCTATTTAGGTTTTCCAGAGATGGGTCTCCCATCATCTGCCTTGGAATACATGTATATATTGAGAACAAGGTGGATGTCTTAGGATATACTGGAGCAGGGTAGAGCGAACAATCTCTCTACTCAGTGTGTAGAATTATTCAGTTCTTAAGGGCACAGGCTCTGGAATTAGTCTGGATTTGCAAACTTATCACTATCATTTCTAGGGCCATGGGAAAATTAATTAACAATATGTGCCTAAGTCTCCTCATCTGTAAAGTGGGAATAAAAACAATACTACCTGGAAGGGTGTCATGAAATTAACAGTCATTAAGGAGAAGTTATAAAGCATATTCATTAAATGCCTTAAGGTGGAAAAGAAAATTCAGGTGTTCAGAAAAATCCCTCAAGAGCTGACGACCAAATCTTCACAACCTTAGAGAAGGTGCATGCCCCAGCTTTAGGACCACGATTATGGAACTGTAATTATGGTAAACACACACACACACACACACACACACACACACACACACACACACACACACACCCTAGCAACTGGGAAAGTGGGTGTTCAAACGGACTTCAGAAAACTCCATAATGTGCTTCTATACTTAAAATTAGCCCTCATAAGTAACAAACTCCCATGAGTACCAGATTTCTCTTCTCTGGAGTGTCCAGGAATTATCAATCAGATGGTCTTGTTATCAGATTATGCTCTCGGAGCATTGTCACTAAAGACTCTGAGCCTCAGCAGGACTCCCCTATGAATAATGACCATTGTGGCCGTCCACCTACAGTAAATGAACTCAACGATTTCTTCCCAGAGAAAGTCTATTTACCGAACATAATGCCTCCATTTTCCAGTCTTTAACTTTTGCATAATTGGAAACGGATTAAATTGGAGTGTAGTCATCCCTGGGTATCCATGGAGGATTGGGCCCAGGACACCCTGGGAATACCAAAATCCACAGATTCTCAGGTCTCTCCTATAAAATGACCTAAAATTTGCATGTAACCTATGCGCATTCTTCCATATACTTTAATTCATCTCTAGATTACTTGTAATAATATCTAATACAATGTAAGTGCTATGTAAATTGTTGTTATGCTGTATTGCTTAGGGAATAATGATGGGAAAAATTAAGTCTGTACATGGTCAGTATAGATGTTGACCTAACTACATAGCACAGGTCAGCCACGACGTAACTTTTTAAAAATATTTTTAATCCAGGGTTGGTTGAGTCTGTGGATACAGAACCCATGGATATGAAGGACCAATATAATGCTTTTCATAGTAAACTTAGATTACAAAGAACTCAGAGGTAGAAGAATTTTGCTGTTTTAAACAAAAATCTTAATTTAGCAAGAGACGTTGAATGAGTGCTGAAATTTAAGTAGCTTCATTTTGACTTGTACTGGTTTGCAGATTAAAGAATTTTACAATCTGAAAAGAAAATGCTAGCACGGAGTGTCTCAAATGTATAAAATCAAAATCTATCCCTTTGGAAATGTGCTTTCAAAATAAGCATTCATGTGGTTAAAAAAATGAAATGTGACTAATTGTACTTGAAGATTTTAATAGAATATGGTTTGCTTATTTTTTTAGCTAGAGGACAGGGTAACACCAAATGTCTAAACTGAATAACTAAACTTGCATCAAAGCAATTTTTAATTTTCAGAACATTAACTTCAAAGAGAGAAATTTAATTTAGGGTATGAAGCCACATCCAAAATTAGTGGTAATAGTCTTATGCCAGAGATTGGACTATTTTTTTAAAGAAGTTTAAAATACTACAAAATAGCAGGAGCCTATGTTCTAGAAAGATGGAAAATTGAACTCTTTTTTTTTTTTTCCTGCCAAAACGTTTATCTTAGATTTGTGGATTTGCTTGGGAGGTGGGGACATGCATTTAGATTTGAAAAGCCGATAGTAACTAAAAAAAATGCAGCAAAATAAAACTGTGAAAATTATTTTGTACCTAACATCTAAAGTGTGTGTGTGTGTGTGTGTGTATGAGAGAGAGAGAGAGAGTTTTACTCTGAGTGGTCAATACAGTTACTGTGGAATGAAAAATTGAGAATTAGAGGCAGAGCATATTAATTTCATGTCAGAATTTGGATTTCTGTACTAAAACTAAATAGCTAAGGCTTTAAGTAAAAGTTTTGCAAAGCAGGATTTCAATGAAAATGTATTACAATGAAAGTGTTTTAGTTGAAAAACTTGTGTCTTTTATGATATGACTCTAGAAACAGTCAATCTGGAAGTTAGATGAACCTATAAAAAAGTTACTACTTATACTTCCTGGATATGGTTTAAAAGCATAACATCTGACATGTTATCTAGTTTTAGAAAATGTGATTATTTTTATTGCATTTTGATTTATTGAATTATATTCACTAAGCATTTTACTTTGATAAATTTTGATATTTTCTAATATTTTAATTGTTTTTGGAAAGTTTGATATTGTAGAGCACTAAGATAATAGTTATGCTTAACTAAAGGTCTCTGTAAACGGGATTCCACACTAAAATTATGTGTAATTAAAATAAGGACATCAATAGCATATATAATTTTATGTATATATTAATATAATTTTAGTAATATAATTAATTTATATATTAACTACATTTAATATAATAATATATTTAATATTTAATATAATATTATTATATTTTATATTAAATATAATATTATTATATTTAATATAATATAATATAATATATTTAATAATATGCTGGGTGATAACCTAGTGTTCTGTGCAATATTCAGTCATAGCCCCTACACACACCTCTGCATCCCACGTGTCTGTTTACTTACCTGGTCTTATTAGACTGTGTATTCCCTGAGGTCAGCGCTGCATACATAATCTCAGCCAGGGCGCCTCGCACAGTGCCTGGCATAAAACAGAGAGTCAAAAAACACTTTCCTGATGGACCAAGAGCCAGAATGGACTTCCTCATTTTATATAAAAAACCCGAGGCCAGTTGGTTAAAACAGAGCCAAGCAAGAATCACATTTCCAGATTTTTATTCTAGATCCCCTACCACTGTTTCATGCTGTTATTTCTCTTGTTAGGAGAAAAAACTATCTTGGATAACAATAAAGCTTTCCTGCCAGAAAAAGCGAATCCTTGCAGGGATAGGCTGGGTGTTTCCAACATGCCACGTCTAACATTCCTCCAGTGACTACTCCCCACCCCAGTAAAAGGATTCATAGCTTGTCTCACATAGATCTGAGGGCAAGTGAGAGGTTGCAGAGAGACTGAGGAAAATGTCCATTACTGAGACCTGTTTGATAGGCAGGTAATGGGTGTTCAAAGAACCAGGTATTGACCATTGAATTGAACAAACCCAGCCTTATTTCAAAGCTTTGTGATCAGTGGTAAGTTTTCTTATTCATTAAAGATGAACAGATTGAATTATATACACCTTGAACTTTAAAAGCAGCTGCGGCACCGTGGGACTCACACAGTGTTTAAGGGGTTTTCACTTCTAACAAAAGCGAGGCAGCATGCCCGGCCCCCTTAAGACATGGAGCCCCCAAGGCTCGGAATGGACTCTGGGTTCTCATTTCGAACTGGCTTTTGGAGAGTCGAAACCTGCAGGAAAGGGATGAATTACTTTTTCAGAATTTCTAACACTTTAAGGTCCAATAAGAATTCCGGGGTGTCTTCAGTAACCTCTTTTGGTCAGTACAGAAATGAAAGAATCTGCCTGGTAAGTGATTAGAAGAGAAATTCTACTTGACACAAACCTTGTTCTGAAAGATTTTGTGAGCTGCGTGGGTTAAAAGAAATGTATTCACCGACCTCTCCCAAAGCATTTTATTCTCCCTCATACTGATGGAAAGAAAGGAGGATAGAGAAAACATGAAAGACCTCTCATGAACATCACTGCCTCAGATGGCCATTTAAAAATGGCTTTGTATCCTCTTACATGGCATGGAACTTCTAAAATGTAGAGGAAAATTCTTAATTGCATTGTATGGGTGAGGTTCCTTTTTTCCTTCTAATATTTTAAATGGCTTCTTTTTCCTTTTAAAAAAATTTTAGGTGCTGCTGGGTCTTCCTATCTGTATTCACAATCCTGTTTCATTCTAAGACCAGTTTCTCATGGAGAAAGCTTTCATAAGCTGGAGGAAAGAAGCAGAGGATGCTCCTCCATGCTGAAGAGGCTGTGGAAGGCTTGGAAGACATTAGACAATGGAGTGGAAACAAAGTCGGATTGCAAACCTGTTGCTAATTCATACAGATCCAAGAAAGATATACAGCCTTGCTAAGCTGCCATGCTCAGTATTCATGTTTTCTTTCTGAGAACTGCACCCAGCACAATTTCCCTGGGGAATCACCCAAAGGAAATCATTCTTCTGCCATGATTTGGGTGGTTTGGGGGACATTGACCTTATTCCTGCTCTAGAGTGATACTCGATTAGCCAGAGCAAATGGATCTGGTCCATTTCTTTGTTAACCAATCAGAACCAACAAAACATGATGGAGGCATTTGCTGCTGTTTTGGGGAAAAGATATTTCCTCCCTTCTGCAGCTGCTACAGGAAGTCTCTCTCTTGCTTTGTGTATTAGTTTGCGAGGGCCGCCATAACACAATACCACAGACCGGGTGGCTTCAACAACCGACATTTATTTTCTCACAGCTCTGGAGGCTGGAAGTCCAAGATCAAGGTGTCAGAAGGCTTAGTTTTGCCTGAGGGCTCTATCCTCAGGATAGCTACCTTCTTACTGTGTCTTTACGTGGTTTCTCCTCCGTGCTCACGCATCCCTGGTGTCACTCTGCGTGTCCAAATTTCCTCTTTTAAAAACACCAGTCAGACTGGATGAGGGCCACCATAGCACCTTTGTTTTACTCTAATTGCCTCTTTAAAGGCCCTATATCCAAATATGGCCACATTTTGAGGTACTGTGGATCAGGGCTTCAACGTGTAGATTTCGGAGGGTCACCTCTTAATTAATGTAAGTGAAGATGTAAAGGCTGGACTTTCTGCAGCCATTTCACTACTGTGAGGAGAGGCAACCCGAGGATGGTGCTCACCCCACAGCAGATACAACAGAATGATGGGAGGAAATCAGATCTGTGAAGCGCCTTGTTTTAGGTGCTGGATGAAACCTTGGTGGAAGCCCAGGATTCTTTCTGGACTTTTGAAAATTTACATTTCCCTTATTGCTTAAATTAATATTAAATTTGAGTTCTGTTATGTGTTCAGGATCATAGTTTTGTCCTATAACCAATCATAGGATTCTTAATTGACTCAGTTACTTTATGTAGCTTTGAGTCATTTCAAGAATTAAACCACATGGGAAGCTTTATTTAAAGAGTACAGCATAATATTTCACTAAGCCTAAAGTGCTGTTAATCGTAAGACTCACCACTATTTAGTTTACCATTAAGGAAAAAGCACTGTCAATTAAACAACGATATAATGACTTGTTATTACTTAGACTTTTAAATTTAAACATATTAAACGAGTGGATTTAGACTTATTTAAATATAGGTTGTTACAATATAAAGTAATTACTTTTATTCACAAAAATGAAAATATAAACAAAATAAGTTGTCTAAGGCACATCTAAAACTTCACACCCACAGCCATATTCTTTGGAGTCGCTTTTCAGTTTGGAGCTGTGGACGCCTGAGTCTGACTCAGGGTTGGTGATGTAGCTTTTCTGAAAAGGGTGATCCATGGTTGTCTCCAGCACTTTCTTCTGTACCATAATGATTGGCATGAGTGCATCGGCAATGATAATTTCAATCACAACTGCTGCCTATCCAATAGTAATCTTAAGATGCCTACTGATTTCAGAGATTTAAGAAATTTTGACTGTGTTAATTGTATATTTGTCTTGTAGGTTTTGGATTAAACTTTTGCCATAAATTGAAACTCCATTTTTTTTTTCAAAAGATCCAGTTAGACAACTTTTATGTGCAAGATGTTATAGGAATCTGATTTGTATTTTTAAAAGAGCATTTGTATTTGGTTTGCTTAATTACTTTTAGTGTTTTTTTGTCAGAGACAAATGGAAAGCTAAGTGCGATTATATTTATATTCGTATTCACCCATCTATACACACCCTATGAGAGATTTATCTTTCTGAAACTGGCAACTTTTTGTGAATGTTCTTTAATTTTTTGCACTTAAAGACCATCACTCAAAAGAACACATTGTCATTTGATTTGAAAAGGTCAACATTTAAGATAGGACTCTTCATTCACATTCAGTTTCACTTATAGTTGGAGTTGAAGTTTAGCTGCACATTTGAGAAATGTCAGGGAAAGTTCTTCTGCCCAAAATGTCACCCTCATGTATTTGCCTCAAGGCCTGAAATTTTATCCTTGAGACTCATTTCTTTGAGCTCAGGCATAATTCCTCTTTGTATTGGTCATTGATATACCCTAAGTTTAGAAAGTAAATTTGGTGGGTTTGGCAGATCTCACAACATAGGTTTTAGGCAAATTTTAAAAATAGATTTTAAACTTAAAATTTCTAATTTTTTTATTATGCACATATTCTGAGTATATTTGTAGATAGAGCAAAAGACAAGTTAGAAAGTTAGAGACTGACTGAGATGACTAATAGCCCGCAATAACATTATTAGGTTATAGCCTAACCTTACATACCATGTTGCATATGTAAATCATGCCTAAAATTTTAACCTTATGTATTCAACCAAGTATAAATAAAGATATTGGGAGGTCCAGCTGTAATATTAATGTTACATTGGGTTGAGACAAGGGTGGACTGGCTTGCTGAGTGTCCTCAAATTTGGAAGGACAGGAAGGCTTAGGGAAAGCGCTCATGCTAAAGAGAGTCAGGCAGCCAAACTTAGCCCTGAAACAGATCCATAGTCATCATAGAACCAGCCTGCCATCTTTCCTTAGGCCCAGTGATATATGGACTCCTGCCTAGGGCCTGGGGAAAGAGGAAACAGAGTAAACGCCCAGAGAATTTTTTCTACTAACTACTCAATACAAGGTATCAGCAAACCAGGCAGTACTGCTCTGTTTTCTGCTTCCACATAAACACCATGCCACTTGGCGCAGTGGGGCTGCCACGTGTCAGTGGTGGTGCCCGGGGGACTCACTGGACATGTCTGGGAGAAGCAATGGCACAAGGTAGATGTGGAGGATGTGGGAGAGAAGGGAAGAATAGAATAACAGGTGGTGGCTATCACATTGTCCATGACGGGGGTGGCCTGGGAGTCCACGTAAGGTATGCTCTTGAGGCTTTTAGTAATATTTGCGAGTCTTTTGTAGAAAGATGTGGTCCCTAAAATGGGAGGAATGGTCAGAAAAATGAGGCTAAATGATGACATTTATGTGGCTTTCTTTTAAACTGGAAGCTAGTAGAATTCTTTGGAGATAAGGCTGGTATACACATGTATTTATCACTCATCTTACAGATTCATTCATTCATTCATTTATTCATTCATTATTTATTAGTACTTACTAAGTGTCAGAAAATTGTGGTAGGAAAAAACAATACCCAGCAGTTTTATGATGGAAGGTGTTGTAAGTAAATCTCCACCAGATCTTCTTGGCTGGTGAAAATGGGATAAAGTCCTATCTTTTCCTTGGGTTGTTGGTGGAATTATCTTTTTGGACAGTAACTTCCAGAAGACTGTAAATAGTAATATCTAAGATCCCAGGCTCTGGAGTCAGACTACTAAGTGTGAAGCAAACTCTGTCCCCTCCTTGCTGTGTGGCCACAGCCAAGTTATTCAACATCTCTGAGCCTCCATGACCTCCTCTTTAGAATGGGGATAAAAATACCACACAACTTATAGAGTTATTAGATTATTGCAATATGTTCGTTCAGTCAGATCACCTGTAGCAGATGTGGAGGCGCACCACCGAAGGCTCTGGAGCCTTCCTCTTTCATGCCTGCAGGTCAGTTTCCAGGGGTCCCTGTCTACAGCTCTTTGCCTGAGGCTTTCTTTGACACTGTGGAACATCGCAGCTCTGAGGGTCTAGGGAACTCATGACCTAGGAGCATCTCACAAATAATGACTAAGGGCAATTGGTATGTAAGTACCAGAACTCCCTTACTCACCCCTACCCCCACCCTGCTCCCCACCGCAGGATAACTGGGAGGCAAGTGTTTAGCAATGCTTTTTAGCATTTTCCTACAGTATTAAGTATCCAGATCCTATAATGGTGCTTGATAATCAATACTTTATTGGCTGCTTTCTCTTCCTTGTCTCATCTCTCTACCCCTTTCCCAGTTTTCCCTACACCTTGCAAATGAATCAACCACATGCCCTTGAATCTTCCCCCAGAGTCTACTTCTGGGGAGCCCCAAATGAAGAATAACCCACACAAAGGATTTAGCACATGGCGAACAGTCAAAAACAAAACAAAGCACATTAAAAAAGTATTACTATTAGGTAATCTCTTCTATTTTATCTCAACAGTTCTTAACTGTTGAATATTCTGAAGCAATTCACTGTTCTTTTGAACTCTTTATTTTCTTTTTAAGCTCTTAATTTCTAAGTCTACCTAGGGGGAAAAAATTAATTTGAGATAAAATGATAGCAACTGTGAAAGGTTGCTCCCCCAGCTGCAGATTTTGATATATAATTTTCTCCCCATGGATCTCTTGATATTTTCCTACGTAACCAATAAACTCCATCCTACTTATATTTCTGTATAAATTTAGCTGTTTACAGGATGTTTGCTTGATTAATGAACAGAGAATGATGAATAATGAAAATATACCAGTGATAAGATAATGACACCAAAGTACATTTGTGTTATGACATAAATACTAAAGGTCAGGCTGTCCTAGGAATTCTAAATTTGTCTTAGAGGACATTTTCATCTCTAATAGAAAGGTGAACTTCAAACAAAATGACCTTAAGCCTTTGTTTTGATTAATAGTTTTGATATGAATTTATATGAAGAAAGATTTTTTTATTATTGATTAGTGCTTCTCCAAGTGGATAAGCACTATTGTTGGAAAGATATTATTTGTGTTTCCTGCTTGAAAGAAATAGAAAGAAATAAGCACCATACAGAAGAGTAGTTGAAATATAAGCTGTGTGACTCTTGTCCATATATTTTATTTAACAGATTGGTTAAGATAAAAGGCAGGCAGTCAGGATCAAATTCTAGTTTCACAACTAACGAAATATTTGATCTGGGTCACGTTGTTCAATGTACCCACTAAGACTCGTTTTATGTATCTATAAAATGAGAATAAAATAATGCCAGTCTCATGAGGCTGTTGTGATGGTCAGATAGGATGATACATAGCAAGCACTCAACAAATGTTAGCTACTGCTACTGTTTTTATGCGAACTCTTTTTCTTCTACCTCTCCTCTTTTGATTGGTTAGAAAAATTAACAGCATGAAAGCTTTATAAACCTAATGTTTTGTGTACATGTGCTATAGTCTGAATATTTATGCTCCCCTCAAACTCGTATGTCGAAAAGCTCATGACCAAGGTAGTAGGTTAGGAGGTAAGACTTTTGGGAGGTGGTTAGGTGATGAGGCCAGAGCCTCATAAATGGGTTTGTGCTCTTATGAAAGAGACACCAGATAGCTAGCATTGTCCTTTCCTCTATGTGAGGGTACAATGAGAAATCTCCATCCAGAGGAGGGTCCTTACCCACCCATGCTGGCATCATGATCCCTGACTTCCAGCCTCCAAAACTGTGAGAAATAAATGTCTGTTGCTTATAAGCCACCAAACCTATAGTGTTTTGTTATACCAGCCTGAATAAACTAAGATAATATGAAATGATTTGTTGGTGCTTATCTCCAAATTTAAGTCCTTATACTTCTGTGGAAATATTGATTCAAGAGTTACAGCATTATATTTTCTCATAAAAGAGCTTTTTGTACACGAGAAGACACATTTAGAAGCTAGATCCTCCTTTTAGTGGCTCCTATAAGACATTTTCTAATCCATTAAGTTGACTTTATATTTCATAAGAAGCTTAAAGAATAATAGCTACTAGTTAGACCTGCTTAAAGTAAGGAAAGGAAAGGAATATGTCTAGCAGGAATATAAGTATAGTTTGGCAGCCTACATTAATTATTCTGCTGAAATATTTTACTCAAGACTTCTCAAATCCATGTTTCTTGAACAATTAATGTGAGAGTTTTAATCTTTCTTCTTTTCTCCCTCCCTCTCTCCCTACTTCCCTGCCTCCCTCTTTCTCATAATCAATTCTCTCTCTCTCTCTCTCTCTCTCTCTCTCCTCTCCATTTTCCCTATTGTCTCATTCACATTAGAGAAACAAAAAGACTTTAGAGAAAGATTATCTAAGAAAGTGTATTGGGAAACACATATTCAATGTCTTTCATGGGTCATGGAAATTGTGCTGCTTTAAAAGTTCTCCAAAACAGGAATCCTTATACACTACTAGTGGGACTGCAAATTGGTATCACTATGGAAAGCGGTATGGAAGTTCCTCAAACAACTAAGAATTGACTTACCATATGATCCAGCAATCCCTCTACTGGGTATTTATCCCCAAAGACTTGAAAAGTGATATTCGAAAAGATATTTTCACACCGATGTTCATAGCAGCATTATTCACAGTGGCCAGGACATGGAAGCAACTGAAGTGTCCTACGATAGATAATTGGCTAAAGAAGCTGTGGTACATATATACAATGGAATATTACTCAGCCGTAAGAAGAGATAAAATACTGCCATTTGCAACAACACGGATGGACCTTGAGATAATCATGCTTAGCAAAGTAAGCCAAATGGAAAAGGTTGAAAATTATGTGATATTACTTATGTGAAATATAAACCTAAAAGCAACAAATGAACAGGACAAATAAACAGAGATTCATGGACATGGACAATGGACTAGTGGTTGCAAGAAGAGAGGAGGGAGAGGGGGAAAATAAAAAAAATAAAATGTTAAAAAAATTATGTATATATAGTATGAAAACAATAATAAATAAACTGACATTTAAGAAAGAAGAAAAGAAAAATAAATAAATAAATGTTCTCCAGCTAAATGGAACATCAAAGACTCTGAAAGTTATTTAAACTATTAAACAGAAAAAATTAATTCTATAAAATTTCCATTTCTCATATTGAGGAAGAAAAATCTAATTATAGAAGGTGATTTAAAGGTAGACACAATATCTTCTTTACTTTATCTTCTACAGAAAAATCAAAGATTAGTTATTGTTTGGGGACCGATTTGGTTTTGAAAGAATGATAAACTAGAAGAAGAAACAAATTTCTTATAGAATATCTGGAAAACCTGGGGAATTCAAATCAGCAGGATCTATTGACCTGTTTCCTAGGTTTTCCAAGAATTTCAGAACAACCAGCCAATATTTCTGAGAATTTGTGGAAAGAGGTTGATATCTTTCCAGATTACAAATTAGAATGGCAAACTTATATTTAAGAAAAAAAAAAAAACCCAAAACATTAGTGTTGAATGGTGTAGTACAAACTCCTGAAAGTTATTAAAAGAATATATCAGATAATATATTAGCTATCGCCTGCAGAGGCACAGATGGTTAGAAATTTAAAAAAAAAAAGAAATATAACTTTGGCATGAGTAATCTTTGCAAAATTGAGTAGTTATTTACGTTGCACTAATGGGTCACAGAGGCCAGGGTACAGCAGAAGATACACTTCGCCTCAGTTTCCCTATAGCTTATATTCATCAACTAGCCACGAGATTCTGGGGTATTGACAGTACTTGCGAAGGTAGCAGCACAGCTGATTTGCACAAGGTATGGTTACTTACTGGTTCTATGCAGTATTTTTTCCCTCCGTATTTGGAATATGAACTCCTGAAGTTCAACTAACTCAGACCAGCTAAATTAGGCTCTCTGGGGGTGAGGCTCAGATTTCTCTATTTTGTAAGCTGGCCAGGTGGTTCAGGTGCTCAGAGAGGGTTGAGAGCTACTGTCTGAGATGAAAGGCACTGCTGCTCTACACCCCACAAAGGGGACCGGGGTAGAGACTTTGCCAACTAATTGACCATTTCTTCATTGTTCCACTTGTTTTCCTGCCTTGGCATTTTACTGTGCGTTCTACACTCTACCACGGCATTCCCCATGCCTAAGAGATCATCTGTCTCCTTTTGAGATGTTCGTGTCCTATTTATCTTTCAAGTCGCAGCTCAATTTCCATCCCTTTCACCAAGATTACTTCCTCAGTCCTTACTGGCAGCCCATTTCCACCTCTGGACATCTACAGTCTCACTGTTCCAGGTGTGGTCCATGAACCAGCCACATGGAGCTTCATGTGAGAGCTTGTGAGGAGTGCAGACTCTCAGACCCCACCCCGGACCCAGTGAATCAGCAAGTGCATTTAATCAAGACCCCCATGCGGTTGGTGTGTACATTGAGGTCTGGCAAACACCAGTCCATAGTACTTACTGCTTAGCCCTTCCCTGTGGGTGTCTCACATAGTTCACAAACTGACTCGTCTGTTGGTCTCATCTTAGCAAATAGATTATATGTTATTTGATGGAAAGGACTACCTCTTACAGGTTATTGTACCTCTCTATGACATTTTGTACATGAACATGCAATAAATAATAATAATAGCAACATTTCTTGAACACAGAAGGCAGGGTGCCATATGTTTTATGTAAACCACTAAAACTCCATAGCGATCCTGTGATATAGGATTGATACTCATTTCAGATGGGAAAACTGAGGTTTTGAGCAGTTAACTAAGTTACCCCAGGCCCCAAAGCTATAACTCTAAACTATTATACAAACTACAATATGCACTCACTAAATTGTTGTTTAATAATCTAAAGCTTAGAAAAAGATTACATTAATTTAAAAGCCCCATGGCTTTTACTTACAAATGTAGAGCTACCAGACAGAGAGGTTCGGCGCTTCATTTGGAATATTTGGGAGGCAACAGCTCTTCTCTCACCTATTTTAACCTTCGTGGTAGCATATTATCACAATCTTCATTTGGTTTCTCTTCCTCAGTTTAAGCAGTTTCTAGAATAAATCTCATTTGTGGTATTCAAGGTGGCAAGACTTGACCCGACTTCTATTACTGCCCATCTTTTAGTTGGTTTCAGCCAAGAGAGAGCTGTTGGTAAAGGGCCTGGGGGAGGGGCTGGGGCACATTTCTATTATTTCCACTGTCTTTGTTATTGGGACCAGAGCAGCAGCGGATGGGAGTGTGGGCTTTAGTAACAAACAGGCTGGAGTCTGAATCTTAGCTCTGCCGCTTGGGTGAGTTATTTCATCTCTCTATCTCAGTTTTCCCATTTATAAAATAACATCAATAGTATCTACCTCCTAGGGTTGTGAAGATAAAATGATCTATTTAAACTTCCTAGGATATAGCAAATACTCAGTAACTATGAACTCTTCTCATCCATGTAAGCCATCTGTTTGTTCTTTCTTTCTTTCTTTCTTTCTTTCTTTCTTTCTTTCTTTCTTTCTTTCTTTCTTTCTTTCTTTCCTTCCTTATTTATTTAACCTGTCCTAAGTAAACTCTTGGTACAAGGCAGGCCACTAGGCTGTCAGCCACCTGGAAGGCACTGCTTTATTCTTAGTATGTTGCACAGGGTAATGTATATAAAAGGTGGATGGGAAATCTTAATAGGATGTTTTATAGTTATGATTGGGGATAATAATAGCTCATAAGGCCACATTTTTCACTTTATTACCTCTCTTATCCTTAAGTTAGTGCCAAGAAAATTTGACCAATGGTAGAAGCAGAGTTTCAGGGGAAGCTCCAGGCAGCTAGGGCTCAGTTTGTCTGGTTCTCTCCTCGGTGGCCAGCCCCTGCAAAGTATGGCATCAACAGGGATATATAAATATCCGCTGACTAATTGGCTTTGTAAGCAATAAGCTGGGACATAATTGCTAGCCTAAAGTTAGTTGCGACAAGTTTTTAAATTTTGTTTTAGTTTTTTAAAATAGAACAATGTAAATATTTTAATTTAAATGGCATTTTTTCCCCAGAATCACATTAACAGATTAAACACAGTAGTAACTAAATCAGTACAACTTAATATATTGTGAAAGCATGCTTTCACATGTATCAGTACTATCAATTTTTGAATCTTATGCTAACCTATAAATTAATAAGAATAAATTTACCAAAATGGGAGTATTTTACTCCTCTTAATTTTAGTTTTCTCATCTGCAAAATGAGAGGTCTGAACTTCCAGAATTTTAGGAAATTAAAATAAAGCAAGGATAAATGGACACCGGCACCAGGATGAAATGAAAGCTAAACTTACAATTAGCGCCTCTAGAAGGCCACCGTTGTCCTAAAAATTATTGGATTTGAGGCACATCTCTGAGTTTTGTTAGCTAGGGCCCTTGACAACAAACATGTCAAATGTATAGCTGGGTCCATCCTCTGTTCTACAAAGCTAATAATGCTTAGCTCACCTCAAAGGGATATTGTGTAGGATTGCTAATTAATGCCAGTAATGAGTTTTAGAGCTACCAACGAGTGCTGAATTAGTTTTAATTGTTAGGAATAATTTGATTCATATGCCTTCTGACTCTCAGTGTTTAGATACCCGGTGTCCTCAGAATTTCAGTTCTAGACTGAATCAGGTTAGGCTTTAAGGAAATTGAAGTCTCAGTAATGCCTGTATCTCTGAGGTTCTGCTGTCACATATTATAGATGGTCAAGGGGCAGGGTACTGGTGTGGGCACCAGAATCCTGCCTTTGGTTTCATTTCTTCAACTGTATCGTGGGCAACATTCAGCCTCTTGGAGCTCCAGTATCCTTATTCGTAAAATAAGAGAAGTAGACAAGTCACTTAAAGTCCATGACCAAGCTTAGCTTGGCTTTCTTCTGAGCTTCTATAATTCAAGAGATTTAAAAAATCTCAGCTATAGGAAAGAAAACTACTGTACAGTGTTTTTAGACTCTAATGTCGTACCCTGTAACTATTAAATATTCAATATATAGAAGTACATGTGAACTTATTAGGCCTGGTAATTTCTTTCTTTCTTTCTTTCTTTTTTTTTTTTTTAGAAATATAAAACATTTATTTAGAAATGGATAAGTAACACAGTCTTCTCCATCCCTTAATGCCTCTTCCTTTTCTTTCGAACAAAAGAGACACAAATGGGAGAAGTAGAGATGTGGGAGGCAAAGGAGGACACAAGGATTGGCCCACCACCTTCTCTTCCCTGTTTCCCATAATGACAACCTGTGAAGCAGGGAAGGCAAATAGGCCCACCTGGCAATGTGCCGTATGGCTAGCCAGAGGGTGTGTCCAGGTGGCCAGGCGGTGGCACCTGGCTCACCCGAGTTTCTTTTTCTATGCAATTCCAGTCTTCCTTAGTTGTTTTGGTTATGACATAGTAATATGGTTCATCTGCACTCCCAATGAACAACAGCAGCGAACAAAGCCAACGAAATCATTTTTCGCTCACTGGGAGGGCACAGAAGGATGAGCAAGAGAATACAAGGCATCTCCAGTGATTTAAAAACAAGTACCAGCCTTGAATCTGCCAAGTACGCCTCCAAGCTCATACAGTGCTACTAGTTTGTTTGATACTTGGTTCTGTTCATAATTTACAACGTGTTTGAGGGAGGAAATGTGTGAATATTACTGCTCATCTAAATACAAGTACGTTTTGTGCCAGGCTGAGTGGAAAGGAATACGAGGTTGTTTTTTGTTTATTATGTGCCTACTCCTTTAGGGAAGGCAGAGTACTACAAATTATGGGCCGGTAAATATTTTTCATTTTTTTTCCAAGACTCCAATAAGTGATACAACACTCTAGGGCTCAAGAACATTTTCTCTTTGGATAATATGTCCCTTGCACTGAATTCCATTTGCCAATTCAGTCGAGGTCAAGAATTGTGATAAAAATTGCTAGTATGGATCTCTTAAAACTGAGCACATTTAACAAAAAAGAACGCTGGAATTTAGTTATGCAAAATAAAATTTTTAACATCTGAAGAATGTTATGAAGAAATGTGTAAGCCTTTTAATTTATTTAAAATCTATTCTACCTACATATGAAATGGATTTGCGGTGATTAAGTTACCAAGAATTTGAGTTGCAATTGAAATTCATCATTATTTGCTGTGCTGGAGGCAACTTGGTAATGTAAGTTTACAGGGCTAAAATATTATTTGGTAAGGATTTATAAGTTCTTTTATTGCTCCTTCATTTTCCCATACGTTTCCATAAACAGTAGCGGTTCAGAAAATAAATGCAAGTTTTGACAAAGCAAACTCCAAAGCATTTGTATTGAATTTGTGTAAAATAAAGTACACAGTTGTGAAGATATGGCCATGCTGGGTTACTTAAATTTTTAAAAAGTAGTGAATATCTCTTAGAATTTTGATTTTATGAGGAAGCTGTGAAAAGGGGGCTGACATTATTTTCTGTGATCTTTTATTCCCATCTTGTCATTTTAGAGATTAGGAAAATACAGAATAGTAGTAGAATTATTGTATTAATTCAAACATACACTTTAAAAAACATTTCAAAATCTTTGAAATCAGAATGCATCTTATGATGTCTTAGGATTGCTGTCAACTAAGAGATACAGTTTTCATGACTTCTATATGAACAAACTTGGTTATAATTCCTAGTGAGGTAAAAACAAAGAAACAAACAAACAAATAAAAACCAACTGCAGTCCTGAAGGCAACCATTAACAGATTGTTTATAGACCATTTGACAGAGGACCTGAATCCTAATAATTGTCTGAAAACTTTCTGTTGACATCTTGGTAAGATAAAGAAAGTACCAGAAACAAAGCTTCCAGGATGGATGTCAGAGGTTTGGCAGAAAATCCCGATAGTAGTGAACTCATTGAGAGTGTTGTATCATCAAGACTCTAAGCTGAAAATTTATTCAGAAAGTTGACCTCTGAGTGGAAAGAAGTTTTAGAAACACCTTAACCAATTTATTTCTCTTATATTTTATTTCACTTATTTATATATACATATATGTGTATCAGAATAATATGTGATAAACATTTACACTTATAAGTATAAAGTAAACGTCCTAAGTAATGTGAAAACATTGGTCATAATTTAATGAGCCATTTTTTTCTTTCTTAAAAGTATAGAATGTAATAATTCATGATGCTGTATTTTAAACAAAATATACTACTTATATGTTGACTCAATCTTTACAACCAAAATAGTTGGGGCCACCAATGATAGAACATTAATTCCATAACCCCAAAGAGCCCCAAATCCTTAGGATATCTTAAATTCAGGATATCCTGCATTGTTGTTTCAAATAGCCTGGTAGACTTTTGAAAGGCTCTACTGTTTTAGGAGCAGTCTCTTTGACTATGAGAAAAAATGAGACCTTGGACAACACAGATGTTTCCAATTTGAAGAATGAGGAAGCCTTGTGTGCCTGCATTTTATTCTGGTCCTTAAGGATCATGGGAATCTCTTTTCCAGTTTTTCCCCCATGATCAACATATCCACAGCAGTAAGCTTTTATAACAGTACTTTATGCTAACCCCTGTTCAACCCCAACACACATAAAAAATTTGTAGAATTTTCTTCTTAGCTTCCTCAGGGAGTTTTGGGTAAAATGTTATAAAGGTCGATCGTAATGTTAAATCTTATATTAGTGAAGTGTCTACCCTTCTGATTTACCTTATCTCATGGATGTGATGGGAAGATAAAAATGTTCTATTTCTCTAGGGAATACATATCTTATAAGTTAGGAAAAGTCAAAGAGATAAGCCACATGGAGCTATAAGAAGGAATAAACACAGCTAATGCATGTTTGTAAATTTAGATTTTGTATAAATCCAGCAGATGTGAAGATCTGTGCTAGGATGCTAGGACTCGTTCTCTCAAAATAAAAATTTTAAATTAAGAAAAAGCTATTTCGAATCCTCCTACTAGCAATATTATTACAATGAAACACCCCAGCTTCAAAACACCAGCCACAAAAGTATTTCCGTCTTGGGCCAATGGCCTACTTCTTTCCAATAGCATTCTGTATATGACGATTCTACGCTGTAAAAGAAATGGGGCAGCCTCTGAAAGTGGTTACACTGGGATTTGACCCCTTCTCACGGCAGTCTACTGCAATTATAGTCAAGTCTAATATTCAGGGGATGAGGCTCTAAAACGCATACTAGACTTCGGAGACCGGAGGCAAATGCGCGGCTGCAGGACAAAAGTGTACGCTACCATTGCGCGGTGAGAAAACAGCATTGGGAAGATGATTTTTCCTTCCCTTCTCTCTCTCCATTTTTCTATTAAAAAATAAATGAACATCTTCTATATGTCAGGTCCAGTCCTGGACACTTGGGATACATCAGTGAACAAAGCAAAATCCTCTCTCATAGAAATGACATGCTGCAGGAGGAAGAGGTAGTGAATAATGAACAAATCATACTGTGTATTAAAGGAAGTAAGTAGGAAGGAAAAGATTAGAGCAGAAAAGGCTCTCAGAGTGTGGGAGTGAGCTGGTGGGAGAGTGTGATAAAGTTTTAAATAGGGCAGTCAAGGTGAGTCTTGTTGAAAGGTGAAAACTGAACAAAGACTAGAGGAAAGAGAGAGTTGGACAGGCAGATATGAGCGGAAGAGCATTCCAGGCAGACAGCGGAGTCAGTAAATAGCCCTGAGGCTGAAACAGGCCTGCAGTGTTAGGACTGTAAGGAGGCAACGGTGGCTTGTGTGGGGGATAAAGGGCAGAGAAGGAAGAGGATTGGATCTGCTGAAACCATGCTCGGCGCGGTGTGGTCTCCTTAGACAGACTAACTCTCCAGGCACGCCCCTTCTTTCTGACCGAATACATCAGGGGCATCTCAGGCTTTGTGCCTGCCATTTCTGAATGTGGGATGCTCTGCTCCCAGATCATGGTGCGGCTTCCCCTTTTCTTAGCACAGGGTTAGACTTTAATGCCACCTCCTTAGAGAGGCCTGTTCTCATCACCCCTACCCAGGTCCACATCGCTGCACTTTAGCTTATGAAATTATAACTGTTAACAAGAAGAAAAACCATGTATGGTGCAACAAACCAATGGCTTCCATTTAAGGTAATAGGCTCCCTGTAACAAGGCGTTTACTTTTACGCTTTCTCAGCAAGTGGAAATTATAAGCTGCACAGATGCCCCCTTTCTGCAATAGAGTAATGGTGGCCAAAGACTTAGTCTTGGGCAGCTTCACTAAGTCTGAGCTGAAAGACGCTGTAGAGAACAGCCCATCTTACCCCTCTTGATTGAAGCCATTGAAAGTTCTTTGTTTATTGATAGTTAATGTTTCTTCATTCATTTTCTAAAACAGAACTCTTGTTTTCTCCTCTGGCCATTGTCCCAGTGGTAGGTTTTGGGAGACACACATAGCCCAAGTTGTCCTAACTGGAGCTGTCACTGAAACTTTAATGCTAGAGACATCAGGGGTGGGAGGCCCCTCTTCTGTTGGGATTGCTAAGTGTGTGTTGGGTTATTAGTGGCATTAGTTCTTGCTATATGGAAGCAACTTCTCTAAGAGGTCGTGAGACAGACTGATGTGGTGCTATCATATGAGACCCTGACCCCATCATACCTAAGCTTCTTGTATTTTGGAATTTTTAGTTACAGGAGACATGATTACACTGGTTTGAGTTGCGTTACTTTTGCAGGTTATCATTCTAGTTTCTACTCTTGTTTTCAATAAATAACAATGCTTCCCATTACTCCCTAACCACTATGGGATTCAGAGACAATGTAGCTAGGCCCTTGGGAACGGCCCTTCTGTGGTTATTAGATGAAGACTTCTCAACTACTTCACACTGTTTACCACTGCTGATTGGAATTCTGTTTTAATTTCTTATCCAGTAAATGGAAGCTCTTATTTTCTTTTCCAACTTACCTGTCCTTTATTCCAGTTTAATTATTATAAAGATTCCCAAAAGACCTTGAAAAATTAAATTAGGCCCATATGCAAAATTTCAAGCTCTATTAAGAAGGTCCTAGAAATCTAATTCCCTCCCCGTCTCTTGCTGTCCCTAAAATGATATTTTTCTACTTAAGGGGTTAATTTGTTCCACATCTAAAAGCTGTTAATGCTAATGAGCATTTAAAAGAAGTCAAGAGGAAAACTGAGTTTCTATAAGGAAGTTTCTCTTTGTTTATGTCCTGCTTTACACTCTGTTTGTTTTCCAGCATCAAATAACATCAATGTCACATCTATTACTCAAGAGTGTACAGAAATAACCCAAAATAACAACATGAAAGCACCTTTTCTTTGTTGATAAAAATGAAAGGATATTTGCAAACCCAAGTTCATTGTAGCATTATTCGTAATAGCCAAGAACACATTAACAGGTGAGTAGATAAAGATGTGGTCTATACATACAATGCAATATTATTCAGTCTTTAAAAAAAAGGAAATCCTGTCATATGCTATAACATGGGTGAACTTTGAGGACAGTCACAAAAAAGACAAATACTGCACGATTTTACTTAAATGAAGTATCTATAGTCGTCAAATTCATTGAACCAGAGTAGAGTGGTGGTCGTCAGGGGTTGAGTGAGGGAGGGGAAAATGAGGAGCTGTTTAATGGGTACAGAGTTTCAGTTTTGCAAGATGTAAAAGTTCTAAAGAATAATGCACACATAATTATTACTAATCTACTGCACACTTAAAATGGTTAAGATAATAAATTTTGTGTTGTATGTTTTTTTTTACCACAATAAAAAAATAAACGAAAAATTTAAAAAGGAAAAATTACATGAAACAAAACAAAAAGCAAAACAAAATAGTGCTGGACTACTCCCATGGTCTTCATGAAGCACCTGTGACTGGGCGCTCAGAGTCACCAAGAGTAGGAAATCCAAGCTGAGGGAAGGAATGTTAAAGCAAGAAGGCCACTTGACTATGGTTCTTGAACCTTATCTTCTTGTTTTATCGGCACACGGCCTCACGTATTTGTTTGTATCATCTCTGGGTGCTTTCAAACGAGGGTGGTGAGATTGAGTAGCTGTGACTGAGATCAAATGGCCTACAAAGCTGGCCATTTTTTTACCGAAAAGTTTGCTGACTGTTATAGGTTGAATTGTGTCCTTGTAAAAGTCGTATCTTGAAGTCCTACCCCCCAGGACCTCAGAATGTGACTATATTTAGAGATAGCATCTTAAAGAGGTAATTAAACTAAAATGAAGTAATTTAAATGGGCTCTGATTCCATATGACTGGTGTCCTTATAAGAAGAGGAAATTTGGACACAGACACACAGACGGAAGACCATGTGAAGACAGGGAGGAGATGGCCATCTGTAAGCCAAGGAGAGACGCGTAAGAAGAAACCAACCCTCCCAGCACCTTGATCTTAGACCTCCAGCCTTCAGAACTGTGAGAAAATAAATTTCTGTTGTTGAAGTCACCCAGTCCGTGGTATTTTGTTCTGGCGGCCCTAGCAAACTAATACATCAATTCATAGAAAGTCATTTATTTTCCAGTGTTTGTCAACGCCAGCCTTGTCGTTAATATTTCTTCACCCATTCTTAATAGAACTTCTGTTTACTGTTTGTTTTGTCTTTTGAGAAGCCATCATTATGTCTGACCTTAACAAAGTATAGCAAGGTAAAGGCTGGCTGCATCGTGGCCATCTCACTTGTTAAGAAGATGATAACTAAGCAGCTTAATATTTTTAAATATGCAATTTAGCCTTGGCTGAAAGGTGCCTCTCACCCCAAATATATGTTCAAGTCCTAGGCCCTGTAATGCGAATGTGAGCTTATTTGGAGAAATGTCTTTGTAGATTAATTAAGTTAAGGATCTTGAGATGAAATCATCCTGGATTATCTGGGTGGTCCCTGTATCCAATGACAACTACCCTTATGAGAGACACAAAGAAGAGATACTCAGGAAAAGAGTCAATGTGACCACAGAGTCAGGGATTTAGAGTGATGTGGCCCTAAACCAAGAATACCTGGAGTCAACAGAAGCTGCAAAAGGCAGATAAGGAACTCACCTTAAATCATGGGAGAGAGTACAACTCTGTCAACACCTTGATCCTGGATTTCTGGCCTCCAGGACTGTGAGGGAGTACATTCCTGTTGTTTTAAGGCATTCGTTATGGAAGTCCTAAAAAACTAATTCAACCCTTGATGATATCCACGGTATGCACTCAAACGCAGCACATGCTATGTTTATTATGATCTGGATTAAACAGGAGGCAATGTTATAGCTAAGGGTTTGGTTTGGTCTTAAAATGATCTCTTCTTTTTCTGAATTTTTATTGCATGGATGATAAGGTTTTATTTTATCAATATGCTTTGCAGTTTCCAAAGGGTTTTCAATAACATAATCTTTCACTTGAGAGAGTGACACACATAGTCTTTAAGAGGTAGATAGGGAAAGCATGGTTATCCCCAATCCACTGATGGAAGAACTGAAGTTTGGGTTAATAATTTGCCCACATGATTCAGATGCAGACTTATTGATTTCCAATGGATATCTTTTCCACTCATACATGGTGCCTGTAGGCCAGCGTTCATGATGAAAGTGACTGGCCAAGGACCTTCAGTGAAACAGTTTGGACTTCAGTACTACCTACTCAGTTTCCTCAATTAATCTCGAATACAGTGTTATACTTCCCATTCACTCAGATGGGATTTCTTTCTTTTTGGAAAAGCAAATGTAAATGAAAATATTTTTATAATGTAAAATTTCAGACCCGTAGTCCATTAAGCTGAATGTTTGTCTCTGTGAGGCAAAGTGAAACCTTGGGAAAAAGAATGTTTCATCTCCAGGGCATGGACCTCAAAAGTTGAGGCAAGTGCAACTATTTTACCTCTAGTTTTCCTTCATTGTTGTTATAAGTTTAGCAGAAAAAATTGATATAAAAGTGTTATATTTTTTTTTATTTCAAATGCAATAATAAATATTTTTGAGTGTTTGTGTTTTGCATATATTTTCTTATTTAGCTTTCAGAATCACGCCATAGGTAAACACTGATATTTCTTTTTAAGAAAAAAATTGAGGCTTAAAAAATTTAAGCCACTTGTCTGGGTCACAGAGCTTAAGAGTGTTGGAGCCAGGATCCAAAGCCCAGGTCATGTGATTCCAGAGCCTCAGGTAATAAGCACGCTCTCCGTGGCCGCACCTAAGTGCCACTGACCCGTCCCTAGCAGTCATGGCTATTATGAGACCCGTGTGGACTCGGCGACTCCCTTTGGCTGACCATTTGTCCCAAAGCAAAGCAGCTGTGTTTTGGCAGCTTTGGGCTGCTAGGCTACTGGGTTCCTGACACAACATTGACTAAGCATCGTATTTTTGTATCTGATTTCATTGCTTTTCACAAGGCAGCAATAAGAAAGCATAAACACAGCTCTGACTTTTGGGAAGTAAATATCAGCTAGAATAAGCATTTGGTATCCCTCAAGGCTTTTACATCTACTGAAATGTCAGGTGCAATGAGATTCTGGGCAAAGGACAGAAAAACAAGTCTCTGGACTTGATAAAAGTTTCCTGAATGATCAGTGCCTTTAATGAGTGTGCTGTGACAAATGTCTTTTGCACAGTTACGAGTTTCTCTCCTTCGGTGGACAACGAGTGGGGATTTAACTTAGCTGTCAATGCAAGTAAGTATTTAAACTGCAAGCCCAGCCCACGGACCCATTTCCCCATTACTACACCTGGAACATAGGGTGACCAAGTCACACTCAGTCTGAAGGAGGAAGCAGTTGAAGAAAGAACACACTTGTAATTCAGTGAATTTAGTTAGCTTTTCTGGGGCTCTCGGTAGAGGAAACTTTTCTCAACTAAGTTGCCAGAAGAAAAATGGTTTGGGTTTATATTGATGTTTAATATTAATATAAATCCTTCAGGAGAATGTACAACGTTAGCTGGAATATACAGGAGTACTAACTAATGAGAGCATTTCTGGCATTCCACCCAGACCTTTCATCCATAGCACCTCTGGACTTGCACCAAAACCATTTGCATGAGGGTCACCTCATATTTTCCTATCAGAATCTAAGAACTTTCTGCATGAACATCGTATATACTTTTTGGATAGTATTATAAGATGAATTTTTCCCATGTCTACCAGGATCTCCTGTGTAAATATTACAGATGGCCAAAAATTACTGATAACATTTATAGCCCATTTGAGTGAAGTTGTTATACTTACTCCTTAAAATATTTTCCCATCATTTTTATGTCTCTAGACTTGATGGCAACTATTCCCAAAGCTGATATAAAACATTACAGAGCTGTGCCAAAACAACAACAACGAAACAACAATAACCTACAGTATAGATCTTGGCGTGAGAGAGGCAAACATCGTTAAGGATAGCTATGATTCAACATACTCATTTAAATATCTTTCTTACTGTTTGTGTTAACACTATTGTCAGATTTTCTCCCTACAAAACTTTCTTTTGAGTATTTTTATTAGCTATTTTCGTTTTTCAAAAAACACAAAGACAGACCCTTAAGCTACCATACTTTAAGAAATATTTGATTAATTTATTATCTCTCAAAAGTTAACTCTTCTTTAATAGGAACTTAAAAGTCCATGTTGGGAGCTCATAAAACTCTAAGAAAGACTATTAATTATAAGAGGCTGGGAAAATTTATAGTAGTTTTGAGAAATGCTAGGTAGCAGGAAAAAATTACTCTTAAATTCATGTTCCCCTCATCCTGACCTCCAGAAAAATCTTATAAGATTTATGATTTTGTGTTTGGCTGGTTGATATGTTCTGCGGATAACAATTCAGATAAGGCATTCAGGATGCAAGAACTCTGTAGTTCTATGACTCTGCTTATGGGAGACAAGGCAGTGACCCTTTAGAGTGAGCAAAATCAGTGCCGTCACCATGTCCTTTAGATTCAAGTTGCAACAACGTCAGTGAAGCTCCTAGACCTCACACTGACTTTTAGAGTGCCTTGTTTCCAGAGGACATGAGGCTGTTATTTCTGTCTTGGTCTTAACTTCTGGTCGTAGTCACTGATTGGAATCACCTTTATACATCAGGCCGAATGAAGGTTTATGGAGACTTCCTTTGCCCGAGAGTGTTGATGAGACTCTACCTTCTTGAGTGATTATCTTGACTGATGTTATATACCCCTTTTCTTCCATGGCTGCTCACCCTCAGGGCCTTCCTCTGAGTTAGCCAAAAAAAAAAAAAAAAAAAAAAAGAAGGCAAGGAACACTATCCCCAGAAGGCCATGGTAAAAAGTGCAAATGCTATCTAGGAGCAAAGGGAAGATCAGAGATTCTGTTTTTATCTCATAAACCCTACTGAGATGGTCATTTTGCTGTGACTTGTGTAGGCACAGAGGTGCAGTGCAGCAGTAGAGTCAGAGATGGGGCAGAAAGGGAAGAGGCGAGCAGAGACCACCCTTTGGAGACCTTCTGGCCACCTGTGGAGACTGACTCTGAGGAAGGGTGCTTCCTGGTGATATTTTCCGTAGGGAGACAATAGGCTTGTTGGTCAGGTGCTTGAGGGATGGCAGGTGTGATGATAGAATATCCCAAAGAAAAGATAAAGGTAGAGTACAAAATCCCCTTCACCTATTCCACCATTATGTCTGGAAATAATCTTACAAATAGGATTACTGAATTATAAAGTCTCTGGCCTCTAGCCAACACTCATTTTAAACATATTTTCCTAGTTTTGCTTGAGAGCATTTGTGTACTAGGCCAACAGTTCATAGCAGCTCCGTTACTTGTAATAGCTCATTTTAAGTCTTGGTTGCTCTGCTAGGCGAAGCATCTTTTAATGTTGGCTTATAAAGAATAAATACTGGAATCTACTGTGTAAACTTACTAGAGCTTCAGTTTAGCATTGACTTAATATTTCTGAAACAACTGTGGTTCCCCTGGCTCCACTGATTATGTAAGTTAAGTTTTTGGATGTAGGAAGGTTATCTGTGGTAAGGAATTATTTACCCACAATCCTGCAAAAGGTTTTATATTCACCATCTTAGGCATATCTGTACTTGAACCATATTATAAAAAATAATGAAAGTAATTCAGCTTGGCTAGCTAGCATGTTGTTGATTAGGAGAGTATTAGCTAGAAAAATGCTGATGTCTGGAAGACTACTGGTCAAGGGTGAAGATGATGAGTTGCACTTTGACTTAAGTTCTAGTCAATGGGCTCAGCAGATGCAAGACTAGAACTTGGAGAGAGTCCAGGGATGGGCAGAGAAAGCTGAGTCATCATCCTGAGGGTGTGTGCTATTTGCCTTAATAATCGCTTAAACAAAATAGAAGTTATATCTCATGTCATAAAGAGCTGGTGGTCGGAAGTAGGCCTATTATGGTGGCTCCACAAAGCGGTGACCCAGAGTACTTCTAGCTCATGACTTCCTTATCACTAAGGCATGGCCCTTTTTGCCTTATGGTCTAAGATGCCTGCTAGCACTCTGGCCATCACATCTGAGTTCCTGGGAGCAGGAAAGGCACACATATTCACTTTAAGGAGATTTCCAGGGAGTTTCACAACATTTCATCTCACCTCTACTTAGCTCAAACTTAGTCACTTGAGAGCCTGCAAGGTAGGCTGGCAGATGCAGTGCTTTGGCTGGGGAGAAAGCGGATATTGGGAGGCATTTATCAGTGTATCCGAGTCTGCCATAAAGAGTTGAAGAAAAACACAGAGGGAGGTGAGCGCAGACCAAGATGGAGAAGAAGGTTTTCTGGAGAACGAGGTATTAATTGTGTTGCAAAGTAGAGAGAATAATCAGGAGAATGGAAGGCAAGAGAAAGTCACTGGATTTCATGTGGATAATTTCATACTTTAGCTTGAATTCTTTGGGGTCTTGTTGAAGCAGCAAACAAAGCATGAACTCACTTGACTCCTAGAGCTTACTGTTTGTTTAGGTGGACAGGAAATCAACCAACAGACAAACAAAGATCTAATATAATCCTTAGCATACAAGTAAAGCACGAAGAGAGAATTAGTGGTGTGCTAGCTTGCAGAGAGGGGTCTGGAAAGCTCTCTAAGAAGAGATGATATTCAAACAGAGGGCTGAAGGACGTGAGGGATAGAATCAAGCAAATACTTACCAGTTGAATATTATGGACAAGGGACAGCAAAGGCAACAGAACCACGGTGCAGTGTGATTGCAATATTACAGGAGACAGAGGAGGTCATGTGACCCAAAAGGAGTGAATGATGGGAGGAGCTTTAGAAAATAAGTCAAAGGAATACCCAGGTGCTGGATCCTAAAAAGCTGTTCGGAGCATAATAAAATTTTATTCTAAGAATAATGAGTATCCATTAGAAAGTCGAGTGTAGGAGTGTGACCTTTTATAACCTACATTTTAAAAAATACTCTTTGACTACTGCATAGAGAATGAACAAGAGTGAGGCAGGGAGATCAGTTAGGCATTTGCTACCGCCAAGTTCCAGGTGAGTGATAATGGCACCTTAGGTTTGGGTTGTCAGGTGGTGGTGGAAGAAAGTGGTTGGGTCCAGGAGATATTTTGAGGGTAGGTGAAGCAATGTTTGCTGAAGGATTTTATGTGAGGTATAAAAGAAAGAGAGAAGTGAAGGATGTTTCCAAAGGTTTGTTTTTGTTTTTGTTTTTGTTTTTGTTTTTGTTTTGGTCTTGGAAAATGGGAGGATGGAGTTGTTACTTGCTGAGATGAGAGGTTAGTGAGCTGGTTTGGGGAAGGGTAGCACAGCTCATGGTAGAGGCACATATGCAATGAGATCTTTAAACAAGAGTAAAAGATCAAAAGTCTTGTATTTGAGATACAGTGATTTTTTTTTTATA
Organism: Rousettus aegyptiacus; assembly: GCF_014176215.1. NCBI lineage: Eukaryota > Metazoa > Chordata > Mammalia > Chiroptera > Pteropodidae > Rousettus > Rousettus aegyptiacus. The sequence continues at coordinate 11,046,930 of NW_023416295.1, read as the reverse complement.
CCAGAAACTATACTTACAATAATTTATGTAGTTAAACATTGACTTATGCTCTGGTTTTTTTTGTAGCCAGGCAAGTAAGCAAACAAAACAAAATACATGTAAAATTATATAACTTTTATTGCCTGATAAACAAAGCATACCAGTTTTCTAGGCAAGTCAAAAAAATTTTAGCATATTATTCTACGAGAAATCGATTTTGTAGTTTTGTTTACAATTAACAACTTAATTGGAAATCTCTGAAATGATAATTTTACACAAATTTGGAATACATTTTTCCCATGAGTTTTCATTTTTTCCTTTGACCATTTCATATTCCAAATCTACTTACAAGCAGAAGGTATTATGTTGATTCTTGTTTTGGGAGGACATTTAAATGGGGTGTAAAAATAATGTAATAGTTTTTGCTGCTCAACTTATACTGGGCAATACTGGGCAAAGAATGGTGAGCACTGAGAAGAACCAAGAAGCTCACACCCATACTAAGAAGCTTCGGCTCACAGACATCATGTATGAATGTGGGCCCAGCTTCGCCAGAACTTTCCATTTAAACAAAATGCTAAAGGCCCTAGCATTTATGAATTTTTAAATGTTGGCAACTAATTCAAATTATTAGGGGAAAAATAAAACCTTGGGGGCAAAACTGCCTAAGGCTGCCAGTTGGAGACCAAAGTTATATATAATTTTCATTTTATTAAAACCTTGACATGTTTATCTCAAATAATTATTTTTTCACTTTTTAAAGTCATCTCTTTGGGACTATGCAACACTTGGTTAATTCATTTTCGTAAAAGAATAAACGGTTCATACCTAAATATAATAACATTGCATTTCTTTAGGTTATATCTTATATTCAGACATCTTAATGATCCATGTTGGCCTCAGTTTACCTCTGGTTAGAGTTAGAGTGTTTGACTCTACTCTCAGGGGCACTGGGTGCATAAAGACTGCTGAGAGAAGAACATGGATGGGTCAACAATGGGCTTGGCCAGTGAAAGTTCTCTATGAGTTAACAGCATCTTGTTCTGATATCATTTCCTGAAGGCAGGACATTTCACACAGTCTCCTGCTGCTTGGTGGAGTCTGAGATGTCAGTTTTCTTGAAGGGATGCCTTGTTATGTAAGGGGAACCACAGGGAGGCAGAGACAGAAAGTGTTCGTCATAGGAGGTTACCTTAAGGACCCAAAGCTGGTTTCTATCTAGATAGGTCATGATTTAACTTGAGTTCATCTGTGATGCTTTGTCAGGACTGGAGTTTGGGGACATTCAGAGACTCCATTATTTCTGCCTGTTTGAGCCTGAACTCTCACCCACCATGAGCCTGCTGGGCCAGATACCTTCCTGGCACCCTGTTCCTTCCTCCACCCAGTCCTCTTCCAGTTTGCTCTCAGTCAATGGCATCATTCTCTACCCAACTCCACCAACAAGCCTAAAGCCTAGAAGCCACTGATATCCTCTGCCATGACTCCTGTAGCCAACCCACCTCAAGTCCTAGGAATCTGACCCCGAACTAGCTCTTGAGTCTCTCATATCCACTCTCACCACCATATACAGATGACCATAGGTCTTATCGAAAGGTTTTCCATATCCACACTGGCCTGGCTCATGCTTCTGTAACAAAATGCTGTAAATTAGGTGGCTTAAAAAACAGACATTTATTTCTCACAGTTCTGGAGGCCGGGAAGTCAGGGTCCAAGGTGCCTTCTTGTGGTGTCTCCACATGGTGGAGAATGAGCTCTGGTGTCTCTTCCTCTGCTTAGAAAGGCACAAACCCCATCATGGGGGCTCTATCCACGTGATCTTATCCACACCTGTGTACTTCCCGAAGGCCCCACCTCCAAATACATTGGGGGTTAGAACTTACTCAGATGAATTTGGGGCTGACACAAACATTCAGTTCGTAACACTCACCTTAACAAAAGCAAATTTGATTATATCACTTGCTTTATACCTCAGGATTCTACACAGCCCATGGCCAGGCCCCTCTCCAGCCTCAATCTTCTGTTATGTGCTGTGCTCTAACATCATTGTCTTTCTCTCAGGTTTTTTAAGTTTCATGTTCCCTGTCACCACTGGGGGTTCCCTGTGCCTACACTGCTCTTTCTCCATCCCTTTGCTGAGCAAACGTTTGCTAATTCTTCACAACTCAACTCAAAAGTGTCTTTCCAGGGAAGGCTTCCTCACTCCCAAACCAGGCCTTGCCTCCTAATAATAATAATAATAATAATAATAATAATAGTTGATTATGATGATAGTATTAATAACGACTAAAATTGGTTGACTATCGACCAGGGCCTGGCTCTCTTCTAAACATTTTTCTATTTAATCTTCACTACAACATTTAGAGGTCTATTATTGTGCTCTGATGTTACATGAGGAAACCACAGCAAAATGAGTAACTTGCCCGGGAAACACAGTAACTTTGTTTACACACTCTTATTGCATCACAAAGCTTTTTCTTAAAGTGTTCATTAGGATTTATCATAACATATGTTTTTGTAAAAAAAATTAAAATAATCTCTGCTGTTGCACTGGACCTTATGGATGAAAAGGCAGAGACCTTTTGGCAAGTGTGTTTGTTAACCAATAAATTGCAGGTAGTTAGCATCCTGCCTGGAGCACAGCAGGTACTCAGAAATTTTCACTCAAATGGTTATTCAAAATATCACACTACAGGAACAAGCCTTCTGTTGTTTCTAAAGGAATCCCTCATATAAAAGGACAGAGAACAAATAGTACAGAGGTATATTATGAAGTATCTCTGAAGAACTGCATTGTTTCATCTTATTACATTAAAGAATGTTAAGGGTTTTTCAGGGCCAGGGGCAAGTGCAGAGGGCAACATAAGTTATCCTCAAGAAGTCAGAGGTCTCTGCTCCCAGCCTTAGTGAGAACATCCTGGAGATGAATCCTGATTGGCTGGGTTTGGGTCATGTGCCCACCCCTGAACCAATCACTTTGGCCCAGGGAATGGGAGTGCCTTGATAAGGTAAACCTGGTTATGCTCACCCTTGGAAGTGGGCTTGATAGCAAAAGCGTTGGAGGCAATCAAAACCAAGAACTTCCACATAATCTCTTAGGCAATATTGGCTTTGGAGTAATAAAGTTGGGCACATACTATCTTAGTGGAGAATGCTGCCTAAAATCACCTTTCTGTTCATCATTTGGTTTCTTATGTAGTTCTGCCTGCTGCAATACATTTGGTGATTTATCCAACGGTCATATTTCTTAGCATAAATTAATAAATTGGCATCCTGGTTTACACACTAGCCTTGTGATCTGTCCTTAGGGACGGATTCCCTTCTCAGAGTGCTAACAATTCAGAATTATTAGCCTGAAAATCCTACTTGAATTGTGAATTGAGATACTACCTTGTGTGTGTGTGTGTGTGTGTGTGTGTGTGTGTGTGTGTGTGTGTGTGTGGAGCGGGAGGGAGGTCCCCGTCCAGAAGGCCAGAGAGCTGTACCTTATGGACATCATGACCTCACCTCACTGTTTCTGTTCAACCCTCCATACATTGCAAATTTAAGAAAGGAATTAAACACAGATTAGAAATGTGTCCCAAATAGTCAGGTTCAGATGTCATCCAGGGCTGATCTTAGAGTTTTGAAAATTTTCCTCTAGGCACTTTCTTCTTGGTCTTTCTACCCTTTGGCCTTTTGCGTACATAACTTCTCAAGCAGGTGTGGCCCGTGTCTCTCTTATGCATTGCTATAGCCTCAGTCCTGAGCCTAGAGGCCGCATATAAAAAGAAGCTCAGTCAACATTTGTTGAATGAACAAAGAAATGAATGAATCAACTAATCATTCCTGACATCTTCCATTCTGCTTTTCCTTCTACCCTCCCTTCTACCCAAGCAGTAGTAATTAAAACATTCTGGATTTCCTAGATTCTAGAGGCATCTTTCTTCCACATTTTTTGTCATGTCTCGCTGAAGATAGTGTCTTGGAATGGAAACGTGTTAGAATGACAACACAGGTTATTCCACATCCTTCACAGAACCCTTGTTCCTTCTACATGTTTGCATTACCTGACTTACCTGAAGACCTCTTTGTTGTCAGGCTCCCCTTTGGGAAGCAAAGAATTCATTAAAACTGGATGAAGAGCACAGAGCTTCCTGTTGCTGAACCATCAGCCCTGGCAAAAATAGGGGCGAAGGTAAACGGGAGCTTTCAAGAAAGCACATTCTCACGGGCTGAACTGACGGTGTTTAGACCCCCTGCCGAAGCCTCAAGCAGGTGGTCAGTTCACACGAATGAGTTGGAAAATACCTTTCAGTTTTAACACTGATGTTTCTTTTGCTAGATAGTCCCTTTCTCTAGTTTGTCATGGTTGTTTTCATATTCTTGACAAAAAAAGGGGGAAAATAACAAGAACTTTCTTTAAAGAGCTCCGCAAATGGTTTTGACCATGCACTGACACCTGAAATAGGGAAGAAATCATTCCTTTAAAATGTCCAATTAGCTCCCCTCGATTTTGAACAAAATCAGCAACAAAGCAAAAACAGTTTCCAGCTGTTATTGTAGCTTCCAGAACAAACTCTGAAATGTAGCAGAGCACCAGTGAGTTTTTTCAAGGGCTCCACAAACACTTGATTTGAATTCTTTTTTTACATAGGTTTCACACTCTACAGATTGCAATCTTTACACAGCCAAATGTACTATACCTTAAAGATAAACTCGGGGAGGCCATGAATCAAGAATTTTCTTGTTCTGATGGGTTTGTATTTTTCTGAGTAGGAGTAAGTATAACGCTCCTCCTGGCCCCTCAGTGTCCTGAGCTTTCAAGGTAAATAGTGAAATGAACTTTAATGTTTACAACTACTCGTCTGTCTTGAATCAAGATTTCCGTTACACTGTATTGCCAAGAGAAAATGTATTAACTAATTATGAGCTTAAACTGCAAGGATTCTTTCACTGCCATCTATGAGCCTGGGTTTTATCTTTAAAGAAAAGCAAATTATGTTTTCATTAAATGGCTTTATAAGCGAATACTATAAACCTGAAACAGTAACAGTAACATGAATTTATCCTAATATGAAACCTCTTTATTTTCAATACTTGAGTAAGAAGTTTTTAAAAAGAGTTCTATAGCTAAAAGATATTTTGAAGACCACTAGATTATATTATCTCTAGATTTGTCAAGTTCTGAAATTATATGATTCTATGATATGTTTAAAATTTTGAAATGAGTGAGTGATTCTACAGTTAGGCTGGTATTTATCAATAATTATACCTTTTAGCTAGAATAATTTTGGTTTGTGTTTTAGTTACCTGTTGTTATATTATAAGATATCCCCAAACTCAAGGGCTATTATTTTTATGATTCTGGGTGGTCCTTCTGCTAAACTAACCTGAGCTTACTCACGTAGCTGCTTCCAGCTGGTAGAACTTTTGACACCTGAGCTCAGCTGAACTCCTCTTGCTACATGGTCTTTCCTCCCAAGTGTCTTTAAGGTGTGGCAGCCTCAAAGTGGTGTTCCAAAAGAAGCCTTGATGCACAAGCCTTCATCAAGCCTCTGCTTGTTCTCTATTTGCTGAGATTCCATTGTCCAAAGCAAGTCCCATGGCCAAGTCCAGAGTCAATATGGAAGGAGATACACAAAGGCATGGATATAGAAAGGTGTGATTCATTGGGTCCCGTTGTTATAATAATTTATCAAAGTTTCCAATCGATAGGATTATAAAAGACTCTCCTAAACTTTACATAATTTAAAAACATGGCTTCTAGACTATAAGGCGGGAGGGAAGCCATTATGATAATGGTTCCAATGAAAACAATTCCTTATGTTCACAGTCTTTGCAAAGTGATGCTGCCATTCTTCCCACTGAGAAGTAGATATTGTTTCTCTGCCTTGAATTTTGGCTGGCCTTATAAATGGTTTTGACCAATGAGATGTAGCCAACATGCTGCTATGGGAGATTCAGAGCCTAAGACTTAAGATGCCTTGAAACTTCTGCCTAGCTAACTATTTTAGAGTCTGATATAACTCAAAAGAGGTTTACAGTGTTAGAAACAAAGGGCTCTCTAAAGCACGTTATCCCGGTTGAGTACAGAAAACAAGCCATAAAGTGCTGACAGTTCTTAATGAGTGTATCTGTGTCCATAACATTAACAGATTGAAGCCATATTTTAGCTCGAAGTAAAATGAAATGACTTGGTGGACCAATCAAATAGCTCTGATTTATAAGAGATCCAACCATCCCTGGGGAAAATGGTGTTTAGTAGAGCTTCTCTCAGAGAGAGTAGTTTACATATTAGATATGGGAAGTGAGACTTCACAGAGGGTTGGGTACAGTTAATTGAACTGCACTGGTTTATGCAAATATGGGGCTGGGTTGGAATTGTCTGGGCAGCAGAAGAGGGTGGAAAGGTCAGAGCCGTCTCCTGTGATTCTCCTCTGTCCTTACCTGTGACATCATCCAATATCCTTCTCTACATGCTAAACATATATTTTAAAGATTTCAGTTAAACTTTCAAGGATACACATATGTCCAGCTGTAAGTTGAAGATCGATAAATAAAACCAGGCCCAATTTATACGTTGATCCCTGACAAATATTTCTAACTCAGGGGACATAACTCACTATGTTTATAAAGTGCCAAGAGGCAAAACACAATTGAAAAATATTAAACATCTAACTAAAATTATTTTTATGTTAAAAACATTTGAATAGTTGAAAATACTAGGGTTTTTAACTAAATGTTTTAATTTCACTCCTGATGCTTGGTACCCCACATAATCCAACATGGATCTGTGTATCGGTTCTTTTTCACTCCTTTTAAGCCTTCAATCAATTGTGTTTCTTGACTCTTTGCATTCCTGACCTTTCAGCGCCTAACTCGCTACAATTGTTAGACTGGCCAGTTTTCACTTTATATTTGCAAAACTATTGATCATTGCCATTTTAAGATCAGACAATTACTATGTCTGAGCAGTGTTTTCGGCGATTTTGGTTGGCATTAATGATGCTATCAGAAAGTAAAATAAATATGGAGTTGAATGTGAAGCAGATTAAGACTTTTTCTAAGAGTAAACAGCTTTGAGAAAGCAGGCAGAAACCTTCAGGGCAAATAAAAAGACGTTTTCCTACATACAAATAAAGTAAAACAAAAACCATAAACGAAATAGAAAGCTAAACAACAAATTGAGAAAAACATTTGCAAGACGACCACAAGTCACTCATAAGATTTAAAAACTCTCATAAATCAAAATCCAAAAGGTGAACTTTCCAATAGCAAAACAGTCAAATTCAAAAAAACATGTGGAATATAATCTTATTTTTTGTATTAAAATACATAAATATATATACTATAATACATACAAAAAAAGCTCAAATGAGATTTTGGATAATTTTCATGTTCTTTTTGATATTTGTGCTCTCTAAATTCTATACAAAGAGCATATATTCCTTCTGTAATTTACCTTTTTTTCTTAAAAAAATATGCTATTTTAAAACACAAAACAAAAAAAAAATGCAGCTAAAATGACTTAGAGGCCAGCAGAAATGGATGCTGTTATTGACATCTCAAGACTTTTTAATTGCATACCTACTTAACTCTTGTTCTAAATGGTTCTCAATGAATATTGCTTTTAACGTTAGAGGTGGACTACTTTAGTCTGTAGGGATACAGCTGAGGAAATTTGGGGAGTTTGGATTCCAATTCTGCCATTAACTAACTTTGTGATTATTTCCTTGCCTTGGAACTGTCCTATCATCTGCAAAATGAGCGACTCAGTCTAAGGATTTTTCACGCTCCAGCTAGTTTTTAAAAAAGCTTCTTACATTTATTTTATAATGAGACAGGTTTTCAAAAGAAATCTCAATAAACTTATAATAAAGAAAATGAGGATTTTTTGTTGTTGTTGTCTGCCTGTAGTCTGTGTGGTACAATGAAGGAGGCCACAGAAAATTCTCAACATATTTGGGTTGAAAACTCTTAAGGAATCTTTCAGTGCTGCTCTTATCTCTACAGAGGATGTTGCCCTTTTTTTAAAAAAAAAAATTTTTTTTCTTATATTTTATTACATAAGTAATACATTTTACTTTAGAAAAATTAGAAGATTCAGCTGTAATTCTAGCACCCAGAAATAACCACGGTTAATTGTAGTGTACGTATTATCACACGCATTTATACAAATCTTATCAAGGAATTGATAATGTTTTAAATCATCTTCTTGTTATTAAATAACTAATTCTCAACACTTTCCATGCAGTGACTATGTAGCTCCACAGTGATTTTTAATGGAATTTATGGTTTATGTCATTGTTTGCCTTTAATGAATATTTAAATTGCTTTCCATTTTTCACTGTGTTCGTTTTTTCACTATTATAAATTGCATTATGATAAACAACTTGTATATACATCTTTGTGCATTTGTTTCGTCTCTTTCTTAGGATGCATTCCAAAAAGTGGAATTTTACATTAAACGAAACGTGCATTTTGGGAGGCATTTATTCGTATGCCCAAATTGCCCATGGTGAAGATCATACCGATTTGTACTCAATCATGGCCTTTAGTATTCTTTTAAATCTTTGCCAGTAGGATAAGTAATGATGTCTCAATATTCTCTTAATATTTTGCTACTCAGAGTACCGCAGAATATATTTTCATATATTTATCAATTGTTCACATTTCTTCTCTTATGAGTTTCCTATTTAATTCACAATTCTAGGGGAGAATCCTGACTATTTTTGGCTACGTGATTCGATCTGAAAATTTCCCCAATATTTTATCTTGTCACCTCTTTTAAATCTGTTCTTTCTTGTCTGATCCTTAGAAGAAAAAAAAAATTAGGAACCTAATACTCACCAGAACAAATTGTTTCATATGCAGCTGACTTTTCCAACCTACTTTAAATCTCCTCCTTCAGTCATTTAATAAAGTGCAAAGCGGTGGTATTTTTCAAATGTGACAGGACAATAATAACGTTTTGAAGTTCTGAGTTAGACAAGGGCAAAAGGGAGGAAAGTCTCTTGGTCAGAGAAATTGAGGGAAAGTAAAATTATAAGCTTTCTTTACTTCAGTATTTTCCAGAGCTTTTACTATGTGAAAGCTCTTTTTACCAGAGAAATTCTTCAAGAAGCGGCAAATAATAGGCAAGTCTCCCCAGACTTATTATTGTCACAGGATCATTTTTTTTCTTACCTGTTTGCATTTGTGCTTTTTATAGGTGAATACTGTACTGTTTAAAAAACCAGCTCCAACTGCATGTCTCACTAATGGTATGTCAGAGACACCTTTGTCCTATGTGAAATATGAAATGATAATGACAATTACTGTTGCTAAAAATGTACCACTGCAAGATTTATGTTTGCTGAGTAAAAAGAGCTACCCTTGAGACATTTACTTTCTTAGTACACCAGGAGCTCTAGGAACTAAAATACTAAGCTGAACGTTTCCTTGGAGCATCTTCTGCGCTGTGTTTCCTTATCTGTACAATGACAGTTGTGGCTAAGTGTATGTCTTGCCCTGGGTCACTTAGGATTGCTGAGAGAAGTCCTAAATCTAAATGCTTCAGGCCTTGCCTTACAGCCACTACCTGTGGCTGTTTGGGGGCCACAGCTCTAAAACCCAGAGGCACGTAAGCCAGCATCTTGCTCTGAGCATCCTGTGCTACTTCCGAACATGGACGCGCTCAGGAGATGTGTTCTCATCAGGTTCCAGGGCTTATTACTCTAGTTATTTGTTACATTTTCAACTTTCCACCTCACAGACATGACAAAGCTGATTATGACTCCTAAACTCATAAGAATAATTACTGCTGGGAGGTTCAGATTTCTGTTTACACCACAGAGCACATGCCTAATGAGAGATGTGGAATTTTGCAGCTTCTGTGCTTTTGCAAAGTACACTTTTGATGAAAAGATATTTCATGGTCCAAAGCCTCTTATACTCCTGACTAGCTTTGAACTTAATTAGTCTCTTCTCAACCAATGTCAGCTGCATTACAGAAGGGAAAGTTTTCTTGGAGAACTTTCTCATTTTGATGAAATATGAGATGTGCATGAGCTGTAACAAAGAGAACACACAGACTAAAAATCTTGTCTGGAAGAAAAGTTTTTGGAACCTGTGAGTCAGGAGGCAGCAGTTTGCACTCCATCACAAAGAACAGAGTGCAAACTGCAATCAATGTCTGGGACTTCCCAAAAAATTTAGCTGCATCCTTTATGAATTTGAACAAATATATTTCTTAATGTACAAGTAGTTATTTGATATTTTTCTATAGAGTTAATCTTTTTTTTCAAATTAATTATTTAAAGAAAAAAAATTACCACTATTTCAAATTGACAACCAGCATTACTTTCCTGAAATAAAAGCAAGAATACAATAAAATCACAGCAGTATTATTAAATTCTGGTGAGAAGCAAAAGAATGTTCACAGCAACTTTGTTCATTAAAGCAAGAACTGGAAACAACCAAAATGTCCATAATTGTGCAATAGACAAATAAATTGTGGCATTCACACAATAGGATACTACATAGCAATGAGAAAGAACAAACTGTTATAACATCCACTGCATGACTTTCACAGACATAATGATGAATGGAGGAAGCTAGAGTGCATACAAAGTGATTTCATTTCTATGAAAGTCAAAAACGAAATCGAAGCCCTCAACTTGCTTTATCAATAGAGAGTAGGGAAGGAAGACAAACAATACTTTAAAGATTCTCCATCACATTACATCACCTACTATATTGCAAGTGTCATAAAGCAGGAATCCTACCTGCTGTGTTCGGTGTTGCATCCTCAGCGCTTAGAATGGTACCTGGCACGTAATACGTATGCAGTAAACATTTGAGTGAATGAATGTGTTGTCTTCACCCAGAAGTCTATGCTAAGTCCTTGTTTTTGGATCTATTTTATCTGGGAAAGGATTGTGAGTCCTTAGTTCACATCTGCTGAGGTCTGAATTGAAGAACCGCCAAGAGTCCTTTGGTTTTCTGGGTGTCTGCAGCTCTCAACAGCCTTTAGATTTCCTCCATCATTAGATTTGTCACCTCCAAACTCCTCTCCAGGAGTAGCCACTTGGACAGAAGAGTAACTGGGCCTTTATCACCAGGCCTATTTTCCATCCTGAGTGCACAGAGCTCTTCTATTGGGACATAACTAAGTTTTACTGAAATTCTAGACTTCTATAATCGAATCTTCTTTCTCCTGAGAAAGAGTCACACTGCTAGGTGTATCTCCAGGTTGGAAGACATATGATATGCCTTTGACCAGCTGGCTTTATCTTTGTAGAAAGGCGAAACCCTTTCCACAAAGAGGAAACACCCAAGACATTTCAGAATGAAAACGAACCTTAAAATGCACCGATAACTTTTGCAGACACCATGACAAAATCAAAATGATGATCAAGGTTATTACATGGGAACGTTGGCAGCCATGCATTATCTCACTCTGTGCGGTAGTATCACGTGCTAATAACATAATTTCAAACAGTGACATTAAGTTCTCTTGCCTATGAAGATAATTTCCAAAGTAATAGAAAGAAAATTTAAAAAGTAATAGAAATAAAATTTAAAAATTACTTATGAGTGTTCCTGGTTCACAAATCTCCTGGAAACTCCTCCCTGAACCCCAGGATAGCAATGCAGCCCAAGCTTGTGTCTTGGCATGGAGGTGGTGGAGACTCATTAGGGCTCTCAGGCTCCTAAAGTTTAAGAAAACTTTCCTACCAATAAGCCCAGGAATAATGAGATTTTTGGAAGTTGGGACACAACGTTGAAGAAAGGGAGCCACAGATTGAGAAGCAGCTGATTTTACTGCCAGTTTTAAAGATTCCCAAATAATGTCGGTTAAGTCTCTGCCTTTTTCTTTCTCTTCTTTCTTCTTCTCTACATCTCATGAGGTCTAAAGACAGTATACAGATGTTTTACATCATAGCAGTAAATTGTAACAGAAGGTCAAATTTACCTATTTGTCAATGAGCGATGTAGAACTTCAAGAAATTTTCAGATTAATTCTTTTCACTGACGTATCAGGTAAAATGTGATATTGTTCTGATGTTTGTTTGTTTGTTTCTTTTAAACTTTATCCTTTTTATCCCCAGGTCTTGCTCTTATAACCTGTCTTAATGGTGCGGATTGATCTTGCTCTATCTTTTAAATTAATTTCCAAAGACCTTAAATTTTATATTTCCTAGATATTGAGATGTCATTAATTACAAGAAATATCATTGATTTTTTTTTATAGCAGAGGGCGATAGATTACTACTATTAAATGTACACATTGACATTGATTGAACCATACATTCAGATTTTAGAAATGGAAAAATATGAAAAGTATCTGAGAATAGATAAAATGTGTTATTGCCCTTGTTAGGGAAATTACATTTTAATGGGTAATGTAAACCTTTGATGGGTGTGTGAGAAGAAATGATAAATATTGCCATTGGGATGGGGAACCTTCTTTTTGCCCCTTCTCCTATCATACCGCGTGGTGGGTCCTCATCTGCCTTCTCATGACTTCATTTCTTACAAGACTGATCTGGGGTGCATGACCTTTATTATCTTATGAAATTAATAGATTGTTGAATTCTTTAAACTTCTTGGAGCAAAATCACTTACAAAAAAGTGACGAAGCTAGATTTAAAGCACCATCTTTTATTTTCTAATTCCAGTGAAAATACATCTTGTTAAATTCCTTTTCTTTTTCCCAAACAAGTCTCGTGGAAAAGAAATACATGGTAATTACAATATTTATAAAGGCCATAGGTTATAATACAGCAGCAGAAAAGGTTATGGGGGAATATAATCGAAGCATTCTTTAAACTAATCAGCATTTATCAAGTTATCTACTCTTTGTTTTTACATGGTATAATAAATGGAAGCTTTGATAAAAGTAATGTCAGGGTAAAAGAAAACTTGCAAAATTAAAACTTGAAAAATATAAATACAATAGTTTCTTTGTAGAGGATGTCTGCCAGTGACATTTATAGTCAAATAAGAATTAAATGAGACAATGCATTTAAAGCACTTAGCTTCATATCTGTGACAGAGTTGAGTGCTTGGTGAATATGTCCAATGAGTGTTATTATATATAAAGTCAGAAGTTGTTCTGATGGCATAATATTCAGATAAAGACTAAAAATGTTTACCCTTCCAACCATTTGGTCTAGAAGACATGGGTTTATTGACATTTCACAGCTTTAAGTACACAACATAGCTGGATTTTTAAAAAGTGTTATCATTTAAAAATGCATTCCCACCTTATACGTATGTGAATTCGGAGATCAGTGTTTATCATAGCTCTGGTAATGGCTTCTTACTCTCAGGGGCAAGTGTAGAACCCCCTCTCAAGTCCAGGTAATGAGCTACGAGAACCTTTACAGAGTGTCTTCGGTTCTTCAAGGTTTCACACACAAGAATCAGAGAGAAGTATTGGTAAATCCAGGTCTTTTGATTTTCACTCTGGAACAAATTATACAGGAAAAACTCTCCCCTGTTGGGTGAATGATGATGTGTTTTTAAAAGGAATGCACAGCTCGGGGAAGGATGCAGTGTAACTCACTGAGCTCTAATCGGATCCTTTTGAGGTAGGAAGTTGACCTAATGGAAGCACTGCAAGGAAGCATTGTAGTGAAGCGGGAACGGTTTCTGAGTCAGGGTGGGCAGGGACACTGGGCTCCAGGTACAGGCGTGAGCCGTCCCATGGAGGGAGGGGTAGTGGAAGGGGAGATGGAAGAAGGCTGATGGGCACCATTTTGCCCAGTCAATCCTGTTCATGCATTTTCGTACACAGTATGTATATGCAAATATGACAAAGATCGCCATTCTGTAATTATTCTTCAACATTGCCAGTTTGTAACCTTGGAGGTGACATATTTAGGGCTTGTAGATTTTTAAAATCTTCTCTCAACATAATCCTATGCTGGTGTGGCTCTGAGCCTGGCCTTAGGTGTATGCTTTGCTGACTGGGTTACTCTCTATTTGCAAGAAAGCCTCACTTTTCTTGTTAATGGCAACTTGCTTCCAGATGCCTGCAGTGTGACAATTCTTTTTAGCTATGCTTCATTTCAGCTCCATGGGAGCACTAACCATCCCTCAAAATACACATTAAAACTACACTTGCAGTTAGAAAATGAGAAACAGAATCCCCATTAAGGTTACAGCGGCCTTAGAGTACAGAATTAGATTCCCCGGCCCAGTGGCTCAGCTTCAGAAATGTTTAAAGTAACATTGTTGTTCCTATTTTAAAGAAAAAAAATCTCAAATAACCAGTTGGCAAACATTAAAATGGTGGTTGTCAAAAGGAATTATGGAGACACATTTGATTGTCATGGCTTCGGGATTGGGGAGGGCCACACATCTTGTATGTAGGGGCCAGGGATGCTGTTCATAGTTCTCTGACATTAACAAGGTTCTCCTACAATAAGGATTTATCTGGCCCAAAACGTCAATGTTGCCAAGGATGAGACACTCTGCCCCACCTTTTATTAAATAAATAGAGGCTTTATTTAGATACAATTTATTTATCTGACTTTGGAGCTCAGTCTCTTACTATATGACGCAGAAAAGGTGGTTCTTCCCAGTATATCTTCTACTTCCAAAGAGGGAAGTGAAAATGATGAGGACAGAATTTGATATGCCCTAGTAAAGAAAAAGAGAGAGAGAAAAAAATTACTGGTGGTTTCCTTTACCAGGCATTGTTCTAAGTACTTTACGTGGTTTAATTCATTTAATTTTAAGTACAGGTCTATGAAGTACTTGTCACATTTCATATAAGAGGAAAATACAGGCAAACTAAGGTTATGCCAACATCATGGTGCTGGTATGGATCTCAAACTGGGACTCCCCCAGCTGTGCTGTTTCATAGAAGAAAGTAGGAAAAGCAAGGAAGCCTGTTGGAAGACTTTATGTCTGTGTTCAGGTGCAGAAAGCAGAACTAGCTTTACCAAGAGAGATTTCTCATGTACATTTTCTTGCTTCTTCATTCTGTTAGCATTTGGGTATTTCTAGGACTTTTGAAATGCAAATCACTCAATATTATTACAGTATTTCATTGAATCTAAGACACCATTCTGTTGTAAGATACACTATTTCTTTTACGTACCACTAAGAAACGAAAACATACACTTATATTTGTAGGACATCATTAATTCTAAGGGATATATTTATAGAAAAGATAATAATGTGTTTCAAAAATATGCATCTAACAATTCAGTGTAATATGGTAAATGCCAACTTCATATGACTCTAGGCTGTGTTGTGTAGAATACAGTAGAGCATGAGAAGTGTCCTGGCCTTAGGAAATACAGCAAAGCCTTTTTAAGTCATTAAATGTTTAGATCTCATTTCTCAACCTGAAGTGCACATCTAATGAGTAATGTAGACAGTCAAGGATAGCTTTAGGTCTTGTTCACTCAGTAGGACAAGGGTGATGTAGACTACGGGAAGGGGAGTCTTTTTCTCGTAGAAAGAACTACTTAATTTAGGTTGACGAGGCATAGTTTGTTAGAATCCAGTGTTTATAACTATGTAAATGATATGAGGGCAGTTGACTTTGTTTTTTCTTTTCTGCCAAGTTCTAGACCAGTGCCTGACACAGAGCAGATTCTCAAAATATGTTAGTTGAATGAATGAAAGAATGGTTATTGTAGAATTCTCTTTCCCTTCCTTACGATGATTTCTTTTTTCGTGTAAGAATACTTTGACTTATGTTTACTTTCATTTTCTGTGCTTACAAGGAACAACATATTGGGCTTAATTCCATGGAACTAAAGGTCCATGGAAAAGGATGCAAGAAAAGCAAGCTGGAAGGCCTCTTCTTCGGACGTTTTAAAGCAAGTGCTTGGGGTTCCATCAATCTTCAAGACAGGAGCCAGGTTAAGGAATTGGAAGAACTTGTGCATCAGTGTACATCATGTTGTGGATGTACTTTGTGTATCAGAGATTAACACCATCATCTTCCTTCCAAAAGTCCTGTTGGAAGTTTAGACAAAATTCTGCTTTCCTAAAAGTGGCCAGATTCTCTGAAATGAAGTTCTCTTAAGAGGCATAGCTGTATTTTCCTGATTTTGTAATTCTGCTTATTAAAAAATTCTCTTGAGAAAAATGATCATTTATTCATTCGGTAGATATCTATTGAGTCTTTCCTCTCTGTGCCAGATACTGTTCTGGGCACTGGGGACAGACACAGTCGTGAGTGAGACAAGCAAGACCCTCCTCCCACAGAGGTAATATTTTAGTGAGAGGGAGAGACAGACAATAAACAAACAAAAAAGAAAAATATCAGATAATAGTCCAAGCTAAGCAATAATGTAAACAGTGTGGTTGGAAAGGACAGCAGAATACATTAAGGAATTCTTTCGGATGCGATGGAATCCCAAAACGCCTCAGTTTAAAGCAGAGATCTGAATGACCAGAAGACACCAGCCTATGCAGGTATGTAAGCAGCATTTCAGAAAGAGAAAATAGCTGGTAAAAAGGGCCAAATGTAGGAACAAGGATGGTCAAAGTGTAGTGGGCAAAGGAAAGAGCATTATGAGATGGGGTGGGGAGGCAGGTAGGGCCTAGATTGCGTGGAGCTTTATAAGCCAAGGTCAGCGGTTCCATGTTTATTAAAAATATATTGGAAAACCATTGGCAATTTAAAAGCATGGGAATGATATTATCCGACTTTCACTTTTTTTTTTATTATTAAGTTTATCGGAGTCACATTGGTTAATACGATTATATAATTTTCAGGTATACATTATAATTTGACATCTATATATTCTATTGCTTGATTACCACCCAAAGTCCAGTTTCCTTCAGCTACCATATATTTGATCCCCTTTACTCACTGCACCCTCCCCATATGCCTTTGCATTTGACCCCCTTTACTCTGCGTACCTCTCCTCTCCTCCCCTATCCCCCACTCTCTGGTAACCACTAGTCCATTGTCCGTGTCCCCGAGTCTCTGTTTGTTTGTCCTGTTCATTCATTGCTTTTAGATTTATATCCCACATATAAGTGATATCATGTGATTTTCAACTTTTCCAGTCTGGCTTATTTTGCTTAGCATGATTATCTTGAGGTCCATCCATGTTGTTGCAAATGGCAGTATTTCATCTCTTATGTCTGGGTAATATGCCATTATATATATGTACCACAGCTTCTTTAGCCAATCATCTATCATAGGACACTTCAGTTGCTTTCATGTCCTGGCCACTGTGAATAATGCTGCTATAAACATTAGTTTGCAAATATCTTTTTGGATATGGGTTTTCAAGTCTTTGGGGGTAAATACTCAGTAGAGGGTTTGCTGGATCATATGGTAGATCAATTCTTAGTTTTTTGAAGAACTTTCATGCTGTTTTCCATAGTGGCTGTACAAATTTTCAGTCCCATCAGCAGTGTATGAGGGTTCCTTTTTCTCTACATCATCTCCAACATCTGTTATTACTTGTCCTGTTTGATTATAGCTATTCTAACAAGTGTGAGATGGTATCTCATTGTGGTTTTGACTTGCATTTCCCTAATAGCTAGCGAAGTTGAGCATCTTTTCATATGTTTGTTGGCCATTTGTATGTCCTTTAGGGAGAAGTGTCTGTTCAGGTCCTCTGCCCACTTTTTGATTGGATCATTGGGGTTTTTTTTTGTTGTTACTGAGCCGTATGAGTTCTTTGTATATTTTGGATATTGGTCCCTTATCTAAGGCATTGCTTGCAAATATATTTTCTGACTTTCACTTTTAAAAGATTATTTTTGATGTTGCCTGAAGAGTGCATTGTAAGGGTGGCAAAAGAGGAAGCAGAGACACAGCTCAGAAAACTAGTATAGTAGTTGAATGGAGAGGTGATGATGACCTAGGCTACTGCGGTGGCTATGGAAACAGAAGATGGACACAAGATGTAGCTGAGTAGACAAAGCATGCTGATGAATTTGACATGAAAAATTGAAAGAAATTTAAGATAATACCTAAATATTTAACTTGGGCAGCTATACGATGGCAATTTTAGAGAGCAGTACAGGTTACGGGGCAGGGGGTAGGGGATTAAGAGGTTTTTTTGGTCCTATTATGTTTGCAACGCCTACTAGATATATATGCATAGACATTGAAGACACAGTTACATGTATAACTCAAGAATTATAGGAAGAAGTCAGGGCTGGAGATAAAAAGTTGTCTTTGTTATATAAATGTTATTTAAAGATATATGACAAATGTTGTAGAACATGTGGATAGAAGAGAGAAAAGGGACCACGTAAGATCTTTGAAGAGAGGTTTTATTTTATTTTTTAAGTTAGTTGGTGCTATAGACTGAACGTTTGTGTCTCCCCCCAAATTCATATGTTGAAACCTAACCCCCAATGTGATCACATTTTCTGGTGGGGCCTTTGGGAGGTGATTGGGTCGCAAGAGCAAGACCTCATACATGTGATTAGTCCCCATGTGAAAGAGACGTCAGAGAGCTCCCTCACCCCCGCCATGTGAAGATACGAGGAGAAGACCAAATGTAAACCAGGAAAGAAGGCTCTCACCAGACACCAAATCTGTCAGCATCTTGAACTTGGACTTCCCAGAACTCCAGAACTGTGAGAGATAAATATTTGTTTCAGCCACCCAATCTATGATAATTTAGCAGTCCAGACTAAAACAGTTGACCAATTTTAATATTTAATATTTATAGGAACGATCCAGCAGAGAGTCAGCCATTGATGATACAAGAGAGAGGAGTAATTGCAGATGGGGAGGCTTTGAAAATATGGAGAAACCTGGGTCCAGAACATTACCAGAGTCATGGCCTATTATTGAGACCAGTGACATTTTCCCCAATGTAACCTGAGAAAATATCATAAGAAAAGGTGCGAGATGAGGGCATTGATTTTTTCTTTAAATCAATAGAGTGTGAAGCAAAAACAATTGGCCGTTTGTTTCTTGGGTGACCACAACACACACAAAAAATAACGTTACGCTGAATTGCTGCCTTTCAAAACCAACTGAGGGAGCAATAATTGTGCTGAAAAATTCACCAGGCCTGAGAAACTTTAACTGTCCTAATTTTAAACTCTGATTTATAAGAACATTTTTAAATTAAAAAAAAATTCTATATTTCCTCTTGTTCAAAAGGTTAGTAAAGATTTCTTTTTTTGAAACATGAAGTTTAATCTTTGTAATGTTATTTTCCAAAGGCACTTTGAAAACCTTTTTTTTTCCATAGATGGAAAGTTTTATGAAACCCTGTTTATCTTGAAAAAGTCTCTTTGCACGATAATACAGAACAGAGAGAGAAAAAACACTCCCTTGAAAACCAGACCAGTGTTCACTCAAGAAAAATGATCCGCTTGTTTAATCCTTTGTGTAGCATCAATAAAATAAGATTAAAAAAAAATGTAGCTAAGCGAAGCTTAAATATGCTTTAAACTGTATTATAAAAAAAAGATAAAATCTATTTTCTCTGTGTATTTCAAGAGCAAGACACAATTTCATTTTTAAAAAGTTCTATATTAGATAAGACATGTATGTTGTAACTAATACAAAAAGGCTAAAATAAAAAATTTAAAAAATTTAACAATATAGTCAGTTGCATCTGTGTAGTACTGGAACAGAGGAAGAGTAAACACACAGAAAGAAACACACAAACTCTGTACATGAACATCACACGTTCTCTTACAAATTTGGCTAATACAATACTGCAGTGTCCTCATGTGAAGTTGGTTATCTGTGGCTTCGCCTTTTCTGGATCATCAAGAAACTTGAGGTCACTGTCAGTAGGGGGCCTGGGCTTCCTTCCTATCTCCTGACCTAGCATCCTCGGATTGTCACCAAACCTGATGATCAAATCCACAATGCCAACATTTTAATGTCAGTCCTTCCTTGAAGCAAGAACATCGGCCATAATCTCCTTAGAGTTCAAACCCAGAACTGAAATTAGAGGCACTGTCTTGATTTTCAAGTTTAAATTTGTGTGTGTGTGTGTGTGTGTGCGCGCGCGTGTGTGTGTGTGTGTGTGTGTGTGCATGCATGTGTGAGATTCAGACAGTGAGTAACTTTCAGGCCATCTGAAACAATATCCAGATAAAAAAATTTCAGACAAAGTGGCTCAGAAGCAAGTGATTAATGTCAAATTTTTAATTTACCGGAAGTTTTGGGAACTGTACTCACGGTCTGTGTGCTGTGCATGGATCACCTCTGAGGAAGACAGCGTCACTGTGCCCCACAGAAATAATTAATACCTGTCTGGAACTAGCACCTGAAGTTCTAATCTCTATCTGCCAGTTCCCATTTTAAAACTTGCAAGCTGTGCTGAAGACCAGGATTATTTTACGTTTGAGAAAATGAAAGGAACCATGCCATCGTCGTCCCAGCCATTATTATTGTGGGATACAGGGTGTTTCAAATTATTTCCTGGTTCAACATATTACAAAGCCATTTTATTTATAAAATTAGAGAAAGTTAAAACCAAAACTTAGAATTTTTAATGACAATTACAGGTTGTTTTTTTTTTTTTCTATCATGTCAGTGGGTAAAATGCTATTTTCTCTAGTGGAAATGCTTGTAGAAATTTAAGTGACTTTCTATGTTTGGGGTTATGAATCTAGCTTTATTGCAGCATTAAATATTCATTTAATAAAGACAACAAAGAATAAAATAGATGATAATTATCTAGAAATCCTTGACACAGCTACCACCTTCTCCATAAAGGATTACAAACTGATGAAAATTCGTGATATATCTATCTTACTTCATTTGAGCTTCTGTCTCAGAATACCATAGGTCAGGAAGGGAGTTACTTATAAACAAAAATTTATTTCTCACCGTTCTGAAGTCTGAGAAGTCCAAGACAAAGGCGCTAGAAGATTCTGCGTCTGGTGAGAGTCCAATTCCTGGGTCATAGCGGGCAGTATTACTGTGTCCTCACATGGTAAAAGGTGCAGATAAGCTCTTTGGGGTTTCTTTTATCAGGGCACTCAAGATAAAAAGACTCCACCCTCAAAGCTATACCACCTCCCCAAAGCACCAGCCCCCCAATACCATTGGGAACTGGGAATTTGGGGAGACACATTCAGTCCATAGCAGTTACCAAAAAAAAAGAAAGAAAGAAAGAAAGAAAGAAAGAAAGAAAGAAAGAAAGAAAGAAAGAAAGAAAGAAAGAAAGAAAGAAAAAGAAAAAGAAAAAAGAGACTACGATCCAACATATTACCAGAATTTGGGTGAATTACCTATTAACTCCAAGGTCTACAGAACTAGATGGAGAAAATACAGTCACCAGAGACATAGCTGATCCTCCTACAGAAAGGTGTGAAGATATTCTGTCCTTCTGTCCTTGTCTCAAAACCAGTCTTTTGACAACAAGGAGCCAAGACAGCTCTGCTTAGAGGCTACCTTTTGTGGGAGGCAGAGGTGTTTCCTCACAGCCCAGATCTGTTCATATTTTGCCTCTATGTATTTGGAACTCTTGTTGGGAGCAGGAATGGATAATAGCACACGACATCCTGATATGTTGTTGTTCCTGCAGGTGAAGCATCCTCAATAGGGACAACAATGGGAAAGGACCTACAGGATCCTAAACGTGGAAAATTATAATTGTCCTGCTTTTCATTGGTTCAGTGAGTT
This sequence comes from Rousettus aegyptiacus, assembly GCF_014176215.1. NCBI lineage: Eukaryota > Metazoa > Chordata > Mammalia > Chiroptera > Pteropodidae > Rousettus > Rousettus aegyptiacus. The sequence goes on along the minus strand of NW_023416295.1, from coordinate 11,025,389 downwards.
AGAGAATCAAGTACTGTGGGTAGGAACGATGTCCTGAGTTTCATGAGACAGAGTTGCTAATTAGGCAGACAACACAGATCTTTCATGACATTTCTATAACCTAAGGTGTATTCTTTGTTTTTTCTTTTTTTGGGGGGGGGGTAATGAGACATTTCAACTAGCTTTTTAAATGTGTTACCACGTAAGTACATGTAGTATTAGTACATAATTTTCTAGACAGTCTACCATGTTCCTTCCCTCCCTCTCACTGTACTAGACACAGAGAAAGCTCACATCATTTATTCAGTAGATTGGAAGACCTGGCAGCCTTACTCTGTGAATGTTCACCTCTGCAGAAGCCAGGAATCTTCTGAGGTCAAGTTTCTCAAGTAGCATGGCATTAACATCCTTGGGACCTCTTCTATATCTGTCACCAGGTTCCCACCTAGCCCACAGAGGAAAGAGCCTTGCAATAACTGCATTGCTGGTACCCAGGGACCCCATCTCCTTGTTGGCCCCAGCAGAAGTGAATAGGCTGGAGATGGAATCAGGCTAAAGAATCATGGGAAGTAGCTTCTCTTTCCCAAATTCTTTTTACTAGAAAAAGACTCTTTCAGTGATAGGATTCATTTTGAGATTACGATATATATCTCACATAGTATGTGAAAATCTCTATTAGATTGACACCCTCTTAACTATAATCATTATCTGTTTCCATATTTCATTGACATAATGATGACAGGTATTTACAATGATACTTTTGAGCCACTGTAAGATAGTAAAGGACTTACAATATTACTAAAGTAGGTCAAACTACACGCAGCACGAGCTTTAGTGTTTGACTTTTTACTATTCAGATACTTTGAAACGTAAGACTTTATCGGTTATTTCTATGTTAGGTCAAGTGTAATTATTCTAAATCCCACATATAGAATATATTTTAAAAGTTATTTTTGCAAAGCATTATAATACTTTCGCTCTTTGCAAAATTCAGCAGGTTGAAATTCAGGCTGATAATGCCATTTATTTTGCTTTTTATACAGAGGTTTGGTTTTCCTAAGTATTCTTAGTGGAAACAACTTTTATGCCTTAGGTGCTAAGATTTGGGATTTTCTCTCAGCTTTCATTCGTTTCTCTGAAGAGATCGGTGACAAGAGATGGAACGTGAGCAATATGAATCTAGAACACGACTTCATAGCAACGGAATATTAAAGAATTTATTATGCTATGTAATACGCAATTCTTGGCACAGGAGCACGTACACTGATGATTTCACAATGTTCTTCTCCGTACTTACGAGCTTCAAGCAAAGACATAATGATCCCAGTTCTATAACGTGTGATTCACAAGTACGGAGGGTTTTAAACGTTGTTGTGTTTCTTATTTATGATAAATTTTCTTGGCTGCTATTTCTCAGGCCCTTTCTAAAACATTTTTATATTGGAAAGTTAGAAAAATAGATTTCTGACTTGTGTTGCAGGCCGATTTTGGTATTTTGGGAACAGTTTATTGTAATAGAAGATAACGCATGCACTAGTGGCTCCTCATTTTTTTTCCCCCTATTCTAGACTTTCTCTTGAACTGGGAACATAAATTAAACAGCGCACTTGACACTCAGCTCATTCCTTACCTCTCTTCTCCCACCTCTGCCCTGACTCACACACTCCACTCCAACTACGCTGGCTTGTCATTTCAGGGCCATTTGTACCAGGTGTGCCCTCCGCTTGGAATGTTTCGTGTGGTTTGCGCATCTCTTCATGTCTTTGCTCAAATGTAACCTGAGCCTTTCTCTGGCTCCCCTGTAAAAATAGCCCTTATCCCTGTCTGTCCCCTTCACTCAGCCCAGTCTTCAGAGCAGTGATCATGACCTGGCATGTCATTTGTTCATCTTCCACCTACCACTGCCCCCAACCCCAGCCTTGAGTCTAAATCTCAGCAGTAACTAGAGCTTTTGTTCAGCAGTTTAGCTGTCATGGCCCAGCACCTGGCACACAGCAAGCACTCCGTGATTATTCATTGAAGGGAAGAGCAGCTCAGACTGTACGATGAGACTCATTTGTTAATACTTATTTTTAATACACTACAAAAGAATCAGACTCATTGCCGCATGCTTTTTTTTAGAAACTCTTTGGGATTTTATCAGGCATTGAACTTTATTTTAAATGAATTAAAAATCATTTGACACGGTGGGTTCACAGATGACTATTTGAATCAACCCCTATATGCCGTATCTAAAAATAATCAGACAACTCAAAAGAAAAGCTAAAAAGACCTTTCCATCTCTCTAGGATCCTTCATTTGAGATTCAACCTCACCGCTCTTCTCTTAGGCAGCTTTTAATTTTTTTTCTTTTTTAACGATTAAGTTAACCTACTTAAAATGTAGAAGGTCCAACATTTCCTCTATTTCTTTTCTTTTCTTTTTTTTTTTCACTTTGACTGCATTAAAAACTTTTTTAAGGTTGGGAGCCAGAGGAGATATCGGCTCCCCTCTTCCCTCTCTGATTCCTCCCTGCTTGAGGTCTGATAGCTCCGCCCCTCCTAGGAAGTCTGTCTTTGCCAAGAACCGCCAGCGACATGTTGATGGCTCAACTCCTGACTCCCTGCCTTGGCCTCTCAGCACCTCTCACACTGGCGGCTTCTCCTCTTGGTTGTTTTATGGGTTTCCCCCTCCTCAGACAGAGTCTGACCCCTTTCCCCCTCTCCCCGCAGTATGTGTTCCTCCTGCTCTCTGCGCAGGGACAGGACGTGAAGCGCGGCCCTCAGAGCCCCCTGCACCTCCTTGACAGCGGCACCTTTCGTGACATCTGTTTCTGCAGCCCCACGTATCTGGTGGGCATTTTCCTTTGAGCATTTTGTCATGTAATATATCTAAAAATAAACTTCTACCACTCTCCTCCATCATTCCCCCCCCCCCCACTTTTTCTTTTCTTCTCTTGGTGATGTCTTCAATTTCTCAGCCCTACAGGTTCAAAATCAGGGACACATTAAAATTTTTCCCCTTGAATTTTTTTTTCACACTCAAACAGAGTATTCTATGCAGTTTTCTTCCTCAAATTGCTACTCATGCACCAATTTGTTTTCATGCCTGTATCTTCTGTTGCCAGGAGTTTCAATGTTGCTGGGGACCCTTAAATGGGCTCTTTGCCTCTAGATTTTCTGCATTTGGGAAGTGCATCGAATTGCTTTTTTTAAAAACATCTCTTTGATCATCTCATCTTCTTTCCTACTAAGCAAGGCTAAAAATCTGTAACTTTGACCTAGCCCTGAAGGTTACCCTATACCCCATAGATAAAATTTAAACATCTTGGCCCTGAGTGACAGGTCTGGCTCCAGTCTTCTTATCCATTACTGTCCTAATGCCGTTTCTTTCTTCAAACTCACCGCCGCAGCCAGTCTCACTTCCCATCACCCCCTGAACCTGCCACATGAATCCTCACCGTCACGCTTTTATTCATTCTGCTCTTCTTTGATCCTATCCTACCTCTTCTTTAAAACTTAGATTAATTCACTGTTGCAGGTCTCCCCAGCCTTCAATTATTTCTCCTTCCTCAGAGTTTTTTTCTAGAACACTTCGTTCATGAAATTAATTTCAATTGTATTGTAGATATCTTTTTATATTCTTCCCAGTTGTTTTATCACTTGTGTATATAGACTGTTTTTTATTGTTTTAAAATCTTTCGTGTCTCCAGTAAAGACACTTGCCTGTTTAAATTGTTATTTCTCCCTCTGTCTCTGTTTTTGCTTGTCTGCTTGTCTGTCTGTCTGTCTGTCTGTCTCTGTCTCTCTCTCACATACACACATTTAATTATCTCTGTTTTATAGCCAACATTATTAAGATTATTTTATAATTTAGGCAATAATATTTAATTTAAGTATGCTTAAAATTTTTTCCCAAGCTGATAGTAGGAGCAATATATTGTTACTCTAGAGTACTTTGAAAATGCAGAAAATTATAAAAGAAAAAAGTCCTTATATCCTTCTTAAAGATTTTTTACAAGTATTTTTCTATGCATGAAACCCATATATAAATGCCATCCATTATTTGTAAGTTTGCATCCTTTTTAATGCTGTGTGATGAGCATTTTTTAATGTCATTGGATACACTTTTAATTCTTCCTAAATCTCTGTTGCTGTCTATAAGATAGCCGTGCTGTTACTGATCTCAAAGCAATTCTCAAATTCAAGGAGCCCTGGGTAATTTCCCTGTGAACGCACACAGAAAAGGTGTGGACATTTTCTTTTCATTACTTCATTCTAGCAACACTTAGTCCCTCTTACTGCGGGGAAAGATTCTCTACTTAGAGATCAAGAAATATTACATGAATCACTGGGACCTGGCTTCTCCTTAGTCGGTTGAACTTGGTGCTACCTTTCACCCTAATTCAACTCTTTTTTATTTTGTATAAAGTTTATTGGGGTAACATTGGTTAATACAACTATATAATTTTCAGGTTTACATTATAGTTTGACATCTATATATTCTATTGTGTGTTTACCACCCAAAGTCCAGTTTCCTTCAGCTCCCATATATTTGATCCCCTTTACCCACTTCGCCCTCCCTCTACCCTCCTCTATTTGACCCCCTTTATCCCATCTACTTCCCCCCTCCTTCCCTAACCCCTTACCCTCTGGTAATCACTAATCCATTGTCCATGTCCCTGAGTCTCTGTTTGTTTGTCCTGTTCATTTGTTGCTTTTAGATTTATATCCCACATATAAGTGATATCATGTGATTTTCAACTTTTCCAATCTGGCTTATTTTGCTTAGCGTGATCATCTCGAGGTCCATCCGTGTTGTCGCAAATGGCAGTATTTCATCTCTTCTTATGGCCGAGTAATATGCCATTGTATATATGTGCCACAGCTTCTTTAGCCAATAATCTATTGTAGGACACTTCGGTTGCTTCCATGTCCTGGCCACTGTGTAATTCAACTCTTGATAGTTATGTCCAGAAAGGAATAATAAGGATGCTGAGGAGCCTGGCAACCAAATTACATGAGGTGTAGTTTATTCGGTTTGGAGGGCAGATGTAGAAACGACCATCACAGCTACTATCAAACACTGGAAGAGCAGTTGTGTGGAAGACAGTTACGGCTTGCTCTATTTCTTCACAGAGGAAATAGATAAGACCACCATCAACACAGAACTCAACGAAGGCAAGACATAGCAATTAAACTATGAAAAAAGCTTGAACTTCTCTGGATGACAGCAAATGTCTTGGCACTGGGTCTTCTCTGATGGGGTGCTGCAGATGGGCTTCCAGGATCTCATAGGTGAATTGATGCCAAATGTGATCCCCAAATCCTCTTTGGGTTTGGAGTTAAGATTCTACATTCACTTTTTCTAACTTCCACCCTCATCTAAATAAAGTCTTCTTTGGCCACTAAAGGAGCAACTCTCTGGCTTGGCATTGTCCTGGGCATATCCTTGAGATCACGTCATCCTTTATTCTAAAAAAATTCCCTAATATCCTTAAAGATAAATATTATCTTGGGTATCACTCTCTTTTATGAAGATCGATAGCAATTTATCACCAAACATCTTTTTCTTCCCTGGCGGCCATGCAGTGAGCATGGCAGAGAGCACTCTTCACAATCAACCCAGTGGACGCCCAGCTGAGTAAAGAGCTTTTCGTAGATAACCGCAAGATATTTGGTTTCTCAAACTTCTTTTTTAAATAATGGCAATCGAATATAATGAAAAAAAAATTCTCCTATTCAGAGGCCACGTCTACGTCAGTAGTAATTACGGTCTGAGGTCATCAGAAGGGCTGCAGGCAGTTTTCCTCATGCATCGAATAGGTTTGACAATGGTTCCTAACTCAAAGTGTTGTGGCAAGTGTCAAATGAAATAATGCTTGTAAAGCATAGCGGATATGGTTAATACGGAATGTGTGTTAGTTATCATTGTTCTAATGGATTCTGTGGTCAACTACCTTCTCTTCTCCCCTCAAGCACCGAACCCTACTTGGAAAATTAGCTTTTAGAACTCAACCAGATTAGGTCTTTTATAGCTTTGCAATCAGTGATAGTCTTCAAGTCTATACAAAGATAATTATATTTCTATCTTTTAATCTGCTGTGTATCAAAGAATTTTAAATATGAGCCCTCATCAAACAACAAACAAAAACAAAAGCTTTTTAACTGCAGGTACTCATTTGCTATCAACTGCTTCTCGTAGGGATAACTCTATGTAGTGGACTGCAACAGAAGTTTATTAATTAATGGTGGTTAGTAATTCTCCAGAGAAACTTGGAAAAAGGTAGGTAGTGAATAAATTAGAAAGTTTCATGTACAGAACAAAAGTCAATTTGCTTTTCCTTTGATTTATGTCTGGTTGTGAATAGGGCGACTATATAATTTATCATCCACACTGGGACATTGTGAGAGTGAAAGAATGCACTAAAAATAATTGAAATTATATAATTTTTGACTTACTTATGGACCAAAAAAAAATAACTTAACTATATTGCCTAACAATAAAATAGTCTATTCAAAACTTATTTTCAAAAATAAAATTCTTTCAAAAGTAAAATAACAGATACTTGTGTATATTCAAGCAAAAATTTTAAAAAGCTTTACACGTTGATTGCTTGAACATTAAAAAACATAAGCAGAGTAATTTTTCTTGGCACATGTTCATGTACCTTAATCAGTTTCTTAGCTTCATCTCTTCCTACCACTTGCGTTACTTGTATTTTCTAAAGAATGCATTTGTTCCCATATGTTTTGTTTTTATTTTTCCATGAAATTGAAACTTTGAAGTTTTATCTTATCACTAATACCATGAATCAACTTTAAAAATTTTTAAAGTATAGTTGGCATACCATATTATATTAGTTTCAGTTGTACAACACAGTGATTCAATATTTGCCTACCTTATGATGCAATTGCTACACTATCTTGTAACCATCCATCACTGTAAAAAGTTATTGTAATATTATTGGCTATATTCCTTGTGCTGTACAATACGCTACAACCCTGTGACCATTGACTTTTAATAAATATTATTCACTAAGATCTTGATTGACTCAATTTCCAGGTAAGAACCTACTCCGTCCACAGTTGCTGATGTACCTGGTAAGCATAAAGAATTTCTGTTAAGTGGAGGTTGTCCTTAATTGAAAGTTTTCATATTAAAATATGTAAAAAATTTCCCCAAGTATTTTTGTAGATACTGCTATTTTGATTCTAGTTTTAGTAAATATTTTTATAAGACTAAACTCATTAAATTAGTTTTCAGTTTATGGGTTTTGGAACTTCTGTCAAATTGAGTTGTTACAAAACAGAGGCCTTATGAATTTTATTCCATTGTGGCTCAGAAAGTGGATTTATTAGGTTAAAAGTAACTTCATTAAGAGATTCTTCCTACTGGTTCAGATATTTCAAAGCATAGTTATGGAAACTTTAATCTTTAATTTTAAAACCTTTGAGTTCTCTTTATTTAATTTGTTCAGTTCCTCTTAAATTTTATTGGAATAAATTTCAATGAGCTTTGGTTTGTAAGCTGTATTTTCAAAAATTGCAATTTTCTGGGCACTGAAAATTGTACCATTTTCAGTGTACCATTCATTGAATAGATTGATTAATGATTTGAAACTCATTCTTAACAAAATGTAACCAAAATTTAAATAATTCACTTAGAAAATGTCAATATTATTATAAGAAATTTAGGATGATTTACAAAGAAATTCTTCCATCATTCAAACATTCTTAAAATTCAAATTATGGTTGTTTAAAAGTCAGCATATTTTTATCACAAAATACTTGGAGATCAGTTGCTTTAAATGTGTGTATAGAAAAATATCTGTATATTCTCTCATCTACAGCTTCTATTCCTGTTGGTAGAACACTTTAGTTTGTTTGTTTGCATTTAAGATTTGCATGTAGCACACAACCAATTCCAAGTACATTTCTGCCCTATAGATTTCTTAATTAATAAAAATGCAATTTTTACCATAACATGACACCCAGTCATTGTATTTATATTATCACTGTAAAAATATAAATTACACACACTGTAAAAAAAAGAATATGACACATAAAACTTATCTTCAATGTTGAATTTTTAAACTAAACTTATGATAGCATTCATAATAGTACTGAATGTTTTGTCTTTGATTGAACCAGCCTTTAAAACTTTCACTTTGATTCTGTTAGATTAAAAAAAATGAACATTATTAGATTTGACTTTATTGATTTTCCATTTGAAGCATCCAGCAACACTGATATAAAATGGCTCCTTGTTATTGTTTGCAACATTCTTCTGTCAATAAAACTAAGACATTAGGAAGTATAATTTCACTGTTTTTTACATGCAGAGGAAACCTAGTTTTGAAAAGAAGTGAAATTAACTTAGAAAGAGCTGTCATTTTATTTAAATAAAGTCATGCTTCACAGAGTGATATATTCTCTCATCGGCAAATGCATTTATTAAATCGTCATTTTGGGTCTTCTTAAATAAATATAAATAACTTTTAAAGTAGATGATGATGTACAGTAGATTTGAGTCCCGTAGTTATGTGGCCCATGTTATTCCTACAGCCCCCAAGGAAACAATTTGTATGAGTTACATGTTCACCATGAACTCTCTTAAGAAATGGAAATTTTACTTCCTTAAACACGCACTTGTTTTGAGCTTATTTACTACAAAAAGGGTTTAATACAAAATACTAAAGGAAAATCAAACAATAAAATAGTTGTCAATTTATACCGTAAAGCAAACTAACAAAACTATACCAGAAGAGCAATCGGACAACTGTATGTGCGCCGTGGTTGGAATGCTCAGGTCCTATTTCCTATATTTATTTTGTGTTAACTTTTGCCAAAATTTCCCACATTGCTCACTGACCCTACTAATATCACTCTAGCAGTGTGGTAGTTTCCTGAATTTCACAGGCAACAGAACATTTCTCACTATAACCGACTGGCACACTCAATGGCTGGCAGAAAAAGCGACATCTAATACTTTTACCAACATCTGTGTTTATCCTATATTGTCTGAGCAAGCCTCATTGCACCATCGAGCAGCCTTGAGTGGAGGTGTTAGTCGTACTGTGTCTGGATATGGTCAGGAGGGGAGAGATGGGTTATCACTGGTTGTCTTTCAGATTTACTACATATTGAAGCGAGCACCCTTCCCACTGCACACACCACTAAACAAGACCCTGGGAGAAACTACTAGTTCAAAGCAGAGTTCCACTTCGAACTCCAGTTCAAACTCAAAACTGGCTTTAGCTTGTTACAATACAACCACAAACATCAGGAACAAACGCTTAACATGACAGGACATAGGGACAACAGGAGTTAACTGGCGCTGTGTCAGGCAACCAGGATATGTGGCCTTGCCAGACGGAAGGAATTTCATCCACGCAACTCTCTTGCCTCCCTCTGGCTTCTATTATCACAAGTCTCCACTTCTCCTACATGCTTTTTCATTTTAAGAGGAGTGACTTAGCTCCTCCTCTCTTTTCCTAAGCTTTTTACGACCAATAAAACCTAGCTTCTTCTCAGCTTAACAATTTAGAGCTTTGCTATACAGGTTTTACGATAGCTTTAACTCAGCCTTGACAGATTTTTTTTTTTTTACTCAAAAAAAAAAAAAAAAAGAAAAGAGTTTTAAATCATGTCATTGAAAAATCACTCTAAAAAAGAAATGTACTTGGATTTTAATACATTCATTATAGGTATTTTTATATGTTTGTCACAGAAGGTAGAATTAGCAGTAGAAATGAAAGTAGAAGGAGAAAGAGAGATATGAGCTCTCTTATGACTAAAAATTGTATTTTGGAGTTGGCTATACCACAGAGAAAGTGAATTTCAGACACTGTATTAATTGCCTCCTACATTCTCCTACATTGTTTTGTAAATGTTTTATATATGTCAGGGTATTGTTTTTGTCCAACTAGATTATAACATCTTTGAGGGTTTTTTTTAAATCATGTTAATATTACTCCACAGATTTTAGCATAGTCCCTATTTATTGACTGAGCAGTCAATACATTTTCACTGTTTTTACCTGTAAACAGGATCCACTTATCTTTTATATTGAATTCTCATCATCTTTGAGTCTCAGTCAGTGAGCAGAGAAATGAACCAGAAGTTTAGCCCTTGAACATGAAGAATATGGCAAGCAGGAAGAATGCCTTTTCAATAAGATAAATGAGGTAGATTAGGCTTATTCCCCACAGTGACTCAACTTCCTTTATTAAATTATGCTTTAAAACTATAAAGTGCACAATCTTAACTTTACAATACAATGACATTTTACAAATGTACACATCAGTGTAACCATCAAGGTCAATACTCCCCATAAAATCAATACCATTCTGACTTCTTTTTCCATAGATTCATTTTGTTTGTCTGTGGACTTTAAATAAAGGGAATCACAGGGTGTCTATTCCTTGGTGTCTGGCTTCTTATTTTTTAAAGCCAAATTTCTAATTAAATTATAACATGCAGTCAAGTGTTTGTTGAATTATTATTAAGTAATCGGCAACCAGACCAAGGATCACATAGCCAGCATTTCTGGCTAGTTCCTTAATGTTAAAGCTAACCGCTCACCTGACTTCCAAGATCATAGGTTAGTCTTTCCTGTTTTTAAATTTTATATAGATGGAATCATAGATTATGTGCACTTTTGTATTTGGCTTCTTACATCCCAAATTATATTGGTGGATTCATCTATGTTAAAGTATAAAATTGTAGTTTCTCTTAAATTTCTGTTTAGTGTTCCATTGTATGAATATATCATCATGTTTTTCAAGCTCCATTTTTTGGAGGATATCTTTGGATTGTTTCCAGTTCAATGTTATTATGAATAATATTGCTACCAATATTCTCATTTCTGTCTTTTTGTGAATCTATGTGTGCATTGCTGTTGGATATATACCTAGGAGTGGAACTGTCAGTGTTCACATTCGGGATATGCTGCCAGTTTTCCAAAATACTGATTATTTACATTTACATGGGCATTATATAAAAAGTGTGATTATTTCATATCCTTGCCAATACTACTCAGTGGTGTGCTGATAAATTGATCTTTGGGTGGAAAAAAAGCCCTGACTGGTAATATTTACCAATTTTTGTGGTAAATATTTGTAAATATTCCCATCATGATCAATTTTTTAAAAAAATTTATTTTATACAAAGATTGACCTCTGGTCTCACTCTATCAGGTCTCTCTGAAGAAAGCAGAATAATGGTCCTTTAAAGATGTCCAGACTCTTATTATGGGAATCTGAGAATATGTCACTTCATACAGCAAAAGTGAGTTTGTCGGTGTGATTATGGTTAAGGATCTTGAAATACAGAGGTGGTCTTAGATTATGCAGGTGAGTTCAAGTTCATCGCATGAGTCCTTAAAAGTGAAAAATCTTTCCCGGTTGAAGCCAGAGGGATGCATACCTAAGAAAGACAGGTCAGAGGGAGAAGCAACATTTTTGATTTGAAGGTGGAGAAAGGGGGCTAAGAGCCCAGGAGTGTAGGCAGCCTCTAGAAGTTGGGAAAGCCAAGGGCAAAGGTTCTGTTCGAGAACATCCAGACAAGATCACAGTCCTGCTGCTGGCTCCTGGGTTTCAGCCCAGTGAGACCTGTGTTGGCCTTCTGATGAACAGAATTGTAGGATAATACATTTAGGTAATTTGTCACAGCAGCCATAGAAAATTAACGCACTCTCTAATTATATATCTACCTGTATAATATCTAGCTCAGCTCTCTGCACAAAGCAGGTGTTGTATAAATGATTTTATAATATTGTCACATATGGATCATAAAGCTGTTTTATGTAAACATCATTTTTGGATCATAAAATATGTTTTATGTTTCAGTAAAATAGAAATTATACAAATCTATGTTTTTGAGCAATAGTAGGTCTCAGGATAAACTAAACATGTTTGGAAATCTGAATTTAAGTTCTTTGTTTCTTAAGCGAATTAACTAGTTTTCCATTTTTCTCAAATCAATGCTACCAATGAAAATATATATGTCCAACCCTACAAATAATGTATTTCTCTTAAATTAGTCAAATCTCATAGTTATATCTATGTTCTGGGTAATTCTTTCACCAAGGGCTGAGAGAGGAGAATGGACTTTGCTTCAAGGATGGGAACAAGGCACGTTGAGTATCGGGAAGGCAAGTGGTGGCAATTTGGCTGAGCTGTTTAAATGCTGTGTCAGGCTCCCGACTGAGCCATTCTCAGCCTGAACATCAGAGGCAGGTGGTAAAAATTATAATAGGAAAACTTTCTACAATGAGAGTGCACAAGGCTTATAAACAGAACAGCACCTCTGTGGGGAAGAGACCACTGCAGATAGCCAAGCAAGCAAGCGATGTTGTTCCCACTGTGAAAATTACAATGCTGAGCCCTAGTCAGGGTTTGCCAGGGTATCTCTCAGCAGCTGAGGCATATTAGAAGAAAGGGATAACGTGTTATTACCTGGATGAAAGCTCGATAGGGGTTCTAGCCAATTTTCCTCCCTCATTTTTCTTCCTCAAGGATGTCAGGTAATATGCCATACCCTTATGAAACGAGACCAAGGTATCAGGTGCTTTCGGTGGCTACTTTCTTGATGTTTTCCCCTGCTAATGTTTTTTTCTTTTTCCTTTTTTGTCTCTTACTATTGTAATACCATCTTGTCACATTTAGCTCTTAGTGAAGCAAATCCCATGAAACAAAAACTCATTGGCTAAAATCGCTGACTCTAAGCAGCAACATTAATATTCAGAAGCGTGATGCCGTCGTGACTGACGGATTACTCTTTGCTTTACCCTGGTCTTATATCAAGATTTATTTTATACATCGATGACTTTTTTTTTTATATAACTCTTTTTAAAGCCATTCTTGCTCTCTGCTGTATTGTCACTACGAACACAGAATAGCTCACAATAAGGCAACACATTTTATATACGTTGGTGATGTATATTCAAAATGAGGGTCCTGAGCCTCTTGTAAGATCTTCAAATGAACAGCAGAGATTGACATTTTCTCTGCACTCACGCTTAGTAAAGCAGTAATGATGTGTGATTCCTTGTAAGGATGCGTTTTCCAATAAAAGTGAAATGACACATTTCAGTAAAATGTACTATCACATGCTTTGCTTCTCAGGCTAAAAACTCTGTAGACATCCTTGTTTTCTTTCTTTTTCATGCAGTTCACATCTGGTCCATGGGCTCTCCCTTTAAAATAGATTTTGCATCTAACTATGTCCTATAATCTGTAATCGTAAATCCTGAGACACAGCCACCCCTGTGTCCCCTGTGCACCACTGCAGTACCCTCCCAGCAGGTCCCTGACTCCCCCTTTGCTCTGCTGATCTCCACACAGCATCCAACGCGATCCTTTAAAAATGCAAGTCAGATGATGTCACACCTCTGCTCAAGACCTGCAGTGGCTCCTTATTTCACTCAGAGTAAAATCCCAAGTCCTTGTCCCATTCTGCTCAGCCTGCATGGTCTGGCCCTCACCACCTCTTGGGGCCCGTCCCATTCCTCCTCATGCATTCTGTGCAGGCTCCTGCCTCACACCTGCTATTTTGTCTTCCCCAAAAGATTCCAATCTCCTCAGATACAGACAAGGCTCATTTTCCCATTGCTTTTATGGTTTCTGCTCGAATGCCATCTATTCAAGAGAGACTCTTCTTACTCATCCTTCCTAAAATGCGCTATGAGTCTCTCTGGAGCCCCTCACCCTGTGTGTCTTTCTTCATAGTACTTATTGCTGTTTGACATATACATTTCATTACTGATTTATGATTTTAATTCTCCACCAGAATATAAGCCCCTTGACGAGACTGGATGCGTTCAGGGTGGTATGGCTGTAGACTATAAGCTCCTTGAGAATGGAGAGTTTGTTTTTATTGATGCTTTTCCAGCACTCAGAATAGTACCTAGCACTAAAAAGATGCTCAATAAGCTTTTCTTGAAAGAGTCTATGAATGACAGTCAACGAAAGAGGCCTGAGAAGCTAATGATGCTCAGCCTGAACAAGAATTAACAGAAATAAAGTCGGTTAGCTTTTACTTAACAAGAAATGTCAGCTCAATAGAAAATACCATTCCCCAAATTCACTGAGGTTTTATGCTACTAGAAAATTTCTTAAATCATTTTGTATTTCCTTGAGAATATCAACCCTGATATGGCAGATAAACATTAACTCCTTGGAAGGAAAACACCACATTAGCAGGATCTAAGGGGGTAGGTAGTTTCCAAAGATGACTCCCAACAATTCCTTCCATCCCTTAAACTTGGCTGCTCTTGCAACTTTTTTGGCCAATAGAGTATGACGCAAATGATGTTTGACCAGTTTTGCATGTAGGCCTTAAGAGACCTTGAAAGCTTCCATTTCTGTCTTCTTAGAAGTTAATCACCATGTACAGAAGTTTTGGCTGGATTACTGAATGAAAGCTGTCCATAAAAGAAGAGTGAGGACATGTGGAGGAGAACTGAGTTACCCTAATGACGGTCAACACCGCGGCGTCCATCTGTGAGTGAGATCATCCTGGATCCTCCAGCACCGGTTGAGCCAGCCCAGTCAGCCCCACAAGAAGAGAGAGGCCCAGCCATCCCAGCCAGCCCCTCACCATCAGAGCCATCCTGGAGGAGGCCCCAGGTGTTGTGGAGTGTAAGCGGGCTTCCTCGCAGAGCCCTGCCAGAATGTCTCACCCACACAATCAGGAGCAAATAACAGGCTGATCATTTTGAGCTGCTACATTTTGGAATATTCTGTTATGTCACAGTAGATAACTAAGACCATTGCAACATATCATTACAGGAGGATAACGTTGAAAATCCTGGATCTCTAAAGTTTGCCCTTTGCAAACTATGATCAGGCTGAGAAGTATATGATGCGTGTGCTTGCGTCTGCAAATATATATGTATATGAGTATAAACATATACATATATAAATACACATATGTGTATATATAGCTTTGTGTATAAACTTTGTAACTATATCCATTCTTTTTGGTTTTCATTTTATTAAAAGCGTTAGTATAAAATTAACTACCCCATTAATAAAGCAGTGGCAGTAATGTCTTATTACTTGTAGACAATAGCCTAGGAGCCTTGCAGTTTTCAAATACCATACATTTACTTGTATTTGTTTATGTATTTTCGATGAAGTAGAAAATACTTTATTTTCTAAAGAAAAGTGTGAAAGTCCTTTCAAAATTCCACTGAAACGCCAGGACTCCAAGGCAGACAAAATCCTTCTGTCCATCCCTTTCATCTTCTCCTATTATGAACAGTTGGTGTGAAACCAGGGTTCTTACACATTTTATTCAACTGTGTAGATATAAAAACTACCTGCGAGTTTTAAGGGACTCAAGCCAGAATTTTCGAGCACACTGGTAGAACCTGTAAGGTGAAAAAAATAGTAAAATAGAGCTTCCTCAGATGTCCAGTGTTGATAACTCATTGTGGAGAGGGAAAGAGGAAATTTTAACTGATTTAATCAACATTATCAAAACAATGATACAGTTCCACGGCCTGGGAAGCTTCTGAGAGATGGCGCCTTGTGATAACATGTATTTTGCTTCTCTTCTCACAGGATATTAAAATCTGACTTGATTTACATTTGTTTCTCGGGGGCTCTTTCAAAGTCAGTGCTTCACAGCCAGGGAGTCAGCATCGTCTGCACGTGATTGCTCCGAGCTTCCCCAGGTTAATTTTGGGGTATGTTCAGGGGATGTTATCTAATTCTCCGTTTGTACAAGGGAAATCTGAAAATCAAATGTGTTTAATTCCCATTGCTCAAGGAAATCACATTCTTATATTTCTATATCACTTGTAGAAAAGAGAAGAGAAACGCAGGTCAGAGAAGAATGCCGGGAAATCAAAAAACCCAACAATGGAGCCCCACAAAGATTGTGAACCCCTGGTCTACATAATTCCCACTTCTTTTGAACCATACATCTATTTCTGAGATTCTGCAAAGTACATCTTGCCTAGTTGATGCAATTAAATTGGATCCAGGCATGTAAGAAGCTGTTTGCATCTTAGAGAGATTACTGTGATGTGAGCAGGTTTACTTTATTGATCCTGTTTTATTACTTCGTAAATGGAAAAACCCTGTTTTTGTCAATCATGTGGAAGAAAGGAAAGCAAAACACAAGTAAGTCGTTTTAGTTCAGAGTAAGAGAAAACAATCCACAACAAAAACTTACCTTTTAAGTAAGTTTTGTCACCAGTTGGCAATGTATTTTTGTTGCTACTCTTCCCCAAAAGGAGAAATATTATCAATTTGATCATATGAGAGAATACTAATTTTATCAACAAATATATATTTGTTAATTAAATTGGATTGTCTGTGAATAATTATTTATAATGTATAAACTTAAACTCAAACACTTTTAATTTACAAAGCAATGTTCTTGTTGTTCTTCAAGTGCTACTAAATATTTATTCTTTAGACTGTGGATATTGTTTGAATTTTATTAGTTTTGTAAAACCTAAAACATTTTCCTCCTTTACTCTACACTTCCAATCCTTTAGGTGCCATTATAGTTTATTCCTTGGTCTGAGAATATTTTTGGATATTTTTCCCTTTCTATGTTGAAGAGGAAATTATCTTCTATAAAGAATGGATTTTGCTGAAGGGTTTGTGATGAATGCTATTAATGGCATATTGTTGTGTTCACTAGCAGAAGTTTCTTTGAGAAGTTTTGAAATAATATTTTGCTTGACTATCTTTTTTCTGATTATCAACTATAACATGTTTATGGGAGAAAAACAGGAAAATATAGAAAAAATATAACAAAGAAAGCAGAGACACCCATACAGTCTCGTTTCCTTGAAAGATGTAAATCTTTTCAGTTATTATATAAACATCACTAGAGATAGATGCTCGGGTTCTTTAAAATTGTGCAACCAAAGGCATGGAGTGTTTAAAATCTATATTTCATTTAAAATAATGTAAAGAGTTTTACGAGATTTTCTTTTGCAATTTCACATTTAGTGGCTACATATATTTCCATTTCATGGGTGGCCAGTTATGTATTTAACCAATCTCCTTTTATTGAACCTTTGGATTGTTTCATAATTTTGTTACTGTAATTAACGCTATAATGAACGGGCCTTGTGTAGGAAGCTTTTTGCACATTTTGATTGTGTCCTTGGGATAAATTCCTTAAAGGAGCATTAGCTCAGTTAGTATGAATCAGAAAAATAATTTCTTAGCCTTACTGTGCAAACTTTAAATAAATAACCTCACGGAGGCAGGCTATATGACAAAATCACTTACTCACACTGATTAAACATCATATTATGTGCTATGGCACGTGGATGATGTGGGGATTCTAGACAAAGGAAAAACCCACATTCTGTGTCCAGAAGCATGAAGCAACAGGAAACAGTAATTCAGTCTGACTGGAACTTAGATGCCAAGTGACTGGTGGTGAGTGAGGCAGAGCCAGGTGAAAGAGGAGCTCGCATGTCATGCAAAAAAAGATTTTAGTTTTATAACCTGCAGAAGATGAGTTAGCTGTCAGACGGCTTAAGTATTAATGCAATGGAGTCAGTCAGTGGAGGAAGTGCAGGCGGGAGCCTATTACCATAGTTCAGGCCTTGAATGGGAGCAGCTGACGCAGCAATGTAGATGAGAACGGAGTTTGAAATAAAAGATTTAGAGCCCCTTCCCCTCGCCCCCGCATAAACAAACAAATAAAGGTTAAATAAAAAGATTTAGAGCCCAATTAGTTGGAGAGAAGGAGACATAGAGATAGAGATACTGAAAGAGAGAGAGAGAGTTGTTTCAGGTCCTCGGAGAGGCAGCCTCCATGGTGAGACTCAATGCCAAGGTTTTGTAAGGAGAAGCACCTGCGTGGAGCACAGGGCAGAGCTGGCAGACAGCGGTGAGGTTCCGCGAAAGACGAGGAGGAAGGCAGGATCGTGTAGGAGAAGCTCCGTCGCAGCACAGTTCTGAGGAAGTCCCAGTCTCTTTGACTCGTCCTCCTTGAGGAAGGGACCCATTTTGGGCAGGAATGAACCGGCGCTAACATCCCGGGACATCGTGGTCAGTCATTCGCCGGACTCAGCGTGGCGGGAGCACGGCTTTGGTGGGTAAGTTGGGTGGTCGCTGGCGCTCAGTCAACAGTGCTCCCTCTCCATGGTAGGGCCTCTCACACACCTGTGGCATCACACATGGTAGCTGCGTTCTGGCTTTTATGATGGGCAGATGGTGTGCGGAAAATACTAAGCGTAAAATCAACCCTGGATGTAAGCCTGGGCTTCCAAGGGTAAACCGAAGGGGGAAAATGTTTAAGAAAACTGTTACAGAAAAAGAAAGGACATTCGAATCAGGCAGAACTCTCTTGCTTTCTGCCTCTATCAATTTCTAACCATGGAACCTTGAAGGAGTGATAAATTTTCTGCTTTTCAATTTTTTTTTTCTATTCACAACGTGGGAATTAAGAATATGTACCTCATGTAGCTCTTTTTGAAGATTATATGAGATTTTAGATATATGCCATCACATGGCACATGATAAACATTTTCAGTTATTAGTTTCCTAATAATTGGAAAAAGATTGCCTTATTGTTTTAGACTTGTGACATGTCTGGAGTGTGTGGGCATCAACTTTCCTTCTCTTTGTCCAGTGCAAAAATTTTCGCTCTTGGAGATTTGCCCTCTTAGCACATCCATTTTTCCTCTGGGTCTGGCAAGATTTATAGATAAAACCTCAGGAGCTAAGATGATGCTAGCCAGAGAGGCCACGGAGAAATGCTTGTCTTGCCAAAATGGCCAGGAATACTGGCAAACTCTGCAGACATTACAATTCCAGATTAAGAAATTCTGGGTGTGGCTAATTCTACATTATTCAAGTAAAAACCAAGAGCTTTTAAACTATAACTTTTAAGTCATAAGATTCCTTGTAAAAATTACTGTAAGCAAGCTCAAGTTTTAATTTTTTTCTTGCATAGCTCAGATATGGCAATGGAGGTGGGTCCCAGGTATTGATAATTTTTAAAACTTCCAGATGATTCTACTGTGCATTTTTATTTATTTATTTTTTGTGTGTGCCTTTTGTTGTGGTTTTGAAAATCATGGCTCTTGAATGGTATTGCTTTTTTAAGCATCCTCAGTGTCACTGTTAAATATTTAGGCATATTCGTTCAGGTTTGGTATTTGTTTTTTAATGTAATCTGAGATGAAAAGCATACTCTTCTCAACACCATGGAGTGCCTCTGCAGGAAGCCCAGGAAGATTTAGCAAAATGAAGCCCGTTTTTGGAAGCACAGCTGTTTAATTGCTCATCAACAACCAGGAGGCAATAGAGAATCTACAGCTTCTCCTGGCTTCTGAGCCTAACCCCAGTAGTTCACCCTGAGATGTGAGAGGCAGATAAAAACTGCTCCTTCCTCTCCAGCTAACTGTCAGGAACTCAGGGTTTCCACGGTATACACAGTAGTGAAATATCTAAGCCCAAGGAACTTGGCAAATTGTTTTGGGAAAAAGTAACTTCTGCTTACAGTGATAGCTAAACTTTCGAGAAAAACATTGAAGCAAGATGATTTTCTGAGACTGAATTTAGAATTGCTGTGCACAGAAAATTGGAGTGGTTATCGCTTTAGTATCTCAGGTATCTATGTGTCTGTGTCCTGCAAGTGAAGGTTGAGGACTGGTCTGAACTAGTTTGTAGAGGCAAAGACTCTGCTCAAACACAATTCCATCCCCAGCTCAGCTCCCGCAGGACCCACCATTCGCCTAGGAGAAGTAGACGCCCCTGTGTGCAAGGAAACACAAGAAGAGGCAGTTGCTTAGTGAGCTCTGGAGTGAAACAGTCCTGGCTTTAAATCCTGACTGTATATTGTGTCAATGGTCCATCCTCGGGCAAGCTACTTAGTGTATCTAATTTATTGGTTTCCTCCTATATAAAACAGGGATAACGATAATGCATATTTGTAGTCATCCAGTAGAAAACAAAAGACAAACCTGAAAATTATGGCATTGAGAAGATTCCAATGAGTGCCCTGAGACACCTGGGGGCAATGTAAAGGTTTCAGGGACCCAAGTGAAGGTGGAGACAAGGATTTGAGACAAACAATGACTGTTTTCTACTTTGGTTGGGTCTAGCCCCTACTGCAGAGTTTGTGCACACTTTTCATTTTCAGGTGAAAGTCAACATTGTAAGAGCAAGAAGTCCCAGAAACCCTCCCTGTTAGGTTACGCTCTCTCAGCTTCCCCTTTATGTATTCTCTCGGGAGTGTCTAAGCAGTTTGGCTTTGCCCAGGCCAGTAAAAGTGGCTGATTTCACTTCAGACCACTAGGCAGCCTTGGAGAAAAATGAGGAATTTGAACCTTGAAATGAGAAAGGGGATTGGAAATGATGAGCTAAGTAGTAATTCCAAATGTAACCTAAAACTAGTTTGGAATGAAATAATCCTCACTGGGTAACTCAAACCGTCATTCTTCCACCAGGTAGTTTAGTATGGAGTGAGTCCTATTACACGTTGAGTTTCCCATTAAACACAGAATCATAAAATGCAGAGAGTGCTTTTTCTTAAGGATCTTTTAGCCTACTTGGGAAAATGTGACGTACCACCTCATTTTGCTTCTTTCTTTTATATGTGTATCCCAAATGTCTACATAAGTAGTTCAGATACAAGAAGAAAGTTGATTTCAGGGTAGAAAATAAGGTAATTCTAAGACCTACGGCAGCCTGAGGATGTTCACGAATGAGGTTTCAGAAAGGTTAGGCGAGAAAAGGTAGAAAAATGCACAGCTTTTTAGAATGAAAATGGAATAGACTTGGCTACGACAATTTTTTGCCAAAAAAAGTTGTAAAAATCATTGAAGCAGAAGATGGAAGAATCAGAGGGTCGGACTTGATCTTGAAGACAATGAGCGTTTCCTCAGAGTGAAGAGGGGAGTGCGAAACAAGCAACACATAATTCAACAAAATAATATACGCACATGTATTTTATATATACTATTTTACACAAAATAATAACATGTTTAATAAATAACATTTAGTGTATGCTTACTACGTCCTGGGCACTGCTCTACGTGCTTCTCATGTATTGATTTATTTAGTCGTACAACAATCCCACTGGTAGTTACAGTATCCCATTTCACGAATGGGAAATATGAACTTGTAGAGAGATTTCTTTGGTGGGGATGCACATAAAAAAGATGGGAAGAAGATGGAGAAAAGATACCAAGGAAGGGGCACACTGAGGCAGGAGCTGGTAAGACAGTCAGACAAAGGCAACAAGCTGCTGAGTTTAGGTGAAGACTGTGGTATCGGGAAAATTTTGTTGAATGTCAAAGGAAATGTCCAAGGTAAATATTTAATGTGTGTAGAAACGTATAAGGGGCTTTCCTCTCTTCACGAAAAGAGGCAAAGATTCTTCTTTGTAGTGTAATGGATCCTCAAAAGGACTTCTGTAACACCGACAGAAGCACAAATGCCTCGCTTCTTCAGGCTCAGAAGTCGTCCCTCAGTTTTCATTCCAGAAGCAACACTTTTGTCTGCCATCACCCACCACATACAAATTCAACATTTTGTAAGGGGTAGTTCTTTTAGAGTGAAAAGTTTTATCATTTTATATTTATTTCTTCTTTCCTGACCAAATAGTAATTTTCTATTTATTTATAAAATATGTAAGACATACCAAGAAGTATTGAGAAAGAGAACACAGACAACTATGTACCCTTATTTGGATATATTATGTTATCTTTTGCTATATCTTATCACTTTTTACTTTTGGTTTTAACAGCTTTTTAAAGTTATAGTTAATTTATATTACATATAACCGTACATCCTTAAGGTGTACCATTTGTTAAGTTTGACATACATGAACACCAATAAAGCCACCACCACAATTAAGATAATGAGCCTGTCCATCACTTACATACATCACCTTTTAAATAAGTGAAAGATTTCCAGTATAGTTCAAGCCCCAATCATCTGTTCTCATCTGTTCTTCCTCAGGGGTCATCATTATCTTGAAACTATACTTCCTATGTGTTTGTCTTTCCTTAAACCTATTATGTATCCACAGATAATATGCAGAGATATTGAGTAACATCCTGCTTTAAAATTTTACATAAATGGCATCATAATACTGAATATATTTTTTGAACTTGTTTTCTCCTTCCAACAAAATATTTTTGGTATATCCCTGCTTATATGTAGATTAGATACATCCATTTATCTACTTTACAAAAGTGTTCTAATGTATTGAGAAATGAGACAAATTTGAAATCCAAATCATGCTTTTTGAATTATATCATAGTTGCTTTCTAGTAGCTTTTTAGTGAGACTATGGTGATTTTTATTTCATTCTTTGTACCTTCTTTAATTTCCAAATTCTCCGCAATTATTGTTTTCATAATAAGAAAAATTGAAATAAGTTGAGTAATAAGGGCACTTAACTATAAAACTAGATGGTTAAGAAATTTCTAGGAAATGTGAGCATGAAAAAAAAAATGATTCTGAAAGTGTATACAGCAGCTGAAACAAAGTGAAAATTGAGGAAAACTTTGGGGCTGTAGAGATTTTCTTACTTTTTTTCTTTTTTTTTAAAAAAGTTATGATGTGTATTTCATAGAGAGAATATGTTGGTCTTTATTCAGTGGGACTTTTTCAAATTGACCCGGGAGAAGCCCTACGGGAGCTTTTGTGGGGGGCGACAGTGGCAGATCTGTTGTGTCGTTTTTCTCCAGGTGGCCCGCTGCATCTGTTCATTCCATGAATGAGAGGGCTCAGCCTACTCTCGAGGAAGCTAATGGAGTTTTTGGCATCAATGTTCTCTACTTCTTTCCAGTTGAGAATATATGTTTTTTCACTTTTTCTTCATCTGACTCATTTCTCGCTGGTTTTTGTTTATTTTTAAAAATATTTGTGTAAGCCCTCTGAGGCAAAAATTATTAAATATTTCCCTGACTGTCCATAACTAAAGTCAAAATAGAGGGTCATAATAGTCCCCGACATTTTCTTTACATTTGAAAAATGTTAAATTGTATATTTCTGAAATATCTATTTTGAAGGAAACTCGGGAGGCATGATATGGTGGGCAAATTACCTTGCTCTGTCATTAAAGTGTTTATTATTCCAGAATGCTGATGATTTATCTTTTTACTTTGTATATTTGTTTAAGTGGAGGTTGTATTGCCTTTATAACTCACCACAATATGAGGCTGTGAGTACTGAAGGATAATTGCTGAAGGGTTGTGTGTATGTTGGCTGTCAGTGGCAAATAACAGATTGAATGAATGAACTCATTCTTCCTTTTTAAGTTGCTCTAAGTTAACATTAAGCATCTTTATTAGGATGTATAATTTTGACCTAGACAGCTGGAATAGGTTTATATAGACATCTAGATTCAACATTGTATCTTTTTCCATTTGAAATGTTTCTTCCTCTTGATCTATTTATTTGCCTTCTACATTATTCCTCCTCAAATTCTGTGTGTGTGTGTGTGTGTGTGTGTGTGTGTGTGTGTGTAGATAGATATACAAGGTCACTATAAATACACACACACACACACACACACACACACACATTCTCTTACTTGTGGCAAATGTGTAACTGCTTTGTACTCACCCAGAATCACATGTGATGTTTACATATCGATGTTTCAATTATCTGTAAAATGTGTGTGAAATGTGGGAGCAAGCTATAATCAAATAACATTAAGTGGTGAAAATTGCTTTACTGAATAGGAGAAAATTTTCAAGAGGCTGTGTTCCATGGAAAGATTTTGTGTATTTTTCTGGGATTGAGTGTGTGTGTGTGTGTGTGTGTGTGTGTGTGTATACACATATATCATGTTCAGAAGCCTCAAAATACTGATTTAAAAAAATTTATAAACATATTCAGTATATTTGAGAAATGTGTTACTTAGTGGAAGTGGTCATTGAATATTATTAATAGTGATTAGTTTACAAGGAAGGAAAAATTTAATTAGCTAATTATTTTGTAGTATGATTACCTACATATCGTTTTATTTATTAAAGGACAATCCTAGCAATTAGGTTAGTTGAGTAGTAAAATGTCCAAAATATATTCTACTATAATCTATTTTTGTAAGTGCTAACAAAAAAGAAAAAAAGTCTAAGGATTAATATCTTCTTAAAGTATGGATAAACCATTGACTTTACTGTGAATTCTAAAATAATTTTCTTTTCAAATAATATTGTCCTTTTTTTAGGACATAATTCGGGAAAATTATGTATTAAAACATCAAATGTTTTTCCAGATTTATTCTTTTATTTATTATGTTATCATGTACCATTGTTTCATTTTTTACCCATGAGATATGGCTTATAAAGAAGGTATTTGGAGACATTTAACCATATAACCTCTATAATATAAAGGATTATTTTTACTACACATCACACTGTTTAATAACACTTCACTTGACAAGAGAACACTCAGAATCATACTTGGTACGAAGCCAACCATCATTTATTGTTCACCTTCTAGTCTCTCAAGATGTCTTCACTTGTGTTATTTTGTCTGTTGGTTGTTATTGTCACATTATAGAGTCGAGGAAACAGGATTGGGAAGAGTGCATGGCTTCTTCAAGGTCACTTATCAGGTAAGCAGTGAAGACAGGGTTCAAATACTGTGTTCTGTGTCCTTCCGCCTTCAGCATGGTCCCTTTCAGAAAAGGATTATGAGAGATAGAACAGGGAAGGGAGAGAGATGAGAACAAAGCCAGTTTAAGATAGAAAAGTGACCACTCAATTCAACAGTTTGACTTTGGTCCAGGTAAGCTCATGAAATAATTAGAGAACAACAAATAGACCTGACAGTTTTTAAGGGGAGAGTAATAGAGATTAGGATGTGGGGCCATGGAGAGACCTGGGCTTCAGGGTTGCCGTTCTCTGTCCTATTTTGTGCTGACCTGGAAGGAAAATTCATGAAAAGATACAATGTGCCAAGAAGAGCTATGGGACAGGTGGGAAAGCAGATCCTCAGAACAAATGATGATTGGGGCAGAAGAATTATCATTGGGTTAAAGAAATAAGACAAAAAAAACTATCGTTTTGCTCTGTTACAGGGAAAGGACAATTGACTAGTTTATAGACCACTAATATCCCCTGTGGAGAAAATAAATGAAGAGACAGTTCTTTTTTTTTTTTTTTTTTTTTTTTGAGACAATTTGTGAAAAGGGGAGGAGAGTAAAAAAGAAAATAAACTTAATTGGCTATTCCTGATCTGTGACTTTGTATTATATTATTCATGTAATTAGAGGTATCAGGGGTATAGTATTTCTGTTAGGATAGTATGTAATGGCTGTTACCCTTTTATAATGAAAACTGTATAAAAATAAGGACCAGAAAAATCAGAGAAACAGTATTTTTTATCAATAAACTAGGGCATGGGCCCGGAGTTCTAGGTTTACATTATGTTGCTTCTTATAGAGGCAGCACAGGAACAAGCTCCTCCTAACATCTCTTCATTAAATGAAAACTAATATGAGCGGCATATAGTTTAGAAGATTATGATACGTATAGCTCTGATTAGTAGAGAAGTATTGACTTTCAAACCGTAGCCTTTCTAGAGATAGCTGGAAAGACGACGGCCTGAGCCAACTGGTCTACAGTTGCCAAAACTTTTTGTAGAGTTTTGCGGCCTCATATAGAAGCATTCACTAAAGGTATAGGACTCTGAAAGACTGGATTTTCACCTTGGCTTGTTTGAAGACCTAATTTTATTTTTAAAAAAAGCTTCTTAGTAGAGGGAGAAACAAAACGAATTTTATTGTTCTTTTTAATTGGAAGGAGCTGTCCGTGGTAGCAGTTAAATAAACATCTCTTTACCAGGATACAGGGTACAGGTTCTCTAATCTGGGCTATAGGAGTCCAGGGACCCAGTAAGCCAGGGTTAAAAATATTTGGAAAGAAATTGGGGTGGATGGACAAGGATGGATAGTGGCAGCTGAAGTTTCAAAGCGTTGTTGGGTGGACTTCTTTCTCCTTAAATCATATCTCTTAGACATTTGTTTAACCTTGCTATTTATTAGAGAAAACACAACAGATTTTTACTAAAGAAGTTTAAGAAGATTTTCCAGTATGAAAAATGAGTTTCCAAGTCCTTTAGAAATAAATGGCACCGGAAGTACTCTTTCTATTTAATTTCTGCCACTTATTTCAAGAGGCATCCAGACCCTTTCCTTAATTGGATTCAGTTAAGATAGCCCTCATGGAAATTTCAGTATATTGGCCATAATTATTGAATTAGTGAGTCACAGACACTGTTAGAAAGAAATTACCACAGCCACCTGACTCTTGTTAAGGTTCTAATTGATTCTGGTTACTGAAATTGTGCCAATTAAATTAGTGATGTCTACTTCAAACTCAACATTCCCTAATGATATTAAAGTGACTTTTATTTACACAAAAACTATTCTCATTAATGTTGGGAGAGAAAATAATCTCTATCTCATAAATGTATGTATGTAAAAAGTGGAATTAGATTTATCTCAGTGAACAGCACTCTGTCATGTTATTTCCCATTAAACTTGAAATTGAATACCTTTCTTGAAGGAAACTTCTGTAGCAATCCACTTAATCTTTGGGATGATTCAATGCTGACAAATTGTTTTTCATACTGAGTTCACTCATTCATTTAACAAATATTTACTGTGCACCTAGTATTTACCAAGGATTGAATTAAGGTGCTATATATATAGGGGTAAACAAAAGGTCCTTTATCCTGAAAAAACCTGAAGAAAATTAAAATAGGAACTGAAATATCTGTATTTTCCATTTATTAGTCTTTGACTTGCCCTGAGGGGTATGAAGATAACTCTTCAGAGAGATAAAGATCACTGTTATGTGCCTATAGATTCTTAGATTCTTGTTTCCCTAGATAAGTACTCCCTTTTTTTTTTTTAATTCTAATGAGATGATTTCAAGTTCCTTTGCCATCCTGTGATTCTTCCTTGAATACCTCTTAGTTTTTCTCTACCCCTTTTGATGTGCTATACTCAGTATTAAATTCACCAGAGCAATGGCTAGTTTTACTCATGTACTCCTTAAAAGAACTTTGAAAAAAGTATGTGCTCATTTGAATATTTTTAGATATATATCTAAATTTTTTTCATCATAAGTATAAATAGTTGCAGTGTATGTAATTTCCAGTATATTGGAGACATTGATTTTTTTAAAATGAAAATGTTACATCATTCTTTTTAATGTATCCAAAGAGATATAACTGTCAAGGTGATTTAATATCCACCATTATCTCTTTTGAAAATCCACACATGCATTTTTTTTTGATGATTTAGACTTGCTCAGCTCTCAAAGTCATAATTTTATTTCATTTTCCCCAAAGAATTTTATCTTCATGTAACATACAATTTTACTTAATGTCATGTATTAATGATACTAATTCTTTTTTGTAATAATAAAATCAATTTAATTTTTTATTTCTTGTAATGATAAAGATTTATGTGTTAAAATTTTTAAATAATATATAACAATATTAGTATCCATTTATTAAAGCATAAACATATTACAAATTTTGACAAACAAAAAGAGAAATATTTTGTAAGCACTTTCTATTTATTTATTTTTTTCTGATGCAAATTTAATTTTATTAAACCTTACAATGAATGTTGTGGCATATTATTTTTCATTGTGTGACAATTTATCGACTGGCGCCTGAATATAGCACTTCTTTTGAAAAATACAACATGAGAGCTGATAAAAGGGAGAGAGACTTGTTGTTTAGTGACATATAAAGCCAAGAAAAAAAAAAAAGATGATGACCAATTACTTTTAGTTTCCTTAGCATCTAACTCTAAAGTGGTTAAAGTTTTAAGCAATAATGCTGCTGTTACAATGCATAATACTATGGTTATGATCTCATCCTGCCCCTTATTGCAAGCACTTTTTAAATGAGTTAGATAGGGATGGTGTTTGAATGAATTACCCTTGACGGAATGATTTGTCCAATTGTCCTTTTTGTTTCTTTCCTTTTTCCTTTTCTGGAGAGCTTTTTTTATTTTAACTTCTTCAATTACAGTTAAAATTCAATATTATATTGGTTTCGGGTGTAAGCACAGTGGTCAGACATCTAACTTACAAAGTGATCTCCCCAATAAGTCTAGGATCCACCTCACACCATACATAGTTATTACCATACTATTGACTATATTCCCTATGCTGTAATTTATACCCTTGTGACTGTTTTGTAACTGCCAATTTGTACTTCTTAATTCCTTTACCTCTCTGAAGTGTGTTACACCTTTGAGCAACACACCAGGACAGTGGTGAGTGAGAGCTATCTCTTCCTTTTATA
Organism: Rousettus aegyptiacus; assembly: GCF_014176215.1. Classification (NCBI taxonomy): domain Eukaryota; kingdom Metazoa; phylum Chordata; class Mammalia; order Chiroptera; family Pteropodidae; genus Rousettus; species Rousettus aegyptiacus. The sequence goes on along the minus strand of NW_023416295.1, from coordinate 10,997,152 downwards.
ACATCTGAAAATAATTATGAAGCATAGGGTAGTAGAGAAAAATCTTGACCATAGTCCTTTTCTCAAAGAAGACAGGGTTAGAGAAGAATAAATACGGATGATGATCCGGAAATAGATTCCCTTTGAAATATCTATGTACTCGTTTCCTTTCAATTCTTTGCAAAACTCCAGGGGTAATTATATTCCAGTCTGATGACCCATGACTTGTGGGTGTAGCCTAATCAGAACACAGGAGAATAAAATTTTTATCTTTCTCATTTTAGAAGCAATATTTTACTAACACAACTGAAGATCACATTTTGTTTTTCAGGGGTCAAATTCTACTCCAGTTTCATACAAAGCCCACAGTTAACTTTTAAGTTTTTTTTTTTTCAGCTATGCTTTTGCTGAATTATGTTCCTCCCCATTATATACTTGCACAAAAAATTAAATTTATCTCTGTCAGATTTTATCTTCTTAGATTCAGCCTTTACTCCAGCTTGTTGAAATATTTTTGGATTATGATTCTACGTTCAACCCACAGAGAGACTATTTGAAGAGCATGACCATGTTTTCCTACATATGTTTCTAGGAACTTATTAGTTCTTAACAACATTCCCCCAGGATTCTCTTTTCAAAATTCAAGATATATTTTGAATACACTGGGGCTTAAGAAAACATGTGATTTTTGAGATAGTTTATCATAAAATAATTAAAAGAGCATTGCTTGTGAGAAGTGCTAGATTCTGATTTCAGTTTTTCCACATTGTTCATTCATTCATCAACAAACATGACTGTCTTCTGTGTGCTGAGCCCTGTGTTACTCACTATGGAATCAGAGATGAAGAAGATTATCTTACCTGAGCAGAACACGCATAAAGGAGTTGGACAAACCACTTATAATAGTACAGAATGGCAAACACAATTAAAGGTGTGTGTGTGTATATATATATATACACACATACATACACGAGGTGGTCTAGGAGTGTCCAGAAGAAGCACTGAATTCACATGGGTGGAAGGTGGTCAAGAGAGGCTTCTAAGAATAGAAATCTTCCTAGGAGCCTACAAGGATAAATAAAAACAAAATCTATAAAGAACAGGGCATACGCAATGGGTAGGAGGAAAGGTATTTTAGGAAGAATGAGTAACACATATAAAGGCATAGACATGTGGAAATTGTTTACTTTAGATTGTTAAGCCTACGAAATAAAACAAGAAAAATGTGGCTGAAATAAAGTTAGAGTTCCTACAAAAAAAGCAGGGAGAATAAATAATTTATCCATTTTGCCGGCACAGGATAACAGTAATCAAAGATGATAAAATATGTTGACTTGTGCAAAAATGAGAGTTCTCTTTAGAAAAATGTGTGTCTGGCACAGAGGCACTTGAAATCCTGTTTCATGACATCAACACTATCGGTGTTGGATTTCAAAGGAATTTTACCATTGAGTACACATGTTACTTCTCCCTGAATACCCTCCCCCTCATCTCTGTCTGTAGAAATTCTGATTTTCTCTCGGTGTCAGATAACAAGGCCACAGCACACCTCCTGTCAGAAGCCTCATGACAATTTAAACCTAGTACCCATGGATATGCCTACTATACCATGGTAGAGCATATGGAATGTTTATCTCCTCCAAGGAATCATGAGATCCTTGTGACCATGTCTTAAGCATGTTGTATTTCCATCACCTAAATACCACAACTGGTGCTCGATCAAATTTTTTAGAATTAAATAAAGCAATGCCAATTTTAATATTGTAAATGGGTGTATATGATGAAGTAATGTTCATAAGTGCCATCACTACCCTTGTGGGAAGCATCGAAAACACCGAAACTGTTGACTCTGAGAAAGTAGAATTGGCTACTTATAGATAAAGACAACCTAGTCACTAGAAATGTGCCACAGTAATATTAACTACCCACATGTTGGTTTCCTAGGATTCTTTGGATTCATTTCTGAAGTCGAGGTCCCAAGAAAATGCTTCTTTGGAATGAGACTTTCTTCCCTTAGTTACCAGATTGTCCCCTGGAGCCTCTTAACCACATAGTATCAGGAATATGGTACAAAGTTGTTTTGGTGCAGTAACTGGAATGGTAGATGAAATGCCATGATTGAGTTGTAAGGGCATAGTTGGTTATGGTGATATGAAACAAGGGGTTTGGATTTCCCAGCTCATGTAAGTGTAAGACTTTGTAAGACTTAAGGTTACACTTAATTGCCAATAAAGGAAAGAGGAAATGGCCTCTCACTCAAGCAGTAGCCTGGAGTCACAGAATTTAAGTTCCATTCTACAACATTGTTGCAGCTGCTGTTGAATCCACAGGCTTATGAGGGTGATACCTAGGAGGCTCCACTCCTCCTAATTATCCTGTGTGTTTCCTGCCTGGAGTGGAGAGAACTGTAATTCTGCCTCTCCCTGAATACTGGGGTTATAGAAGTGGCTTTGAAGATTGTTCTCTTATCTGCTACCTATGCATTCTGTGGAAGGGCTCACTTAGAGAGAAAACGTTTCTCTTACTTTTGCCTTTAGAACTTGGAAACAAGTTTTAAATCAGAGTAAAACATGTGTATTTTGTTTTACAGTCTTCACACCACTTATCCTATTGGGTCCTCACAAGAAACTCATAATGTAAGCAGAAAGATATGGAAGAAAATTTTTAGGGTGATTTTTCAATCTACAGTTCTCTTTCTCTAAAAATGGCACAACTAGTCCACAGGAACAGCCATTCTGTAATAAGTTACTAAAAATGAGACTCTTTGGGTCTTACCAAGAATCATGGTAATGAGATACTAGGACATCAATGCTGCGCTTGTCAAAGAAGTCATCTAAATTGATTCTGCACCCATTAGCTCATCGTCTAGCCTTAAACTTTATTTAAAAAGTATAAGATTTATTTCAGAGGAAGATTGCTGTGGAATACAAGAGATTTACATTCTTTCAGAAAAAAAAAAAACTAAGTATGAACAGATTTTAGGGGGCATACAATCTTTCACTTTTATAAAACCAACCTTTTTTTTTTTCATATTATCTTTGGCAACTTCACATAATTGTGGTTCCTGCTTGGTCCAAGAAGGCATTTGTCTGATGATTCTTCATTGAAATGAAAAGATTTGCTTTACTGAGTATAACAGATTCCTGGCAGAAAAAATAATTCGATTCAGCTGGTTCAACTGTGGAAACTTCTATTCAGGTATTATCTAAGAGATGAGAATAAGGTTAAATGAACAAAGGATGATGAAGTTTTGAGACTGGCAACAGAGGGAGTTCTTTATCATTTCTAGGCCTGAGGGCCAAGTGCCGAAATGGAGTATGGGGCATACCCTCACCCTGTTTTCCTCTGCTTTAATATCTCCCTCCCATGCAGATCAAACCCGGTTCGAAGCCAGTCCAAAAAGGCAATAGTGATGCAACTCATAGAAGTCAACTACTTGAGACCAGGAGAGGAAAGAGAAGTAATCTTAAGAAAATGGATCTTAAGTGAGGGACAAATGGGGAAAAACATAAACTAATGGCACCAGTTCACAGATATTCATAGGTGTGTGTGGAAGATGGTTTGGCAATTTTGTTACTGAAGATGAACTTGCCTTTTCTCAGTTGCGAAGCCCTGTATGTGCTTTAAATGTTGAAGATTCCAAACAAGTAAGAGCTAGAAAGTACCTGCCATACACAAGTGCCCACAGTATGAAACAACCCTGAGAATGTAGAAGAGCTGGAACTCTGTCATACTTACATGATGGTTAAATTCTGAGCCAACTCCTGAGCTTATAATCGAGATCTAACCCAAGGGAGTCTGGCTGCTGAGTGGAGGGATTGTCTCACATGAGTAGGGCCCATGTATTCACACTGAACTAAAAAGTCTAGGTCATCCGATTATTTTTGGAGCAGATGTATGCCATTTGCTCGACCTCAGAATTTATCCAGTTTTCCTAGGTCCGAAGTCCCGACAATTATCGAAGGCAGCACCAAAGGCAGCGGGAACATCTCCTCATTTGATTGAATTCTTTTTCTTTATGCCTAGGGACATACAAAATTGAGTGGGAAAATATACATTATTATGTTATTTTTCTATAATTCTATCTTAGAATTATTTGGATTGAGGAACTAAATTTGATGTTTTAATCATTGAAAGCTTGTTGCAAAACTTCTCTGACCAAATGTTTTTCTACTAACCCGTATAAAGTTCTAGATTTCTAAAATAAACTTTATCATTTTGTTTAAACAACCAAGGGAAGTATTATAAATATTTAAGAGGTCCTAAAAGATGTGCAGGAGAAATATTTTATCAGAAACAAAAGGTTTTCCATTAGCCCTGACAGAGAAGAGAGTCTTCTCTTGGACATCAGCATTTTCCTTAAATAAACTTGAGTTTTTCAACTACCTCCAACAAATATAATCGTCTGGCCAAGTCTCAGAGTTTTGGCCAAAAAAATTGGTAACTTGAATGGATATTTCTTGCATATTTCAGAAAATTTAATTAATTTTTTATTACTATCTTGTTTTGCAGAGCGGGGATTATCTCATTGCTATTATGCCTACTGGTTAAATTGGAGAATTTAATAGTTTCTCCAATCAACATCCCAAGGCATTCCCTTGGCAATGAATGCACAACCAATGTGCCATGGTGAGTTAACATCTAAGTTATGCTTTATCAATTAGTCTTGCTGTATGTGTCCCTTCTGTGAGCATGGAAAATATTTTTCCAAATTCATTGGTAACTTCTCAAGACAGTACTGTTTCCATCTTGGCAGAGCAGACTGTGCTTTGTGATTTAAAGATCCCAGTGGTGTGAAGGGGGAAAATCATATCTCTAATTCTGCATAAGTTTTATTTTATCAATCTGCCCATTAATGAAATCATTAAAAAAATTACCATCATTTACTAGCTTAAAAGTCTATGCTAAATTTCATCTTTCAATTTGAGCCTCAGATGTGTTTGCCAAAACTAAGAGTTGATTTTCTACATTTGCAAATATGCTAAAAGTAGGCAAATTAAACTCTCTCTCTTTTATATAAACTTTTATCAGTTTTGTGTAAAAGTGATGAGCTAGGCATCTGCACACATCTCATCCCCAGCCGACTGGTTTCTGACACACATTCATATATCTGAATCCCAGTGACAGTGTGGAATGACATTAAATGTTGCTTCTGAACACTTTTAAACAAATCTGAGATTTTTCAAGAAAAGTTCATCTATTTTTGGAAAAAAGTAAAAAAATATTATTCATACTCTGCCAATCAGCTGAGCTTGGTGTAATTTTTTCTGAGAGTAATTAAGCTCCAGGTAAGAACATTTTTTATAACTAGAGGCCTAGGCTCCATTTGAATTCAATTTGTGGCTATGAGAATGAATATATGAATTTTCAGGTTAACCTAAAGATAAATCAGTCTTTCCCAGCAGCCAATGCAAGCTCCGTGAGATGCTGGAGTAAGGACTTGTTTGCTTTATCCAGGTGAGAAATTTTACTATTAAAGAGCTTTGCCACCAGCTACTATGTCTTCATCTTCCTCTTTGTACCTGCCTGGAGTTTCTCTCATTAGCCTTCTTGCTTTGGGTTAAGACCTTGAGCTTCTCAAAGACTTATGTCCCAACGGGGTGGCATGCTGTGCCATTAGCTCATTGTCACAAGATTAACCTAGAGCAGTGGATCGGCTTGAACAGTTAGCACCGAAAAGAGTCTAGATATGATGGAACACCCCATTTGTAGGTTTGGTATAAAGAATGGGAGAGAGGACTAAGAAAAAATGTTGAAAATGGAAGAATAAGATTCTTTATGGGCAAAGCAGACCTTGATGGAGACTTCTTAAAAACCAAGAAACCAAATTGTGTAACAAAGCCACATATAGAACATCATTTGAAAGCTTGGCTTTATTAAAATTTTTGCCTCCTATTTTGTAACCTTTTTTGTAATTTCTTTGTTCCAAGAAAATTGGCTTCTGTAATTTTAACAGAGGAGCTTTTCTTATCAGTCACCCTGAGAGAGATTTTCCAAATACTCTAGGGGAATTCATAATTGATTACTCTTTGGTACAGGGCATGAAATTTTTTTATTACATTAATTGCAGACTTAAATATTCTTATCCTTGATGACTGTTTGCAATTTAACAGATTTAAATTACCACTCAAATTTTTATTTCTCACATTTTTTTCATAATGTTTTCTTTTTAAGGAATATCTGAAACTTCCCTACTGTAGTTTAATGCTTTTAAAGAGTTCTCCTAATAGTGGAGAGCTTAATAGACAGTGTTGGTGTTATTTTTTGCTCTTTAGATAGAGTTTGGCAATATAAAAAAAAGAACAAAACAAGACGTAAAATTAAATTGGAAGACAGATATAGTAAGGCATGATTTGCAGAATAGTTGACTGTTTTTGCTGCCCCAAAGGTTGGAAAAGAAATTATAGATGGCTTTGCTGAATTAGGTTTGATGTCTCTGTGTAAATGGTAAGATTCTCCTTCTTTAGGATGGGTCACTCTCATGATTGGCACTTCAGTGTGCCTGTCCACTTCTTCATGGCTCTGAATCCCTAAGGAGATTCAGATGCGTAAGGATAAGGTTGATGCCTAAGGAGAAGGTTCAAGTTCATTGAGAGTGCTCCTATCCCTCAAATTTTAGTCTAAAATGTCTTTACCAAAGGACAATTCAATCTGTAAACAGGTACAAGTGTCCCTGGGACAAATTATCTTGCCTGAATTCTTTGGAATGTCTCCTCAAAAAAAAAAAAAAAAAAAAGGTATTTTATTTAAGTGACTAATCCAGAGAGTCAAACATTGTCATTAGGGCTTCTTCATTCCCAGACACATTTTGGGCTCTCCTTGTGGTGGCAGGATGTTTGCCATTTTTTATAGAATAATATCCTACCTACTCAGCAACCCTAGTGGAATGAAGAATCCCCTTTTACAGTTCTAAGAAAAACACTCGAGGTTAAGTCTTATTGACTCTTACTGATATCCCTCGACTCATATCCAACGTGGATAGTATCCAACGTGGCCAAGTGAATGCAACATTTTGATGAACATGGCCTGAGTCATATACCCATCTTTGAAGTCAGATGATAGAAAAACTTGCAATTAAGAGAAAAGGGATAATCCCAGGGAAAATTACATACCTTTACCAAAAGAATGAGTAACAGATGCTAGACAGGCAAAAATAGTGGGTGTTCGCTATATAGACTTGTGGCCTAAAAGATTTTTCCTCCATCTTATATAACTTGGTGGCTCAATTATAATGATTTTCCTCAGCTGAGCAGAAAATTCTTCTCACCATTTCTTCAGCGTCCCAAGGAGACAACATGCTTTTAATTATCCATTGGGTGAAATGTGACATTTTAATGACAATTTTTGTGTATTATTCCACCATGGTTGGTAATTATTAACCCCCGTGTTATTTGTCACTTTTCTACATCAACATTTCTGAAGCCACCAGCCTCAAATGACAGCCTAAAAGGGCAACTGCTTGTTAATTTTATGACGTGCAATAAATAGACGGAAAGGCCAGAGCTTAAGACAAAGGAATTTGTCTGAGAAGTCCAGGTTGTCGCTTGTTTCTCACCATCGTGTCTGAGGTCAAATGGGTCTTTTCGCCTCGTGGATTTTCCCGAGGCTTGTGACCTAATGAGCTGAGTGACAGGAAGAGCAGGCAAAACGTCCCCTCAAGAGAATGAGTTATCACTGCTACAGGCCACGGTCACGCACAGAGCTGAGACAGGATTCAGTGGGTCCATGCACTGTTACTGATCTCCTACGGATACATGACATTACTCTTATGTTTTTTTTAACTGGTAAATGTTACTACAGAAATATGGGGTTAAACACAAACACCCTGAATGTTGGTTGTTATGGCAACGTGCATGGCTGAGCATAAAAGGCAGCCCTTCCCCAACCGCCCACTTGGTACGGCACACTGCACGCAGTAGGAACTCAATGTGTGCTCTGTGTGTCGAACGAGGGAATGTTACGTAAGCTCCCAGAGTGAGTCCTTGGGGTGCCCTCCCGAACGATGGCTCCTCTCCTTAGTACTGATGCTCAGTGGGAATTTGCCACTGCAGCCACCAGTGGTCGAGGGCCTGTGCCCATTCTAACTGGTCTGATTCCTTTCAGTGCCTATGATACATTATTGTAAAATACTTTGCACATCACTCTTGCCTCTCCGTCACCAGACACTCGCGGTAAGCCCACTAAAATCTGTTTTTCTCATGTACTAATTCTCTCGTAAGCCTCTTTTCTATGAAAACGTGTGTATCTTGTGCCTCACTATGACTCTCAGTGGTTTCTGATTCATGCTAAGATGTCGATGGTCCCCCGTGACATTTTGCCAAGGATACAAACAGTGGAGATATGATGTCTGATTCCAAAGACATGAGCCACTAATCATAGGTGACGACGTCAGGAACGATAGCAGGTGACAGGAAATACTTCTTTGGTTTCAAGGATATCCTTTGACCTTCCAATCGACTCGGTCAGCAGGGCTCTGCTTTTGCATGGCACCACATCAGCTCGCCTCCCATTTCTCCCCTGCTGGGATTCCTGTGACCCCCTCCTCGGCACTGGGGAATGGGAATCAGAAACTGCAGGTGGAGACAGGAGGTCCTGTGGTTACTATTACAGACTAAGAAGATCAGACTTGAGGCCTAGCACTTGCATTCAGAAGCATATTCTTTAAACTTAGGAAACTTAAAATCTATGATGTTTAAAGTCTCCTGACATTGCCAGCTGCCTCCACGTCTCTACCCTACGAATGTCAGCCCTCCTATTACTGTTAAGTATAAGCAGAGGAGCATTCATGGTTAATTTTGGAAATGCTATCTGGAGATTTCTAGATACAGAGAAGGACTTTTTTTTTTTAATTTACAAATTTTAGACAAACCATGAGTACTCAAGTTGAACTCAGTGGATTGCCTCCCCTATCGTTGCAGGCTCACATTGAGAGTGAGTATTGATGTTAAGACATCAAAGGGCTATGTAGCTTCTGTTGATGGGCTGTACAGAATGTTTGGGGGATGTGCGAGAGCCCCCAGCCTTTATAACAGCATAAGCATCATAGCGATGCAGGATCCCAAAGTGTGTGAAGCACCTCCTTGTAGTGTACTGACATGGGGCACCTGAGAGCTAGCTCTGGGTTAGCTCCTGGACAGAAGCAGGAAGCTCTTAATTTTTAGACTTGATCCAAGGAAGGAGAGCTTAAAATGAAAGGTTTTCTACAATCTCGTGGAGGTGCATCCATCATTACTTTCCTACACGTGCTTTTACTACAGTGGAAGTGCTCTGCTTGCTGCCTGCCGAGGCCATTTCTGTTTTGGCTCAAGCTTTCCACCCCCATATCTACATGCCATATTCTCAACCGCTGCAAACCCTCTTCCTCTCTCACTGCCCAGCGCCAAATTCCACTTCCTTCACGATGGCCTCTCAGAACCTGACCAACCTAGCTGGCAGTACTGACTCCCTCCTCTCAAATAGTATACTTACGTCTCTACCACACACTCCATTTTTATGACACTCTTTCCTAAATTTTAGTTATTCTTACAACACTTTTACAATTGTTACAATATCAATGCACCATCTGGGGCCGTATTTACTTTTAAAAAAAATTAAATTGGACTCACTTTTTAAAATTTAAATGAAGTAATTTTAAAAGAAAACATTATACCACCACTGAAAATAGAAAAGCATTTCACTTGCCATAAACAGAAGGTATCCATGGAAATAAATACAACAGAAGCCAAACAATGTGATTAGATTCTAGCTACATTGGGCCAGCCTGGGTCTCTCAGCCTGAGGCCCCTTCTCTTGAGGGTGCAGAAGGAGACAATCCGAGGATGAGAAGGACGTCAAAGGCACCTTAGCTGGACACTGAGCCTTTCTTCTGAAGAGCGGGAAGCAGAGTGGCTTTCTGATTTGCTAGTATTTAGAACTCTGTTCTGGTACAACCTGAAATCACTCTGCATGCCATAGAGTACATGTTCCACACCTTGAGATCCCCATCTTAAATGCATTGCCCTAGGTAGCCAGTTATGTTTAGGCATGCATTTTAATCTCCCTACGAATTAATACATTCCCTGATGATAGGACTGGGACTGTTATGCCCCGACTCGTATCTCCACGAACCACCAAGAAGCTGACACCGATGCAAGAGCAAGAGGGAGTTTATTTCAGACTCGAGTCCGGACCGTGGTCCGCACACCAACACAGCAGTGAGTAGGAGGCGGCCCCGAACATGAGGCTTCAGGGGGATTTGAAGGGAAAAATCGTAAGCATGGGGAGCGATGTCTTGGCATTACAGGATTGGTACAACAAGCTTGTCTCTTAGCAGGACTGGCTGGGTGATGGCTCCAAGGAACAAGGCGGGGAATTTGGAGAGTTACTTTCCATAGTTGCTCTGATTGGCTGAGTCTAGGGTGGGGTGATCGTCTTGCTATCTGCAGCTTTTCCGGGAACTGGCCTGTGCTTAAGATGGAGTCTTATACCTAAGATGGAGTCACTTTGGTTGTTCAGGACTAGATGTCTTAGTTTCTCTGACTACCTGCAACTTTCTTGATCCTAAAGGTTAATTAGTATGAGAGCTATTTAGAAAGATGAGTAGATCAAAAATACCCGGATGCTTCTTTTAGTGATTCCACCTCAGCTGGCAAATCCTGAGCAGCTCTTTCATGGTGAGCGCTGGTTGGGAGTTGGCTATACAAGTTCTGGGCATACAGTGAGGAATAAACAGCAAAAGGAGGCAAAAATAGATATACTGGCAACAGTAAGATGAACCCATGTCATGAAATAGATTTGTTCTGGGATTTGACAAATGGTTCAAATCTTACTTTTATTGCTAAATGAATTAAGCTAAATCCAGAGGAAATTATTTTACCAAAATGAAAAAATATATATAGAGAGTGTTAGATTTTAAAAGATCAGTGGGCACTGTATTTGGTTTACTGGGCAATTGTTAGAAATATTGTTTGTTTGGTCACCTTCTTTTTGGGCTCTGGCATCAGGATCCTGCAGCTTATTACGTGACACATGTGAGCATTAAAAGGAATTTATCTGGAAATAAACAGTATGTGGAGACTTTCCTCAGCCAGTTTTCAGCTAGGGCCATGTTTTTCCACCTATACACTAAGAACTCCCAGGTTACAGGGTCACAGTCTGGCAAACACGTGCACAGTGCTTGCTTCCTGCGTGCCAGATGCAATGCGTTTCCAGTACTCTCAACAAACATTGAGGAATTGAATCCTCACAAACGATTCTACGGGTAAAGATATTAGTTGCCTATTGCTGCAAGGACGAATCACCACAAACTGAACCTAAAACAGCACAGATCTGTTATCTTACCATTCTGTAGGTCAGAGGTCCGAGTTGGATCTCACCGGGGCTAAAATCAAGGACGGCAGGGCTGTGTCTATTTCCGCAGGCTCTGGGGGAAAATCTGTCTCCTTGCTCATTTAGGTTCTGGCAGAATTGGTTGTCTTCAGCTGTCAGACTGAGGTCTCGATGTCCTCGCTGGGCATGGGTTTAGGACTGTTCCCACCCTCATTCCTTGATTCTCATCTTCTTCCTCCATCTTCACAGTTTGAATCTCTTCTGCCTCTTCTGCCATTACATTCCTCTGTCCTACTCTTCTGCCTTCTTCCTCTTCCACTTTTAAGAACTCCTGGGATTAAATTGGACCCACTCAGATAATCCAGGATAATTGTCCTGCCTCAAGGTCTTTAACCTTAATTACATCTGAAAAGTTCCTTTTTCTGTGAGAGGTAACAAATTCCCAAATTCTAGGGATTAGGGTGTGCACACCCTTGGGTGGGGGCCTTTTCTGTCAGGCACAGTAACTATCGTTATCCCTAGTTTAAAAGCAGAGGCTGGTCTGAAATAATGAGAAAACAGCAACCTGTACAGGTTGCCCTTGTTCTTTCTTTTCCCCATCGCAGCCAGGACTTTCCCTACCAAATATGCTTTCACGAAGCATCTGACATCCAGGTATTTTCACCTTAGTTTGCTAATAGGACAAGGTATGACCTATTCTAGAAGGATTTGCTTTAGAATACATTTGTAATTAAGAAATGGAAGGCATTCTCCTCTTGTAAAGAGACTTGAAGTAGAAGTTTTGTTGGAGGAGTTATTTTATGCTTTCTAATTACCTCCTATTAGCAGCTGCATGCTACATCTATATTTGTAAATTGTAAAAAAAAAAAAATTTAGAGACCCATCTCTCATTTATCCACCTGACCCAAAACCTATGAGGAAGCATGGCTGAATCTCTCTACATTCCTGCTTTGTCCCTCGTATCTATCTTATAGATTTCCTTTGGAGTATCATAATTCCAGACTGCAGACTTCAGGAAGGAGGAAGCCTTATTTTTTGGTTGGTCATCATATCTTTATTACTAAGCACAGAGCATGCCACAGAGAAGTGTGGTTGTCAATTTCTGACCTGGCTCCCAGAGATGCTTCTGTCTTGGTATTCACCCCCTGTGTCATCCTTACGTTTGAATGTCGGAGGGACCTTATACCTCACTCCAAACAATAATATTTGGTCACAGTAGTGGGATGGTACATACATATTTAGGTTACAAAACATTTTGACCTCTATCCTCCTAGCAGATTCTCTTCCTTGCCTTCTTGGTTTATATCTTTAATAAAGTAGGCTGCCATGTTGAAGAATCCCACAGAGCAAGAAACTGAGGGTGGTGTCTGGGCAACAGCCTGCAAAGAACTTGGAGGTACTCACAACTGCATGAGCTTGGAATTTCATTCTTCCCCAGTCAAGTTTTAAGATGACTATTGCCCCATAACCCCCTGCTTATAGCCTGTGAGAGATCCTGAAAGAGAAGCCCCAGAAGAGCTGCCCTCAGATTTCTGACCCACAGAAACTTTGAGATAATCCATGTGTATTGCTTTAAGCCACCAAGGTTTGGACTACTTGTTATGCAGCGGTTGAATACTAACACGAGTAGGTACTCAATGTGCATTTAAAGAATGACTGAATGATGAAAGCTAAGCAGAGGTATTTACTTATTTATTCATTTGATTACCTCCTATTAGCAGCTGCATGCTACATAATGGCAATGAGAAGTGTGGTGTTGAAGAGGTTTAAATAATGGCAATGAGAAGTGTGGTGTTGAAGAGGTTTAAATAAGCCTGCAGTTGGCCGTAACTAAGCTTCTAGTGCAGTTCAAATGCCCACACCTTGGGAAAATTCTCTGAGGAGTTGTAGGTGATATCCCATAGCTTAATTCCTTTCTCCAATGCTTAACACAGAGCATTCTTCATCCAGGGGTTTGAAATCAGATGCAGTCAGTTTTCAACAACAGGCTGCTTCCACATGTTCTATTTGCGCTCAGAAATGCATTTTTCAGGAAAAACTGTGTGTCCAGGAGGACCCTGCAAAGTCCATCTGGGTGGCCCTGGGCTGCCTGCTTATGCTTCTTCTGTCTTTATTTTTCCCTGCCATGAATCAGTTCATCGCTTTCTCTTTCCTGTCGTGATTTAACTCTATAATACTAGAGAAGAGTAATTCTGAAGCACTTCCTGGGGACAGAGACAGGTATGACTCATTTTTTTCCTAATAGTATGTATATTGACTGTCCAAAGGAGAAGACTGGTGCATTAAAAACAAAATGTGTGTCATTCCCAGCAAGATCACAGACTCAAAGTCAGGTCTGTGGGATGTAACCAAAACGGAGAAATATATCAGTTGCAGTGTCAATTAAGACGATCTTTGAATCGCTAGCTGATATTGTATTTTTGCTTATTTGATTGTTGTCACTAGAATGTAATAACCATGAAATTAAGGGCCTGTCCTTCTTCTGTGGTATCCTCAGAGCTCCATAAACACTTGCTAGATGAAAACTGAAAGAAAGAAAAGGACAGTCCCTGAAACAGAGGAATGTAGCATACGAAAAATTCAGTTGGAATCAGATGGAATTTCGACTTAGGATTTCTTTCCAATGTGGCTTGGTATTGAATGGTTAAACAACTTGAAACAATAAAGTGGTTAAAGGACAAATTGGTAAAGTAAATACGTGCCCATGACCTATGTGAAGGTCTGAGGACACATGCTCCATAATTTATAACACCCAATCAAGTACTTCCACTGGCTGCAAACATAGCAGCAGAAGCAAGGACCCAAGCCAAGCTCTTCTCGTTGGACACCCCGTCCGGCCACACGGCAGGTTGCCGGGTTGTTCCGAGGCTCTTGACTCTCACCTAGTCTTTCTTCCCTAATTCAAAACTCACCAACTCTTCCTTTGGTCTCCATTTCAGCTATAGCTATAGAGAGAGGGACCAGATTACTCAAACTCGAGGAGACGCATTCCAAAACTGAAAATACAAGACAAACATAGCAAAATGGATCTAGTGTTATCTAATTTTTTTTTTAAGCTATACTTTTTGCTTGAACCATTTCAGAGTAATCTGGAAACCATATGATGATGGTAGATATTGCATTTTCCCTTAATAACATTTTCCCTCTTGTTTAATTATTTTCACCCTTATCCACAATTTTTTTTCTTGTCTTTTACTAGGAAAGTAGATGCGAGAGCATGCGCGAAGTCTCTCAGGAAACAGCGTCTCTTCCGGCTACTGTTGTTCCGGCCAGCTGTCCCCTCCTGGCTAACCAGACTTGGTCCAGCTGGAGAATAGCTTAGCAAAACCTTCCTTCAGGACAGAGTTTACAACAAATGCGATTCCTGGCTGTATCTGAGTCAGAGGTGACGTTTCTTCATCTACAAGATGCTGCCTTCAGCACTCTAAGCATCGGCATTTGCGAAGCTGCTGTCGTAGCTATATCAATAGAGAGGGAGGCGGCCATGGCCTTGAGACGCAGGGCAGTTGTCAAGAGCACGAGTTGTGAAGCCAAACTATCTGCTTCTGGTGCTGGTCCGACCACTTAACTGCATGGTTTTGTGCGAGTTATTTACTCTCAAATGGGACATTAACAGCGATCACCTAGAAAGGTTGATATGAGGAATAATATATATGAAGTGCTTAAGACTGTGCCTGACACACAATAAGCATCAATTTGTGTCAGCAATTAATATTGTTATTTAGTTTTATGCCCACAATAACTTAGCGGGTGGGTCGTATTATGATTAACAATGGTAAACTTAAGTAACTCAGTCAAGAGATATAGTTGAAATGGAAGAAAACAACATTCGAATTATCATTTTATTTTATTATATTATTATTTTTAAAATTAATTTACTTATTTTAATTAGTTTCAAGTATATAGTACAATGGTTAGACATCTATATAGTTCATAAAATGATCCCTCCAATTGCTCCCTCCCTCTCCTGGCCCTAGCCATCGTATTAATGCTGACTGCATTCCCTCTGCCATGCTTTCCATCCTTGTAACCATCTATCAACTGCTCATTTGTACTTCTTTAGTCGTTCGCCCCTTTCTTCCAGCCCCCCAACCCTCCTCCCCTCTGGGAGTGACTAGATTGTCCACTATATTACTGTCTGTTTTTAATTAGTTTGTTCTTTTCGTTTCTTAGATTCCACATATAAGAGAAATCATATGGTATTTATATTTCTCTGTCTGACTTATTTCATTCAGCATAATAACCTCTAGGTCCATCCGTGTCATTTCATTGCAAATAGTAGGATTTCATTTTTTTTAATGGCTGAGTAATATATTCCATTTTTTATATGAACCATAACTTCTTTATCCAATCATCTGTCATTTTATTTTTATGGAAACACAGAAAACATTTGATTCTTTTAAGAGAAGTAGTCTTTTCACTCAGAATAATTTGAGGGTTTTTTTTGTTTGTTTGTTTTTTTGTTTTTTTGTTTTTTGTTTTTGTATTATTGAGAATTAAGTAAGGGGCAAGAGTTTACAATGAGACCAAGACAATTTTTGTTTTGTTTTGTTTTGCTTTCATTTGAAGACTGTTTGGGCATATTTTTTACATTAATTTTTAAAATAATTTTCACTAATAATTGAAACTCAAAGTTTACTTTACCTTTAATAATATAAATTGTTTCTGGTTCTATCTACCTATCGAAGAGCATTGTTTTCGTCTTCTATGGAATTCAGTGTTTTTAAAATCGTTAGTGCATAAGGCAGCACCCTTTCTCTATCTCTTATTGAAACCCTGGGCTGACACTGTCCTTATGTGCTGATACCTGCTGCATAAACCATCCCCGAATGATTGAGTAGCGCAGGACACAGCCAGAGGCTCAACGTGGTTCTTTTCTCCATTTCCCTTGACAGATTCTGCTCTGCTTAAAGTAAGCAAATTAAAAACATATATTAAGGAACTTGAAAAATTACATAAATAAACATAATGGATTACTTAAATGAAACCCAGGGAAGAATCATATCAAGAACCTATCCAATCAGAGCTATATGCAAGAAAGAGGCTAGAAAGGTCACGAGATCCTGCTTTTAAAAGTTTTCCTATAAATCACCATTTTCTTGAAAGGGAGAAAGATTGAGTCTATCTATCCCTCGACAAAACATTAATATATCCATCTATTTTTTTCCGATGTTCTTTTATTCCTTACAGGGTTTAAATTTGCGTAATTCAGGTCTTTCCCCCCCGCCGTCCCCCTTGTTATAAAAGACATGACGCTGCTCTTAAACATTAAAGCCATTTAAAAAATGCCATAAAGAGTTTGGTAATGTCTTCCTAAGTAGGAGAAAGAAGGTTTGAGATCTCTAGCAAGTTTTGTGTGTGTGTGTGCAATTTTTTAAAAATTGTGGTAAAATCCACATCATATAAAATTTACCATCTTATCCATTTTAAAGTGTAAAATCCAGTGACATTTACTACGTTCATAACGTTGAGCAACCAACACCACCACTGAGTTTCAGAACATTTCATCACTAAAGAAAACCTGTATCTATTAAGCAATCACTTCCCATTCTCCCCTCCCCCAGACCCCTGGTAACCGCCAATCTGCTTTCTGCCTCTACGGATTTGTTCTAGACATTTCAAACAAAAGAAGTCTTACAACAAGTGACCTTTTGTGTCTAGCTTCTTTTAGTTAGCATAATGTGTTCGAGGTTCATCCACCAGGTAACAATGTATCAGCACTCTCTCTCTGTGGCTCAACAATATTTGATTGGATGGATATCCCAATCTGCTCACCCATTTTCCAGCTGATGAACATCTGGATTGTCTCCACCTTTTGGCTATTGTGAATGGTGCTGCTATGTACATTTGTGTACACATTTTTGTTTGAACAACTGTTTCCAATTGGGTGCATGTACTTCGACGTGGAATTCCTGGGTCACGTAGTAGTTCTTTGTTTATTTTATTTAAAAACTGCAAAATTGCTTTCCATAGTGATTACACCATTTTACATTGCCATCTAGCAGGCTTTTATAAAAACTTAATAGCACAATTTATTAAAATTAAGAGTATATCTACCCTGAAAGAGCATATATATTTTCTAAAGACATATACATGCCTAAGATATAACTAAAACCATGGATCAGTACGACGTGGACATTCTAGCAGTTAGAATGAGGTCTTTAGCAGCGAAGTGAAACTATCCTATCAGACGCCGTTCTATCCCTTGTTGAAGATCCCACCCATGGTCAAGACTAGCCAAATCCCTTTGTTCAGATTTGCAATCACTTAGTGATCTCCTGGTGCTTCATAGAGTTTCCCAGGCATCTAGTTATCAGGAAAGCCAGGAAAGAGGATGCTCCTGGGACCTGAACACAAATGTGCCATTCCTAGAAAAGTGTCTGTACATCCCATCTGAGTCTCCCGTGAGATGGGTTGTTATAAATCGGGCACCCAGAGCTTAGTTGGCCATCCCCAAGTGAACTGCCACTCATACCTGGTTTCTTGTCTTTCCTTCTTCTTGTTTTAACATCCCTGAAATCAACAATTTCTTAGATTCCATGAAATGAAGCAGTGTTGGAAATGCAAGGCTCAGATTTTGGACCCAGGGCCTTAGTGACTCCATCAACATTTACTGAATTTATGAGGCCAGGAACAAACTAGACCTACACTGTCCTTATCTGGCCTATCATATGGATTATTTGCAAAGACTGGTTACTTACCCAAACATACACAAACACACACACACACACACACTTCTATCTTCAGCCATCCCCTTCTCTGTCACCTGGCTAAATCCTTTACTCATCTTTCAAGACTCAGCGGTTTCCTTTCCTGACATCTGTTGGGTTTGGTTCTGAGCCTGCAGATCCCATAGCATCCTCTATGTGTTTCTGCATCTGATCATGCCAGGAGGCCCATCTTATCACTACAACTTTGTTCTGTTGGACCCCAGAGGCTATCCTTCCCTTTACCAGCACCTGACAAATGTGTGCCTGGGGGAAGTCAATGGGGCGAGTAGGTGTGACCCAGGGAAAAACCTGTCTCCACCACTGAAAACAATCCGTAGCAGCAGCCCAACTGACCATGGGCAACAGTGTAAGTCTATATGTGCAGAGTAGGCAATTTTGACTAACATAGCCCTTAATGTAATTTTTTGCTCTAATTTTTCAGTTAGAATTATATAATAAAATGACCAAGATCTTGTCAAAATAGAACCCCAAAAGGTAAAATCTGAAGAGCATCTAGTCTAGTAGCCTTCAAACTGAGGCCCACATATCTCAAAAGGTACAAAAAACATTATAAGAGTTACCTAAGTATGAATAATTTTAAAGAAATTAATTTCCAGATCCTTAACTTGTATCCTAAAATAAATCTGTCTGAGAAGAAGCTTGTAGTGGTCAAAACACATGATGGTTTTTCTTTTGTCATCTTCCTTTTCACAGTCTGTTCCTTGCCACTTTGCAAAAGAAAAGCATTCTTCTTAGCCATCCAGAATTTTTCCCCCTTCAGCTGTGTTGTACTTTTAGATGTACAAATCTCTGGACCAAAAACAAAGGGATAATTTGAAATACTGACGTCCAGTTTTGTGTATTTTCTTGTCTTGTACATGATAAGCATAGAGTTTGATATGAGGTATCTTGATTCACAGTGAGATAGATGTACAGAATTCATATATACTTAAGAAGGAGAAGGCAGGAGTATTATTTTTTTCTAATAACCTCTCCTCTCCCATCCCATGGCTATTTCTACAAAATATGTCCCTCTAGAGAGAGGCTCCTTTGAGAGTGAAGCAAAGACAAAATTATTGGTGAACAGTACTGAAGGGCACTGCGCCTTATTTTACCATGACCCAGTGCCATATTTTATCCATTAGTGTTAAAATTGTGCTAAGAAATAAGATGGTCATTATGGGAGGCCATCTCAACACAGTTATGTCAATTGAAAAGAGAAAGTTAGACTTTTCCTGCCAGAAAGCTAGGCTGATTTTGTTAACAATAAGGCTTTTTCCAATTAGATTAGATCATAGATGTTGTCTATAAATTGAATGAGCTAAATCAGCAGCACCAAAGGTATGATGAAAATATATTTAAAACACAAAATAAGACAAAAGTGTTGAATCAAAAATATTGTACTGGCAAAGGTGAAATGAAACATTTAAGTTTCCTCACTGTTTCTGATTATATTGTAATAAATAGTTTGTTTCTGAAGAAAAGCATAATAGGAAGTTATTCTTTTGTTAAATTATAGACATAATTTCAATCTGGTCGGTAACTATTTATCTCTTGGAATCCTAGAATGGACCAATCTCAGCCCCAGACTCTCCCACAGGACCTAGAACCTACAAGATCTCTTTACAATCCAGCAACTGTAATTTAATGCCTTGCACAACTAGGGGTCTGTAGGAGAACCTCTTCTAGCACTAAGGCCTACATTCAGTCCCTTTGGATTGACTGGCTAGTTTACTATAAGTTAATATTTGAATATCACTTCTAGTCATGACAGTAACTAATAGTCATTTTACAATTCTTAGTAAAGCTTCTGTGGTAAACTGAAAAATGGCTCCTAAGATGAAGAACAGATAATTTTGCAAGTTGGTTTGTTCCCAATTTTTAAAATGTTTCAATAAACTTGAAAGAAGACCTGAATCACCAATTAGTTGAATGCGGAAGCAATTTTCGATGAGATATTACTGTGCTTTTAGCATGGAACTATGATGGGATGTAATGAGCTGGATGAAATTGTTCTAATAAAACTTTCATTCTCAGCTTCATTTTGAGAACGTTTCTCAGGGCTTGCATTCCTAAAAATGGAAAATAGAAATAATGATGCTGTACTATAATTTATTCTATAGTAAACCAATTCTCATCCGGAAATGCAGGAATCGATTAGGAAAAAACCAGCATCATTGTTATATTATTTGCATGTGCATTTAGAGTAAAATTTTACTTTATATGTTTAAAAATTGCCAAATTTTATAATGTGATTATGTTGTTTAGTCAATTGTGTATTTCTAATTATTGCAATGGTAATTCAATCAGAGGTGAAAAATTATTAGCACATAAAAGCTCATAATCATTAGAAAAGATATATTTTAATTTATATACATATTATTATTACAGAGTAATTTATTCAATGATCAATAAAACATTTCTAAACATAAAGTATATTAATTTAAGATAAAATTCTTTTTGGAAAATAGAATAGAAGAGTCGAAGATATAAAGAAACTGTACAATATTTCTGCTTTTTAAAGAATAGCTTCTTCATGTATTAAAAGTAGGTAATGATGGTCTGTGGCCATGCCACCCTGAACAAGCTGGATCCCGCCTGATATCGGAAGCTAAGCAGCATCAGGCCTGGTTAGTACTTGGATGGGAGACCATCTAGAAAGACCAGGTGCTGCAGGCATTAGATAGATAGATAGATAGATAGATAGATAGATAGATAGATAGATAGATGGTGTATGTCAAATTAATATGGCATTTATAATCTACTGGATGCATTTAAAATTTGTTCTATCCATATACCATTGCACTGGCCTGTCTGATGTTATCCTAAATAAGCACTGGGTTTATTGAGAGTCATTTCTTGGATTTCTGAGGCACCTTTGTGGCTCCCATTCCACATACAGCCCTGAATCGGGGTCACTCAGCTTCAGGAACGCCTTCTGGTGTTCCCAACTCCTCATGTTTCATGCACGAAACGAAGGTTGAGGGAAGGTACTTACTTGTCCAATGTCACACGAACTGCACGTGGCAGACCAGGATCTAGAATCCAGGTCTCTGCCTCTTGATCCAGTGCTCTGTGTCGTTAAACGACAGCTAGCACATTGAATCCTGAATTAATCCACAGTGTTATTTTTTTGGAAGAACAAAACATGAGCCAAACTGAATTGAGTTTTTTAAAAGTCTAACACATTAAGACATTTTCATTTTCAGTTAACCATTTAATCAACCAGAGAGGAATAGTCTCTAACATGAAACTAGTATTTGATTTTTTTTTAGAGTCTCTAGAAGTAACAGCAGTCTTTGGAAAAACCCAGGATTCCATGGAAAGAACAGAGGCTTTGGGATATGGTTCTGGGCTAAATTTCTAGTTATATTAGTTACCAGCTGTGGGCTTTTGGGCTGTTTACCCAATTCCCCTGAATTTGTTTCCTTTACATGGAAAATATAAAACTCTCTCCCTGATGAGGTTAAGGCTAAGATCACACATGTCAAGGGAGAAACACAGTACTTGGCATATGTTAGGAAAGCAAAAAGACTAGCTTTCTTCTGAATATTTCTTCATATTTTCTATCACTAATTCCTAATGTCTGTTCTACTATAGTCTCATGTCCTTCATAGCTCCTTAGATGATCTCAGAAGACAGTAGTTTAATGGCTTAGAGAAGCGAATTTAAAGCTGTGAGCCATAGGAGTTCTGTGGTCGTGAGGGGTCGAAGATGGAGAGTTGGAGGCAAAAAAAGCCATGGGGCTTCAGTGCCTTCATTAACACTTGTCTCCAACATGTGCCAAAGATTTCATTGAGGAAAATGTTGCCCTGGGCTTCATGGGGCATTTTAATTAGGAACTCCTGGAAACACAGTTCTTGGCCCAAGGCGTTAGTGCTTGCCACTGGGAATTTCTGGCAATGAGCCTCTCTATTTGGAGATGTTTCGAGAGGGGCTTAGAGGTGAGGATGTTTGGCTAAAGCCAACAGTAAGTGATGACTTCAGAGTCAACCCTGATCAGAGTACACAGCATAATACAGAATGTCCGTGCAGAGTGAGGCAAGTTGGGATGCATTCAAGCAGGAGAAACTCAAGTATTTGAGAACGTGATGAGTTTTGTAGCTGGCTTTCAATTCTGAGTATGGAAAGAGATGCTTATTTGCATTCTCTGTCATCCTTCCATTTTATATGACATCTGTTTGTTCTTGTGGTTGTTTTTCCTATTTTGGTAGTTGGAACATCATTTCAGTTATTACTCCCATCTAGCAGGTAGAAGAAGAGACTGACGGTGATCAGTCTTCTATTCTTCTGTTAGCAGGAAAAATGAGGTCCTGGAGTTTTAATACAACAATTTGAAATTCTTGTTATTTTCTCTTTATGGCTTTAAAAATATTCTCATTTTGTCCTTTTCATAATTGTGTTGTAGACATTATGTGTACCCTCTGCCTTTTAAAAAAGATAGAATTTTGTACTGTTTGAAAATATAATGAAAACATTAAATAGCAATAAACTCGTCGTTAAATCATCCATGAAGGGAGCTGACTGGGGTATCATAAGGCTAAAAAAAATTCGTCCGGGGCCTTTGGAGAAAACATGTGCCTTCTTTCCTTCACCATCATGTACTCCGGGGAGGGTCCTGCCTGTTTCAGTACCTGCCATTGAACATTTCCCCCCACCTCCTTCTGAAGTCTCTTTGGTGTCATGGGGTAATCACCATTCTATTCTTCTCTTTAGTCATTATTTTTCCTCTCTCATTTCAAAAAATTTTAACCCGTGTTTTCCCAGTTCTTGAGAAAGATGATATTGTTACGGTGTTAACCCTCTTGTACTTTTGCGGAAAATCCAGATAACCTAAAAACTAAACCACTCTCTCTAGTTATTTCTGGGAATCTCAAGAAGGTATTCCATGTATAGCCACAAACAAGTAGAGTCCACCACTCTCTTCCTATTCTTATCCTCTCCTATTCTCTGTGTATTCCAGACTGTGTCTTTGCATGCTAGGCTAGGAGGGTTCCTCTCTTTATTTCCTGAGCATTTGGAAGGACTGGGTAGGCAGCGGCCATATCCACTTCTTACAAACCAATGTTTTAACTCCATGAGGCCACTGTTCTGGGCCTATCACCTACTTTGAATTAGTTGTGTGTTTGCAGCTGTACTAGTGATAGTGGGTATGGGGAAGCAACAGGAGTGATATTGCTATCTGTTTTTTTGGGGGGGGTACACTTTAAATCATTTGCACTTGTGTAATGTCTCATATTTCAGGTACTTTCTTTATAAGTTTTCCCCTGTATATTTCTGTGTAACAAGGAAGAAAAGCATAAGCTCCCTTGTTACAAACTGAATGTAAATTCTTTTTTTTTTTTTGGAAGCCCAAATCAGAATACTAGCTAGAAAACCACATAAACTCTGGTTGGGGAAGTGATAACAAAAGATTAAGGGGTCCAAACCAGGTGCGGATATAAGTGGCGATGAGACCTGTGCCAGTCAGGATCAAGGAAGGACGTCGGGTGGCACATTTAAATAAAGCGATTTGAGGAAATTTAATAAAGGGGCTATTTCCAAAGGCATGAGTAAGCGGTAAGGGGAAAAGGTAGAGTGAAGCGCCTCAGGGCTGCTAAGAGTGAGGAGAAGCACATACCACCAGGTCTGAAGGGGCAAAAGGAGGAAGAAGTGACTGGACACTGGAAAGAATGACTGTATGGAGCCGGCCTTCTGCCAGGACCTTTGACGAAGAGGTACAACCAGAGCACGGCAACTAGGCCAGAGGAAAACAAGGAATAAATACTGTCACCTCACTCTCTTTCTGCCCTCTGTCTTCTGTTAGTGCCTCCAGAAAAATCAGAAAAATTAAAGAGAAGACAAGGAAACCCATTGATAAAACCTATACTGGTCAACATCCTTGGTCAAGGAGCAGGGCGGAAAAGGGGAGGGCATGGATGAGGGGAAAAGGGGGACAAACAGAAGATATTTAGCCCAGACGTTTCTAGTCCAATTTATGAGTGGCAGACTTTAAAGGAGACCTCAGTAGCAGCCTATCAGAGAAGTAAAGGGATCTCAACTGGAAATGCTAATGACACAGTCTTCAATCATAAACATTTATATGTATGAGGCACTCGGTAGTCTACAAATCAATTCAAAAATGTTTTCCCATTGAATACTCACAAAAGGCATGGTAAAACAAGGTTCAAACATTTTCTTCATTTTACAGATACTAAAGCAAAGAAAGTTTAAGTGATGCACCTCCAAAAGACCCTGGCCTTTCAATTCTTGTATCCCTCATCCAGAAGTTTTTCTTTTTGATTTCTATTTATGCTTTACTGCATCATTCCCAGGGGACAGAATTACAGATTTACTGGAAATTCTCAATCATCCAAATTTCAAAAAGCATGTATAAGCAGAGAACATTTGCTTTGCATTGGGGTTAGTTCCAGTACATCAGTGAAGCTGTAAGAAAAACAGCTGGAATCCAAAAGCTTTGAGGAATAATGTAGATCTTTACTGAAGATCTGGTTTAGGTGGGAAGCCAAAGGAGAAGAGAATTACAGCATCCAATCCAAAGCAAAGCCTTACTGAATCCTGTTTCCCATCTATCTCCTCAAAACCTATGCATTTATCCTGGTAGCCAAATAAAGCAAACAAACACCCTCCCCAAGTAGCAGGAATTGGTGCAGGCTTTAGAGATGTCTAGAGTACAAGTTGAATAGTTTGTCTTCATCCCTCAAAAGTCTTACTGAGTTAATTCTCATGTTTGTGTGTGCACCCATATACATTTCTTCTAATTCCCAAGATAAAAAAAAAAATTATTTTTCTTTTTTTCTTTTTCTCCCTTACATAAGCTTCCATAAGTAGCTTAAGTTTGATGTGAAATCATAGAAATACCCAGCATTTTTAGTCCTAATCGGATCACTGTATAAAACCCATTTTAAAATGTCAGCTTATCAACCAATGGCAGCTGTCTAAAGAAATTACAAGAAATACTCATGCTTTCCTTTTCTTTTCACTTTTGCTTTTTACAGTGAGAGTTGGTTAAACCTTTGGCATAAGTTCTATCAGCAAAAGAGACATTTAGTCACTATGTAGAGACTGCAAAAGTCACTGAGGAATATGGGAAGACTTAAATATGTTAGTTTAATTTCAGCATGTATTTGCCTCATGTTTTAAGACTAATGCTTGTTTTATCAATTCATACTGCCAAGACTATAGAAGCGTTTCTTTGATTGAGGAAGAGGAGGCATGTGAAAACAGTTTGAAAACTAGTAAATAATTCCTAGGAAGGAGTGCCATGCAGACATTAAAACCATAAAGACTATTTTCTATTATTTTCTACATTATCCAATTTCAAAATATTACTCACAACTAGAAGGAAATATTAAAAATGCTATAAATAGTATTTGATACAGATGATTCTTTTTTTCTTTACTATACTTTCCAAATTTCCTGTATGTATTTTAGAATTACAAAAATCAACATTATTTATTCTTTAAACGAAAAGTATAATGCATGATTCTGAAGACTAATTCCAAACCCAGTTAATGATCCTTGGGCAAACAAGCAGCCAGACAATTTCATACTGAGAGACGATACCTAAATAGGTCTTGCTTCTGGAAGGAACCCTGTAATTGAGACAGTTTAAAGAGGAAAAGTGAGTGAACACAGTATAAGAACATCAAAATGCTGTTTTATGGTAATTTGATGTAGATGGCATTATATACCTTAAAATATATTGATGTTTTACCACCAATCATCACACTCTGTGCACCTAAGTGCTATTTTTAGCTGTCATATACTTAAGGGTGCATGGTCTTTTTAGAGTTGACTGCTCATAAAAAGCATTTAGATTTAAAGCCTCTACTTGTATGGATCACAGCTTTACCTACAGAAGCAATTCATTTCTCATTTTATTAGGAAAAAAAATAGTCTGATTACAGAGTTTTGAACGGTAGTATAAGTAACCATGTCTGAAATCTGGGATCAAGACAGAAAATGACTTAGAATGTAAAATATTTACTCTAGACTACTCTATAGCAAGTCAATTATTTATGGTTGAGGCTGTATAGATTTTGTACAGAATCTTAGATGAGTAATGGCCTTTATCTTAATCTACTTAGGATATTTATACTTTAGTTGAACACACTGAAATTCTTAAGGTACTTACTCATGATCACATAATTAACTAGTGACAAATAAATCACTATATATAATATGTGGTCTTTTTAGTCCTTTCAAGTCTGGATATTTATTTCAAGTGACATTGATTAATGTACCTTCTAAAAATGGATCTTAGATATATGGAACTTTTGGGCTTTAATGGAAAAAAAATTAAGGAACATGAGAGCTCTAAGGGATCTGAGAGTTCTAGTCCAGACTTCTTGCTTTAGAGGATGCGAGTAAACTCAGGCTCAGTCTGGTTAGAAGGAGCTCAGTGTTCCCCTTTTGTCCTTCTTTTATAACCAGAAGATTCAAAAGGATGCCAAATGGATACCTGCCCAAGCCCAGGCCCAACAGAGGCTGGAGAGAGTCTCTGTTCCTGGTTGACAGGAGGATGGAAGCTGGTTGTGACCAAGCCCTTCCACATCAGAGTTCCAGAGACTTCCTTGAGCTCCTGCTCCTGTGACCCTGACAGCTGTCCCCGAGTTCTCTCCCTTCTGAGCCTCAATGATGGCTCAACATTTTTCTTGATTCTGGGAGCTAGTCAGTATTCTTCCACTAAATTTTTTTTTTTCCTTAAAAGACTCCAGAGTTGGTTTCTGTACCTCTTCACAGAGACCCTAATTGATATAGGTAAATTGAGTTACCCAGTGTTCCATAGTGAGTCAGTGGGTAGCACAAACATGCCTCCTGCTTCTCAAGGACCTGAATTAAATAAACACTCTTCTACTTCTTTTTTAAAAAACAAACAAAAAACTTTGTAGACATACTTTAAAATTAATGTTTTACAGTTTTTGCCTTGTCTTAATATCTTAAAGTTTCTGATTCATTCCTGGAATAACAGGTCCAATTGACATTTTAGTATAAAGAGTTTTCTCCTTAACAGAAAATGTAATCCAATTAACTTCTATAGACAATGTGTTCTCATCTTTTTCAACAGAATTTTCTCTTTGCCTCAAAAATTGTTTATCAGGTTTTTTCAATACTTTATCCCCTTTTCTTCAAAGACCAACAATTCATCAATTCTTTGTAATTGTTTGGAGTCAATGTTCCTCCACAGACTTGACGTAGCAAGCACTCGATAAATATTTGTTGGTTGATTAATCTCTTATTAACAGCTAAATAAATTCTGAGCAACTCCAAACAGATGAATGTTTGCAACTACAGTGGTGAATGATTGAACTGGCATGTCACAAATTCTATTAGATTCTGTCCTGAATCACACCCAATGCATTTAACTCTGGAAATAAGGCAGAAATGAATGTAATCAATTTTACTCACAACGTTTCAGAGAAATCTCATATATTTTACTCACATAAGGATCTCAATCAAATTAGAGAGTGATTTGGTTGCTTTTATTATCTCTTGTTCATTCATTTTCTAATGCTGTCTTTTCTGTCTGATTATGTACATGGCATCAGGGGTGATAATTACAGTGAGGATTATTAGTTAAATTCTAAAAAGTAAAAGAAAGGTTTTGAAGTAGTAAAGTGCTATGAGTCTGGTAGTATGACAAATCTATAATAAATAAATATTTTTGTCTCTAAAATTGTGATACTTCTGTAATTCCTTCTGTTTTGTTGACTATAAAGCACAGCCTGGGAAAGAAAGAGACAATACTTCTTTTAATGTGCTGAGATTATCCTTTCATTATTCATATAATGGACACTGAATCATGGACAAGTAAGCATTCCATAAAAAGTGATTAAGAAGAAGCCAATAGGGACTTATTTATATGGAGGATTAAATAAGTAAACAAATAATTATCGTACAAGGAATAAGATGTCATTGGGAAACTGTAAATAAATTTCTGCATTAAAATTATACTTGGAAAAAGAGAATTGAATAAGAAGTTATATTATTAGGGCAGGCTAAACTATGTTATAGTAAAAAAAAAAATAAAAAGAAAACAAAGTAATTTACCAAATGAAGTATTTTTTCTTATTACATGCCCAGTGGGTTAATGAGAAGTTCTGCTTCCCACAGCCACTCAGGGACCCAGGGTGATGAAGACTTCATCATCTCATAGCGTTTGTCATTTAGGGCACATAACTTCTAGATTAACTGAAGTAAGCAATACAAGAGATGGCGAGTGGAGTCTTAAACATCTCAATTCAAAAGTGATGTATGCCACTTCCACTTACATTTCATTGGCCAGAACTAGTCAGGAGGCTCTACTTAACTGCAAGGGGCTGAAAAGTCTAGTGTTCTTGTGTGTACGGGGAAGAGAGGAGAAACTGGATACAGGCAAACACTAGTAATCTCTTTCAAAAAAGGTTTTCTGGAGTAGGTTAGAGGGCATTTAATATGACTCTTGGAGGAAAAAAAATGAATATTTGGGTATTAAGATAGGAAATATCGTGTGCACAAGCAAAGAATGGAGAATGGTTGAAGGTTATACTCAGAAAATTGCAAATAGCCAACTTCCTTTGTGACATCAGATAAGTAGGTAGAGGATAATGCAAGATGTCAGAATGGAAAAGTGGGCTCAAAAGTATTGCAGAGGACTTGGTATCTAGAATAATGCATATGTGATAAGTTTGGTTGGCTTTGCAGCAGTAACTGGATATAGGTCCAATTACATGGAGGTGTCTTAGCAAGAGTTCTTTTGTTACCAGTAGGCAGGATGATCTAGAGTAAATAGAGGTGAAAAATCAGGACAGCATTGGAAAGATATTAGAGCAGTTGGATAAAGATATCATAAGAATCTGAAAGGAATGGGGAAAAAATGTGAGAGCTTTGGTAGAAGTAACATTTATAAGACTTAGCATGTGGCTGAATCTGGACAGAGCAAAAAACAGTCAAAAATAACTTCAGAATTGGAGCTTCAAGGGCTTGGAATTATAATGTCAATAACAGAAATAGTAAAAGAAATCACTTTCAGGTCAATTATGGACATGTGTTAAAATATACGTAATGTATGTAGGAGACAGGCAAGATCACATGGTGATCAAAAGTTAAGAGAGAGGATCCTGAATTTAAAATCCTAACTCTGCTACTTCCTGATTATATGTGTGGCTTAGCCTCTCTAAACTTTGGTGTTCTCATCTGAAAAATAGAGATAATAACAGCAATTCCCCCAATAGGGTTGTTGTGAGCATGAAATCAGTTGCTTCTTGCAAAAAATTTTAATGCACAAGAGGCGCACAAGAAATGATTAAATGTTACCTTAAAAATGATAATGTAGAAAGGATAGAGTGGATTTCTACTTTACAGAAGAGGGGTATGGTGATTAAATGACATGATATTTGGCACGTAAAGAATTATACATAAATGCTTATGGTGAGAGAACAAATTATCAAGGAAAGTACATTATAGTTAGTTGAGATCTTAATCCACGGGTGTTCATCCTGTATTTTTCTCACTCTCCTCTTGCAGCAAACAGACAAATGTTACCATATCCTTGCCTCAGAATTTTTTTTTTTTTTACAGGACAGAAATCAAATATTGCTTAAATATTGTTTCTTATTCTCTATTTTAAAAAGCTTCAATTAGTTGAAAAAATAATGTTTACTATCCCAGAGGAAGGGCAAAGAGAGATTAAGTGTTTTTGAGGTCAAAGAAAGAATAAAATGAGTTATTTTGCTCCTTATATTTGGAAGAGGTTGAAGGTCTCTGGATCTTGCAGAGTTGGGGATCTAGAGCTGCTATTGGGAGTAGAGGGCAAGATTTGTCTAAGGGTGTAGGACCTAGAACAGATGTATTCAGACTTGCTAAATATTACTCTGCCCCAAATATAGTCTAGAAACAGCAATGCAGTTCAACCTGATCTGAGACAGAGGGCATTCAAATAGCATCTAGCATTACCTGATGACAAATGACTGGAAAGGATTCCAGATGATTTGAAGCTATGCCATATCTTCGTAAAGCAAGAAATGGCAATAACGACTGACATTGATTTCCCACAAGCCTGGGTGCTCAGAGTGAGCTTTAGGTAGCTTTCTGAAGAAAAATCTAGGAATGTAATAATTTCTTTCACACATGGATTTTTAGTGTAGAGTTTATACCTGCAACACAGCTACATGGGAATTATGAATTTGAAGCACAAGAAGAAGATTGAAACTAAATATAAAAATAAAAATTATCTGCTCCGAGATAGAGTGGAAGGTTCAGGGATGGTTGAGATCTTTTAGGGGGAAGTACAAAGAGAGAAGAGGTCCAAAGATGGAGCCAGGGAATAGAAATCCATGATGTCGAAGGGGAAGGTTAATTAGAAAGCAAAGATAACACTGCATTGTGAAAGCCACGATTGGAGCTAGAAGTGTCCAAGAAATGATGCTTCAATCTACCAAATGTTGCAGAGTTTGATGTGGTCAGAGACAAGCCCATTAGAGCTGGAATTTAAAAGGCTGTTGGGGTTACTTTTTATGCCAGCACACACACATTGACTGTGTACTATCAAGCAAGCTGTATTTTTTAATTTAAAAGAACATCCACATGGAAGGGATTTTCTCATAAGAAAATAATTGAAAGTATTAACGAGACTGGGTTCATGAATTGGTTGGAGAAATGTCCAAATAAGCAGGATAAATGTACCCAGAGGAAAATGTAAACTGTGTTAAGAAAAATAGGAAAATGTATGTGAATGATAATTAATGAAAGACTGCTATGCCTTTTAATTTAATTTTAATTTTGTGGTCAGAAAATAATATCTATATGATGTCAATTTAAAAAAATTTATTGAGACTTATTTTATGGCCAAACATATGGTCTACATTGCTGAAAGTACAAAGCATGTGTGTTCTGCTTTTGTTGAGTACAGTGCTCTGTAGATCTCCATAGGTCAAGATAGTTGATAACCTTGTTTTAGACCTACATTTTTGCAGGCTTTTTTTTTTTATCTCTAGTAATTATATAAATTGCTGTACAATGTTCAAGTCTCCCATTATAGTCACGGAATTGTTTATTTGTCTCTTATTTGTCAGTTTTTGATTCATATATAGTAAGGTTGTGTTTAGGTGCACACACATTTAAGGTTTTTAGGTCTTTTGAAGAATTAACCCCTTTATCATTATGAAATAGTCCTTTTTATATTTTATATATTTGTCTTCAATACTTATCTGCTATTAATATAGCTTTTTCAGCCTTCTAATGCTTACAGGTTGCATGTTATATAACATATATAGTATACACAGACTATATATACTCTCTCTATCCTTTTATTTATCTTACCTGTATGTATGTTTAGAGTTATCTTGCAGACAGTGTGTAGTTAAATTTTGCTTTCTGATTCATTCTGATTATCTTTATCTCTTAATTGGAATGTTTAATTCATCAATATTTATGTAATTATTGATATGGTGGCTTACTAATTGTTTTAGTCATCACTTCTGATTTTTGTTCCCCTGTTTCTCTTTTCCTAACTTCTTTTGTATTGTTTAATCTTTTTAGCATTCCATTTTAATTTTTTTCATTGGCTTTTATCTATATTTAGTCAATGCACTTTAAATATATTTCATGCATTTGAAATAATGTATTATATATAATCAAAGCAATTTTTATGGTTATATTTACTATCAAGGATTTATTAGAATATTAAATCTCATTTCGATCTGTGTAATTTTAGAAATGTGGAACATTTATAGAGTGCCAGAGGAGAAAAACAGAAATGATAAAAGGGTTGGAACTAGAACCAAAGAAGAAAAATGAGCAGACATAATTTGGCCTGAAGAAGAGAAAACTCAGAGATAACATTTGCCTTTAAATAGATGAAGTATTTTCATATGGTGACCAGCTGTTTTCATCTCTACCCCAAAGAGAAAGAAATAGAATTAATTGTAACAAGGTGAATTTATGGTTGCCAGGAAAAAAAAAGTCCGTACTAATTCTGCAAATGTGCCATGATGCTAAAGTTATTGAAAAATCTTCCATAACACATATTTATCTCAATGTTTTTAAGAAGTACTCTGTATATCTTTGATATCTATTTGCCTGCCTCCATTGCTACAGAAAGCCCATAATCAATTAACCCTTGACTTTTTCTAATTAGATATGGATTGCTTAGATGCAGAGGAAAGGACTAAATTATATTAGGGATTTTATAAAATATCATAATTTTGAAAACAACAACAAAAGTTATTCTCAATTTGATATGCTCGAGGAAAACATTCTGAAATAAGATCGCTATATTATTCAGGGATAGGCTTGCAGATTTAGCAAATAAAAATACAAGGTGCCTAGTTAAATTTGAATTTCAGGTAAACAGTGAATTACTTTTAGCATAAGCATGTCCCAGACAATAAATGAACCATACATATATGAAAATGTTGTTCATGTGAAATTCAGATTTAAGTGGACATAGTGTATTTTATCTGGCAACGCTATAAAGAAGTAAATAAATAAATAATTCTAAGAGCAGCTGATATTTAAGATCTCTTTTTCTATGTAGAGACAAAGAATGAGATGCTTTAATCATGTATTTGAGTGTTTCTCTGAACTAAACAGATATATTTGTAACTTTGGCCAGAGATGTGGGAGGTATGTTCCTGATGTTATGAGCAGCTTTAATAATATTCTCAGCTTTGTTTAACTCTCACCAGAACATCTACAATCATTTACCAAGAAGAGCATGGTTTTAGAATACTTTCTATCAAGTTGAATGGATATAGATAAACTGCCTGAGCTGTCTCTTGCCAGAGTTTCAGATCTTTTTGTTGTAGAAGTCACAGGACATTGTACCATCTAAAGTATGGATATTGTGATAGTCTCCAAAGATGACTGCCATCTGTTATTTCCCTCTGCTACTCTTGTCAACATGTCAGGAGGATAATTTCCTTCCCCTTGAATCTAGGCTGGTATTAGTGACTCACTGACAAGTAACATGTATTAGAAATGACATTCTAACATCTCTGAGGCCAGGTCATAAGAAGACTTGCAGCTTCTGCCCAAGTCTCTTGGAATGCTTAATCTTGGGACGCTCTTTTTCAGAACCAGATGTCATGCTGTGAGTAACACAAGCCACCTAGAGACACCACATTTGGTGATCTAACTGTTCCAGTTGGTCTCTCAGCCCATTGCCAGCACCGACTAACAGTCATTCAAGCGACACATCCTGGATACCGACAAAGACTCTCTTTAGGCTCTTCTGGGCCCTCTTCTAGACTAGGCCTTGACCTTGGCCCCATTTTTACCAGATCCATATAGCCCAGTTTTAACAAGAATCCTCATAAGTCGATTTAGAGAAAATCCTCCTTCTGTTGACATCTGGTCACTCTTGACATCTAATCAAATTCCTCAGCTCCCGCCCTACCCTTGATATCTAGTCACTCTGGACTTCCCTCAGCAAAAATCAGTCAGATAAGAACCACTCACACCCACTGCTCTTGATGTCTCCTCTTAGTAATTTTCTACTCACCAATCCCCCTACCTCCAACCTGCCATTGGCTACATATTCCCATTTGTTTTTGCTGTGTTCAGAATTGAGCCTAATTCTCTACTGAGATCTCTTTTCCTCCTATTTCAATAGTTTCTTAATAAAATCTGCTTTTACCACATTAACTATGATCAGGCTCTGGTAGCATTTTCACTGTGATACCTAATTTAATCATCTTAATAAATGTATGAAGCTACTTTTATTACCCCCATTTTACTAGAGAGAAAACTGAGGTCTAAAGTGATAAAGGAATTTATTCAGTATTTCACAGAATTGAAATCAATGTCTTTACATTTTTAATGCCAGGATCCTTTCCAAAAAAAAACTCAGGCCAGACTCAAATAATAAACTGAAACCCAAATCTGAACGTCTCGTCCTCTGTTTCTGAATTCTGAAGCCATTACTATCCTGAGGTGCAAATATTGCTTTACTTTTGGGAAATTCACATGGGGAGAGACTTGATGTTTTCAGAAGTAATCACACAATGAAAATCTCACTTAGATTGAATTTCACTCTGGAGATGATAGCGCTGGATTTTTCAAGTTTCGGTTTCGAGTTTTATTTTAATGAGAACAAAATGTGCCTTTAGGGAAGGGATATAAGACTCAGAGAGGAAAGCGCCTCGGTCCAGGTCTCAGATTACATGATGGCAGAGAAGCTACTAGGACCCTTCTGATTCCCACCCCAGAAACCTTTTTACTTCTCCAGAAGTCTCAGACTAAGGACTGTAATTTGGTAATGTATGTGTGAGTTCTCAAAGAAAACTTCGTTAAAAGTGCTTCTAATGTGTGTGTTAAATCAATACGGTGCTTAGTAACTGCAGGAGATAAAGGCCAAGAAAAGGTGCCGCATGCAGCTAGTGCTGCTCAACAGCATGGCCTCCTCCCAGGCCATCTCAGAACGTACTTCTCGACATGCCGTTTGTCACTTTTCGCCTGATAGCCAGGTCTTAATAAGATAGATCATCTTGAGTAGCGGTGTCTGATGGAACATTCCGCATTAATAAAAATATTTTCTAATTAGCACTATCCAATATGGCAGTCATCACCCACACGTGGCTATTGAATGCTTAAAATGTGGCTGGTATGATTGAGGAACTGAATTTTTAATTGTGCCGAATTTTAATTAATTTAATTTAAATACCCACATGTGATTGATTAGTGGATACTATCACTCACCAGACTACAAGGGGATCTTGTTCATCTTTGAGAAAAGGGGAGAAGCAGCAGCATTCTCTTCTCTCTAGGCTAGGATACTTATGCTGTGTTGAGTCATGAAGCTGATGGAAGCACATGCCCTTGGTTTTGAACGTTAAAGCCATATTCAATTTTTTTTTCTACGTATTTTTAAAAACTAAAGTTCAATTCAACAAACTAGAAAGAAAAAGTAAGTTATATAAAGGACTCTTACAACTCAACAATAAAAATGCAAACAATCCAATTAACTAATGGACAGAGGACCTGAACAGACACTTTCCCCTAAAGGACATACAAATGGCCAACAAATATGTGAAAAGATGCTCAACATTGCTAGCTATTAGGGAAATGCAAATCAAAACCACAAAGGTCTACCATCTCATGCCTGTTAGAATGGCTTCACCGGCAAGACAAGCAATAACAAGTTTTGGAGACGTGGTGAGGAAAAATAAACCTCCATACACTGCTGGTGGGAATGTAAATTGGTACAGCCACTATGGAAAACAGGACGGAAGTTCCTCAAAACATTAAGAAAAGAATTATTGTATTAGCTAAGAATCCCTCTTCTGGATATCCACCCCAAAATCTTGAAAACATTTTTCCATAAAGATATGTGCACCCAGTGTTCATTGCAACATTAATTGTAGTGACCAAGACATGCAAACAACCAGACTGTTCTTCAATAGGTAATTGGATAGAGAACATGTAGGGGGTGTGTGTGTGTGTGTATTCAATGGAATATTACTCAGCTGTAAGAAGAATGAAATACTGCCATCTGTAACAACATGAATGGATTTGGGGAGTATAATGCCGAGCAAAATAAGTCAGACAGAAAAAGTTGAGAACTATATGTTTTCTCTCACATGTGGGGTATAAAAAATTGAAAATGACAAATGAACAAGACAAAGGAACAAAAACTCATAGGCAGAGACAACAGTTTAGTGGTTACCAGAGGGGAACGGGGGAGAGGGGAGGTAGATATGGGTGAAGGGGCTCAAACACATGGCGACAGAAGGAGATTTGACTTTGGGTGGTGAATACAGAATGAAATATACCTATGCCATATTATTGAATTGTACACTTACAACCTATGTAATTTTATTGACCTATTGAGCTATCTCCCCCATGCAATATTTGAGATGTATTATACGAAAACATTATTTATTGTTTATCAGAAATTTAAATTTAACTTGACACTTTATATTTTTAGTTGCTGAGTCTGGGAGCCTGAGCTGAGAAAGAAGTATAAGAACAACTTTTGGGCTATGGTTCATACCAAGCAATGAAGAAAGGAACGGTGCCCATTGATGTCAAGGGACCTCTGAGAGGCTCTAAGTTGATGAGAAAAGCATACAGACTGCTCATCCTCACAGGACAGCAAGGTGCAAACTGTGCACAAAACAACTGTAAATAGGAATGGCTTGCAAGAAGCTTTATCTACTCAGCTGGATAGACTCCTGATGGTCTCAATGAGATCTGAAAGCCTGGAGAATTATCACGAAATTCTTGGTCTCATGTAACAACCATCCAGGTCAAGAAATAAGATAATCAGCTTTCCAGAAGTTTCCCTCATTCTCTATCTCAGTCATTACCCCTTTGCTTCCTTCGAGATAATTGCTATGCTCTCTTCCTACACCATGGATGAGTTTTGCCTGTTTTGGACTTTATATAAATGAAAGCCTGCCACTGTATATTCTGTTTCTGGAAGGAGCCGACAGGCACTGGCTATTTGTCATCCAAACAGGAGTGGAAATCATTCCTGGCTGGTCTTACTCTCTATGGACTATGGGATTCTATTCACAGTTCTCTCTTACTCTCAGGGGATATCCCTTTGCGGTCCCCACCTCACAGACCGAGTGTTTCTTCCAGGCCTCTATTTCTCAGTGGCCCTGAAATTTACCTTTGATCTACCAGCCCTGTGATTCTGTCTAAAGTTCTTATCATCATCATCTCTGTTTCCCAGGGAATCAGCAGACACCTCTAGGTAAAAGCTGACCCCTGTCTGGCTCACCTCTGGGTTTCTCTTGGCTTTTGGCTTTGTAATTCTTCACCGCTTTAGTAGTTGTTTCATATCTTCAAGTGGATTTTTGTTGTTGTTCAACTTTTCTAGTTGTTCTCAGCAGGAGAGCTAGGCTGGATTATCCAGTCTGCCATTTCTGGAAGTGGATTCCTCAATATGTGAGATCTCGATGCATTCTGCTACTCACAGACAATCCTGGGCCAATCGGCCTCAAATCTAGCGGTACTTCTGCCAAGGAAGGACAAATTTCTGGGCCCAAGGCAAATTCTTTAGGGCCTAGAGGTTGATATAAATTTCACTGGGACATGTACCAAGGAAGCAGAAGCAATATTTGTGCAACATTAATGCTGTCTCTTCTGCTCCAACTAGGAAAACAAAAACTCAGCAATATGTTGAAATATGCTACAGTGATTTTCCCAAATCATAGCATGAGGCCATGAGCTTTTATCTATTCTCCAGAAAAGGAGATGACTATTATCGTCAAATCACACGTTACAAATTATCCTGTCAAAAACTCACTTGTTAATTTAACATTCATTTAAGTTGAATGATTCAATCCTAATAAACCAAAACCTCCTTCCCTCCAAATATATTCTTGGCTTAACCTAACATTGTAATCAACTGTCTAGCACAAATAAAATTGTTGGTTGAATTTAAAAGTGATATGCCATAGTTAAAATCACAGTTTTAGGGAATGTATCTTACCCCCCTCCCCATCCTCCTTTGCAACAGCAGAAATGAAAAATGTAATCTTGAGGCACATATGAGATGAAGTGAAATGTTCTTTATTTGTTGCCATATCTTTTGTTATAATCATGGTTTTAATAACTTTCTGGATGAATCACTGAGAAAAGCATTGACATGTTTTCAGTCCAAATTTCCGAAAGTGTATTTTATTTCTCTCCCTTCTGGACCTTAATATTCTCCTTGGCCTCCTCCAGGAAGGAAATATTATCAATAATTTTATTAGGTCTCATAAGCAAAAGGTGGAAAGAACACATACCTGCCCAAATAGAGTGTGGAAGCTATGATATGATAAAGTAAATAATTTGTGAAATTACTTTTTGAATATATTTCCCTGTTACCTTCAATAGTGAATTTTTCTGCTTTGAAGCAGTAAAATAGAATGTTATAGTAATTTAACTAAATAATTTTACAGAATCAAGTTCTTACTTTATTGCTTTTTCTTATAATAAAGAGAACTTCATAACTTCTAGAATAATCACTCCACCAGGGCAGGGAGCTTTGGTCAATTTTGGTCAATTTGATATATTCTGCATGCCTAAAAATGGCTAGCCCAGTAGTACTTTCAGTAAATACATGCTGAATGAACAAATGAATAAAGCCATAGAACTGCAGAATATTAGACATGAGACGAATTTCAGAGGTCGTGGATGTAAAACTCCTATTCCATAGATAGGAAAGCTGTCAAGGCATAGATCATCAAGTGACACGTTAAAAGTCAGAGATGACAGAATGATGGAGAAGCATCTAGAATCTATATCTGATCATATGATCCCAGCTTGGTGCTCTTGGCCTTCTTGCCTCATATGGCCTTGATGTTGAAACTGAGATATGCCACCCAGGTCTCACTACAAGGAAAGATCTGATTGAGTCAGGGTCTGTAAGAACCACATCAAATGAGGCACACCCTTCCCAGGGACACATTTATTTGGTGGAATACGTAAAGGCCTGGCCACTTCTGCTCCATGTAAGACAATCTGACAAAACATGTGTTGGGTTTGCCAGTACTCTGAACCCAGTTGAACTCAGTTCGATTTCACCCTCTGCTCTATTCTACTTCTTCTCTTCCTTTTACTGGTGTTAATCCCTAATAAATGCTTTGCATCACCAACTCTTCCTCAATGTTTGCTTCGGGAGAATAAGTTTTGATAGGTCCCTTACTCTGTTAACTCTGTCTCCTTTAAAATACATTATAAAGATGATATTCTTTTATATTGTCTCAGGACTACTTTCCCTTTAAACCCCTTTATGTTTCCCGAGCATCCTATGAACTTCATTCTGACTGAAGTTCATATCCTGAGTTCAAATCCTGGCTCTGCCACCCAAAAGTTATAATCATTCTATTATTCTGCATTGTCCCAATAAAACTCACTTCTACTGGGTCTTATTCCTGTAGACTTTATTAATACCTTAAAGACAGTTAAGAAGTTAATCAAATAAATTAACTTCAACTAACTTGGCATTCTTAATAAGTTATTTAGATGTAAGTCATTTAATTACAAATTCTGTAAATTTTGGGTTCATCTCTTTATGCCTCTTTTCCCCCTGCAGCGACAAGTACATGATTCAAGCAATATTTATTATCTACTATGTTCTCAGTATTTACTATAAGTTATCTTCTTTAATTCTATCAACAACACTATAAGGTAGATACTACTGTTGATATTTCTAGACGTTATAATACTCATTATACAGATGTGGAAACTGAGGCTCAGAGAAATGAAAAGACAGATCCGGGCTCACACAGCTGGGAAGTGGCAAATCAAGTCAAAACTCTTAATTGGATCTTTGTCTTCTAAGTCCAGTGCTTCTTTGAGGCCTGAGGGGAAAAAATGCTTATACTTAGACAAACTGTCGCCCAAAGGGTTTTCATTGAACCTGTGGATAAGGCAGAGGAGTGTCCTGAAAAGACAGGCTATGCTTTGGAGACTGACGCACGTAAGTTTGAATCCTGTCATTGGGCAAGTCACATGACTCTTCTGACCTTAGTTCCCTTCACTCTAAAATGAGAATCGTAATGTATCTTCTACACATTTGCCATGTGCATTAGAGATGATGGATTAACATTCCTAGCACAATTCCTGGCCTATCAAAATGAAAAATAGCTAGAAATACCAGTAACAATAGTGTTAGTCTTTATCGAAATGCTTACTTAAATTAGATGTAGATCATAAGGAGGGTCTTTACCTGGAGGAACCAGAGGTCCAGGAACCATGCTTTCCTTGCTATGGTCCTCTACTCTGCTTTTATCCCAACTGAAACATGACAAGTGTATTTTAACAATGGGTTCCACATACCGAGTATCCTTTTAGTTTAGACAGCTGTTCTTAAAAACCCCAAAGTGTTGCAATGGCGCAAACCCATGGACTGCAGCTTTCAGCTAAACCTCTCGGCGCTTTATAACCAAACAATTACTCAGCTTTCACAGAAAGGTCAACAAATGTCACTGTTTCAGTGAGCACATTTGAAGGGAATGGTGCTAGCTTAATCTCAAAAAAGTGGTGTGTCGAGAATAGTATTTCTATTTTAATGAAATGATAAACATTATTGAAAACGAACTGATAACATGCCTTTACTTATGGAATTTTAAATATTTGTAGGCCTAATTATATTTTAGTTTAGTGCCTGCTGTTTTTCTTGAAAAATATAATTCTAAATGTAAAATTAAATTAAATAAATGAGTAATGTAAAGTGATTCAGTTACTTTAGTTTTCAGACTGTAAATATTAAGTGACCCCATTTCTTGAAAGCATTATTCTGGTCATTTACAAATTCATGCAAATTCCATTAGTTGAGCTGGAGTTGCTTGCAGGTCTTTGATAGGATTATAATGACGCCAGCATATCACCAGTATCTCATTGACATTGTATAACTAGATTTCGATGAGGCATTTGACGATAAAGATTTCTAGGGAAGGAGCAGACATTAACCAGAGGTTAGGCAGGTCACAGTTTTAAGAGAGAGAGTGGAGTTTAGAGAACTAATTGGCTACAAAATATCTAATTCCCCCTTTTTTTAAAATTATATCATTAATTTTTGGAGTGGTGGTGATGGTGGCAATAACAATGTGCCCAGCTAAAAATCTGTATTTACCAGCTTCTTTGCAGATAAAGTGATTAAACAACTAAATTGTGCTTAATGAGATATTGAACAAGGTATCGATTGGGTTGTAACTTGTTGGGTTGGCATTGGGGAAAAAATTCTTTTAAAAGGTGTTAACCTTGTTGGCATGCACATTTGTCCCCTGCTCTTCCTTCCTGCTTGGAACAAGAACGTGGATCAGCCCGTTTAGAATCACAAGAAGATAAACACAGGCAATGATGGCGGAGTCGAAAAAGAGGGAAAAAGAGCCTGGATCGTTGATTTCATCATGGAGCTATTACAACAGCCCTGAGCAGCCTCTTCCACATTCTTAGTGACATGAAAAAAAGACAACTTTTCACCATTTTAAAGTTTCTCATTTCTGTATCCAGGAGCTGAATATAATTCCTAAGTGGTAAAGGGGTATACTTTTTAAAAAAATTTGGAAGTATCTATTTTTTTCTACAGAGCAAAACTAAATCGATTTCCTCAGCTCTCGGGGAAAAGTAAAACATGAAAGAAAATCTTAAGAAAGTTTGGGAAAAACTAGATTCCAGGTAGTGTGATCCTTGAGAGCACAGACTGTGTTTTAGTTTGAGTTTTTTTTTTTTTTCTATTGGCCCAACAGGAAGTGAGGCACACTCAAATTTTGGATGACTAGTGAACCCTATTTGCCTGGACTGCTCTAGTTTTACCACCAAAAGTTTCTAATCCCACGAAACCCCTCAATCTCAGGCAAACAGGGATGGTTGGTCACCCTACTGCAGGTATTCGGTCCATTTTGTAGAAAGAATGAGTGAAGCCAGGAGGGAGACTAGGTTCTGCCATAGAACCCCATCCTCCACCTGTCATTACTTATATGAGTATATTAACGAGACCAAATTCAAATTTGTAGAAAACAAAAAGCTGGAAGAGAGAACACTTTGGAATTCAAATCTCATGATATTTTTACATGCTAGATGATGGACAAACTATTACTAATGAATGGGGCAGGTGTTGTTTTACAGCAGCACCCAAGAAAAAGAGTGTATCTTTTATTATATTTATTAGGTACCTAGTTTCCTAATTTATTAAACTAACAGGGCTAGAAGTCAGAAGTCAGACATGAGTATCACTGGTCTAAATTTAAGGTGTTTGCAAGTTGCTCTAGAGGAGAATCCATTTTCTTGCCTTTTTCTAGATTCCACAGGCTGTTCACATTCCCGGCTCATGATCCCCTTCCTCCATCCTCAAACTCAGCCACGTAACATTTCTCCGACCCTGCTTCCATCACCATCTCTCTTTCTCTGAACATCCTCTTCTTCTCCTTCCCTCTTCTTTTAAGGATTCTTGTGATTATATTGGGACTACCTGAATAATTTAGGGTAATCTTCTTATCTACTGATTAGCAAACTTAATTCCATTTGCAATCTTAATTTCCTTTTGCCACATAACATATTGACACATCCAAGAATTAGGAAGTGGCTGTTGGCAGGGTGTGTGTGTGTGTGTGTGTGTGTGTGTGTGAGAGAGAGAGAGAGAGAGAGAGAGATTATTCTTCCTACCACATTATGCCTGTTCATTATATTTACTGATACAGGTTTACAACTGAATTGGGTTAAAATTACAAATGTTATGAGTTGAGCCAACTGCTTCAGGTGCAGAGTTCCCTATCACTATAGGTACTGGATCACAGAGCTGGTTAGCAAACATGTTCCAGAATTATGTTCCCCATATGTTATCAGTAGCCACTTGCCATATTTAATTTTTTTAATTAACTAAAAAAAAAATTAATTTTATTTAACTAATTATGTCCTCAGTTGCACTGGCTCAATAGTCATGGGTGGCTAGTGGCTATTGAACTGGATGCTGAAAACATAGAATATTTCTGTTATTGTAGAAAGTCTGTTTTACAGCAGGGTTCTAGCCTTTCTACTCAATGTGTGGTTCAGATACTAATATAACTCTATCACCTGGGATCTATGCCCACACTGAGGTTTTTAGTTGCATGACCAAAAACTATTCAAACATCAGACAAAATGCCATGAAATTCTTGGATATTTTTCCTGGATTCTTTCTTTTTAAAATTGTTTTTCCTTTTGATTATAATCTCAAAGTAAATTTGGTTATATTAGTCTTTTGATGTTTTTCATTTCCTGTTTGCTTTATTGTGAAGGGAAAGAATGCTATGTAGATAATGGACTTTTTAAAATTAAAAACAAAATCACTCCAAGAAAGGAGCAAATGAAAACATGTGAGGGAATATTCTAGATCAGTGATAATTCTCCTTATGTATATAAGGACTTAGAAACGCTAACACACTCAAGGAAACACATCTGTTTGAGTTACTATTGTTGTGTAGTAAATTACTCCGACACATAGTAGTTTAAACAACTATCCTATTTTATGATTTTGTGCATCGAGAATGCAGAAAGGATGAAGCTTAGCAGCTCTCACTTGTCGTGTTTCGTGTTGTTGAAATTAAATATCAGCTGGCATTGTAGTTTCTGAAGACTCTGCTGAGTGGGACATCCAGGATGGCGTATTTATGTGGCTGGGAAATGATGCTGGCTGTGTGCTGGAGCACCTGCATGTGAACCCATCAGTGTTTAGTCTCAGTTCAAAGGCATTTCTTACATAATGGATGATTTTCCTCAAAGTAATGTCTCATGAGAATCAGGCGGAAGCTGCATGACGTTTTCTGACCTAGCTTCAGGGGTCTCACACAATCATTATCACCGTGGTCTATTTTTTACGAAGGGGTCACTGGAGACAACAGAGATTAACAGGGGTGGGGCATAAACCTTGCCTCTTAATGGGAGACATATCTAACAATTTCAGACGTGCTTAAAGCTAATAATTGGAACATGAGCCCAAGCATTCTGATTACAGTGACAGACCTCTTAACCAATGTGCATATTATGTTTTACACTGTTGTAGAAAAAGCAAAGATATCTCTCTGCATTTTCTTTAGCCATTGTAAAGAAAAAAGTTAAATCAGTTATTTTTTTAAACTGTATAGTAAAATGTTAGGAAGTCCTTACAAAAACCAATATTAATCACCAGAGTCAGTCCCAGGAATCTTGCAAAGAAGATGTGGTGTTTCTGCTTTGGTTGTATCTCTGCCCACATTCCTTTTATGTTTTTCTCCTCCTCTGAGTGTTCATTCCAGTTCTGCGATTTGCTTTGCCACGAAGGATGTGTGGATCATTCCGAAGATCCAATTCCCTTTCCAGAAGGTTTTCGTTGAATATCCACCATCCAATTATGCAAATTGCAGGTGTCATATCTCCTGGGCATACTTGCATTTTAATGAGGACTAAAGAAAAGATTCTAAACGTAAATTGCCAGGCACTGATAAGGGGAATAGTGGAGATATTTCGAAGTCAATCAGGCAACTTTAAGCAACTTTCTTAATTTCTTATTTTTCTCCTCTATAAAATAAGAAAACTTGGCTCAGGTGTCTTCCTTGACTCAAATATTACAATTCTACCCTGAAAACTTTTAGATGAGTAGAGGTACCATACTCTCTCAG
Organism: Rousettus aegyptiacus; assembly: GCF_014176215.1. Lineage (NCBI taxonomy): Eukaryota > Metazoa > Chordata > Mammalia > Chiroptera > Pteropodidae > Rousettus > Rousettus aegyptiacus. Next base: position 10,953,099 of record NW_023416295.1, on the reverse strand, counting down.
GGCATAGTCACAAAGTCCTTTAGACTCTATCACAGCATCATGCCAGAGACGAAATGACTCAAATGCAATCAGCCACTCGGGTATTTTTCTCATGACCTATTTTTGATAGCGAAGCTCTTAGTGACAGGTAAGCTGAGCAGCCTCTTTTCTGCTCAATGAATAGCCACTTTGTAGGCTTAGTAACTATTGCTATTTAAAACAAGGTAAGAAAAAATTTGCCCCATCAAATTTTATACCCATTTTTCTAACAGTCTTTCTGCTTTAGATAAGAGGCACCTTATCTTTCAATATTTTAATTTAAGCGGGGAGGGAGTTAGGGTCTGATTCAATGATTTTTTTTTTTTCATTTAATAGGAGAAAAAACTCATTAGTGCATATTCTTTCATTTTTGTAAAATGAGTTTTGAGTCACAGATTATTTCTAAAGGACATCTATGCCAAAAAACTTAGCTGTCTCCGTGGTATGAGGTATGCGTGCAGACCACCACACAAATAAAGACCATGGTTACCGTTTACTGAGCATCTGCAAGGACCAGACACTGAGCGATATGCACTTTTCATTCAAACCTCTGAAAGGCACATGATAAGTACTGGAGGCCAGGAATTTCTCTCACATCTGCTTGACTCTATCGCCCAGAGTTGTATGGAGAGATATTCTTTACAAGTTGCCATTAGAGATAATATTACAGATTAGGATCGCGTTGTGTATTGCTTTGTGAGTTACTTATATTTTAGAAGTACTGGTGAATTGCTAGACAAATCAAGAGTAATAGAATTCTTTCTCTTTGGTTTGTCTTTTGGTTGTTACTTTTAAATATGTGCCCAAGGTATCTCAGTACTGTTGCATTCTATTGAAGGAATTCAGATCGCCTGAGGATAAGAACTGGTAACCTCAGCCCAGCAACGGATAACGAATTCATGCCGATCTTACCTTCCTCTGTCGATGAGCTAATATTCTACAGGAGTTCTGCAGAAAAAGAAAAGGTATTTCAGTGGGCAAGCTAGAAGAAACTGAAAGATCAAAACTGGAAGAAAATGGAAGACAGCAAGGGAAACAGACATCATTCCCAAAGCCTTGTGGGTAAAAATGTGAACATATGGGGGCCGCGCAGCACCCACGGGAACTCAGGCTAGACACTTGCTTAGAAGTGTGGCTGACAATGAAAGTAAAAGCACCAACATAGCAAAACCTATGATGTGATTGAAGTAGCGGCCTGGTAAAAGCTAGGTTTTAATACCTTCGGTATTGAAAGAGAAAAATGTATGAATTAAGCTTTCAGTCTAAGATATGACAGGCATCTCTCTACAAGTCAACATGTAACTTCAGAGTCTAAACACTAACCAACAGCAAATAGTACGTCAAACATAGGTAAAATCCCCTAGAAAATTAAATAATCCATAAGCAAGTATTCAGTGCTTTGGTATGATCTTAACAAGATATCTAGTCATCTTTTTCCTCATGCCAGCTTTTGGATTATAATATTTCTTAATAGTGGGAAACAAAAAGAACATGGAAATTATAAAACAACGGATGTCGTCCCCATCTCGGATGACAGGGAGGATTTGCTATGCCTCTTTACCTTTCTGAAGCTGAGGATACCTGCCTCAGGCCTTTCTGCAGCTCAAGGAATTCCACTCATCAGAGCTGTCACTCATGAGTTCTAGCCTGAGAGAGGAGTGTGCACTACTCAATTCTCAGATCCCCAGGCTTTTCTGGGTGCCATTGTTTTTCTTGCTTGAGGCCAACAAGAGGGTGTCAGGCAGGAAAGAGGACAGAGCCCCTTCTCAACTCTCGCCAATGTTAACACTTCCTTTCTTTCTCTGATATAAAATAGTAATTTGTTTTTCTTGAGTTGAGGGGAAGGGTTGAGGGGTAGGATTAAAAGTAAACACTGGCACAGCAAGCGCTCATTCAATATCTTTCATCTACATACTTTATATGACTAGGCCGAGGCTTTTGAACGCATTATCTCAAACGCAGCACTTTTATTCTTGTAGCTGGCAAACCCTTATACACCCCTAAAATTCATGTTGGAGAAAAATATTGAATGATACATGATGTAAATTTTAATTCTGAAAAAAATATGTATTATATACAATAAAAACACATATAAACATGTATCAACAAATTCTCAATGATTATCTCTAGGTGGTGAGGTTATGCATAGTTTTAATTCTTATTTTTATTTTTAGTATTTCTAAAATGTCCTCATGAATATGCATCACTTCTATAGTAGAAGAAAATAAACAGAAAGTAGTGCTAAATGAACTATAGCCCTTTCTGACCCCAAGGAGCTTAGGAGTTGGAAACAATATTCAATTTTCAGGACCCTGTGGTAGCTGGGTTCCAACCTGAGGCTGATTAGAGACCTTGGGCCTCCTCCAGACTCAACGCTGAGTAAACCCGAAGTTATTTCTGAATAGTGATTACTCTGAACAGCAGCTGGGGGTGGGGGCAGCGCTGAACAGGAAGGAAACCCCAACGCAATAGTGTAAGTGCTAAGTAAATAATGGAACAACTATTGACTGCATTCCATTAGGTTTTATAATGCCATCTGTCATGATGTTCCAAATATAGCAAAAATGAAGGCTATGGAAGAAAAGAGACTGAAAAGTTTTTAAAAAGAAAACACCAGAGATAAATGGTAAGCGCGGAAATAAGATGATTCTAAATTGCATGGCTTTGGGAGGCTCTAGAACATATAACAGAAGTGGTAGCAAAATGTGGAATCCAGAAGACTATTTTATATATTAAAAAGGCTCGCCCCACGCCATGTTGCCTTAAAGAGCAAACACAAATGGACATCTAGCAGAGAAGGTCTCTCCAGTTACATGTCCTTCCTTCCTTCCTTCCCAGGTCCTTCCTCACTCTGCTACCTTCCTGACCTTTCTTCTGATAATTAGACTTATGCCTGGAATTTGTCTAAGGTGAGATCGGAGTGATTTCTGACTTCACCCAGAAGTTCTGAAGGGCGTCCTTATGATCTTGCCTCCGAACGTTAGAAATGTCATCCTGTGATGAGCCAACATGTCAATGGTGTCACTCAATCTTTCTCAGTAGCACCAATGGAATTTACAGTTTTTCTCTGTGATGTCATACATATTAATGGTATATTATTACATTTTCCTAAAAATACATGTTGGGATAATCTTTCAGAAAATTATCCAAAACCTCTTTGTACATAATTGTTAGAGTGAACCATCTTTTGGGTAGTAACAAGTATCACAAAACAAAGGAGACTTGGGATCACTAAATTAAGGTACAAAATTACTTTTCACTACCACTTGGATGAGTCTTTTAATGCTATGAATTTCTGTTGTCTCATTCCTAAATGGAAAAAAAAAAAAAATCTGCATTCTTGGGACTGGTGTGTAATTAAATGAGAAATATTATGAAGCATTTTAACAAATGGTAAATTCTTTTTGCCATTTATATACACTCTGCGAAATATTTCTCTGTATTTTTTTTTTCCGAAACCCTGTTTTTTAAAGACATAATGGGAATACATTATCAAGTTTGAGGTCTAGTGAAGAAGAAATTCTCCTGTGCATTTAATCTTCATAATTACAATGATTTTTGCCAAGATTTTCTATCAATCTTTATCTTTCTAGGTCATCATTCTATTTTAAAAGTTTGTCTTATGTAGGAATCCATCTATTTCCTAAGATTAAGCTAGAGCCCTTTAGGGAGACAATGGGGAAGATTTCTCTACTATGACCATTCCCTATATAAGTCCACTTAAAAAATTTTAAACACTTCCAAAATTTTAAATATATGGGAAGGGGAAGAAGGGGGAGGAAAATAGGGGTAAAAGGGGTCAAATATTTGATGATGGAAAGAAATCTAACTATGGGTCCTGAACACACAATGCAATATATATATGACCTACTATTGAATGATACACTTGAAACTTATTTGAATTTATTAACCAATATCACTCTAATAATTTTTAACAAAAAGAAAAACTTAAAATGAGAACCTGCAGATCAGATTAAAATTTTGTTGTTGTTGTTGTTGTTGTTGTTGTTGTTAAGAATTTATTATTCTATCTTTTATCAGCTTGGATAAGACCTTATTAAATTAATAATATCCCTATTTTTAAAGTTTATGATCATGATAGGAAGATATGTCATATGTAAGATGCACAATAGGAACATTTATAAAATGCTAAAAAATGCTGTGAATCATAGGACAGCCATCTTTTCCACCTCTACTATCACATACTGGTGGTAATTTTTCTATTCACAGGATTCAGGTAATGAAGAATACAAAATCCTTTGAATTTTTATATAGAATAAGATTTCTTATTTATCCTAACTTTCTTCATATTCTCCTTGCAATTCCCTTGCTCCCTGTCCCCATCATATGATGACCAATATTCCATAACACAATTGTAATGGCCATTGGCAGAAGAGGCGAAAGAAACATGGATGTTCGTTTGTTGATATTATCAGGGGGCCTCAAGGTCTGTTATTCTAAGCAATAAGATTTGAGAATCTCTCATCTGAATCAAGAAGCCCCTGACAGCTTGGTGCCAGTAATCCCACTCAGTAGACGTATATCCCATACCAGCATGAGATATAGTCCTGACTGAGCAAAGGAGAAGGGCAGAAATTCTGTTTCTGGCTCTATGCTTATCGTGCATAAGACAATGACACTTTTTAATTTCGAACAGGATGCAAAATTTCACCAAGAACATAGAGTGTTTGTTAGAGAGTGTTTTAACCATCCTAAAAGATACTTTTACTCAGAAACAAAAGGGGAGAGAAATCCAGGCCAAATTGAGAGTCTGGGAGTGAGATTAGGCAAGTTCTGAATATTTTTATTCCCAGAAATAGAGCACTCTGTTTTCATTTCTTTGCAGACATCTCCGACCCAAAGTATAGTATGATTAATACTGCCTTGGGTGGAAGGGACTGTGTATACTACGGTGTTTAGAGAGAAGTGACCTTAGGTAGGTTGGTGAGTCAGAGAAAGTTTCACGGAAGAGGTAGAATTTCGGCCAATGAAAAACAGTAAGATTTCAAAAGGCATAGCGACGTGAGTGAGAGATTCTTCAGCATAGAAGACATAAAGTCAATTCACATGAAAGTAACTTAATGTTTACAATTTCTCCTTCATTCTAATCTTTCCATAAGGTCTATTTCCCCACATATTTCAATCCGAGAGGACAGAGATAAAGAATTTATTAAACTATATTCTTAATTCCTAACTGCAGCCTCTTCATTTAGCTGAGAAAAGAAGTTTAAATTTATCTTAAGTGGCTAATTTGCATGTCTCTTCCTTAAACCTCATAGATGATAAAGTCTCTATTTTGCGAAAAAAAATTTATAATAAATATTCTGATTACTTTTAAAAGCAATTCTGGGGTGACATTGGTTGATAAAATCATATAGGTTTCAAATGTACAATTCAGTAATATGTCATACGTGTATTGCATTGTGTGTTCACTGCCCAAAGTTAAATTTTCTTCTGTCACCTCATATTTACCCCCCTTTACCCCATCTTCCTCCCCCTTCCTTCTAATAACCGTTAAACTATTGCCCCAACTATGAGTCTCTGCCTTTATCATGTTCATTTGTTGCTCTCAACTCTATATTTCACATATGAGTGAAGTCATATGGCCTTGATTACTTTTTAAATTAATCACTATATTAAAAAAAAATTAACACCAGAATCTCATGCTAAGAGTATAGTTTAGAAGAATAATGTTATTCCCTCTGTAATCAGCTGCTGCTGGTTTATCTCTTTTGCAGAATTTATGGCTTATATGTTTCAGTGTTGCTATGGTTATCTTAGCTTCTTCCCTTTGCTCTGTTAACAATGAATATTTTAGAGATCTTGTACTTGATACTCTTATTGATGTTTTTTCTACTTCATGATACGAAGCTAGAATCTATATGTCTTTCCTTTCACTTCGGTTATTTATGAGCTCTCTCTGATTCAAAGCCTGAAGGAAGTATTACCGTGGATAAGTCAGAATTTCAGTGCAGATAGAAATAGGACCCTCGGAAACAAGTCCCACTTGTGAGGTTAGGTGATGTTGACCTTTGGTTTCCCCAACTGCTTCTTGATAACAAGCCGTCCGTTAACTCTTCCCTGTGGGACCCTCTCATCCTTATATCCATCTTAGGCCAGGAACCCGTGACCCTCATTTTTTCCAGGGTCTCACCTTAAATGGAAGAAAGCAAAAAGTTCACACAATGATAAGTCTGACAGTGGGGGACCTCAAGGCGAGAGAACTCAGCTCATGGGAATGGGTCACATATGATGAATTATCAGGAATTATAGAACGGTAAAAGTCCTCCATCCTGCTTGTAAAATCACACTGATTCTGAAACGAATCCTAGTGAGACAATTTTTACATTGATTGGTGTTTAGTCTGAAGTTGGTGAAGTAAAGAGAAAGCCCTGGAAGCTGGAGTAGATGCTGTGGGTCCAAGACCTCTGGTGGGATTTCTCGGTTTCGCTTTGCAAGGCCCTATTTCCCACTATTTCCTCCTGGGTGCTCTGGGGTCTGTGACATGTATGACCTTTGCTGTTTGAAGGGAAATTTCTCCCAAGGGCATACATAACTGAGTCAGGGAGGATACAAACAGAACTACAAGTGGATATTCTTTCTCCAATTGTTTATTTCAAAATGTACAAACAGTGTAGGTTTCTAAAGGAAATTAACCTTTTTTTTCATGGGTGATAACATGCCTTTCAACTTTCTTGAGCTGACTTTTGCATTTCTCAAGGACTTTTCACCTTTGCACCAACTGTCCTTGCTAACTACAGAGCTGAGATTGGTTTGACTGGCATGTGTCCCCTTTCTCTGCATGTGACTTCCCTAAAAAGACAGAAGCTGAATTTAGGTTGGTGTCCCAGCACTTAGCAGAGTGTCTGCCAAAATACAAGTGCTCAATGAATGCCTATTGAGTTACAGATGATCATTTTACCCTCTTGGATGGGTGGAGAGACAAACAGACATGCAATCTGATGACGGACCCTGAGCAAGATTCCTGTGGTCTGAGGTGAAGCTTCGGTGTGAGGTTGTTTTCCTATATTTTAATTCTCAGGAGGAAGATTTCCTTTTGATTAATTTATAACTTAGAAACATTTTCTTTCTAGCCTATGTTCACGGTTGCTATCAGCTGTTCATTTTCTCCTGTCATGAATACTAGGAAGCAGTAGTAATAAATTTATATTAATTACTTATAACTTGTTTTGTTCCCAAAAGGACATGAAGTGACTTATGTGGAAGAGAGAATGCTTTGCAAAGGAACAGAATGAGCCAAGGTGAGAGGCTACATGGCCTAATCCCTATCAGTAGTTATTAGTGGTTCAATGTCATTAGCAGTAGAGTTTAAGTGGGGTCACAGCACATGTAGAGGTAATGGAAGAAAGGGCACACAGTTCCTAGGAATGAGGCCTAAGAAGATGGCATGGCTAAGCTGAAGAAGTTAGACTCAACTAGTAGGTAGATAGCAAGGAGTTACTGATGGGCTTTAGGCAAGAGAATGAGTGAGATAATCAGATTTGTGTTTTGACAAAGATGGTTCCAGCACTAAAAAAAAAAAAGGTACTTTAAAGAGAGGAAAACCAGCTGTAGGAAGACCCCAAAACTGGCAAGTTTTACATCAGTCTACAAGAGGATGAACAAAGGGAACACTACCAAGTGCGAAGAGGAGGAGTTGCATACAAGTGTTTTAAAGAAAAGTGACTCAGCAAGTGTTGGCCACCAGGGTAGGATATGCTGGGTAAGGGAAAGCATCAATGACCATAGAGTTCCCAGCTTTGAAAGCAGATGATGGAGTCATTCACCAGCATTAGAAGAATTAGGAGAAACAGCAAGACCATTTTGAGTGTCGTAAATTTCCTGAGGTGGGGGAGAATGAATGAGAGCGTGGTAATTAAAAATATTTCAGGTGAATAAGAAAGAAGCACCAAAAGTCATCACTTAGACTCTATCCCGTTTGATGTTGTGATGAACCTTGGTTCTTGGGATGGGTTGAAGGAGAAATTTCTATGAAGTATTATCAGCCCAGTGTCTATGAGGAGCACGCGCAGACTTGATCACACTCACCGCTCTCTTCAAAGCCAGGAAAAGAGCAATGAACACTGTAAACGCTACTACTGTGCCTAGAGGTCCTGGGGTGGTACAAACGCACAGAGACACTGCCACAGTTCTTCATTTTTAAGGGAAACACAGCAATATCAGTGAAATGCTGTTGAACAACATCATCGAGCTGTCAGAACATAACTACTTTACAAACAGAAGTGTTAAGTATTACTTTTGACTTAGGGACCCCGTGAAAGAATTGCTAAGACACTAGGACATGAAGAACTGAGAAATTCCGGAAGCCTCTGCCCAGGTTTCTTGACAGACTTCTCCTTAAGTAAGCATAAACTCCGCTCTCTAGAATTGCAGATGGGTCAACGCATTCCAGAATTTGTCTTACTGCTAGTTCTGACAGTCAAAGACAGGTTTCCTCACAATCGTTTTTCTAGAGTTTCAGTATCCAATAGTAACTTTACAACAAGATTTAAATCTGGAAATTTCCCATTTCGGCTTCTTTGGAATTTTGTTATGCAACTTTTCACCAAGATTAAATGTAATGTGAGATGTTCTACGCTTCTTAGCAACTAGGTGACACCCACGTTTGCCCAAATATGAAATACATTAAAATGATTTTGTTTTACAATAATCCATGGATAATTGTAAATTCTTACAATACCAAGTTTAGAAATTTCCTCAGGTAAGAAATCTAGTAGAGTTAAAAAAACAAACAAACTAATTTTAGTATCTCATCCCTCTCAACTCCTTCTCACCATCAATACTAACAGTTGCCAACTAATAGAGCAAGGATTAAGGTGTGAAGAAAACAATCACTTTCTACATTAGCTAAATATTCACCTTAACCATGAACATTACATTAGCCTGAAGCCTAGAGGAATGAAAACAACTATGTTTTCCCCTTTCCATTTGCTGTGGCATCTTTCTTAGTAGTACATGCTATGGGAAATTTTCCATTAAATTGACATTACCCACCCTCCCCCAATTAAAAAAAAAAAAAAGTTTCTCAAACTTTAATGTGCAGAAGAATCACCTAAGGTGTTTGCTAAAAATGTGGATTCTCGAGACCCAATCCCAGAGGTTTTAATTCAAGAGATGTGGGAGAGGGTCCAAAAATCTATATTGGAAATGAAAGACCCTCAGGTGATCCCTGAGGTGGGCGGTTCTTGGACTCCACTTTGAGTAACTTTGCTTTAGAGGAATGTTCCCTGAAAAATCAGATAGCTACTGTGTAGTTGCTTCAAGTTAGTCCTTAAAACATCTGCCAAGTTCATCTGCCAAGTTCAGGGTTCTTCAGATAGTTTTACTGTGATATTTTTCCAGGGAGATTCATATCAAATTTTTAGTCATAGGCATGAAGCCTACTTGTCACTTACCATATAGTAATGACTTTTACAGGTTCCCTTGTAAGAAAAACTATAGATGGAAATAAATAGTTACAGTTAGATATTGTTTTCAACTCATTCATACCAAGAACTGTGATTTTTCATTTCAATGAATGAACTATCAGTACTTTAAAGTTTTTGCGAGTAAATTTTATCTCCAAAACTATGCTAGCTTGCTTTTCTTTTAAAATGTTGGTACTAAGTAACCAGAGCTGTATTCGCTTAAAGGACCCTTAAAGAGTTAATGGATTTGTGATTGGACCTCACCACTGTCACTCACTTTTCAGAATGAGGAGAGAGGTTATTAAAGGGGCCAGAAAATACTGAGAGCAAAATCTTTGTGTTCATCTTTTAAATGTTGGGGATTAAAATGGTGTCCCATCTCTTATCAGGAAAGAAAAAAATTTTTTGCAAGCAAGCTAAGGTGCTAAAGTTTATATGGCAATAATTGAATGTCATGTAATAATTGAATGTCAAGTGGTGTCCCATCTCTTATCAGGTAAGAAAAAACTTTTTTTGCAAGCAAGCTAAGGTGCTAAAGTCGATATGGTAATAATTGAATGTCATGTAGTTTTTAATAAAGAATAAAGAGACAACAGCCCCTTGGTCTCTAGGTCTCTTGGTGCCCTGAGACTTATTCGTCAATTATCTTAAAATAACTGAAATTGATTCCAACCTGAAGGATAAAAGGTCATCGAAATGTCACTGAATACCTGAGAAGACTCTCTTCCATTGGTCTACATGTCTGTCCCTCCCCCTCCCCCCACTTAGGTCCACACTCTTTTGATCGTAGAACTTTTGTAATATATTTTGAAGTCAAGAAGCTTGATGCCTATAGCTCTGATCTCCTTGCTCAATATTGCTTTGGCTATTTGGGGTCTCTTATGATTCCATATGAATTTTAGCATTATTTTTTTCTATTTCCACCAAAATGCCATCGAAATATTGGTAAAATTGCATTATATCTGTAGATCACTTTGGGTATTTTAACAATATTATTTTAATATCATAACAATAAAATATTAATATTTTAGCAATATTAATTCTTCTACCCATGGGATATATTTCCATTTACCTGTGGCTACTTTTTAATTTCTTTCATCAGTGTTTTATAGCTTCAGTGTACAAGTCTTTCACCTCCTTGGTTAAGTTTATTACGTATTTCATTCTTTTTGATGCTGTAATAACTGGAATTGTTTTCTCAATTTACTTTTTGGACAATTCATTGTTAGTGTTGTTCTAGAGTTTGTAATCTGGGTTTTCTTTATCAGGTTAAAAAAGTTTCCTTCTCAGCTTATTTATTCTAAATCACATGTCACTGTTGAATTTTTTCATGTGCTTTTCTGCCTTTATTGAGTATATGATTTTTATTTTTTTATTTTATTTTAAGGTAGTAAAGTATATTGATACACTTTAAAATGATAAATCATTTTGGATTCCTGAAATTAACCCAACTTGGCATTGATTTTATATATCATTGAATTTTATTTGATAACATTTTGTTTATAATTTTGGCATCTATTATTTATTTAAGATCTTTGTTTTGAATTTTCTTTTCTGTTAAAGTCTTTTACAGTTTTGGAAACAAAGTTATGCTGACCTCATAAAATTAATAAAGAAACATTTATTTTATTTTTTTTTTTAATTTCTTGGATGTGTTTGAGTTATTTTTTCCCTAAATGCCTTGTAGAAATTATCAAAGAAACCATCTGGGCCTACTGCTTTGTTGTGGATAAGTTTTCATTACAGGTTCAACTTCTTTAATAACTATAGGACAAATCAGATTTTCTCTTCTTGTTTCAGTTTCAAAGCTTGTGCTTTTCTAGGTATTTGTCTACTTCATTTACATTTTTAACATTATTGGCATAAAGTTTTTCAAAGTTGTCTTTTATTACATTCTAATGTCTAGGATTTCTGTGATGTTCATCTTTTCATTCCTAATTTTGGTTATTTATTTCTTCTTTCTTTGTTCTTGATATATTTGTTACATGTTTATAATATTTTTTCAAGTACAGTTGACATATAATACTTTATTATTTTAAGTTATATAAAAGTCTAACCAGTATGTTGTATGTGTTTACAAATTATATTAGATTTTTAAAAACAATCTTTTGACTCCATTAAGCCTCTAATGTATGCTATTTTTCTATTTCATAAATTCTGCCATTGTTAATTTATTACTATTTTCTCCCTTTTACTCAGTATTTATTTTTCTAATAATTTGGATGGTTACACATTTGTTCTCAACCTTTCTTATTCTTTTACTACTACATGAATATAATGTTAAGAAGTTCCTTCAATACAAAGCTTCATTTACATCCTACAATGTTAGTTATGTAGTTACATTCATTATCAATCCATTTAAAATATGTTCTAATTTCCATTGATATTTATTTGTATCCATGAGTTATTTAACAGTATGTTGCTTAATTTTCAAAAATAGTTTTTTGCTTATTTTATTAGTTCTTTTTAGAATAAACTTTCTATTTTAAAATAGTTTTAGATTTATAGAAAAATCTCAAATATTGTGCAGAATCCCAACATATCCCACATAATTTTCACTATTCTTAACACCTAGCATTAGTGTGGTGCATTTGTCACAATTAACGAAACAATATTGTTACCTTATTCTTAACTAAAGGCTACACTTTATTCAGATTTCCTTAGTTTTTACTTAATGTCCTTTTTTCTGTTCCAGGATCCCACCCAAGATAGCACATTATTTTTAGTCTTCGTGTCCCCTTAGGCTCCTCTTGGCTGTGACAGTTTTTCAGATTTAATGACCTTGACAGTTGTGAGGAATATTGGTCAGGTATTCAATATGATGTACCTCAATCAGGATTTGTCTGATGTTTTCTTCAGAATTAAACAGGAATTATTTGTTTTTGGAAGGAAGATCATAAATGGGGAAAAAAAGATAATTCTCTCATACAGAAGAAGTATAGATAATTTATATAGATAGGCTACCCTCAAGGAGATGGAACATGACTTCATTCTTTAAGTGTGGGCTACACGAACCGACTTCTTTCTGAAGATGACTGTGGTTATGTAGGGAAAAGGATAACTTTACAATGGAGAAACTTAACAAACACTACCTCGGCTAGGTTATCAAGGTCAATATCAACAATAAGTCATATTGATAGTATGCACCCTTGATATGCTGTAATGAGAATGGTGCTTTACTTTTGTTAAAGGTATTTTGTGTCTATCAAAGAATTGGCCCATTTCATCTGTTATTAAATTTGTCATATAGACTTATTCACATTATTCCTTTATTACACTTTTAATGTTCATAGGATCTGTTGTGATGACCCTTCTTTCATTTATGATACTGGTAATTTGTCTTTTTTCTTGGATAGTCTAGCTAGAAGTTTATCTTTTTGTTCATCTTTTTGTTGTTGTTTTGTTGATCTTTTCAAAGAATCAGTTATTGATTTCATTGATTTTCTCTACTGATTCCCTGTTATCAATTTAATTAATTTCTGATATAGTTCTATTATATTTTTCCTTACATAAAAGTTATGCTTCAAGTATTCTTTTTCTACTTTCCTGAAGTAAAAATAATTATTAATCTTAGATATTTCTTCTTTTCTAGTATATTATTTACATGCTACAAATTTTCCTCTAGGAGGTGCTTTCATTTCACTTCACAAATTTTGATAATTTGTATTTTCATCTTCATGTAATTCAAAATATTTTAAAACCTCTCTTGAGACTTATTCTTAGTCCCATGGGTTATTTAGAAGTGTTTTTGCTTAATTTCAAAACAGTTGGCAATTTTCTAGATACATTTGGGTTCTTGATTTCTAGTTTAATTCCATTTTGGTCAGAGAATATACTTTATATGTTTTCTAGTGTTTCAAATTAATTAAGTTGTGAATTATGGTCCAGAATTCAGTTTATCTTGGTGAATATTCCATGAAAGTTTGAAAAGATTGGGTATTCTGCTATATTAGGATGGCGTAGTCCATAAATATCAATTAGAGCAAGTTAATTAATAGCGATGTTCATGTCGTCTATATCCTTACTCAATTTTTGACTATTTGATCTATCAATTACTGACAAAGGGATCTTGAAGTCTCTAACTACTATGGTCACTGCTATAATAGTGATTGTGTCTATTTTTCCTCTCCATTCAGTCAGTTTTACTTCATGTATTTCGATGCTTTGTCCTTAGGTGTTACACATTTAGAATTCTTATATAATCATAAAGAATTGACTTCTTTTTTTATCATTATGTAATGGTCTTCTTACTACTAATGTTTTTTCTTATTCTGAAATCTGCCTTGACTTAAATTAACGTAGTCCATCTAAATTTTTTTTTGATTCGTGTTAACTTGGTTTATCTTTTTCCATTCCTTTACTTTTAAATTATATAAATCTTATGGTTAAACTGAATTTTTTGTAGACAACATATAATTGGATCTTGTTTTGTGATCCATTCTGACAATCTCCCTTTTTTCACTGATGTATTTAGATCATTCTTTTCGATCTTTAGAATCTTAGAAACAGCTTAATTCACTAACCTTTTAATCACACAAACTTTTTCAGGATAATAAAAATGTATGCATCAGTTTTCTCTTTCTATTTATCTATTCAACTATCGCTCAATATAAGTAATTTTCAAGTTATATTTATATAACTATATTAAAATTATAAACCATATACTAACTTTAGCTAAATAAATTTAGTTAAAACTGGAAAAAGATTAAATAAATAATATTTGTAATGCATTAAATTATGTTATATTTTATATTATAAAAGAATTTTTGCTCTCATTAAAATAATATCATTAAATATACTTAAGTAAAAGCAATAGGATCAAATGTGTATTTTCAAAATCTTAGATTAATACTTTGCAATACAAAAATTTGAAGTTCAGGAAGTTTATTTTAATAATTATTTTAATGAATGTTATAGTTAAAAATTATCTCATGAAAGATTGTTGATATAAATAGAAAAAAACACATTATTGATCATGCTTGCTGAATAATGATGCTCCTTTTAATTCTCACTTTAAATTAGACAAAGGTTTTGTTTGTTTTTAATTCTGAAGTAAATTCTGCTCATTTATGATGTCAGTCAGTTGTTCTTGAGCACTAATTGTAAGGAATTACATTTTTATATTTTTAAAATTGATTAAGAAATCACTAAAACTCTTTGGAAAATTGTTAAATAGAAAATTCTGTTCCAAGTTTGTAAGTATTCAGATGTGAAAATTTTTGTGACAGTTCACATTTAGTATAATGATAAAAATTTTTCAAACACTCTTTTTCAAAGTGATCTTTCTAACACATGGGTTTTTCTCTTTCTGTTAAAATGTCATCTTTACCTTGAAAAGATAGATTAAGTAATTGTGTTTGTATTTCTCAGAAAAATCTACAAGGTAACATATGGCTAGAATCTATGTGTTATCATAGGGAAGGTCAGAAAATTTGGCATACTAATCATTTTGAGCCAAAGAAATTTGTGACTCATATTTAAGCTCAATAGCCTTTAAGTGTTTGGTCATAAAATTAGTAGTTAAAATTTTGTGAGTATTAACCATGCTTCGTACAGTATATTGTGTTCTTTATATAATTTATCTCATATCGTTCTTCATATTTACTCTATCATCATCCCTGTTTTCCAAGTGAGGAAACTGGATTTAACATACTCTTTCAGTTGCTTGACTAATATTATATACTGAGGAGTGGTTTAGGTCAGATTTTTCAGAAGACCCCCAAACTGAGGATTTGTTTGTGCAAGCGATTTATTAAGAAAGTGCTTTCCTGTAGTGAGAGAGGTTTCTTAGCCACTTCTTCAACCAGGCGGGGCATTGTGAACAAGCTCCAGCCAGTGGATTTCGTGTGAAAGTAATATGTGCCCTTCCCAGGCCTGGAGTATGAAACCTTCCCGTCAATCTTTCAGCTTTCTCATCTATTTTGCAGGGCGGTCCTTGCCCAGGGTCTTCCTAAAGCCTATGTGTAAAAGACAACAGAGGTTCCAATAACCTAGGTGATTCTACTAAATTATGATGCATAGCTTTAATAAAAGACCAAGATATGGCAGGTGATTAAAAATAATAAAATGTTATAATAAAATATTTTTATTTGTTTGGTGTGATTCAATATTTTTCTAAAGAATGTGTCACCAGTTTTTTTTTGGTTCAAGATGGTAATATTCTATCTGGTAGGATTTTTTTCCCCCACATTCTTCCCTTATATGAAAATATAACAATCAATAAACAGGAAACTATCTATATCTTTCTATCTCCGCGGCCTTCAACCTAATTCAAGCTACGATCATTTCTTGCCTGGATGACTACAGTTGCCTCTTCTCACGTATGTTCTTACATCCTCCAACCTGTTCCCAAGTTGTAGCCATAGTGACCTTTCACTCCGATCATGGTTCCCATCGTACTCACTTATGGCTTTCTATTGTCCTTCAGATAAGCCTTTACTGTGGTAAGGTCCTGGGAGACCCTGCCTTGTCTGATTTATGTTTCCCTTGTCAGCTTCATACAGATCGCTATTGTTCTCACTGCTTTTGTTGGACCCGCACCTCAGTTCCTGTATACACTGTGTTCTTTCCTCCCCAGAAACTTGGATCTCAGCTTAGAAATCAGTTCCTTAGGGAAGACTGCTGATTTCAAGATTGAGTAAGCTTCTTTCATTTAATAGTACAGTGTTTTTCCTTCATTTTTCTCACTTTGGAATTTAAAAAAAAAAAAAAAACCTGCTAGATCGTTTTTAGTTTTTAACAATGTATCATATTTATGTGGTTTAAACTTCTTTTAAAAATACAGGTAACTAAATGTATAACATCAAGAATAAACCCTAATGTAAATTATGGACTTTAAGTGATAATGATGTATCAATGTATGTTTATCAGCTATAACAAATACGTGAACTCTGTCTAGAGCAGGGTATTGAAGGAACTTGTGCACGTATGAGGTCAGGGTGTATATGGGAACTCTCTGTACTTTCCAGTCAATTTTTCTGCCAACGTAAAACTACTGGAAAAAATAAGTCTATTTTAAAAAGACAATGAAATATCACCTACCTATTCCTCTTCCCTGTGTTCTTTATTCTCAGTCCACATACTGAAAAGCTGTACAGAGAAGTGTGACCTTAGGTAGAAAAATAAAATGACACCAAACCGCAGCCCACAAAAGAAGAATCAGCTATTTCTCCTTCAATCCTCTGATCTGCTGCTGGTAGCTGCCAATGGTTTGAACAAACACAATGAGAAACTAGGAGCAAGAGAGCTCAGGTTGCAGTCTGTAGGCAGATCTACAGAGGCAGAAAACAGGGTAGGGAAAAGTGGTGATGAATTAAGCAGAAGCTGGCAAAAGTTTTCTATAAAAGATTAGATAGTAAATATGTGATGCTTTGTAGAATGTATTGTTTGTGCCATAACCATTCAACTGTGCCAGCAAAAAAACAGCCATATGCGATATGTCAATAAATGGGTGTGTCTATGTTCCAATAAAACATTGTTTATGAAATGAGGCAGTGGCTCAGATTTGACTTGAAAACTATATTTTACCAACCCCTGGGTTAGAGGAGCAAAAAGAGGATATCTAACTCACTATACAAGGAATGTTTCCTCAATCTTTTCATGGCTATGTTCTATTCCATTGTACACTTGGAATAAATAACAAACAGTTTATCCAATTTCTTAGTGATATACATTTATATTGTTTCTAAGTTTTACCATCACAATGTATAATGAGAAACCTTATACAGGTATCATCTTATGTGGGTAGAAGTAACTGCAACATTAATTCCCAGAATAGGAATTGCTGAAATAAAGTATATATGCATTCATAATTATGACAGCATTCAAACTTGCCCTCCATAGAAGTGATATCAATTAAAATTCTGCACTACAGTGTGTGATAGTATGTTTTCCTCTAGAGTTTTAGCACGTGAATTATAATAAAAATTTTGGATTTTTGCCATTCTGATGAGTGAAGAAATATACCAGTGTAATTTTAATTTGCATTGCTTGCATAATTAGTGAGTTGAATAACCTTTTAGAATCACCTTATGCCCTTTCTTGTGAACTGTTAACCATATATTTTGCCCGTTTTTCTCTTGGGTTGTTGGTAATTTTCTTCTCAATTTCTCAATATTAAAGATATTAGCTTTTTGTGATATAAGTAACAGTCTTTTTCTTACCACGTTATCTGTTTTTGATTTTCTACAGTATATTTCAACATGCAAGAGCTTTCTATTTTTATTTAGTAGACTTTATTAATCTTTTCTAACATCTGGATGTTCAAAGTTATAACAGTATGGTTTTTATTTTGTAATGTTTAAACCTCTGATTCATTTGGAGGATATTCTGGTGTACAGTGTCCTCACTGCATTGATTGCTTTATTGATCCAGAAAACTAGCCAGTTGCCCAATATTATTTATTGGATGGTCTTTTTGCCAGTGGTTTGACAGTTCGTTTTTACCATGTACTGAAGTGACCAAATCATTCAGGGGAATGGCAGGACTCGGGGTGGATGATAATGATGCGCCAATGTTATGTTCTGTTGGCAAAGTGCCCGTGACTCCCATTAAGAGACGGTCGATGGCACGAACATCTGAGGAAGAGGGAGTGTTACATGAAGACGGAGGCATACTTGTCTGGAAGCTGTCTCAGGGAATGAGGAAATTGACCTCCTTTTCCTCCCATGGACAGTGGTAGCTGCTTTTTTGCAAAAGAAGAAAGCTTTGGGAGTGGATTCTTCTGGGGCGTGCTGACTTCATTTAAATGAGTTGATGAGAGAGACGCATCACCAAGAATATAAGGTTGTACCGTTTTGTTTGTTTACGGTAAAACAGGAGTTCCAGAGCCCATAGTTGTGGAGGGAAATAAAAGAAGGAAGTTAAGGGATAGAAACAAAAAGCTTCAATGCAGATGAATGTTTGGGAACATCTAGACCCCTGGGAGGACTTTGGCCTCAAATCCTAAGAAAAGCTGACCAAGACTGTCAGTTAGGAGCAATCATTACTCTTATTCAAATTATATATTATGTACATTTTAAGGGACATGTCTTTATTTCTACCTCTAGGTACAAATGATTTTCTGTCTTAAGTCATTTGAAATCCATGTCCCAAAAAATTCACTCACCAAATGTAATAAATCCACAAAGGAGTAAAACTTTAACAGATATTTTTCTTTAGTATGTGTCTACTAAACTATTCATATATTTTTCTTCAATAATACACCAAGTTACAAATAATGAAATTAGTTCCTTTACAACATGTATCACTCAGAAAGAGAATGGCAAAAGCATGATGTTTTTGACACTATAGTTTGCTCATTGTTCAACCAATGTTGTGGACAGTTACATATTCACTACACTAAATGTCAACAGTGTGTGGGAGAATTGAATCAATACCATAATGAGGCAATTCTGGACATGGCATTGAGGAATCTTTATAAAGGAAGTCCCTAGCCGAGCATCCTGAAGAAAAAGTAGGCAGCTGAGTTAAAGAGGAAAGTGAAATGCAGTTCAAGCTCCTGCAATCAACTCGGCAATAATAAACAAAAATAAATGTAAGACATTGCATTTGTCTCTAGTGATAGAGTTCCTGACACTTTTAGGCTCATCTAGGTGAGAAAACTCAGTGTCCCCTTTAAGTTACAGTGCCAAGAAGTAAATGATCAAAACTGTGCCTTCAGTAAGTGCTTTAGTCGACCTGTGAGGGAGGCAGGGCAGCATGATCTAGAAAAACTATACGAGCACGAAGAACACTTTTATCACCTCCTCCTACAAATGTGTTAAGGCAGTCAGAGAGCTTGCTGACTTGCAAGGCCAAAAAAGAATCAAATGAGGTAGTATTCTTGAAATATAAATTTTAAATCCCCACGAATGTTTACCATATTTATTAGCGTCAGCAACAGTGCTCACTCTGATTAAATGAGTACTTAGGAACACCATCAGAGCCAGCACAAGGTGTCACAGCGGTTAAAGGAGATGGTGGTGGTGAAGCAAATTTCAAAAACTGAAAAGGATGTAGAATTCTTAGGTGGCCAAAGCCTGTGATCTCAAGGGTCCTTTTCTTTAAAGATAAATCTTTTTTTTTTTTTTTAAATAAAATGGACAATCCATGACTTCAAACTTTTTTTTTCTGATTAGAAAAAGTATTTTCGTTGTATTTATTTTTCTTGTGATGTGTCTTGGCTTACATTACCTAATGAAAGGCCAAACTCTTCCGCTTTAACATAATCACTTCTGTATCCATCACTGGAAACTGGAAAAAATACATTAGACTCTTAGAAGAAATAATATGTTGCTCTGGGGTGGTATCTGGAAAAAGATCGTTACAGAAACATGTGTGCTGTAACCAAAAGACATACTTTCCTTTGCAGTTATGGCATTTAAGGCATTTGATTGGAATATTAATGTTGATTATGATGATGATGAATCTGTGTTTCTAATCATCACTAAAATGATACAGCCGTGGCTCAAACTTTAGTTTGTTTCACATCATGCAGTATGCAAATCCCACATGTTTTATATTTTAGGATTCCTACATGGAAAAATTAGAATTGACTTATTGAACAGACACCATACTACTAAATATGGATACAATTCCCATATAGCAAATGCTATAAAATTTAGTAAACTGCCATTTTTTTTTCAAATAATGGAATTTCATTAAACTTCTCTGTTATTGGAAATTACAGGCATTATGTGGAGGTGCTGTTTTGGTCAGGTGATTAAGAGAACTGAGGTTGCTGTAGTTGGGTTCAACGGAAACAGACACTGAGATGGAATAAGGGGTGAAGAAAATCTGTGTCGAAATCTGAGAAAGGAGGGGAAAGGAAGAAGAACAGGGCAGAGGGTGAAGCTGAGCAATGATGCAGGTCAACAAAGTCTTGGCCAGCAGACGGCCTTGGGCTGAAAGGCTTTCTGAAGTCAAGGATGGACCTGAAGACGCTGACAGCTGTCCATGTCTGCTGAGTTCCCTCTCCACAGCTGAAGGAGGATCCGAGACTGTGTGGCATACCTCCCAGCCAATCACAAGCCTGAATGCACTACAGGCGCACTGAGGGATATGTGGGTTGCCTCCAGCTGTGTTGTTTGTGTGTATTATTACATCAATTCATTTCCGGCGGATGGAAGAACACTGTTGACAAGTCAATTGGTGGTGGGAACTAGACAGAACTTTCTGTTTCGGAGCTCTGGACAACAATGAGATCAAGAATGAATCAGGGATCTGTGCCAAAGGATGGAAAGACAATTGAAAAAGAGTTCACAAGAAGAGTACCTGAATGCGGGTAGATATTTGGAGAACTCACCAAAAGGCAAGTCCGGTATGAAACTAGGTGAAATAGAAATGAGTTGTGTCCTGACAACGTATCCAAAATAATGTTAGATTTTAAAAGCAGCTATCCAGTCTGGGGATCTAGATATAATTCTATATACTTGTTTCTGCTTTTTTTGTAAACATATTTTAACTTATTTTTAATAGCCTTAAATAGGTATAATTGATACGTGAAATACTGTATATATTTAATGTATTCAATTTGATGGTTTCGGACATATGCATAGACCCATGAAACTATCACCACAATACAGGTAACAGACATATGCATTGCCTCCAAATGTTTCTTTGTGTTCCTTTGTTGATATTTTGTGTGTATGTTAGGGGTGGTTAAGAATGTTTAACATGCGATCTCCACACTCTTAATAATTTTTTGTGTGCAACACAGTGTTGTTCACTATACGCCGTATGCAGTACAGTAGATCTAAACTTATTCATCTTGTATGACTGAAAGTTTATACCAATTGAAAAGTTCTCCAATCTCCCCTCTTCTTAGTCCCCTGGTAACCACCATTTTATTCTCTGCTTCTATGAGTTTGCCTATTTTAGGTAACTATTAGTTAGAATCAGGCAATATCTGTCCTGTGACTGGCTCACATAAAAAAAAAAAAAAAAAAAAAAAAAAAAAAAAACAAAAAAAAAAAAACAAAACCTTGCAAAACACTTTCAAGAGAAAAGATGACTCAAAATGTAAAAATAAAAAAAAAATGTATTCTTGCTAAGATGACTTATTGGGTGGGTGGGTGAGTTTACCACCAAAATAAGAATTGGGATCTTTGTTCCCAAGATCATCCCTACCAGAAAAGGACCTGCCACTCAAGGTGGTGACAGCAAAGGGACAGTTTATAGCCTGCTCTGGCTATGATGTCATAAAGGCTAACTTCTTACAGAGGGTAATTTATGACCAGTCCGTAGCTTTACAGAAGGAAGAACTTAAGTTTATTAAGTTCTTCCTATTTCCGAGACACTGAGCTTAGTGCTGCATGCATTACCATAGCTCATCTTCGCCTTCTTCAACCGGAGTTTTCTCCTCCTATGGGATACGGCCCAAGTGACATCACAGTGGTCAGTCCATTGTGGAAGGGGCTTACATCTGAGAAGGCTATTGCCGGGAACTTGCCGTAGCCTGACTGGTTAGGGTTCACCTGTGTTTGACTCTTCACAGGACAAGGACCTTACCTCAAAGGACAGTTGGGACTTCGGAGATAAGAGCCCTGCCATGCCACTTCTACCCCGTACAGATCTTCCTTCTTCTCCTGGGGCCTGTCTTCACCGAGACTGCAGTGTGCTTTAGGGCTCTGGGGATTTCATAGTTAAATCATTTACTTCTTAGACATATATTGACGATATCGCAGGTAAAGTTTTAAAAGTTCAATGTATTCAATAGATACTGATTTTCCTTTTCCCTGAAATGAACTCAAATTTTAAATGTTCAGACATATATGGAGATCATCAGTTGTTTCTAACTGCCGAGCATCCCTTTCTCCTTCTTCTGATAACTGAATTCACCATTCTTTTTTTTTCTTTGTGGTATCCATTCTTTTTTACTTGAACAGGGATAAATGCTACCATAAGAAGCTTGTTTCTTGATAAAAATATTTTACCTCTGGTGGGTAATGAGCAAAGGAATGGCTACTGACCAGCAACTTCTCCAAGGCAATGCAGAAAAGAAAGGGATCCCAAGTATGACCGTATCTTTTCTGCTAGATTAATTATAAAAGTTTCCTCATGTGGAATGGTTTGAGAGATGCGGAGCACAAGAACCGTGAGTCCCTTGCTGGGCTAGGCCTCAAAAAAATATTTCCTTTGATTTTTCAGTTACACGAACCAATAAAATTCTTTGTTTTGCTTAATTGTTTACATTGTCTTTTGTTTTTTTGTCACTTGTAAGCAAATGAACCCTGACTATTGTGTTGACTTTTCCTCAAAAAGGAGGAGAAAGTGATATTATTCTAAGTTCCTATTGCAATGGACTGGACATGAAACCGGACACTATCGTTTCATTAATTTATATATGTTCTTTATTTATGAGAATAGAGGAGACAAGATTAGATTATGCAATTTGCCTAATATCTCATTATAATTACAAATTCAGGGCCAGATCCCAAAGTGACTCCATGTCTAGTATACCATGTTGCCTTCCCAAGTTGCAATTACATTGGTTATATGTGTGTATATATGCAAATAGCTAGAAGACTTTAAGCAGAACTGTTGCTATAAAAAGATAACAAAACAGACCGAAAGTGAAGTCAGAAAGGAGTCTAGAGCCATCTAGACTCCTGACCTCTGCCAGTGAGTCCCTACGTAAGTTCTCATTCTTCCTATACCACCTGTTGACCCTCACCCATCTCACATTTACTTCTCTACCTCTTCCAATGGGAGTTGTAAACTCTGTTAGGCTGGTTTATACAATATGGTTTAGAGGCATGGAGACCTTAGGTCAATTTTTAGTACTTCTGTTAATGAGTCATGTAACTTTGAACAAATCACATAACCTGACTCCATTTTCTTATCCATAAAAAGGGAACAAACTAGAAGTTGCAGTACTTGGAATAAAGAAGGAACTCAAACAAATGTTATTTCTCTTCTCATCTTCTTCACTTACAAAATAGAACTTGAAGAGGCATGGGGTCAAATAGAACTTGAAAAAAGAGGTTTCTTTTTTGAAATGGTATTTGCTCTGACAAAAATTTACCTATGGATATTTTTAGCCCCAAATTAGAAGTTTTCATTTTCACTTATGAAAGTTTCGTCTTCATGAGATAAAGACTGAGCAACCTCCTTATGTAGACCGAGTTCTACAGACTTCTACAGATTTATGGAAGAGAATACTCCATCCCACCAAATCTGATTGATTTTGGACAGCAATTGGCAACTCTCCCTGCATTCTCTCTCCTCCTTGGTAATGTTTTTATTTACAAAAAATAGAAGCAAAGCAAATTAGATTATTCTCGATTTTTCTTTCAGCAGAACAGCAATAGTTGGCAGCTGGGGTATGAGCAAAATATTTCTTCTGATTTAAACCACAAATATAATCAGGTAGAAAATGTATATGATAACTTTAGCTTTCAAAATATATATTTAATTCTGACATTAGCTTGACAATGTGATTTGCACATCTCAAGTTGTATGTAAAGTAGTAAAATGCAAGGTTCTGTTTCTATACTCCCAAGAAAAAAA
Source organism: Rousettus aegyptiacus (assembly GCF_014176215.1). Taxonomy (NCBI): domain Eukaryota; kingdom Metazoa; phylum Chordata; class Mammalia; order Chiroptera; family Pteropodidae; genus Rousettus; species Rousettus aegyptiacus. Next base: position 10,929,163 of record NW_023416295.1, on the reverse strand, counting down.
GCAGGTTCTGAGAGGGCACAGAACACATAGAATAAAGATCTACTTTCTTCTCCTCCTACTAATTCACTTTTTCCTTTCAATCTTCAATTTTCCCTGTACAGCTAAATATTGATTTGTCTGTGGATATAAAGCAAATTTCTCTTATGTATTTATATTTTTCTTGAAAAAACACTAATACATCATATAACTATTGGCTTTCCTCTTCAACTTGCTTGACCCTTCCATTAACTCATGGAGAAAACACATGTGTTCTACTAGACTTCTTTATCATGCCATTTGGAGTAATGCTATAATGTTTTTTTTTTTTTTTTTTACTCTAAAACCAAAATTATTCTGAAAGAGTAAAGAAAACACCATCTGTAACAAGCGATATTACAATAACATTTTTTCCTATTCTCAAAGCACATCAATGTTATATAAAAAAAGAAAAAATGATTAGTCCCAGGCTGAGCTTGACTGTGCCAAATAAGTATGCTAATTTAGTTGGCTTCGTTGGAAAACCCTGAAATCAGAGATTTACTCAGGGATTTGCAAATGACAGACTATTTATATATATCCATATCTTTTTACTTCAACCACTAGTGCATTTAGTGGGATTGGATTCTAAGGAAGAAATAAGAATAAAGGAAGAAGGTTGATAAAGGGATGGAGAGAGGCATGGGATCAAATATTGGATTTATATTTGATTTAAAATAAACTGACTTTTTGGATAAGTCGACAATAAGAAATAATATTATAGTAATAATTGAAATGTGTCTAGCACATTATGATTTTCAAAGCACTGTCTCATGTAATCTCATGTAATTCTCACAACATTCCTGAAAGTTTATGATGTGGTTATTTCCATTGTAAAAACTAGATTCCTGAAGCTCAGATGAGTTAAGAGGTGGAAGCAGCATGCAATGAGGACTATACAGAGAGAGCTCTTGGTGTGTTATGCAAACTCATCCCAGGAAGATGAGGGTGTGCATCCCTTTCACCATAAGCCAAGCAGGAGAGGCGGCTTCGAGAGGCCTGCTCAGAGAGTTTGACCTTGAGTTTGAAGGACACAGGTAGTAGTGTTTCCACTCTAGATGGGAGAAGATGAGACTTGTTGGGAAGAGAGAAGGCTGCATGGGGAGTAAACGCTTGCTTCTACTGAATGTGGACCAAGAATGTATGATTTCCCCACCAGTCAGAGACCCCTAGAATAGAGTTTCTCAGGGTTATTTTAAATTGAACTTCTGCCAAGAAGAAGAGCTGGAGGAGCGTGACTCTAACAAAAGAGTGGGTCGCCGGAAGTCCCTAGTGATAATAGAGAAGCTGAAAATAGCCATCTGGAGAAGGTATTGTCTACATTAAGGGAATAACAGTCAGCAGTCCCCAAGTAAAAGTGAAGTTATTAGTGTGGGAGGGAAAGGGCAGCAAACGATGAGAATAAGAGTCAATGATGCCTCCCTTATTAAAATCCTCTTTTTATTGTTAGACAATTTTTCTTCAGTTTTATCTTTGACCAACACAAATTAATTTAGAACATACTCCTGATTAATGTCAATACTTGACAATGGCCATTGCAATCCCCAACCCATCTTGGAGCTATCAATGGAAATATCTATTTTGTTCACTAACAATAATGAACATCTTTCAATGAGAAAAACAGGATAGTCTAATAAAAAGTGGGTTCGAATTCTGACCCTTCCACTAATTGTTGATATAACTGAAGGCAATTAACTTGGTTCTATCGATTAAAATTCTTCTATTTGTGAAGTAAATATTTGAGAAAAAATATTTAAGATCTCTTTCCATTCTAATTATGGGATTTGGTGAGAAACATTAGAAATTTGAAGTCTGCATTCAAAACTTGTGATAATTTCCCAAAACTACTGCCTGATGTTCTTCTGTTACTTTCACTCTGGGGGGGAAAAAATATTTACTAAGTAAAATCATCACGTAAACAGGATTTAAAGAAAATCAACTAAGTTTAAATACTTTACAAATATCAATATATGTACAAAATAGTTATGCCAATTGAATATTCTATTAGGCAAATTCTAGTTACACTAAAATGTAAAAAATATCAATTTTCTCTGTCTGAGGTTCTATAATGTAACCTTTGTATCAATTTTGATGTCTCTCTTTAGAAGATCAAGTAAAGTTTGAAAGTTTTTTTCCATTTCCTATGGAGTAAGATTCTTCCTTATATTATTGAAATGTATTTGATTTTCTTCATATTAAATCAAAAGTGGCATGAAGATAAAGCAATTTCAAGCCTTTGAAAAGTGACAGTATCTTTTCTTATTTGATAGGGACTATCAGGAAAGAGGAAGGCACAGGTACTAAAACAATGTGTATTTCTAAGGAGATTGATGGAAACTTACAACATCCTTGAGAAAAGAAGTTTTGATATATTTTCATCTCTTTCTATGAAAACTAATGCTCAGAGAGTTTGACTTTTTCAAGATCAAAAAATAACTACGTCAAAGCATGGGCAGGAACACAGATCTTGGCGCCCCGTTGAATCGGTCTCTGCCTCCTGCTTCTTTGTTGAATGTCGGCATATCCAGTCTTCAGTTGAATTTCTTGCTTCTGGAAAGCACAGCAGGAAGCTCTCTGTCAATAGCACCAAGTTTCCTTGAAATCGATTGAGGCAGTGGGCTTCCGGCTAAAAGACAGCTCTTGTGTCAAACCACATGAAAAAAGCACTTTTCTTAAATAAATGTGAACTTTGCCTTTTGCAGCAGCAAAGACTATTCAAAACACCAAATGAAAACAGCGAATTCTCTTGGGAAAGAGAAGGGAAGTTGGCATTCTCTGCAAAAGCAAAATTGGTTCATTTCACGAACATCGGCCGTGAGAAGCCAATTTGGTCTGCATTAAGCAACCTCATTGCTTGATCACTGTCTTCTGACAACTCTTGCCTTTTTGGATTTTGAGGCCTTTGTCTGCTGTAGAGCACGTAGAAATGAGAGTAGAAAAAGTTAAATGGCTGCTGTCTTTACTAGGCACCTACCTGGCCATGCTCCCAACTCTGCATTCCAACTCTGTCTTCTGTCCTCTGTCTTTCTGTCTGTTTGTCTGTCTCTCTGTCTCTGTCTCTCTCTCCTTTCCTTCCTCCTTCCCTTCCCAATGGTTATCCTGTTCCCCTTGTCAGAGGCAAATTTCTTGAGAATGCACTGACTACACTTTCTATTTTTCTCCCTCTTCCTTCTCCTCATTCTCTTCACCTAATGCCATTTCTCTCTTTTCCCCAAAGACTAGACATATTCCCTCACTTCCTTTCTGCTACAGGAGCTAGAGTCTTAACAAGCTAAACACGCAGTCAACGAACTATGGTGCTATGGTGGTGACGAGCTGTGGGCCGGAAGCTCTGGCCAGACAGTGAGCAGATGTGGACAACAGGTGCGGTTCCTCCACAAGAAGCTGTCTTGGCTCAAGGCCTGGAACGCCCCACAGGGAGGATGACTGTGAAATTTTCAAATCTGAAAACATTAGAATTGGAGGAATCTTGGAAATCAACTTGTCAAATTGCCACATTTAAGGTATGCCAATACTGAGAGCCCAAGCAGTTAAATGCCAGGCGAAGGCAGTGCTGTGAGTAGGAATTAGGGTCTCTGACCCCCAGAATAGTGCTCTTTGCACATCAAACTGCCATGTTTAGCTAGACTTTAAAGGTGCAAGGTGGGGGGCTGTGGCATGGATACACTGTAAAATTTCATGCATTTGCTGTGAACCTGTCATCATTGCCAAGAGTAATTTTCAGATATTCTTTTTTATTAAGATACTCCAAATGCAATTCCATCCATGGGGCAATTTCACCTTCAAAACATATCATGTGGTTTTTGTTTTGTTCTGATTTCTACCATCATCCATCAGGAAACGACATTTGTTTCCTTTTTCTAAGAAACCGCCTTCTAGAGAGCTTTTTCTGATGATTCTCAGATCCCATCCCACATCGCGTATCTATTTCAATGGCTCTTTTTATTTCCCCCCTCCTAATCTCCTTAGCCAGCTATATTTTTTAAATGATATTTGGAACTAAAATTTAGCTTTTGACACTCTGTGTACATTTGATTTGAGGCTCCCCTGCCCGTCTGAGGGCATCTGGAAGGCGTAGATGAGTGCTCAGAAGAACACTGCGTTGTGCAACTCCGCCATGAGACCTGGCATAGCATCCCTCAGCCTGACCCCAGGACAACCCCTCAGGAATGCGGAGAGGCAGAACCAAGACAGATGGAGCAGATGATGAAATTATCAGTGAAGATTAAAGGCATTTTTGTAGCCTAGAAAAATTGGAAAATGTCGAGACACAAAACATATACACAGATAATTTTTTCCTAACACAAGACCAGAACACATGGTCTGACATTCCCATCATCTAACAAGATGAAGAAGTAGTTAAAATTAGGACTTTCCCAGAGAATCCTGTTTAAGAGCTTATTCTACATACAGGTTACAGAGAAAAGGGGAGCAATCTGGCAGGCAATGAGTCATGTGTATATCACAGAGCACTTCTCAACAGTGCACGCGAATCACTGGGAATGGTGTTAAAATAGAGATTTTGATTTTGTAGGTCTGGGGTAAGTGCCTGAGATTGTGAATTTCTAAGAAGACCCGTGTGATGCTGGTGCTGCTGGTCTGAGGACCACGTTTTGGAACCAAAGCCTTTGGTGACATGTCTTTCCTGTCTTTGTATCCTTAACACCTCATAAGGGTCCAACTAACATAAAGATTTTTAAACTGAGTTTCAGGTACTTTGCATGCATATGAAACGATTTAATCTTCCCAGTAGTATTATAGCATAGATCAGGGTCCCCTCCCCCTGGGCCATGGACCAGTATCCACCTGTGGCCTGTTAGGAGTCGGGCCGCACAGCAGGAGGTGAGTGGCAAGTGAGCAAGTGAAGCTTCATCTGTATCTGCAGCCGCTCCCCAGCGCCAGCATCATCATCTCAGCTCCACCTCAGATCATCAGGCATTAGATTCTCATAGGAGCACTGGTCCTATGAGACCCAAAAAGTTAGGGATATTACAACTTGTTTTACTGATAAGTAAACACAAGCTTGAGCACTAACTAAACCAGATCTCTGAGTGATTCTAAAGATAACTAGAGATCATTGGCATTCAGAGCTCAAAATGTAACAACACAAGGAACATATTTCTTTCCAATCTACTCTCCTAATCTGTCGAGATGACACTGGGAAGGTATTACACTTAAGATCATGGACTCTGGAGCCGATCAGGCTGGATCAAATCCCCATTTCAGTTCTCACTAGCTATCGAACTTGAGTAAATTCATTATCCACAACAAGGCTGACTGTACTCTGTGAAATGGTAATAACGGTGGTTCTTTCCTATTAAAGAGATTATGAAAATTAAATGATTTACTCTTTGTGAAGCACTTAAAACAGTTCCAGGCATATGTCACGTGACAAAACAGGGCATACAGGGTGGGCACGATAAAGAGCTAATGACCTGTTGCCTGCAGAATAACATAGACAATGTTTTAAAGATGATTTTTTTTTTTTCTGGAAACACGTCCTGGAACCTCTCTAGTGGTTTATTCTCTAAGAAAATTGTGCCCCCCTGTCTCAGAGCTCCCAAATCAGAGCGAATAGATCTCTATTTGAAAAACAAACTAGCTTTTGTTCATCAGATATTTAATAATACACTCAGAACATGATTAGAGAGGTATTGTCAAAGGTGAGTTTACAATTCTTATAGAAACCCTTTTTGAGAACACAGCGCATACTTATTTAAGAATTTCTCAATTTTTTTTTTCTTTCTAGAACAAGTGGGACATACTAAGTTCTCTCTTCTAAGTCTTTGTCTCTGACAAGAGGCACATTGTATACTTCCACCCACTTGCTTTAAATGACATGCAGAGAACTATGATTCACCTCAGTCAACATTTTAATATTATTGAAATATCTCTCTTAGTCCCCAACACAAGTTTCAAAACATGTGAGTCAATGAGAACAAAAGGTATCAACTGTCTTTGCTAAATCACTTTTTGTTTCTCTCTCTGCCCAAATTCCTTCTGATCCATAGCTTATCAGCCTGCAAGAAGATAAATAATATTCCTAGTTAATTAATCAAACTCAATCCATTGTCTTTTAGTAATATCTGCCATTGGATATAGAGTAGCCACATTTGAACCTACTTCCTTGGTCTTTCCTAGATTCAACTGTACTTTAGCTATGTGCAAAGAATGACACTGAATCCATTTCATCCCAGAATTTTCATGGATGAAGTTTGGAAATGATCGTGTCATTCTCAAGGCACCATCACTATGTATGATAAAGAGCTGGATGCTCTAAAATGCCACTGACCAGTGGGCCCTGATTCTTTGATGCCCAGACTTTGAAAATGAGAACAAGTCAGAAGGAGGCTTTCAAAAGGAGTACAGCAAACTCAGTTTCCTTCGTTTGGCCAGTCAGTACCAGGAGGGAATAGTCTTTCTGCCTCCCGCTGCTGATCAGCATGCACCCCAGGCTTAAGGGCTTTTAAATATTTTAATACTCCTCTTGCTTCTAGCCCTACAGATTGTTAACAGAAGGCTCAAGTGAACAATTAATTAGCAGAGTCACATAGGGTTGAAAGAGACTTGGACCAGTCTGAAAGAAAAGCAGCTGGAAGCAAGTGAACCAAGTGAAAACTAGATTCTGGTGTGACCATCGCATTCCCGTCCCTGGCCCTTTGATTCTATCTTAGTGAAGGGGCTTTCGCAAACCAATGGAGAATCTGCTTGCTGGCTTGTTCTTTCCCTTCCCCCATCCCTCCCTTCTTCCGTTCCCTCCTCTTTTCTCTGTCTCTCTTTCTAAATGATGGTAAGAGTGTCTTTCTCCTTAATTGGTGTTTTAGGCTAGTAAAAACACCAAACTAGGAGTTTAATAGAACTGGATATTTTTTTATCAACAGTCTGTGTAATCCCAAGCAAATCACTTTTTGAGGCCAAGAATTTTAATCTGAAAACAAAGGGGTCGAATGGGTCTCTGAGGTCTGTTTTAACTTTGAAAGGTTGTTTATTACTCAGAGTAAGCTGGGCACAAGGACAGATGTGACATATTAATACCCTGTGGGGACGCTGTTAAATAGGCCATAATCTGCCAGAGGAGAGTCGGTCTTGTTGCCCTTGCTTCGTAGACAAGAACAATGAGGAGCGCAGCCAAATTGATTAAAGCCTCAGATGCGTGCCACTGCCGGGTTCAGGAATTCGGCCTAACCAGCATGATTTTGCTTTACTAAATCAGAAGTTAATGTTATCTGTATGGACTTTCATTCATTCATTCATTCATTCGTTCATTCATCCATCCAATCATTCACTGAAATCCATCAGCCTTGTCATCTGCTGGGCCCTCCGACCTGTGCCAAGGGTACAGAGGTGAATCGAACATTATTATACTGCCTTTGGTGATATTTCTCAGGGAAATCTGAGTTAGAGTTGTTCTGGGAACTTTCCAGACCCCTCTTTCTTTTGTTTTTTAATGATTATCTGCATCGTGAGAAAAACACAACATAGGATGTGTAACCACATTTTGGACCCCAAACTTTTAGAGCCAGAAAGACATGAAAGACTTCCTTGTTCTAGAAGAAAGAGTGGTTTTTCCTTCTTTTAATCTCCCAAGCCCCTAGAAGAGGCTGACGTTAGTTAAATTAATACTTAGTAACACTACGTTCCAGCTACTGTGCTGTGTATTGTTTGATTAATTCTTTCATTTATTAAACTACACTGAGGTGTAATTTATACACAAAAAATCGTACATATTTTAAGTACGGGGCTTGATGAGGTTTGCGATGTGTAGATACCATGTAGTTCCCAACCCAGGTAACATATAAACCATCTATTTAACCCAGAAAGTTCTCTCATGACTCTTTGTAATTAATTACCACGTCTTCACCCCCCATCCCTTGCTCCAAGAACCACAATGTAATTTCTATCACCATAGATAACTTTCACCTGTCTTAATATTCATAACAATAAAATCATACAGTCTATACAATTTAGTGTTAGATTTCTTTAGCTCAATGTAATGTCTGTGAAATTTATGTTGTTCCATATATGAGCAATTTGTTTATTTTTATTGCTGAGAAGTATTCCTTTATAGGAATCTACTACAATTTGTCTATCGATTCATCATGAGAGATATTTGCATTATTTCCACATTAGGTAATAATAAGGTTGCAATTCACATGCATATACAAACCTTCTTGTGGACATATATTTTTATTTCTCTTGGATAAATATCTAGAGGTAGAAATGCTGTTATGAAATAGCATGTGTTCAAACTTTTAAGAAAAAATTATAATTCTTTAACAATAGTTTTATTATCTATGCTCCTGCCTTATATGATAAAATTTCCAGATGTTCCATATTTTCACCAGTATTTGATGTCATTAATACTAATTTAAATTTTAGCCATTCTAATGTGTGTAATGTGCTTATCGTGGTTTTAATATGCATTTTTTAAATAACTAGTATTGTTGAACATCTTTTTGTGTCCTTAATAACTATTTATATAATTTATTTTGTGAAGAGTCTGTTCACAAAACAGACTTTTGGGTCGTAAACAGATTTTTGGTTTTAAGACATTCTGAATACGAAGCTTTTGTGAGATACATGTATTGTAAATATTTTTTTCTAATTTGTATCCTGCTGTTCTGTTTTCTTAATGGTTTTTTGATGAGCAGGAGATTTTACTTGTAATGAAGTCCAATCTACAAATTTTTCTTTTTTCTATGTTTAGTACATTTACTGTTTATCTATACCTGCCTTTATCAAGATTGCAGATTTTTTTTATTTTTTGTTGTTGTTTTGTTTTAGAAAATTTATAGTTTAGCATTTACTTCTAGGTCTATGATTCATCTTAAACTAACTTTTGTGTCTGGGTAGAGGTTGAAGCTCTTGTTTCCTTTGATGGGTATTCAGTTATTGTATCACCATTTATCAAAGATATTTTTCTTTCCCCATTGAACTGGTTTGACACTTTTGTTAAAATCAATTAATCATACATGTGTGGGTCTGTTTCTGGACTCTTAATTTTGTTCCATTGATCTAATTGTATAACCTCATGTCAATATCACACTTCCTTGACTATTTTCTTGACTTTATAGTAAGTTTTGAAATCATGTAGTGTAAGTTCCATAACTTTGATTTTTATTTTTTTTTACAAAATTATTTCAGCTATGGTAGGCCCTTCTCATTTCCATATTTCAATAAAATTCACTGAGATATTAATTGGGATTGAGCTGCATCTATAGATCAATTTAGAGTGAGAGGACATCTTAGCAATATTGAATGTTCGAATAGATGAACTCAGTAAAGCTCGTTTATTTTCACTTTGATTTATCTCAGCAGTGCAGAAGAGTGGCATATATTTTATTAAATTTATTCTCAATGTTTAAATGTTTACTCCATTTTAAATAGAAAGGTTCTTTAATTTCATTTTTTTAGCATGTGGAAATATAGTTGATGTTCCATATAAATTTTGTATCATATTTATTAAGTGGGTAAAATCTACTTATGAACTCTAATAATATTTTAAAAATTCCTTAGGATATTATATGTAGACAATTATGTTATTTGTGAATAAAGACATTTTTGCTTATTGCTTGAGAAATGTTATGCCTTTTATTTCATTTTTTTAAATTTTACTTGCTATGACTTCCAAAATAATGTTTACTAAAAGTGTTAAAAGTGGATATTCTTGTTCTTTTCCCAGTCTAGTAACAAATTGTTCAGTATGGCATGATTAAGTGTGATGATAACTGTAAATATTGCATATATACCCTTTACTGGATTGAGAAAGTTCCTTTTTTTATTTTGCTAAGAGTTTTTGTTATGAATTAGTGATTTATCAGTTTTGGGAGAAGGTGATTGACTTATTGTTCTTTTTAAAGAACCATATTTGTTTTAGTTGCTTTCCCCCTATTTTTTGCCTTTTCTCTATTTTATTAATTATTGCTCTTATATTTATTTCCTTTCTATGTACTTTGGGTTTAATTTGTTCTTTTTTTTTTTTTTTAGCTTCTCAAGGTAGAAAATTCTACATTATTGTTTTTGAACAGTTAATCTTTTCCAGTATTGTCATTAAAGCTATAAATTTTCATCTAAGCACAGCTTTAGAAAAATCCCACAAATTTTGAAATAATTTATTCATTGTGGGTAGAAAATAATTATATATACAAATGTATATATATTTATATATAATTATAAATATAAATGTGTGTGTATATATATGGGTGTGCGTGTGTGTATATATATATACACACACGCACACCCATATATATACACACAGAAAGAGGGGGGGAGAGAGAGAGAGAGAACTTATTTTATGATCCCTTATACATTATGAAGATTCCATACCCACATGTAAATATGCTTATTTTGAATTTGTGGATATAGCATTCTGTAAATGTCTATTAGCTTAAGTTGGTTAAGTTTGTATTAATAATTTTTTTACACTTTTACCTGTTTAAAAAATTTACCGAGAGAAGATTATTAAAATCTTCAATAATACTTATAGATTTGTCTGTTTTTCCCTTTATTTCTGTCAGGTTTTCTTTCTTCATCATTGTGACTACACTATTTAAGATTGTTATATTTTTCCACTTATCACTATCAAACGCTCCTCTTGGTACTAATAGTTTTCTTGAAGTGTGCTTTGTCTGATATTAATATAACCACGTCTGCTTGTTTTCTAATGCTGAATGTATGTCTAGTCCATCTTTTTTCATCCTTATACCTGTAATTCTTTGGTATCATTATACTTAAAGGAGCATCTTATGTAGCTAAATATACTTGGGTCTTGTTTTTTATCCATAAGATATCTTCCCTTTAATTATAATTTGTAGTTCATTTACATTTAATATAATTATTGATACGATTTGATTTAAATCTGCTACATTTCTATTTGTCTTCTATTTGTTCCAACTGGTTTTTAGTTTGTTATTGTTGTTTCTCTTTTACCCTTTTCTTACCTGGTATCTATTAAAATGCCTCAGTTGTGAGTGTAGAAGCTTTGAGAGCAATTTTTGAAGAAATTTTGAAATTTAGATTCTTAAGACATAGCAGCAAATATATTGATATTTATTTGAATCACTATATCTAAGTAAACTAGACCAAAAAAATACATTTATAGTATTTTTGACAATTTAGTGAAAATCAGATATTCTTAAAATTATATCAGTTGTCTCATTCTCCCAAATCAACTACCTTCATTTAGTGAACTATTTAATGTTTACAAATCAATGCATTTCTTAAATATGCATAAGAATATATTTACTCAAGTTTTATACTGTGTATTTCATTTTTGTTATAACAGCATCAAAAATGTATTTTGGATTCCTTGCCACTTTTATAGAGAACAATTGGTGACGAGGGCAAGGTTAAGCTTTTTAAGACCTTCTTCCCAGCACAGTATTGATTGATTATGGACACTTGATATGAGTGCTGTTTTTGGTAGCTCCTACAAAATCCTTTAAAATTAACCTTGAACACCACTATGATTTGTATAGCAACTTAGATCTGTATAAGAACTCAAGGGCACCTTACATGATAAATGTCCTTAAATTTTTCTTCAATATTTTCTCACCAAGTGAAGTTATGATTCCAGCTTTCAAATAAATTGATTCATTGGCTGGATCCAGGTAGAATTTTACTTACTTCTTCTAGTTGGTTCTGAGATGCTTTGACAGGTTCCTTGGGAAATGAATTGACAGCCTTCTATAATGGTGTGACTTTGTCTTGAGATAGCCAGGTCACTGGCAAAAGACTATTATTATTATTATTATTATTATTATTACCTCTGTATTAACTAGTGGAGACTTTATGAAAAGAAGCCAAACTGAGCACCTAGAAAACAGCTTTTTTCACCAGTAGCCCTGTGATTAGTGTAATCTAGAAAGATGTGTGGAGATCTTAACAACTTTGGCAAAAGTTCTCTTGAGAAAAGATACCTTTAATCGTTAAAGATATGTCTTCGATCTTGTAATTGTGGCCATTTCAAAGAAGGCTGCTGTAAATATGAAGACTCTTTGACCGAATATGATATAAATTTGGATTACATAGCTTCACAAATGACCAAACTCTCCCAATGTCCGGTGACATGAATAGCTACGCTAATTCTTGCACTTCACTCATATGGATTTAAAAGGTATATTTTCTCAAGGCTTACTTCAGTTTTGGAATCCACATACTGCATTGTTGACTCTATAACCCATGTGGAGGTTAATGTTTCAAATCTACCTGCAAATATTCTAGAAAATGCAATTCCAATATGTGACGCTTGCCGTGTTTTGACAAGAGCCTTATGCTTGGGTCTGGTGGATGAGTTATTACTAAAACACAATCTTTTACTTCTGTGACATATATTCCTGTGTAATTTGAGCCTTTTCTTGGAGCAATATAAAAGTCAAATATGTTGTCATCAACATTACATTGGGGGTGATCCTTCAAAGACTTTTTAAAAATTTAATGGAGCTTGATTTTTACCTTTATTTTACTTCTTAAAAATAAACCCTTTTTAAAAGAGTAGTGTTAGGTTCACAGCAAAATTAACCAGAAAATACAGTGAATTTTTGTGTACCCTTGATCTTCATAAACTTTTAGAAAGGTAACTTTTTATTTTTAAATATGTTAAGGTTTACAAGAAGTGAACAGAGTTCCCACATATCTTTCAGCCAGTTTCTCCTAATGATAACACCTTACATAACCATAACCATAGTGTATTGTAAAAACTAGGAAATTGATATTGTTGCTTATTAACTCAAGTGCAGATCTTATTTCACCAGCTTTAGCATGCACCCTTTAAAAAAGGTATATTGTTCTATCAAGTTTATTCTCTGTATAGATTCAAGTAATCTTCAACACAGTCTGGATATAGAACTATTCCACCACACCCCTCCCCCACACACACACACACACACAAACACACAACTCTGTTACATTACCTCTTAATAGTCCCAGCCTTTTCCCAACCCTAATGCTTGGCAACCACTGATCTTTTTCCATCATTATAATTTTGTTACCTTGAGAATGATTTAAAAATGGAATCATACAATACTTGAGACTGGCTTCTTGCACTCAATATAGTATCTTTAAGATCTATCCAAGTGTTGTGTATATCCGTAGTTTTTCATTTTTATTACTGAGTAGTATTGCATTGCATTGATGTATCATAATTTATTTATTTATTTATCCATTGAAGGACATTTGGCTGATTTCCAGTTTTTTGGCTTAATGCTGCTATGAACATTTTGTGCAATTCTTTCGTGTAAACCTAAGTTTCCATTTCTTTAAGGTAAATAACCAAGAGTGTGATTGTTGGGTTGTGTGGTAAGTTGTATGCTAAACTATTTTCCAGTGTAGCTATATCATTTACGGTCCGAGCGGACATGAGCAATGCAGTTTCTTGCCAGTATTTGGTATTTTTTATTTTACTTTTTATTCAGTATTGTTTATTTTAGTCAGTTTAGCAGGTGTGTATTGATATCTCATTGGGGTTTTTATCTACATTTCCTTAATGGCTAATGATGTCAAATATGTTGTAACATACTTATTTTGCCATCAGTATATTTCTTTCTGAAGTGTTTGTGTCTCTTGCCCATTACAATTGATTATTTTTAAATTTTTGTGTTTAGAGAAGTTTTTAAAACGTATTATGGAGACAAACACTTTGTCACATACATGATCTGCAAATATTTTCTCCCATTGTCTGGCTTTTGTCTTCATTCTCTTAAAATGGTTTTCACAGAACAAAAGTTTTTAATTTTAATGAAATTTAATTTATCAAAATTTCCTTCATGGATTGTGCCTTCAGTGTCTTTCTAAAAAGCCTTTGCTTAACCCTTCATAATAAAGTTTTATAGATTGTGTTTACATTTAAATCTATGATCCACTTTGAGTTAATTTTTGCATAAAGCATGAAGTTTCAGTCAAGGTCCGTTATTTTGCTTTTCAATGTCCCATTGGAACAATTTGTTGAAAAAAACTATATTTTCTTCCATTCGATTGCTTCTGCAACTTTGTCAAATACCAGTTAGCTGTACTTGGAGGATCTAATCTGGATTCTCTATTCTTTTATGTTGATTTATAGGTCCATTCCTCTGCCAATACCATACCATCTTGATTACTATAGCTTTATAAGTAAAGCAATTCCTCTAATGTTATTTTTTTCAAATATGCTTTGTCTTTTTATTCTTTTAAATTTCCATATAAATTTTAAAATAATTTTTTCTGTATCTACAAAGAATCCTTTTGGAATTTTTATAAAAATTGTGTTAAACCTATACATCAATTTGGAGAAAATCGACATCTTTACTATGTTGAGTCTCCCAATTCAAGAACGTTGTATGTCCCTCTATTTATTTAGATCATCTTTGATTTCCTTGATTACTATTTTTGTATATAAGGAGACACAGACTCTAACAAAGAGTCTAACACACATGTTTCTAATAATTGCAATGGTGATGGCTCTGCTGCTTCTGTGCCGGTTTCAGGGTTAAAGACCTTTTCTTCTGGTCTTTGTATTAGCCACTCCAGGCCATCCTTTGGAGACCTGGCTACCTCTCTAAGAGTTCTATATTGACCACGAGACTCAGAGGTTCTCCTACCCAAGCAGAAATTGCAGGAATCTTGCTGTCTTCTCCATCTGGGAAAATTAACCTTTCTTAGATTCAGTCACTCTCCAATTCAAACACTGTGCTGTATCCTCTCTCCCTTTTCCACAGTCTTTAGGGAGGATATCCCCTCTCTAAGTCCTGGACATTGAAGTGGGGAAAGCAACTGCCAAAACAAGTTATATTTTGTTCTTCCATCTGACCTTCTAATTAAAATAAATTTTGACTATGTTATATTTGGTACAAGAGGAGTTAGTGAATATTTTCCCCCACAAAATAACCAGATGGAAGGGCCCTACCCTATCATTAGAGATGTCTTCACTGGGATGAGTACTCTGAAAAATTCCTGGTGGTTATTATGAGATATGCTTCTGAGATACTTCTACAACTTCATCAGGTCCTGATTTTCAGCAAAGCAAGACAGTGACAAAACTCCCTATGCCTTCCGGCTGGAAGCCGAACAGTATGTTTCTATGGAGACTTCTTTAGATTTTTGTTTTAAGGTTAAGAACTATAATTTAGAATATGATTTCCAGAAAGAAGTTTGACTGACCCTAAAGTCTTTACTCTTCTAAAACAGCCAGTTTAAGCAAACTCAAAGTTCATGGTGGAAGTGTATTTAATTTCTCACCAGTGGGGTTTTAGCACAAATATTATTCTTGCTGTTGTCCAGCTTTCTTTTCATAGGCTTTCATGTTCTTCATTGAAAGATACTGATGGAATGGGGGAGGTGGGAACTGATAGCCAAAGAGTTAATAAACTCTTCAGTTTGAACTATTTATTAAGTGGGGAAAATTATTATGAATTATAGGAGACTAAAGGCAACCATCCGCAATTTAAATCCTTGTTTTATTTATTGCATAGCCCAGACCTTCATGCCCAGTTCTAGACTCACATATACAATTTCCAACCTCCATTCTCACTTGTATGTCCTGAAGAGATCTCAGTTTGACATGACCAAAACAACTCCTCATTTTCCCCACAAGCCCTTCTCATTCAAAAGCAACACTGTCCCTCCAGCTGACCAGTGGACTCGCCAGAGTTTTGTCAATCTTAACTCGTCCCATGCCTTCACATTTCATGTACGATCTGTCAGAAATTCCTGTTCACTCCATCTTCAAAACAGAGCCATGCATGATTCAACATCTCTGTGACCCCAACTGCTGTCATCTCTCAAGTGGATTGCTGCGGTAGCCTTTTAACTAGCCCCCCGACTTTACTCTCGGCTTTCCTGCAGTCCATTCTCACCCAGCAGCCTAGAATGACCTAAAATTATGTCAGATCATGCCCTTTTCAGCTCAAAACCCTCTAAAGCTCCCAGTTTCACTCGGAGTAAAAAGCTAGAGTCCCTACATTGGCTCAGAAAGCCAATTTACCTAACATGTCTGTTATCTTTTTGACCTCACTTCTACTATTCTTCCACGTTCCTCACAATTTATGCCAGTTGAAGATTCCTTGCTTTTTTTAGACTATTTAAGATACATTCCAGTCTGTGGTCTTTGCCATGGCTGTTCCCTTAGCCTGCCTCTCTCCCTCCGTAACTTTACGTGACCAACTCCTTCATGAAGTCACTTTTACTCCTGAAACCCACCTTAAATATTTCATTTAAAATCATAACTTGCCTTGACACACATGACCTCCCCCTTATCTTGCTCTACTTTTCCTTTTTCTATGTAACTTTCTACCTACTAACATACCAACTATTTTATTTATTATATTTTTATTTATCTTCTGTTTTCTCTAAATTGTAAGGTCCATGAAAGTAAGGATTTTTGTCTGCTTTGTTCACTGATATAACCCAAGCGTGCAGAAGAGTATCTACCATGGAGCAGATGCTGAATACATATTTGATTAAATTACCTTGGGCAAGTTACCAGCTCTCTAAACTCAGTTTACCAACTTTGAGCAGATTAGAGAAGGAATAGCATCATCTCCATCATTATCATCATTATCATCATCATCATTACCATCATCATTTTGTTGTTATTAACCTTGCCCTAAATTAAGTAATTACATTTAACCACTGAAATTCCTATTATACATAATTTAAGACTGTTAAAATTTTATTTAAATTGAAAACAAACTATAGACTCTGAGAGGCTTTTCCTGTAGTAAAATAAATAAGCTTTATAGAGAAGATTTTGGAATTTCTGTTTTATTTTAATTTTTGTTCTAAGGATTTTCATTTTATTTTTTAAATTTTTGTTCTAAGGATTTTTAAAGTGCATTTTTTAGTTTATGTCTATGTCCTATGTCTAGGTAATTGACATTATTAAGGAAGTGACAAATGGTGAGATGCTGCCGTATTCACTTTTAGATCCTCTCTAACTATGATTGAGTCCAGTAGATTAAATAGACCTTGATTGATGAAGTCACCCCTGCCCCCTTAATAAGATACTTTCAATTCTAATAAAACTTCCATTTATATTTTGTAAATTATTCTTTTCCTAAATAACTTGTCCGAAGAGGGTTAAAAGCTCATTACTGCCATGCTCTGTGGTGTTTTGGGATACTTTAACATTTCTTTAGCCATATTTAAAAATGTTTCCAGTTAATAATAAATCCTTCTGACAAAATATAGCTAATATTTCTAATCTTAGAAAAAGTGACTTTCTTAAAGAAATAATTAGTTAATTGGGTCATCTATACTTTAGCTCCTCAGAGATCTCTCTCTCCCTCTCCCTCCCCCTCTCCCCCACCCCACATCTCCATGTGTGTGACACTCACGTGTTTAACTTAGAGATCTACTTTGCAACGCCTAAGCAAGTGTTTATAAATACTATTTAAATAACCTGATTAGTCCTAGTTAATTCTCATTTTGAATTTACATGTAAGTGCTACCTTAAATGTAAAAGTCAGTCGAGAAAAATATGTAAACTGAATAAACATTGTTCTTTTTTTTACACCAAGGTTGGTTTCTTTATTCAGAAACTATCATCAATATTTAATAAGTAGTTCTGATTATTAGAAATAAATTCATTTTTGATTTAACTAGCATTCTCTACTCTTTTGCCATGCCTACCAGTGAAACAGATATTTTGCTATTAAGATATAGTAAAACATCGATTAACTAAAACCAATCAATTAATCAGAGCTTTTAATTTATTAAATTTATTTTTAATTCATCACACTTTTTAGAACAAAGGATAAAACATTTAAAAAATAAATCCTATTGCTCCCAGGTTATTTTTTAACTTTAATGCACATTTATCTCTACCTCTCATGTTTCTACCATAAAAGGAACTTCTGTAAAGATTGGAATGAAGGCCTATAGCTTGAGAAATCTTCAGTTATAAAAATTCAATTCCATCTTAAAACTCAATTAAGTTCACATTACTGTTTTTACAATGATGTTAACATTATTCTTTTAGAAAGTTTTTTATGAGCAAATGTTAATCATCAGGCAACTAAAATATGTATCCATATATTAAATTTCTTAACTTTTTTCCCTATGGGAATTCAAAAATTCTATCCTTAAAAATGTAACATATAAATAAGAAGATCAAATGGTCTAAGATGTGTTAGTCATTGTCCTGGAACATTAAATATGCCTGATACTTCATGTTCCTATCAATCAACATGTAAGCTTTTCAGAGGAAAAGTATTTATATATGGCAAAAGAAAACTTGTGTCAGAGGAAATTAATTATGATGGAAGATGATTTCTCTGCAAGCGTCATTTCAAACTTCATAATTTCATACTTTTGGTTCCTCTGCTTAAAAAAAAAATTCTTCTAGGTAAAGGCAAAAAGATACACACAGTTTATTTCGTCTTTGCCACTATGTGATGACAATCTAACATTTTGAATCATTTCTCGTCTTTTCTGAGGAACTATTGGAGGAGATTGTGCTTATAACAGAAATGAGACTTTTTTTTTAAAGTACTTTTACTCAACAGGCCTTTAGATGTCAACTTGATGTATTCAAAGTAATGTATAACCGTGACACAAGTGTTTTGCTAACATAATTGTGTTTGGGGACTTTAGTACAGATGTGTCCTTGGTACTATTATAGTAGCATGAAGGCTTACACTCTTAATTATGTAAGTATGTGATTTGTGTTTATGTATTTCCATGGCTAACCAGAGTGAGCATGCATAACTATCTGTAAAGTTCAGCCTTGCAGGGTGCAACAGTTGAAGGCAGGGAATCAGAACATTAAACACTTCTCTTTAAAGATGAGTTAAGTGGGCAACCATAGAAGAAAACTCATTTGACTAAAGTTATTTGTCAAACCTGGGATATGGCAAGAATCCTAAATTTCAGGGAGAATTATACATTGTAAAAGAATTATGAATGTATAGAGTCACATTTCTAAAATGAGTGTTTTATGGACAGAATTATTATGTAAACATATATCATGTATACTGGTATGTGGTGTAAATAAGCATTTGTTTTCAAGCATGTCAGGAAAAGTGACAGCCTGGATATTCACGGGAAAGGTAGAATGTAGCTTCTAGGTTGCCGGTGCACGTTAAGTGCTGTGAGAGTAGTAGTCTATCTGAATTAAGTAAATATTTCTTTCCTGAATACATCCTATTGACTCGTGAGCCATTCATATGAGCTGATCCTGCTACAGAATGGCTTCTCTATATATCCCATCTGTTCCCTGGGTGACTTGAAAGACAGAAAAACATCTAAAAGTGCCACGCTTTCTAGGTGTTATAGACCAGGGACACCAAACCCTATGAGCAGCACTCAGCAATAATAGCATGTCCCTTGCACAGTTATCCAAAAGTAATTCATTGGGTTCTCCGTTACCCATAGCAAAAGACTTAAATTTTCATTACTTAAGCTGTTTAAACCCTCTGCCTTGTTCCCTTCCATTTAAACTCAGAATAATTTGCTTCAAATACATTCCCAAAAGTATTATAATTCATTCCAGAGTCAATGCCTAATAGCCACTGCTTACCTTTTTGTCCTGAGGGTCAAGTGTTACAACAACACTGAGTCTCAGTGGAGGAAGACATTCCTCTGAGCTGAATGTGTCCCACACTAATTTTTACTCTCTCTTGTCTTCAAAACTTGGGTTTTATTCCAGCCTCTCTGACACCTTTCTCCAAGGAGCTGGTAAATTATGATGGTAACATTTATTTTATAGCTTAGTGTGCTGTACCAGATCTTTCAAGTTCTGAAACTGTCATTTCCTGGGCATCAACTTCTGCTAGATACCTTCCATTATGTTATTTTACTTATTCCTCTTGACATCCCTACAAGGTAGCTATTATTGCTATCCCACTCAAATGGGAAAGTCGAGTCAAAAAGGTTAAGTATTTTGCCACAGGCTATACGATTAGTGAGCAACAGAGTCAGGATTTGAACTCAGCGCTGTCTGATTCCAAGGGCCATGTTCTCCTTTTTGCTGTGTGTTGCCTTTTATTTAATTCAAAGAACATATTAGATGCCTATAATCTAAGGACTGACAGTATTGGGATTCCAGACATAGGAGGAAGTCCCGTAAAGAAGATATTTTGATTCAGGGGCTCTTTACACACATTTAAAGTAAACAACCCATATCACTCACGTGTAAAATGAGCCTACTCTCTCCATGGGGGTTCTGATTTCCAGATTTGTAGCGAATCATCACTTGCAGGTCAACCTTAGTTAATTTGTCTCTCACGGACTCTGTAAAATGACTTCCAAAATGCTCATCCACGGATGTGTAGTAGGAAAGTGAGTGGCTCTGAGTTTCTTTTGTGATTACTGAGGATAAACCTAGTGGCCTGGTGAAGCACAAACAGAGCTGTGGTCGATGTTCTTTTCGAACCTTTGTGCTAACTCAATAGGAGTTTTGACAGGTTTACATGTGTGACAAGGAATATTTTTGACACCTGCCTTGAGATTATGAGTCTATTTCTTTGGCATAAACTGCTCATGCCTGGTAAAGAATAAAGTTCATTCCCTCCATAGCACCTACTCAGCATTTTATCAGCAGGCCCACAACACTTTGATGCTTCTGTGTTTTTGAGATGGCTGTGCTAATGTCAAGGACACTGTGATGAAGCTGTTTGACTCAGCTACAAGAACATTGTGATCTGGCTATAAAATCACTTTAAAGAAAGAGTAGTAATATATACTCAGCCTTAACTCATATTGTGTTCTACTTTTTTCTTAAATCATGGTCTTAAATAAATGGTGAAATTTCTAACACCAACTCTCTGTGACAAATTACTTGGGTGTCTCTTTGGGGACTATAAGATCCGTATTCCTTATAGCCCTATATGGTTAAAACAATGGTATAAAGACATCTTTTCACACCTCTGCTCTCTGAATCCAATCAAAATAAAACAGGAGAATAGAAGATGAAAAAGTTTTTTCTTCATGAAACTTACAAACATCCATAACCCCAAACTACATAAATGAAGATGGACAACTAAGTGGATCAGAGTGAGGGAGCATGCCACCTGTCACCATGGATTTGGAAAAGGGGCTCTGACTTCATCAGAGGTCATGGGAAGGTTGTGAGAATCTTCCTGAACCCTATTGACATCTTAGAGGGACAGGAGAGGTGGAGCCCGCAAGTAGAGAGATGAAGTCATGACATTGTTTTAAGAAGGATGATGGGCTGTCAAGAGAGCGGAGGAACATTGGTCTAGGCTGATCAAGGCTGGTCACACGTGGTACTTGAATCTAAGCCAGGACGATTACCTGTCCTGAGTAGAATTAAACTCTCTGGTCAATAAAGTTGGTGAGAAAATGCCCTGAGACAACAGACCGATGGATCGAAGTCTAAGCTACCCCCTCCCTCTGGTTCTTCCCCAGCTCCACTCTCTTGGAAATATCCAATCCATGAAGAGTACCCTCATTCAAACATGAGAATAAAAAATTTAAAACGAAACAAAACAAAACAAAAAAACAGCTTAGGATTCAAGAAAATATTTTTAGAAAAAAGGAAGAAAAAACAATAAGCAAAATGGAATAAGATACATATTTGCGTTAACCAAAATAATTAAAATTTTTCAATAAATAGTTCTCCGTGAAACTGGATTAAAAAAATCATGGCTTCTCTAAAATAAGAGTTTCTGGAAAAGCCCCAAGTAGAAATAATAATAGGACATTGTGTGATCTTTACACAAATTGTTTCTGACAGATCTCAGAAGCAATTTCTATAAAATAGGGATAATGATTTCCAGAAGACTTGGTAAAATTTATCCATAAAAACTCTTAACTGCTTGGTGCCTTTCTCTAATGAGGCAGGAGTTTCATTTTACTTACCTCCCGATCCATTCAGATTGTCTAGGGTTTCTATGCTGATTTTGATGTTATTCATTTAGTGCTATATACTTCATAATTTTCATGGTAATTTCTTGTTTAACTCGTGAATTATTTAGGAGTGTGGGGATTTTTTAGTACAGAAACTTATGAATGTTTTTTTGATTTCTTTTTATTTTAGATTTCTAAATGTACTTCATTGTGGTTAGAAACTAAGGTCCATGCAGTATTAGCTTTTTTTTTTTTTTTTTTTTTTGGTTATTATTAGGAATATTTTTATGGACTAGAACATGGATAATCTTTTTCATGTTTGGTGGGGGGGGGGGGAATGACGCAGTGTCATGTGTCTCTCTCGTCTATCTCTGTCCCTTTCTCTCTCTCTGTCTATCTCTTCCCACCCTTCCCTCTCTCTTTTCCTCCCAAGCTTTCAGGAAGTCTAGATAAAAGTTGTACCTGGTCTTCGCTGTGCTATGACGAATGAGAAGGGCCAGTTCTGTGACTTGGAAGACATGGAAGAATCAGTACCCTCAGAGGGGACGGTCCCCTCAAGGCAAGCCTTGTGCAAGGAAGTTGTGGTGTGGATGGAAGGACAGCAGGAAGAAGCAGCAAAAGATGAGACAGTGGCCCCTGGGTCGTGGTACAGACCTCTGGCCAACTCCCAGAAGACACTGGGAGTCATTTGAGAAGGATGTTTTTCGGTCCGGTTAAGTCAAGTCAGGAGGCATTTAAGTCATAATAATTTAAGAATCAAAAGAGAACATGGCCTGATTTTGTAGTTACAAGATGATGCCCTCTTTCTTTAGGTGACAAACAAAACCTCTGTGACCATACACGTTGTGAACCTCAGGACTCTCCCGCTCAGTGTGAGCCTTAAACAAGAGGAATGCTGTGTAATCCCACACCAGGGACAGTGTTTCCATTTCCTGATTTTCTTTTTTTTTTCTTTTCTTTTTTCTTTTCTTTTCTTTTCTTTTTTCTTTTCGTTTCTTTTCTTTTTTCTTTTCTTCTCTTCTCTTCTCTTCCTTTTCTTTCTCTCCTCCCTCCCTCCCTCCTTCTCTCTCTCTCTCTCTGCCTCTCTTTCTCTCTCTCTTTCTCTCTCTCTCTCTCTCTCTCTCTCTCTCTCTCTCTCTCTCTCTCTCTCTCTCTCTCTCTCTCTCTCTCTCTCTTTCATTTGTTCTCCAGAAATAGAAACAAATGTCCTGAGGTATGTTTCAGTTCTTGAAGACATTATGGCTGAACTTTGACATAAAATTTCCCCTGGAATTAACTAACGTTAAAAATGGATTACTATGTAACGTTAGCCTAGGATTCTTTTCTTATTTATTTATTTTTTTAAGCTCATTTTGTTACACACATGAAAGAAAAACCTTGGCTCGTGAAAGTTCACAGCATCTTAAACTAGAGGCTTGCAGTTTTCCTACATACATTTCTTCTCAGATTCGCCCATTTCAAAACCAGTGCCAAGAAGGCAGAGGGAATCCAAATGCAGAAGGAGAGGGTCTGCAGACATACTTCAGTGTCTAGTGATGACTGTTGTGTAGAAATCTTGCAGTAGGCCTACTGCAATGCGCAACTCCAAGGATGCCATTCTATGTGAATACAATTCATGTTGTAGTCTATGTGGTTTATTATAAAAGTACATAGGAATGATATGATAGCTTTCCTACAGATCAATCATCAAATAAATTCTGTCCATCATTTTTTTTTTTGTCTAATTTCTAATCAGTACCATTTCCCAAAGTTGCATTTTATTATATTTTCTTTGGAGACAGAATAGTGATTTAATAATTTTCCCGGTGCCGATTTATAATTGACAAGTTACTATTAAAGTTATCAGAGTTGTCTTTGGTTTCAATTTATGGCTAGATCCAGAATTAATCTTTGGTTCACAGCTTTATTGCATTTGAACAGAGTTGCAGTTCATCCCAGTGCAATGTCTTTAAACAACCATGCTTTAAGTGGTTTGAAGTAATCAGGGGAAACCACTGTATACATCTAGCGGTGGTCCTGCTCTGAAGAATACTGTGAGAAAACATAGGGAAAAGCATGCCGAGAACCTTGAAAACGTCCTTCTGTTTTCATTACAACGGCAAATGTACTGATCATCAGATAAATTGGGAAGAATAAAAATATGCACGGCATTGAAATGACAAGAGATTGGCAGGGGAGGATACTGCCCAGAGGTGGGGTGGAGTCAGGGAAGTCTGCTCTGAACACTTTCTTTGTTAATAAAAGAGGGCTTTTACATTTCCAAGCTGCTGCTTTGTGTGGTCAAGATAAAATGATCACATCGAAATATCATTGCTGTCAAATGTCATGTCAAAATGACCTACTCAGAATGTCCTATTCCATGTCAGACTGCTCTGGTTTCAAGATTTCGCTATTTCATCCTCAATATGTTCCTGATAAAAGCAAAAACTGTCTCACACATACCACCTTGGTCTTTAGCATCCCTGCTTATCACTTTCCACATAGTTCATTCTGTGATTTCTGGAAAATTTTCAAGTAGCCAACATAAGTTAACTGTTTTTAACAACATTTACACAGATGAATTAATTTAATCCTGCACAATGCTGTGTTTACTCCAATTTTGGGTGAGGAAACTGAGGCGGAAAGAGTTTTGTTTGGTATTTTGCCTAATATAACAGTTAATAAATAATGAAACTGAGATACATGCATAATTCTGGCTCCAGAACTTGGGCTTCCAGCCACGGTCGGAAGTACAGCGGACTGTACTGCACTGAACTATGTGCACACTAACGAACAAGTACGAGCGACTCCTGTCCTAGCCGCACACTGGCTCATTCTTTTTCATTGACATTAGCTAAATCAATGGTGTAGGCAAATTCCTTTCCTCTGATTATTGGTCACACTAGGGATTATTTTGAAATAGATTGGTATTATGGACTAAATTATATCCCCCCAGAATTCTCATGTTGAAACCCTAACCCATAGTTCCTTAGAACAGATTGTATTCAAAGATGGCAGTCTTTAAAGAAGAAATTCAGGTTAAATGAGGTCACATGGGTGGGTTCTAATCCAATTTGACTGGTGTTCTTATGAGAGAGAGAGACACCAGGAACATGCCCTCACAGAGAAAAAAATCGTCACGTAAGGACATAGCAAAAAGGCGCCATCTGCAAGCCAAGGAAAGAGGCCTCAAGAGGAACTAAACCTGCCAACACCTTGATCTTGGACTTCTAACCTCCAGAATTGAGAAAATAAGTATCTGTTAGCCCAGTCTGCGGTGTTTCATTAGGGTAGTCCTAGCAGACAAATACAGATAATTAGCAAACCTCTTTGGGTGTATATAAATCCATGTATGAATCCATGTATGTATACATATAAATATGTATATATATTTAATATTTCAGTTTCAGAGATATAGCCCATGAAAATAAGTTTCTCAGGCAACCGATAAATAGGTTGGTTCTTTTTGCCTGGTGATTTTAATTGGGGTGTATGTGAGCATAATCATATGTGTAAGTCTGTATAAAGTTCTAAGAGTAGTCAGTCTATTTGCAGGGACCAATTTCCAATATAGTATAGTAGCAGGTAGGTATATTAGGTGGGTAATGTTGACGTTTGTGAACAAAACATAAAAGTTGTTTAAATAGAACTTAGTTCCATTTCATTTGTGAACCTTTATAGTTGATTTAGTTAATGTAGTGATAAGGCAGTTTACATCAGTATTATATTTTACCAAAAGTAAAATATATACACACAACAGTAATATATATTTTATTTTTTTCAGAGAAGCATCAGACATAAATGTACTTAACTCAGTATGCCCTACATAAATTCATTTGGTGACAATTAAGTAAACTTTCTTCCTACTAAAACAAGATTTTCCAAAGTATATATGGCATTATGTAGTTAAAAATCTCAATGAAGACATTTTTAGTTTGAATAAAGATATTTTGGTGTCTAAGTTAAAATGCAAAGAATAAAAACACTATATTTGGAAACTGTGTTTCTTATCACTAGTTAAACATACATGCAGTTAAATTAACATCAAGAATCTTTATTGAAAAGGTAAAAATATCTTTTTTTCATATTTAAAAAGTCTATTCCTTTGACTAACAAAGACAATCATATACCCTGTCTTACCAGCATTATGTACACTACAGTACCTATTTAAACTTTAGGTGAAATATTTTACAAATAAGTTTTGGACTTGTTGGACTCATGGTTCCAAATTAACTAAGTATTTTTTTTTATTTCTTCAATACCATTAGTTTCATTTCTAACGTAACAAAATTGATTATAAAAAGCTTGTACCTATAAGAACAAGTTAGTATAGCTTCTTTGGAGGAGAATTTGATAATATTTTAATAACTATGAATTCTTATGCTTTTTAAAGAAGAAATTTCTGTTTATCCTTACATACACATAAAAAATAATTAAAAAATAATTTTTAAGAAATGCATATATAAGAATGTACAATGCAACAATATATTTATAGCATTAAAAATTCCATCAATACAGAACTAAGAAAATAAATTAGAGTACAATCAAATGGAAGACTATTATGCAACTGTCAAAAATTTAGGCATAAAAATTAGAAGTCCTTTGTAATTGTCCAAAAACTGGGTGGTACTTTGAAAACATTATCGAGAGCTAGTAAAGACAGCAAAATGCAAAGCACTTTGTATAATTCAAACCCTTTTATCTAAATTTTCATAAAGCAACATTCTACGTAGAAATATACATGCCAGAAGATCTTATGGTTTGTTTGTCTGTTTTCCTTGAAATTAATCAGGAGACTTGAATGGGAATTCCTTTAGAGGACAAGACTGAAGGCGAAGTAAAGGGAGCGTTTCTGTCTTTGTTTGGTGCCTTCACACGTCTTTGAATTTCCAACCAAGTGCATACATTGTATAGAATGAGCTAATGTGCCATTGCGTAAATTTTCTTTCAGATAATTTTTTTTGTGTTTGAAAAAAGAGTAGAATTTACATGTTCTCACACACATACAAAAAATGATGACTGCATGAGGCGATGGATGTGTTAATTAACTTGATGGGGGAAATCTTTTCTAACTGTAAATGTATATCAAATAAACAAGTGGTACCTCTTAAATATCTTAAAATTTTATTTGTTAATTATACCTTAATAAAGCTGAAAAAAGAAAAATTTAAAAATATTTTAACACATAGTTTGCAATTAAAAGATCCTCCTGTCCTATCAAAGTGTTTCATTTGTTACTTTCGAAGTGATGGTTATAGTATTCACTACCAATATCGATAGACATTATTCCTTTTGTACACTAGAGGGAGATTAGAAATGAGATAAAATACACTGAAAAACCAAAATGGCTCCTAAAATTCGGTGACTGAATCTTCTTACTCCTGTTGAGAACCTCTCTAGCATTAAAACATTACCACTGCCCTGGTCGACTTTGTAGATATGTTCCTAGGAGCCTGGGTGTAAATCGAATCATATTTTAAGTTCTCCTGGGGAGATTGCTGTTGAGAAGAGTCCTGTGAATTGTCTTGTAAAAAAAATGAAGCTGTTGTGAAACAAAATCACTCTGAGTTTTTTATTAGATGAAAAGAATCTAGAATTTTATTATCTTATTTACCAGTAGGTAAATAAAAAACTTTAGGTTTGATTATATCAGTATAATCAGTTTTGTGGACCTTAGAAAATACAGGCACTCAATTAATGCTTAATCATATAATTCTCCTAAACTAAAGGAATAAATAATAACTCTGTTTTTTCCCCTACTTATCTAATTTGAATGACTCACTCTAAATCCTACTAGACAACGCTCTGTCTTCATCTATTCATTCATTTAATATTTTTTTTGAATGTTTATTGTATGCCAGGCAGAGTAGCAGTCAATGGATATAAAACAAAGATCCTGACCTCAAAGATTTTGCAATCTAGTGGAAACAGACAAAAACCCAATAAGCAAATAGGTAACATGATGTTATCACAAAATGTGAGTATGATGGGCAAAAAGTAAGTATTGTCTACTCAACATTACAAATAAATATCCAGTTCTTCTGTGCTTCTGAGTATATGTAGGTTATACTTCTCTACCTTCTTGAAGACTACATAGCCATTTGACTAATTGTGGCTGATAAAGTGGGAGTGAAATTGTTATGACTGCCATGTTGTAGGATTGTTACTACTTGAATCTCCAGCTCTTTCTCCCTTTGATGTGGCAATCAGAAAAACATATATTAACACGGAAGTGTCATGAGACAGATGGAGACTGGAGTGCTGAACCACCTAGCAGAAGGTGGCTTAGTTGGAAAGTTGCCTGGATCTTATCTGAAAAGTTTATGTGAATAAGAAAAATAATAATTTTTGTTGTGTAAAGTCAATAAAAATTGGAGCCAATTGTTACCACAGCATAGCCAAGCCTGTCCTGACTGATACACAGGAGAGTGATGGGGAGTGCTCTTCAGTTAGGATCGCCAAGAAAGAGTTTTCTGACAAAGTGACAGTAACAATAGTTACTGTTATTTGGAAATGAAGTTGAGTCAGGGAAGGTTAGCCATGGAGAGGAATGGTTCTGAAATATTGCACAGGGGACCAACTGCTTCAGAATCATTGAAGACCACTTGTCAAATGCATAGATATCTTGGCCTCACTTCGACTCATTGAATTAGAATCTCCAAGGAGTGGTCTCAGGATTATATAATTTTAATGATTCTCCAGTTTATTTTAAAGCAGTTCTTAAAACCGCCGAATTCAGCTTCAAGCCCTGATTGTTTACATTTCTGATATATGTGATGTGGAACATAAAATTTTTTATTATATACTTCTCAATCTTTTCCTTATTCTGAAGGAGAGAATAAGGGGAAAACCATGTTTTGATTCTCAGCAAAGTAACTATCTTTTCTTTCTATAGTTCTGACAGAATATGATTCCATTTATGTCTTAATTTTATGGAATCTACTTTAAGTCTTCTCATAATAAAAATACCAATAACAATACCAAAACAAGATTTTTTTGTTTGACTAATATCGACAGGATCAAACTGTAACATAAAGAATATCATTTTGAAAAAGAGAAACATCAGGTATCCCAGAAGGTTTTTGCTGTTTGAATCTAAAAACAATAATAACAGTTTTATTGTGTGCTTACCACATGCACACAATCATTCTTCAAGGTGATATGTTCTTTTCAATGACATTTTGTTTTCAGAAAAATGTTGGAGGTTTAATAGTTTTACTCTTTTTCTTTTAGTGATATCTTTTTAAAATTATCTTTTTAAGAACTACAATTATAGAATAAATTAAATAATTTAACCAAGGGCTATTAAATGATTGATTCTTGAGCAATTGTGAATTTAGAGCCTTAATTCTAGTATTTTTTACATATACAGGGACTCAATGACTGAACCTGCATTTAAAGCTCTAAATTTGGGACTGAAAGAAGAAAAAAGGGAACACTTACCATAGAAAATTATTTTGTAAGGCTTCCCGTATTAGATGCTTTAATTTCATATTTTTCAAAGCCAAATACAATGTATATGTCAAATCTAAATCTATTTATAGTATTGTATAAAAGTACATTTTCAATTAAAATGAGGAGAGAAGATATACAAGACAGACCGATCGTGAACGTTTATTTCTGCTCCCACCCAGAACCCCCTTTAATAACAGTAAAGAATGTAAGGCATATAATTTTATGCCTTTGTACAAAGACGAGAGAACAAGATAACACCCCGCTGGCTGCACATGATAGAAGAGAAAGTGACGGCAGTAAATCTTGCGTTCAACTACCTCAAAGATTCTGCATGTACGTATAGACCAGTGAACCATGGCGATGGTGAAGAAAATGCCAGTTCCTCAACTCCGCAGCCGCATCCCATAGGAACTGCACTATTTCTCCATGAGACCCTTATTGAATGAGTGAATAAATGGATACTTCCACAAGTTTTCAGAGAGGCTCTACGTGACCAAACAGAATCACTGAATTTCTGAGTCAGCTTTATAGTTTGAGTGCCAGATGACTCTAGCAAAATAAATATTCTCTGCTCATCTATTTCTCGAGTCCAGAGCCTGGGAAAGAATCTAAATGGTACAATTCAAAGATTTTTTTAATTCCATCGGGCTTTGGGAGTTAAACAATAGCATTTGTTCAATTATTATTATTACTAAATTTACCACCAGAGGGAGCTCGTATATATATTCCCTTCATCTAGAGACTGGATCCAAAGTGACTCTTTTTCTGATTTTGGTACTATAAATGTATCACATAATTTTTGCCTGGGATAAACGGTGAGATGTTTATTTAAATTTATGGTATTTTAATTGTCTTAGAAAGCAGCAGAGGAACTTTAATCACAGATTTGTTCAATTTATTACCGGTGTCCTTATAACTTGACCCCATTGAAAACAAGCAAAAACAATCACATTTTCCCCACGTCCCTCTCCAGAACCCTGAGCTTCATTCTCTTTTATATGCTCTGATTTAAATTTTACTACATTTTTCTAAGAAAGCATCACATCAGAATTTTATAGGTTCTTTGAATCGAAGAACAGAGGAAAGATCTTTGGAGAAAAATATTTGGCTGGTTTGAAAGGAATCAGGAAGTTGCTAATCATTAGCTATACAGTTTCAGTCATGTAAATGAATACGATACTGTTTCCACAATCAAGAATATTATATTGTACACTTAAAAATCTGCCAAGAGGTGGGGGTAAATCTCATTTAAGTGTTTTTATCGAAATAAAAAAGAAACTAAAATTTTGAAAAAGAAAGTCTTGGGTGTCCCAAATGGAAGTCATCATCTGTAGTGATATAAAACAAATCTACTTTTAATATTAATAGTCATTAATATTGAGCAAAGATCCTAAGATCCTTATTCAACACATGAATGAATCTATAACTAATTTTTAAAAATGAAGTCAATCTTTTTTGGTGGGGAAGTAAATGATCACTGAAAGAAACTAAAATCAATCTTGAAAGATTATATTTTAGTTTTCTTTAAATGTCTGCTTGTCAAAAGCAAGAATTTGATTTGTTTATGTTCTTTTAACTGCCAGTAGCAAAGGTATGCCCTTTTAGGAAGCAGGCTTATTTTAATATTTTTGAAAACTCAGTAAGTAAATATTTGAATACTATAAATGTCTGGTGTTGATGAGAAGGATACAGTAGTTCATTATTTATTTCCTCCATTTTTATAGAACCTGTGACCATGGCAACCAGGTGCTACAAAATGATCCCAATGGAGGCCACCTTTGTACTTTATCTAAATTACAACTGGAAGCACACAAGCTTTATAAATTTATTGAATTGCATTAGATTTGGTCATTTTTTTGAAGGAGTTCAAAATGAGAGAAATGACTTTTTTTATCCAGAGAAGTAGAATTGTTATGTTGCATTGTTTCCTGCAGGTAATCTTCACACATGACTTGAGGTTTTAAGAAAGGAAGGAAATTTGTAGATGTATAAGGCAGATGGATCACATATGTGTATCTCTGCTTCATCTCAGAACCCCCCTTGATAACAGTAAAAGGATAGAAGGTATATAATTTTGTGCCTTTATACAAAGACAAGAGAGTAGAAGAGATGACAGCAGACCAGATTGTCAACAGAATTTTGAAGACTGTAAAATAGATGGATGAGTCAAACTGATTTTGCAGAGCAGAGATGGTGAAATCAAACTCTTCGTCGGGGAAGGTGGGAATAACAATAACAGGCAAGTCGATTCATGCTATAGAATCCTCAAAGGCATAGTGATTTAAGGGGCTGGAATCTTTCAAAGGAAACCCAGGAGATGGAGTGAAGCTAAAAACAGAGTGTGGTTGAATGAATATTCATATTTTCGAATTCACGCCCCAGGCACCTAGTTAGGTCTCTCTCCTGGAAAGGGGAGCTGAGGGAGAAGTGGGTGACTGGGCTGAAAACAGGATTGTAAATGAGAACCTGACTACTATTATTCCTCTGTAGGCTCCTTTGCAGTGTGACGAAGTCCTTCCATTTAGAGGCGGGGTATGTCTCTCTACCCCTTGAATCTGGGCTGGCCTTGTGAATTGCTTTTACCAATAAAATGCGGGCAGAAGTGATGCCATGTCATTTCTGACTGTAAGCCTCTAAAGGCCTTGTATATGGAATGCTGCTACCACCATATGAACAAGCTCAGACTAGCTGGCTGGAGGAGGGGTCACAATGGAAAATAGAGACAAACTGGTCCATCTGAGACCATCCTAGGCCAGCCACTCAACCTAGCAGCTGATCACAGACTTAAGAGTGAGCCCAGCCAAGAGTAGAAGTACCTAGCTGAGCTCTACCAAATTAGATGGCATGTAGAATCATGAACTAAATAAATTATTGCTGTTTTAAGGCAGTATATTTTGAGGTGCCTTATTCTGTATCAAAAGCTAATTCCTCTCTCACTGTCTCCTTTTTCCCACATTTCACTGCTACATAAAGGCAGGTTTTCATCTCATCTCCCTTTCTGTCATGGACTGTACTTAAATATATCACAGATGACCATTCATCTTCTTGGGGACACTAGGCCTCACAGTGCAGTCTTAATGGCAGAATCAATCTTGTCTCCACACTGTGGAAGAAACTGTGATCTAATCTGTTAGGCCTCATTCATAATGTTAATGATATCTAAAGGAACTTTTAAAATTACTTTCTTTTTCTATGAAGCCTGGCTTCAAAGACAATTTTATTGTTGCAGACTCGAAAATTCTGCTTTGTTTGCAAGAGTCGAATGACTCCTCTTTCTTTTCATGTCTCTGCTTTAATAATCCTAATCCTCTCAAGACAAATAAATGCCCCTGAATAATTGGGATGCAGGAGGAGAAAGAAGGTCTCACTGACACTAACACAAAAGGAAAGGAACATTAAAATATGTTGCAAACCATTATCTTCTCAACAGGTATGATCTATGTTTCTTTGGGGTAATGAAGCACAACCCAATTTCTCCATATATAGAAGGAGTGAATTCATGGTCGTATGTGTCTAGATGAAGCATTTTATGACTTTTGGGTACTTTCTATGAACAGTTGGAGCTGCACTGTAAGCATAAGTCACAGACTTTACCAGTCATTATTTACTTTATTTTGTGTGCTATGATGTCCAATGTAATGTTGAATAGAAGTGGTGACGATCTACATCCTTGCCCGATTTCAATCTTAGTGGAGAGAGGATTCAATTCTTCGGCTGATGTTAAGCTGCTGTTAGCTACAGGTTTTTCATAGAGACACGTAATGGGTTGAGGAGGGTACCTTTTATTTCTAATTTACTGAGAGATTTTATTATGAATGTTGAATTTAGTTACATGCAACTTTTCATCTTTAGAATTTCTATTTGGTTTTCATATCCTCCATTTCTCTTCTCATCATTACCATGTTTTTCTGTGTCAGCATGTTTATAATAACCATTTTAAATTCTTTTGTTTTATCATTCCATTAATTTTCTTATTTCTGGGTTTGTAGATATTGACTATTTTTTTATTTTGGTTGTAGGTCATAATGACCCACTTCTTGGCATTTTTACATTTTTCGTTTACAAGATCCTGGACATTGTGATCTTACGTTGTTGAGTATATGAATCATGATTGTTGTCCTTTAAAGGATATTAAACTTTCTTCTGGCTAGCAAGTAAGTTTCCTGTTTGACTAGCTTGATTGTTCCAAGCCTTGATTCTACCTCTGTTGGGGTGGATACCAGATCCACCTTTACTGTGGGGAGAGTACAGCCCTACAACTAAGGTGTGAGCCTCTGGTGTCTTCTCCACTGAGCACCCAAGGTGATCAGCGAGGAAATGCCACTCTAGCTGGTCACAACTCAGAATCTCCTAGATTAGCGTGAGCTCTGGGACTAGGTCCATATGGAGCTCCCAGGAGCTGTTTACCTGTCCTCAGGGTCTTTCATCCTTTGTTGGTGGTCCTTAGAATTCAGTCACAGGTTTTAGGAAAAACCAATGCCTTTTTCTGTAGTTCTTTCTCTGTACGGTTTTCTCTTCTTTGGGACTCTGCCCCACAGACCCAACCACTAAAAAACTCCTGAACTACAACTTCTGCCTTCTCAGTGAGACCATCGTAATCTGCTTCAGTTAGTCCTCCTTGCACTGTGCTTCCAAGCAGAAAGTTGCATGAATGTAAGTCTCGCTACACTTAATCCCCTTCTCTCTGGGGTCACAGTCCTGGGCTGCCTAGAGTTCAATTTATGAAAACAGGTGTTTGACATATATTGTCTAGTTTTCTAGTTGGTAAGGCAAATGGCAAGTTCAGTTCCAGTTACTCCATTAAAGTCAAAAACAAATTTCTTTCTATATTCTTGCAGAAATCTTTTCCTACTTTGTCACTTACAAGAAAGAGTAATAGTGAAAATCCCCAACTATTGTGGATTTATTTCTTTTTTTAGGTTTGCCATTTTTTTCTTTTTGTATTTGAAACTCTGTTACTGGGCCCTACACATTTAAGATTGTTTTGTGCTCTTGGTAAATGAGTCTATTATCATCGAAATGACTCTCTTTTTCTCTGATAATGTTCCTTGCTCTAAAACCTACGTAGTTTTACATTAATAAAACCATTCTTTGCATGAAATATCAATATTCACCTATTCAGTGTCAAGCTATATGTGTTTTTATATTTAAAGTACTTTTTTTGAAGACAGTATATATTGAGTCTTGTTTTTATATTTAGTCTGCAAATCTCTGTATTTTAAGTGGAACAATTAGACATTATCTATTTAACGCAAACATTGATATTGTATTTAAATCTAACATGTAGCTCTTTATTTTCTATTAGTCCAACTTGCTTTACTACTTCGATTGCTCTTTTACTGTCTGTTTCTCAATTAATTATACATATTTTTAGTATTTTATTTTAATTTTTCCATTGGCTTTAAAAAATAACTTTTGTTTCATTTATTTAGTGGTTGTTTCAGGGATTAAATCATGCATCATTAATTTGCCCCATTCTACTTAGAATTAATATTGTTGTTCTTCACATAAAACGTAAAGACCTTCTAGCAGTATAATTAATTCCATTTTATTCCCCAGTAATTTAAATTGTGATCATCATGTATTTTACATAAATATTTCTTTTTAAATCTCAAACACAATGTTATAGTTTAGGCAATAAACATCCAGTTTCTATTTGAAAACTTTTTAAAAGAATTTTTGTTGTTGTTGTTTCCACACATAGATGATTTATTGTGCTCTTCATTTGGTTCTATACATTTAAGTTTCCATTTGGTGTTATTTCCATTCAGCCTGAAGAAGTTTCTTGAGCATTTCTTGTAATGTAAATTTGTGTTTTGGTAATTAATTCTCTCAGCTTCTGTGCATCTGAAAAGTCTTTATCAATATTTATTTCTGAAGGATATCTTTGCTGGATATTAACTCTGGGTTGCTGTCATTTTCTTCTTACGCTTATTATTCTATTGTCTTCTGGCTATCATTATTTCTGATGAGATATTAACCATAATCTTATCATTGTTCTACAGTTTGTGATGTCTTTTTTTCCTATGAATGTTTTCAAGGTTTTCTCTTTGTCATTTGTTTACAATAATTTGCCTATGCTTTGCTTAAATGTGGTTTTGATTGTATTTACGCAGATTGGGGTTGTCTGAGCTTCTTAAATGTGTTACTTTAAGTTTTTCTTGAAATCAAGAAAAAAATTCAGCCATAGTTATCTTAAATTCTTCTCCATCCCCTCTACCCTGAAACTCTATACAGGCACCAGCTCTCTGGAAATTACCCCTTGATCAAGGAGTACACTTAGTCTGATACTGAATTCAGGCCACTTTTTCCACCTCCCTTGGGTGTTTTCTCTGTAATGAATTTTCTAACTTATTCTCTCTCTAAAATTGTGAGTATTTACAGGGGCCCGGCACACTCTCAGGGAGGCTCCAAAAATAGCAGTGCTTACTTCATTGGATTGTTGTAAAGATTAAGTGAATTAATATATTTAAAGAGCTTATCACAGTTACACATACTAAGCATACAATTAACATTAGCCACTATCATTCGATCTTAAAAACTATCCTTAGATGTAGGAAGAGAGAAATTGTCACACACATTTTGCAGCTGAGGAAACTAAGTCTCAATAGGTTAAATGACTATTCAGGGTCATACAACTGATAAGTAAAGAGCTTGGCATCCATCCCAGACTCCACAAATGCCAAGTCTTTTGTACTTTCTGCACCAATTTTTTTCACAGAGATTCCTATTATCACAATGATGTCAAAGTTCTTTATCTTGAACAGACAAATCCGCGCACATTCACATACTCAGAATGACACAACTAATGAAAGCCCATGATACAGAGGTATAAATCAGCTCTTATCTCAGACCCTTGCTATTCAAAATGTGGTCTTTCTACCAATAGCATCGGCCCGTAGAAATCAACCATGTTAGAAATACAAATTCTTGTGCCCTACCCAAGACCTACTGAATCACCATTTGCATTTAGCAAGGTGCCTAGGTGGTTCATAGACACACTAAAGTTTGAGAAGCACAGCTTAAAATTTTTATCTTCCTTCTCCATTCATACAGAGTCTCCAAGTGAGCAATTGGGTTCAAATTTTTCCCAAGTTAACTTAGTGCCCATGAATATTATTCTATTGTTTTAATAATGAAATTCCTTTATTCTAGCCACTAACAGTATGTCTCAACTTTTTGAACCTTTTCCAGAGAAGGAAGGAGTTGGCTTCACACATTATTGATTTTTTTCACATTTAAACAAATTTTAAACAATTACATTTTCAACCGTATATTTCTCCAAGTCCATATTTATGACATATCGGACCACAATATCTAATAATAAAGTGCAGCCAAAATACAGGTTTAAACTACCATGAGCTGGAGCTTATATAATTAGTTTTATGCTATACTTAAGTTAATATTGTCAGCCCTCTCCCTGTTCTAGTTTGATCTCAGCTCTTCCTACTGTATGGCAATAATTCCCCAGGCTGTTCTGTCTCCCAGTGCCAAGAAGGGAGTGATGGTCAGTCTTCAGCTCCACCCAGAATCTCAGAAGAGTTTAGATACAATTGCGTGTGCCCCATGTAATGGGTGATAGCACCACAATGCACTCAAACTATAACCAGACTGTTTCCTGGTCCCTTAATCCTGGATCTGTCTGATCCTTGTCAAAGAAACAGTTTTAATGCTTCAGCCAAATGACTAAAATATACCCTAACAATCATTAGATGATGCAGTTTATTTAAATGTGTGCCAGCGTGTCCCTCCTCCTGTGTACAGCAAAAGGAGCTTCCCTTACGTCTCTCTGATTAGGAAAAGTGGGCTTGGCTAACGACATATTTATTGTCCTGGGAGTGCCTTTTGGAGAGGAGATAACTTTTCCAATGAAAGAGATTGATAGAAAGTCTTTCCAGACACATATGCGTGCACATGCGCTAACACGCACGCATGCACACACACACGCGAGCACGTGCAGACACAACAGGCTAACTCAGGGTAGAAAGGGACATTTTCTGTAAATGTCCCTTCTCATTCTGAGTCCACATTCCTAGGTCACTGAAGGGTAGTACATTGGTATTCCCAAATCTTTGAAGCTTGAGCAAATATACCAAATATGAAAAAATTAATAAGTAAAGCCAACTCCTTTCTTTTCTGAAAAATGTTTAAAATTTTTGAAATGTAGTGTTAGATGCTAGCATTTTAAAAAATTTATTATCGAACAATGGCCTCATTTTACATCTATGGGATGTGAGGCCACGAGTTGGCTTGTTGAGCTTTTTTTGCCACTGTGCCTGCATCCCGCTTCCAAGGAAGCCAAACCTGGCTCTTACCTTTCCTGTATGGATAAAATATTTGACATATTATCATGCATTTGACAACCTCTCTGTTTCCAAGCTTATCCATCCATCCTATTTCCCCTGATTAATATTTATGCTGAATCTCCTTCTAATCTCCTGTAAGGTATCAGCAACAAGAGGGTGCTTTCCAGCCCTCCCATGGCCCTAATGAACTCTTCCTTTGTCTTCCCAAAGTGCTCGCTTTTCAATTGGACTGCGGTATTTATCAGAGGCGATTTAAATTGTCTACTCATGCATCTGTCTCCCCTGCCAGAACATGAGCTTCTTAAAGGCAAAGACATGTTTTTCTTTTCTTTCTTTCTTTCTTTCTTTTTTTTTTTTTTTTTTTTTTGTAAAGCCAATGAATGAATTGGGCTGCCAATTCATTCCCTAGAACCTACATCTTTCTTTAATCGTCCTATTATTTGCTTTTCAATCTCCCACACTGGGTTTGCCCTTTGTGTCCAATTTGCTGAAAGACAAAAGTAATGAGTATTGCATTTGCATTTCCTGCTGGGAAAAGTCTTGGCAAATTACTTGCAACGGTTGCCCTGAGACAGTGCAGGATTTGCCGGAATTTAAGAGCCATTGTTTTCAGTGTGTTCACCTGCCTGGTTCCAAGTACTTGTTGCCTCTAGGCTATCGCATTACTTGGAAAGTGAATTTGTTTTTGTTTTTGTTTTTGTTTTTTGATAGTTGTGCTATTATGACAGGCTGTTCTTCAGGGTTCTTCTAGGTCTCTGAATTCCATTTGCTTTGGAGGCCTTGAGTTTTGAGTTTCTTTCTCCTCCCCACCTACCATCTCTCTGTTGATGTTCTCTTCTTGATGACACTCTTGCCTCATACTTCGTAGTCAAGTCCTTGGCTGGAGAGCACAGTGGGCAAGAAGCAGCAGGTTCTATTTGTTTAATTGTTTATTCTGAGCAGCTAGAATAATTTGTTAACTGGTCCCTCTGTGCATCTCTATCTCATGCAAATCTAAGGATGTGGTGAGATTTCTGCTGAGTCTATACAAGGCATATGCCTTTAGAAATCTGGGCTACTCAAATGAAGGAATACTGAAATTCTAGAATTACTGAATTATAGAATTACTAAAATTTTATAACCCTTTTCTTCCAGGGTAAACCTGACATTTTTCTATTACGTTAGGTTGTTATGTAACTATAGCATAAGCTGGTCTGGCTCTTTTCTGGGCATGGGACGCAGTTCAGTCAAAGAAAACATGGAGAAGACCAGAAGAAAAACCAATGGCTCAGAGATAACCCTCACAAAGTAACATAAATTCTCTAGCTCCTTTCCCTCCCGAAAAGAGATATCAAGGTATTTTTCAACTGGTCTCCCAGAAGGGACCAAGTAGGATTGAGCCTCAAATGCCCAAAGCAGTGACTCATTTATTAATCCGCCCTTTCATGAATTTTTTTCTTTCCCTTTATTTCTTCTCCACTCCCCCAGATAAACTACTTGCATCCAAATCCTTGTCCCAGGATCTCCTTTTAGTAGAACCAAAATTACTCAGATTTGTCCAAATGCATAGAAAACAGCAAAAGCTATGTGCTCTAACAAACCACTCATTATTCACCTATTAGTAGGTTGTAGACTAGGGTTGCGAACCTATTGTCAAGGGAAAGGGATCAAATTTGTTGTGCCCCTCTCTGCTATGGAATATGCCAGCTGCCTCATATACATTGTTTTATTTATTCCTAATGGTACTTTCCTCATGGGACCAATATAAGAATTAAGTGAGTTCATATACATAAAGTATTTGGAATAGTGATTAGTCATTATTATTATTATTACTATTATAATTTATAGATAAACAAATTGAGACTCAAAGACATTAAATATTTTTCTCAAGGCAGCAGATAAGGGATTCAAACCCAAGTCTGCCTAATTCCAAAGTCCACCACACTTGGCATGCTGCCTCCTGTTTCAATGATGGCCCAACTTGGAAAATAACTGCAAGATCTAATTGAGTGAATAGCATGATATACTCAATGATTAACCTATAGTTGGACATTTTGATGGTTGCTAAGTTTTTAGTCTTATAAATAATGACTATATTTAGGATTACTTTATTAGACTCAAATGCCCTATGAGTATTGAAAAGAATAGTTTAATTTATAAATGCAAACACCTTTTCTCTGAAATAGCAAATATATGCTTAGGTTCCTTTCAGCATTAAAATAATGCCCTTTCTTTATTTGAACAGACTGGCGCCCTCACATGAATCAATATGCAACATGTTTTTCCTTAAGATTCTCACTATAAAAGAGCAGCCTTCACTAAATCCTTCCCTGGCAGGGATATCTTTTAAAATGTAAAATCTCGAAGGGAAGAAAATAGATCCATCTCTATTTCTGTCTCCTATCTTAACAAAATCCAATTATGTTAGCAATAACTGCTCATCTGCTTACTATCAAGATCTGTCAGGATTGGACTTTCAAGATGACAAATGATTCATATGTCCCCACATTACCCTTAGAACAGGGCCTATCTTTCTGGTTAACTTTTAGGCAAACCAAATAATTATTCTGAAGATATTGAAATTTCTACCAAAATTTAACTACCTTGACATTTTTTATCTGACAGAACACAACTAATCAATCTGCTACAATGATCTTAAAGTATTCTTTTTCCACATGTTGATGGTAAATTTTCAATCCTTGTTTAGAGAATCCTGGGAAAGAAGAATTAATCTCCTATCTTTGACCCAAGGAATCACTCTTCTCTCTGGGATCGTTGTCATTGGTTAAACCCAAGACTTTCAGAGGAAAGAAATACATATTTGGAGTCTAGCGTTAGGATCATAGTGATGTTGATACTCGAATAATTTCCTTACAAAAATAATAATGGCTTATTAAAGAGCATTTGGAAAATTCAGATTGTCAAAAGAAATAATCAATGGAGTGGAGGTGGAAGGTTAAACACCTATAACTCCATCACTAAAACACATTACCTTAAAACAGTCTTATATACCCCAATGGTATGTTAATGAATGTTTAATATAACAATCACTCCATGTATTCAATTTTGTATATTTTTATTCAACTCAGCTTTATGTCATAAACATGCTTATTGTATATTCTTTGAAACATAACTTTGAAAGTATATGCAAGATTTAATTAAGAAGATAGACATGGTTTACTCAATGATTAACCTATGGTTGGACATTTTGGTGGTTGCCAAGTATTAGTTATTATGAATAATAAAGTGCCTTTTCTATATTTAGAATTATTTTATTAACCTCAACTCTTCAAAATAGAATCACTAAACCAAAGGCATGAACAAGTTTAAACTTCTTGATAAATATCGCCAATTTGACAACTGTATTTGTACATACTATAGCTCAACTCCTGGAAAAATTTTGAAGTAGCCAGTTTGTCTAATGTGTCTTTTAAAATTCCTCTCCTCTCTTTATCTCTTTTTCTGTTGTCCCTTCTCTATTTTTCACCTTGGCTCAGTCTCTCACCTTGTCTCCATTTGCCTTTTGATTTGGGGCCCATCTCTGGTTCCTCCTCCACCTCCACTTCCTTATTTGGTCTCCCCTCTGATTCTCTTACCAGTCTTGGATGTTCTTTCCTTGGAAACTTGCTTTCCCTAGCTTTTGTCATTGTGTGACCTCAGATATTACTCCGATTTCATTTTAATAAATATCTTCTATATCTTAATCCAAATAAAGAAGAATGGGGGAGTTATACCCTTTGCAGTCAAAATTGTGGCATAGAATTTAGGACAAGAACCTCTTTGGTGGTGTCATTTATATCTACTACATAGGAAGTGGCCTAATCTGCCTATCGGTCGAGATATAGCCTTCTTTTCAATAGATCCGTTTTTATGTATATTGGCTTTTTTTTTTTTTCAGAGTTTCTCTTCTTCCAAGTGCATATAGGTAGCATTTAAGGTAATGGAAATTCTGATTCTCTAAGCAGAAGTGGGAGGTACAGTGTAGAATATTATGAGTCTTTTTCCTTTGTAGTTTGTCAAGAATAGTCAATGATTGATGTGGCTGTGAAATTATCTGAATCAGCTTTGATTCATAATGCACTATTGATGGACTTCTAAGCTCGTTCAAATGTCAGGAACTCAGTCGGTGGCTATTAGTATTTTCTTAGCAACAACTCATTTTTTGTTTCCTTCAACATGAAGGAGAAAATAAGAACAGGGAAATATTGAGCCAACCTTTGAAATTTGTTATTATACTGCTAAAGTCACTTTCAGTAAAAGGAAGGGGAAAAAAACACACACACAAAAATGTTAGGGTAAATTTCAGACCAGAACAGTTGTCAGTTAGACTATGATTAGAAATGATTTCTCTGTCTATTCCTTAATCTAAACTGTTTGGATCAGTTTACAGACTAAAATGTTAACAAATGATATGGAAGTTCGTATTCAACTGTAAGTCATACCATTGAAGAAGGAACATCCTGTGCTTATCTGATCTAGTTGCTAAGTACCCACTCTTTATGACTCAGGGACCCACGTAGATCTGAGGTGTCAGCAGCACTTTGATACAGTAGGCTGGGGAAACAGCAATACCAACCTGTTGAAAAAAAGATGAGGGGTAAACTGTCCTAGGATTTTTAAGATGATTCAGACAAATGAGGCAAGGAAAACTTATTCTGCATTGAAAGATTACGGGGAGATAGCCCATCTGGAACCATCTGGAATGTGTCTTGAGCTCCCGAAGGCTATTTCAGGCACAAAACACTTATGTCTTTCCTGTGCTGTGTGATTACATTTTCCCCTCTTGAATCTCACCCAAAATTTAAATGGAACCGAAAATGAGCAGGTTGTTTAACCTGCCATATTTTTTCCTATCCAAAAATGTATACACATAGTTACACGTAAGGCAGGAAATCACTGTGCTTAGTGTCTGTCTGGAGTCTTGACTCACGATCATAACCAGCTGCGTGACCTCAGGCTGAGTGATAAGCTTTCCATCCATCAGTTTCTTCCTCTTATAAGATAGGTTCCCTCTCCCTCATGAGTAAAGGTTAAACAAGATAAATTAT
Source organism: Rousettus aegyptiacus (assembly GCF_014176215.1). Taxonomy (NCBI): domain Eukaryota; kingdom Metazoa; phylum Chordata; class Mammalia; order Chiroptera; family Pteropodidae; genus Rousettus; species Rousettus aegyptiacus. Next base: position 10,886,601 of record NW_023416295.1, on the reverse strand, counting down.
GGGAAGCCCTTGGCCCAGTATGTGGGTCATAATATAGAGGCAATCAATATTAACTGTTATTATTATTCCTTTCTAGGGCACATAGGCAATCAATCTCAACTTAGAGCATTTTCTATTTAATACTGTTTGTCTCCCTAAATTCAGGTAGGAATATTATAAGGAAGATATTATACATATTTGCTACATTGAGAAACTTTTGTTTTAGAAGTGACATGCTACTCTCCAGGTATATCAGGGAACTTTGAATATGAGCAGTTACTTTTCAGATACTTTAAAAAAAGGGTAATATGATAGCAAAGGGCTTTCTAGAATTACATAGAGCTAAATTGAAATTCCTACTTTGCCACTTACCACATGGGTGAATTATTTTACCCCCCAGTATTTCAATTTCCTGAAAAATAGGGATGACAATGGTACATACCTAATTATGCCTTGTGAAAATGTATTAAATAATTTATCTAAGTTGTACAAAACATAGGGCCTGGGATATAATGTTTGCCACAAATATTAGCTGTTTTTGTATTAGGAATACAAGGAGTAAAGGAGGGGAAGTTTAAATAAGTAGAACTGTTTGAAAGAATTGCCCTCCACTGCCTTTAAACAATGACTGTCTATCAACTGAAGGATTTAACAATATAAAGTCATCACGTCTTTAATCTGTCTACAAATATGTGTCACTTTAGATTATTGCATATTTGGTTTATTATAGAAGCATCCCATCCTGAAATGGTCTGTTCTAACATTTTATATATACATATATATATACACGCACACACATACACATATGCATATGCATAAATATTGGTTAAACTAAAAGCGTTTGTATATATTTTATCCACTAAAGTATCACATAATTGCTATTATCTTAAATAGCGCCAGAATATAATCACTCCAAAATTTATAAACTTATTTTTCATTGTTTTCATCATTGTCTCATTTTTTTTAAATGGACTCATTTTCAACTAGTTTCTTCTGCTTCCAAGAGTCATTGATTCTAACTTTTAATTTTCACAGAAGGAAGTAAACTATGACATTTCCAGGTGAATTCTACTTATCCACCAGCATCTACTTCAGTTTTTCTCGTTTGTTTTTGCTGAAGCCATTGAAGTCTCTCCATTTTCTTTCTACCATCCACTTTTCACTTCATATTCTCTCTGTCTGTCTCAGTCCACCCTGGCAGTGTTTCTGAGGATAAAAAAATTCTGAAGAAACTTTAAGGTTTCCTCTGTATATCACAGGGATTCACTCCCTCAGACAAAAGCTTCCTTAACAGATCTTTCATAGACAATCCCAGAGATTTCTGAGGGGATCTAATATTAATCTCTTCAAACAGCCTTTTATGTGACTGAAAACTGACATAATATGGATAGGCTAAAAATTTCCCAAGTCATCAAGTCCTAGTTACTTTTTGTTTAACAGGTTTTTTTCCCTCTATTTATCTCTTTCTCTTAAATTTTATTACGAATAGCAAGAAGACACAAGGCCACACCTTCAATGCATTGTTTAGACATCCCCTTAATTTCGTCATTTACAAGTTCTGCTTTTTGCACAACTGCAGGGCACAATCCTGCTGAATTTTCTGCCACTATATAAGAAGGCTACGCTTTCCTCCTGTTTCCAGTAATATGTTCCTCATTTTCTTCTACACTTTCACTAACAGACTCATAAGCATCCATATGTCCATTTACAGTTTGCTTAAGGTAATCTCGGCATTTTCTATCGTGCTCTTCAACATTCTTTCAGCCTCTTCCCACGGCCCAATTCCGAAGCCACTTTCCCTTTTTAGGGATTTGTTGCAGCAGCACCTTACATTCAACACCCATCTATTCATTTTGGTTTCCTATTGCTGATATAAAAAATCACCATGAACTTAGTGGCTTCGCCATACAAATTTAATTTTGCATAGTCCTGCTTGTCAGAAGCCTGACATAGTCTCACTGGGCTAAAATCAAAGCATCAGCAGCAACGCGTTCCTTTCTTGAAGCTTTAGTGGAGAACCTATTTTCTTAAATTTTCTAGCTTCTAGAGGCTGCTCGCAGTCCTTGGCTCATGGACCCCTTTCTCCATCTTCCATGTCAGCAAGGGGAGTTGAATACTTCTCTCACTGCATTGCTCTGACCTTGCTTCTGTCATCACATCTCCCTCGCTGACTCTGTCTGTTCTGCCTCCCTCTTCTGCAGTGAAGAATCGTTGTAATTCCCTTGGACCTACTTGGATAACCCAGGATAACCTCCCTATTGAAGGTCAGCTGATTAGCCATCCTAATTTCATCTGCAACTCTATTTCCCCTTTGCCATATAACCTAGTATTCTTGGAATTAGGATACGGAAATCTTTGAGGGTCATTATTCTGCTTGTTATGCCACCAATTTCATCAAACTCCAAGTCATGAATGCCTTACAATTAATCATCCAAATGGTTTAATTCCTGATGGCTGATATATTCTATTCTGGGCAGAGAACTAAGTAAAACGAGGTTGAATGGTCAAATTTTACCAAGCCCCAACTTTCTAGGCCGGCATGGAGGTACAGTAAAGTGTTTTCAGTTGACAAACAAGGGCTCCAAAGAAATCTCTCAGGTTTAAGTCTCTCCTCTTTAATCTTTATTCTGGTTTCCTGGAACATATAGCTTTTGTCAGTTGAGATCACACATTTTCAACAATAGTGCCCTCTCTCTCTTCCCCTTCCTCCCTGGCTCCCCTCTCCCCGCCTGCCCCCCTGTGTAATGTAGAGTTCAGGAAAATTTTGAGAGAGGAATTAAAAAGCTAAATCTTGCTAGCCATCAGTGTAAAAATTCTGATTCTTTGGAGAAACACATTTACTGCATTTCTTGAAAGGTCGATCCAGGTGAATGCTGCATCTAAGATAACTGAATCGCAATTATTTTTATAATCATCCAAATCTTTTCTTTCTAAATCTGGTTTACTTAAATTTTTCTTTATTTATATACCTCTTTTCACTCCTCCTGGGGGAAAGATGGATGCTTATTATAATTTTGATGAATTAGTAAAGAAGAAAGATTTTTTTCTAAAATATCTTCTTTTTTGGTTCTACTCTACTTGAAACATTAACGATGGAATTTAAAAATGCAGTAATGATATTAAAGAAATGCCTGAAATGCAAAATTCCATAAATTTATAATGTGTTAGGTTCAGAATGTGTGATACTTAACAGGAATTAAATTTAGCATACAGGTTCTAGTGAGTTTGCCATGATTAGCCACTCATTTACACCAAATACAATTTTGTTCATGTGTTCTGACATATGTTATAAATAAATGTAGTAATGTTTAAAGATGTTGATTAAATAAAAGAATCATAATATTTATCATGTGTTTGAGCAACATTAAATTCTTCATGTGAAGCCAGCGATGATTTCTTCATTGCCAAAGCTTTAATAAATCACTCGATCTTTTAATCAACTTTTTCATGTTTAAGTGTATCCCCCACAGGATACTACATTGCTTTGTATTAGTGTCTGTACAAGTTTTTGCTCATTCTTCTAATTGAGAGTGAGTCAACTTACATTCTGTAATTATGCCACCAATGTGAGGAAATACATGAGCATTCATAATGAAATCTCGGATTTTCTCACACCACTCTTGCAAGAATTTAAAGTATTAATAATTATCTTACTAAATTGTAAATGTCTGCTATTGAGAGATTTTTACTGATGGGCCTAGATTAATAAAGTGCAAGAATTTTGATTGTATGATCTCAGCCATTTACATTCCTGGGAAAGAGGTGCTATCTGTTTTCTACCCTCATCTCATTAGCACTCTGATTTGTTTTGATTATTGAAGGTGATTATTTCTTTCTTGCCTATTTCTATCTGCATGGAAATCAAGGAAGAGAGCCTTAAGGAGTTCACAGTAAAGGTATTTAATCTTGCAGACTCAAAAAAAGCACTTTTAGAAAATGGTTATGATTCTTAACCTTAATTTCCCTTAGTTTCCCTTTATTCTTAAATGCCTACTTATCTTAAATTTATCACAAAATGGCCCATGACAGCTTTACATTCCTCATGGACTGGAGGGAGTAGAAAATTCTTACTCTCTAAATTCTTTTTGCTGCCATATGACCATTGGTAAACTTGTAAATAAAAATACTGTAGATCCAACTCTGGCTTGAGAAAATGAATTTCTACTACCCAACACTTTTAGACTTTTGGAGTATTGGGTAAGAAAATTGGTCTGCTTGCCCACTGAAACATTACAGTCCTCAAGTTAATTATTTTGTATTAAAGTGTATTGTGTAGGAGTTTTAGAACTGCTTCATTGATTTTAGCCAATATGAATTTTCTATAAAGAACTCAATAGATGTCTACAAACTGGAGATCTAAGTCAGGGAGGGAAATTGCAATTTTATATTCTTGAAAACAGAGCAGATTTTCAGATTTTCCCCTTGAATGAGAAATGCAATTTGAGAGAATCTGGTCTAAGCTATGTAAAACGCAGTTTTTTATGTGGTAGTCACCACAGTTCATTAATCCTATTTAGGTATAAACTGGCAGACTTGAGTTGCTCAAAATAGATTTTACTTAGTCGTTCAATCAATATTACTAGATATTTATGCAACTATGTTAACAATATATTAAATACTACTAATAAGTCCAAGACCATAACTTTAGGATATACATTTATGGAAGTAAATACATTAAGATAAATAACTGAAAAAGAGAAAATCATATTCTTTGTGGCTTCTGTTTTGACTGCTTTAAGCACCAATAGTCAACTGGCCCAGGGCCAAAAATAAAAAACAACATACATTATCATCAAAGGACTTGCCCATCAAAATGCTTTACAGTTTTTTTTGTTGCATCTACAATGAAGAAAGACCAGTAGTTCACTAATTAAATACTTGGTTACTTACACAGATTTTTTGAATAACAGAGTGAGCAAGTTATATAGTGTCCAAACTGATGAGTGTTCTCTGACAATGAATTCTTTTACAAAGAATTTTTACTGCTCATTTATCATGTACAAGGACCCCCACAAGGTGCTAGGGAAGACATAGAGATGAATAAGATCAAGAAATCAATCATCAAAATCTCCACAATAACTCTAATATAATGCAAAGGGAACAGCTTAGCATGGCACTGATATACAGACTTTATGACGTGGGCCCACAGCAAAGTACTGAAACAGTGAGGGTAGCAAGTTTGCAGGATTCTGGGAAGAAAATATATTGTCAGATGAAAATGTCAGCTTTAGACTTCAACTTAGGAGTAGCACGTTGGTGGTAAAGAATACTGCCCAACTTGAATTAAATGTAATGATAAATATTCAATTCTGGCAAGAATATGGTGAGACCAATACCATTCTAAGCACTAGTGGAAACATAAATCCATTAAGAATACATAAAAATATTTCTGGAAAGCAATTTAGCAACATATGTTGAGATTCTTGACAGAGTCCATACTCTTGGACTTTCTGGGGATGTATCTGCATGAAAATAACAAAAATGGTTAAAATTTTATACATAAAGCTGAACATATTACTTTATAATATGGAAGAGTTAAATACAGCATAAATATTGAATAGTTAAAAAGTAGTTAAGCAAATTAAGGCATTTCCTTTTATCGAAATGGGATAAAATTACTAAATAAAAAACTTAAAAAGGAATCAAAATTAAAATGCTCGAAATATATTAAATAAAAAAAGAAACAGAATACAAAATTATATATTTAGTATGATCTCAATTTTGTAAAATATACACTGAGAAGATATGTTAAAATGTTAAAAGATGTTTTCCTAGAGTGATTTCCTAGAGACAGATTTGGTCTGCACAAAAGTTTACTGGGGAAATATACCTCAGATATACCACACTGAAGTGAGAAAAGCACTACTGGGCAGAGGGAGAAGCTAATTGGAAAGGTGCTTGCAGTGGATGCTTCTGCCAACCTCACAGGGTATTCTGGAACTGGAAAGGCCCTTCGGAGTTATTCTAAATTCAAGCAGTGAAGCCAGAATTTTGTAGCCATTGATTAGGGCTACCCCAGAAAGTGATATAACCTTGCTAATGGAATTTCTGGCAGCTGAGTGCAATTTCCAGTGAGGGGCAAAACTATGAGCTGTCAGCATTCATGTTCCTAATAACTGGGATATGGGTACATAGCCCTGAAGAAGGGACCTGGGCAGATTCTCACAGTATCTATTACAAGTGGTCATTGCTAAGAGTGAGAGAGATACTGATAAATTCTATTTTTTCCCATTCTCTTTCTTTGAGAATACATTTTGATACACTCCTATTTTTGGTATGGTTTAGTCATACGATCAGAAAATGAACATTGAATCTTTATTTAAAAAAAAAACACATGTATAGGTCTTTGCCCTTGGAGCTCTTATTTAGACCTCCTTAGTTCTATAAAACACTTAGTTCTATAAAAAGAGAGTCGGAGCTTGGCTCAGTTGCCTTTACCAGTCGTTATTTGCATGATGACAGAAATTGCTTTCCTTTTCATAAACAAGACAAAAATGACACTTTATGGAATACCACAATGAAATTGTTACACTGTCCTGTGTTTTTAATGACTAAGTATTAGTTTTAGATATCACTATAAAGTTTTTCCCCACTTTCACCTGAGAGTCTCAGCTGGCTGTTCATTCACGATTATGGCCAATCGCCATGAAGGGCAAGTGGATTTGAAGAGTAAATCTGAGATGTCCTCCTACTGCACTGTCCTCGGCCTCGAGCCCTCTTCCCTGATGTTTTCCACAAGTACTTGTGCCTCAATTAATACTACCCTTCACTGGACTTTTATGACACTTAGGTAACATAATCCTGGAGTCAGACTGAAAATACACTGGTTCTTTGATAAGCCAGGCAAAGAAGTGGGAAAGATAAAGGGCAATGAAAACATTTTTTCCATTCTACCTGATACTGCTAAGAATGAGCCCTGGCCAAGAAGACATAGTATATTGTTTCCTAACATGAGCTATAGAAGAATTTTATTATTCGAGTTAGAAACAATGAAAAATTCTGAATTAGCAATGAGAATGAGAGACACTTATACTGATCCTTACCTCTTTTTTATTTCCCTGAAGGACGGTTAATGAGAGTGACTTTGTTGAAGGGTGTGAGAAGGCAATGATGAGAACGGGCAAGGCAAACCCATTTGGCGAGAGCGTGTCAGAATCTCCAGAGTAGATGGCAATGTGACATCTCCCTCCTTCCAGAAAATCACCTCCAACCTCACTTTCGAGAGACTCTAAAAAGTAACATCAATCAAAGATGAAAATATGGCATTACTGAAAATTATCACATTGATTCTCACATTGGTTTTTTTCCCCCCTCAACATTCCAAAGGGTAAATGTTCTATGAAGGGACAGATTTCTCTTGGTCTCATCTCTTACTGAGGGGAAGAAACCTTTCGTCCCCCAGCATAGCTGATATTAGTTTGTTCCATTTCCATTCCAGAAGAGAGTGAGCATCTCGTAGCAGCTGGGGCCCAACACTGAGGGTGAACAGCTGGTCTACATTGGAGAGAGAGACAATCTCCCTGACCTTAAGTTATTTCATTTTTTTCCTTACTGAATGCTGCTTCATCGGTATTTCTTTTTCCAAAAATTCATCAACTACTGTGACTAGGACTAAACTTGAAGAACCACTCCTCTTGTTTTTGGGTTTTATTTATTATTTAGATGACATCTGAGCTTATTCTTTTTTGGAAAAATGTTATGCTGTATTGTGACATATGGAGTAACCTTTTCCAAAATGTCACACACTAGAAGAGGAGAAATTTTTAATATTCTCAAGGTCTCCTTTTTATGTTTAATGGTAACCAAGGGACCTTCTACCAAGAACAAAATATCAACCTGATAGTCCTGCTTCTCACCACACAGTGATATAGAAGCGTTAGAGGAATGAGATGACTTAACGTCCACCCATGAGACCCCAAAAATCTTGCACAGTCTTGTTCATATAAATCCCATTTAGGGAGATTTGGCCCTAGACACAACAGGGTATTTTCTTATTTGATTTCTGACATGGTTTGCCCATGATATTTTAGATGTTTTTGCATGCTCAAACAAGCTAATGTAACCTGGGGCCGAAACAATTTACAAAAAGTGATTTCAGCAGAAGAGACTCCAATTCTGGCCAAACCTAAAATGTCACAGGCTGGAATTACAAGTCTCTAAAATATATAATAAAAACTTCAGCCAGTATCGGTTGTTAGCTATTTTTCAGTGAAAGGCCTTAAAAATGGAATTTTGAATGAAGTTGACTCAATTAATTTAGGATTTAGTAGACATAACCTGAAAAATATAGAAATGTCCAGTAGGTGGCAGACCCAAAGAGTAAATTTTGGTGAATGAAAGATGTTGCTCTAATATTAAGGAGTATTAGAAGCCAAATAAATAGAGTCTTTAGGAATCAGATCATTAAAGTTATGACACCAGCTCTAGGGAAGTATTTTTAATTCAAATTACATTACTATAGGGTCAAATGATTCAGCTTTAAGGAAGCTGAGCTAAGGATAGAAATAACAACTTGGATTTTTATAGATTCCAAGTGGCTCTTTGGGGGGGGTGGGGAGGGGGAGGCGGAGGGGCGGGGGAAAGAAACAGAAAGACGGAGAGCATACTGGTCGATTGCTTGGGTTCTCAATCACTAGGTTGGAGTCCCATCTTTGTTATCATGGCAGAAATGACTGGCTTATCACCAAAATTCATGCTTTCTTGGCACACAACTAGACTATATGTCTTGGCCTCCTTTGCAGTTAAGTGCGGCCATAACTGGAGTCTAACCATGAAACATGAACACGAGTGTTGTGCACCTTGGCCTTGCCCATAAAACTTAAGTAATTCTCCACATTTTTTCCCCTTCTGTTCCCTCTTCGAAGTAGACAAACATGGTGACCTTGGAGGCCATATGTAAAAGATCGTGGAATCACAACACAGAAAGAACCTGGATCTTGGATCTCTGCTTGGAGTGATCTGGGCTTCTCACAAGCCAGGATCACCTATCTTGGGTTTTACATGAGAAATAATATTCTATCATGTTAAGTCACTAAGACCTATAAGTTTATTCTTTATAGACGCTCACATTATCGTAACTTTGGTTAAATTACTTAACTTTGTTATGCCCTGATATTTCCTCAGTAAAATAGGGATACTACCTCAAAGAATTGTTAGGAAGATGTGTGTAAAATACTTTCACAATGCCTGACATGTGGCAAACTTACAGCAAATGGCAGCTGTTATTCAGTGCCTGGTTTATATTCAGCAAGGTGCTAAACATTTGACATACCTTGTCACACTTAACCCTAAAAACGACCTTGCAATGCAGGCATTATCATTCTCATCCCGACCACAAGAATAGCTATGATAATAAAACTTATCGGACAATCTCTACATGCTTAGTCCTGTTCCAAGCATTTTATATGCACTAACTCACAAGCAATCTTATGAAGTAGGTACTGTTATTACCCCCACTTTATCCATGAGGAAGTAGAGACTTGGAGCTTATTTTTCATTCCCAAGCCCATTTGGTTCGTAAGTGACAGACAGAGCCAGGGTTCGACTCAGGAATTCTGGCTCCGGATCTCTCAGTCTTAACTGCTGATCATTGAGGAACCCAAAGCTTAGCAAGGTCAAGGGAAATCAAGTAAGAAGTGACTGCAGTTATATCAGTCCATCCCAACCAAGAGATCAGTAAAATGAATTTAAATCGCTTAAATCAGAACTAGACAAGTGCTATCTGCTTCCAGTCCTGCAGGCTGGGCTGGCACAGTGGTTTGCAAGTTAGTGGCTTCACGCAATAGCTGTGTAATGTGGCCAGCTCTAAATACTGATGTCACAGAGAGTCTTGTTTTAATCTTAGAACATGTTCTAAATTCCCACAAACTCTCACTGACCGGGAAATGTGGATGGCCTTTGCTGAGGCCTTCTGTTTCTGTGAATCTTTACGGTGGGTGTCACTTTTAAAGCAGATATTGCTAAGAAACAGATCACTCCAGCAATGGGACCCAGAGCAGGTACAGTGAAACCGGATCTCTGCCTTCTGCATCTCTACCATTGGTCTAAAATGAATCATCACTCAGAGCCTGCAAAGTAGGATGGTTTCTGGATTTCTGGGGAGATTCTAGAACATTAGTGATGCTTAATAATTTAAGTGTAGATGTCACATGAACTGTAAATGTGAACAATTAGCTGAATTTAATTTTTCTCATGAGGAATGTTATAATGCTGCAACACTGGTGTCTCTCTTTGCCTCACAATTCTTGCTTGAAAGGTTCATTTTTCCGGTAAATGTTTTTGCTTTCATAAACATAGAGAAGATTTTATTCTGCAGCAATCTCTGCATTAAAATTACCCATTGAACATTACAGAATGACCACTTCACTGTTTAAAATATATGATCGAGTTTCATCATTTTCAGAGTAAGTTCATTATCTTCCTCCTGTTAAATCTCAATGATAAAAATAGTATGAAGAATAAGATATGTTGAAATATAACAGTATATTTTTTTTCTGTTCTTGAGAAGCGTTCTGTGAAAAATTATCCCATCAGTCCTCCAAGATTTACACAGCAAAGAGCTATTACTCTGTTATCAATTAAAGGTACAATCAAACTCTAAGTTAGATAGAGAATGGACCCAGAAACCATCTAGGTCACACGAAACGGTATTTATTAAAGGATGTGTAAAAATTAAGGAAGAAGTACCTGGGGCCAAGGTTTTATAATTGTCTTTGTTTTATAAAATAAGGTTATGTACCAAATACTTTAATATATTTATTGTGCCTTTCTGAAACTTTTTACTATAGATAAAAAAATGTGAAACATATAAATACAGGCCATTAACAGCTGTGGTATTTGCTTCGTTTGATGCTGGGTATTCACGGGTACACAGTAGAATACTTGGGATGAACTTTGGGCTCTGAGATCTGTGGAACCTTGGGCACAAGTTACCTAGATTTTTCTGTGCCTCAGTTTTCTCATCTGAAAAACATGGAAATAATATTATTTCCTGTGTAACATTACTGTAAGAATAAACCAAGTCAATATATATGAATTTAAACAATACCTAACTTAAAATAAGTTATTGATGAATATTTGCAAAAGGAATGTTAGTGTGCTTTTCTTGGCTGAGCATGCATTATTCTTTTTCAATAAAAAAAATAAATCTTATTTTATTAGAAACTAATGCACTAATTAGAGAAGATATTTTAGCTTCAAAAGGTGTGAAAGAGGTAACAGGATAACAAAAATTATTTACCTTTCCTAATAGAGACAATATATTGAAGGGAATAAAAACCAAGATGGCAGAGAGGCCAATATCTTCCACTTCCTACTTGTCACTGTTGTGGAATTGTTTTGAAAAAGGAAGAACCATATAGGTATCACTTCCAAATTCTAACAATTAAGATTAATTTGGGCAAGTCTCACTTTAAAATTAACTTGTCTCTGGGATAGTCATTAACATCTTATAGGGACTTATTTAACTGCTCAGCTTTTTTCTAAACAAATCCATTGAAAGAGTTTATGTTGTCAAAGAATATGACCAATAAATGTATAAAGTGGGAAGCTTTAGATAAAATGAACTGTGGGAGAACATTTCGGTGTGGCATTTTGGTCAGTAAGCCAGTTACCACTTGTTACTTTCAAAACCTCCTCAAAACTTACAAGCATCAAGGAACCACCATTAGCTGAGATCATATTTTTGTGAGTTACAAGATAGATTGAGCTCATCGAGTTCCAGGCTAGTATGGGACATTTTAGGCTGCTTTAGGTTACATTTCTGGGGCCTTGGCTGAAACAATTAGGCTGGATTCTCCATACAGACACTCATCCTATAGCAGGCCAGCCCAAGTTTGTTCAAATGATACACAGTCCAAGAGTAGGTGGAAGCGTAAAAACTATTTTTGGTTCTAGGCTGATCACTGGAACAATGCTGCTTCCACAACATTCTTTGGGTCAAAGTGAGTCACGAGACTGGCTCAGGTGTAAGGATTGAAGCAACAGAGTCCATCGCTGGATGAAAGGATCTGCAAAGTCACATCACAAAGGGTGAGAATAGAGGGAAAGAAAGAATTTGTGGCGATTTTTGCAATCTACCACAGGCGGCCAATGTCATTCCTATGTCATGGGAAAAAGTAAAGTGCTGAAGATGATAAAGAAGAATCCCCCACAAAAAAGGAAAATATCAAAAGTCATTTTGCAAATTGGCTAAGACCCCCCTAACCTTAAAATACCCTTTCTATTTTTCTGGCACCTGGTTGCATTCTAGTGTCTGCTGTGAATCCAGATTTTGCATAAATGGAATTACTAGTCAGATCACAATAAGCATGTATATATCATTCACTCTAATTCAATCTATGTGACTAGAGAGGCAAGACATCCTTAATTTTGCTACCATTAAGAGGGAGTTAATAATTCTTTAAAAAAAGAAATAATAAAATTTGACAAATCGTTGTCCTGCTTTAGTAAGGTCAACTGTGAGAGACAACTTTTCATAAACTAATTTTCCACATCAGAAAGGGCTGATGGAAACCTAACTTCAGTAACTCGGTGCATTAATCTATTAATAAAGTATAATTACCCAAGGTAAGGACATATCAACACTGTACCTTTAGAACCCTCACTTTGGGGTTGTATAATTGTATTATAAATCTTACTAAGGTTTCTTTTCAGAATGTCAGCATTTTAGCAACCATATCTGTCCGTCTACAGACTATAAGGTCAAACCTTTTGAAAGAGGCCTCATGAACATACAAAGTTAAGGCAGTTTTTAATGCATTTAACTAAGCAGCATGAACACCTAATGAAAATAAAAATAATTCTTCAAGACACAGACAGACAGAAAAGATAACCTTCAAAGGTTCAGAAAATGTCAAGAGCTTTAAAATTAAATTGCATTGAAAATATTGAAAGCAAGAGGTAGTCCAGGAAGATAGTAAGAGAAATCAACAACATTTGTTAAAGTAATTAGAGACAATAATATTGATCTTACGATTGCCTCTGGGTCTTTTCTCTGGCATAATAAATGTAGATTAGATTCTCTCTGTCTCTTCAAATCAAAATACATGGAGAAGGAAGTAAGAAAACTTTAGAAGTTTATCAGAGAGGACACGAAAATGAGAGATAAAGACAATTCAGGTAACTTAAAATCATAAAATGTGATAGCTGAAAAGGTTTCCAGGGACCAGATTATCGAATCTTTTATTTTAAAATTAAACTGATACTGAGAGAAGCTACTTGCCCAGTTTGCACAGCTAACAGGTAACTAATCTGTTCCCTAATAACTGGTTTTACCCTCCTTGCCCTGGGATCTGATCATAATTGTGAATTTCCAGTCATGCTCATCAGCTTTTATGATATTATCTTAACCCATGTGAAATATCTTTAAGTGGATTTCTGAATATTTTAACAGATTGGAAGATTATGGGCTCATAACTGTGGCAAAAAGCTTGCGGAAATTTCTGGTTCAAATCTTAATTCCCTTCATTTCTGAGTTTTTGCAGGCGATGTTTGTCTAAGCTGGGTTGCCAAGACAAGGAAAGCCTTCAGCTTTCCGCAAACATATTTAGCCACATTGCTCTTCCTACTTGAGGTCCCACCCTGCTTCACATCACATAAGTGAGCTATGGACTCAGGCAACCACATGAGCACAGAAGCCTTGAGCTTTTTTTTATTGGAAGTAATGTGTTGTTGGAAGTACTTGAGTTGCTGATTCTATAACGACATAGCCTTGTCCATTAGCTGCAAAGGCCACTGGGCAAAGTAGATCTAATCATGACACCCAGTATCTCAAGCCTTGGCGTGCGAACCTCCTTCCCATATCGCAAGGGGGTCCGGTTGTTCTCTGTAGTGACACTTGGTGCAAACTGGGGCAGATAGGAAAGAGGGGGAGGAAGAGGGGACGAGAAAGTGAAAGGGAAATGAAATTTTAAAAAGTGAAAACAGTACTAGACAAGCATTTGGGATACTGGGAGGGGGTCGAAAATTAAGAGGGTGAAATAAAGGTGTTGGTACAGTTGAAGGAGATGAAAAGTAATGTGAGAAGGAGGACACCATGTATTATGGTTCTGGACTATAAATTAGTCCTTTTTGTCATAATTTTTTAAAAATAAGTTAAAATATGTATAAGTATTTTTCTGACTATTGCTTGCTTAAGTTACTTCTTTGTATATAATGCTTTTCAGAGACGGGCCTCATGGGGCCCCGACTTTTATTGGGCTACATCATTCTGCTGCTTCCCCAGTCTTCCACTCACATTTTCAGAACTGCTGTTTCTCTGCACCACCTCCTGTTTCGAGAAAGGGTTACTTATTCTGCCTCTGGTCCTATTCTTAATTCTGTAGGGTCGTGTTGCCACACGTCTCTCTGTTGATGTGGAAGAATGAGACGCAACTGCGTGATAGTGCAGCTTAAAATAAATACTACCGTAGAGAAAAATTAAAATATAAGGGTTTGGGAGGAAATACATCTGTGGGAGACAAAGGAAATGAGAAGTCTCTTAAGCGTTGCTACAATTAAAATGCTGATTCTAAATCCGTTTGAACTTAAAAACTCTTCTCATTTTTTTTTTCTGAGTAATCATATGGCTCATATTCCGAATGTGTTAGCTTAGGCATTCTGCTTAAAAATACACTTTGATTAATTCTGAATTATTCAGCGTTAATCAGGTGTTGCTTCAAGTTATCTTCTTTGGGTTTCTTGTCTCCCAGAGTCACAAAGTTGAGTTCAAATGCTTCCGAATAAAATAATCCTTAAACAAAACACGGACTCGGCTCTACCAGCAGCTTATCAAACATCAAGGGCATTAGATATGCAAGGCCGGGAAAGAAAAGGAAATGACTTTTCATAAAAATGGATGAAATCCATCGTAGGATGGAATTCTGTTTTAAATAGTCTGGATGCTGCAATGCTTAAGGCAGCAGTCTCCATGGACTTTGGGACTCATTGTGTGTTTCTGGGAGGTATGAAGCCCCTGGGTTTCTGAACACAGTGACAGCCTGTTTTTGATAAAATCTCTGGAAAAAATATGCTGGGGAAACCTAGATGTTCATTATTACTAAAAAGGATTCCCAGTGGAGAAACAGCAAGATGCAGTGAAGAGTATGAGCTCGGCGTGGGTGCCCTGGGTCCAAACTGATTCTACTTCTTGTCGGCCATGTGGCTTGCATGGCTTGAGTAACTCAACTTCAGTTTCAAGTTTTGTGTGACACATAGAAGACATCTCAGCTGTTAAAATTGCTTTAAGACAGACATTCATTTCATAGAGCAATGGCGTGAAGTCACATGGTTCTCCCATGCTCAGACGGAACTGCATGGCATGGAAAAGCTCACCTGATTAGAAGAAGGCACAGCTTCCTGCCCCCAAATAGGAATGTCATCTTATATTCTGACGCAAATCATCCTGCGCTGTAAGAAGTAGGGGTGGCACTGGTGGCTCAAAAACACCGTGTGAACATGGAGGAGCTCCAAAACTGGAGACAGGCTGAGCTCCAGCCCCTTAGCTAATAGGAGCAGCTAATAGTGGCAACCATGCACTGGAAGCCACTTTATTCAAAGGATTCATGCTCTTACCAGCTTCTAAAATTAATGCTATCGACATCAAATATACATAAGATCTGTATATCTATATCTGAGAGTGTTTCTTCTAGGCCTCTAACCCATAAAGTCTTTAAAGGGTAAGTTTAACTTCATTCCGTTTTCAGTTTTGCCTTGCAATGAAATAGGGGGAAAATATAAACTGAATTTCAGGGGCCAAAATAATTCTCCATGCTGAAGTTGTACCATTTCAAGCTTATTCCCTCTAAGTGACAAATTTTTTTTTGTTAATTGTCTTTAAATTTCTTGGGATTTCTGGATCATACAGAAACTCTATGCTTGCCATCGTGAATAACTGTACCATTTTAAAATTTCACCAGGAATATATGAGGGTTTGACTCGCTGAATATTTAAGTCTCTGTACCCTCCTCTCTATCCCATTATTAATATCTCAGTTCAGGGCACCTCCCACTTGACTGTAACAATGGTCTGATTGGCCGGCCTTCCCAATCCACCCTCTCCCACTTCCATAAAGGAGATTTCCTTATAAAACGCAAACTGATTTAAGTATTGGAGATACTGCACATGGCCAAGAAGAGTAAATTCAATCTCATGCCACCTACTTAGCCTCTCCTCAATCTTACTCCTCACACACCTGTCATGTTCCACTTCCAATACTTGTTGCTTATAATGAGTTACACGAATCTTTGGGGGCAACTTGACACTATATTTTTACATTGCAATTTGTCCTCTACCTTCCACAGTATCATCCAATTAATATTCATTAAATACCCACTACCGTATTAGAAAATGGGCATTTTCCCTCTTTGTAGCTCTAATATTTGAACCTGAGAATAAAAGTATTAATATTTTGAATTAATCTAAAGCATTTCTTACATTTATGATCTTTATCTCTTAGAAATGCTTTAAAAAGTTATACTAGCTGCTGGACATGGGCTTAACATTTATTATTTATTGATTTATTTTATTTATTCAAAAATATTTACTGAGTATATGTGCTAGAAACCGTTTCAAGTACTTGACTTACAAAAGAGACAACATTTTCTGTTGCCAGGAGTTTTACGTCTAGAAGGGAAAAACAGGCAATAAACAAACAAGTAAAATAGAGTATTTAAAATGGCAATATGTGGTAGGCGGACACATGAAGCAGGGTGGGGTATAGGGAGGGCTCAGAGAGGGTTGTAATTTTAAATCGAGTGGTCAGGAAAGGCCTGATAGGCCAATTGGCAGCTGAGAAAAGATCTGCAGGAAGTGAGGCATTGCCATGTGGACATCCGTGAAAGGAGTGGTCCAGGCAGAGAGAAGCCTGAGGTGGAAGAGTGTCTGAAGTGTTCCAGGGACAGTCAAGAGACTAGTGTGCTTGGAACCACGTGAATAACTTAATATGTGTTCAATGATAAGAGTTCATTCATTTCCTGATAAAACTGAGAACGACCCAGATTTGCTCAGGGTTTTCAAGGAGGGCAGTCACAGGACCTTCTCAGAATGTGAAGCTAGGGCAGGAGGAGAACGAGCCTAATTCTGTTGCTGTTTAAGAAACATCGAGACAGCTTGGGCTAGAACTTACTCTGTGAGATGCTTAGAGCCCAGTCATTTCCCTGACATTTGTTATTTTTGTCACTCCTTGTAAAAGGGAGATATAAAAAGCCTAAAACATCAGAAGGGGGTTGCTTGCTTAATTCAGAGACAGTAGGGAGACAAGAAGCTGGAAAAGATTTTCATGTGTCACAGCAGCAGCGGCGCAGTGGTGAGACCCACGTGGAGAAGTGAGAGGTGGCAGTGAGGAAACAGTTGTACTAAATATCTAGGTATTTGGGTAAAAAAAAAAAAAAAAAAAAAGAGGAAATTGGAGCTGGCCAGTGAAGAGGTACAGGTTCCAGGGTTTGATTGACAGGAATTGTTCTCTGGTAGGTATTTTTGACCAACTTTAAGGAAGAGTCCAGTTCAGTCATTATCATATTTGCCCTTCAGAAATAAAAGCTGTTTTCTTCACTGAAGAATTTAATAGTTGAAATATAAGTTGTCAGAATGTTTAAATTACAAATTCAAGTTCAAACAGAATAGTCTAGTAGAAGAAAGTTGTGCTTAGCAGTTGCTTTTGTCTTTGCTTTTTAAAATGTACTTTAAAAATAATGCATGCACATAATTTTTAAAGTCAAATACTACCTGGTTTATGACCAAAAAAAGTATTGCTTCGCCTACTGTCTTCTCGCTCTTTTTTGTTGGCATTTAACCTCTTTTAGCTATTTCTTCTGATCTGTACCTCAAGGATTTCAAATAACATGATTACAAAGCTATTTATGTTTTTTTCAGTCTTATATACTATGCATTAGATTATTTCTTTAAAAATTGGGACTTTAACTGACATACAAGTCCTCCTACTGTATTTCATCCATACAAAATAGTTATATCACTCTTTTGGATTAAACTGAGCTTCAGTGATTATATAATTACAACTATTTAAGTTGTATTCCCAGTTAAGTCATATAACATGCTATTATCATTATTCCTCTTGCAGATTTAGTCATTACCCTTTTTGGTGCTGTTGTTAGCTTAACTTTCTAAGTACTTTTGCTAATTCATTTCAATTCCCTCCTAGACAAAAAAAAAAAAAAATCACTTTTAACTATATTCAAACTCATTAATGTTCCGTCAATTTCTTTTTTTTTCCCCTTAGAGATCTCTTCTTCAGGGACCGACCCTTCTTCTCCAATTTTTCTCCCATCTTCTGCATAAGTGTTATCTTAATCATCCCGTTAAATTTTCTTTTGCCTTTCTCATCAATTCAATTCCCTGTTTTCTAAATCCCTTATCTTTTTTCTTATTTTACTCTATTAACTGAGAAGCCATTTTCACCTGACCACCACATTAAACAACTGATTTTTTAATTTAAAAATTATGAACACTTTAATTGTTTATTACATTTTTGTCTATTTAGTCCATATTCACTGAGATTGGTTGTTTTCTTTCAAGCATGAGATCACTCAGGGGTTAGTGGGTGGGGAGGCCTTCAACTCTAGGACTTATATCTGTTCAATCCGGAAATAGATATAGAGCATATTCACTCTGACCACAACACTCCGCTTGATGTTTCATATGTACATTAAACTCAACAAATTCTTATATGAGCTTATGACATCCCACCAAAATCTGCTGCTAAGCTAGTGTTCTTTTACTCAGAAAAGGATACAAACTCCAGCCACATGAATAAATCAGAGGCATTGTTCACTATTTTCTCCTCCATATCCAGTCTCCATATCCAGTCATCTTACACGCCTACATATCTATCAAGTTCAACTATTCATCATTTCTGCTGCCTTTCTCCCAAGCAAGTCGAGAACAGTTTTTCCACACCACTGCCAAGAACCTGTAACCCTCTGGCTCCACTCCATTCCCTCCTTCAATTGATTCTCTACTCTAAGTCCAGAGAATCCTTTTAAAACCCAAAGACTGAAATACATTGGGCTTCAAATTCTCCAACGAGTCCCTATTTCCCTATGGAAACAGTGCAAAATGCCTACCAAGGCCTACGAACCTGCCTGCTTCCCTGACTGTCTGTCACTATTTTCCTTCTTAATTCTCTACCTTTCACTGAACTCCGTTTTGTTGTTGTTGATAATGATGATGCTTGTTTTGTTCTTAAAACCTGCTTTTCCCTGTTTCAGGATCTTGACGCATGCTTTTATATCTCATGGAAAGTTCCTCTCCCCACCCTCTCTTCACTCCCCACCACCTGACAGCTCGCCTCCACCCACCTAGGTTTCTCAACATGTCCTTCATCTTAAACTCTCTTGCTTCCTGGGAAACTCTCTAGACTGGGTTAACTTCCTCAGGTGTATGTTTCTCGGTCACGCTGTACCTCTTCATAACGCTTATTATATCTGTCAGTTTTCATAAGAGCCGAGGTTGTATTAGTCTTCTTTCTCATCCCAGTACATTTTTGGATACTTAGTAGACTTTCAATAAATACATCTGGAAGAAAGAAAAAGAAGGAGTAAAGGGAGGGAAGAGAGAGAAAAGAAGAGCTCGGGGAGATGGGGAAGAAGAAATAGAGATGGAGTAGGTAGACTTATTACCTAATTTATTGATAGTTACTTTCACCCTCTAACACATTAAATAACATTTTCTAAGTGTTTTGTTCAGTTATGGTCACAATAAGTCTAGATAACAAACAACCCTAAAATACAAGGCTTGCAGAACTTATGTATTTATTTTCCTTTCTCCTGAATTTGTGGACTGGCTAAAATAGCACTGCATCAGGCTTCAGGACATCTGGGCTTGATTGAAAACTATAGGTTGGGTTCACATCTGCTCCACATGACTCTTCACTCTCCAGTGGCATCCAGGGGTAGATACATTGTGACAAATCACAGATGCAGAACTTGGCCTGGAACTGATACTGTCACTTCTACCCATATTCTTAAAGTAAGTCACAAATCCAATCCAACGCAATCGGGTGAGAAAATAGATCCCAATCACACTGGTGTACGGTGCTGCAGAGTAACACGGCAAAGGTCACGGAAATGTCATTCCGATACAGAGAGGACATGAAGAATTTCAAGCAATAAATCAGTCTTTAACTCTTTGCTTCTTACTCTCGCATGTTCGCATTTTAAAACCTGTTTTTCTTAATTTCCTTCTGTTTCCATAAGCAGAAAACCACAAGAGCCAGTTGTCCTCCTCATAGCCCCTAAATGGGTTGATATGGGGGAGAACAACACCCTACCTTTCGCCAGGCCATCCTTTCGAGGCCGAGCTACCAACTCTCTTTCCTGCACAGGCTTCCAGAACTGTATTTGCCCATGACTAGCTTACCACTTTTATTGTTCCTTTTTATCACTATCTGATAAGAGCTTTGTTTGTTTGTTCGTTTTTTGTAAATGTGACATTCCCAGTGTGATTGGCCAGCTTACACGAAAGTCACAAATGCCCAGCGTCTGTTATAATTAGAGAAATTCATGAGTAATACATGGATTACAGGTTATTTAGCAAAATTGGGACATCGTGATGTGCACCCTAGTCCTTGAGAAAGATAGACACAAGGAGAACTAAGCAATTCTAGGCCCAAGGCCCTGGTGTTTATGTGTGGTAGAGCATAGGTCTGGCTCACTATGATGTAGTCCCTGAGTCTCATCCTCTTGTTTTAAAGATAAGGAAGCCAATGTCCACAGGAGTGGAGTGACTTGCCCAGTGGGGCAGTAATGAGATCAGAATTCAGTCTCCTGGCACTGAGCTTTGTGACCTTCACATGAGTAATAGATGTGCTATGCTGTGATGGATTGTGGTCATGAGAAGAAGGTAGATCTTGATGAAAAATTCATGCACAAACCATGGAAACAGAAACAGTTCCAATAAAACAATTTGACTTCTCACTCCCATGATTTAGTAATTAATTGGTACATGTCAGCAGAAGATAGAAACTAGATTACCAAATTGTCTTAAATCAGGGCCATGGTTTGGAGTCTGACTCTTCTTTTTCAGTGAATTAGTTGACCAAAAGACCAACAGATTTCAGACAATAATATATGTCTAAGTGTTAGAACGATGACATGATAGGGGAAGAAGAAAGAGGAGAAACAGTGCAATTCTTACATTAGCCAGTTTTCACTGGGCTAGTAAGAATATTTTATTCTAACGAGAGCAGCAATAGAAGCTCTCTTGGGGCTTTCAACCTCAGTGTTTTCATTAGTATGTAAGGAGAGACTTTATAAGCTGCTTTTCTTTAATCCTAAAAGCGCCCGTAAAGATGATTAGACTTTATCTTCATCATCATTTCAAAAAACAGCATCTTCTAATCTAAAAACAGTGGGTTTATAAATGACCTGTACTGTTATTGCTTTTCGAACAACCACACTATAGATTAACTAGATGTTTGTGAGCTGGCTTGGGTACAGAACCACCCTTTATGATGGTGTTCTCAATCTCCTCTCTCAACCTAACTAATGATTCATACATTAGTCCTTTCGCAATTATAGAGGTGCAGAAAGAGGAGGGAGGGAGGTGGAGTAAAATCCATACACTGGGAATATGTTCTCGATTTAAAAATTTTTCATTAATGTATCTTGAATCTTGCCAACTGTTGCTTTTTATCTTCAATTAAACTGAACAGATGACAAAGTATCAACAATAATTGGACAAAGAACCTGTGACATAAATGGAAAAACTATTTTCGTGCACTCATGTGACCTAGGTTGTGAATTGATATTAAACACATATACTTAGTTCATATTTTCCATTAGTTGAAAATTACTATTTTCTATGATAGAATTAAATATGTCAGTATTTCATGTGTTTTACAGAACGTACCATGCCTTCCGGGTGTTCTACCGCCTGAATAAATTTTAGAATCTTTTCTGCATTGCATTTTCTATGAAATAATCTTTGGTGCTCCAAACAACTAACCGAAAAATGAAGCTTTGGAAGGTTACCCTTCATAATAATAAGGGTACATCATATTTGTGTGTGCTTTTTAGTTTCCATATTTTTCACTTTCATTATGGCATTTGATGACACCTCTGTCTATAAGGCAGAATCTATAATCTATTTCCACTCTCCAGATAGAGAAACCAGAACATAGAGAATTCACATGGATTTTTAAAGCTTATACAACTAATAAGTGCCAGGGGTATAATTAAACTTCTGCTTTTCTGATGCTAAATTCAGCATTTATCTCCACTGCTTATGTCATTATTTTATATTCTATGATAGAAAAGAGTGAATGATATTCCAAGTACTGTATAAAAATCAGTTCAGGAAAAGAAATGGTAACATACCAAAATCAAGTCCTAAAATCATCAGGTCCCTTTTAATACTTAAAGTTCATCAAGAAACTTAAAGTAATTTTACCCTTGTTAACATATTCTCTAGGAAAAAGAGTTATTAACACCATGAAACAGAAATAGAATATTGGAGCACTGGTACAGCCAAATACTGTTACAAAGAAGCATTCTGTAAAATGAAATATAGTGATGCGAAGAACATCGCTTTGTTGCATTTTTTAACAACAAATTTTGCCCAACAAAGTATTCTATTCAGCAGGAGTTTCATTGATTCCTGCTTATATGATAGTGATTCTACAAGGGGGAAAAAACTTATTATTGTGTGTTTGGGAGAGAATATCTAGGTTGAATTAAAACTTTATTCTTTATACTGTCTAAGATTTATGATAAAAAAGAAATCATCCTAATTCATTTTATCTCTTCTTCTCCAAAACAAGTAATAATGATCTAAATAACACACTGGTGAAGGGATTCAATTCTGACCTCTACTTTCACTTCCCAAAGAATTCGAAATACTTCTTTAGTTTTTAAAATAATTATGAGGGAACCAGCATGAATTCTATTTAGTTATAGATCTTGGGCATTTATTTATGTAGACATGAAGATCTTAGTAGATTCTATTCTTTCAAGACACTGTGGAGGTTTCTGTGGAATTCCTTATAAACCTATCTGTACCTGTCAGCCACAGGCCTAAGAAACGTCTACTAAGTCAATCAAATGGTCTTGAGAGTGAGCAACATTTGGTCAGTCACATTTAAGAGTCAGAGTCAATTAATCATTTCACATACTTATTTATTCCAAAAAGCAACATTGGAATGTTTGTACCCATTGTAAAAGCAATAACATGCTTGACAGTTAAATCATCAACAAGTCTCTAAAGCAGAAACAAAAGTTCCTCTTCATTAAGAAATGAGAATATACTCTAATTCTTGCCCCAGTATAAATACCTGTCTTCTAACCAAGACAGCAGAGAAAAGCTTTATCTCTGCTTCGGCATCCACTTACTTCCCGTTTACTAATTATTATCAATATTCATATTAAGTACGAAGAGATAATCACTCTTCAATTAGGAAAGAAATTATTTGACCTCATTCCGGAAATGGTTAAATGATTTTAAAGAAGGCTCACACAGAGCAGTCAGAGATCCCTCTACTAAAAAACTAGCCACTACAATGGTGAGTCAGCCGTGGAGTACAGGTAATTAGAGGTGATAAGGGAAGCACCTGGAGATACTCTTGTTAGAAGAGGCTGGTGAGTGGGACATAGATCTTTAAAAAAAAAAAAAGGCATTGAAAGAAGATGATCACATGCAGATGATCTATATCAAAGGAAGCCAGACATAGAAACCAGAAAAATATAAGGCAACAGTGAGAAAACTTCTGGATAAATGAAGCATGGAACTTCCCTCCAGGATCTGTAGTGTCCCTGAAGAGTTTAAAAGATGGGAAGTTACAGCAGGGTTCCCATTACCGGCATCTGATAGCATTGTCCTCTTTTTATACACAGTGATTAGAGTATTTAGAATCTTTACTAGCAAGAGAACCCCAGATCGTTGACTAGATTTCTGGATGGACTTATATTCTTTTGACTATTGGCCAAATGAAGATATATATGAAAGATCTTTGTAAGCTGAACAACACTGTATGCAATTAGAGTATCGTCATTATTAGTGGCATGCTATGGGAATCACTGCCATAGAGATTCTGTGTAAAACTCTTTTTCTGACGCATTGTCTTTTAGTCTCTCGAACTCTTGATAAACTCATTCGCACAATGTGAAACTCTCTGTTTCAGGGTCAGTGAGGACATTATGCCAACTCAGCTTATTCCACTTTATTCATGCCGCAGTGTAACACTGTGGGTAGCAAATATTTAGGTTTCAGCATGGCTGTTGATGTGGTCTCTCAAAATATTTTCCAGAGCAATATAGCGAAGTTTAGATTGGCAACGTGGATTCTTAACCATTTGCTACATTATTGTATAAGTTGATTAATGTATTAATTCTATTTTAGGAGTAAATGAAATGAATACATGAATTTAAGTTAGCCTACCAGTGCTAACAAATCTTTATTGAATATTTGTAAGTGCCAGGTACTGTATTTAGTGCCGAGGATATAATGGTAAATGAGACAGAAATAAGCCCTGCCCTCAAGGAACTCAGAGGCTAGTGAAGAAGACAGGTGAGAATGAGGAGTAAGCAAAGCAGTTACAACATGTGGTAATACCGCAAAGAATCACGCAGGGTGATGGAAATACCCCTTTTCTCTGTCTAGCGTATTTAAAATTCTGCCCTTGGTCTTGTCCCATTTCTTAATTTGTTTTCCATTTTTAATATATTTTTAAATAGCTTCATTGAAAATCTAATTTACACACATAAAACTCACCAATTTAAAGTATAGAACTCAATGATGTTGGTATATTTCCAGAGTTGTGCAACTCCAATATTAATCTTTGAGCGTTTTCATCACTCTGAAAAGAAAACTCATACCTGTCAGCAGCCACTCCCTATTTCCCCTCCAACGTCTCCAGGAAACCACTAACATGCTTTGTCTCCACAGACTCAGCTATTCTGGACATTACGCATAAATGAAATGATATAATAGGTGGTCAACTATGTTCAACTTATTTCATTTAGCATAATGAGGATATATGTATATCAGAATTTCATTCGTTTTTAATGTTGAAAAATGTTCCATTGAATGAATAAACTACATTTTGTTTATCCAGTCATCTCTTGATGGACATTTAGGTTGTTTTCACTTTTTAGCTAGCTTGAATAATGCTACTTTGAATATTGGTGTGCAAATATCTTCTTTTTCTTTCTTTCTTTCTTTCTTTCTTTCTTTCTTTCTTTCTTTCTTTCTTTCTCTTTCTTTCTTTCTTTCTCTTTCTTACTTACTTTCTTTCTTTCCTTCCTTCCTTCCTTCCTTCCTTCCTTCCTTCCTTCCTTCCTTCCTTCCTTCCTTCCTTCCTTCCTTTTCTCCCTCTCTCTCTCTCTCTCTCTCTCTCTCTCTCTCTCTCTCTCTCTCTCCTTCTTTCATTCCTGCTAAATGGTTTTCTAAAGCAATTGCACCAATTTATACTCCCATAGGCAATGTATGAGGTTCCGGCTTCGCCAGGTTCTCTCTAATGCTCCTTGTTGTTTGTCCTTTTGATCATAGCCATCTTAGTGGGTGTGTGACATGGTGTCTCACTGTGGCTTTGATTTGCATTTTCCTAATGGCTAATAAGCATTTTTTATGTGTTGATTAGCCATTCGTATAACTTCTTTGGAGAAATGGGCATTGAAATCCTTCTTTCATTTTTGAAATTGAGTTATTCGTGTCTTTAAATTGTGAATTGTAAGAATTTGTTATATATTCTGGGTATAAGTCCATTATCAGATATATGATTTCAAGTATTTTCTTTCATTCCATAGTTGTCTTTTCACGTTATTGATGCTATCATTTGCAGCACAAAAGCTTTAATTTTGATGAAATCCAAGGTAGCTATTTTTACTTTTTTTTTGCATGTTTTTAGTGTTATGCCTAAGAAACCATTACCTAACCTAAGGTCACGAAGATTCAATTTTATGTTTTCTCCTGTGACTTATATACTTTAATTTTTTTCATTTAGGTCTATAATTCATTCTGAGTTATTCTTTGTGTGTGCTGTAAGAGAGGGACTGCACTTTATTATTTTTTTTGCATGTGGACATCCGCGTATACCAGCACTATTTGTTAAAAAATCTATTCTTTCCCCCATTGAATTGTCTTGGTGCTATTGTTAAAATTAATTGACCATAAATGTAAAGGTTTATTTCTGGATTTCAAATTGTATGCCATTGATTTATATGTCTATCTTTATGCCAATACTACAGTGTCTTAATTACTGTATATTTGTAGCTCATTCTAATATCAAGACTGGGAGTCTTATAACTTTGTTCTTTCCCAATATTGTTCTGGTTGTCTTAGGTCACTTTTATTTCCACATGAAGTTTAGAATGAAGTTGTCAAATTCTGCAAAAACTTAGCTAGCATTTTGATAGGAATTGTGGTGCATCTGTACGGCAGTTTGGGGAGTGTTATCTTAACAATTTAAGTTTTCTAACCTATGAAACTGAGATGTCAAAAGACTATCT
Organism: Rousettus aegyptiacus; assembly: GCF_014176215.1. NCBI lineage: Eukaryota > Metazoa > Chordata > Mammalia > Chiroptera > Pteropodidae > Rousettus > Rousettus aegyptiacus. The sequence goes on along the minus strand of NW_023416295.1, from coordinate 10,860,187 downwards.
AGACATATTTAGATATTCTTTCATTTATTTCAACAACCATTTATAATTATCATTGCACAAAACTTGCTCTCCTTTTATTAAATGTATCCTTAGTATTTTATTAGTCTTGGTGATATTATAAGTGAAATTGCTTTCTTAATTTAATTTTTAGATTGATGTTCATTGTTACCATGTAGAAATACAATTGATTTTTATATATTGATCTTATATCCTGTAACCTTGCTGAACTTGTTTATTTTTTCATTTTTTACTGGCTTCATTAGGATTTTCTGGGTATAAGATCATGTTAACTCTGTTGCTCCATTTTAAATGTTTAACTGGTGTTATAGATACAAAAAGAAAAAGGATTTAAGAGATCATGAACAAATATTTATTTTTTGTATCTACAGCGACCAATTTTATGATCAACAAATACATGCAATTTAAAAGAAGATGTATTTGAACTCAAAGTCAAAAGAAAGACTCTTCTAAGTACAGCTGCCCTGAAGCACAGCATATTGCCTTGGAACATAGTGAACACTCAATGATAACTAAAGGTTTTCGATCAACAACACGACTAACTGTTCAGGATGTGTTACAGAGGGGATTATGCCATCAGGAAACAGGCTGGACTTCATGATTTCTAGACTTTTTCCAGTTTTGGATATATGCTACTAATTTATTCTGCCTTGCTCTGACTACTTTTATGTAGTTATTTAAATAAAGAGGTGTCAAAAGGGTCAGTAAGAGCTTCTACCTAACAATGAAAACAAGATTACGATGCTTTTCTGTATACTGTTTTGGGTACAAAGGTAGATTTCTAGTCTCAACTCTGTAGAAACTAGGCTATGTAATATTTCAGGAGTTCTTAAATTTTCCAGGAGCAATTCATCCCTCGGTAAGAACTACTATTGGGCATCAAAGGTATATAAATACCATTATTTTGCATCTTCTTTCAAATGCTTTCATTCTTAAAATATTTCCATGAGCTTCCAAATGCAATACCTCTACTCTGCAAGGAAACTTGGTGTTCATTGCACTGAGGCTTAACCATACAATTTGGCTATATTTAACTTCTAGAGTGGAACAACTATGGTTCCAGCATGTAAGAAGCAGAAATAGGCTCTCAAGCAAAATGGAAGTGGTTTGAAAGAATTCAGTGTTTCACACAAGTGGTGAAAGTAGATGGACCAGATTATAAGGGAGTACGAGAGAGGTAGGGCCTAGAAACATACAATTGCCTCATAGCATCATCTGTATAATGATTTCTCCATAGCTGCCATCACAAAGAATTCTATCTATTTCTTCTGCTCTTGCTTCACACTCTCAAAATTCAAGGTTCTGGAAGAAAGCACCCAGTCAGTCAAGGTAAGGTCATATACTCAGTCCATTGAAACACAAGGAAGAAGGGAGAGATGGTCCAGACCTCTCAGCTCTATAGGTGGAGGCATGCAGAAGGAATTATCCTCCTGTCGAAAGACACAGAATGAGAGAGAGGTTAGAGTACTAATGGAATTGAATGTTGGGCAATCAAAAAATACCAAATACTCTTTCCATACATACAATGCATTTGTTGAATTTACTTAAGACCTTCTATAATTTTAATCCTGGAAAACATAGAAATCGAATTTTTCTCTACATGTGGCACTGTCTCACTCATTTTTGCTCATTTGTTTGTTTGTTTGTTTGTAATACAAGGAATTAGAGCCAAGATTTTTGTGTGAAAATGTTCCTCTTATGGAAGGGCCCTATCTTTATAACCTTTGCCCCAGTATGAATCAAGTGACCTAGTTTTAGTTTTAGACCATTATTTTAAAATCTGACTGTTTCAATGTACTAATGAGGCACCATTATCCAAGTGCTGGTTTTCAACTGCCCTGGTTTCTTCTTTGTATTTCTACTGTCATCTCTTGGCCTAAATGTTTTTTATACTTAATGATGACTTTGTGTTTGTATCCTAGGCTTTTTAACAAAGACAGTTAATTTAAAAATCAAATAAGTCTTTTCGGACTTCTAATAGCTTGAGGCTATTGCTATAAGAACATTACCTCTCAGATTTAAAGCAAATAGGATATAAAGTTTAATCATTTATTCAATATAATTCATAATATGAAGGATCGACATAATATAAAAACACTTTTTTGTTGTTTCTTTGAACCTCAATTAAGAAACAAAGTTTCTTTCTCTTTAACTTATGTATAAAGAGAAAGAGTTTGCAATTCTCAAAGCTAAGGTATCATGAATCATGACTTAAACTAGTTTGTTCAACACCATTAAGGACTATGACTCATCTTTTTATTTCATTCTCTGATTCTTTAAGAAAGTAAGGTTAGTCAGTAGAGTTCATTTGGGTAAAAGATTTGAGCACCAACTTAATCTAAGATCAATATAAACACTATTTTTATTAGCTCTCTTGTTTTCTTAGTATCTACTAATCAGAGAAAGATGACTAATTATTCCAATTGGTTCAATCAGCACTTAACTTTCTAAAATGTTACTGATGGGTACCAAATTTAATTAAGATTATCAATAGTCTCCATTATGCTATTTTTTAATTTAGCTTGCTGTCCTGAATGAGTAGGAGTTCAATAAATGTTTCCATGCCAGAAGACTTTTGTAATTTCAGTGAATATTTTTTCTAGGAAGGAATAGAAACTGTATATAGAGTGAGTGCAAGTGTCAAAAAAAGTATATACTCCTAGGTCTTTCCAGGTCATTCCAGAAAGCGTTCACGGTGCCTTTGTGGCTGTAAATAATAATCAGGACACTTATACAGGAAGCATGGCCAAAACGATTGGCACTGTTTTTGGAAACATGGATTAAAAATCTCCATCAGAGTCAATTAATTCCATATTGAAGCAAATGTCCCAAAGACAGTTGCCTCATACCTGGACAAGCTCCCAAAGCTATGCTACTGTCAGGCTACCTCTCATCAGCCTCCCTAAGGTTTGGATTAGCAAGAAACCAGCAAAAGCATGTCTCACTTTCTCAATTCACATTTTCTAATCAGCTACTTAAATAGATATTATCTGATTTATGAGATCTTACAAATATAAAAAGAACGTATTACAGTGTATTTTGAATTCATGATAATGTAGATTAATAATAAATTATTCTAATTCTATTTCTACGTTGAATAATTGTAAAATAACAAATTTTGGGACAACAAATTTGTATTTCAACTTTATTTCTGCCTTTCCCATCCCACTTCAGTATTCAGGTATCTGGTTCTGTTTCTGAGGACAATTTCTTGATAATCTTGTAGTTAGATTTTATGCCGTGGTGGCCAGTGGAGTTTAGGATATGTCAAAACACCTCAATAGAATTGCTCAAGGAAGGCATTAGCTGCAAAATGGCTTAACATTGATATTGTTTTGTTTTAACACTGTCAAAACATCTCTTTCCCCATCCAATAGAAGTATATTTTCAGGTTTATTATTTCTGCTAACTGATCTAATTCCTTGATTATATCCTAAACTTAAACTTAACTTAAACTCAGAGAGTTCGCTTGAAGGCATTTGAGGTTACATTGAGACAAGAACTTGCAGGTATGATAACACCAACTAGTATTTAAGTATTCCTTTATAGTTTACTATGCTTTTCACATATATTATGCTATATGATACTCCCAAATCACATGAGATTATTCAAATTAGCCATCTTTTACAGATGAGGGACTTAAGGCTCAGGTAATCATATTATGCACTTAGGTAAATTTATTCTATTAGGAGAACCTGGCAGTTATGTTGGAACATTTGAAAAATGATCCCACAGATGAAAATGCTACAGATAAAACTTGATCATCATGACCCTTCGGTGCAATGGCTTATTATTACCCCTGTTTTATAGCCGAGGAAATTTGAATGTGTATTCCAACCTTGGCCAGCACACTGATTCCCCTTGAACAAATTATCATCCTCTCTGGGACTCTATATGAGAAGGTTAGAGCAGATTATGAATTAACTTTTCTCTCTGGGTTACAATTTTGATTATTTGCCCTCTCAGGATATCTGTGGCTTGCCTAGATTGTGCACTGGTGTATCATTTCCTTCAGTCCATGCTGGTCAGGTATACTTAGTTTATTATCTTAGAATAAAGAAGATGCCCAAGTGATGGAGATATAGAGATATTCTTTCCAGATCCAACAGGAGATATTTTTTTTTATCGAAAATGGGAAGTGATTGTTCAAACCTATTTACCAACAATATCTGGCTGGATTGATCTCATTTTTTGTCTAGTACAGGCAGATACAATGACAGAAAAAATACAAATCTCTAGGTCAGAGGAGGGACATCTAACACAAGTTGTGACAGCTCATCACTAAAGGATGAGTGGCTTAAGGTAAAGGAATCCCATCTTCGTTTCAGATGAAAACATCTATTTGTATGTTCAGTTGAATCCAAGGCTACCCGAAGTACCAAAAATATCATCAGTATCATAAAACACACCATTATTTATTATTTTAAAGCATCTCACCTGTGGGGGTCATTGGAAATGTGGAGGTTTAAGCAGACATTGGTAGACACCAGCTAATTAATGGTAAGAAACATCATAAAAACTGAATATGTACAAAAATTTTAAATAACTGCAATGCTTGTAAGTAATTAGAAATTTTCTCTCAATCTCAATCCACCTCCATCCCAAAAGTATATTGGCAATGTAGCTAGTGATATTTTGGAATGGTTCACTAGTTATATTAACATAAAGAAAGTGGATTTTGGAATTTGAAATGTTTTTGAATTTTGGAATGAGTCACTGATTATATTTACATAAAGGAACAATTCCAGCACCTAATGCACAATTCTATTATATATGGTCAATATCCTGATCTATAACAGCTAAAATTGGATCCCCTGAATCCTAGCAAGTGCACACAGAATAACTATGATAAATTGCATTCGGTGTATAAAACTGATGTTCCTTAGTACTAATGTTCCGCATGGAATCTCCTTATGTGTTTGAAATTTTAAAAAATAAGATCTTGGCAAAAGAGATTCACACGCCTGGCATCCGCTGATCCACTTCAATACTTTTGCGGGAAAATTGCTTTCTGTTTGAGGAAGTATATAGACGTCAGGGAATAAATTATGGTGGTTTTAAACAGGTTATTTAAACATATGTAGTTCATCTAAGTTATATTTAATTAACATTTCCGTGGGTTTACGTATATCATAAATGGGAGAATTTTCTAAATAAAATGATAATCAATTCCAGGCAATCGGTTTATGGCTTATCGGCTTACTATGTGGTTATGTTTTGTCAGTATAGACAATTAATGAAGTACAAATAGCTTACCTTGTTTATTCTAAAAATTGCATAGTGTACAACTATTATTTGATCTGGGATTACTCAGAAAGTCCAACAGCTGGCACAGTCCAAGAGTGTTAAAGGACATTATGGCAACAGCCAGCAACAGCCAGATTCACAATGCTAGCACACTCCTGGGAGCCATCCATCTGACCTTCTCTGACAGCTCGAGGGGTCACATCCGGTCCTGTCACCAGTGAAGTCTGCTGAATCCTAAAGTCTTGAGACATGAGGTTGCCTATTCACTGACTTTCGGTATCTGTCACCAGGTAGAGAGAGGTCCGAAGTCATCGTCCTTCACTGCAGTACAGGTGTTCCTCTCCTCTAGCATTCTCTCCAGGAGTCCCAATTTTACCAGCAAAGAAGCTCAGCTCAGCTCAAGCACGTTTAATTTGTGATAAGAAATGGTCCTCCAGAAGGAGCTTCTGTGTTATGTGCCGTTGAGTTGGCTCCGATGCCTGGCAACCTTATGGATGAGTGACATCCAGAGTGTCCTGTGCCCAACGGCTCTGCTCAGCTCCTGCAGACTCCTGCCTATGGTTTCTTTTATGGAGTCAATTCACCTCATAGTCAATCTTTTTCTTTTCCTGCTGCCTTCTATTTTTCAAAGCATTATTGTCTTTTCCAAAGAACCCTGCCTTCTCATGATGCACTCAAGTAGGACAGCTTCAGTTTTGCCATTTTTGCCCCAGCAATGTTTCAGGCTTAATTTGCATTATGACCCACTTGTTCATCTTGCGGGTGGTCCCAGGTATCCGTATAGCTCTCCTCCAACACCAGACTTCAAGTGAATCATTTTTTTTCCTATCAGTCTTCTTCCCTGTCCAGCTTTTACATCTGTACATAGTAATTGAGAATCCAAGGGTGTAAATGGTCTTAGCCTTTTTCTAACACCACATCTTTGCTCTTCATGATTTTTCCTAATTTGTCCATTGCGGCCTGAGTCTCAGCTTTCTTTCGGTTTCTTGGTTTCAGTCTGCATTTGAATCGATGACTGAACCAAAGCAAGCAAAAGCTTTAACTATTTCAATGTCCTTTTTGTCTATGTTAAAGTCACGTATTTCTTCTGTTGTCATGATTTTTGTCTTCTTGATGTCCGAATGAAAGTATGGAAGTCTGGAGTCCTCGTTTATGTTCTGGGCCTAGCCTGTTGTGATTTCTGAGACTCTAGATTTGTAATTTCCCATCTTTAAATGATGATAATGAGCCCTAGTTATTGTCATTTAACAGTGGGAAATTATGAAGACAGAGTCTGGGAAGTCATGGGTGGCAAGGCCCAGAACAGAAACCAGAGCTCCTGACTTCCGTGTGTGTCTACGCTTGCTTATCCCAGAAGATTTCACCAGCTTTCTTCTTTCCTGGCATTTACCACTAACAAAGTGGTGAATCAGACACACGACGGGCACCTGTGTTTCCTTTCTTAACTGCCTGGTAAATCATTTACAACAGGAGTCCCCAACTCCTGAGCGGCAAACCTATACCAGTTCATGGCCTGTTAGGAAGTGGGCTGCACAGCAGGACGTGTGAGCTATGGACAAGCGAGGGAAGCTTCATCCATATTTGCAGCCTCTCTCCAGTGATGCCATCACCATGCCAGCGTCACCTCCGATCATTAGGCATTAGATTCTCATAGGAGCTCCGGTCCCTAGTGCCAAAAATGTTGGGAACCACTGATTTAAAACACCATTTCCAGCACAAAGAAAGAGCAGTCTCTAACAGTGGCAGGATTGAGGGACAAAATCTTGATATGGAATAGTAGGTTGAAATATCAGCCTTCTGCCCCCATACAAACAGCAGCCTTTAAAATAATCATGATACTGAGGCATTAATAATTGTCATGTCTCAGAAATTTCTGTTCACACTTTATATTCTAAGAGCAGCTACATGATCACCTCTTTTTAGATTTAGCTTCTGACTGCTGAAAGCTTGGAGGGGGTGCATTTCATTCAAGCAGCCCTAGTAGATTAGATGCCATTTGTCATTAGAGTGAGATGAAAAGAGACGGAGATTGAAAGAGAAATAATTGCCACATTTGACCTTATCACCTATATTTTCTACCATTAATTAGCAACTCAAGAAGGCACTACAGAAGTTACCAAAAAGTGAAACATATATTGGTGTTAAGTGTCACGTAATATCCGAGTTTAAGAAACAAAATATTCCTGAATATTTTGTATTTCTTTTTGGTTGGTAGCCTCTCATTTTTATTTTATTTTTTTTTCTGGTTTATTGAGATATAATGGACACATAGCACTGCATAAGTTTAAGGTATACAGTATAATGATTTGAATTACAGATATTGTGAAATGATTACCTCGGGAAGTTTTGTCATCTCGTATGGATACAAAAAAAAAAATTATGCTAAAATTTTTAAAATCTTTTCTTTTACAGCAACGTTAACCATAGTTATCATGTTACACTTCACATCCCTACTGCTTATTTACATCACAACTGGAAGTTTGCACCGTTTGACCACCTTCATCTAATTCCTCTGCCCCACCCCCACCTCTGGTAACCACGAATCTGATCTCTTTTCATATGAATTTGGGGTGAGTTTTTGTTTGTTTGTGTTTAATTGGTTGTTTTTAGACTTCATGTACTATATAAGTGAGCTCACACAGTGTTCGTCTTTCTCTGTTCGATGTGTTTCACTTAGCATAATGCCTTCAAGATCCATCTATATTATCACAAATGGCAGAATTTTCTTCTTTTTTATGGTTGTGTTTGTACATGTATATATATACATAGTAATCAAAAATTCAAATTCAGATGTGGTTGATGCCAATGTTTATCCTTTAAACCAGTACGAAAATAGATTTGATATTGAAATACCTCTGAATTATTACATTCTGACATCATTTAATAATAAAACATTTTTATTATTTTCATTGCTTTCCCCCAGTTCTTAAGGAAAATCTTTGTGCCAATTAAGAACACAGAACACTAGTTTGTTGTTAATTCTCTAGGTATAAAGCATCACTTCCAGGATGAAGAACAACTTCACGGTAGCCAAAAGCTTGGTGTTACGCCATGAAGTTAAGGATTTGTCACAGACATAATCAAACTCCACTTGTGGCGCTACAAAAAGGAGTAGAGCTGTGTGTACCTCTGAGCTACTTCTCTTATGCATGAACACCATCTGCTTTCTGTTGTTTTAAATCAAGTTTTTTATTTCAGGTTTTAAAAATGCTTTCAATTCAATAATTATCTGACCAGTGGATCATTAGAAAAAACAAGATAGAGAAACCATAATTCTTTGTACTCTGGTCTCTTACAAACCAATGACACTGTGGTAATGAGGTTAAGATACACTGTGATGTGACAGGTGTCCCTTTGAGCGTTTGGAGGAAGATCTTATCTCTTCCACTCCAGTCTTGACACCTCTTCAGGACAGCTCTAATGGCATTTACACAAATTGTTCAATGCGTTGGACGGACACACACAGCTTGGGCCATGAGGATCTTTGCCATGGCCAGCTGCTACTGACAGATAACAGAAAAAAAATTTAAATGACTCTAGGGGTTTTTTAATGCAACACTGAGGCCATAAGCTGGACTTCATTAAGATTAAAAATTTCTCCTCTGCAAAAGACATTGTCAGGAGAATGAAAAGACCAGTCATAAACAGGGAGAAAACATTTGCAAAAGACACATCTAATAAAGGATTGTTGTTCAAACCATATAAAGAACTCTTAAAACTCAACAATAAGAAAACAAACAATGTGATTAAAAATTGGGCTAAAGACCTTAGCAGACATCTCACCAAAGAAAATATACAGATGCCAAACGAGCATTTATGAAAAGATGTTACTCATCATACCTCATCAGGGAAATGCAAGTGAAAACAATGAGATGCCACTACACACCCATTAGAATGGCCAAAACCCAGAACAGTGACAACAGCAAACGCTGGCAAGAATGCAGAGCAAAAGGAACTCTAGCACATCGCTGGTAGGAGTGAAAAATAGTGCATTCACTTCAAAAGGCAGTTTGGCGATTTGTTACAAAACTAAACATGCTGTTACCATGTGATCCAGCAATCACGATCCTTGGTATTTACCCAAAGGAGTTGAAAACTTACGTCCACACACAAAGCTGCACCAGAGGCTTTTTAGGGCAGTGAAACTACCTTGTGTGATACTACAATGGTAGATGCGACATTATAAATTTGTTCCAACGTAGACTGTACAACACCATGAGTGAACCCTAATGCAAACTTTGGACTCTGGGCGACGATTTGTGCCCATGTAGCTTTCATCAACTTTAACGAATGCTCCACTAAGCAGAGCGCGTGCATCATGTCGGAGACTATGTGTGTGTGTGGCGCAGGCTTTTTGCGACATCTCTGTACCTGCCTCTTAATCTTGCTGTGAACCTAAAACTACTCTACAAAATAAAGTTTATTTTTTTAAAAAGTGTTTTAGCCAAGAGAGTAGTGATATCATTAATATTTTTCTATCTGCTGCTGCTGACCAATACTTTCATCCCCTTATAGGAGGTCCCTGCACAGCTGTGACATTCTAAAAGTTCATAATATTCTTCCAGGATCTTAAATTATGTAAAGAACCAATATGCATTAACTGATCATCAGCAAAGAACCCCCCCATTTGGAATAATGGCTTTTACACTTTCTACCTCTTTATGACTTTTACATTTTATATGTGGCCAAACTCCTATAGGTAAATAATGGGAACCTGGTTATACACACATGCTTTTCTTTCCCATCCAAGAAAGTAAGTGGATAAATCTTTCCTATTTATGTTTTTAAAAAGAAATAATTCAACAATCTTAACAGTTAATAACAACAAATTACTTGTGACACTATTGTGCTATTAACCCTTGCATAAGATCACTGCTTTAGAGAATGAATTAAACATTCCTGGTATAGAGGTTTAATTGTTTCTTTCTGATTCTGAGGTGTAAAGTCTACTTGAATAATAATTTACAGTAATTTTATTGGCTCAGATTTTTTTTACTTTCATTTTTGCCTTCTCTTTATGCTTCTAAAGTTATTTTAAAGAACTTACTATATATTTATTTTATTATAAATTACTAGAAGTTTTTTTTGAAAAAAATTGGGATTTAAATTATATGTGAGAAATACAAATATTCTATTATCCTCTGATTTAATAGTCTAAGCAGTTTATTTACTATCAATGATTTACAATACAAATGTTTTCAAGCAGAAGAAAAGGCTAAATTTAACATTTTCCATTCAGTTTGTTTACTGTAGAGGAATATGAAATTGACCATTTTCAATTACATTGAAAACAATGAAATGGAAATAATAATGAGCTTCCCAAGAAGGAAAAAAATAAAGTGTACATTTTTCACTGTGTTTATATTGCAACTGTGAAGTATGTCCCATAGATCTCCTAACGTAACTTAAAATATGTCCCCTGGGTTATCTCAAACTTCACAATTTTTTAAAGTGCAATATCTTTTCAATTAGAAGTGACAGGAAACAACAAATAGTAACTTTATCAAGTAAAAAGTTTTTTGCTTGCTTTCCAAATCTGAAATAAAGGCAAGAAACTAGAATCAAATTATGGGAAATACTTTTAGTGTGTAAATAGAAATCATAAGAAAAATAGTGGTCATAAATCACATAGCAAAGTGAGTCTTACTGTTCAGCTATTCTCCATGGTAGATGGTTTGCAATAATGGCTCCACCATTCTCACTCCTCCTTGTGTTCATACCCACTGCCGTATGACTTTAAAGTTCCTCCAATCAAGACCTAGAGTCTTCTCTCCTACTCCTTAACCCCGGGGCAATTAGGAGCGGTATGAGAGGGAGCAGGTGGCTCTGAAGATGTGAGAAGGGGAAGGAAGGGGAAGTGATCCAGCAGACGTAAGAGCCAGACTAACTATTGACAGGTGGAAGTGACAGAGGATGCAACTAGAAGCGGAAGTGATCGTGCCTAGGAAGGGGCAGAGTTAGCATTAGGGTTAGGGTTCAGGTAGATGGCTGGAGAACCTGGGCTGGCTCTAAACTCACTTGGCCAACAGAGTGTGGAAGTAATGACCAGCTCTGAGCCAAGGCCTCCAAAGACCTTCCACTCTCTGCTCTCCTTCTTGCTCCTCTGCCTTTGCCTGAGAAAGGAGGATGAGATAACACATGAAACAGAGCTGAGTGGTCCAGATGAGGCTCTCCACACCTGGAAGAGCTGGCCACAGATATGAGTGAGCCTAGATGAGCTCTTCCCTCTTTGATCCAGCATCGGGATTACCGAGTTTTCTTCTGTCCAGCAATAATGGAGCAGACTCATGAGTCCGGTGCAGCTTTGACTATGGAACTCAAAAACGTGGTTCCAAAACAATGTGCTTGTGGGTATTACCACTCCCTGCAGGTAACCCTTAATGCTGTTAAAGGTAGAATAGTATAATGGTTAGGAGCATGGGCACTGCCACTTAGAGACTATGTAAATATGGGCCCACTGTTTAAAGAAGTGATGATGATAATTATGACACCTTCTTCAAGGAATTGTTGAGGACCCACTTTTTACTTGGCTCCTCCTTGCCTAAATATTTCTTCCTCTTAGATCTATGAATTGCTATTCCTATTTCTGTGGCCTGATTCCCACAGCCCACACTCTGGTACAGATGTTTATATATGTATCTTTTTTCCTTCTGTACAGGAATTCTCCCTAGTGATTCATATCATCCATGCTCCTGGTTGGAAACCTAATCAAAAAATAAATTTATTAAATGAATTATAGCCGAGTCACTTTAATAAATAACCTGACAACTGTATGAGCCATTACTATTCTAGATATGTTTATCATTCCAGTTTTGCAATAAGGATTTAAAATTTTATTTTCCAAAGGTATGTATTTTGTTTATCTTATACACACAGAGTGACTGGTCCTCATACTGTAGGCTGAAAAGCCAGTTACATTAAAATAAGATTATAGGATTTGTTTCAAGTGACTAGGAAGCTAATGGTTAGTATTAAATCTCCAGAGAAAGAATAAATATTAAAACAATTATTCAGACATTTCTAAGACTTAGGATACGTGTATATTTAGCTAAATGAGGGGCCCAGGTAGCTTCAGTTCTTGCCTACTGTCCTCTTTCCTTCTGCTCTAAGGAAGTCAAGATCAGGACACGTGTAGTTGCCCCATCCTCCACGTGACAGCGAACTTCACAATTCCAGCTTCACTGAGGTGAGATTAATAGTCTGTCCTGCCTCCGTGGATGGGACTACAAACCAGGCCACATCCCAGGTGACAGCGAATTTCCAAATGAGGCCAAGAATATTTAGAAATGGTGATGGTCCTGACTCGAAATTTGGCCCCCGGAGATGCCACGGTGCCTATTTAATTTCCTGACGTTTTCAGACATGGGGAAAGAATCCGGCCGATGAGTCACCAATATTAATAGGGTTTTGAATTCTATTTGCTTCAGCAGCTGCCTCTCCATTAGTCATTCACGGGAAAGAAAAAAAAAAAATCAGGCAAACTCAAGGGAAAATGCAGTGTCAACAGCCATCCGGCTGTCATTTTCATTATCAGACTTTGACCGCTTCTTCATGGGAAGAGTTTGGTTTTTTTGCTTTGTGTGTGTGCCTGTTGGAGAAGCTGAAAACCACTGTGGTTTGGATGCTGCCTTGATGGAGCGGGCTTCATTTGCTTCGTGGACAGAAAACACCTCCAGAGCTTGAATACTGTGAATCTGCTTGAGCATAGGAGGGCAGAGGGTTATGTAATATTTCAGTACTTTTTGTTTTTCTGGTTTCTGAATTTTGCATATCTGCATGCCCTGGTCTGGAAAGGAAGAAAATAAAGTGAAGCATTTATGTTTAAGGTAACAAATTTCATTTCACAAACGTTCACTCAAATGCAGGATTCGAAGTCAAAGTACTAGAATCATTGCATCCCTGCTACTTGTGAGGTTCTCCAGCTGCCGACATCCCAAGGGCATTTTTAAGAGCCATGAAAGCTTGCTCTCAGAAATGACTAAGCTTGTCCCTTCATCCTATTTGAAAAATGTTAGCATTTTTCATGGTGGGGACTCCTGCAGCTCCTGTGCTTTTTAGACTAAAAAGAGTGTGGTTCTAGAGCCCACTTTGTGAGTGAACACAGGAAATTTTTATTCAGAGAGCAACATGTCTTGAGTTCTCTATCCTAAATTATGAGCCCTTAGCAGGGTCTCAGCTAGTTGTTTTCAATGATTAATGTGCATCAGAATCACCTGGAGGGTTTGTTTACAATCCATTTTTCAAGAGACACCCTAAAGATTCTGGTCAACGATCCTAATGTATACAACCCTGATGAGTGCTTCCACATCAGCCGGGTGTCCAAAATTTAACTCAATTCTGACACTCTCTACACAGAGATAGCATCGGATTCCACAGGTTAAGGGCTCAGTCCTACAAGACTGCTCCCCAGCCCACACAGCTTCAGATGCCGGTGGCAAGCCCAGGTTATTGCCTGTGCTTCTGACTGACTGGGTATAGATTGGAGGTGCATTCATTTGCTAGAGTGGCTCACAGAACCCAGAGAGACATTTGTCGTGCTGAATAACTGGTTTATTATAAAAGGGTGTAACTCAGGAACAACCGGAAGGGAGAGACGCATAGGAAAGGCTGTGGGGGAAGGGCGCGGAGCGTCCATGCCTCTCTGGGCCTGCTACTCTCTCAGCACCTCCACATGTTCACCAACCCAGAAGCGCTCCAAACCTTGGTTTTTGTTTTTGTTTTTGTTTGTTTTTAGGTTCTTATGGAGGTTCTATTACATAGGCATGATTGATTAAATCATTTGGCCATTGGCAAATGATACAACCTCCAGCCCCTCTCACCTTCCCAGTCAGGAATTGTGCCTCTGAAAGTGACCACCCTCTACTCCTGGTTGGTTCACTTGTATCACTCAAGAAATTCCAAGGGGGTGGGGAGCTGTGAGCCAGGAACCATGGATGGAGATCAAACGTGCATCAGAGATATAGTTTGGCTATCTGAATAAACAAATAAATATTTATTTAAAATCACAATACCACACACTTCCGGTTGTTCTTAGATAAAGCCCAGGACTCAGTCATTTAATAAGACTATTGGTGATTTCGATGAAGGTAGTCTATAGCTCAAACATTGAAAGGCACTGGTTAATCCCCGTGCAGTCGCGGAGTTTGCCTTGACAGAATAAGATGACCCATTTCTTAGTCAACACTTCACTAATCGATAATAAAGCTGTGGCACCAGGTTAACTAAAAGTGGAGAATACCGGAGAACCCAGGTTGAAAACTAAATATCTCTACCCAGAATTCAAAGCGCTTTACACTCAGGGCAAATCCAGAAAACAAAAAAGACATCTATGCCTTTGGATTGTGCAAGGAGTGAAACAGTCCCACCCTCAGCTGACCAGAAGAGGAATTTTATCGCCACCTGTTCTGGGGTTTTGTAGGTTTCAAGTGATGGCATTGGAAATTGCAATGGCTTCTTGCTTCAGGGTTGATTTCAAGGGCAAAAGGTGTTTCTTTGAGTTCTTCTAGCTCCTGCCATGAGCCTCTCCAAGATCAGTGAAAAAGGAGAAAAAAAAATTACTTTCCAATATGCTTGTGGAGAAGACAAACCCTGGCAGCTGCCTCTTGGATGCTGTTTGTGAAGGAAGAGGAACGTATGCAATGAAATGTCATTAAGAAAACGTAGTGTGGTGCCTGCCACAGAGGCTACCGATATCCCCATGGAGAGCCACGTCCGAGACTGGAAAAGATCTTGTATTTTTCCTCAGTTTCTCACAGCAATGAGGTCCTTCCCCTCCCCAGTGACTCAGGACTGCAAAGGCTTAAGAGAGGTTAAGCAGAATAATAGGGATGACACATGTCAGAACCACTGACAAGCACAGCCCCAGTTGAAGCAGTTGACATGTTGCTGCTTGTCACCTGTGCGGCACCATCCCCTGAGGAGCCAGCTGCCACTCTGTCTGTGGGTTCAAATACAGGGCGTTCCTCCCAAGTATGAGGGCTTCGTATTAGCAAAAACTTCCAGATTAGAGGGAACAGAAACTCAACCCAAAGTAAATAAGGTTTTTTTTAAAAAAAAAAAAAAGTGGCATGTGTGTGTTGACGGGGCGGTGTTTACTGCTCAAGTCATTGTTGTGCAGGGGTTTGAACGATGTCATGAGCTAACCACACCCCTCCCCCCACCTTTCCGTGACTTTATCACCTACCTCTGTTCTGCTTTTCTGCCAGTACCATCGTTCCGCAGACAGGGCTTCTAAATGCAGAAGAGAACATGTCTACGTCTGCTGGTACCCAAGAAACTCACGATTATGACTTTTGATACTAAAAAACCAATTAAATTAAGTTTCAGCGAGAATTCTGATCCGCACTGTGTCAGCCCTGTACCTACCCCTGAGTCCAGCACTGTGCCAGAGGCGTGACTCCCCCCGATCGCCAGCCTCGAATCAGGACTCAACCTTGATAGGAGATTGTGGAGGTGGGTGAGAGGAGAGGGGATGAGGCCATGAGTTGCTAAATGAGTGGGAGGGTGGCATGCAAAAAAAAAAAAAAAAACAAATAAAAAAAACCCCAGTTATCATCTACTCTACCTTTCTCCTGCCATTTACTTCTCATTCACTGACACTCAGCTCAAATGCAACCACCTCTGCCGAAGCCTCTCGGAGCTCCCCCTAGCAGAACACGTCTCCTGAGTACTGGCCATTCTTCATGGATTATTTACTTATCTGACACTCCCATATGGCAGACCTCCTTCAGGACAAAAAAAAAAAAAAAAAAAAAAAAAATCAAAGACATCAAATTTATCTTTGTATCTTGAGCATCTTGAAATACCTTGTCTTGATTTTCTGGTAAAGCCGATATGAAAAATTCAGCAAGGAGCAACTGTGAGCTTTGCCCCGCAGCAAGAGCAAAGCTGGTCCAGCTGGACCATCCGAGCAAGCATCACCCGGTGGAACTTTCCCCAGACAGAACTCCCTCCAGGCCTTCTTTATTTCCATTTGAAATTTATTTCCAATTTCTTAAAACAGCTTTAATGGGGGTTTAATTTATATACCCTAAAATTTATTCATCTTCGATGTACGATTCAGTGATTTTAAGTAAACCTACAGACTTGCGCAACCATCATTATAATCCAATTTTAGAACATTTTATGACCCCCCCTAAGATCCCTTGTGCCTATACCTGGCCACTCCCCCTTCCCTCTGCAGCTCAGGTGAGCACCATTCTACTTTCTGTCTCTATAAATTTGTCTTTCCTCGATGTTTCATGTAATTGGAGTCATAACAATGTGTGATCTTTTGTGTCTGGCTTCTTTCACCTAGCACAATGTTGGTTCATCCTTGTTATAGCGTGTGTCAACATTTTAGTCCTTTTAATTTCTGAATAGTATTCTGTCGTTTGACTATATCACACTTTGCTTATCCGGCTCCAGTCTTCTTAGCCCTCCATCCCTATGAGAGAGACAGAGAGCGCATCCACAGTAGCTACAGTCTTGATGGCTCCAGCTTTCGACTCTTTGCTTGTGAATTTCAACACTCTTCTCCCAGTTACCGTGGCCCAGTAAAATGCCACCACGCTCCGTAAGAAATATAGTCAATAATAGTGTAATTAACTGTGGACGGTGTCAGATGGGTACTACTAAACTTATTGGGGCGATCACTTTGTAAGTTAAATAAATGTCTAATCATTGTGTTATACACCTGAAACCAATATACCATTCATTGTATGTTGACTATAATTGAAAAATAAAAATTTTTTTAAATGCTACTAAAGAAGGGCTCAGTTGGGACCCCAGTAGTAGAAGCCTCACAGTGTCCTCCACTTCACTTTTCCTTGCCTTATAGCTTAACAATAGATTGTCCCCAGCAGCTTGACCTAGAGCTTAGAACGTCCCCAGCCACAGAAAATTGCCCTGAAGCTTATGATTAATGCCCTTATGCTTACTGATCACAATCCTTCTGTGATCAGCATCCCTTCCAGAGTACTCCCATCTTTGTTCTTGGGTTGCTAATGCCACTGGAGGACCACCTTGCCAGAGGGATGGCTCCGTGAAGCATAACGGATTCCCTGGGACCATCATGCAGACCCTGGGATGATGCCTAGGTTTTCCTTTAAACACCCTAAGCCAGTCTGAGGAAGCAAGGCAGTTTCTGAAGGTGTTAACCTGCTGCCTTCTCCGATCACTGGTGCCATGACAATAAATGCTTTATTCTAAACATCCCAACTCTTGTGTCAGTCTGTTGGCTGAGTGGCAGAGGCAGCATGAGTCCCAGACTCGGTCGCCCTTCAGTTTCAGCATCAATCACTACGACCCATCCTGGCAGAGGGAGGGGGCAGGAAAGGAGAGCATAATAACCATTATAGAGGAGCCCAGCCGGAGCCTTCTTTAAGCGGAATATTTCAAGTGCAGAGTCTTTCTAGTGCTACTGCAAAGAAGCATGTAATTTATAGGAAAAGGATCTGATATGAGCTTGAGGTTTTTGCATTTATAACTGGAGAATAGTATACCAAGTGTAATTCAAATAGTCATTGCTCTACAGAAAGTGATATAAACTGTATATTTATATTTTTGACAATTCTGCAAGAGTCTTAGAAGCACCTTTTGAGTAAAAATTATAGAAAAGAGTAATTTTATTTATTTTTTAAGGGAAAGGATAATGAAGGTAATCCCTTACAACATAAAAACATATTTTTCAGTACCAATTTTTCAAGTGTGCTTTTCTGACACACCAACACACACACATACACACACACACACACACACACACACACACCTTTTTCTTTGTTTAAACATGCAAACATCCTTTACTTTTCATTCTTCACCAATTAGTGTCATTTAAACTGAGCTATGCTAATTAAATAAACAATTAGCTCTGAGGTCACATTGTGGGGGATAATGGGGGTTGAGGGAAGAAAAGTATGAGAAAATGAGCTCACACGTTATGAGATTTTACTTCATAGCACGCATACCAAGTAGCTCTGCATCCAGGGCACAAGAGATTACTCACGAAAGGAATTTACAGTGAAAGGTAATGAGGGAGCTTTCAGCCAGCCATCAACCTGCTGGCTGTTTCTGGAGGCCCCTGGACGGTCGGAACACAGGCCACGCTGAAGGGAAGCAAGGTGACATTTAAAGTACATGGCTCATTGCAAAGAGCAAATGTATGCAAGCCCAGGAATAGAGCCTTGGGGGAAAATAAACCTTGTTATCGCTAACACTATTGTTGTAGCTGGTGAGTCTTTTTCAGCTTTTAAAGCCCTGTGGCAACCTGGGGAGACTTGGACAACTAGAATAATGGCTGGTGTTTACTAGAACAGCAGACCCAGTTGGGAGCGAGGCAGAGGGCACCTCACACTGTCTCTATACGACACTTTGCAAAGAGCTTCAGAGCTATTTCCTCGTCATCTCCATTCCATACCCTGCTATATTCTCCCCTTTGCATAGGTTTCGATCTGAAAGAACTGTGAGTATTCTCAGTTCTTAGAAATCAGTGTTAGAGAGGAAAGGTAATCACTGGGAAAAGACTGGATATATCATTGTCTTATTAAAGAGAGCCAAGTTTTGAGATGCCAGTCCCCTTATCTACTCATTTACTCCTGAGGAAGATTCACATATGTATATGAAAGACTCATTATGGCATGGAATCCCTCTCAAAATCCTGTATGTTTCCACATCTTTAACTCGATTTCTGGCTTATGCCTCCATTCATTACACAAGCACTCAATTTCATTATAGGAATTTCTTGGGGGAAAACTCAAGAAAATTCTTAATCTTCTGTGATGTTACCTTTCAGCGATGACCATCATCAACATTTTATCTATAATATTCTAGACTTTTTAGTAAACATAAACACTTACCTAAAACATGTAAATGTACATGCATCTTTTTATAGATTATTTTTACAAATGGAATCATCCTGAAATACATTTTGCAATTTTCTTTTCTTCACCCGACAATAAAGCATGCACATGGTCCCCATCGTTAATTATACATTTGTATTTTGATTTCAAATAGCTATGTTGTGTTTTGTAGCATGGGTGTCCTGTAATTCTTTTAAACTCAGAATTAGAAAAAAAGTCAGAAGCATGACTTTCATGGATACCGTACTTAAAATACAGCTTGACACTTATCCATGCACCCACAGCCAAGCACATTTAGTTACAATATAATACTGGAGAATGCTGCAGTGAGCTTGAGAAGTTGTAGAAATCGTGGAAGGATTAAAAATATTCTGAACGCTGGAAGTATTTTTCGAAAGTTCCTGGAGCGTGAGTTCGTTGTAAGCCATCTTAGACGTCCCTCTCTACTCTAACACCTGCCACAGTTGTTTTGCACATGGGAGGTGATCAAAAAATATTTGTTGACTGGAAATGAATAAAGGAGGGGAGGACTCAGATGATTCTTGCCATGATCTGGAGAATTCTGAACTCTGAACTTAAGCAATTGTTCTTTATGTCCTCATACAACTGTGGTGAAAGCATATTTGGAAAAAGGCCAATGGAGGTGACTGGTGGTCCCATAAATTGATAGAAGAGTCAAAAAAAAAAAAAAAACCTGTAAGAGACAAAGAGAGCAACTCCTGTCTTATCACTGTAAAAAATGAAAATTGGAGAGAAGGCGAGAGCTGGCTTAGTATACATAGCTGTAGTTACGGAAATAATAAGGTTTGAGAGTTTGAATATCAAGTTGCAAGTTTTCAAATGCTAATTGAGAGCAGCTTCACTTTCTGTAACAAAAAAAAAAAAAAAATTCTGGCCGACATATGAGTGGCTTCTAGCAACAGTGAAAGGAATATATGGATGCAGTGGGTGAAAGTTGTCATTTCTGTTTTATCAACAAAAATAGATAGATATGTCTTTGTCGTTCTTGTGCTAGATGAAAAGAACCTACCCTTTGACCTGCTTGATAAACCATCAAGTCAGGCCAAGCCTTTGCACGTTTCTTTCCTGTAACAGCCATTTTTTTCTTAACATCTAACAGGAATCTCACTGCTCAAGAGTCAGTAGCAGGACTTCAGCTGATTTCACATCACCTTTTTATTGTAAAATGTCAGCTAACCTTCCATTTTATAAAATAGCTTTTATATTCCTTTCAGTAAACTGGAATGTTACTGAGGGTACACATACGCTATCGACAGACTTCAGCTACTTTTCACCACAAATGCCAATGGCAAACCTCAATGTCCGTCACTGCATCCCATAGCAAAGATTTAAAATGCTGCTTAAGTTGCTGATCTGATCTCCATACACTCCTGCCTTGTGCTTGGTGAAAAACAGCTGCTCTTAGGTCAAGCACATCTGTTTAAAATATTTACTGTAAGTAATCCTCATTGAGCCAGTGGGCCTTTGCCATAGAAACTGTCTTAGCAACCAAGATGACACCGGCAGGAAGACAAGCAAACATTGAAAGGACAGAAGCACCTCTACAAAACACCCCAAGTCCTGAGAGGAACAACTTCTGTGTGTGAATCACTTGGGAAGTGAGTACTGGTCACATAAACAGAAGCATTCTGGAATCAAATGCTATACCAGCCTTTTGCCATCATGCTTGGTTTTCAGCATAGAAAGCCAGAGTAAAGACGCCAGTCTAAAGATGCCCATCTCAATCTGTAATTACACGCCAGCTAGAATTACAATTATTGCAGCTTGTCAGTCTTCCTATTCAGCCCTGGCAGCTTCAGGCATAATAACCTGCAATGACCCCATCTAGTTTCTGATACAATCTATTTTACATTCCCATCCAGTTTTCCATTCAGTTCTGATTCAATCCATTCAGTTTTTCAATAATTATTCACTGAGCACCAATGAGTGTCAGGCATTCAGCTGACCATGGACTGAGGTTGCAGTAGCAGACCAATCCAGCCATTCATCCATCCACCCATACATACACCAGATATGAACAAACGAGCGAGCACTCTCGGATACTAATAGAACAGGAAGAAGTCCAGAGAGCCCAAGGTGTAGTGAGTGGAGTCCTCCCTCAGTCTCGTGCCTTGATTTGGACCTCGACATATGATGATACTTCCCTGGGGTCAGATCCTTTCTTGTGGTTTATGAAACTGGCTGTGTCCTATTTTAACCAAGAGGTATAGCCTTTTCTATTCCCCATTAAAAAGATCCCACCTGATTGCCATCACTATCTTGAAAGTCTCAGTGCTGGACCCACAACACACCTGACCTGTACTCTTGGAATTCTGGTCACATCGTTTTAATTATTGCATTTTAGATTGCTGGCCAATTGTCCCAGAGCAGTTGCTAAAGTCCTGACTATGTCTGATAAGATCTTATTCCCCCTTTCCCACCGACCTAGGTTAGGGCATTACACTTTATTTACAGCAGGTGTATGCATACAGTAAAATACACTCACTGTAGTGAACATTTCCATGTGTTTGACAAATGCATACAGTCACATAACCATCACCACAATAAAGATATTGAATATTTCCATTAGCCCCCAAACTTTTCTCTTGCCATTTTATAGTCATCTGCCACCCTCAGACTCTGGCAATCATTGATCTGTTCTATTTCCCTGTAGTTTTGGCTTTTCCAGATTATCAGATAAATGGAATTATAGAGCATGTGAACTTTTTAATCTCATTTCCTTCACTTAGCATAATGCATTTGAGATGTCACTATGTGGTCCCATGGACTAATGGGTCTTTTTCTTGCTAAATAGTATTCCATTATGGGTACTTAGCACAATTTGTTTTTCCTTTATATAAGCAAACAATCTCAGATGCTAAGCATTTGAAGGCTGTTTGGGTTAATTACATTTGGGGAAATTGTGAACATTTATTCACAGGTTTTTGTGACAATATATTGTTTAATTTCACTTGAGTAAATATGTAGGGGTAGAATTTCCAAGTTATATGGCAAGTATATGTTTAACGTTATCAGACTGATATACTTTTAATAACTCATTTGTACACCTGCAAATTATACTTTTGTGTAACAGAATGAAGATTAAACCTGTAATCAAAAGACCTTGGTTCAAGCCACATCTTTGAAACTACTAATTCTCATGATTTGGGGTAAGTTTTTTTATTATTTTTCTGAACTCATTTCTTTGTCTATGGAATGCAAATTATCATAATTCACATAGGCATGTTATTTTAACAGAAGCTGACTGGGAGAGTTTTATAAAATGTAAATTATTATAGTTTATTATAAATTATTACTGTATTGTTATTATTATATTTCATTACAAATCTATTACAAATGAGAGGTCGTTTTAGCATTTAACGCATGCTGCAAATGGTTAGCACAAAACTGAAGCAAGAGGCATCCACAAGCCATACATTTATACCCTATGTCTTTTTAGAATATGAAGTCCAGAGTTGCACATCTAATAAGGTAGCCACAATCTTAAATTGTCTATTTAAATTTAGGTTAATTAAAATAAATACAGTTAAGTATTTAGCATCCTAAATTTCCCTAGCTACATATCAAGTATTCATTCAGTAGCCATGTTTGGCTAATGGCTACCTTATTGAACAATGGAGATGATAAAACATTTCTTTCATGCAGAAAGTTATAAATGGTGCTGGTCTAGAGGGCAGATACTAAGCTCTTGGTTGTCTTAGAAAATAATAAAGAAAAAAAATGCTAGAACCCATTTGCAACTCAATAATAATAATTTTGCTGATGACCATTATCCATTTTGATCGTGAGACTCTTACTCAGCCTCATAAGCCCATACATGCAGGCATTCACTGGCTTATAAAGGTAAGTCTCAGATACCCACGAGTGAGTAATGGACTCACGCTGCACGTTACTGGTCTGTTCCTATTTAGATCCAACCCTGTCTATGTCCTTACTCCCGAATGTCTCATTTAGCATCTCATTCTTGCTCCTGTGGGCTTGACATTTGCTTCTGATTCCTCTGGCATAATTTTCTCTCTATTTTTCTGGAGCATCCACCTCTAAAGAGTATAGTGACTAGTCAATTTCCCCAAGACTAATCCAACTTATAGTGCTGACCCACCCTTGTCATGCCGACCTCTTATGCTTCATGGAATGGAAGAAATGCTCAACGAGGCTGGAAGGCCAGCAGGAGCCGCCCCAGTTATGTCGAAGTTGTTGACTGTTGACAGGGGTCATGGGTTCAAACGCCGTCAGGAACCAGGCAAGCAATGCAAGTGAGTGAAGCGGGCTGAGTGTAACAGCAGGGAATGGAGAGGACTGAAGCAGACTGGAAGCCTACACCCCACTATGAGAAGCTAATCAAATAAAAAATATATGTACACAATATAGGCAACCGGAAGTGCAGAAATTGAAAAAGATGATGAAACAGTGTCCATGAAAATCCCAAGAGAATTGATGCCAAAATAAAATAGTAAAGAATTCAGTTAACTAGGAGGATATAAAACTAGCATATGAAAATTAATAACCTTCATGTATACAAACAATAACCAACTAGAACTTATAATGGAAGACCAAAATTTACTTACAATAGTAAAAAAGTAAAAATAAAAAAAAGAAAGGATAAAAAAGTTGAACCAAAAAAAATCTGGAAAATCAAATGAGGAAGGCTTTAAAATACTCTCAGGGGGGAAAAAAATGACAAAATTAGATTGGAAACAATGAAAAAAAATTCTTGTTCATAAGCAAACACACTGAACTTCATAAACCACTCAAGTGTCCCCAAGGTAATATATAAATTTAATGAGATCTCAATAAAAAAAAAAACTATAAAGTTTTCTCTTTTTTGGCGCTAAGTAAGATTATCCTGAAGTTTAATGCATTTTAACCTTTCAAGAAAATCTAGGAAAACTCTAAAAAAAAGAGCAATAAGAAGAGACAAGTTCTGTCAGATTAAAACATAGTGTTCAGCCTGCATAATTAAAATAGGAGTGGTCCTAGAATTCAATTGAAGAAACCAGGATGTCCAAAAATAGGAAGAAAAAAATTGATACATTCAAATACAGAAATTTAAAATAAAACATGTTGAATAAGGAAAATAATGTTGTTAGAAAAGTAGAAAGGTAAATAACAAGTAGGAAGAAAATATTTGCCAAGTAGACAAAAGACTGACCCTCTTAATTACAAATAAGTCTCAAAAATAAGAAAAAAAGAAACACCAAAAGCCTGACACAAAAATAGACAGAAGGTATGTAAGCAAGAAAAGATGCCCAGTTTTGCTCATAATAAAATAAACGCACACTATACAATGAGATACCTAATGTCTCACCTCTCACGTTAGAAAAAAAATTTAAAAACTTGAGAAACACCATGCTGGCAAGGTTGTGAAGTGACAGACACTATAGTCCTACTCTGCTGGAGGTTGTACAGAATGATACAGACCTTAACTGGGCGGTTAGCTATCTCTTACACAATTATGCACATTTACTCTATCACCTAGCAATCCCAATTCTCGGACTCCACCTGAAGGCATACCCCTACAAAATGAAACAACATATGCACAAGGTATTCATTCAGGTATCATCTCTAGTTGCAAACGATGGAAAATAACACAAACATTCACTATCTGAGGATCTTTTGAATAAATTGTGGAATACTCACCCAATGGAGTATTTTATAGATATTAAAAAATGAGAAAGAGCTTTACATATGGTTATGGAATAGATTCCAATATATATTATAAGTTTAAAAAGTCAAGATACAAAAGAGTGTATATGGCATAATATGCTAATTTTTAACAGCTTTATTGAGGTATAACCGATATGTGGATAACTGCATGTGTTCAATGCGTACAGTCTGAGGAACATGCACGTATACAAACACCCTAGATACCATCATCATAATCGAAGTAATGGATATATCCAACGCCTCCCCAAGTTTCTGTGTGTCCATTTGTTTCTGTTTTGTTTAGGTAAGAACACAATATGAGATCTACCCTCTTACTAAATTGCGAAATGCACAACACCGTACTGCCAGCTATAGGCATTATGTTGTATAGAATGTTTCTAGAGTTTATCCATCTAGCGTAACTGAAACTCACAGCCACCGAATAACAACTCCTCATTTCCTCCAGCCCTCAGCCCTTGACAAGTACTATGGTTTTCTCTGCTTCTGTGAGTGACTATTTGAGATCCCTCATACAAGTGGAATCATGCAGTATGTATTTGTCCTTCTGTGACTGGCTTATTACACTCAACATAATGTCCTCTGGGTTCATCCATGTTGTGCGAATGGCAACGTTTCTTTCTTTTTTAAGACTGAGTAATAGTTCGTTGTATGTATATACCACTTTTTCTTTAACCATTTATCTGCCGATGAACACTTATTTCCATGCAACTTTTGTATATTGTTTAAAAAAAAATGGATAAAATGAATGAAAATAGTTACGAAGGAGGTGAGTGGAAACAGGATGGGAGGAATAGGGACTGAAATAAGAATTTTACGGGTATACCTTTTTAAAATACCTTTTGAATTACATAAGCGCTTTACATATTTAAAAATAAAGTTAAGTCAAAAAGGATGAAAAAATTCACAAGGTATCAGCAGGCTGAATTGACCCATCTGCTCCGCCATCATCATGATCTAGGCAATTACCAGCAGGCACAGGGACTTCGTAGGGTTTCTGAGGTGATTCTGAGGCTGTGAATAGAGAATATATGCTTGGAGAAGAAAAACTAAGATTTCAAATTAGGTTAAGCTGATTGAATCCACCTCCATAAAGACTAATAGCCAGTTATAATAGCTGCTCAATTCCGTTACCTTCACAATATGTAGAGAGATATTTATTAGTCAAAAGTTTTTCATTCTGGTGTCTAATTTTTTTCCCCCCAAAGTAATTTTGATCACAGACCAAGTTCAAAACCTTATTATTCAGTTTCTAAGATTTCAGGAAACAAGACCAACTTTCTCCTCATTCCCTGACTCACACACCATGCCCTTGAGGGCAGCAACAGCCAACATACTGGTGTCAGCAATTATGAGCTGACTCATCGGAGAACGTGCACAATTAACCTATTGCACATCAAGCATCGCATCCTCGGTGGGACCATCTGCGCTGCATTCACCCAGGGTAGGAGCCCAGCCAACTCGCTGTGTGTTCCCACGCATTTTCCGCTCTGACGCCTGCCCAGAAGCGATTCATAACCCCACAGTGCCTGCTGCGTCAGCAGTGGAGCAAAAACTCCGAACTTCCCTCTGAGCTGCACAGACGGTTTCTGGGTTACTCTGCATCCTCCGTGCTAACCCCGAAAGCAGCCCAAGCCCTGGGAAAATGATTCTCAACCGGTTGCAATCCTTCCCGTACCAGCTCACAAAACGATCTCGGGATTAAGGGTCTGCCATCTTCGTTTGAATATAGACTTTGCAGTTTGGCTCGCTGAGTGGTCATAGGAAAATCACTTTACAACTCTCTACATTTCAATATTCTCATTTGCACAACACTAAGAGGACTTTTTGTAAGAATTTAGTGAGAGACTCTGTATACTAGGTTTGCTAATAAACATACAGGTCCCTATTCAATATTCTGAGAAAAATGAGCTCTTCTTTCTGTAACCAATTGAAATCCTCTTCCCTAAGAATCTCCATCCCCCAAAATGGGGGAAAGAAACAATGACAGAACAATTAAACAGTAAACTTTGCTGCCTAAAAGATCTCAGATCCTTCCAGTTTAATATCTTCTTTCAGGTGACAGAGCATATTTCATGTATGTTATTTGTCAAATCCTCCCACTCTACTTCTCTTCTACTTTCCAGGGACACTTGTGGTAGCAAGGAAGAGGCGGACAAGGTACCGAGCTCACCCATCTCTGATGCGGAGTGGCTGGTCTGGTCTTGCCCAGGCTCGAGCTCTGTACAGGCACACTGCCCTGGTTGGGGACAGTCCTTCTACCGCTGCTTACTGCTCAAGTCTGCAGCTGACATGTTCGGCTTTTTCTTTGGCTTTCTTTGACATAATCTTTTTATTTGGCTTGGTCAAGACTTGCCTTGCTTACTGGATCCCCCTTCAGTGTGCAGGTTTATTGTGCCACTTGGTTGTGACTTCCATTCATCTCTGTTTCTGGCAACTCCATCCCTAGGTGATTGTGAGCTGTTCTCCTTACCACCACCAATAATACATGGGCTTTTAGAAACTTCTGGGCCCCTGTATACTCCACTGGAACTAAGTGCAGCTCAAGAAAGCTAGTGTGTCTGGCTAGCACTGTGCTCTCTGATTATGCCATCGCTCTCTTGAACAGATGGGGCCAACTACATAGCAGTCTTCTCCTAGGGTTTCAAAGAGAAAATGGTATCAAAGCTCTTGCTTCAAATTTATCTCTTCCCATATAACACCCTTCTCACTCTGGCCCTCCAAAGACCCTTGATTCAGAGAGAGCTACAAAGCATACATCATTTTCTAACACTGTTCTCTTCACACAGACTTTTTTTTTTTGGCTCGAAAGGAACTCACAATGTCACATCTTCCTTCTGGAAGTGGAATTTAACTTGCCCAATTCTCTGGAATCAAAAAGGTGAATGGGGAAAGCTCCAAAGTAGTTTCTCTGTTATATGTGTAAAGCATTGAGCACTGTGTCCGGCACAGAACATGCATTCTGTAAATGTCAACTATTACTAAAAACGGTCTATATTTGTTCAAAGAAAAACACCCGAAGCATTTTCAAAGTGGGTCAGATCAAAAACTTATGTTTATAGGTCACTTAAATTTTTAATTATTAATAAAGGTAAGCAGGAGGTCCATGTTTCTCTTATGAGTATTAGGAATGATTATTGATTAAAATGTGCACACAATTTTATCTCTATTTTCATATTGCCAGTAGCCTGATTGTCTTGGTTTCATGGAAGAAAATATGTAAAAATCTTCCTGAGAAATATATTTATAATACCTGTTAATTTATTCATTCATTTAACAAATATTTAGGTAGCACCTGTTACATGCTTGGGGATACATGAATAAAATATCATCTCTGTTCCTCCTAGACATAGGACAAAGAGCTTATTCTTTAATATACAAAGAGCTTTTAAAAATCAGTAAGGAAGGTCAAAGCACAAAATGTTCTCAAACACACACTCGCACACTCAAGACCCATCAATATTTTAAAATATTTAATCCACTCTTAATGAAATGCAAATTAAATTTCTGGGATACTATATATCATGTTATAATGCGTCTCCATTGTAGTTTTAGCTGAGGCATGAAAACACTGGATTCAAAGGAGACTACAATATTAACTTTTCTAAGTAGTCAAGATCAGCCAACTTTTATACTTTTTTTATCTTTATATGATTAAAAAAGGGGGGGATTAAAACACTGGAGGTTGAGGGGGGATTTGAAAAGAGGATTTTTGAAAACTCTTAGTCTGCTGGGTTCCACCACGAAGGAGAGCAGTAAGGAAACCTGGGTTTCTAACCTTAGGTCTGGAGAGGAGCATTTCAGAGGGATTCTCAGTGTTGCTCATTCAGCACTTTTGTTGAGTTGTACAATTCACTACCGTACTAAGGGCTAGAGATACAGTAGTGAAGAAGGCATGAGAGACATCAGCATTGTAGTACTCACAATGTCCTGAGAACAGAA
Organism: Rousettus aegyptiacus; assembly: GCF_014176215.1. Classification (NCBI taxonomy): domain Eukaryota; kingdom Metazoa; phylum Chordata; class Mammalia; order Chiroptera; family Pteropodidae; genus Rousettus; species Rousettus aegyptiacus. Next base: position 10,831,460 of record NW_023416295.1, on the reverse strand, counting down.
TGACTGTTCAGCTATTCAGTTTTATATGTTGACCACTCATTCATAAGGATTAGATTGATGGTGGGGGTGGGGGACATTCCTAGTTAATTGTGGATAAATCTATGTAAATGATGTATATATTAGTTCCCCCTTAGAGCAGCCAACTTCCAAAATTCTTGTAAAAAGTAAAGCTGTTAATGCATGCTTTTGTGTTTTGTTTTACTGTTTCTGCAAATGATATATACTCAACTGATCTTTTTCTTTATCTCAAGTCCTGTTTATCAGATTGCTTTCCACCAGGAAAAGAGCTTTAAAGCCCTTCATTGCTGATGGATTTATCATCTTAAGAGACCAAAATAAAACTCTCAATAGAACATCAACATTTAGTCTGACTTTGAAGAATAATTTTTTTCATATAACATTCTTTTGCAGCCTCTGAAAAGCAATCTCCACCATATTCAGCCTGTGCCATACCATCAGTAATTCCCATGGAACTTACGGGGAAGGAGTCGAGCTCAGAGGTAGACTTGGCTCTGCTCCCATGATTGTCACCAGGTTACCCCTCCACTTAGGGTATGACAGAGGGAATGGAGGGCTCGGGCCCAGGCAGAGAAGGGCAGCGCTTTGCTCATTCGGAAACTGTAACTGTAGATTATTTGTTTCCATTTTCATTATTTCCATAGATTATTTATTTTTTCTTCATGCAAGACCCCTAACCATGGCATGGTTGTGACTGCTGCCCCTTTCCAGAGGCTTGACATGGGGCAGCTGCCCAAATCGGGCCACCCAGCAGCCAGTGACTGCTCTACCCTCTTTTTCTTCCTTTTGCATAAAGTCCTTTTGTGAGATTATTCTTCACTCCTAAGCATTCTCTGAGGCTGTGTGGTAGACATATATACCATGTCCGAGTGTCCTGGAAGATGGGGGCCTCCATCTTCTCCCTGATGCAGCTTAGAGTTTACAGTACATCTGCTACACATCCTCTATCAGCGATTCTGTCTGTGAAGGAGCCGTTGCTGATTGCAACACTTCTTGTGAAACCATAGCCCTGGCTCTCAGCTTCATGGCTTTCAAATAAAAGTCAGAAGAGTTGGAAATTTATTCCGATACCCAAGGATCTATATCACAAAAATAACAACACACAAAAAAGGCTACATTCTCTCATTTAAGCAAATTTTCATTTTTATCACTGAACCTATCTTTTAAAAGAGGGAAAGATTTCTAAGGTCAGACAAAGAGGAGAGTATTAGAGAGTGTTAACCTTGTTATCCCAAGAATGTTTTCTTGGAATAAGTGTGTGCTTGATATCTTCCTGAATGGTTACACCTAACTCCTTCCACCTTTGAAACCTGGGACCAACCTCCATTTGACCATGTAACAGCTAGTTATGAATCCCAGGAAGGTGCATTGAGGTGGTGAGGAAGAAAAGCTTTTCCAATTTAACCGATGTACTCTGGCGATTCCATATATGCATATGTGTGAGTGATTTTTACTTGCTTATTTCTGGTAACTTTTTTATTGTGATGTGATTTCAAACCTTGGCTATCTTGGCTCATGAGGTGATCTTGAGGATGAAAGCCATATGCTAAGAAAGGTCTAACAGAAAATGGAAGGAGTGAGGGGCACTTTTCAAAGTAATATGTATAAAATAATCTGATTTTTGTTTTTAAAAGCCATGCAAATGTTTTCATATAGCATATAATACTACATGTATACTTGTGTGTGTCTATGTGTATGTGACAGAAGATATGTGGGAAAAAATTTTAATGATAAACCCTAAAATGGTTCAAGTGTTTTCTCTTGAAGGGAGGGGTACAATGTGATGGGTTGTGGGGAATTTTCTTTTATTGTCTCTCTGTTTTTACTTTCAAGTTGTTTTAATTTTTAAAAGATTTTACATGTTATTTTTGAAATCTTAGAAATAACTAAAAAATGCATAGTCTAATATTTCAACTCTAACTGCAATTCTAAATATTCATTTATATTTGATTCTTTCAAAAACTGTAACTTTGATAAAATGACATTAAAGCCAAAAGAGACCTTATTACTTTTCTAGTTCCACCTCAAAGTTTCATAAATGAGCATCCATTGACTTAGAAAGATGAATAACATACCTCAAAGAAAGAACAGCTACCTATGAAAGTAGTCTGGAAGAAGAGCTAAATAAATTTAAAAATCTCATATGATAGAGGTGCTTTCTTATGTATTTTGTCATTCATTCTTTATTTTAACCCTATGAGAGACCCATGATATCTCTGTTACAAATGGGAAAAGTAAAGTTTAGATAGTTTATTTAAACAATTGCCCTGAGGGCGTACTTCAGGGATTCAAAATCTAATTAATCTGCTCCAGAGTCTTTCTATTTTATTGTGTTGCTTCCTACACAGGCCCTTGTGCAAAGCTTTTAAACAACAGAGAATCCTAGAAGCTCCCAAGTTAATTATTTATTATTATTTGTTTGTCGAATGTTTATGTAACAGAAAACCTCATCCCCAAGGAACCAGTCTCACTAGACTGCCCATGTGGGCTGTTTGATTTAAAGTTGATTCAAAGTCGCCAATGAAAGAATGTCAGTTGTTCTATTAATTGAAACAGGATAACATAAAATGTCAATGAATGCATGGCCAAAAGTATCACAGAAAACAAAGAAACCTTAATGAGACCTAGGGCAGGGATTTCAAAGTTTCAAGAAGCAAGATACTCCATTGGAGTTCTATCAATCAGTCAGCACTTGGTCATCAAAGGAAATACCAACTACAGGACCACAAACAAACTGATGATTTTCTCAGTAGGTGGCAAATGGTGGCAGAATGAGGCAGAGGGGAGTCCTGATGGCAGAAAAGCAACAACGACCCTGAAAAAGGGATCTCAAAACACAATGAGAAATTTTTTAAATTGTACAATTTCTTGCATGTATTTTGTATTGTCATAGATTTTTTTTCCATTTGTATTTGTTTTAAAGCTTTCTTTCCCCCAATTTTTACCCAAAATGTTTATCCTGGAAGATATGTTGGGTTTTCTCTTTGGCTTTGAGTTTCCACACCACTGCTGCACACCCAGGAATCTCTTGCTCCAGTTTGAGAAGTAAGGTCCTTGTTGAATATAAAATGTAAGCTCTCGGCCACAGACATTTCACTCCTGCCTACACTTACAGTCTTGGTTTCTCCGTGTACCCTTTAAGAGCCAGGCTCAGTGGGCTGTTTGGAATTCCTCTAACATGCCATTCCTCTTATTCGTCTGCACTTCTGCATATGCCATTGGCCTGCCTGGCGTGCCCTTAACACCTGTTCATTGCCTAGCAGTCTCCTGCTTTATTTTCTAACACAAGGCTCAGATGGCCCCTTTGTTCCTTCTCACTTTCCCAGATGTAACCTGATATTCCACAAGGGAATATTCCAGTTTTGAAGTCATGGCTAAAAACCCCTCAGTTCCTCTTCCTGGGCAGTTTACCAAGCCTACACCTCACCTAATTCATGTATCAGACTCACCAATTCTGGATTATAATACCCTCATGCTAGCTGCCAGAGACCTCCAGATGCCTGAAACCTAGTGACGGCCCCTTCTTCTTTGGTTCTGTGGAATTATTCATAATACTCTATCCTTAGGAAGTCTTTGTACAACCTAGCTAACTCCACCCCGCTTGCTATACAGAAGGCGTCTCCTACAGTTTCAGTTTGCTGTTACCCTCTCCCCAGGGGCCACCCTCTGTGGGGCAGCCGTCTCTTGTTTAAAGTTGTAAGTAATGAAAAGTTCCCTCAGTCTCTCTGGGTCATGTCCTGACACCTAAAATCATGCCTAATATTATGTAATTATGAAACACCTGATGGGTGTATTATCTGTGCTTCATGTGCTTGGAGAACAGAACTATTGAATTTACATGCCATGAAGACCAGCTGCAACTCAATAAAGGAGTTGATAAATATGCTCAACACTTCAGCCTCTAGCCCTGAACCCTGTTTTCCCATCCTGGTATCTCATAGAGATAATAGAACCAAGTTATATTTCTGGCAAATGGCAGGATCTTTATTATGCATCTTTATTAGAGACACTAGATATCTTCTAAAATATCCCAAATGGGAGCTCTTTAAACATGGAAAATTGGAACAGATTTTTAAACATTAGGCGACTTAGGAAAAACTTACCTGCCTAACAATGAAAAGTGTCTGTCTTGCTCTAAATGTTAGTTGGGAGGAAAGCCTTCTTTGAGAATTCATAACAACAGGTGGCCCTCACATGCATTTGGTGTTAAGATTTACACTCCCCACTTGTCCTGAAAAACCCCAAGCTAAAAAAGTAATTTAATGTGATAACCCCTCAGTACTTTGGATAAACTCCCCATAGTCAGACATGCATTATATCCTTGGTTAAATTCTCACTGCCCATAAATTCTTAATCCTAAATTTAAGAAAATGTGATGTCATCATGTGTAAGAGTAATCAAAAACAAAACAAAACAAACAAACAAAACAAACAAACAAAACAAACCAAGAAGCAAAATAGAACCTTCCAGGAAACCCTTAACAATTGAAATAGCGGATGAGATGTACTTCAAGAGAGAATCAGCAAACTGGGGATAAATGCGAAGAAATTACCCTAGTGAAGCACAAGGAGTCAATAATAACAAATATTCCTTGGTTCTTTTCATGTTCAGATGTTATATAGAATTCCCTAACTGCATTAATTTTTATCCCTCCCAACAGCCTTAGATATTGTTTTGTTATCGTTTTACAGGTGAGGGAATTAAGACAAAAAGAAATGATATACCCTTCCCAAAATCACACTAAAGTAAGTGGTAAACGTGGAAATGGAACCTAGACATTTAGACTCTAAAGTTTATAATCTTAACCATTAAGATACATGAAAGGAAAAAAGAAAAAAAAAATTTTAAGAAAAAAATTTTAACATTTATTTTATCTATTGGAGTTTCACTCATTTGAAGGAAGACTAGGAGATCGGTATATTTAAATTAATAATGGTTGAGAATAATCCAGAGTACATGAAAAAAATGAATTGCCAGATTCAGAATACACCACATCTCAAGCAGGATAAGTAAAACTAATTCCACACTGATGTAACAAAAATAATTCATACCTATTGTTTTAGGATAACAATATTCTATCAGAATTTCAGAATATTTCACCTTTATGTATAAAGGGAGAAGTAAATCCCAAAGTTCCTCTGATTAACACACAAAAACAGTTATTCAATGTATCTTTCAAGATTATTGACATAAATATGAATATTGTCATCCATAACAAATTAACCTAATATAATTGACAAGCTTGAGCTAATGAACATACATGGAACCCCGCATAAACAATTTGAGAATAAAATTTTCGATAAAATTCTCAGCCACAATATAAGTCCCAATAAATGCATTTTCACTGCCAAGATACAAAGTTTAAAATTTGTTTTGAATGATAGCTTTTTAAACACTAAATATTTAGAAATTTAAAAATGCATGTCTAAATAATTTATGGCTTAAGGAATAAATTATATTAGAAATTAGAAAATACCAGAAACTGAACTAGAAATGTTCCAGGCTTTACCTCTCCTGAATTCACACTTCTTCTTTGGGAAGAAGTTGCTATAATTTATTTACTCCTTGATGTGAATCTCAGACAATGAGCTCCCTGCCCTGGGGAAATTTCCATTTAAAGTGCATCTACTAAAAGTAGTAAAAGACTAGACAGTGGGGTAGCCTTGTGGGTTCAAGTTTTGGTTCTAGCCCTTACCAGTTGTATACTTTATTTATCTAATCCATAAACTAGGAATAACATAACTCTCTCTCTCTCTCTCTCTATATATATATATATATATATATATACACACACACACACACACACACACACACACATACACACACACACATACACACACACACAAATATACATATACACATATATACATATATATACATATATATATATACATATATATATATATAATCTTTATCTTTGTTCTTTTTGTCGCTAATAGAATACCAGCGAACAGTTGGAGATAATATTTAGGGAACACAGAAGACTTTGTGAAAATCGTAAAACATGTTTGTAGGCAGCCCCTTTCTAACAATAAACACCTTTCTCTCCACTCCATGTTACCACAGAGTTTGTCTAGGCCATCTAGGTAATGTTTCTCTTGAATTTTTGTTACTTTTTGCATTCCGGAATTTTCACCTGTGGGCCTTCCTCAAGTCAGAGTCAGAGAAGACATTCAAAATTGGAGAATTCCAGGCTTGTCAGAATTCCACAGTCTTCCTCAGCAATATGTTGATGCTGCATGAAGGATTCACCCATTAAAGAGTGAGGAATTATATTCTATTCAAATAAAATGCAAAGTCAAATTTGACCAAACCACATTGGTAATATATATGACATTTGTTTGTAATCTGCATCCTTTAGAGTAAGAATAATAAATATTCTTAAGTAAGAGGAGTTGGGATTGTTCCTTTTGCTTTGCCAAGGAAGAAAGGAAAAGAGAAAATCTGCAGGGGCTGAGAAGTGACGTTGATTTTTTATCCTCTTAACATGGGTTAGACCTCTCATTATAAAGGTGATAGAGCTTTTTCTATTCTCTCTGAAAAGGGAATGTTGGAGCGGACATTTCCGTCATCTGTGTTTATCAATTACTCACTGCTTCCCAAGTGTGGGCAGAGGAATGACTCATCTGATTGTTTAGAGAGAATCCAGGACAAGGGGGCAGGTTCTATGTCTTTCCATCTGCCTTCCAGAGAAAGCCAGCTATTCATTCTCTCCTCCTCATTCATTTTCTCTCTGTCACTCTGTCTCTCTCTGTGTCTCCCCCTGTCTCTCTTTCTCTCTCTTTCCCTCTTTCACTCCCTCTCTCCTTTACTTTCCTTCCTTTCCTCCCTCCCTCTCTGCTCCTTTCTGTTTCTGGTAAATGAATTAGCCCGTCCTTAGCCCATTTGTCTGGCTATCTTCAATTTGAGGTGGAAGCCAAGGAGGACCTTCTACCTTTTTTAATACAACCAGAGCCCCTGAACTTTGGTGAATAAAAGAGAGTTAGTTGGCCATTTATAAAGGATGCTATTGGGTTTTCAGTTCTTTGTGAGCACAAATTGCTACCTTGAACTTAGAAGGAAAGGGGTTGAGTCTTAGATCTCTACCTCTTTAATACGGTCACCTTTAATTTAGGAATATTGAATAATTTACACAAACTGAGTTTTGGCAGGGGTGTTACCAATATATAATTATATGACTTATGTTGAGAAGATGAATTATTAAGCAGCCTGGCCATAATAATACGTCCTTAAAAGGTCTCTTTACAAACTCAAAATGTCATTAGAGTTCTGTTCAACAATTCCAGTAACTTCAGACCATCTGCTAACACAAGTGAAAACTTTTCATAGATCAAGCAGGATTAGATATTGACATTTCTTAAGGGAAAAAAAAATCCAAGAAATTGTACATGAAGAAAAAAACAAGCGAAACAATGGATTAATGCTCAGACTGATTATAGGGAACCAAAGTATCTAATGAAGGTGAAATACAAACCAAGGAGTATCTTTTAAATGAGACTTACTTATGTCTCAAGTTCTTTTCAAAAATAATAGATTAAAAAGCAAGTATGCAGTTAAATCTGGGCTGATGGGAATGTCCCCTAATGGAACAATTTCTTTTTCTTTTTCTTTTTTCTTTTTTTGGAATACTTGCAAAGAGGGCAATTTGGTGATTTTTATTGAACAGCATGGAATAATTTAAGAATGTAAGAGCACACACTTTCCATAAGAGATAACCGTCTTACTGGAAAGGCTGCTTCTGCTTTGCTATCATGGCTGGGGGCATTCCAGGAGTGCCTCTATGGCTTTGATTAATTACTTTCCTTGTATTCTATTTTATTAGATAGTCACACAGTGAGGCATGAGGACCAATTTGATCAAAAATAGCTTCTGTTGAATCCAAAGCTTAAAAATAGTATTAAAATGTGGTGAATCAGGGAAAAAGAAAACAAATGACCGTAATGAGGCTCTCGACAGCTGCTTTCATAACATGGGGTCTCCTTCACTCTGTGCTTTTCATCACAGCTCTGGGAATAAGAATTCAACCTAAATGCAATTATTTTAACTATATTATCTGTACAACCCTCCATAAAAAATAAACGAGAATTTAAAACAAACAAAAACCAATACACAGATGTTCTAACACTTCATGTAGTCCAAGCTGGTTAAACTAGTTACAGAAGGCAATTATGGTTGTTAGATGTGAAACCCATTAAGCTGACAATGGGCAAAGCCTGTTTTATACAGACCAAAAAATTTGGAGGAGACTCAGCTTTCACACCGGCTTGAAGAACAATAAACAGTATGAATTCACACAGAAATTAATTAAGTGAAACTTTCTAAATATATATATCCCACCTGTCATCCCCATGGACCTCCTTGTCTTTGACTTTACCCACAATCCAACTCTGTGGTCAGAACCACTTACCTGATCTACCATTTGGTTAATACTGGAAATTGTTCTCTGATTCTTTTGTTTGTTTTTCCTGTCATCCTAGATAACTTAAAGGTTCTTCAGGGGCCACAGAACAGATATTCAAATGCATAGAATTTCCAGCAGTGCCTGGACAATGCTGGGCACAAAAGAGGTGATCGGTACCAACATTAAGAGTGTTGCTCCCTGTTACCCTCACGATAAAAGTCAAATAGCTTATCCTGCTCAAAAGACACCCTTCGTCCTACCCTGCCAATTCTTCAGCTTTATTTCTCAGCACTGTCAATACCTGCCTCACCAATACTATGTTCCAAGCACACTGAATATTTTTTGCAAAGTCTGAAAGTGTTTTATACTCTCTCTTAATTTAGAACTTTGCGCGTTATTCCCTCTTGCAGCTACACTTTTCCCTTCTTCTCAGATTATACCGCTATTGACTTGACTGAGATATTTTTTTATTATTATTGCTTAAATATTCTTCAGGAGGTTTATCCTAAGACCTAAGACTGAAGTCCATATCTCTCCAGGGCACCTTTATAATATCCTATGCCCACCACCGTTGTACTATTTACCAGATTGCATATAAAGGCCTTACAAATGCCCATTTACCTGGACTGCCTAAAGGCAGGGGGCATGTCTAGGTCACAGTTCTATCTCTTGAAATCAACAGTTCCTGCCATATACCCAGCTTTCACTTATATTTGCTGAGTTAATCACCAAATGAATGATTAAATGGATGGCTTGGCCTTGGTAGGTGATTCTCAATGATCTCTGCTAATAGAAATTCTCATGCTTTAAGGATTCTAAATATTTCATCTCTCATCTCAGATATCGTGCTTTTGGTGGTAGTTTGTTTATTCTGATATATTGTGGGTACCACCTGAAGGTTGTACTGCAGGCTAAAAATTTGAATACAGTTCTTCATACAATTGCAGGATTCGGTGTTGATAAAGTAATGTGCCTTCTATCAAAACTTTTTAAAGAGCATCTATACATTTTTACATAGAAATCATCATAAAGCTTTTAGTGTACCTTATAATACACAGCAGGTATTTAATAAATACTGACTGAATGAATAAATGCACAAAATAAATCCTACTCAAGAAAACACTTTGCTAGTAACTATACCAATGAAGTGCTCACTCATAGACCAAGAAAACTTAACAAATTGAGAAAAACTTGTAAGTTTAGCTTGAAAATTATTAACCAAACAGATACTCAAAGGCTTTATTTATGTGACCTATTTGGCTTAACAACTAAGTTAATGCAGTTTTTAAAAATTATTTTTATGCAATGTGTTCATAGTAAATATATAATGCCTTAATTAAAGCTTAAATCAATTTTTAGTTTTTTTCTATTAGCTGCTTTGGTGGTCAGGTAAATGAGTAAAAGCATTTAGGTCTCTGGGCTTGACTAGCCTGATGAAATGCATGTCCCTTTATTTCCTTTATAATTTTAAAAGGTGGAGGGATCAATGAAGCCCTGAATACTATTTTGTTCTCTCTTTTTGAGGCTCTTTTGTAAACATCTCAGAGTGTTTGCTTTACAAATAATATTTCTGGTCTGTCCTGATTTTCCAAAATCCCCAGGAAAAAAAAAATTGGTTTAATCAAAGATTATCAAAGTCTGTTGGCAATCCAGAAGTCAATCAAGTCATGACTAAAGAATTCAAATGATGTAGGAGGGAAGGCAATAATCCAAACAAACTCATCCTTTCAGGGATTTGAATTAAATTTTTGAAATTTGAGAGAAAAATAATGGAATGGAAACACTTAACCCTAAAATACAAAGGTGAATACTGGTATCACTATCAATAGGAGCTTTGTGAATAGATTTCCTTTCTTATTCAGAAGTCATGAGTCTTCTAGGAGTCCTCATGTCAAAGCTGTCTATACTTCTCTATTACCTCATGCCATAGACTTGGATCAAAAATCAAATATCTGTTGAATTTAGGAGAATGTGACAGGTAAATTACTACATCATGCACTACTAAACTAAAGGAAGAAAATCATAAAGAAATATAGAAGTCCAAATTATGGCTTATTCTGAGTACTATCAAACTAAAAAAATCTTTTTATTCTCTGGTAAAGCTCAAGAAGAATTTTCGTACATTGCCAGATGAAAGTTAAAAATTATCTAAATCAATGTTCTATAGGATCGACATACCCTTTAAATATCAGCGCTTTATGGAAGATTTTAAAAATTTGGATACTCATTATGTAAATAATAACTGATAATAAACTATAATTTTGTAACATTTTATTTACAAAGCATTTTCATCTTTATTAATTCTGTTTGCCCCTACAATAAACCTCTGGAATAGCCAAGATATTTTTTCCTATTTCACAAATAAAAAACTGAGAATTCAACAAGAAAGTGAAATGAGTTCGCCAGAGTTAGTTATGTAAGTATTTTCCCTCCTTCCACTGAGTCCACAGAAATCTAATTTTCCTCTGGTTGACAATCTGGAATAAAGCAAAATACATCACTTTTTTGCCAATTTTATTTTAATTCAGTTTGGTGATAAGTTAAAGTCATTTTGCACTGGGGAACTAAGTTTCTACAAAGAGAAACTAGATTGTGTCTCTTGCTCAAAGATGAGAGAGCAATGAGAACAGAATGATAGATCCCCCTAGCATGAGTTCCATGAAATGAGCTAGTTGGCTCCTCACAGATCAAATGTGAACCCCAAAGCCACCTCCTACTCAGCCTAAGAAATTCTGGCCATGCTTTAGTGTGTCCTAGATTGATGTTATCAAATCTTTACATTGCTCATTTTCATGGGAGAGTTTCATGCTTTTTGAAATAAACATTTCCTGAATAGTTTTCTTTGCCTCATTTGCTTGATGATAAGCAGAAAATGCTTCTTATATACTAGTTGAAAGGGAAAATATTTTCATTATTACTCTTAAACTATCAAGTTTGGGAAAATCTGACCCTTAGAGACAGGCTTAAAACAAAATAAATAGAGGAATGTCTGTCCCCTGTCCTCTGGTTTCCATGAAGAGCAATTTTTCTTAAACCCTTTAAGCCTCTGTCTCAAAACCTGCTTTCTCTCTAGAAGTAAATCAAGTTATTTGTTGGTGAGCAATACCCACTGGTCTTGAGTGGAGTTAATCTATCAAGAACCATAAGCATGGGGATTTGTCTCTTTCTCCTTCCTCCACCCTAGATCAACACAAAGCAATAATTTCTTCATAATTACAACTTGCCCTTGGACAAGTAGTCTCAAAGATTAAACTGGATAAGAAGAGGAAGTAACAAGCTCCTTTAGTTTTGTCATTAAGCTGTTTTTTACCATTAACTTTATCAGTGATAAAGGCGATATTTGGTTTCTGCTTATGCTGGTTCTTTTGTTTACTTTCTCAATTCGTTTCTAAAAAATCAAGAGAAACCAATGTCAAAAGAGTCTTCAAAAAGTTGCATCTTAAAGAATAAACCAAAGCTTGGTAGAAAGACAAAATGGAGGACCATCCAGATGGAAAGAATGGACTATGTCAGGTTGCCGAGGTATAAAACATCATGGTGGAACATCCTTCTTCGCCCGAAGTCCCTCTTGGAGCATCTCCATGAAACTATGCTATGTTTCAGAGTGGCCTAGACACTGTACATCTAGTCCTAATGTACCTCTTATCCCAAGAAGCTTCTAGCTCATAGCGAATAAGCATAAGGTATGCATTTAAGAAACCAGGCTCATCCATTGGCTTACCTAGCTTTTCATAGCTGTTTTTCTTTAATTTTATAGTCACAGATGTATCCACAGAAAAGGTTAGGATTTCAGCTTGGTAAATGAGAATAGGGAGACCATTTTAGGTGATATAGCTATTAATTTTAGTTAGACTTTAAATATATAGAATAAATAATCAGTATACTTATGTATTTACATATGCATACATGTAAGAGTAACCTATGTGGAATATATCACAAGTCTTTTTTATGTGAAAAATGCCTTTTTAATGCACATATATACATGTGCACAATACATATTCACATGTATTGTCATGTGTATTATATATCATATAATACATGCATTAACATATATTATATTTAGAAGGTATTCTTTACAAAATGGACAGACTCACAAGTGACATTTCATAATATATTGAATTCTTTGCTTCAAGGGTTCCAATTAAAACAGTCTCAGTATATCTGAACTCATATACTTGACATTAAACCTTTACTTTAGCTTTGACTGGAAATGAAGGAAATATAAATCACTAAATTAGAAACTCTTCTCATTTATTTTTTGTTTTGCATACAACTCTCCTTTAATAATATGAGTCTTAATGAGGATCAAATCTTAAATGCAATCAATGAAAAGCACTGAGCATGGCTTAGTCCATCCAGTACTCCGGAAAGGCTGTTAAGCCACCCAAGGGGCTCAAGCTGCCACCTTCTTAATTTTATTTTCTTAAAGATGCAGGAAGCCTGCAGGTTAAAGCACAGCGTCGCTTCCACCAGTCTCATAAATTTTGAAATGCCTCCTGCACTGTGCTCATTTTCCACTGCGGAACAGTTCAGTGCTATAACCCTGACTCTCCTGCTGCCATAGCAACCTGTTGGTTCAGAATGAATTGAATTGTGGGATTAACACTAAGGCGGAGGGGGAGGGCTTTCTGCTTTAGTCAGTTCACTGTGTAATACATATGAATGGGAAGCCAAAGGAGGAATGATTCTATTCTTTCCTTCAAAATCTATGTCGCATTAAAAAAAAAAAAAAAACACTATGGTTATTAAATAGTCATATTAATTAAGTCTAAAGGGTTAGTTTGCCATGAAGTGTAGAGAACAAATAAACTCAGAATTAAAGTCTTCAATATCTCATTGAAAATTCATTTCTTAAAAAGATGGGTTTGGGGCAGTGTGTAGAAAGGATAGTCATATGAAATTGAAACTTGATCTAGTCAGTTTTTTTCCTGCCCATATTAGGTAACTTTAGCATAAATTAGAATTTTAAGCTTAAAATAAACCTGAAGTGTTGGTTCATACCACCTACAGACTACTGAACATTCCAATTTCCAGGAAATGGCCCCAGCTAAGTTGGAATCTATGACAGATGGAATCAGAACTCATTGCTTTATCACAAACCACTTTCTCAAAATAGCTACCGCACAAGAAATAATTCTGTTTGTAAATGGAGCAAAAATGTTTTCACAGTGTAATCTATTTTTGTGGAAATTAATTATATACATGGACTTCTTATATTCCTCTCTCTACATGATGTCCAGCACTAGGATTTACACATTGCAAATAATCAGTAACTATTGATTAATAGATTGGGAAATTCTACTCATATTTAGCAACTACCTCATATGTGGGCTGGAAAGCCACTTCGCATACATTATCAATAAATCTTTACAGCAATTTCTAAGGTAAGTGTAATCCAACCTCAGATCCAGCTAGAGTAAATACCTGATCTGTTAAGGAGTGAAGCCAGGATTTTTCTTGGTTTTGTTTTATTTTGTTCTATTTTTTATTAGGCCTAAGCCTCTTCTCCAAGTAAATATTCTATCAGGTCAGAAGAATTTCTGGAGTCCATATCCGAATGCTCTTTGATCTGTGGTATCAGAATGTATAAGCTGACCAACATTAGAAGGGCTAAATTACTGTGCGGTGGTCCAAAGTCACTCCATAATACATGAATGAAAACTTAATTGTTTAAAACAGCATGCTCTTGAGTGTTTCTAGACCTTAGGATCAGAAAATTACAAGTTAGAAGGTTTAAAGCAGCAGTGCCTGAACTTTTTGGCACCAGGGTCAGGTGCTCCAATGAGAACTTAATGCCTGATGATCTAAAGTGGAGCTGAGGCGGTGATGCTAGCACTGGAGAGCGGCTGCAAATACAGATGAAGCTTCACTCACCCACTGCTCACCACCTGCTGTGCAGCCCAGTTCCTAATAGGCCAGGGACCAGTGGCCTGGAGGTTGAGGACTCCTGCATTAAAGCATAAACCATGCCACCATCCTGAGATTTCAAATGTTCTGAAAACACCAATATCAAGGAGCCTCTCAGATAACCACAGAGGGTGCACAGTAGGCAGTTCAACTCATTCTTTTCTATTACATTGCGTTGAGGTTACAGAAGGCACACGCACAGACTCCATAAAGCACATGACAGCAAAGAGGAAGGTATGCTTGATAACATCTGCTCATTTACTTAACGCATGTATATGAAGCAGCTCACATGGAAGAGGCACTTCCATGGGCATTATAGAAAATATTGAGAGGCTATTCAGAGGACGGCCCTGACTTTGGAGCTTACAATTTAACAGGTGCAACAGACAGCTTAACACGACTAGCCATAGCTATGTAGTAGGACCAAGAGAAATAAACATTGCCACAATGTTAAAGAAAATCACTGTGAAAGCCAAGGAAAAGGAGCAATCGGTGTGCTCTTAATGAAATAGCAGTGTGTGCACTAAGACCCAAAGAATGGCTAAAATGATGGAGGAGTCCATCAAGATATAAATGTGTACTGGAGCAACGGGAAGTCCCAATGTGATTATTACATCATCATGTCTTAGCACAGCTTTGATAGGCCATTCTTCATCCAATCCTTTCACCCCACCACCTCCTACTGTTCCCCCATGATGCTCGGAAGTCATGTCGATGATAACGACTTAATGAAAGGGCTTTTAGGAAAAAGTATTATAAAAACAAACTTCACTATATTAACAATACAGTTTTACTTGAAGATACCCTTAAAACAGGAAATGGAGTAGATATAAGCATATGTAAATGATATGGAAATTAACTACAAATACACATGCGACTTTGGCTCTCCAGAAAAAAACTTGCTGATGATAGCTACAATAAACCTTCTGGAAGGCAGATACTGTCTGAACACTTGCAAGCAAATTGTCATCTTTGTTGCAAATCAAACGGCTTAAACTCGCCAGGAAAACTCCACTAGCTTTTCAGTCTTTGGTTCTTTTCACCTCTTAGAAGTTCCCTTATCCAAACCCACAGAGCTTTCTAGGCTTCCAACTGTCAGAAATAATAGTTGCAGCATAAATAGTTTTGGCTATAGTAGCTACGTATGTATTTGGGCTGGCATAACTTATGTCGGCATGTGATTAATCTCCATCGCATTTTTAATAACAGTAATCTTTTTGTTCTATGGGGGTAAAACAACTATAATTCTCACTTATATTGATTAAAATGCCAAAACAACTATAATTTCGTAATGCCGGAAAACTATGGCATCTTAGCGGCTTGCCGAATCATAGCATAGGCCCTTCGGATAATGCTTATGTGAATGGAAAGGAAGGAGTAATGGGGAGAATGCTAAGAAATGAGTTCAGAACCTGATCGTGTGGGTCGTTGTATATCATCGCGGCAACTTCGGCTCTCATTCTTCAGTATCGTCTGATCTAGATTATAACTAGATCATGCTTGTCGCTGTGTTCGGAGTACAGTGAAAGGAGAGACAACATACAGGTGGAGATGCCAATAACCTAAGTTAGAGATGATCATGGTTTGTAGCATGTTGGTAACAGTGAAGTGGTACTAAGACGGAATGTGGATTTTTTTTTTTTTTGAGGTTGAGACAACTGGATTTGATGCCAGTTCATAAATGGGTTATCAGATACAGGGAGAAATCAGAGACAAAACATCATTGCATCTGAAGAACTGAGATGGAAAATCCTGTGAGCGAAGCTGGAATTTTATCAAGGAGAAGGAAACCAGGAGTTCTTGGATGGCCATGTTACATTTGAGATATCTATTGAACAATGAAGGTGAGGGGGTGGGGGGAGTATTACCTAGACAGTGGGTTTATTGACTTTGGTGTTCAGGAAAACATTTGGGGCTGAACATACAGATTTGGAAACTGTCGGCCAACCGCTGGTGGTAAAGCCACGAGGCTCGGATGAGATCGCCTAACGAATGAGTGTGGGCAGAGAAGAGAAGGGCTCCAAGGCCTGAGCTCTGGTCTCCAATGTTGAGAGGTTGGGGAGATGAAAAAGGACAGCAAAGGATACTGAGGAAGAGTCGCCAGGGAAGTAGAGGGAGAGTCAGGCAGGTGTGGTGGCCTGGACACCAAGCAAAGAAGATTTTTAATGGTAAAACTTTGATTACATTGTCAAATGCTATTAAATTAAATAGAATAAGGACTCGGTGATACGAAGGTCATTGTGGATGGTGACAAGAGTCATTTCTGTGAAGTGGGAGCTAAAGCCTGACTGAAAAGGGTTTGAGAACGTGAGGGGGGAATTGGAATAAATACACACGACTCTTTAAAGAGTTTTCCTGTAAAGGGAAGAAGAGATATGGACCAGTAGGGAAGAAGGGACAGTGGGATCAGGACAGGTTTTTATTTGCTTGTTCATTTGTTTTTGTTGGTTTTGTAGATGAAATTTTGACCTATTTGTACGCCGATGGGAATAATCCTGTAGAAAGGCAAAAGCTGATGCACAGAGAAGGGGAGAATTCCTGAAGCTAGGTTCTCAAGTCAACAAGAAGGCAGGTCTGAGTGCATGATGCAGGGGGTAATCAAGACAAAAGTACAGACCAGTTAGTTACCCAAGAGAAGAGGAAAGCAAAGAGTGTTTTGCCCCAAATGCAAGTAGGTAGGTGAAAGTAGACATGGGACCTTCTCCTCAGGTTGCTTTATTGTTCTCAGTGAGATGCAAAGTAAGATAATCTTGTGAGAGCATGGATTATGGAGGCAGGGTTGGATATTTGAGGAGATAGGGGAAAGTATGCTATTATTGTCTAAGGAGAGAGACGTGGGTTAGGGGTACATTAGGATTCCAGGAGAGCATTGTGGGCTGCTCGAAGTCAGTGAGCATGAATTTAAAGTGAAATCTATCAGTGTGGGTATCTGTTATTCACCTATGTTCAGTTGTAGGAGAGAGGGTATACATGAGTGAAGAATTAGACTCAACTAGAATTCTTGTGGAGCAAAAAAATTACAATGAAACATGAGAGACTGAAGAGAGTTATAAATGTTTTCAGAGGAGTGATTATAATGATGAACATGAAATTTAACCTTGGTTGGTGAAGAATAAAGGGGCTGAGAGAGAATGGAAGGATAGTAGAATCCATGGATTACATTTGTTGGTGAGTGAGGGGAACTATTAGAACTAGGGTACTAGAGGAAATACACTGGAAATATAGAAGGCGAGTCAGTGGTTGTTAGAGTGAACTGTTTAGAATTTAGATCTAGGGTAGGTTGCAGTGATTAGTAAGAAGAAGTTCAAGGGCATAACTATACAAGGAAATAGATGATGGAGGATGGAGCCTGGAAAGTATTAGACAGGTCATCTTTATGGATATCAAAGTCAACAAGTTTTAAGACAGGAACAGTGCTAGACAAGTGACAGTGAGCAGGAGCTGCATTTTTTTAAGGTATGAGGACATGTGACCCAGGGCAGTATATGATGGTAACAGCATGGGGAGGCGGGTAGGATAATGGGGTGGTGGGTACTGAGTGATGGCAGGAGATTTAAAGTAGCAAATCAAAATGGTGTGCACCTTAAATTTTATGTCAAATATATTTCAGTTTAAAAAACATACACACACGCACACACACACACATTATTCCAGCTGGTCTGGATGTCCAAGATTTTGGCTTGACCTTTACACGGGTTTTGTGAACTTTTATTTATTTTTTTGATTCAACTCATTGGACGTGATTTTACTTTTACCTGCATCTAAGGTAATCCGCACTAATAATAAAGCTGTGAATTACTATACAGCCACATACACCCCAAAACTGAAAGAAAATATGTCCCATGAGCAGCAAAAAAGGAGCAAGAAAGAGAGTTTTTGCTGAAGCAGCACCTTCAGAGAAGAGGTCGGTTCCCCTTAGAGCAAGGAGTAGAGGGAATTTTCACAGAAGAGGCTGAGGATGACAAGGATTTTGCTGATGACTGACCCTGAGTACCAAAAGACGTAATGAACAGTGTTATAAAATGTGGAAAAGAGTAGGAACCGAGGTCCAAAAAGGTGATGTACAAAGTCTAGGTGGGAGTGGGGTGCGGTGGGGTGGAGCGAGCATAAGAAATGAGGGGAGACTTGGAAGTCTTGTTATAAAGGGCATGATCGGTTCAGTCCTAATTGTCCCCAAGGCAGGTACGTAGGAGAGGTTGTGAGTGTTGAGGGGAGGGAGGGCTTGGTAGGTGGTGATTTTGCCAAAATTGTACGGAGTGCTAGGTTCCTATCTGACTCTTTTAAAAAAAGTTTTATTATTAGTTTCCAGTATACAGTACATTGGGGAGACATTTATATGGTTTATAAAATGACCCCCCACCCCCACCCTGCCAATTGCTCTTTCTCTCCTCTGGCTCTCCACCTAGCCAGTACATTACTGCTGACCGCATGCCCTATACCGTGCTCCGCATCCCCGTGACCATCTATCAACTACGAATTTGCACTTCTTTAACCTTTCACCCCCTTCTCTGAGTCCCCACGGCCCTCCTCCCCCCATCCGACTCGTTTTGGTCGTAGTGTGAGTCCTACAAGGAGTAGCTCCTGCTCCTTGACGCTTTCTATCACTGCTCCTATCAACACTTGTCGATTTCAATATCCATAAAGATGACATTTCCAATGCTTTCCAGGCTTGGCGCACAGGAAGCTGCTCTCTGCTTCCAGTGGTAGCCTGTAGAGGGCATCTGCTCAGAGGGCTCAAGCTTCTTATTCCCTGACATCTGCTGAAAGAGGTTTCTGGGCAGGGAAAAGGCAGTGTTGCCCTAATTCCAACTAATTTGTCATCCACTCTTGAATAGTACTTAGAGCTTCATTTCTCATGCTGGTGAGACATGTACTAAAACACTTATGGGGAAAAAAAAAAGTCTTTGGACCAGAAATGTCTGATGACTCAATAGCTGGGGATATGGTGGTACTGCAAAAAGGCAAAGATGCTTGCTGACAGAATACATATCCCAAATTAAATATCTCCCCAACTGCCAATCCTGGTGGCTGCAACGTCATTGTTAGAGAATCGTGGAATTTCCACGAGACTTTAAGGATAGATCAACATGTGGTAGCAGAATGAGTGTGAGGTTTGACATCTCCCCGGTGTCTGGATAAATCCCAGCTTGGAGCCTCATCAGCTGTGTTGTGTCAGTTATTTGTTCTCGCTTCCTAACCTCTTCGTAGGGCAAGTCTCTGTTGGGTGGAGACATGTGCCAAGTTCTCATTTCTGCTCAGGGCACACATGGAAACAGTCATGTGGTTGATTTCGTATACTAGGAGTGACTCACTACATAAAACAGAAAACCGAAGAGAATATACGATGGGAAGAAGGTGTATGCAGACATCTGCAAAACAAGGCACATGAGTTTGTACCTCAACGTTAAGCCTCACCAGTATGCTGCCTGTCTCCACCATCTTCAATTCATAGTGCTGCTTAGGGAGGCAGTAACTCCCTATCTTGAAAATATTCAAGTAAAGACCGCTTTTTAGAAACACTGTAGAGATAATGTACCTGCAAGATCTCTTTCACTTACAGGTTCTAGAATTCCATGGACTTATATAGAAGACTTAAACAGAATAGAGTCTGGGCAAAATTATAAAGTAGGAAAACCTATATTTAGTGTTTTCCCCCAAGATATGCAATCCCTCTAATTACCTTCTGCCCATTCACTTGCCTCCACTCCTTGACCCCCCTCCCACACACACAGAGGTGCCCTCACTTGAAAGTGACCCATACTATGACCTTATGACCCCCTCATCATCCCATGTCCAACTCTCAGCCAAAAGGCCATTTCCCAAAGTCAGTGGTTAAGAGCACAGGCTTTGACAACTCATTGATCTGGGTTATCTAACCTTTCCATCTTTTGTTTCACGTTGTGTAAAAGAGGGAGAAGAGACCCTTGACAGTGCTAGAGTTGAGACCAAATAAGGGTAAGTGTGTACAGTGTTTGATATTGTGCCTGGTGCACAATAAGCATTCAACAAATAGTAACTATTAGTTATTTCCTGGTTTTTTAATGAACATTGTTAATTTGTTTCTCTTCTATTTTCTTGCTGCTGTTGTTTTTGCTGTTGGAGATTTCCTCTTGACGTGCTAGGATGCTGATATCTTTCCAGCCCCTAAAGGGATGCACATGGTAAAAATTATGCACTGCTTAGCCCAGTAGGGATTCTCTCTAGCACTAGGAAAAGAGAGAGGGCAGCTGGTGCTTGAGAGTAAATTTGAGGGTCCTTTAGCCCCTCTCAGAAGACTTATATTCTAGGGACAAAAGTGACCTGGGAATAGGTAGGCTGCTTCCAAGTCTGCAGTTATTTCTGATTGCCCAGTACATGACCGTTTTTTTTTTTTTTTTCCATTGCTAATTATGGGTACGGATATGGAAGACTCAAGTGTTTTATTTCTATAAACCAAAGGTTAAAGGAATAAATATGATGACAAAAAGGCAAGAAATATTCCTAAATCTTATATATGAGAAAAACCTTTAGCAAGCCTTAGGTAGGGGTCTGTTAGAGGATGTTGCATTCTACAACCACATAGCATGATCATATATTTACCATTCATTATTTCTTACCTGGGCTGGCTGTGGAAAGTAATGACTTCCTCTTTTGGCTCCATACTGCTTGCTCTGTAGTCACTGCCTCTGGTTTTCCAGAATGAAGAGTCCAAAGTTGTCCAGAAATAACATTTATTAATCAACAATAAAACACACAATAGAAAGGGCCTTATAAATAAAACTATATATTTATAATGCTTTATTTTTTTTTTGCTTCAGTACTCCACAAAACACTACAGACGGTAACAAAATAATTCAATAAATATTAAAAACTTTCAAGAGGATAATAAGACACTCTTTATCATATGTGAGCATCGACAATGCCACAGCCATTAGATACACTATTAAACACTATCATAGATATCTTTCTTAAATAAGGAATATAATTACTTTTTTTTTATCCACAAGTCATAACATTTACACATATCAATACACAAGAGGACAACTCAGAGTAAGTGAAGCAGACACCCCAGTGAAATGGAATCGTCTGCCTGCATATCATTTAAAGATATTACAGTGTTAACAAGATAGAAGTCAACACACTAAAGAGAATTGTTGGGGTGTCCTTGGGGCAGGAGGAGTGAAAGTAGGGCATTTAGTGAAGCTGCTTACATATTTTCCATTGCTCTCTTAGCAATATGCTCCCTTCCTTTTTCTGCCTTTTCTTGGTTGAGGTATTCCAGCACTTTCATTAACAGATCTTCATCCAAGTACTGTCGGTTTGGGGTATCATCATTCTTCGGGGCCCCCGCAGGGAGCCTTTTGCTTACCGAGGCCAGTTTGTCAGTCTCTGGAGAGCTGCCTTGATTTAAATGCTCTTTGATGGCCTGCTCGATTTGGTCCTCTTCCTGCAGGTCGTCTTCGGATGAGACTGGGGCGGGAACTCGCTTCACCTGGTTTGAATTCATGATCTCAGGGTATTTAACTAGCATCCTGGCCAGGTACTCTCCTAAGTCTTGATCCTTGTCATTCAGGTTTTCATATGCCATTTGCCTGTTTTCAACATCCGGCATCCAGGTACCTTTTGAAAGTTGATTTGCTCTAGATCTTCCAGGACCATAAGGGAGTCTCGGCAGAGCCTTCTCTCGGTTATACTGACCGGGAAAATATGGAAGCTTTTGATTTGCATCATTCTCCATCCCGAAAAGATTTAAAACATCCTCAACACTGAGTCCATCTGGTAGGGCCTCTATCACAGCACGAGCAGGTGTTTTAGGGTAGCCATTCTTGGAAAGCATCTTATTTTGGAACACACCTGGGTGGTCTAAGTCAACCTCTGAGATATCATCTAGGTCAATGGGAAGTTCAAGCTCCTGCTCCGGTTCCACTGATCCATTTGGCTTCTCTCCAGTTTTGAGCATGTCAATTAAGTCTTCAGGGGGTATCTGTAAATTCCTTGAAATTTCAATCAGCTGATAAATAGACTGAGAATCAAGTGGTTTCTCAAAAAGCCTGGTTGCCCTTTCCCCATTTTGCCCATTCTGTGACCTCCCACTTCCTGCGGCATTCACTAACCTTTTCAGATAGGCAATTACTTTGGAGACATCATCTGAGAGTTGATCTTTATTCTCTTTCCGGAGATCTTCCTCCTGGAGGCCCAGCTGCCCTGAACGCTTCATTTCGTCATTGATTTGTTCATTTTTTTCTGTATTCTCTTTGCTGTCCCTTACCTCTTCCTGGGTCTGACTTTCTATTTTTTCCTCTACTGGGTTCCAATCTTCTCCCCCAACTACATCTTCATAGGCAATGTTATTGGCCTTATACATATCATCTTCATCATCTGTGTAAAGTTTTTGCTCCTCGTCAACCCTCTCACGCTTCTGGTTGTTTGGTCCCGTCAGTTTTCCTAGTTCTTGGAAGACAGACTCCAGTGTAGCAAGACTTTGAGGAGTGTATTGTTCCTCCACGATTTCATTTGTGCGTTTGAAGGGGTTGTCCCTGGAATTCTCTTCATACATAGGAGGGAATCGCATGTGCTTGAGCTTTCTCTCAGGCCACTGTTGAGTCTCATAATCAGCTGTCATGTCAATTGGAAAGTTCTCTGAATTCAAGGCATAAGCCTTGTTTTCTTTCAGCGCAGACTGAGGCTCATTTTCAGCCTGTCTCAAAGCTTCAAGGATTATCCTCATCCATTCATCTTCACTCAGAGAATCCCTTGAACTTTCTGGCAAGTGACTTTCATCACCATTTTCTTTTTGCTGAAGGGGAACAGAGACACCTTGGTAGGAATTATAGTCTGGGCTGCTTTCTTCTTTGCGAGCTTGTTGTCGGAGCTTTTCTATGTACTCCAAAGCCCTAATCATTTCAGGACTGGGAAACCTATGGACGTTTTCCAATCTGAGGTCTGGTTCCTTCTGAAGTAGTTGGTTTCGATGAAATGAAGCTGCTTCAGCTCCAAAGATGAGGAAAATTAAAGGGATGAGAAACAGGGCTGCTCCAAGCTGATGACTCTTAGCTTTTGCCATGTTTGAAAGAATTCCTTAAAAATAGAAAACATGATTTAATACAAATGAAGCAGACTAGAAGAAACCATATCAAGTAATTGACCATGAAGGAGCAGGGAACATAGCAGAGATTACTTCACATTAAACTTATGGTGACTCTTTTTAAATCCATAAGTATTTCTTACATGATCCTCACAAGTTAACCACAGGAATCTAGCAAAATTGTTACCTATTTGCATAAAATTTGCATGGCATTCACTTGGTTAAGATAATAACAAAAACACTAATAAGAGGTTTCTCTAATCTTATTTTTTAATTTACAAAAACATGTAATTTGTTTTCAGTATGCATTGTTTCCATTTAATAAAGACTTCCAAAAAATGAGTTTTAATTATCTTCTGTAGCATTTCTATTGAAATCACTGGGAAGATTAGTTGGCTGAATTTAAAACATGCATAGGGTGGGGGGGGGGGAGAGACTAAATTATTTCCATAAGGTTGTATAA
This sequence comes from Rousettus aegyptiacus, assembly GCF_014176215.1. Classification (NCBI taxonomy): domain Eukaryota; kingdom Metazoa; phylum Chordata; class Mammalia; order Chiroptera; family Pteropodidae; genus Rousettus; species Rousettus aegyptiacus. The sequence goes on along the minus strand of NW_023416295.1, from coordinate 10,807,607 downwards.
AAAAAGCATGCAGTTTATTTCCTAAATTGTCAATCTAATTTTGTTATAGAAATGCAACAGCAGTGACATTATTATGTATGATAAAGTGCTAATACCTCTCATATTACCTTGTGGATGAGTAGAACTCACATACATTTTTCAGAAATAACTTATTCTCACCCTGACATGAAATTCAACTATCAATTTTGGAAACTGTATACATTAACAACCTCCACAACATGAATATTCTTAGCTCCCAGCTAGTAGGCTAACCTAATGGAGTTGCTTTCTGTATAAACATATTAAAATAATAAATTAACCTGTTTTAAAATGTCTCTGCTCCACATTTCTTCTAATAATCTTATTGTTGCTGTCTTGTAAATAGCAATCGTGGTTATATTTTCCATCAGCCCTCAAGAGTCTATAGTAAATAATAACAGATGCTACAGAGAGAACATAAGTTTACTTAACCAGTCTATTTCTGAACTTGTGTGTGTTCAGATTCAGCTTGACTTATGTCTATGTTTATTTTGGTATGGACCTGTGAAATCTTAAGTGACTCATACTGTTAAAGAATCTTAAAATAACCACTATGAAACTCCTAATTTAGATATACACAGATGATGTGTTGAATTCCTTCTATTTAAAAATCTTCATTCATTTTTTTCTCCACTGCCTTATTCACATATGAATTAACACAGAGATTATTAGTTCTTATATGCTTTACAGTTGGCATTACTAACACTGAATGGACATTAATAACATTGAACAATGATTTTAATACTTGAAATTTTGTTGCAAATAAAATAAATAAAAAGGAAGTTTATAAGTTTGTCAATGATATGTTACCCGAATCATGGTTTTGTGATATATATAGCTCTGTGGGTACAATTTTTTGTTAGCTTAAATATCATTTGCAGAAATCATCATTGTTTACTAAGTCGTATTGGCATTTAAGTAATGTTTCAGTTTTTAATGCCCATAAATGATTGTAGCTATAGAAATTTCTTTAGCACAGATGCATATTTTTTTATTTAGATGATTAACCAGGCTACTTAATTTACTGAAAGAAAAATCTCTGAAGACATGTCAGAGAAAACATCTACAATATTTACTATGAATCAATGTTTACTAAAAGAAATTTTATTCATAAATACTGAGGTCTAAATAAAACTACATCATACATTTTTATATTACTTCAGAATTAATTTAGGTTTGGTAATATATTTTCAACATTAGCACTTGAAATAGTGATTTTAAAAACCTTAGTAAACTTATTTTTTTAACCATTATTCTGAAAGATTCCTAACATATGACTTATGTGCTTATATTTAAAGTTGTTATCTTGTAGGTGGGCTTTGCTGTGGAGTTGGAGCAGAATACTCAATGCGGTTATTTAAAAATTAGCCTAATAAGTGCTACCTCTCAGTCATTTGTAAGGTTCAGTTTGAATGACATAGTTATTGCCTTTGAGTAAGACTCAGAGATTTCTTTCTCAGGTAACTGCTTTTCTAAATAGTATAGATGGTTTCAACAGCTCCGATATCCTATATAAGGTTTGGACTAAAGCCTCATAAGTTAAGATGTCTTTTCTATCAAAATTAGACTTGGAGCAGTGAGAAATAAAGGTGAGTATATCTAATTTGAGCAGTTCAACTAGTTAGGATACAGAAAAAGGAAACATTTGGCCCATTCAAAAATTTTAGCAAAATATTATACAACCTTTTTCAGTTAAAGCATAATAATATAGTTTATTCAGTTATGAATGTTTTCATCATGTGTTTAAAATTATCATCTCTCTGTAATTCATGGTCTTATTCAACCTACAACCCAAGATAATATTTCATCCTAAAGAAAGAAGCTCGTATTCAAGATCATTCCAACCATACTTTCCTGGAACAAAAATTAGGAAATAATAATGTAAGCCCTTTCCAACTATACCAATTCAGAAAATTATTTTATATAGTTAGTTAATTTTCAGCTCTTGCAAGGTAAATGTCAGACAAAAAAAAAATAGTTCCAAAATTGGCTGCCTCTATGACTAATATGTTTAACAGCCTTTGAATCACTGAAAACCTACTGTGAAAAATATTAAGCATATAAATTATATCCCTGGCTTTGTATCTGGTTCTTGGGGGGAAATCAATACATTAAGGAAAGAATAAATATATCTCGGGTTTGGTTAACTTTATATTAATGTGTGTATTAACGTTAAAATTTTTAACTTTTTCACGCTTCTTACATATAACTACCTAAATAACATATGGTTAATAAACATCCAACAAGTTGTATAAATCACAGATTCAATCACCTATATACACAGTGTCCTTACATTAGCTGATGAGCAGCAGGTTGCTATTCGATTATTCTATAAATATAATCTTGCCAAACGATATTTTTCTCCTCTGCTAGCAATTAAGAAAAGAACAAGCAATTTAGAACTTTCCAGTAAATCAAAAGAGAAAAGCAGTCTTACCTCTTTTTATATGGCAGAGAAGGTCCACCGCGTGCTCTTCCCGGTCCGCCGGGTGAGCTGGTCGGCTGTTTCAGGACCCCGGACAGCTCCTCGGCTTATAGGGAGCCGCCGCGCCTGACTCTGCACTGCCACACTGACGTCACCGTGCTCAGCCACAAACCAGAACGCAAGCGAGCTTTTTCAAAGAACCCGAGAGAAAATAATCACTTTATACATTAAAAAAAAAAAAAAAAAAATGCTGCCTGCTTACGCCACCTGTCTTTTTGTGGCAAAAACTGCAGTTTTCTTTTTCCTTTATACAAAGTCTTTGAGGCTTAAAATAAAATGCTCTGCACAATTTCCCTCATAAAGAAAATCTGCCAGACATGGCTAATTGCAATATAATCTCATCTATGTTCTAATATCTTGTGATAGGTTTTTTGTTGCTGTTGTTATTGTCGTCATTACAGAAAGTTTTACAGACAAGGATTTTTTTCTTCATGCCCACAAAAAATTATATTACCATTCCCTGGTATATTCCAAGAGGAACGGAAGACACATTACAAATATAGAAAGTCGTATTTCATAACACCACAAGTAGCATTGTTTTAAAACTCACATTTATGTGAATAAAAAAGAGAGATTTCTCTTTTTTATATGAGAATAAACTCCAATGACTTGAAATTTTGCTTTAGAACTTAAATATAATTTTGAAATGGATATTCCTAAGATTTCAGGTTTAACAGTTAGTAATTCTATATGAATCTATTGGTATCTTTTCTCAAAAAGAGAAGCTCAGTAGTTGAGTGTTAATGAAATTACTTCCACTAAGGAAAAAAAATTATTTCATTGTTACAAACAGAATGTGACACATACATAATTGGAATTCTTTAGCAATTGAGAAGAAGTTGGACTATAAATATTTTTCTCCTGTTCAATCTGATAAATTGAATGCCTTCCATAAATGTGACCAATCCAGGGAATAATATAGGAGTTAACTTACAACCTCATGATCATTGCTATGCTCTGCCAGGTAACCCAATTATACATTTTAATCATTTATATAAGTATAAATTTTAACTTTATTTTATTAAAAATGAGTTTTCTAAAAACTATATAATTCGAAAAACACTTTAAGTATGCAAAGGAATCTCATAATTTAAGAGATCTCTTTATGTCTCTGTTAATGAATAATCAGCCACTGATTTATTCATTCGATAAGTTGCAATGCCTATTAAGTGCCAGATACAAAGGTCAATGATATATAGAAAGATATGTAATGATATATATATGATATATCATATATATGTGTGTGTGTGTGTGTGTGTGTGTGTGTGTGTGTAAGGATCCTTTAGTTTAGTGGAGATGACAAATGGATTATTTTTATATAAGTTGGAAAGCACTAAGAAAAAGGTTAGCCAGTAGTGTTAGGGGAGGTTTCTGGAGAGCTGCTTGGTAAATATAGAAATTCAGGGGGAAAATTCACAGAGGGGGAAAAAAAAAGCCTCCTAGTAAAAGAAGCTTGAGCTGAGATTTTTTCATTATCAGGTTTTATTAAAATGATATGCTAGATAAACCACAGCACTCTTGAACTCCTCCAGAAAATAAGAATAATTTAAAACCTTGGGGGGGGGGGAAACAATCTTGGGAAAAGTGGCCCTCAATTCTTTTTCTTTGCTCTCCTGGTGAAGATATTTGATCTTCCTAAATGACCAGGAGACTACCTATGGATTAACATGGAACTTACATGGGGTCAGACTGGAGTCTTGCAGCCAGCACCCAACATACTCATGAGAAATGGATTTTAGAGCCTAGTCAAGTGCTAGCCTGCAGAGACCTGAGTAAACCCCACTTCTCAGCACCATCTCCATGACGCCGGTTCATTTGCCGATATCTTTGTTAGTTTTACAAACGTAATAACATTTTCCTAAATTTTGACAAAGGCCACTCTGAGGCTGACCTAATTTGATTTCCAGTACTTCTATGTGGACAGTTGAACTAACCAGCATCAATTCAACCTCAGAAAATTCCACAAGATGACTCTTAAAGGGTTGAGGTGGTTCTCGACAGCCCTCGGAAAAGTCACTCTTGATCTGGTTAGTTCACATATATGGAACTGAACATTTTGGCAAAGACCAGAAGCTATATCCCTGTAAGGTTTTAAAATCAACCTCTTTTTTTTGAGAATGAATTTAATCATCCAAAATCTAAATAAAACCTCATTCAAAAACTCCAAGTAGAAGTGAAATGTAAGAAGGCAGCTAAAGGGGTGGGTAGAGCAACAAGCCATATGTGGTACTGAATTCCCACTTACATAGCAAGACACTATCATTTATTGAGCTCCATTTGGTTGCAAGCACTCATTGTACCTAGAACTTCAGCAACTTAATTTATTCTTCACAATAACTGTAATGGATAGATACTCTTATCTCTGTTTTGCAGATGAAGAAACTGAAATTCCTAAATAAGTTAGTTGGTCACTATTCCCTTGCTTATAATTGGTAGAGATAAGATAGGAACTCAGATCTTTCTAAAGATATTTCCCTAATAAAGACTATGATTAAGGCACTCTACTAGGTAATAGGAATACAGAAATGAATGTGGCATGGATCCATTCAGTAAAGATCCACATCTAGAATGTAGACACTTTGACAAAAATCCTCAGGAGTCTTCCCATTTGCTTTTCGTGGTTACTGCCCTGATAGCATAGACCCCAGACTCCCATCTAGGGCAGCAAAAGTGGGAAACAAGTGGCAACATTAGATCACTTCCTTGATGCTACGAGACAGATTAGAATGTCTTTCAAACAAGAGGGTAGTTATTGACTTTGGAAAATTCTATTCACCAGCGGCCTGTATTTTATAGATTTTTCAGTGAGTTATATTTAGTATATCTCTAGAAGGCATTAATTTGTTGCCAATAGTTATTTGTTCTAGAGGAAACTATTTTCTCTACTAGAAATCTATTTGGAGAAGTTAAAATGCAATCTATATATGTAGAAAAAAAAAACAACCTTTTTGTTGATGTGAAATCTTTTGGACCATGTTATATAACACAGTAAAGATAACCTATGAATCTTTTTATTGTTAATCCTGAGATAAATTTTGTAAATGTTGTTTACAAAATTTTAATTTTCTGTTAGTTCTAAATTACAAACTATCATTGCCTCCAAGAAACAAAGCTTTATATCTCGAACATTTTCAAAATAACTATGTACTGCGTATGATAATGATTTTTACTAAATTAACTCACATCCTCATCATGGTGCTGTTAAGATCAAGCTAATCAGTTACAGTTTCAATCTTAGCAATTAGAATGGGCTAATTTATTTGTATAATCATATTTTTAAATCTTGGTTATTTTATTCTTTGTTATTCAGTTTCATATTTTATTAGGACCAGATTTTGATTTTTCTGTCATTTCTACCTTAGTAATCTTTCAGTTGGAAAAGAATCTCTTTCACTCCATTTCACCTCTCATTTGGTTTTAATTTATATGAAAGCAATTAAGATGCAGAAAGCAAATATATTTTCCTTCCCTTGTTTTCCCCATCTCCTTTTTCCCTGTCTCTAACTCCATCCCTCATCTATCTCTTCCTTGGAAGACAAGATGCTCAGGGAGGAGTCCAGTCTGCAATACATACCACCTGAGGTTCTCTAGCATTCAGTGGGGGTTGGGATTGGGGGAGGGGGAGGGGGTTCTGCACTGCCTTTCTCAAGCCCCTGAAGGCCTAGGCTACTTTTCTTTTCATCTTCTTTTTTTTTTTTTAATTGCTCATTTCTCACCTGTCTGCCTTCCTTTCCTTCTTACTTTTCTTTCTTTATACTCCTTGTTTACTCTTCACCTCCCTGATCAATTGTTTCCAAAATTTGCTTAACCTCTTTCCTTTTAGTTATAGTACACTTTCTTTATTAATAAATGTTCCTATCATAAGAGGACTTTTTTAAAAAAATCTCACTATCAAAGAAGAATGAAATGTTTTTCCACTTCCCTTGCAAAGGCAGACCTTGCCAAATTGCTGTTCAGAGGACATATAAATCAGAAACTGGGTCCACTTAATTTAATACTTTAACTGCCTAGTTTCCCAGATGAAATCCACGAGGAGGCAGGAACTTTATTCTCTACCACTGTACCCTCACGCCTAGCCCAGCACCTTGGACATAATGGCTGGCCCAAAATGCGTCGTGTTGGATTAATGTTTTCTCATTTCTACTATAAAAGCTTCACATACTCCATCTTGGATTTTTTAATACTTTCAAAGTGTCCTCTTGCAAATGAACTGCCTTTATTCATTTGAGCTTCAGACGCTGCTAGGATATTATGTTTAATTTTTTTTAAGAAAATTTTCTTTCACTATAGGAGCACTATATATTTTTCTACCCTTTCTCATTTTGTAAAACATTTTCCTGACATTCGAGTTTGAATATGAAATTACACACAAAGTAAAATGAGCTTTTTATAATTCTAGTATTTGTTCTTCGTAATTTTTTTTTTTTACTTTTATCAAGGTACCACATTACCAATGGCCTTAAATTGACCAGATAATATTTAAGAGTCTTTCTAATTCTTGGATAGTGTACCTCTTTTCTGTGTGAAGTAGGAGTCAGCTGTGATAAAATATTTTTTGCCTTTGTTCGCTAGGTACTAAAATGTGATCTTTCTCATAAAACTTCAGTGAGGACCACTTAAACCAAATAAATGTAGGCTATCCTCTCCATTGCCTTTGGATTCTGGAACCATCTGGTGCTTGGAGGAAAAGAAAGTATCATTCTCTTAATCTAATACCATGCATGTTTGAGCATCTGCTCCCTCAATGGTTTCAGAGAGAAGGAAGTTTACGCACTAGGAGTTAATTACTTTGTTTGAAACAGCACTAAATGTCTCAATCTTTTAGATTCTTCAGGCATAATTGTTTTATGAATCAATGTTTTCAGTATTTACATGCAAATATTTTAATAAAGATATTTTCTGTTTGGAAATGATCCAACTACACACTACTCCTCCTTTTCATCAGAAGCCCAGGGAGATGTAGGAAAGTCTTCAAGGTGAGAATTAAGCATCCTCGTGGTTAAGTTTAGCATTTTGTGTCCAGGGCTCCCACTGACTCACCAGATGACTTTCACAGTTCACTTTGTAGGGATTTTAGAGTGCTATTTTGGTAAAATAAATATCTCACTTCTGGAGGTAGGGCACTTGCATGTATAATATGAAGTAGGGGAGCTGAGAAAAGGTTCCTAATCTAAAACCTCTCCCCCCACCCAATTCAGCCACTGGTTCTGTAATACACATCACAGGCAATTTTTTTCTTGGAATTTTTGGTACAGAGATCAGGAACAAGTCAAATCATCTAATTACTTTGACTGAAAAAAGGAAAGATATTCTACAGCTTGGGTCATTTAGAGGACATGTTAGAGCAGCGATTCCCAGATCAGCATCGTTAGCATTTGCTGGGAACTTGATGGCAACATACATTCTCAGACCCCCACCTTGATCTACTGAGTCAGAAACTCTGGAAATGGGTCCTAGCAATGGGGGGCAGGGGATGGCTAGAAACCCTCCAGGTGATTCTAATGAGTGCTGAGGTTTGATGACCACAGAGTACGCTGAGAATCTTCAAAGGCCAGGACAAAGACTCTAGAATAGAGTTAAGAACCCTGACAATGGGGAAAGTCCGGTGAAAAATGAAGTCAAAAGGAATAAAGAGCGACATGACTGACTAATTTATAGGATTGCTTTGTAGGTTCCTTGACAATTTTGGAAGGTCTTTAATAATTTTGAAGTGCTTAGATATTTAAGCCCCCACAAAGCAAGCATTAGCAGAACGAGACATACCTGTACCGCAGGTATGTCCTTCATGAGTACAGGCACTTGGAGAAGTTGCTTCAGCAGCTTCGAACACATGGAGAAATGAAATAGTCCCGGCATTGCTGCCATAAGGCTTAGAACTGGGAGCAGTGACGCCCAGGGTCATTTCAATATATCCCATCTGGTATAAAGAATACGAAAAATTTGACTATTTTAAACAAATCACATCAATACTATAGTAAATTGATTCCTTATCTCCATCGAGAGACACAGTGTTTCCATGCCTTTCTTCGATAGCCTAATGAAACACTAGTTCTTTTTTCCTTATATCTTTAAATTTTTCGCATATCAAAACAGCACTAAATGTAAAACCAAATTTAAATGTAAATAAATACATTTGACCTTTTCCTATAGCTTTTTTAGAGACTTGCTCACTAGCCTAGTATTTATTCCCATTAAAGAGGAAAAGCTATTGGTATTTGGAAAGAACATCTCTTCCTCAACTTATAAAGACTTTTATTTTGTTGATTTGTGCATAAATGCAGATGGACTTGTCCGAGTACAAACTAGCTCGTAGATTGCTATGATTGGAAGGTATAAAAAATGTCACATATCTAACCTCGTCTATTGCTTTTATCTACTCTACCACGTTTCCAACAGCCTCCTGTCATATACTTAAATGCCTCCAACGAAAAGCAACTCATTACCTTCATGCGCCACCTGTTCTGTCTTTGGACAAATCTATTCTCAAATATTTTTTTTCCTCATATTGGGCTGAAGCATGACTCCTTGTGACCTTCAACATGGATCACAGTTCTGAACTCCAGGGCTAGTGGAACTAGTCTCAGTCCTCATGCCGCAACTCATCTGCTTTTTGTATGTGAAATAATTCTATTAAATTTTCTTCGTGAGTCATGTTTCTGGGCCCCATCTCCAAAGCGCATTTTGTGGCTTAATTTGATTTAAGACTCTCAAACAAAGTGAACATCATCTCAGTCCCTTTGTTTAGAAAGTCTCCCCACCCCCACATGGCTGGCTTTTCCCAGTCTACCTCTTACTTCAAAGGAAGCTCACTCACCATTTCCTCGGGAAAACCTTCTCTGAAATCTCTGACATAGCAGATTCTCTCCAGAATATTCTATCATGGACCACATATGTCTCCTGGTTAGTACTTATTGCAATCGTGATGTAGCTTTTAATTGTGATATTCTTGGATGACTCTCTTCCCAGTTGGCTGTCATCTCTCTGAGAACATGAGGTCAGGGATATGTTTTGTTTCTTTTACCCTACACCTTAAAGCCACCCAAACCAACCTTAAAAATAATAATATATACAAATAAACATATCAAGACCCAAGCTGACCACATTTCCTCTCCATCTCTTACTCCTCCTCAATGTCCTCACTTAACCACATAATCTCTGACCTTCAGTTTCGACGATGAAGTCATTATCTGCTCAGTTCATTCCTATACCTTTCCCCTCTCCACTCCTTCACCCATGTCCTTCCCCAACTATTATAATTCTTCCCAGTTTCTCCTTTCTTATTTATCCATTTTCACAGCCTCTTCACACCTTCTTATATTTGGTTTTTCTAAGAATCTCTCCCCAGCCTCTCCAGTTGCTCAAAACAGCTCTTTTACATTAATTTCCTACTAAGTGCACACTGTGAGTCTTGATCCTTAAAAACGGAGTATCAAATTATCTTTGAATATATTTTCAATATGAGTCTGTTAAGGGTGGAAAATCTTCAAAGTGAGCCAACTAGCTAAGTCAGCTACAGGGAAGAAATATCTTTAGATACCAGAAGTTGTCCTACTTGCTTGGGTGTGGGTTTAGGAAATGTATTGTATAGGATATGAAGATGGCCAGTGTCTGCTTCTGTAATCTGCTCACTTATTAACCAGAGTGTGTAGTACAAGGTGATGTATTTGTATTGCGTTAATGGTCGACTTCTGCTTTCTGTAAACTTCTTACTTGTTTAATGTAGTTTTGGGCTTTGTGAGCTGCCTCTTTTGAAATTGTAAGAGTGAAGACTTCCCAGTAAATCATTAACAAGGAGGTGATTCCTCAAGGCACCAAAGTCCCAGGGAGAGGCACAACATTCCAAGATACAGATAACAAGACTGTATA